>NC_052159.1:113415126-114682767 GCF_902713615.1 Scyliorhinus canicula | reverse complement strand
TTACCAGCAGGTCTGAATAGGAGCACATAATAAATTATGAAGACACATTGTAGCATCTTTAAATACACAATATCCTCATCAAGAGAGAGAAATAAATTTGAATTTTTCTAGACATCAATAAGCTATCTTGGCCATGCAATTCATAAGGACGAGCTCTGCAAGGAACCTAATAAGATGACTGTGATTTTAGATGCGCCAGGATCACAGGATATATCGCAACTGTGACCATTTTTTGGGCTCATCAATTACAATGGAAAATGTATTCCAATTTTCCATACCATATTAATACCACTCCATACATTATTACATGCAAACCAACAATGGACTTAAACAAAGACGCATCTAATGAAGTCAAAATGTACTGAAGAAATCAGAAATCTTAATTCATTTTGACCTGAAGTTAAAATTACAGCACTCACGTGACGCACCACCCTATGGGGAGGAGGGGGGTGCAGTTGCCTCTCATACAATGCCAAATGGAAATGAAACACAAACACCTTTTGCTTCGAGAATGTTGCCAAGCATTGAACTGAATCACGCTCAATTGGAAAAAGAAGCCCTGAGTATAATCTTTGGAGTCAAACGATTTCATCACTACATGCATGGAAGACTTTTTATCTTGTTAACAGACCACAGGCCTTTGATAACAATTTTTGGTCCATACAAAAGAATACAGTCGCTAGCTGTGAGTTGTTTGCACAGATGGTCCCTCATCTTATCAGTGCATAATTATGAGATTAAAGAAGATCTGAGCAACATGCGAATGCCGATGCTCGATCACGCCCACCAATGGGAAAAAAGCCGAATCACAGGGGAACTATATAAACAATATGGGCCCATAACGCCTATACAATCATCTGAAATTTCGATGCAGGGATATGTATGCTGAAAGCGCGCCACGTTTAAACTCCCGACCCATTTGTTTCAAAGTGTTTTTATGGAAGTGCTGCACTGAATCGGTTGAATTGAAATTAATGGGGCAGCACAGACTTAGCCGGCTTGCCGCCATGTTAGGTAAGTACATGCACTTTGTCATGTGAAAGCACATTTAAGAAATGGGTGTTTATTAAATAGCTGTCATGGATGTACCTTTAAGAAATGGGTGTGTATCAAATAGCAGCAGTGATGTCAGAGTGTTGGTGGAACTGGGTTGTCTGCCTGCTTTTACTTTTGTTTTTGAGCTGGCAGCTACAGTGTGTGTTTAGTCTCATTTTCAGAGTTGGAGCTGCATTCAGCCAAACAAGGTGTAATTTTGATCTCTCCCTCTGTATGAAACAAATGTCTTAAGATCACTTGCAAATTTAAAAGTAATAACTGCTCTCAGTAGAGAATTTAAACCTGCTGTCTATGTTAAAGAGGGTATTTGTCTTACGGATGGCGCTAGGAAAGATTAAGGGTTACTTATAGAGTACTTTTTGGGGGAAGCATTTGAGTTGATAGTTGACAAGATGTTTACTGTGTGTTGATAAAATGTTAACTGGATTCATATAATAAACATTATTTTGTTTTAACAGTATTTTTGATCTCTGTTGCATCATGCCTGTAGAGTGGGCCCTTGTGCTCCCCATAACCAAAATCTATTAAAAGTTGTGGGTCAGGTGAACTCTATGATACACTTTGGGGTTCTCTGAACCCTGGCCCGTAATAACTTGTTTATTTGCACTTTGATTTTTCAGGCCAGAATCATTGAGCAGAGGCAGCAGACATCAGCCATCAGTGACCATTTTTTTGTGGGTTAATGTTTCACAACAGTGTTTAGAAATATGTCTAAAATGCACATAAAGAAAACAAGATACATTTTTTTAAACTTTGGTTTGTCAGGAGGCTGTTAATTCTATTAAAGGAACTACCATGGATGGAATGCAGTGATCACTCACGAATGAGCAAGATTGGGGCAACATGTGGCACAGTGCTTAGCACTGGGACTGCGGCGCTAAGGACGCGGGTTCGAATCCCAGCCCTGGGTCACTGTCTGTATGGAATTTGCACATTCTCCCTATGTCTGCTTGGGCTTCACCTCCACAACCCAAAGATGTGCAGGTTAGGTGGATTGGCCATGCTAAATTGCCCCTTAATTGGAGAAAAAATAATTGGGCACTCTAAATTTAAAAGAAAGACCTAATGAGCAAGATTGTCCACTTAAGATACTCCGTATTACTGATCATGGCCTCTGTGGTTCCTTGCCTGGCTGATTAGCCTGATCCGAGAGCCACACCTTCAATCACACACCGTTCAGTTGTTTCCGGTCCTTGGACTTGAGATCGCTGCTATTGCTTTCACAGGCTTCTTTTAGGACAATAATGGTAGTACGCATGTCCTCCAAGCTGCTGCGGAACTGAAGTGTATTTGCTGTGAGACTCTCTGTTGGTGGGACCCTCCGCTTCCCCGGTAGAGCACCCAGGCCTGCAGGTTTCCCGGGATGGCCACAATGGGAACCCCCATTGGCTGGCAGCAGGAACGGAGAATCCTGCTGCAGGCAGGGGCAAGCTGTGCCAGAAAATGGGGCTGGCAGGATGGAGAATCCCTCCCTTGGATTCTGCAATGCTGTTTAAGAGTCTTCCTGATGTAATGTTAATCCTTACAAGTGATTATTTCAGATGCTTTAACAAAGTTTAATGCCTTATTTGATGTACACAAGCCCCTTGTAAGCTAATGTTAACTATCTCTCTGACAGGTATTGCAGAATTCAGTATAGGTTCAAAATCTGTAGTTATGCTTCACCTCCACTGGGACATCACACTTTTAGCTTATCTTCTTAAAATAATTGGAGTTCTTATGAGGCTTTGTCGTAGGTATAGGGATCATGGGAGAAGAGTCAGGCTACATGGTCAAGAAGTGAATTACCCACTCCTGAGAGTGTACAGGCAAAATACAGCATGTGAAATGTCAGGAGATGTGTGCCAGGAGACTGTGCTTCAGCAAGGAAGCAGTGGGATTCCTTTGTGAAATGTTGAAGGAAGACCTGAAGCAGAACTCTAACTGCTGCACTACCTTGCAAATGAAACTCACAACAGCATTGAATTTGTTTGCATCTGGGTCCTTTCAGCATTGCACTGGTAACATATGCAACATTTTACGGAATGCTGCGAGGACCTGCATTCATCAGGTAATGAATGCCATTTATCGTAAGGCTTCGGAGCTTATTCATTTTGACAAATTTCCTGTGAAGGTGGAGAGATCCATTGCATGCCACAGGATTGTTGGTTACCCAAAAGTAATCGGGGCTGTTGATGGAGCACATATCCCATTGAAGGCGCCAAGAAATGACATTGTTTCATTCCTCAGTAGGAAGGGGTTCCATTTTTTAAATGCTATGATAGTGTGTGATGCACAAATGAGGATAGTCACTTTTATGCAAACAACTAGGGAAGTGCCCATGACTCATTTGTCCTTGAAAGCTCAATGTTAAACTGGTCCATGACAACACCACCAGGAAATAAAGGATGGGTACTGGGTGATAAGGGATACCCATTGAGAACATGACTTATGACACCTATCCAGAGAACCAACAATGAAGAACAGGAACCATACAGCTGTGCATATGTAGAAACACGTCAGGTAGTGGAGAGGAAAATCAGTTTTTTGAAATCACATTTTCGATGTCTGGACAAGTCAGGAGACACATAACAGAATGCATCGGGGATAATTACAAAGATTGTTGTCGTGTGTTTTGCATTATACAATTTTGCCATTCAGCATGTACAGCATTCACCCAGAAGCTGTCTTGCCACCATATGCTGGAGGAAGGCAATCTGGAGCCTGATGTAAGCATACTTCCTGGTGCAGGTGTGCAAGCCCAGACTCCAGGTGACAGAAGGGCTGTTTGGCATCGACTGGCAGCTGCTGCTTTCAGACATTGAGCTGGTAAAGTTCACAATTGATATGTCAAAACCCACCCTCTCTCTCTCCTCATCTCTCTCCATCAGCTCCCTGTCTCCCCTCCCACCATCCCTCCCCTCCCTCAAAAAAAGTCAGATGTTGCAAAACATTTTCATTAAGACAGTGGCCAACTGCACCGGCCAATTAAAGAAGAAGCAAGCATAAGAGGAGGGAGTGGGGGATAAAGATTTAGCAGGTTTGGAGGGAGAGGGACCCCAATTCCTCACATGTCATCCTCGGGCTCTTTCCCGTCCACATGACGTAACCTCCTGCATCCCTGATCCTGGTGGCACTGCATCTTGCCCAGCAGTAAACGTCTCTGAACGAGGAAACTCCAAACCAGAGGGGAAACAGCAGGTGTCATTACTTTCTTAATAATCTGTTGAAAGTGCTGGTTTTGCTGTCTCAGCAGCTCATTCTTCTATAACAAATCATCCTTTCACTGTAACGTCTTGCCATTTTGCTGTCTCAGCAGCTTATGAACTTGCTGAGAAGTCTGCATGTGCTCAGCATTGACATCAGCTACTCTTTGGAGCTGCTGGGAAACTTTATTTAAGGATTCACCTTGGGTCTTTGCACTAATCTCAAAGTTATACCGTCACCCATTTGCTGAATGAGCAAATCATCAGTGGTGTCTATACGATTTGCAAACAAATGTTCAGGAGGTGTGCAGACTTCCACTGGTTGTGTCTAAGGTTCCTCACCTCCTGAAGGTTCTGATGCTCTTCCTCCAACACATCAGTCAATTCATCTGCGACTTCCCCTCCATCCCCGCTCTATCTCCCTGAACATCACTGTTAGTGTCTGAAATTTCAGTCTGCAGCCAAGGCCTCTGCTTCCTCTGCTGCAGCTTCAGCACTGCACTGCCTCGATGTACTCACTTCTATCAAATCCCTTGCAGGTATCTCTGCAACTGTGTGAGAGTCACCTACATTCTGCTCTGCTATTGACATGCCATTTGTGAAGGTTAAAGAAAACACAATTATTTTTCCATCAAATTAACTGTCAGTCTAATGCTATGATCAATTAACTTTTCTTCTTACCTTGACGCACCCCAAAATCTTTCTTTACTACGGGCTTTGAAAGACCCAACAAATGCCAAGCCTGGTCCTCCTGTGGAGTGAAATCCTTCAGCTCCAATAATCCACCTCCGCTCAGTGAAACATTCCCAGAGATTATGTGCAAGTTTTGCCTACAGAAAGAAATTGAAATATATTTTTAAAAGGCTGTCATGACCTGAAGCACAGTGACAACTGAAAGCTTGTGCCCTGGCAGGGGCTACTTCCATTATAACATTTACAGCCAGATCAGAACCATCTCCAAGGTAGCAGCGTATTATGACACTTAATAAGATTATGAAGGAGACAGTCTTATTTACATTGCATGTCCTAATTAGTTTAAGCATTGTTAGTAAATTTTATGGCCTTTAATTTAACCCCTCTGCAGGTGATGAAGAATCATCGTAGAATCTACAGTGAAGAAGGAGGCCATTCGGCCAATGGAGTCTGCACCGGCCCTTGGAAAGACATCTTCTCATTTACATATGTACCACAAGTGATGTGTTACTGCTTGTCTTTTTTTACTTTTGCATGCAGATTTAAGTTTTAACAATACAATTTTTATTAAGATTTAGACATACTATGGCTGAATGCATTAAATGTTTAAATTTCTTTGAGCACTGATTAGCTATCCTGGGCACTTCACTGCTTGCTGACAGATGTTCCTCTACTTGCCCCCAAGCCATTGATTGAAATTTCCTTGGTGGCTTAGATTTTCCCCCACCTAGAAGTTAAGCTTTCCTCTGTTCCCCCTCATGCAATAAGGTATCCAGGTCATCATCTGTGAAGTTCTGAGTTCACTTCTTCGTAACTAAATTTTCAGTTGCCATGGTCGAGCTTAAAACATATGAACGTTCGTAAGCACTCCACACGTAAAAGTTTTTTTAATAAACTTAGAGTACCCAAGTATTTTTTTCCAATTAAGGGACAATTTAGTGCGGCCAATTCACATACCCTGCAAATCTTTGGGTTGTGGGGGTGAGACCCATGCAGACTTGGGGAGAATGAAAATTTAATGTTATAATGCACATTTATGTAGTCATTTCACAGATTTAAAACAAATAACAAAGCGTATGCTCACTTCTAAATATAACATAATAATCATCAAAAATCAGGAAAAATAAAATTAAAAATTATGCTTTAAAAATGATGCTTTAAAATACCCAGTAACAATAGGACTGTTTGAAAGAAATAACAAAATAAATCATTTTTTAAAACTTCCACATATCCTTAAAATAGCTGGAAGACTTATTGATTGCTCTGTATTCAAGGCAATTGTGCAGTTGGAACTCTTCCCTCAATGGGGTTTCCCTTAGTTCCCCTGTCACAAGGGGGTGTGCTTGGACTGGAGCTGCCCCACACAGGCCCGAGGCAGCTGCCAGAGTCAGAAAATTCGTCGGTATTTTTGAGCGCACGTAAGTGGGCACTTTTCTACCTCAGGATCGGCGATACACAGATATTATGGTTCATTTTGTACATTGCTTACCGCCATGCTTACCGAGACAAATATTGGATTTGAATCCTTTGAATCCTTTGAAGTAAAAAAAAGGAAAACAGAGGGCAGCTCGGTAGCACAAGTGGTTAGCACAGTTGCTTCTCAGCTCCAGGATCCTAGGTTTGATTCCCGGCTTGGGTTACTGTCTGTGCGGAGTCTGCACGTTCTCCCAGCGTTTACATGGGTTTCCTCCGGGTGCTCCAGTTTCCTCCCACAGTCCAAAGATGTGCAGGTTAGGTGGGTTGGTGATGATAAATTGCCCTTAGTATCCAAAATGTTTAGGTGGGGTTACAGGCATAGGGTGGAGGCGTGGGTGACCTTTCCCAAGAGCCGGTGCAGACCCGATGAGCGAATGGCCTCCTTCTGTACTGTAAATTCTGTGATTCTATGGATCAACTCCATGAAGATATCCAGGAATCGCATAGATGAAAGGATGCGCAACAGGCTATTTCCGGTAGCCGGGTCTAGACTCACAGATTAAAGGTCAGTTTAGTGCTCGGATATGAAATACTCAACTATTGAAGCACTTATCCCTTGGGATTAACTAAAGCAACCTTGGCAAAGAGTACATAACGATTTTTGTGGGACCAACTGAAAAACATATGTTTTTTGTCTTAATGGGTGCACTTTCCAAATGGCTGGAAATAATGAAAAGTCGATGAATTCTGAAAAGACAATCCATCGAATGGATTAAGTATTTTCACGGTTCGGCAAACCAGAACAGTAAATTAGCGATAACAGGACTCAGTTGCCGTCCAAGGAATATGAGGACTACCTTAGGAACAATGGCTGACAGCATATAAAACTGCCCCTTATCGTCCTTCCACAAGCGGTTTGGCGGGGAGGTTGGTATAGTCACTGAAGAATGTCATCAAAGCATCAAAGGGCGAAGAACCATTCGCTGAAAGAGTAAACAATATCCTTATATCCTAAAGAAACACCGCCCACGTGACAACCCAAAACTCGCCGGCAATATTGTTTTTAAAAGGGGCTTTGAAGCCAAAGTCTGATTTGCTCTCACCGCTTGACACTTCTGCCATTGTAGAGCGACAGCAAAAAAAAACAACGTACTCACTGTGAACAAACATTGAAACCAAAATGATTTGATCAAGGAGAAAGAGTTTTAGTGAGAAGCTATTAGGGCAGCATGGTAGCATGGTTGTTAGCATAAATGCTTCACAGCTCCAGGGTCCCAGGTTCAATTCCCGGCTGGGTCACTGTCTGTGCGGAGTCTGCACGTCCTCCCCGTGTGTGCGTGGGTTTCCTCCGGGTGCTCCGGTTTCCTCCCACAGTCCAAAGATGTGCGGGTTAGGTGGATTGGCCATGCTAAATTGCCCGTAGTGTCCTAAAAAGTAAGGTTAAGGGGGGGGTTGTTTGGTTACGGGAATCGGGTGGATACGTGGGTTTGAGTAGTGTGATCATTGCTCGGCACAACATCGAGGGCCGAAGGGCCTGTTCTGTGCTGTACTGTTCTATGTTCTATGTTCTATTCTTCAAGTGAGAAGTGCGTACCTGCCACAATACATGCAACAACGGGGCTTAATTCTTATACGGTGCAAACTGATGAGAGAGTTTGGATGAGACACAGTGATCAACTCTTCATTCACAAAGAGAATTTGTAGAGTTGGTATCTGAAAGGCCAACATGTGACACTTAAGGTTGGACAATCCCTGGACCTACGATCATGATTGAGTCGAATTCACAATCTATAGCATTTGAACCAACAACATCTGAAGAAGCTGAAGAAGAACCAATTTTATTAGGTGATGTGCCTGAACCAAGTGTGGAGCAGACTACCAAGAGTGTGAAAATAAAGACTCCTAAACGATGGATTCTGCCTGAGCTGAACTGACAACCAGCTAAAAGACTTTTGTACTGATGTATTAATTATATATCTATCTATAGATATATATATACACATATATATATATATATACATATATATATAATTATATAATAATCATACTTGGCTGAATAAATACTGTTCATCATGAGTAAAAGTTAAAAAGTAGTATTAGTTGTCGAACTACAGGAGCAAAAGGGGAGGAATGTTATGTATTGTAACCAATACCTACTGTATCATTGTCACATGATTATGCAGTGACATCATCAGAGGCACTTGGGAGATTTTCCTTCCCTTCCATCTTAGACTGCGAGCAAACAACCCCTCTGTAGATAAAGCCTGACAACTGGTTAATTAACCTGCGGTACAGAAACCTGGTTAACCTTTGTCTATACTGTGAAGTAAAAGCAAATTGCCTTAAAACATAACAATGATAATGCAAGACATTCTGAGACTTGTGTACCCATGACCAGATCTTCACAGGTCACCAACGTACCAAGGACTTATTAATAGAGAGAAGATAGAATGAAGCAAGCTACAGGATCTCAGGGCAAATCCAGCAGCGTGTCTGTGGCAAGCCCTTGCCACATTAGCCTATTAACATCTTTCAGGTGATGTTCATCCACAAAAATGAGAATGTCAATAGGAAAGCCTGATATTCAACGGCATCAGTGTGGCTGAATCCTGCACCATTTTCACTCTTGGGCTCATAATTGTCCATTGATTTTCCTTGAGACATCCTTTCTAAGTTGGACATGTAATTTTCTGTTGAAGGCTGTAAATAACTGGAGACAACTGCACTTTGTGCCAAGCTAAAATGTGTCCACCATCCAGAGAACAATGAGACCTATAACCTACAGATCTGAGTGGGTGGGCAACCAGAAATGCAGCAATTGGACACTGTGCAAGAAGAAGTCTAACATGTGCATTCCACACCACCCACCTACTTTCACAGTTTCTACATTACAACATGCAATGCTGAACTGACCAAGCTCCTTGCCAGCCCATGGCTTCTACCACCTAGGACAAAAGCGCAAACACAGGGGAGATTCCACACATGCAAGTTTTCATGAAAGACACATAATTATCTGACATGCGGAGGCATGCGCCGTCACTATGGAACACTCATATGCATTGACTGCCTTCTGTACAGCAGTCAGGGTGGGAACTACACCAGATGGGCTGCATCCCATCGAGAAGTTCTGAAGGAGATAGCTGAGGAGATTGTGGAGGCATTTGTGGTAATCTTTCAGGAATCACTGGAGGCAAGAAGGGTCCAAGAGAATTGGAAAGTGGCTAATGTAACACCCCTGTTTAAGAAGGGAGGGAGGGAGAAGACAGGAAATTATATACCGGTTAGCCTGAATTCAGTTGTTGGTAAGATTTTAAAGTCTATTATTAAGGATGAGATTGTGGAGTACTTAGAATTGCATGGTAAACTGGGACGAAGTCAGCACGGATTTGTCAAGGGGAGGTCATGTCTGACAAATCTGTTAAACATTTTTGAGAAGGTAATGAGGAGATTGAATAAAGGAGAACTGGTGGATGTGATCCATTGGACTTCCACAAGGCCTTTGACAAGGTGCCGTGCAGGAGGTTGCTAACTAAGATAAGGGCCCATGGTGTTAAGGGCAAGGTACTGGCATGGATAGAGGATTGGCTGACGGGTGGAAGGCAGATATTGGGATAAAGAGTTCCTTTTTCAGGATTCCTCAGGGGTCGGTGTTGAGACCACAGATATTCACAATATACATTAATGATCTGGAAGGAGGAACCAAAGGCACTGTTGCCGTTTGCAGGTGATACAAAGATATGTAGAGGGACGGGTAGTATTGAGGAAGCAGGAGGCTGCAGAAGGACCTGGGCAGGCTAGGAGAGTGGGCAAAGAAGTGGCAGATGGAATACAATGTGGAAAAGTGTGAGGTTATGCATTTTGGTAGGAAGAATAGAGGCATAGACTATTTTCTAAATGGGAAAAGGCTTTGGAAATCAGAAACCCAAAGGTACTTATAAGTCTTAGCTCAGGATGCTTTTCAAGTTAACATGCAGGTTCAGTTGGCAGTTAGGAAGGCAAATGCAATGTTGCCATTCATATCAAGAGGGCTCGAATACAAGAGCTGGGATGTACTGTTGAGGCTGTAAAGGCTCTGGTCAGATTCCAATTGGATTATTGAAGGATGTGCTGGCCTTGGAAAGAGTCCAGAGAAGGTTCGCAAGAATTATTCTTAGAATGAAGGACTTGTCATATGAGGAGAGGTTGAGGAATGTGGGTCTATACTCGATGGAGTTTAGAAGGCTGAGGGGGAATCTCATTGAAACTTACATAATATTTAGAGGTCTAGTTGGAGTGGATGTAGTGAGGATGTTTCCACTAGTAGGAGAAACTAGAACCAGAAGGCACTGTCTCAGACTGATCCTTTAAAACTGAGATGAAGAGGGCTTTCTTCAGCCAGAGGGTGTGAATCTGTGGAACTCCTTGCCTCAGAAGGCTGTGGAAGCCAAATCACTGAGTGTCTTTAAGACAGAAGTAGGTCGGTGTTTGTTTAATAAGGTGATCAGGGGTTTTAGGGAGAAGGCAATAGAATGGGGATGAGAAACATATCAGTCCTGATTGAATGGTGGAGCAGACTCGATGGGCCAAATGGCCTAATTCTGCTCATATGTCTTATAGTCTTCTGGTCTAAGTGGATCAAATCAACTTCCTCAAATCTAACTATAGATGGACAACAGATGCTGGAATGGCCTATTATGTATGGCCTACTGTTTGGTGGACTACCACCTATTCTGGATATCTGGATAAAGACCCGGGGTGCGATTCAGCCAACGCGTTTTGCTGGGTGTGGAGCCAGGTGCAACAGGTGAATCCAGAGAAAGCCCCAAATCGGGCTCTGCGCCGGATGCCAGTCCGATCGTAAGTCATGTGACTCACTCTGCTCGGCACGATCTGGATCACGTGATCCAGATCAGCATTTTTAAATGAGGATTAGGCACATTTACATACCTGGACGCTATTTTCACCCGGTGCCCAGGAGTGAATGGCTGTGCCTGCGAGACCTTGACAGGGTGCAATTTAGCACTGGTTTCCCCAAAGCCTTGGGTGATCTTGCAGGCCATTAGAGACCCCCAGATAGTTGGGGACAAGGTAGGTTGGCACGCCACTGGCACCCAGTCACCTTGGCACTGCCAGCCTGGCACCCTGGCAGTGCACCTCTTTTATTGCTTAAGGGAAACAATTATCGGGCACAACATTATTCTGGTGCCATCTGGAATTAGAACATAGAACATAGAACATTACAGCGCAGTACGGGCCCTTCGGCCCTCGATGTTGCGCCGACCCGTGAAACCATCTGAAGCTATCTGACCTACACTATTCCATTTTTATCCATATGTCTATCCAGTGACCATTTAAATGCCCTTAAAGTTGGCGAGTCTATTACTGTTTCAGGCAGGGCGTTCCACACCCCTACTACTCTCTGAGTAAAGAAACTGCCTCTGACATCTGTCCTATATCTACCACCCCTCAATTTAAAGCTATGTCCCCTCGTGTTGGTCATCACCATCCGAGGAAAAAGACTCTCACTGTCCACCCTATCTAACCCTCTGACTATCTTATATGTCTCTATTAAGTCACCTCTCAGCCTTCTCCTCTCTAACGAAAACAACCTCAAGTCCCTGAGCCTTTCCTCGTAAGACCTTACCTCCATACGAGGCAAAATCCGAGTAAATCTCCTCTGAACCCTTTCCAAAGCTTCCACATCCTTCCTATACTGTGGTGACCAGAACTGCACGCAGTACTCCAGGAGCGGCCGCACCAGAGTTATGTACAGCTGCAGCATGACCTTGTGGCTCCGAAACTGAATCCCCCTACTGATAAAGGCTAGCACACCATATGCCTTCTTAACAGCACTATTAATCTGGGTGGCAACTTTCATGAATTTATGTACCTGGATGCCGAGATCTCTCTGTTCATCTACACTACCAAGAATCTTGCCATTAGCCCAGTACTCTGCATTCCCGTTACACCTTCCAAAGTGAACCACCTCACACTTTTCCGCATTAAACTCCATCTGCCACCTCTCAGCCCAGCTCTGCAGCTTATCTATGTCCCTCTGTATCCTATAACATCCTTCAGCACTATCCACAACTCCACCGACCTTTGTGTCATCTGCAAATTTACTAACCCATCCTTCTACACCCTCTTCCAGGTCATTTATAAAAATGACAAACAGCAGTGGCCCCAAAACAGATCCTTGCGGTACATCACTAGTAACTGAACTCCAGGATGAACATTTGCCATCAACCACCACCCTCTGTCTTCTTTCAGCTAGCCAATTACTGATCCAAACCGCTACATCACCTTCAATCCCATACTTCCTTATTTTCTGCAATAGCCTACCGTGGGGAACCTTATCAAACGCCTTACTGAAATCCATATACACCACATCAACCGCTTTACCCTCATCCACCTGTTTGGTCACCTTCTCAAAAAACTCAATAAGGTTTGTGAGGCATGACCTACCCTTCACAAAACCGTGTTGACTATCGCTAATCAACTTGTTCTTTTCAAGATGATTATAAACCCTATCTCTTATAACCTTTTCCAACATTTTACCCACAACCAAAGTAAGGCTCACAGGTCTATAATTACCAGGGTTGTCTCTACTCCCCTTCTTGAACAAGGGGACAACATTTGCTATCCTCCACTCTTCCGGCACTATTCCTGTCGACAAGGACGACATAAAGATCAAGGACAAAGGCTCTGCAATCTCCTTCCTGGCTTCCCAGAGAATCCTAGGATAAATCCCATCTAGCCCAGGAGACTTATCTATTTTTACACTTTCCAAAATGGCTAACACCTCCTCCTTGTGAACCTCAATTCCATCTAGCCTGGTCGACTGAACCTGAGTATTCTCCTCGACAACATTGTCTTTCTCCAGTGTTAACACTGACGAAAAATATCCATTTAACGCTTCCCCTATCTCCTCTGATTCCACACACAACTTTCCACTACTATCCTTGATTGTGCCTAATCTTAGTCTAGTCATTCTTTTGTTCCTGATATACCTCTAGAAAGCCTTAGGGTTTTCCTTGATCCTATCCACCAACGACTTTTCGTGTCCTCTCCTCGCTCTTCTTAACTTGGCATTTCTGGACCATCATCACTTTGATGTTCCAGCAATTTGGACTGTAGAGATAATGCAATGTTAATAATAAGGTAAAAATAAAGTCCAATTAACATTGTTTATCATGAGATGTGATATTGGCATAATTTCTGCCCTTTTGCGTTCGGCTAACATTTTCTGAAAGAACATTGAACATAAGACCATAAGACCATAAGACCATAAGACATAGGAGTGGAAGTAAGGCCATTCGGCCCATCGAGTCCACTCCGCCATTCAATCATGGCTGATGGGCATTTCAACTCCACCTCCCAGCATTCTCCCCATAGCCCTTAATTCCTCGCGACATCAAGAATTTATCTATCTCTGCCTTGAAGCCATTTAGCGTCCCGGCCTCCACTGCACTCTGCGGCAATGAATTCCACAGGCCCACCACTCTCTGGCTGAAGAAATGTCTCCGCATTTCTGTTTTGAATTTACCCCCTCTAATTCTAAGGCTGTGCCCACGGGTCCTCGACTCCTCGCCTAACGGAAACAGTTTCTTTGCGTCCATCCTTTCTAAGCCATGTATTATCTTGTAAGTTTCTATTAGATCTCCCCTTAACCTTCTGAACTCCAATGAATACAATCCCAGGAACGCCAGCCGTTCCTCATATGCTAGACCCGCCATTCCAGGGATCATCCGTGTGAATCTCCGCTGGACACGCTCCAGTGCCAGTATGTCCTTCCTGAGATGTGGGGCCCAAAACTGGACACAGTACTCCAAATGGGGCCTAACCAGAGCCTTATAAAGGCTCAGTAGCACATCGCTGCTTTTATATTCCAACCCTCTTGAGATAAATGACAACATAGCATTCGCTTTCTTAATCACGGATTCAACCTGCATGTTTACCTTTAGGGAATCCTCGACTAGCACTCCCAGATCCCTTTGTACTTTGGCATTATGAATTTTCTCACCGTTTAGAAAGTAGTCTATGCTTGGATTCTTTTTTCCAAAGTGCAAGACCTCACATTTTCTCACGTTGAAATGCATCAGCCATTTCCTGCACCACTCTCCCAAACTGTCTAGATCCTTCTGCAGCCTCCCCACTTCCTCAGCACTACCTGCCTGACCACCTAACTTCGTATCATCAGCAAACTTCGCTAGAATGCCCCCAGTCCCTTCATCCAGATCATTAATATATATGGTGAACAGCTGCGGCCCCAACACTGAACCCTGTGGGACACCGCTGGTCACCGGCTGCCATTCCGAAAAAGAACCTTTTATCCCAACTCTCTGCCTTCTGTCAGACAGCCAATCCTCAACCCATGCAAGTAGCTCACCTCGAACACCATGGGCCCTCACCTTACTCAGCAGCCTCCTGTGTGGCACCTTATCAAAGGCCTTTTGGAAATCCAGATAGACCACATCCACTGGGTTTCCCTGGTCTAACCTACTTGTCACCTCCTCAAAGAATTCTAACAGGTTCGTCAGGCACGACCTCCCCTTACTAAATCCATGTTGACTTGTTCTAATCCGACCCTGCTCTTCCAAGAAATGAGAAATCTCATCCTTAACGATCGATTCTAGAATTTTACCAACAACCGAGGTTAGGCTAATTGGCCTATAATTTTCCATCTTTTGTCTTGATCCTTTCTTGAACAAGGGGGTTACAACAGCGATCTTCCAATCGTCCGGGACTTTCCCTGACTCCAGTGATTTTTGAAAGATCTCAACCAACGCTTCCGCTATTTCTTCAGCCACCTCCCTCAGAACTCTAGGATGTAGCCCATCGGGGCCAGGAGATTTGTCAATTTTAAGACCTTTTAGCTTTTTTAGCACCATCTCTTTTGTAATGGCAACCATACTCAACTCAGCCCCCTGACCCTTTATAATTTTTGGGATATTACTAACGTCTTCCACTGTGAAGACAGACGCAAAGTACTTATTAAGTTCTCCAGCCATTTCCTCATCTCCCATCACTAGCCTTCCAGAATCAGTTTGAATTGGCCCAATGTCTACTTTGGCCTGACGTTTGTTTCTTATGTATTGAAAGAAACTTTTACTATCATTTCTTATATTACTGGCTAGCCTGCCTTCATATTTGATCCTCTCCTTCCTTATTTGTCTCTTTGTTAACCTCTGTTTGTTTTTGTAGCCTTCCCAATCTTCTGATTTCCCGGTGCTTTTGGCCACTTTATAGGATCTCTCTTTTTCTTTGATACATTTCCTGACCTCCTTTGTCAGCCATGGCTGTCTAATCCCTCCCTGGATAATCTTTCTTTTCTTGGGGATGAACCTCTGTACAGTGTCCTCAATTATGCATACAAACTCCTGCCATTTTTGCTCTACTGTCTTCCCTGCTAGGGTCTGCTTCCAGTTGATTTTCACCAGTTCCTCTCTCATGCCCTCGTAATTACCTTTATTTAACTGTAACACCATTACATCCGATTTTGCCTTCTCTCTTTCAAACTGCAGACTGAACTCAACCATATTATGATCGCTGCTTCCTAAGTGTTCCCTTACTTTAAGATCTTTAATAAAGTCTGGTTCATTACATAGCACTAGGTCCAGAATAGCCTGCTCCCTTGTGGGCTCCATGACAAGCTGTTCCAAAAAGCCATCTTGTAAGCATTCCATGAATTCCTTTTCTTTGGATCCACTGGCTACATTATTTACCCAATCCACCTGCATATTGAAGTCCCCCATGATCACTGTGACCTTGCCTTTCTGACATGCCTTTTCTATTTCCCGGTACATGTTGCGCCCCTGGTCCTGACCACTGTTAGGCGGTCTGTACATAACTCCCATTATGGTTTTTTTTGCCTTTGTGGTTCCTCAATTCTACCCACACAGACTCCACATCATCCGACCCTATGTCGTTTAGTGCCATAGATTTAATTTTGTTCTTAACTAACAAGGCAACCCCACCCCCTCGGCCCACCTCCCTGTCTTTTCGATAGGTTGTATATCCTTGGATGTTTAACTGCCAGTCCTGAACCCCCTGCAGCCATGTCTCTGTGATGCCTACCGCATCATAATCATTCACGATGATCTGTGCCATTAGTTCATCTACTTTGTTACAAATGCTACGAGCATTCAGGTAAAGTGCCTTAATGTTAACTTTCTTATCAGTACAGATATTGGAAGTCCTAAGATGTCCAAAGTTATCCTTCCTTTTTGTTGCATTCCTAGTCTGCCTCAAGCTTAAATCCACCTGCCTACATGTTATCCTCCTGCGTATCTTGCCATTTAACTCCCTGCTCCCTGTCGCTTTCACTTTCCCTTCCCCCCAACATAGAACAGTACAGCACAGAACAGGCCCTTCGGCCCTCGATGTTGTGCCTAGCAATGATCACCCTACTCAAACCCACATATCCACCCTATACCCGTAACCCAACAACCCCCCCCCCACCTTACTTTTTAGGACACTACGGGCAATTTAGCATGGCCAATCCACCTAACCAGCACAACTTTGTTCTGTGGGAGGAAACCGGAGCACCCGGAGGAAACCCACGCACACACGGGGAGGACGTGCAGACTCCGCACAGATGGTGACCCAGCCGGGAACTGAACCTGGGACCCTGGAGCTGTGAAGCATTTACGCTAACCACCATGCTACCGTGCTGCCCAAATAACAGCGTCTGAGCAATGCACGCTATTATTAATCTACAAATCAGCTAGCAAATTGCATTGAGAAAGAGATATCTCATGAGCTGCAAAACGCCCCAAGTTGATTGATGATTTGCTCTGCTCCACCGGCAACTCTGTGAGAATGACATTGCACTGTAAGAAACCCTTGTTGCGTATGCAAATATAGGCAGCATTACAATTTGGTTTAATCTCAAATGATCAAAGTTTTTGTTTCTTTTTATTTATAGTTTGGTGATTTGTTGTGCATCTAGCCAGTATCTAAGGAAGGATGTGCTGGTCTTGGAAAGGCTCACAAGAATGATCCCTGGAATGAAGAACTTGTCGTATGAGGAACGGTTGAGGACTCTGAGTCTGAACTCGTCGGAGTTTAGAAGGATGAGGGGGTGACCTTATTGAAACTTACAGGATATTGAGAGGTCTAGGTAGAGTGGACGTGGAGAGGATGTTTCCACAGCGCCAGGGTCTCAGGTTCGATTCCCCGCTGGGTCACTGTCTGTGCAGAGTCTGCACGTTCTCCCCGTGTGTGTGTGGGTTTCCTCCGGATGCTCCGGTTTCCTCCCACAGTCCAAAGATAAGCAGGTTAGTTGGATTGGCCATGCTAAATTGCCCTTGGTGTCCAAAAAGGTTAGGAGGAATTATTGGATTGCAGGGATAGGGTGGAAGTGAGGGCTTAAGTGCAGACTCGATGGGCCAAATGACCTCCTTCTGTACTGTATGTTCTCTGTTCTAGTGGGAAAAACTAGAACAAGAGGGCACAGACTCAGCCTGAATCAATGATATTTTAAAACTGATATGAGGAGGAAATTCTTCAGTCTGAGAGGGGGTGAATCTGTGGAATTTTTTGCCACAGAAGGCTGTGAAGGCCAAATCACTGAGTGTCTTTAAGACAGAGAAAGACAGGTTCTTGATTAATAAGGAGATCAGGGGTTAGGCAGGAGAATGGGGATGGGAAACATAAAGTCCATGATTGAATGGCGGAGCAAACTGTATGGGCTGAATGGCCCAATTCTGCTTCTATGTCTTATAGTCTTGTGACTGCTGCCTACCAGGCTCTCAAAGCCCATGCAGATATCTTCAGTGATACCAAAGATGAATGGTGCAGATGGCAAGTAGGGAGCTTGATGTGGCTACGTGAAAATGTTTTTTCTTCCATTGCGTGAATTTTCTCTTCATGGGGAGAAATGAAGAAATAACATAATATGATGCCAGGAATTAAACATATTACAGTGCACTGAATTTCCACATGATAATGATGAAGTTGTGTTTTTATACTAATTGCTCAGCACACTTCCACAGAAGTTTAATTCTCATAATTAAATACCTCTTATAATGATATGATAATTGATCATCACTGCCAATCAACCTCTCTGCCTGAGCAACTGAACAATTAAAGTTGCTGATCTCATCCCTCAGGTAGTAGAACGTAGAACATACAGTGCAGAAGGAGGCCATTCAGCCCATCGGGTCTGCACCAACCTATTTAAGCCCTCACTTCCAACCTATCCGCGTAACCCAATAACCCCTCCTAACCTTTTTGGACACTAAGGGCAATTTAGCATGGCCAATCCACCTAACCTGCACGTCTTTGGACTGTGGGAGGAAACCGGAGCACCCGGAGGAGACCCACGCACACATGGGGAGAACGTGCAGACTCCGCACAGACAGTGACCCAGCAGGGAATCGAACCTGGGATCTTGGCGCTGTGAAGCCACAGTGCTATCCACTTGTGCTACTGTGCTGCCCTATTGTATAAATTGTTGTTGGAAATTTTAACAAGTTAGAAGTATAAATTTTACATTTTTTTGCCTTTTCATTCTACTTCTTTTTCCTATCTTTCTCATGATCCAAATTTTCTTTCAAATTTTTTTTTAAATTTCCCTTCTGTACCTTCTTTATGATTAAATTCACACGCTCACTTCTTCTCAGTCCTTCCTCGGTTTATTCCTGCATTCTTAAAGCTTATTGGATGAAGAAGTATCATGTCAGTCTCATTGTTTACCAAGGTCACAGGCACTGTTAATTGTTCATACTTCCAGCAACTTAAAAAACAAAAAAAACTGCTGAGTGTGCAATAAAATGTCTAACCAACCAAGTGTGTTGCTCTATGCCATTTTCTAGCATATCTGGGTCCTTGTTGATTAGATAATAACTTGCACAGTGAAGCCAACACTGGCACTTTCCAGACCATTAACAATTAAAGGATGATAAAAATGTTGTGCTTAGAAAATCCCTCATCTCAGTATACATAGACTAACAGCTTGAAAGGCTGGTGCGTCACTTTTTTGTAAATCAATTTAAAATTGATGACAACTGTTTTCGGTTGGATAAAAATATTATTGTTCTGGATGCATTTACAAAAGAAAGTAAATTATAAATTAACAATACTTTTTAATAACAAATATAATAATAATCTAAAAAATCTTTCATGTTACAAGTAGGCTTACATTAACACTGCAATGAAGTTACTGTGAAAAGTCCCTAGTCGCCACATTCCGGCGCCTGTTCGGGTATACTGAGGGAGAATTCAGAATGTCCAAATCACCTAACAAGTTTGTCTTTTGGGACTGGTGGGAGGAAACCAGGGAACCCGGTGGAAACTCACATACACACAGGGAGAAAGTGCAGATTTCATGCAGTGACCCAAGCCACGGAATCGAACCCGGGTGCCTGGCGTTATGAAGTAACAGTGCTAACTACTGTGCTACTGTGCCGCAAAATATGTAATATATCCCAGAATGGAATGGACTGTACTTGGCCCACCAATTCTTTGTTTACAGTAACTACTGTTATCCAGTTGATGTGTTGTTTTTTACTTTAATATTGTTTGCATTACATTTGGAGGAATTGCCTATAAACCAAATTGTCATAACTTGCACGTTTGCCAGATAGCAGCGAAGTAATGCGTTTCTTCTGTTATGAATGCTTGTAAACCATTTTCCTTGCCTCTTTATTCCAATATTAAGTTGAACGTTCTAACCACAGTCTGGGTCATGGCTTTCCCCACCAATTCCGCCAATGGAACTTTGCTCTTCTTGCTGCAGGGCCAGACAGGCAGGGCGGCATTCTCCCCTACCCGGCGTGACGGCGGGTCCCGGAGTAGGGGAGTGGCGCCAACCACTCAGGGGTCGCGCATCCCCAAAGGTGGGGAATTCTCCCCACCTTTGGGGGCCATCCCCGCGCCAGAGCGGTTTGCACCAGAAGACCGGCGCAAAGAAAACGGCGCCCCCGGCAGCGGGGCTGGCCGAAAGGCTTTCGCCGGTCCGCGCATGCGCGATGTGGGGTTCTCTTCCGCTTCCGCCATGGTGGGGGCCGTGGCGGACGCGGAGGAAAATAGTGCAGCCAGGGCACTGGCCCGGAGTCTGAGCAGGGGGCCCGGATCGCGGTCCAGGCCACCATGGGGGCACCCCCCGGGGTTCAATCGCCCCCGCTGCCCCCCCAGCACCCCGGGGCCCACCCGCACCGCTGATCCCGCCGTTCCAGAGGTGGTTTAAACCTCGGCGGCAGGAGAGGCCTCCCAGCGGCGGGACTTCGGCCCATCCGGGCTGGAGAATCACCGCAGGGGCCTCTCCGATCGGAGTGGCGAGTTTCCTGCCGCCGCCACTTCCCAGGTGGCGGAAAATCTCTGCCACGGCGGGGGCGGGATTTTAGGCGGCCCCAGGCGATTCTCCGACCCTGCTGGGGGTTGGAGAATTTTGCCCCCGTTAGCTGAATTGAGTGTTAGGCAAATGTGTGAGATAGCCTTGTAAATCCTTGATTGTAAATTGGCCTGTCTTTTGGCTGTGAAGCAGGGTTGAGATCGAGAGTTGAGTGCATAATTCATAAAGAGAGATTCTTTGTCATATTGACTGTTAGTAATGTGGTGAAAAGTAAGCTTGACTTTTCAATAGTTCAGAAATTTTACTCTCAGAATTAGATTAAATGGTCCATAAGGCCTTATTTGACAATAAATTTGAGTTGAAGAAATTGCAGTTGTGATATTTTGCTTACAGTTTCGAACCCCAATTATTATTGTCTTCCAAACAATGAACACAGAAAAGGTAGATATCATAGCTTCTTTTCTACATTGCATGATTCTCTTCTGAATTTCCACCATTAAAAAGTTCTGGACATCCAGCTCAACATATTTATATTATTTAACTTGAATTATATCACCTCTTGCTGCATTTCTTTCAGCCTAGTGTCTTTGTCCTGACATAATTGAACATAAGTATATAGTCTGAGTCAAAATTGAGTTTAATCTCTAAAGTTTAGCAGCCCAGTAGCACCTGCCAGCTGCTACTTTTGACTCAATTAGATAATAGGGAGGGAAGAGATCCAAGATGAAGATTCAAGAGATAAAGTGAAGTTGTCATCATGGTCCACAGGGACATAATTCAAGGTTCCTTGCTCACCAGGAGCATAAATCATGAGATTACAGGAGTGTTCCCATGACTTCCCGTCTGTTGTAAATATAGCAGATTAGCCCATATAAGGTACCTACTATACACATGAATCAAATAAATGTGTTAACCAACATGCTGCATGCATTGACTAAACCATCATCAATGGCTGTCCTTTGTGCATTCATAAACTCATGAAGATTAAGCTCATGCCTACCTGAGTGCCTAGATTGTTGCTACTGTGTGGAATTCCAGGTGAGTATTATCTCTCTCACCAACCCTTGAATGATTCAGTGATAACAAAAAATATAAGGTACAAACTTCAAACCAATTGCTGCATACCATTCACACATGCTGAGTGCAACCAGTGCTAGGAGTTAGATTTTAATATTTAGTTCATGACCATCTATCACTGCAAGGTATCCAAGGTAAATCGGTTCAAGGTAAATGTTAGCAAATTATTTCAAGGGTTAATTATGGGAAATAGACATATTAATCAGATGGATTAGCCCTTTAAAATTGGAATAAACTTGTTTAATTACAACAACGAAAAACAATTCACCAGATTAATGTTTTATCATTAGGTCTATTTTATGCACTATAAACCAACTGGGATTATATTGTTGCAATGAAGAAGAATGTCCAGGTTTTTGCCATGGTGGAGAATTTTTCTGTCATGGCAAAAATAGCAGAATTGTGAGAAAATCATGGGCTGGATTCTCCGCTCCCCGACTCCGAAATCGCGTTCAGCGACGGGTGGAGAATCCGTTTTGCCACCAAAATCGGGGGCGGTGCCGTTTTTGGATTCTCCACCCCCTGAAAAGCGGCGTATTCTAGGCCATTACCTGAGGCCCGCCCCATGATGCTCCGTCCCCGACCGACCGAATTCACTACGGCGTGGGACCCGTGGGGTCTCACCTGTCGTGAACTTAGCATGGTGGCTGCGGAGGAAACTCACGCAGACTCAAGGGTAAAATGCAAACGCCACACTGACAGTCACCCGAGGTCGGAATTGAACCCGAGTCACTGGCGTTGCGAGGCAGCAATGCTAGTCACTGTGCCGCCGTGCTGCCCCTCTGGAGTGTACCCTCTGGATTTTCATAAGTTGGATACATGTGAACCTTCTGACTCCATGTAGGGTCAGGGTATGAGTGTAACTTCTGGATCCACAAGGTGTTGCATCTGAGTTTATCAATGGGTCCACATGCAGTTGGGTACAATCGTACCTTCCAGGTCCCTACAGATTCAAATGCTCCATAATTGTCCTTCTTGATCTGTTTTAGGCCTGGTGCCTACGTATTACCAGTGCTGCTTTTGGAAGCAGGGGCAACATCTTCAGGAAAGATTTAAACCAAACACTGGACATGGGCAAAAATGAATCTAAGAGCAAACCATTGATCATCATGATTGTCAATGCTTGGCACATTGAAGATAGTTTCTAGTTTCCAGACCTTGGCCGGGATTCTCCCCTACCCGGCGCGGGGCCCCGGCGTAATGGAGTGGCGTGAGTGGTCTTTGGTGCCATGCCAGCCGGGGCCGAAGGGACTTTGCCGGCCGGCGGAAGTCCGCGCATGCGCCGGAGCGTCAGCGGCTGCTGACGTCATCCCCACGCATGCGCAGGGAAGGGGGTCACTTCCGCCTCCGCCATGGTGAAGACTATGGCGAAGGCAGAAGGAAAAGAGTGCCCCCACGGCACAGGCCCGCCCGCCGATCGGTGGGCCCCGATCGCGGGCCAGGCCACCGTGGGGGGCACCCCCCAGGGCCAGATCGCCCCGCGCCCCCCCCAGGACCCTGGAGCCTGCCCGCGCCGCCTGCTCCCGTCGGTAAGGTAGGTGGTTTGATCCACGCTGGCGGGAGAGGCATGACAGTGGCGGGACTTCGGCCCATTGCGGGCCGGAGAATCGCCGGTGGGGGGGGGAGGCGCACGCCGTCTGGCGCGGAGCGATTCCCGCCCCCGTCGAATCTCCGGTGTCGGAGAATTCGGGACACGGCGGGAGCGGTGGGGTCGGAGAATCCTGCCCCTTTGCTTTAATACGTTACAATACAAGTTATTTTGGTTCCCTCAATAAGTGTCCAATTTTTGCAGGTGCCTGAGATTTGGGAGTATCCATTTTTGCAGGCATTCATTTAGACAACGCTTAAAAATCTGACTGGCATCACTATTGTCATTTGAAATATGATTATAGGGTATTTTCGTCAAGCTGACAAATGTTTAAATATGCTTACAAGTTAAAATACTGTAGATCCATCCAGTATGAGTTGGCATTTTGTGAGGAACATAGTTGATTCAGTATACTTCAGCATAGATTGTAAGTTAAATTTTAAGCTCACCAGAAAGCACATCCATACAGATTTCAATGTGGGGTGTAGGTGGAGGGGAAGGATCAATTGGCTGTCAGCAGTTTTTAAAGTAGGTCTTGGTTTTCCTTGAAACCTCAATGAATAATCAATGTTCCTCAAGGCTATCTGTGGAACATTTAGTTAAAAATTAATTATCTGAAACTGTTACTATTTCTGTGGAAACCGATAACTTTAAAAATTAAATTTGAGTTCCCAGTAACCAACTTAAAGGAGTTGGACTGCAAGGTTTTAAGTTTTAAGTCTCTGTAACACCCTGTAACAAAAAGTAATATTTACTAAACAATGTTTCAGTCGCCAATTTATAAAAACTAAACTACAGAGTGGATCCTCCATTTAATATTTAAAACAATTGACAATCATCTGCCCTGGTTATCCTTTACTCTGATCCCTAAATGAACACTTAGTTCTCCTGGAACCAAACCACAATGATTCTTAGCTCCCAAGAACATTCTTCTTTTCTCAGCCAGATAACTATTACTCCCTGATCTCACTTCCATCTTGAGAGGCGAATTAGACATTTTTCCCTTGAGAAAAGTTAGTCAAACCTACCAATCTTGTATAAATCCTCACAATCCCAGTCTCTTCAATCAGAGTTTGGTCTTCCACTTGCATTCTTGCATGAAGAACCACAGGGATTTGCTGTCTCTATCTCCTTGTTCTTTCTCTCTTCCTCTTGGTCCCTTGGAGACTGACCATGTCTATGAGGTTAAGTGATGTTTTAACAAAACACCCAGTAAACCCATCCTATAATGGCTTACCATGATCTCGTCCCCACTCAAAGTTTATCTCCATGGCAACATGAATCACTTAGACGTTGTAATCAGGTAAAAAAAAACAAATTAGCTACCCAGGAAAATCCTAACAGCATTTTTTAAAAAACAAATAGCTAGTTTAAAAGTATAACCTTCGTTAGATAAGGCCCAGATTTTTGGCACAATTAAGAGCCTCTCACCCTCTCGTCATCTCCACACACTCCTTCTGCAAATCCATGCCAATCCATGCCCCCAGGCACCCTCAAGAACCCCACATACCTATGCCAACTTAGGTACTCACCACCCACCCTCATGGCCCCTCAAACATCAATGTCAAATTATTGCCCCCATACCCAATGCCAACTTAGTGTGATCTCATGTAAACTCATGCCCCCATACTACCCTTTGCTCATACTGCCATGCCAATTCTCCGAGTAACCTTGTTCCTTGACAGCTTTGCAACTTCT
Source organism: Scyliorhinus canicula (assembly GCF_902713615.1). Taxonomy (NCBI): domain Eukaryota; kingdom Metazoa; phylum Chordata; class Chondrichthyes; order Carcharhiniformes; family Scyliorhinidae; genus Scyliorhinus; species Scyliorhinus canicula. Next base: position 114,657,779 of record NC_052159.1, on the reverse strand, counting down.
GGATAGCTTTGACAGATTTGATACCTGGGCAGCTCCTTAACATTTCTTTGACAGCTGGGCAATTCCTGGAGTGCTGGACATTTTCTGGGCAGCTGGATATCTCCTGTACAGCTTGGAAAATCCCAGGAAAGCTTGTTCCAAACCTGGCATTTTCAATCCTCGTGGAGGTGGGGCAGAAGCCGGGCTGGAGTTCATGCATGCACGTTTCACGGAGACAGCTGGATATTTAAATCACCACTTCCTTCCTAAAATATAGGATTATGGAAAAACAGGAGTATGAAATCTGGAATGTGCAGATTAGGACAGGTAAGAAGAAATTTGAATTTAATAGATTCCTGTGGAAAGTCCAGGTACACCTTTGAAGCAGTAAGGTACCCTGTTGGTTAGAGTTCCAGGCCACTTTTGGGAGAAGCAAGGCACATTTTGTGAGTGGTAATATAGCCTTTGAGGGAATTAAGACCCTCTTCAGGAGAGATAAGACATCCTTTGGGATTATTAAAAGTGAATATGATTACTCAAAAACCTATTAGAATTGTCAAGCTGCAAAAGAGGTGACCAATTGCCCAGGGACTGTGCAGTTCTCCAGGAACTGTCCAGCTGTCAAGAAAGCATTAAGTAGCTGCTCAGTTGTTAAATCTGCCACAGCTATCCAGACATTGTCAAACCTGTCAAGGAACTGCACTTGGATACCAGGTGAAGAGTGTGTAAAGGTAAAGGGTGTTGTAGCGACATGGTTTGGCATAAATTGGTACTAAATTGACATTGGGTACGAGGCAAATGGGGTACTTAGTGGGGCATTAAGTTGGCAAAGGGGCTTGAAGGGTCAAAGGGGTAAAAGGAGGGTAATTAAGTTGGCATAGTGGAGTAGGGAAGATGGGGGTGGGTCGGGGCATGGATGGGCATAGGGAGTGTGTGGATGGGTGAGGGGGTTAAGAGGTGAAATATGGAGGGATGATTTTGTTTTCTTCTTATTTAATTATTTGAACTCAGTGGCAGGTCACAGACATAGCATTGTGCCCAGCCTATCTCTGTGCCTGGTAGCCTGTGGATTCATTCTGCGTACGCCCATCTCAAATACTGTTTCAGCCCAGCCCCGGCCCAACTGAAAATACCACCTACGGTGGGAAGGGGAGCCTTTATTTTAAGGGTCAGGTTGGCCGAGGAAATCACCTTACTCTACACAGCAGACACTGGGATGAAAATCTGGGCCTAACAGCCTATTCACCACAGATGCTTTGGTTATTGTTTATTTGGAATGAACAGCTTGCACCCTCTTCCCAGTGGAACAAACTGGACTCCATTTAATCTTTAACATCAAAGCCACCTTGGCGAGCTGCCAGCAGAATTCAAAACAGGTCACATGACTCCCCATCCTTTCCTTAGGGTATTTACCCTAAGTTATAGATACATACCTAGATTCTCCGCAGCCCCGTGCCAAAATCGCGTTTGGCGCAGTGGCGGAAAATCCAATTTGACGCCGAAATCGGGCCTGGCGACGGTCCGGCGATTCTCCGGAACCAGAGATTCGGCGTGTTTGTGAATACTCCGCACAGCGGAGGGCCATTACCAGATGCCCGCCCAGTGATCCACCACTCCCGACTCAGTCCGCGGCCGCCGTGGTGAGGGGTGGGAGGATCGGACACTGGGGGTGGGCCTCATAGGTTGCCAGGGGACAGATCGGGCGGTCGGATCTTCGAGTGCGTGGCTGTTCGGTGGGGGAGGGGGGGCATACATTCTTCATCTGCTTCCGTGGTCCGAGTCCGCCATGGCGCTCGCTGCGGCCGCTGAAGGCCGCCGCCGTTTGCATGCGCGGACTCAAACCGGAAGTGCGGGGGACTGTATCATAGCTAAAGCTGCATGAATCACTCTCGGTCCCTGCTAGCCCCCTGCAGGTGAGTGAATTGGCTGATTTTTTTAATAGGAAACTTCAGTGTGAAACGCCAGCGTTTTTACACCAGCGTAGGGATATAGTCCCATTTTGGGAGAATCCAGCTCACAGTCTGTGATTCATCCCCTCCCACCCCCCACGTCCTCACCTCCCCCCAGCAGCAGAAGCAGCTTGATATTGGCCGGCGATAGGATTTTCCGGTCCAACTAACTCAATTTGCGTTGCTCGCTGGCTGTGCCACTAGCGAACTTGCTGCAGGGAGCCGGCAGGGCCGAAGGATTCTGTCGGAGGGAAGGCAAAACCCGCCCACAGTACTGAAACACAACCATCTTATAAAATCTTGAATTTCTAATGGAACAGTAATAGTTTGCTGTTCATTTTAAGATGCTAGAGTAAAAATAGTTGACTTCTGGTAACACAAACTGTATTCTATTATTAGAATTCACTGAATCTATTACAGTCCCTTAGAATTTGTTTGAGTCCTTACTGCAGTGAGTATTTAATGTGTTTAGCAATTCCTCATTGTTTAGAGGTCAGATGCATCCCTGCGGAGGGACCAAAATAATTAGATGATGAAGAGTCACAACCAGGTACTATGACTGATTTCCTGGCAATCAGGTAGGAGTTTCAATGGTAGCTGTCTGGCATCGGGATATTCATCACACCCTCTTGGACACATGACCAGCAAGAGGAAGGACAACAAACGAATTACATCACGGAAAAGTGTGATATAACCTCATGGGATGAAATGTATCATTCAAAAAGCTTGACTTGACCGAATTGTTCATTTGGGAACACCATAATCATGATAAAGATAGATTTTGAGACTGTTAGCACTGAAAAAGCTGTGGCGTTTCTATCAGCAACACATCCACAAAATTTAGAACAATCACATGGCTATCAAAGTCAGTGCTGCTTTACAATCTTTACACACCAGGCTGTCTCTGGATTAGCACTGGGGTGAGTGGGGTGGATGAGTGGCAATTATGTTCGGCAAAATTTGGAAAGGGCACTCGAGAACATTACCTATCGGGTGTCACAGAGACTAGTCCCTTTAGGAGAATGTCCGCTCATCGAACACCACAAATGAACAGAGACTACGGATTGACACAGCAAACCTCAAACAGATGCTGGAGAACAGGGAGATTGACAAGATCAAGTGGGTTAACAGTAGCGACTCATTATCTGACTGTCAAATGAAAGAAGGGGCAAATTTGAAGAAGTTATTGGAAATTGTGAAAGATGGGTCTCTTTTCCAAGAAGTAGAGAATGTGAGGGTGGCTACTAAAATTAGAAAATGGGGGGAATAGGGTGCATTTATTGTAGAAAAGAAAGCATATACATTTGTACTATGGTAATTTACATCAAAGATTATTAGTTAAAAGCAAATTACTGCAGATGCTGGAATCTGAAACGAAAGAGAAAATGCTAGAAAATCTCAGCAGGTCTGGTAGCATCTGTAGGGAGAGAAAAGAGCCAACATTTTGAGTCCGATGACTCTTTATCAAAGCTCAAAGATTATTAGTTTTCTTTTAAGTGGGGAATCTTTTACAAAAGAGTGAATGTTCCCCAGTGCTTAAGATAGAATTGGAGTTTTTAATTGTTTAATAGATCACACTGAACATTTGATAGACTGCATATGTCTAAAGGGGATACAGGCAGCACTGTGGTGTTGAATGAGAAGTGATTTCAGACCACAATAAAATTGGAATTGAAAGAAGTCAAGACTTGCGTTCCAGTTTTTGTTACTGAGATACCATCAGAGTTCAGCAAGTGTGGGAGTCAAAGGGCAGAACAGTGGCGCAGTGGTTAGTGCTGCTACCTCATGGTGCCAAGGTCCCAGGTTTGATCCTGGCTCTGGGTCACTGTCCGTGGGGAGTTTGAACATTCTCCCCTTGTTTACGTGGGTTTCGCCTCCACAACTCCTGCACAAAGATGTGCAGGGTAGATGGATTGGCAATGCTAAATTGCCCTTTAATTGGAAAAAATGAATCGGGCTCTCTAAATTTATGAAAAGAAAAGCTAAAAAGACAGAGAAAGTGGGAAATATTTTTTAAAAAGAGAAAACAAACATGTGGGAGTCAAGTGTATTGCAGCCATTTTACTACTCCCAGGTTTATACAGGTGATTACAACTGCATCGCTGATCGTGCCAATTGACCTCACGATCAATACCAAGCAAACACATTGCAGGCTTGGAACGCTAACAATTCTACAGAAAATGTCAAAGATATTTGGAGGAGGTTGGAGAACATGCTGCTGACATTCCAAAATGCCAATGAGTATGAGACGATGCCCATCTTCAGTGTGTTGATACTTTAGATGCATCGGGGAATATATTTTTCATTCCATCTTGGTAATCAGCTTATGTTTGTGATCAGGATTTTCTCAAGTGGCCGGTGTTTACTGACCATGTAGCCACCTGGGGTGGCCACGTCCTGATTTCAAAATGGACACTTGCAAAGAGTAAAGGGAAAATTGGACAGTGCTAAGAAAACAAGCAGGTGCAAGGTTTGCCTGTGGATTGGAGTTTGCAGCTCCCAGCCAAAACCGATACTACAAGCCACTAGCAGAGTAATGGGCTATCTCCGAGGACAAAAGAGAAACATTTAAGCAATCAGTACCAGTGCAGACTCCCCAGCGCCAGTGGAGATTAAAACAAAGGCAGGCCAACGGTCACCTAGGACCCACCCAGTGATCAAGCAATGACCCCTTTTTTGGAGAAATCAATACCAATGATTAGTACATGGTCCAATTAATTGGGGCCAAGTTAAGGCCCGCCCAAAAGGGCGCAAAGCCCCTTTGCGGTATAACGAGGAGTCCCCAAGACAGATTGCTCTCTTCTTCTTCACCTTCATCTTGGCCTTGGCTCTCAGTGACGAGAGACCCGCCAAGCACCAGCCAAGTAAGTCTAAAGTCAACGCACAAGATAGGCGCTCCTAGCTACTATTCTATACCAATTCGATGCCAGCAGCCTCAGAACCGGACAACGACCATTGTTCCTCTGACTGAGAGGGCACCCAAAGCTAAGTATAGGCTTTTAGTAGTGGTTGTAGTTTAGTGAGTAGAGTTTGTGCATGAGTATAATTGACTGTGTGTGTAAATAAATGTGCATTGATTTCAAACTTACTGACTGGTGTATCGCGGCTTTGATCAGTATTCGGTTTTGAACCTTGTGGCGGTATCAAAAAGATACCTGGCGACTCTTGAGCAAACGTAATTAAAACAGAGCAAATTAAGGAGAGCATAACGAACAACAACCACATTGAAAAAAGTACAAAAGTCAGGCTTTAATCTTTGACATTGCCGAAGTGAATAAAAATAACTCCAATGTAGATAATTGCTAGGTAGTTTTATTTTAATCCTTTCTGTTGTTACAAGAATGACAGGTAACACAGATGAGGTCCTAAACAGATTTAACCCCTTCAAAATGAAATATAAATTGTAAGTGTCTACATGACGAGAAAGTGGAAGTTATGTTGGTAACCATTTTCCCATTAGACAGAGAGGTTTCCTTGTTCTAAAGTATAGGATTATAGGCAGTGCACCTGAAGGATGGATAGGTAAAAAGGCCAGTTAGAGCTTTTGAGATGATAATAGACATGTCTCCTATTGTACAGGACTGCAAGGAGGATTAAATGACTGTGGGGCCACAAATTGGCATTTGAAAGGAATTTTAAGATTAAATACAACTTGCCTAAGGAGCAGTAAACTAAATCAGGAGCTTGACAGTAAATCCGTGTGGCTTGTGAATATGTTATCTGCCTTAATTTACTCATCGCTATGATTATTATGAGAGCGATCATCGTTTTTTAGGCTTATGAATTCATTTCTGCAAATAAAAAATAATAAAGTGGAAAATGAAACATTTATTAGTTACACCGTGAAAGTCTTTTGTCCTGTACTGACTTTCCAGTTTGTATCTAGTACTATGTTGCAACATGCTGGGCTAGTGTGCGGTCAATTTCAGTTCTACAGGCCCCAGAGTCCCAACATGTCAATCAAGCAATAATTTGTCTAAAAATTCCCGCAATCTTTGCCTTTGGCTGTCCAATAATCATAGTCAGCAGATTTGTAAGTTGAAACACAATTACTGTTTATTTGTAATGTGCATAAAGGTGAAATATGCAGTCATTTCAGCTGGATAACAAGCAAGCTAACCTACTACCCTTTAACTGTCCCACACTCTGCCCACACACATGCCAAACAGACAAACACAGAGGTGTGGAAAGAAGTAAAAATAATAAGAATGAAGGTGAAAAGAATAAGAGTCCTTGCTTTCGATGATGGGTTCTTTACAGCTGGCTTTCCTTCCAGCACGCTGATTGATCAAACCTATAGATGTACGGTTGGTGATATTCTTCTTGCAAGAATATTCATTCAGTACTCATACTGATACTCATACTCATACAGTACTTCTCTGACTCTGCTGCTGCTCTATTGCAACAAGCAGTAACGCCAACTCCATAGGCTCCATGGTTCACCAGAACCATGCACTGGACAGAGAAGAACAGCCTCAAGTGAACGCTGAGGATTCCTCAGAAATCCCTGAGCTTTAGCCTTCTATTCCATTGGGATCTCCACCCTTGCGCTTTCCCCTTAATGAGTGCCTCTTCACTGAGCCTCACACCCTCCCCGCTTAGATTGCCATATCGCCACTCCAGTCCCTCTCAACTCCAGCTTTTGGACCAGGACCAGGCCCCTGCTGAGGAAGGGTAGACTGGGTCCTTAGCTGCACAGGGAGCAGCACCACAGAGGAAATAGCCCCGTTTGAGACTGCACCAGCAAAGGGTCTTCCGACATGAGGCATTCTATCTACGGATATCAGAGCCACAGTGCCGGAGAAGATTGCATCTGCCCCGGGGGACAATGGACCGACTTTTCCATGCACTGCAAGAGCTGGCTCCAGGGACAGGTGAATGCACCCTCAAGGCTCACTGGCATATTTCTCCCGGCATTTCCAAAACCATCCCCCCATCACAAAACCTTGCAGTGAGATAACAGAACAATTGAAAGGGTGCACGGGAGCCATGCTTGCATCCTCATGGGCCACTTCAATGACTCCCCCGTCAAGACCAATAACGGGGTCAGTGATGATAGGTTTCACCATGTAGCCTTGCATTGGGGTTGACATCAGTCTATCCTGTGTGATATTAACTCTTGTGTGAGCTTTGGACTTCAACTATTTTGATTGAAACAATTAAAATAAATTAAACAAACTGAGGAACAAAGCGAAATGGGCAGCCCCTTAAAGGGATACTGCCCTAAACAAAAATAAACAAAACAACATGCTGCCCGTCTAAACTAAAATCTTCTACACTTTCTGGGTCCGTATCCCTCTATTTCCATCCTATTCATGTATTTGTCAAGATGCCCCTCAAATGTCACTATCGTCCCTGCTTTCTCCACCTCCACCAGCATCGTTACAGGCACCCGCTACCCACTGTGTAAAAAACCTGCCTCGTACATCTCCTCTAAATCTTGCCCCTCGCACCTTAAACTTATGCCTCCTAGTAATTGACCCCTCTACCCTGGGAAAAAGCCTATGACTATCCACTCTGTCTATGCCCCTCATAATTTTGTAGACCTCTGTCAGGTCAGCCCTCAACCTCCGTCATTCCAGTGAGAAGAAACCGAGTTTATTCCACCGCTCCTCAGAGCTAATGCCCTCTATACCAGGCAACATCCTGGTAAATCTCCTCCGCACCCTCTCGAAAGCCTCCACATCCTTCTGGTTGTGTGGCGACCAGAATTGAACACCAGGTTTGGCCAAACTAAGGTCCTATACAGCTGCATCAGGACTTGCCAATTCTTATACTCGATGCCCCGGCCAATGAAGGCAAGCATGTCGTATGTCTTCTTGATTACCTTCTCCACCTGTGTTGCCCCTTTCAGTGACCTGTGGACCTGTACACTGAGATCTCTCTGACTGTCAATACACTTGAGGGTTCTACCATTCACTGTATATTCCCTCCCTGCATTAGACCTTCCAAAATACATTACCTCACATTTGTCCGGATTACACTCCATCTGCCATCTCTCCGTCCAAGTCTCCAAATGATCTAAATCCTGCTGTATCCTCTGACAGTCCTCATCGCTATCCGCAATTCCACCAACCTTTGTGTCGTCTGCAAACTTAATATTTTATATTGAGTTGTGTTTTTTTGTTCCCTCCGGATTTTGACCCCGTGCTGAATTTCTCACGGATAGTCAGCTCAGCCTCAAAATTGCCACCTCAGAATATAATGTCTAAATGTTTTTAATAATCTTTATTATCACAAGTAGTCTTACATTAACACTGCAATGAAGTTACTCTGAAAAGTTACTGTGAAAATGTTAGATGTGAATCTGTGATTGAACAATTCTTGCTGAACAGTATCAAGTCTGTGCAGAAATATACGAAGGCTATCATTCAAATGGCTACATATATTCATATGGAGCAATCAGTCCTCTGTAAATGAAAGCAATATGTCCAGGCATTGAGCCTTTTTTGAATGAAACAAAGGTTGGGGGAATATAGTTCCCAGATATCTTTATAATGGCAATGACTTGACCAATCAGAGTTGACTCGCCAACCAATCAACACTTTTCTCCTGCAGCATAAACTGTTTCTCCCTCTGAAATTCAACTTGTTTGCATCTGCCCTGATGAGTGAAAGACAAAAAACTTTGACAGCATGTCTTTTTTGTCAGCAATATTCAAATTTTCTAGTGCAAGAATGAAACTCTAATTTCAATTGTTCCTTTTCTGGGCTGGGGAGGTTGATTGACATTGCAAGAACATAGGTTTTGACATTGAAAAAGTACCAACTATCTTGGGCACGTTTAATAAGTAATTAATATACAAATTCCTTGAAACTCTTAGGAAGTTTGACAGAAGCTGTAATTTCCAAAAGGTTATCAGTGAAGCAATTTATACCATGCAATACCTGTGATGATCTGCAACTCATCGCGCATTGTCATGGCAATGGATTGTAGCCCCAAATTACTTATGAACGTGTTAAATTTTTAAGTAAGATTTGTGTTTTTTTAAAAAGGGCAGACAAGCAAAAACTAGCTGAGACTGTTGAGGAACCACATGATAAAATTCCTGTGTTAGCTACACTTGACCAACTAGTCCAGAGAGAATGGAATATCTCACCTTTTTCAGACAGAGACACTTCAAAGGACTAGATCCTGTGGTTGGATGACCGAAAACACCTCCCCAGCAAGGCCCTGTTTTCTCAACCATCAAAAGGCCAATGTTCCAGGGAAAGATGTGCAGGTTAGGTGGATTGGCCATTCTAAATTGCCATTGGTGTCCAAAAAGGTTAAGTGGGGTTCCTGGGTTACGGGGATAAAGGGGATAGGGTGGCGGCGTGGGGATTTCCAAGGGCCGGTGCAGACTCAATGGGCTGAATGGCCTCCTTCTGCACTGTAAATTCTATGATTCTATGATTCTATAAGTCAAAGTAAACACTTCAAAGACACTCCGAGGCTCGTCTTGGAGCACAACTGCAATGACATTAGCAACTGGGAGGAGCTTACTGCCAATCGTTCAAAATAGTAACAAACTGTCCATCAAGCATCATCACACTTTGAGACACAATGTCTTAATGACGAGGTAGGACAACAGAAGAGAAGGAAAGAAAAGAGAGAAAATCCTGCATTCTACATTCCACTTTTTCATGTGACATCATGCCCCATGTGCCCAAGAGTAGGGAATCAACTGGTTCAGTCACATGACTGGCCATTGCAAAATATTATGAACCTGACCATTATTGAATTGAGGGGCAACCCTATTGCCAACAATCGGAGTCTTAAAACTTTAAATCTTATTGAGTAATCTAATCAGTTGATAATGGGAATGCAAATATCATTTTAAAAAGTTATCGGGAATTGTTAGTTATTTCAGTAATATTAAGATTTTGCCTTGTTTTTACGACACTGCTTCGCTCATTCATTCTAATTTAAACAGGTTATATAGTTATTCACTTTTTTTAACTTTCTGACGCATACAGAATTTTAACTTCTAGTTGTGTCACCACATGGTTGCAATTATTGCCTGGAACTGACAGCATGTAAGATCTTTGGGTTTAACTTACATCCAACTCCACAGAAGCACAGTGGAGTGCTTCAAATGCCAATATTTTAATGTCAGTGATATTCTGTGGGTTCCTCCTTTTGTTCTTGTGTCTTTGGGCATTTATTTTGCTGATGTCAGTTCAGAACATGAAAATGTTTTAAGTAAAGAATTCAACCCCAGTGAGTTCCATTAAATGAGAGGAGAATTACATATACAAGTTACATGATTATGGAAATTAAATGGCTGTAGTGAAAGCACTCAAAATGAAAAAGTGCTTCACTTAGATTACAACCTGCCAAGGAATGATGCGCAAGAAATAGCTGGTATCTCTGACTGCTGTTTTTTCATGAAAAATAAATGTGTTTTTAAAGTTCTATGCTTGATCTTATCTATAAACAGTAAGAAAGCCCATTTTATGTTGATTGATAGTGTGATTATAATCTTACACATTACATGCTGGTAATAGATATATCATCTAGCATTTATTAAACATGGTTACGGTTCAGTTGCCTTTAAATTATTTCTCTGATTTCCTACAAATAGTACTGCTTCAGAGATGTACTCCAAATTAATATCCAATCTGACTAATATAGACTCCTGGATCTGGCGGAATCTGTACCCCAAATTCAAAACATTTCTGAACATTACAAAATATTTGTTGAAAATATAATTCTTTTTAATAAATTTAGAGTACCTAATTAATTGTTTCCAACTAAGGGACAACTTTAGCATGACCAATCCACCTAACCTGCACATTTTTGGGTTGTGGGGACAAGACCCATGCAAACATGGGGAGAATGTGCAAATTCCACATGGCCAGTGACCCAGAGCCGGGATGGAACCTGGGACTTCACCGCTGTGAGGCAGCAGGGCTAATCCACTGCGCCACCATGCTGCCCTAGTTAAAAATTAATGGCTGTTGGAATGGTATGGCTGAGATCTCCGCCTGTTCAGAGAATTGTAGACCTGAAAGGTGAAGTTCTTGCAAGCTACTGAGTACCTGCACACACCGGCACAGACGGTCGCTGACACATTTTCCAAGGGACTTCATTCTTTGCTCTTTGGATGCTATTATTTTTGCAATGTTTTACTGTCATTGTTGCAAATTGAGTGATATTGGTTCCTGGGCGTGTAACAACAACCGTCTCTGATCTGTACCAAATATTTGGGCTCATTACATGCATACTTCTTTAATCTTTCCAAAGATAGACTGAACAAAACTTGATGGGATGAAATTACATACAAATGATTAATCTGCTGTTTTTCAAGCAAGGGAACGGGTAGAGGAATAAGAAGGATCAAATACACTTCTTTTGAAAAATCAGTGCAGTTCCTAGTGTCACATTGCTTGCTAAAATACAAAGTACTGTCAATTGTTATGATGTGGAGATGCCGGCATTGGACTGGGGTGAGCACAGTAAGAAGTCTTACAACACCAGGTTAAAGTCCAACAGGTTTGTTTCAAACACGAGCTTTCGGAGCGCAGCTCCTTCTTCAGGTGACCTGAAGAAGGAGCTGCGCTCCGAAAGCTCGTGTTTGAAACAAACCTGTTGGACTTTAACCTGGTGTTGTAAGACTTCTTACTGTGTCAATTGTTAGACTGCTCAGAATGCAGAATGTTTAAATATAACTGTCAGAATTGGTGTTCTTTGAAAACAAGATGGTTCCCAGATTGTTTGCCTGTCAAGGATGACTTTCAAACCAAATTAACCATCTGTAACAGATTTGGTAACCTGATATTTTGTGATGAATAAATGCAATAGTCCGGGGAAGCCTTGAGGATTGACCAACCATCTTGAACCATGAACAGGAGTAGATCTGTCACTGAGAAAATTGGATCTTTTACTCCCTCATTTGCCCATAACCGGAAGAGTCACTGACTTCTTTGGCAGGATGATTCTGGTTGGTGGAGCAGCAGCAGTTTACCAGAACTTTGGTGCTGGTAAATTTAGGGCTGGATCTTTATAATTAAGGAGAGCCCCTCTGTCATTGTGAAATGGCTAAAGAGGCCAAAATCCAGAAGTCCTGCCTCGAAAATGGCACCTACCAGTGTTTTAGGGGTGGGAATGATCCCGGGTTGGGATTTGTGCACGTGCATTTCTCGGAGGAAGATGCCCATATAAATCAGTAGCTGCCTTTGCTTTTGTCTAATTTTGATGACCCAGATGTGTTAAAAGCAATACGCACAGATTAGACCTGGCAGGAGAAGTCTAAACTTTGTAGATTCCATTAGAGAGGGGGGGATATCTTTTTGGAGATGTAGCCATCTCAGATGGCCACCTGCAAAGGACCATGGGAATTATGGCCAACCCAGGACTCAGACAGATTCAGAGCGTGTGTGTGCATTTGCAACCCAGGTAGCTAGATGCAATCGAAACCCCTGCTCATTTGCATTCTAATTGCTCATTTCCCCAGAACAAAAGAACTGTACTCAGGGAACCGACACAGATACAGGCTAAGCGGCGCCACTCCCTTTACTCAGGGAGCCCAAGCAGCCGAGGTCAATGACCACTAAGGACACGCCCAGCTATCAAAACACCCGCCTCTTTATTAGCCAACATCAAAGGCAATCATTGAAGCCTGTCGAATTATTGGGTCCAAGTTAAGGACCGCCCCAAAGAGCGCAAAATCCCAGAGGGATAAGAAGAGACGCAGCCATGTGCTCGGTCTCTCTTAGATCTGGCCTATGCCAACCCAAATGCAGCATAGTGACTAGACAGACAAGTTCAATTGGGGCAGCATGGTAGCATAGTGGTTAGCATAATTGCTTCACAGCTCCAGGGTCCCAGGTTCGATTCCTGGCTTGGGTCACTGTCTGTGCGGAGTCTGCATGTTCTCCCCATGTGTGCGTGGGTTTCCTCTGGGTGCTCCGGTTTCCTCCCACAGTCCAAAGATGTGCAGGTTAGATGGATTGGCTATGCTAAATTGTCCTTAGTGTCCAAAATTGCCCTTAGTGTTGGGTGGGGTTACAGGGTTATGGGGATAGGGTGGAGGTGTGGGCTTGGGTAAGGTGCTCTTTCACAGAGCCAGTGCAGACTCGATGGGCCAAATGGCCTCCTTCTGCACTGTAAATTCTATGAAAGACCAACGATCACTACCAGACGGATGAGCCCAGCAGAAACAGAGCCACTTCTTCTACCCAGCCACGCAAGATCCGGACAAAGGCCTTGTCCTTCTGCATGGAGCCAGTTGCCCTGAAGTTAAGTATAGGTTATTGTAGTTGTTAGGCGTAGTTTAACTTGGAGTGTATTGTGTTGCATGTCGAAGTAATCCTTGTGTGTAAATAAACCATCTTTGAACTTGAACTGACTAACTGAAAATGAAAATCGCTTATTGTCACGAGTAGGCTTCAATGAAGTTACTGTGAAAAGCCCCTAGTCGCCACATTCTGGCGCCTGTCCGGGGAGGCTGGTACGGGAATCGAACCATGCTGCTGGCCTGCTTAGTCTGCTTTAAAAGCCAGCGATTTAGCTGAGTGAGCTAAACCAGCCACTGGCTGTGTGGTCCTTTGATCGATATCCAGTCGAGCTTTGTGGTGGTATCATTTGATACCTGGCGACTCTAAAGAGCATCATTATTAAAACGAGCAACAGAGAGGTAGGGTACCCCTTTAGATATGGTCCTCTGACGCTTTTGTGGAAGGTTGGGTGCCCTTTGAGGGAGGGTAGGTGACATTTGGGTGAGGTGAGGTGCTTTGTGCGGGAAGTAAGATGCTTCTTGGTATTGTTAAGAGCAGCCATGAATATGCGTTAAAAAGTGCGTGAACCCGTTAACTGTTAAATTCATTGGAACTGTCAAAAGTGTCCAAATAAACTGTCAGGGGCAACTGTCAAGTTGTCAAAACATTTAAAACATCCGCCCTTTGAAATCTTTTCAAAAAACGTTTGAAGTCTTAAAAAAATCCTTGCTTGTTATTTCACTCTGTCTGTTAATATTAGCCTGAGGTTGGCATGGTGGCACAGTAGTTAGCACTCTTGCCTCATACCACCAAGGATCTTTGTTCACTCCCGGCCCCTGGGTTACTGTCTGTGTTGAGTTTGCACATTCTCTCTCTGTCTGTGTGGGTCTCTCACCCACAACCCAAAGCAGGGTAGGTGGATTGGCCACGCTAAATTGCCCTTAATTGGAAAAAAGATTGAGTACTCTAAAATTATTTGAAATAAATATTAGCCTGAGGTTTTAAAACACTGGATTAGTGCTGCATGACTGATTTCATACCTTCTATTAATGTAGTATCATTTCATTGTTTGATTGACAGCTCCAAGTATTTCTTGATTCTTTGAAGCCTCACGGTAGCATGGTGGTTAGCATCAATGCTTCACAGCTCCAGGGTCCCAGGTTCGATTCCCGGCTGGGTCACTGTCTGTGTGGAGTCTGCACGTCCTCCCCGTGTGTGCGTGGGTTTCCTCCGGGTGCTCCGGTTTCCTCCCACAGTCCAAAGATGTGCGGGTTAGGTGGATTGGCCATGCTAAATTGCCCGTAGTGTAAGGTTAATGGGGGGATTGTTGGGTTACGTGGGTTTAAGTAGGGTGATCATTGCTCGGCACAACATCGAGGGCCGAAGGGCCTGTTCTGTGCTGTACTGTTCTATGAAGTGGGACTGTGAGTTCCAATGCTTGTTTTATAAGGAACCATGCACTTTAATTAAATATTTGTTCTGATCAGGGATTATGTAGACGAAGGACTGTAAATGTGATAAATGAGCTTTTGTGGATGAGAGTGATTTTCAAATAAAATCTGCATTCGACACTTAAATCTTTATTTTATTTAATCTTGGGGTGACACGTGAGGTCTGGCCACAGTTAATTATGGATGAGTTAGCATGTTAGGTTCAGGGGATAATGGTGGTGGGTGTGGGTTATGAGTTGGCATAGAGGCTATAAAGGGCCATCGGAGTGGATAGTGCAGGATGGCACGAACAGTATGAGGGATAGTGGGATGATGGGTGGGGTCGTGTGTTACCAGGCATGGGGCATGGTAACATATTGTGTGTTTTTAAAACTTCAACACAGTGCCGGAGCACCAAGGCAGGCCTTTCAGCGAACCCACCCCTGCAAGGGCAGCCTTCGTCCTCATTCAGGGTTCACGCAGCCTGATTCCCAGAGAATACCGTCAGCTCAGAATGAAATTCCATTTTGTGGGGCACTTTCTCCCGGGTCAGGTTTGTGGAGCCAGGAAATATACTTACTCTGCACTTCTGACCCGTGATTGAAAGTTCAGGGCTCAGTGTCTTGAACTAATTTTAACTTCAATGGTATCCCTACACAGACATTGTGATGACTTGGTGTTGGCTCAGTCAACTTGCATCTAAGCACTTTTGACTTGAGTATGATGTCCCAATGGGAAGAAAGCATACTTTCGATATTGGAAAAACAGAAACTCAAACTTTCAGATTCCTCAGTACATTACATTGGATATTGTTAAAGATGTGATAGATTTCTGTATTTTTTAGCTATCGGGTTGACCAAAACAAAAGTATTAGTCTCTTGGTGATGTTACTCTCTTTTTCACAAAGCTTTGAACTGTGCCAAGCAATGAATGAAAAACTCATCAGTTGGCAAAGATTGCTTGAAGGAAGAGGAACCGGCATTAAAATCCTTAAATTGTAATCTTGGGATTGTGCCTGTTGGTGTGGTGTGTAAGGTCAATGAGAAGTGATTTCATTGCCATGACAATTATTTCTCGCTACATTAAACTTCAGAAGGCAATTGTAAACATACAACTTCTGGGATCCAACTTTCTTCCCAGGGACTTTCCAACTTCTAGGCCAAGATCATAAAAACTCCGATCATATGTAGAAAGAGAGTGAGCCTAGGTGAGGTGTTCTTTCAGAGGGCCAGTGCAGACTTGATGGGCTGAATGGCCTACTGTACTGTAGGGATTCTATGGTTCTAAGATCTAAGTTCACGTAATAAGAATGCTTCAACTTCATACACGCATACATACACACTCGAAGTTTGCACAAACACACATCAATAAGTTAGAGAAAGAGAGGATTGATTCCGTAAGATACAAAATAGGTTACCTGGCTTCTCACACAATCCTCTCTCTCCAACTGACCAGTGACCCATATATGGTTATGACTTGTGGATTCCAGGTGCAACATGATTCGATTATGGATGGGTGAAACCCGTTCTTAACCAGAGTCCTTTAAAGTGACGACTTCTCATGATTTTGCCCCATCTAGTTGAGCCTGGATGTCCTGCAAATGGCTCAGGTGATTATCTTTAATGGGTTATGGTCGGCAGGTTGGCTCCACTGAATGGCTTTGGAATTTGTCGCGTACAGTGATGCAAATGTTCAGCTGTCTTAAACACTGGTTTCAAGTCACTGGAGTGTTGCCTCAGTCTTTTAAAAATTCAGTCAGTAAATGCATCAAGTTATTTTCAATATAAAGTGTGGCTTCACAACAGATCATTGCGGAATGAACAATCAGGAGACATGCAAGGATAGCTGGCTGATGTCAAATGTAAAGAAAAATGCAAGGTGAAATAGGAGAATGAGTGTAAAGAAACATATCGTGTCAGATAGGTAGGTGGTTACTGTTTGCAGTCAAAGGAAGATAGAGGAACTAACCTTTCATAGATTGCTCTATTTGTTTCAAGTAATTAATACATAAATGAGTTGATGTCAACTGTGGCTCTATCAGCAGCACTCTTACTAGTGAGTCACAAGGTTCAGGGTCTCAGTCCCACTCCAGGATTGGAACACAAAATTAAAACTCATGGCCCCTGGTACTGGAAGGACCATTTTTTGGAGGAGATGATAAACCGAGTCCTTATCACGCGTTAATTCCGGCCTTGGGTGACTGTCTGTGGTGTTTATATGTTGTCCCTGCATGGATTTCCTCTGGGTGCTTTGGTTTCCTCACAGTCCATTGGTGTGTAGGTGAGGTGGATTGGTCGTGCTAAATTGCCCTTAGTGTCCAAAGATTAGGTGGGGTTAGAGGGGTAGTGTGGGGGAGTAGGCCTAGGCAGGGTGCTCTTTCAGAGGGTCGGTACGGAACCGATGAGCCGATAGACCTCCTACTGCACTGTATGGATTCTACGGGAGTTAACCCTGGTGCCCTGGTCATTGTTTATCCCTCAAACAACATTACGAAAATAGATTATTTGACCATTATCACATTGCTGTTTGTGGGGGTTTGCTGTACAGTAAATTGGCTGCCATATTTCCTAATCTAAAATAGTGACCACCCTTCATTGGCTGTAAAGTGCTTTGAGAGATCCAATAGTCAGGAAAAGTGCTCTGGAAGGGAATTATTATTTATATTTAGTACAGCTGGATCTGAGGGAGCGAGAATAATGCAGTTAAGAAAGATGAAGGCTTACTATAATTATACACTTCGCTAATCATCTCAATACATTCAATCAGCTCTCAAACATTCTCAACAACAACCTACCTGCAATATATATAACATTTAAAGAAGCGAAACATAAGGGATAGGATTCTGCGATCTGAGTTCCCCCCCGCCAACCTCTGCCAGCAAGAATGGAGAATTTAGCGTTCAGCCAAAATTCCATTTACTGTAGCGGTGCCGAGAAATCCCGCCGGTGTGAGTGGACAGAGAATTCTGGCCAAGATGTTAAAGCAGCCAGTCAAAGAACACATCAAAAAATATCTGCTCATTCAATCCATATTTTAATGGTGACCTTCACTGCCACTGGTAAGACATGACAGCCGGTTGACCATCCCTGCTGGTCTTTGAGATTTGAGGGGTCATACCTTTGTCACCTTGAGATTCCAGCTTGATGCCAGACAGAGATGAATCTTACCTTAGTGGCAGCATTTTCACTTCTGAGTCAGAATGTTGTGGGTTCATTTCCAATGTAAAACCTGATCACACAATACAAGTTGACCATTCGGTATAGCACTGAGAGAATACTGCCGTGGGGCAGCACGGTAGCATTGTGGATAGCACAATCGCTTCACAGCTCCAGGGTCCCAGGTTCGATTCAGGCTTGGGTCACTGTCTGTGCGGAGTCTGCACATCCTCCCCGTGTGTGCGTGGGTTTGCTCCGGTTTCCTCCCACAGTCCAAAGATGTGCAGGTTAGGTGGATTGGCCATGATAAATTGCCCTTAGTGTCCAAAATTGCCCTTAGTGTTTGGTGGGTTACTGGGCTATGGGATAGGGTGGAGTTGTTGACCTTGGGTAGGGTGCTCTTTCCAAGAGCCGGTGCAGACTTGATGGGCTGAATGGCCTCCTTCTGCACTGTAAATTCTATGATTAAGGTCATATTTTTCAGATGAGAAATTAAACCAAGGTTTTGTCTACCCTCTCATGTGAACATGACCGATCTAATGGAACAGTTCAAAGAAGGGTAGAGGAATTCTGTGGTGAACTGGTCAATATTCATTTCTCAACTAAACAGGTTAGCTGTTCATTATTGTCTTCTTGTATATGTGACCTTGATTGCACATATTGTTTGCCCTGCGTCCAACATTACAGTTGTTTGTTTGTTTTATATCTTTGCAGACACTCTTTTTCCCCTTTTTGAGGAATAGTGAGGCGTGTTGGAAGGATTAGTAGATTGATTTTCAACCTGTTGAGGTACATCATGAACGCTCCTTCCATGGCAAACAAGTCCTGGCGTGGAACTTCAACACGTAGCTGCTGCCTCAAAGGAAGAGGCACTACCTATTGAGCCACAAAATCTATCTTGCAATGGTGTACACACTTCAGAACTACTTTTCTTTAGCTGTAAGTAAAATAGAATAGAATAGAATCCCGACAGTGCAGAAGGAGGCCAATCAGCTCATCGAGTCAACACGGACCATCTGAAAGAGCATCCCACCTAGCCTTTGGATACTAAGGGGCAATTTTAGCATGGCCAATCCACGTAACCTACACATCTTTGGACTGTGGGAGGAAACAGGAGCAGATACAGGGAGAAAGTGCAAACTCCACACAGTCACCCAAGGTAGAAATTGAACCTGGGCCCCTGGCACTGAGAGGCAGCAGTGCTAACGACTGACTGTGCCACCAATGCCGCCCACAAGAGCTTTGTTCTCCCTGTTGAGGTTGTGAAAGGTATTCTTTCTTGGTGATTTTGTTGCTGGGGGTTGAACCTTCTATGGCCATATATTCTTTGGGGTTTGTTTCCCGTTTCTCCTTCTTTTTCACCACAGTATACAGCCAGTGATGACTGCTGTCAGATAGAAAGGTACAGATACTATTCATCTTGTTCAACTGAATAATCCTGGGTCCATATAGAAATCTGTAAATGTTCATCATTAATGGCCTGAATCTTCCAAGAACGCCAGTCATCATTAGATTGTAGTTGCAGCCAGAAAATTCCCTGACCTGACACTGCTCCAAATTTCTTCTGGGATCCTCCAAAACCTGCTGTTCTAGAAATGCGGGGTGCAGCATTCCTTGGAGAACTCCACCAGATCTCAGTAGAATCAGGAGAAGAAGGACTAATGGTAAGTTTAAATGGCCAGCCTGGATGTTAGGGAGGTGGTGGTGCAGTGGTATTATCACTGGACTAGTAATCTGGAGACTGAGGTAATGCTCTGGGGACCCAGGTTTGATTCCCACAATAGCAGATGGTGAAATTTGAATTAATAATTTATAAAAAATGTTTTATGTTGATGAAACCACTATCATAAAAGCCCATCTGGTTCACTGATGAAGGGAAGGCAATCTGCAATCCTTACTGGTCTGGGCTGCATGTGACTCCGATTCACTGCAACAGTTGACTCTGAAATGCCCTCGCAAGCCACTCAGTTCAAGGGCAGCCAATCAGTTCATGGGCACTTAGGGATGGGCAATAAATGCTGGCTCAGCCAGTGACACCCACATCCCATGAATGAATAAATAGCTATCAATAAATGGGTAGGTAGATAAAGCGGAGAGTTAGGATGGGCGTTAGGCAGGTCAGACTGGATAGGTAATCAGGAAATCTGGGGAATAGTTAAATGGTAATCAGGGATCTTGGAGGGGTGCCAGGGGGCTGATGGTGGACGTGGTTATGCAGTTTCCCAGGAGTTAGGCAAGGTTTTAATTTGTCTAATTTTTCTATATCACCGACTATAACTCGGAGTTGGGGGCAATTGCAGAGGATCCCAGGGAGCAGGGAAACTGCTCATCAGAAGTTGAAAATGTCCTTGGAGGTGCACACACCGGGACATCTGCAGAGTCATACTTCTGTTCTCTGATGATCCAATGACTGGATGATTGAGCCCAAATACCTTAATGAATCAATCAAGTTCTCACTCCTCACCAATCTCCATGATTTTGTTTCTTTTGCATAAATAAAGGTCCTCAAAATCACCTGCAGCACAAAAAGTCCATTTGAACTTTTCAGACTGATCTTCTTCATTCTTTACCCAGATCTGCTTCATCTGCTAAAATTGGCAAGAACAGAAAAAATGGCTGTAATGTCACATAATTTTTCAGTTAATCAGACGAGCAAAGGAAGTAATGGTTAATCGAAAGGAAGAGTAGAATATGAATACAGGAACAGGTTATGCTGCATAACTCTTGTATGACCTTTTAACCAACAAGTACGATGATTCTTTACTGTCAGAAGAATCATCCATTCTCTTTCAATATGTCTCGCCTCTGATGTGTAGCTGTTATCTTAAATCTGTCTAGGCATATGAGGCTACTTGCTGTTATCTGACACACTTAATCAATATCAGAACTAATATAATGAACAGATTCAAAATGTTGCTGTCACTTCTAGGTTGGTTGTCTGCCCGATCTGCTACCCTGCTATGAAGGATCAATCAAAGGAACTGTGAATTATGGAAGAGGTTAGAAGTAAAAAGAAAGCGTTCACTTGTTAGCAGATTAACTTCATTAACTATATGTCATGATGAGCCAGTTAACACATTATCTTGTTGCATCGGGGGCCATTATTACTGGAATCTTGTCATTTCATTACCAGCACCAAGTATCCTTTTGTCCGTGTTGGGGCCTGTAACTACTTTGATGATATTTCCGTTCCAATTTTTGGGATAAAACAGTGGGCATGGATTTACTTGACCGACAAGAGTCTATAACTGTTGTGGCACTTTTGCCATCTTGCTGTTCTTTAGCCTCAACCTTCCTTTATTAATCCAGCTTTATGTCATTGCATATGTTCAACGCTCCCTCCAAGCACATCAAACATAGAACACTATTTTTCCCATATGTTTGTTTAATACTTCTGCCTATTAAACATCATTGTGAAATAACTCGCCACTACCATGCAATCATGTGCACTCCAAGTGCTGCATATCTCCTTATTTACTTAAGCTGACAAGAATATTGATATAAACAAGGTTAAATGAACTCGTAGCTACATGTATGTGAATTAATCTCCGTTCTTTCTCGAAAATTGAAAATTGATATCTTGTTTACCTAACTTTCATTAAAGTTTATCTAAGTTTCTACACACAAAGTTGACTTAAGCTATCCTATGATCAGCTAGAAAGACATATTTTCTTGTTAAGTGCTTTGACTAAGGACAGTCCTTTTGATAACCTTCAGCACAACAGTCAAAGTAAAAAAGGCTACTGTGAAACATTGCTCAGGAGATGGGTAAGCAGATTTCATAAATGACAGATACAGGCTGCAGGAATCATTGTACAAGACAAGATGAGCAGACCTAATGTACTCACAGACATGTGTGAGGGAAAGATCTTCACTGCTTCTGGCCTGATGCTAACAGATAACTTTGCCAACAAGAGAACTTCAGTCAAAGGAGGTCACTTAGTACCTGTGGAGGGATGGTAGCACAGTGGTTAGCACAGTTGCTTCACAGCTCCAGGGTCCCAGGTTCGATTCCCGGCTTGGGTCACTGTTTGTGCGGAGTCTGCACATTCTCCCCGTGTCTGAGTGGGTTTCCTCTGGGTTTCCCCAGTTTCCTTCCACGGTCCAAAGATGTTCAGGTTAGGTTGATTGACCATGCTAAATTGCCCTTAGTGTTCAAAAAGGTTGGGTAGGGTTAGTGGGTTACAGGGTGGAGGTGTGGGCCTGGGTGGGGTACTCCTTCCAAGGGCTGGTGCAGACTTGATTACCCAAATGACCTCCTTCGGCATTGTAAATTCGGTGAATAGGCAAGATAACAGCAGGGATTTCCCAGCCCAGCCATGATGGGATCTTCTGCAGTGGATGCAGTAGCTCAGTCAAAGTCCATTGCGGGATTAGACGATCTTGATGGTTGACAGGGCCAAAATCCCACCTACAATGCACGTTTTGGATACATTGCCAGTCACAATTGGCTAGATATGTGCATAGACTCAGACTGGCCCCCTGTTATCCAAGGTCAGTCACATTGTCTTGTATGGGCCAAGGTTAGCAGATTCCCAGCAAACTGAAGGCTTTTACCACAAAGATCGCTGAGTTCAGTGTGGAAGACGGTCTCCTCTCTTGGGAGATGTGCATGGTGGTTCCACACAACGAACAAGGCCCCTGTGGTAGTCACCACTGATGTATATATTAGGTGATTTGTGGTAAGGCCCTGTACTACAGGTACGGGGGTAGTACCCTGCCTGCTGGCTCCACCCAGTAGGCGGAGTATAAATATGTGTGCTCCCAGTACAGCAGCCATTTCACCAGCTGCTGTAGGAGGCCACACATCTTAGTGTATTAAAGCCTCGATTGCATTCAACTCTCGTCTTTGTGCAATTGATCGTGCATCAATTTAATTCACTAAAGTTTTCAGAAGATGGACCTCCACATCAAGCCGGATCGCCTGCAGCTGGATCCGCTATCAGACAATGCCAAAAAGGACTTTGAACATTGGCTAGCCTGTTTCAAAGCTTACATCAGGTCTGCACCAGACCCTATCCCGGAAGCTCAGAAGATTCAGATCCTCTACTTGCGGCCGAGCACCAACGTCTTTCCGCTTATCCAGGACGCGCCGACCTATGACGACGCCATGGCGCTACTGAACAAAAACTACGCTCAGCGGACTAACACGCTTTACGCCAGACACATCCTCTCCACTCGTAGTCAACTCCCTGGTGAGTCAGTAGAAGATTTCTGGTGCGCTCTAATTCCCCGTGTCAGAGACTGTGACTGTCAGGCAATCACGGCCACGGAACACTCAAACTTGCTTATGAGGGATGCTTTTGTTACGGGGATAAGGTCAGATTACATCCGCCACGCCTCTCAGAAGGGGCCACGCTCGACCTCACGGCAACCAAAAGGTTTGCACTCTCACTGACGATCGCCTCACGCAACATCCAGACCCACACCCCTGGCCGAGCGGCCCCCTCCTACGCATCGTGGACTCCGCAGAGCCAACCCCACGTTTGTGCCGTGCGCCCGCCGACCAACACCGGAGGCCCCAAATGTTACTTCTGTGGGCAGCCAAAACACTCCCGACAACGTTGCCCGGCCCGGTGCACCCTTTGTAAGGCCTGCGGCAAGAAGGGGAACTTCACTACTCAGTCACCGCTATTGTTCCAACCCCCTCCATCGTACGGCCAGTGGGCGCCGCCACCTTCCCCTCCTCGGACCACGCATGGCCAGTGGGCGCCGCCATCTTCCCCTCCTCGGACCACGTGCGACCCGTAGGGGCCGCCATCTTCTTCAACCCCCACCACGTGCGGCCCGGGGGCGCCTTGTCCTCCCCAGGAGCATCAAGCGCTGCCATCTTGTGTTCCCCATGACACGTGCGGCCCGTGGACGCCGCCATCCTACCAGGACCCAAGCCCCCCGGGCAACCCATTGCCTTCCACCATCGGCGACCAGCCGCGTCTCGTCTCAGTCACGATTGACCAGTCTCACCCACACAATCTAGCAACCGCCTCTACAAACATGAAAATCGATGGGCACGAGATCTCCTGTCTGCTGGACTCCGGGGGCACCGAAAGCTTCATTCATCCCGAAACGGTAAGGCGCTGCTCCCTCGTGGTACACCCCGGCAATCAGAGAATCTCCCTGGTCTCCGGGTCCCACTCTGTGGCGATCCAGGGGTACTGCATAGCCACTCTCACTGTCCCGGCATGGAGTTTACCGGCTTCCGCCTCTACGTCCTCCCCAAACTCTGCACTGCCTCACTACTCGGCCTGGACTTCCAATGCAACCTCCAGAGCCTAACATTGAAAACGGCGGGCCCCTACCACCCCTCACTGTGTGCGGCCTCACGACCCTAAAGGTCGACCCACCTTTCCTATTTGCAAACTTTTTTTTTTATAAATGTTTTTATTCAGTTTTCATATTTTATATTGAACAAATTACAAATTGTTAGGAGAAAAAAAACAACAAACAAACACGCAAAAATTAACATACATATTTACAGGTAAGCATCTTCGTAGTAGTAACTGTGCCCGCCCCCCCCCCCCCCCCCCCCCCCCCAACATGTTTATTTAGTTTGGTTTTGGGCCTTAGCTAGCCATCGAACCCCCGTACCGAACCTGTAGCCCCTCCCGCTACCTTCCCCCGACTATTCTTCCTCTTGTACATTGGCCACAAATAGGTCCCGGAACAGTTGCATGAATGGCTCCCACGTTCTGTGGAAGCCGTCGTCCGACCCTCGGATGGCAAATTTGATTTTCTCCATTTGGAGAGATTCCGAGAGGTCGGACAGCCAATCCGCAGCTCTGGGCGGTGCTGCTGACCGCCAGCCAAACAGGATTCTACGGCGGGCGATCAGGGAGGCAAAGGCAAGGGCGTCCGCCCTCCTCCCCAGGAATAGATCTGGCTGTTCTGAAACCCCGAAGACCGCCACTATCGGGCATGGCTCCACCCTCACTCCCACCACTTTGGACATAACCTCGAAGAAGGCTGTCCAGTACTCCACGAGTCTGGGGCAAGACCAGAACATGTGGGCGTGGTTGGCCGGGCCTCTTTGGCACCGTTCACATCTGTCTTCCACCTCCGGGAAGAACCTACTCATACGGGTTCTTGTTAAGTGGGCTCTATGTACCACTTTTAGTTGCGTCAGGCTGAGCCTTGCGCACGTGGAGGTGGAGTTGACCCTATGCAGTGCTTCGCTCCAGAGTCCCCACCCTATCTCCATCCCCAGGTCGTCCTCCCATTTCCTTCTTGTTGCGTCCAGTACGGTGTCGTCCCTATCTACCAGTCGGTCATACATGTCACTACAGTTCCCTTTCTCTAGGATACTTGCGTCCAGTAGGTCTTCCAGTAGTGTCTGTCGTGGCGGTTGTGGGTACGTCCTTGTCTCCTTTCGTAGGAAGTTTTTGAGCTGCAGGTACCGTAGCTCGTTCCCCCCAGCTAGCTGAAACTTCTCTGTCAGTTCGTCCAGTGTTGCGATCCTGTCGTCCGTGTATAGGTCCCTGACTGTCAGTGTCCCCCCGTCCTGCCTCCACCTTTTGAAGGTGGCGTCAGTCAGTGCTGGTGTGAACCTATGGTTGTTGCAGATGGGAGCCCTGTTCGACATTTTGGTCAGGCCAAGTTGCTGCCGCAGTTGGTTCCAGGATTGGAGGGTGGCTGTCACCACTGGGCTGCTGGAGTGTTTTTTGGGTGGGGATGGGAGTGCTGCCGTGGCGAGGGCCCGGAGGGAGGTTCCCATGCAGGAGGCCTCCTCCGCACGCACCCACTCAGCCTCTGGCTCCTGGATCCATCCCCTTACTCGCTCGGCTGTTGCTGCCCAGTGGTAGAATTGTAGATTCGGGAGGGCTAGCCCTCCCCTGGTTTTTGTTTTTTGTAAGACCTTCTTTGGGATCCTAGCATTTTTACCCCCCCATACGAACGCCATGATGAGTTTGTCCAGCGCTTTGAAAAAGGCCTTGGGGATGTAGATCGGAATGGATCTAAACAGGAAGAGGAACCTGGGCAGTACGTTCATTTTGATCGTCTGAACTCTCCCCGCGAGGGAGAGCGGGAGTGTGTTCCATCTTTGCAGGTCCTTTTTAACTTCCTCCGTCAGGCTGGTGAGGTTCCATTTGTGGATCCCTTTCCAGTCATGGGCTATTTGGATCCCCAGGTAGCGGAATTTATGTCGGGCTTGATTGAACGGCAGCCCCTTTAGTGCTGCCCCCCCCCCCCCTTGCGGGTGTACTGGGAAGATCTCACTTTTGCTCATGTTGAGTTTGTAGCCCGAGAAGGCTCCAAACTCTTTCAGGAGCGCGATGATTCCGTCCATGCTGCTTTGTGGGTCCGAGATATAGAGGAGCAGATCATCCGCATAGAGTGAGACTCTGTGCTCTCTACCTCCCCTTCGGATCCCCCTCCAATTTTTTGCTGCCCTGAGCGCGATTGCTAGCGGTTCAATTGCTAGTGCGAACAGCAGCGGGGACAGTGGGCATCCTTGTCTGGTGCCCCTGTGCAGCTGGAAGTATTGGGAGTTGGTATTGTTGGTCTGTACACTCGCCATGGGTGCGTTGTACAGGAGCTTTACCCAAGCGGTGAACCCTGTTCCAAGCCCGAACCGCTCCAGTACCTCTATGAGGTATTTCCACTCGACTCTGTCGAAGGCCTTTTCTGCGTCCAGGGAGACGATCACCTCTTGTGTTCTCTCCCCGGAGGGGGTCATTATCACGTTCAGCAGGCGCCTGATGTTCGCGGTCAGCTGTCTACCTTTGACAAAGCCCGTCTGGTCCTCTGTGACCACCTCAGGTACACAGTCTTCTAGCCTCTTGGCTAGGATTTTGGCCAGTATTTTGGCGTCTGCATTCAGCAGAGATATGGGTCTGTATGACCCACATTCCGTTGGGTCTTTGTCTTTCTTAGGTATCAGCGAGATTGAGGCCTGTGCTAACGTGGGTGGCAATGTGCCCCTAGCTAGCGAGTCTGTGAACATCTCCCGCAGGTGCGGGGCCAGCGCTGTCGCAAATTTTTTGTAGAAGTCCGCCGGGAATCCGTCCGGTCCCGGCGCCTTCCCCGCCTGCATGGAGCTAATGCTGTCCATGATCTCTCCCAGTGCTAGTGGTGCTTCCAGATCCCGTTTTCTGCCCTCTCCCACAACTGGTATGTCCAGTCCGTCAAGAAACCGGTTCATCCCAGCCTTCCCCGTTGGGGGCTCTGAGGTGTACAGCTCTTGGTAGAAGGCCTTGAAGGTTTTGTTAATCCTCTCTGGTTCTGTTTCCAACGTGCCTCTGGTATCTCTGATTTGCGCAATTTCTCTGCTGGCTGCCTGCTTTCTCAGCTGGTGGGCCAACAGGCGGCTGGCTTTGTCTCCGTGTTCGTATAGGGCCCCGCGTGCCTGGCGGAGTTGGTGTACTGCTTTCCTGGTGGAGAGCAGGTCAAAGTTCCTTTGTAATTCTTTCCTCTCCGCCAGGAGTTCTACGGTCGGGGCCTCGGAGTATTTATGGTCTACCTCCAGTATGGAGTCGACCAGCTTCTGCCTAGCCACCCTTTCCTCCCTATCTCTTTGCGCTTTGTAGGCTATGATTTCCCCTCTTAGTACGGCCTTAAGCGCTTCCCAGAACGTGGAGGGTGAGACCTCCCCGTTTTGGTTGATCTCAGTGTACTCCGCTATGGCCCGCGCTATCCTTTCGCTGAAGGCCTTGTCAGCTAGTAAGGCACCGTCCAACCTCCATTTGGGGCGCTGGGCCCTTCCCGTCTCTAGCCGCACATCCATGTAGTGTGGGGCGTGGTCTGATATCACAATTGCGGAGTATTCCACCTTGTCTATCTCTGGAAGCACCGTTTTCCCCACCACAAAGAAGTCAATTCTGGTGTACACGTTGTGTACTGGGGAGAAGAAAGAGAATTCTTTCTCCCCCGGGTGGGCGAATCTCCAGGGGTCTACTGCTCCCATCTGCTCCATATAGTGACTGAGTTCCCTTGCCATGTTTGAGGTTTTCCCCGTTCTGGGGTTTGATCTGTCCGTCGTTGGGTCCTGTACACAGTTGAAGTCCCCCCCCATGATTAGTCGGTGCGTCGCTATGTCCGGGATTTCTGCCATGGTCTTTTGGATGAAGCTCGTGTCGTCCCAGTTGGGCGCATACACGTTAACTAGGACTACCGGCGCCCCATCCAGGGCCCCGCTGACCATGACATACCGTCCCCCTGGGTCCGTAACCGTCTTTGTCGCCCTAAACATTGTCCTCTTGCCAATCAGGATCGCCACCCCCCTGGCCCTTGCCCCATAACAGGAATGATAGGTTTGTCCCACCCAGCCCTTTCTTACCCGCAGTTGGTCCTGCTCCCTCAAGTGCGTCTCTTGGAGGAAGACTATGTCGGCCCTCATGTTTCTAAGGTGGGTGAGGACTCTAGATCTCTTCACTGGGCCATTAAGTCCCCTTACGTTCCAGGTGACTATTCTGGTGGGGGGCTTCTGCCCCCTTGCTCCTGTGGGGTTAACCATATTTGTCCGGTGGACGCGCCCCTGCCCTCTGGGGTTTCCCTTTGTTAGGGGGCCGTCCAGGATGTCCACTATCACTGCTCTCCCCATGCGGTCGGGTCCCTGCGCTCCGGGGTTCCCCCTTGTCCCGGGGACACCCGCCATGGCCGTCCACTGTGTGTCCGCCACGCGGGTAGCCCCCTGCACTCCGGGGGGCCCCTTCACCCACAGACCGTACTGGGTGGGTGTTTGCAGCAGTTCCCTGTTTCGAGCCCTTGTCTGTGGCACTTTGTGGCCCTATTCCCTTTCTGGCCTCTTTTGTCCCTTCGTCCCTGCATTTCCCCTCCCTGGTCTCTCGCCCCCCGAGTGCCCCCCCCCCCCGCTCTATCCCTTTCGGGGATACCCCTGTGTACCCCTCCATTGCCCCTCTCTCCCCCATTCCTGTCCCCATTTGCTCTCCCACCTTTGATGGGTGATCCCCCCCCTCCCCTGCCTGGCGCCTTCCCCCCTGTTGGGGGTGCGCTGCGGCCCTGCTCTGTTGCGCGCCCCCTTCGCTAGCTTTCCTGCTAGCACGGTGGCTCCCCGCTCGGAGGTTGCTGTCCCCCTTCCCCTCTCCCCTCTCCAGTACTCCCGTTCCCTCGTGCCGGGGCCTGGCCTCCCACCTGGAGCGGGCCCTTGGGCATTGGGTTGTTTTTCCTGGGTGCTCCTGCCAGGGGGGAGGGGGCTGGCTTTGCCTCGCCCCTCCCCACCCCCCCGTCGGCATGACGTATCTCCTTGCCATGGGCCCCTCGTCCCTACTTCCCATGGCGTTTTTCCAGCCCGTGCTCCTCAACGAATCTATTCGCCTCGGCAGGGGCTGTAAAGAAATATTCCTTGTGTTGGTATGTGACCCAGAGTTTTGCTGGGTACAGCATACCAAAACGTACTTTGTTCTTATAGAGAGCTGCTTTCGCTCTGTTGAACTCCGCCCGTCTCTTAGCTATGTCCGCTCCAAAATCCTCGTAGATTCTGATGGCGTGCCCGTCCCAATTGCAGGCTCTATTCTCCTTGGCCCAGCGCAGGATTGTCTCCCTATCCCGGTACCGGTGCAGTCTGGCTATAACTGCTCTCGGTTTTTCCCCTTCCTTGGGCTTCGGGCGCAGTGACCGATGAGCTCTGTCCATTTCCGGTGGGGTGGGAAAAGTTTCCCGCCCCACCAAGGAGCCCAGCATCGCAGCCACGAATGTTGTGGGATTTCTACCCTCTATCCCCTCTGGCAGGCCCACTATCTTAATGTTTTGCCTTCTCGAGTTGATCTCCTGGTCGTCTACCCTGCCCTTCAGGCTCCCCTGTGTTGCACTCAGTTTCGCCATTTCCCTCTCCAGGGACATGACCCGGTCGCTCACGTCAGTCGCTGCCTTCTCCAGCTCTTTAATGGTTGCCCCGTGGGCTTCCAGTATCTTCCCTTGGGCATCCACTTTCTCCTCCATTCTGGTCAGAGCCTGCTGCACCCCTGACATGGCCCTGGTCATTGCTGCCTGTGCTGCGGCCTCTGTGTCTGCTTTTAACTCTGCCTTGATTGCCTGCAGCTGCTCCCTCACCACCTCTGCAATGGCTTCCTTCCAATTCACGCCCCCCTCTAACCCCAGGGGAGAGGTTGCCCGCCCGTCCAGCCCTTTTGGATGCGGCGATACATTCTTCCCGCTGCTTCGCGTGTTGACTCGTTCGCCCAAGCTGGTTTGCCCTTTGCCCCGTCCACCTCCGGTGCCCCCTTTCTCTTGGGTCCCTTCTGGCATTTTTTTCTCCCCCTTCCCCTTCATCGTTTCTTCTCTCCTTGTTCTTCTTTTCCCCCTTTTCCGCACCCTATTTTAATTTTATTTATATATATATAAAAATATATGTATATATTTTTTTTTTAAAAATGAAAAATTTATTTCCCCCCTTCTTTCCTTTACCCCTTTATTTCACCCCTTTTCTCTTTACCAGTTTTCTTTTGGGTTTTTATTTTAAAAAAAAAGAACAGAAATATAAGTCTCTTTTTTCTTTTGTTTTCTCTCTCCACTCGCCCAGGAGAGAGAGAGAGAGTCCCCCTTTGTCCTTGCCACGTGGTGGTCACTGCAGTTGGGGGGAGGGGGAGGGGCGAGTGGGGCTGCTGGTTGGGGGGTTGGGGGGGGGGGGTTTGTGTCCCCGCTGCTGGTTTGGGGGGGGGGGGGGGGTTGGTGTCCTCGCTGCTGGTTGGGGGGGGGGGGGGGGGGGTTGGCGTCCTCGCTGCTGGTTGGGGGGGGGGGGGGGGGGAGTTGGTGTCCTCGCTGCTGGTTGGGGGGGGGGGGGGGGGAGTTGGTGTCCCCGCTGCTGATTGGGGGGGGGGAAGGTGGTGTCCCGCTGCTGGTTTGGGGGGGGGAAGAGGGCCCGCCGCTACCGCACCGTTCCCGGCCCGCGTGGGGGGGGGGGGGGGGGGGGAGAGAGGGGTTGGACCTGCCGCTGCTGGGCCTCCCTGTCGCCGTCGCTCCTCGCCTCCGCCTTCCGCCGCCGCCCGCTCCTCCTCAGCTGCCGCCCGCTCCTCCTCCGCTTCTCCTCCGCTTCTCCTCCGCTGCCGCCCGCCGCTGCCGCCCGCCGCTGCCGCCCGCCGCTCCTCCGTTGTCGCCCGCTCCTCCGCCGTTGCCGCCCGCTCCTCCTCCGCCGTTGCCGCCCGCTCCTCCTCCGCCGTCCGGCCTGTCGGGGGGGTTCCTTCCTCCTATTTGCAAACTTAACCCCAGATTGCAAACCCGACGCCACCAGGAGCAGGTGGGACAGGGCCCAGGACAGGACCTTCATCAGGTCCGAACTCCAGCGACTGCTCCGGGAAGGCATCATCGAGGCCAGCAACAGCCCCTGGAGAGCCCATGTGGTAGGTGAAAACTGGGGAGAAATACAGAATGGTTTCATGGACTATAGCCAGACCATCAATAGGTACACGCAGCTCGACGCGTACCCCCTCCCACGCATATCTGATATGGTCAATCAGATTGCACAGAACCGGATCTTCTCAACTTTGGACCTAAAATCCGCCTACCACCAGCTCCCCATCCATAAGGCGGACCGCCCATACACTGCCTTCAAGGCAGATGGCCGCCTCTACCATTTTCTCAGGGTTCCCTTCGGCGTCACCAACGGGGTCTCGGTTTTCAAATGGGAAATGGACCGAATGGTTGACCGGTACGGGCTGCGGGCACCTTCCCGTACATAGAACATAGAATTTACAGTGCAGAAGGAGGCCAATCAGCCCATCGAGTCTGCACCGGCTCTTGGAAAGAGCACCCTACCCAAGTTCAACACCTCCACCCTATCCTCATAACTCACTAACCCCACCCAACACTAATGGCAATTTTGGACACTAAGGGCAATTTATCATGGCCAATCCACCTAACCTGCACATCTTCGGACTGTGGGAGGAAACCGGAGCACCCGGAGAAAACCCACGCTCACACAGGGAGGATGTGCAGACTCCGCACAGACAGTGACCCAAGCCGGAATCGAACCTGTATCTTGACAATGTCACCATCTGCGGCCACGATCAGCAGGACCATGACGCCAACTTTGCCAAATTTCTTCACACCGCCAGTCTCCTCAACCTAATTTACAACAAGGAGAAGTGCGTGTTCAGCACCAACCGCTTGGCCATCCTCGACTACGTAGTCCAAAACGGACTACTGGGGCCTGAACCCGACCGCATGCGGTCCCTCATGGAACTCCCCCTCCTCCACTGCCCCAAGGCCCTCAAACATTGCCTGGGGTTCTTTTCTTACTACGCCCAGTTGAACCCAAATTATGCGGACAAGGCCCGCCCACCCATCCAATCCACTCTCTTTCCACTAACAGCCGAAGCTCACCAGGCCTTCAACCGTATTAAGGCCTACATTGCCAAGGCCGCGATGCACGCAGTCGACGAGTAGTTACCATTTCAAGTCGAGAGCGACGCATCAGACGTCGCTCTAGTCGCCACCCTCAACCAGGCAGGCAGGCCCGTGGCATTCTTTTCACAAACCCTTCATGCATCCAAAATTCGGCACTCCTCCGTCGAAAAAGAGGCCCAAGCCATTGTTGAACCTGTGCGGCATTGGAGACATTACCTGGCCGGCAGGAGATTCATTCTCCTCACTGACCAACGGTCGGTAGCTTTCATGTTTAGCAACACACAGCGGGACAAGATCAAAAATGATAAAATCTTGAGGTGGAGATGGAGCTCTCCACCTACAACTACGAGATTTTGTATCGTCCCGGTAAGCTCAACGAGCCCCCCCACCCGTGCCCTATCCCGAGATACATGTGCCAGCGCACAGGTGGACCAACTACAGACTCTGCACGACAATCTTTGTAACCCGGGAGTCGCACATTTGTACCACTTCAACAAGGCCCTTAATCTGGGCAATCACCAGAGACTGCCAGGTCTGTGCGGAGTGTAAACCGCACTTCTAACAGCCAGACCGTGCGCACCTGCTGAAGGCCTCCCGCCCCTTTGAACGCCTCAGCGTGGACTTCAAAGGGCCCATCCCCTCCACCGACCGTAACACGGATTTCCTCAGTGTGGTCGATGAGTACTCCAGATTCTCCTTCCCCCATCCCATTCCCTGATATGACGTCTGCCACCGTCATCAAAGCTCTCAACACCATCTTCGCCTTGTTCGGTTTCCCGGACTACATCCACAGCGACAGGGGATCCTTATTCATGAGCGATGAGCTGCGTCAGTTCCTGCTCAACAAGGGTATCGCCTCGAGCAGGACGACCAGCGATAACCCCCGGGGAAACGGGCAGGTGGAGAGGGAGAATGGGATGGTCTGGAGGGCCGTCCAGCTGGCCCTACAGTCCAGAAATAGCCTGGCTTCCCGCTGGCAGGAAGTCCTCCCCGACGCACTGCACTCCATTTGGTCGCTCCTATGCACTGCGACTAATGACACAGCCCATGAACGTCTCTTTGCCTTCCCCAGGAAATCCACCTCCGGGGTGTCGTCCCGACTTGGCTTGCAGCTCCAGGACCCGTACTCCTCCATAAGCACGTACAACTCCACAATGTGGACCCATTGATTGAAAGAGCACAGCTACTCCACGCCACCCACAGTACGCCTACGTGGTGTACCCCGACGGCTGCCAAGATACTGTCTCCCTCAGGGACCTGGGTCCAGCAGGTTCCCCACACACAGCCCTCCGGCCCGGCGCCACCCTCCCCTTCCCCGGCGCACCCAGCCGCAGGACAATCAGGCCTCCCCCTGCCCACGCAGGATGACGAGGATTTTGGCACGCTCCCGGAGTCACCAAGGACCAGACCAACACCGGAATCGCCGCCACCACTGTGGCGTTCCCAGCGGCAGATCAAGGCTCCGGACCGACTGAACCTGTAACTCGATCGATACGCTTGAAACATCATCCTTCTGTATA
Organism: Scyliorhinus canicula; assembly: GCF_902713615.1. Taxonomy (NCBI): domain Eukaryota; kingdom Metazoa; phylum Chordata; class Chondrichthyes; order Carcharhiniformes; family Scyliorhinidae; genus Scyliorhinus; species Scyliorhinus canicula. The sequence goes on along the minus strand of NC_052159.1, from coordinate 114,624,247 downwards.
ATTCTCCTCCAACCCGCTGGACTCAATTTTTTCTCTCTGCATTTTAAAACATATACTTGTATATAGTTCTCTGCCACCTCACTGGACTCAATTTTCTTCTCTCTATTTTAAAACATGTACTTGTATATAGTTCTGCACCACCCCTGCCGGACTCAATTTTACCAGGGGGTGAATGTGGTCGTCACCACTGATGTATATATCAGGTGATTTGTGGTAAGGCCCTGTACGACAGGTACGGAGGTAGTTCCCTGCCTTCTGGCTCCGCCCAGTAGGCGGAGTATAAATATGTGTGCTCCCTGTATAGCAGCCATTTCGCCAGCTGCTGCAGGAGGCAACACATCTTAGTGTAGTAAAGTCTTGATTCCATCCAACTCTCGTCTTTGTGCAATTGATCGTGCATCAGCTCCATCTTGGCAGATCTCCATATTGTCACTTTGGTGTGTCTAAAATGAAAATGTTTGCCTGCAGTTACGTGTGGTGGCCAGGTTTGGACACAGAGATTAAGTGGCAAACCCGGCAATGCGGAGCACACCAGGAACAGCAGAAACTCCCACCTGCAGCACTCTTTCATCCCTGAGAGTGACTGGGTTGCCCATGGATACACCTCTAGGCCGATTTTGCTGGCCCTTTTCAGGGGTCCATGTTCCTCCTCCTTATTTAAAAATAAATAAATTCAGAGTACCCAATTCATTTTTTCCAATTAAGGGGCAATTTAGCATGGCCAATCCACCTACCCTGCACATGTTTGGGGTGTGGGGGTAAAACCCACGCAAACACGGAGGGAATGAGCAAACTCCGCACAGAAAGTGACCCAGAGCCGGGATCGGACCTGGGACCTCAGCGCCGTGAGACAGCAATGCTAACCACTGCGCCACCGTGCTGCCCTTCCTCCACTCAAAGTGGCTGAATGACCACAGGATGTTATTGACAACTTCAAGGCCAAGAGCTGAGAAGCCCAGGCTCTCATTTAGTTCTCATCGTATTCCGGAGGTACTGATCTCTGACAACGGAACGCTGTTTACTAGTGTAGAGTTCGTAAATATCAAGAGGACTAATGAAGGGCACGACATGCACACCACCCCATAATCACCCTGCTTCCAATGGTGTGACTGAGAGGATGGCCCCAATGTTCAATCACCAGCTTGATGCTGGCAGGATTTCTTATGGGTCATCAGCTTCGGGTTCGCCTCAGCCTGGCATTATCCGATATTGGCAGGAAGGTGCGCCATGGACAGGGCATTATCCCGTTGAGCATACCCTGCCAAGATGGTCCACGGCAGGCAACACGGTCCATGTGCGCAATTTCAGAGGCGGTGCAAAGTACTCTCGTTCAGCAGATCAAGCCAGTGCTGGACCGGGTTCATGTGTAGGTCCAGGAAACGAATAGACACCTTGATTATCTCCACGGTAGGAGCTCCGTATTGTGTGATGTGCTTTTAGAGAAGCCAGCAGAGCCCCTGGACACTCTGGTGTCAATGTCCCCAAAGGCGCCATCCCACGGGGGTTTTGGCGCTGGGATGTACGATGCTGAGGATTCGGACTCTGAGATGGAGGTGCCGCCAACAGATGTTACGAGTGACAAGTCCCCTGATGACCAGCCATCGATGCTGGCACCACCACGATGATTGATGAAGAAACGTTGGTCACTGCTTTACTCCACCTCGCCCTGCTCCAACGATACCCAAGAGGCAGCCAAGGGCCATCCTTTTTCAGATGTGTTTTTTGACTTTAGGGGGTCGGAAGGTTGTAACCTACAAAAGATCCATGGGGCTGGTCTGATTAGGCTCCCCGTGAGTACAAGCTTTCCTTCTGAGGGGCGCAGCTCCCTCAACAGCGGGAGAGCAAACCAAAATATAAAAACGTGTTCCGAGTGTGGACTGGGAGTGGGTAATCCCTTCTGGAACCAGTACATATACTGTCTTCTTTCTTCTGCGAATAAATCTTTCATCCTTACTCATCCGGTGTGGCCGCTTCTGTGAACCCGACACCAGGCCACCTTGATCCCGAGGGGAACACCCCACCTTGTCAGCAGGTCACTCCCCGGTACTCCCCTGGGCCCTGAGAGCCACCCCCAGCAGATGCTACAATTGTTTGTAAATACCTATAGTAAACCGCGCCCACATCACTTCCGCCTGAGAGGGCCGGAGCATCGTGGAGGCCTGGAGCATGCTGGGTCAAATGTGCTAAAGACATTTAAATGCATGCAAATGACTGTTTTGCATGCCGCTGCTGGCAGGGATGCAAACCTCGTTATCGTCAGCAGTGACGTAACAGAACATAGTGCCCGAATGGGCGCCGGGAGCGGACCTCGACTTTGACCAGATGCCCGATTCTCCACCCAAGCGCAGTTCACGTTTGAAGTGTCGCGAGATGGAGAATTTTGCCCCATGAAGCAAAAGTGATATGAGGAAAAACATTTTCACGCAGTGAGTGTTTAGCGTTTGGAATGCACTGTCTGAGAGTGTGGTGGGGGCAGGTTCAATTAAAGCATCTGAAAGGGAATTAGACTGCACCTGAAAAGGAAGAATGTGCAGGATTATGGGGAGAAGGCAGGAGAATGGCACAGGGTGAGTTGTTCATTCAGAGAGCTGGTGCAGACACAATGGACTTGGACTAAATCACCCCTATTCTGTGGTTCTGTGGGAAGTGTCAGTGGCTTCTTATCTGAAGTAATGTTCTGTCTTGGCTGCATGACTGCGCAGCAGCTCAAACGTTCCTATGCAGGCCAAACATGAGTCAGACCCTCTCCGTTACCATGCATTTATTGACCATGCAATGAAATTTAAACTGCCCGTGCCTTATAATATGGTGTCACTATTGAGCAATATGTTGTATTACAGGTTCGTCTCTGGTGTTTCATTTATGAGATCTTGAGACTTGAATGTTTAAACATGAACTGCTTATTATTAATCTTTAATATTTACAGATTCCAATTAATGTCACATGCATAGCACTTCCAGAATGTTCTCTCTGAGTCTATTGCCATGTGACTCCATATATTTCACTGTGGGCAGAGCTGTTTCCCAGTTCGACTTTTGCTTAGCCAAGCACCTTTTAGTCAAAATGACATGTGGCACCATGCACTGAAATTAATAGGTTCTTCACAACAACAATAACAACAAATTTGAGGGAATGTTGATCTGTGGTACTAACCCCTGGGATGGGGTAACAATACACCCTGAGGTAAGAGCAGAAAACACACTGATAGCATTGTTATCAGGAGAAGGGCTACTGAGGGGAACCTTTCTCTGATTAGGTCCCTTGCCTACTGTGGGAGACTTTGATTCATGGACAAAAGAATTTCCCATGCAGCATTGACATTATTTGTCCCAGTGACTCTGAAGGGCTCCTTAGAGATGGGGAAACAGGAACCCACCGTGTGGGTGGAATTCTCCCATGATCCAGCCGATGGGTTCAATGGTGGGCGGGGGGGGGGGGGGGGGGGGGGGGGGGGGGGATTTAGCAGGCGGTCCGAAAATCAATTTATGCCAGCATGAATTTCCTACAGGTCGACTGTCCATCGGGAAACCCACTGGTGGCCAATGTGAAACTGACTTATATCCCACTAATAACACCAGAAGATCATAAGATGTCGGATCAGAAGTAGGCCATTCAGACCATCGAGTCTGCTCCCCCATTCAATGTGATCATGGCTGGTCTGGCATGATAATCATCAACTCCATTTTCCCACCTTTTCCCCACAACTCTTGATTCACTGAATGACTAAAAATCTGTCTATCTCAGCCTTGAACATACTTAACTACCCAGCCTCTATAATCCTCCGCAGTTAAGAATTCCACAGATCCACTGCCCTCTGAAAGAAGAAATTCCTCCTCATCTCTCTCTTAAATGGCTGAACCCTTATTCTTAGATTATGCCCTTTGGTCCTCGCCTCTCCCACAAGGGAAAACAACAGTATCTATCATTCTAAGCACCCTGAGAATCCTGTATGTCAATAAAGCTGCCTCGCATTCTTCTAAACTCCATTGAGGAAAGCCCAACCCAATCAATCCTTCCTCAAAAGAAATTCTTTCCATATCCAAGATCAACCCAGTCAACCTTCTCTGACCTACCTCCAATGCCAGTATATCTTTCCTTGGATAAGGGGACCAAATTGTTCACAGTATGCCAGGTGTGGAGTAACTCGCGCTTTTTATAGTTTTAGGAAGACTTCCCTATTTTTATACTCCATTTCCGTTGAAATAAGGGGAGGGATTCTCCCACAACTGGCCAGAATGGTGCTAACCACTCCGGCATCAGGCTGCCCAGAAGTTGCGGAATCCTCCGCACTTCCTGGGGCTAGGCCGGCGCTGGAGGGGTTGGCGCTGCACCAACCGGCGGCGAAGGGCCGCTCTGGGCCGGCACGAGTTGGCGCATGCGCAGAGCCACCGGGGTGTTCTGGCAGATGCGCAGAACCTCCGGCGTGTTTCCTTCGCATGCGTAGAGGGTTTCTCCTCCGTGGCAGCCATGGCAGAGCCCTACAGAGGCTGGCGTGGAGGGAAAGAGTGCCCCCATGGCACACGCCCGCCCGCAGATCGATGGGCCCCGATCGCGGGCCAGGCCACCGTGGGGGCCCCCCTGAGGCCGGATCCTCGCGCGTCCTCCCAAGGATGCCGCTAACTGCCCTCCAAGCCTTGTCCCGCCGAGATAGACTGTGTCCATTTCACGCCAGTGGGACTGGCCAGGAATGCGTGGCCGCTCGGCACATCGGGGCCTGGCGAATTGCCGGGGGGGGGCGCTGCCAACGGCCCCCAACCGGCGCGGCGTAAACCCGCCCGCAGACTGGTGCTGGTGAATACGGCAGCTGGCTTCGGAGTGGCGGGGTGGGATTCATGCTGCCCCCCTCCCCCCGGGATTCTTCGACCCGGCGGGGGGGGGGGGCGGAGAATCCCGCCCAAAGGCTCACATTCCATTTGCCTTCCCTATCACCTGCTGAACTTGCATGCTAACTTTTTGTGATTAATGCACAAGGATCCCAAATCCCTCAGTGCTGCAGCTTTCTGTGATCTTTCTCCATTTAAATAATATTGAGAACCTTTATTCTTCCAACCAAAGTGCATACTTCACATTTTCCTGCATTATACTTCACAGGCCAGGTTTTTGCCCACTCACCTCACCTGTCTATATCCTTTTGTAGATTCTTTGTGTCATCCTCAACACTTGCTTTCCCAACAATCTTTGTGTCATCCACAACCTTGGCAATAGTACATTCACTTTGCTTGTCCAAGTCATTATTATATATATTATTAATTACTATTATTAATGCAAACATAATAATATGTTAATGCTCATTGATATATGGAATATACATATACAGATAAAGGCCTCACTGGAATTAGCCTCCCACGCCCAATTCTCTGCAAGGCCAAAACACATCGATCCACACCTGGTCTGGACAATGTGGCATGCAGAAGTCCCTGGGGATGCATTTGGAGTTCAGGTTGGAGGCCTCCAGTGACCCTAGAACACCGCAGCTGCAGTTATCAGGTGGATCTTCCAGCATCAGTGACCTTGAGGAGGTCCTTCTTCCAGACTCAGAGACTGGGATTCTCTGACCGAGCGCTGGGTCAGAGAATCCCCAGAGAGGCGTGCGAATCGAGGCCCAACACCGGCTTCCCCATTCTCCGGCACCATTGTTCGGGTGCTGGCAGGATTGCTGCCACACCGGTCGGGGGGCGTTCACAGCGGGCCCCCCCCCGACGATTCTCTGGGCCCTGATGGGCCGAGTGGCCGACATGTTTGACCCAGTCCCGCTGGGCGTGGATTACTCACATCCCTCACGGCAGGACCTGCAAAGGGAGTGTGTGGGGGCCATCCTGGACCGGGGGGTCGGGTGGATCCGACCACGGGGGGGGGGGGGGGTGCACAGTGGCCTGGCCCGCCATCAAGGCATACCAATTGACGGGCAGGTTGGTTCCATGCGGGCCTTCTTTGCTCCGCGCATGGCCCCTGTCGGGCTCTGCCATATTGCCCGGGGGCCAGGGTGGAGAAGGGAACCACTGCGCATGCGCGGAAATACGCCTGCCGTTCCGTACAGGCGCAGAAATACGCCTGCCGTTCCGTACAGGCGCAGAAATACGCCGGCCGTTCCGTGCCAGCTGGAGCTACGGGGACGACTCCGGCGGCAACCTAGCCCCCTGGAAAGGTGGGAATTACTCACTTTTGGGGGCCGTTGACGCCGGAGTCGGTGGCGCCGGTTTTCATGCCGGCCTGGGGACATAGCCCCATTTTTAGAGAATCCCGCCCAGAGTGCTGCTGGAGATCCATCGGCTTGGTCAGGAGGCCCATCTTCTTTCCCCAATGTTGGACAGAGATGTTGGGTGCCTTTTAAATATGGCACCCAGGTATGACAGTGGGACCCACATAATCAAGCTTGCCCCACCACGGGTGCTAAATCCCTGGATTATTAATTAATGAGGTCAGGGCCAGAAGACATGACATGTTTTCCCATCGGCATTTTCTGCCCCCACTCCATCACAGGACTTAGTCCCAGATGGGAGAATTCCGCCCTCATAACCGATAAGCTCTGACTTCGGGAAATAGATCAGTGTCAGGATAGAGGTTGGCGTGAAATGCAAAAGTCCCACATCAACTCTCATTTAGTATGAACCTAAACTAAAATCCAATTTGTCATTGTTTTAGCCAAGTAAGCCGAACAGTATCATTCCCACATAAGTAAAACAGCGGGAAATGCACTTGAAGACACGACCAACTGGAAGAATTCCAGGGAGGATTGTGGTGATGGGCAAAATAGTCAACATATTCAAGAGATGTTGCAAAAACAGAGGGCGAAATTCTCCGCCCCCCACGACGGGTGGGAGAATAGCGGGAGGGCCTTCCCGACATTTTTGCCGCCCTCCCGCTATTCTCCCCCCCCCCCCGCCGAAGTCCCGACCCGAATCGCTGCCGCCGTTTTTTTACGGCCGGCAGCGATTCTCAGCTGATAGATGGGCCGAAGTCCCAGCCCTTTCCGCCGTTTTTACGAACGGCAAACACACCTGGTCTTGCCGTTCGTAAAAACGGCGTCACAAACTCGCTATTAATAACCATGGCACCGATTGGCACGGCAGTACCACGGCCGTGCCAAGGGTGCCATGGGCCCGCGATCAGTGCCCACCGATCGTGGGCAGCGGGCCCGATGCCCGCGCACTACTTGTCCTTCCACCGCCCCGCAGTATCCATTCGCGGGGCGGCTGAGGGGCAACCCGGCCCGCGCATGCGCGGGTTTCGTGCAAAAAACGCGATGACGTCACCCGCGCATGCGCGGGTTGGAGTCTTCCAAACTGCGCATGCGCGGCTGACGTCATATGACGCGTCAGCCGGCGCTAACTCCGGCAAGCGGGCTTAACGATTTTCGTTAAGCCCGTCTTGCCGGAGCCTACGGCGTCGGGCTGCTAGCCCCGACCGGGGACCAGAATCGGTCCCCGGTCGGGAAGGGGCGCACTGCCGTAAAACCCGCCCGGGTTTTACGGCAGCTTTACGATTTCTCCCGTTTTGGGAGAATCTCGCCCAGAAAATCTCAGCGGGTCAGACAGTATCTGTGGAGAGAGAACAGACGTTTTGAGTCTCGATGACTCTGTCAGAGCACAATGTTACTTGCGTTAACACATATTCCAAGTGCACATCCAAACCATGGTGATCAGTGCTTCGTATTGGTTCTGGGTGACAGTTTTCTCAGTTACTTGCTGTACTAGCAACTTACATGTGGAAATTCTATTGGATGGACTTTGCCCAATGATTTACAGCTATATTCAGCAATTCATCAGTTTCAATTCTGATCTTGTTTTTTTTCCCCACTGCCTAACTGACTGCAGTCAACTATTTATTTAACTCGGGACAATAAGGGTGGTTTGTCAGAGCCATTGCAATAAACTAAATTAGTGCCAATGCATATGGTTAAAATCATGGTGCATCACACAGTAACACTGACCTGGATTTTCCCACCAGTGGCAATGTTTGTTTGATTGACACTGCACATGTAAATTTCTTGAACCAACGTTGCTCTTTATTTATTCTGGGACCTTCCAAGCCCAGCTGTCCCAGGAATGCGCAGCATAGCATTCACCGGTAAACTCAGTCAGATCACAGTAGAGGCAAGGAAAGACAGAATTGCACTAGTTGCTGTCCAGTGAATTTAATGGTCCAGGGTGGGACTCTTCGTCCCGCCAGACCCGTTTTCTGGTGCGGCACGTACCCGCTGGCAGCGGGATCCTCCCTCCCAGCAGCCGCCTAATGGGGTTTCCCATTGTGGGCACCCCAACACCATCGGGACGTCCACAGGTGTGAGTGCGCTGCCCGTGAAGCGGAGGATTCTGCCAACAAAGAATCCCACCGCCGGTCTTTCGATGTTAGTAAATGGATGACTGACTGGGTGAATGGGTGAAATTGTGAATGGATAGGTGGGTAACATGGCAGGATGGGTGAGGTAAATAAGTGCATGAGTTGGGTAAGTAGGTCAGGTGTTGCATATGGGTTGGGTAGTAGTCAGGTACGGAGCAGTCTAGTCTGTTCAAGGTATCGCTCGGCGGTGGACGATAGTCAGGTCTGGCCGGACTGGGATAGCTGAGTGGTCGGTGCTGGGGTATTTGGATCCAGAGTTAGTCAGGTTGGTCGGTGGAGATAGCCGTTGGTTGAGGGGTTGTTGGGTTGGGGACATTGTCAGATGGGAGGTCAGTTGTCTCAGATTGGGTGGGGTTGTCGGATGTTCAGGATGGTAGTCAGGGGATAGGAAGGGATTGTCTAGGTGCGTGGGATAGCCGCTGGATGGGTATGGTAGTGTGTGGAGGGCGGTATGGTGCAGGGGAGGGGGATCAGTATAAGTGAATGGGTGATCAGTTGTGCAGTTAACCAGGAGTTAAGCTATATTGTAATCTGCCTCATATTTCCTGGGTATCTACCCTGGTAGAAATGTCTGGAGTCTTCAATTCTAGCTCAGTGTTGGAGACTTTTGCAGATGATCCCGGGGAGCAGGGGAATTGCTCATCAGAGGTTGAACCTTCCTGGGCAATTCCCATCCACGTGTCAGTACTTCTGCAAGGTCCTGGGGCACTTCTCCGGTCATTTGTCTGGTATCCGGACACCAGAAGATTTGGCACATTGGCCTGTTCCTGAGACCTGATGAGGCTTTTCTGACAAGTTGAGAGAGATTGTTTGATCTGTATGGCTGGTTATTGAATTTGTGTCCAGTAATAATAGGAGATTGTAATGTTATTTTTTAGAAAAATTCCTCAGAAATTAGTAACACATGGGAACTCAAGGAAAATATTGGTGATCCTGTAATCAGCTGAAAACACGAATCCTTGTAAAAGTCAACCAATTTTGTAATTCTATCCAGTTACAACCTTCAAGTTAATTATGTGGCTTAAAGCAAATATGTGGGTCACACAATTCTATTCAAAAGATGTCTGAAGAAACACATGTTTTCTGTGGAGATTAATAATGTCTTATTTTTGCTAAACTTAAAAGAATGTGTTAATTTGACATGTAATAAAAGTGCCTGTCTGTATTAATTCCTCCTGAGTGTTTTATTTTTTCGCTAACACTATAGTACAATAAAGAACGTATACAAAAGGTCATTCTGCAATCTATTGAATTCCTGAAATGTGTTTCTTACCAGTGCCATTTCCCATTCGAAATATTAGTTTGCTGAATCAATGTCATGTACCATACAATCCTACCTGTAATTTTGCTCACAGAGTGTTTTTTTGCTGCTGATTTTGTTTCACAATCACAAGCAGGTTTTCTTGTCGCTCGCACTGGTAGCACATCATCTTTTTACTGAGGCCTGTTATCTCAGGCTGTGACTGGTAACTATGACCAGATCTATACTGTGGGACAATAATAGTCACAAACTCTATTCCCAGAAGTGGAATTTCTAGAGGATTTTCAAAGGGGGAAGTGGGGATGGGGAAAAATGCAGAAAGATGAAGGATTTTCAAAGAGCATATTTAAGGGCAGGAAGAGGGGGCTGGAGCCAGAATCAAGAACTGAATGTCTGAATCATTTCTGGGTCCTAAAGCCATGTCAAGTCTGTCATAATATACACCAGTATATCATGGTGCAGACACACACTGATGGACACACACAGGAACCAATCAACATGTACAAACACCGCAGCCAATCACCAGTTAGAATACACACACTATAAAGGCAGAGGGCACCACGGTTCCCGCTCATTCTGGGTGCTGCCTCTGAGTGTAACAGGAACTCATTCAGCTCAGCACGGACTCAACACATGCTGAGAGAATCAACTGGTTCGGACAAGGCTTAGGTCTCTAGTTCAAGTTCGCATTATTTAGACGCACAGTCATCGTGTGTTAGTTAGTTAGAAATAGTTAATAAAATTGTGTTGAACCTACATCAGTGTTGGAAGTGTCTGTTCATCTCTCAAGCCTACACTAGCCAACACATCAAAGTCAACACCCCAATGTGATTTCCAAAGGCACAGGCTGTAGTTGGCCCAGAGAGAAACTTGCAACCCAATTAGCAACACCAGGAATGCCCAGATGTGGGACATGTTGACAGGAGTGTAACTTGTAATGGCAAGGAGCAGCCATGGCTGGGTTTGCCATGAGCCGAAAGCATGGAGCAGCAAGGTGGCCAGAGGGCCAATGCTGGTCTGGGCAGTCAGTCCATGGACAGCCCCACACTTCTTGGATTCCCTCCCTTGAGTCTATGATGGGGGGCCATCTCTGAGAGGAGAGATGTGCTGTTCCCTCCCTCTGAAAAAGAAATCTGTCAAACCATTTCAAGAAAGCATGGGTGGGGCAGCACGGTGGCACAGTGGGTTAGCCTTGTTGTCTCACGCCGCCGAGGCCCCAGGTTCAATCCCGGCACTGGGTCATTGTCCATGTGGAGTTTGCACATTCTCCCCGTGTTTGCGTGGGTTTCCCCCCCACAGCCCAAATACGTGCAGGGTAGGTGGATTGGCCACGCTAAATTGTCCCTTAATTGAAAAAATGAATTGAGTACACGAAACTTTAAAAAAAGGAAAGCATGGGTGAAAGTGGCTGCAGAGATCAGCAGCTGACTCGTCATCAGGAGCATGTGTGTGCAGTGCAGAAAGCACTGCTAAGGTACGGAAAGGTGAGTGGTAAGTGGCCTTTAGATGACAGGTGTCTGACTGTGGCCCCCTGCATGCACACAGAGCTGAGCAGACAGAGTGCCCTTCATTCTTCGTAACATTGTCAGAACTAATGGTTAGCTGCATCACTGAAAAGTCAGCAATCTTTAGGTAAGAGGCAAAATTGATCAGGTGGCAAAAATGAAGAACATAATATTTCTTGGGAATGCCGTGCTGGGATGAATGAGGGAGGGTAGCCTTCACCCTGCAAAAGAGAGTGCAGAATTCCAGAGAGGTGCTTCAGACTAAGGGCGGTGTGCACGACAACACACTTCACCCTCAGTAGAGGAGGCTGTGCTGGAGGTCAGAAGGATGCCATCACGTCAAGGTGTGGGCAATTGTGTGACAGGAGGCTGTATAGAGCAGGGTAATTTGATAGCACAATTTTCTATGCAGGTCACTTCTACCTAATGTGCACTATGGTTGTACTGGGTTGGTTGTGCAGAGGCACCGGCTGAGCAGCCTGGGTTCTCATCACTAGCTTCCCATAGACCACAGGATTAGCAGCAGCGAGGGTGCAAGATGTAACAGGTCAGTCATTCGAGAGCCAGCACCATCACAACATCATTCAAACCTTCCATCACTGCAGGCACAGTCACCTTCATGTGGCCTCAATCTAGATTCCTGTTGGAAGCATTGAGTGAACTGCATATTCCATGTACGCAAGTGGAGTAAATTGAGGGCAATCACCCTCGGAGGATACATGACAGACATAGCCAAGCTCTACAGGGTGAAGATGTGAGGCCTCATGTGTCACACGTAAAGAGTATATTTCTGGACAATTAGAAGTAGATGAATTTCTAAATGTCAGATACCCCCGAGGCATTGCCGACCCACGGAAAAACAATGGAGGATTTCATGCAGTGCATATGTAACGTAATGTCTCCAGGATTTAAATGCCTAAGCTTCTTCAACGATTGCGCAGAAAGAGTGGCCCTCTCTTTAAGCTTGACCACTCAGTGTTGCTAATGGCATAGACTTTACTCAAACAGCCCATGCAAAATCAATAACAATTTCTCGACTGTTAGATGGGATTCTGCCATTGGGAAGCACCTGCTGATCAATACTGAATTTTCTAATAGCTAGACTAACATCAACTTAAGATAATTAGTTGAATTTGTACTGTGGTCCATTTACACTTGTGAGAAGTGACACACATTCACACTAATGGTCCTGTTCTATGAAAACAAAAGGGATATGTTCAAGCCTTGTGTCTTTTTTTATAAATACCCAGGAGCTTAGTAAGTCTGTACTTCCCCATTGCTTTCTCCATGGCAGCACCTTGGCCATTCAGAGTTGAATCGCCAACCTATCAGAATCTTGTTCTCCTGTACGATAAATTTCATAGATTATCATAGAATTTCCAGTGCAGAAGGAGGCCATTCGGCCCATCGAGTCTGCACCGGCTCTTGGAAAGAGCACCCTACCCAAGGTCAACACCTCCACCCTATCCCCATAACCCAGTAACCCCACCTAACACTAAGGGCAATTTTGGACATTAAGGGCAATTTATCATGGCCAATCCACTTAACCTGCACATCTTTGTGACTGTGGGAGGAAACCGGAGCACCCGGAGGAAACCCACGCACACACGGGGAGGATGTGCAGACTCCGCACAGACAGTGACCCAAGCCGGAATCGAACCTGGGACCCTGGAGCTGTGAAGCGATTGTGCTACCCACAATGCTACCGTGCTGCCCTGCGAATTATTGCGGTTCTTTGAAATTTGACATTTCTGTTTGTCTTGTTGAGTACTTTTAAGAAATTTTCAAATTCTTCACTAACAAACAATTGCATTACCCCCTTTCCTGGATGCATGTCACTAACACCTGGTGATTCATTGCATGAATGTCCTGCCTCTGAACTGTCTACTAAACTGCGTACAGTGTCCCGATCCAAAGTGGTGACTTTGTGTGAGTAATGGTGTTTCTTCGTCATCACTGCCTTATTGTTCCACTACCTGTTGTTCATCCAGCACTACAATTATTGGGTATCTGAAAGGGGAAATGCACAAGGTTAGGTTGTGTGAGATAGGTGGAATTTATGGGAAAGTAAGAGGCGCACCCTGCACTATCTTCAGCTTATGAATCAGAAGAGATTGCAAGATTCGAGGAGAATGGAATTTGAGAGGGAGGCTGAAGTCTTAGAATGCCGTTATCCTCTATAGTTTCAGTCTTGGTTAACCTCTCAACGGATTCTGTCAGACCTGATGAGTATTTCCAGCATTTCCTGCATTTATACCATGAATGGCTGTGAACTCTGCTTTATATGAACAATGAAAAACTTGTTTCAATTTTTTTATTGTTATTTTTCTGTTGAGTTTAAGATGATATAATCCCCTCTGAGACAATGGCTCACAATCCCTTTGTGGATGGATATATAACCAGGATACTTTAGTATGATCGGAATGGGGGTTGCGGGGGGTGCTAGAAGTGGTGTGGGTTGCAAGGGAGCACGGAGAGCAGTGCTGTCTTACCCATTAAGCAGTCTGTTTAATTTCCCATCTATTTGGACCAATTATTAGACAGGCTCCATGACAAGGATGGAAGATTTTCAGCCATATTTTCCGATATACATTGCATCTGGGTTGTCCCTTACATCCAACAATAGAATCCGAGACTCATAGGGCGTGTTTCACTCCGGCGTCGGAGCCCGCACCCAGCCCCCTATTCTCCCGCCCCCAGCGCCACGTAAAAAGTGGCACCGTGTAAATGACGCGGCCGGCGTCGCGTAAATGACATCACCCACGCATGCGCGGTTGCCGTCCTCCCCGAGGCCGCCCTGCAAGAAGGTGGCAGATGGATCTTGTGGGGCGGCGGAGGAAAGGAGGTCCTCCTTTAGAGAGGCTGGCCCGCCGATCAGTGAGCCCCGATCGCGGGCCAGACCCCATCGGAGGGCCCCCCCCGGTGAAGGAACCCTCTCTCCCCCCCCCCCCCCCCCCCCCACCAGCCACCCCCCAGCGTTCCAGCACAGTTCCCGCCAGCAATGACCAGGTGTGGACAGCGCCGGGGGGAACCTGTCGTGTTGTAGCGGCTGCTCAGCCCATCCGGGCCGGAGAATCGGCGCAAACAGCGAGTGGTGATTCTCCGAGTGGCCCAGCACGTTTCTCGCGGCGTTGGTTTGGGGGGTGTGGGAGAATCGCGTGCGGGTGTCGGGGTGGCATGGTGTGACTCACACGGTGCCCCGCCGATTCTCCCACCCGGCGTGGGGGGGGGGGAGAATACCGCCCATAGTGTCCCGACAGTGAAAATGGAGACCACTTGGCCCATCAAGTCTGCATCAACATTCCAAAAGAGCACCCCACCCAGGCCCATTGCCCCACCCCATCCTTCAAACCCCATCCATCCTTTGGTCACTGAAGGGTAATTTAGCGTGGCCAATCCACCTAACCTGCACATCTTTGGACTGTGAGAGGAAACTGGAGCATCTGAAGGAAATCCACACAGACACGGGAGAATGTGCAAACTCCACACAGTCACCAAAGATCAGAATGAAACCCAGGTCCCTGGCGCTGTGAGGCAAAAGTGCTACCCACTGTGCCACCATTCACAGTGTCAATTCATGTCAAGAGTTGGTGTTCCATGGAAAATATGGCCCTGAAGTCATGGTGGAATTGTGAGCTATGTGGCCACTGCCATGAGACTACTGCTGCAAACTGACACCATCACATGTTTTAACCATGTTTGCTTTGAACAAAAATGTACATTTGGATATAGAGTTGCCAATTCTCTGAGATTGTACAGGAGGCTCTAGGCATGGAAGGTTCATCTTCTAGACACTGTGGACCAAAAATTAGTGCACAGGGAATCACTATGGTGTAGAATAGGACACCTGCACAGGTAAGAAAGAAAATAGATTTACTGCACGACTTTAAGACTATTTCCGAAATTAGCATATCTTCCATGCAACAGAGTATCAATGATTTCAAGATAAATAACAATTCGAGTTCCAAGCTCTCGTTGAATGTATTCTTGGAGGTTTGATCATACATCTGATCACATTATTTCCAACACCATGATATTTGCCCATTGCTTGCTAATGATATCATCCTCACCTTAGAAAGGACGAGTTGCCTGCAATACCTTTGATTATAGTTTTGTGCCCACAATTGTCGCACAAAAATGTGTAAGAATCATGGGAGTACCCAAAAGCAGTTAAAGCAAGTTTACAGGCACAAACTATGGGCGCGATTCTCCGCTCCCCACGCTGGCTGTGAGAATCGCGGGAGGGCCCCCCGACTAGTTTCACGACCCCCCTGGCGCCCCCCCCCCGCGATTCTCCCACCCCACGCTCGTTTTTCACGGCGACCGGCGATTCTCCGACCCGGATGGGCCGAGCGGCCTGCCGTTCGCGACCGTTTCACGACGGCGGCAACCACACCTGGTCGCTGCCGTTGTGAAATAGTCATGAGATGCCCGTTTTGGGGCTTGTAGGGGGCCTGGTGGGGAATGAGCACCACGCCTGTGCTCAGGAGAGGACAGGCCCGCGATCGGTGCCCATCGATCGTCGGGCCAGCGTCTCAATCGGACGCACTATTTCCCCTCCGCCGCCCCGCAAGATCAAGCCGCCATGTCTTGCGGGGTGGCTGAGGGGAAAGACGGCCATGCGCATGCACGGGTTCGAGCAGTCAGCCGTCGTGATGTCAGCCACGCATGCGCGGGTTGGAGCCGGCCAACCTGCGCATGCGCGGCTGATGTCACATAGGCACCGCCGTCGCGTCATTCTCGACGCGCCGCCTTGCGCAAACGTCAAGGCCCGGCGGTCGAGAATAACGGAGCTCCGCTCCTAGCCCCCCGGGTGGGGGTGAATTCGGTGAGAGGAGCAGGCTCCGAGGCCATTGTGAAACTCGGCCGAGTTCACGACAGCCTTCACGATTTTTCCCGGGAGCGGAGAATCGCGCCCATTCCTGGTCTCAGAGAATCTGGGAACACTCCTCTAGCTCCTAGTGCAAGTTGGATGTCATTATTCATATTCAGCAATGCTTTTACTGCACACCCTCCTCTTTCTGCTTTATCATTAGCATGAGGGTATGTTGGTGAGCTGGAATTATGGACAAATCCAGATGATATTGTGAATCTTTAATGCATTCATTGGCAGACCCTTCCATCAGGCAGAAGGTACAGAAGTCTGAACACCCGCACATCCAGACATAGGAACAGCTTCTTCCCCACAGCTGCAAGACTCCTCAACAGCTCCCCCTCGGACTTACCTGTTCCCTGTAAGAACACTATTGACGATGCCCTATGCTGCTCTTGCTCGTGTATTTGCTTTATTTAGCCCCTTGTTCCGCACTATAACCAATCACTGTTTGTCGATGTACCATTGTCAATGTTCTCTGTTGATTATTCTCTTTGTCTACTATGTACGTAATGTATACGTTTCCTCGGCTGCAGAAAAATACTATTCACTGTACATTCGGTACATGTGACAATAAATCAAATCAATCAATCAATCGTCAGTCTGAATCATAGTGTTGACGGAGGTATTTTTACTGACTGATTAGAATTTACGAGTGTCCCTGAGGATTTGTGGTGTGTCTCTATCTTGAATTGCAGACCAAGAGCATAATCTGAAGACATTTCACAAGCCCATGTAACAACAATGGTAGTGGGTGTTTCAAGTCATAGTGAGTTAAAATATCGGGTGATATCAGCATCCCTTTGATTTTTTCAGAAGACCTCTGTTGTGCTATCTCCCACAATGGATTTTTGTGTCTGATCAGCTGACCTCGTGGCTCACTGACCAAAAGCTAGGTTAGACAAGTATTTTTAACTTTTTTTACCATACCCATGGCTCTCTGGAGCTCATGTTGCGCAGAGTTGGAAATTCCTTGATCGTTCTTGTTTTCTGCGGATCAATTCTGATGCCAGATGCACCCAAAATATAAGGAACTTTACAGTCAGCTGTCATAATTTGCATTTGTTTTTGAGTGTAAGTCCGCAATGCATTGCAGCACAGCCCGCACTCTAGCGTTATGTTCTGTCTGACTGGATCCATAGATCAGGATACAATACGTGTGACATATGATTCTATCCAGTCTTTCTGGGAACATAGGAACATAGGAATTAGGAGCAGAAGTAGGTAATTCAGCCCTTTGAAACTGCTCCGCATTTAATTGGATCATGGCTGATCACTTGCTAGTCTCAAATGTAACTCCCCACTTCTTTAACCCATATCCCTTTAACCTGTGTTTTTTCCAGAAATATATCTAACTCCTTCTTAAAGCCATTTAATGACTCAGGTTCCACTGCACTATGGGGCAGCAAGTTCCACAAATTCACCACCCTCTGCGAGAATTAGTTCCTCCACATCTCAGTTCTAAATCTACCTCTCAATCTATATCCGTTACATCTTGTTGTGCTTGGGAATATTTCTGGAATTGATGGGATGCCAATCTGTTGAAAGAAAAACTCCAAAACAGAATAATGAAGATTGTCAGCAACTTCGACCCTTCATCGAGCGGTCTTTACCAAAAAATCACTCTTTACATCGAAATACCTGGTGACTGAAATTATTCCCAATTTTGTTCATCTCTCATCCTCAGACAGAGGACGAATTTCAAGTTCATTTGCTTTGATCAGCTGGTTAGAATCTATGTAAATTGGGATAAATCAATTGGGTTTTAACACTGCAACTATTCTTGAGCACCAGCTTGTTGAAAGTTCACAGGTGTCAGACAGAGGAACAGTTCTGGGTGCAAACAGGCAAATTGCCTTTGATTCAGGACATGGAGTCTTCTGCTTTTCTAGTTCAGTGAACAGCTTGGAAAATTTAAGCTTTTAGACCGTTTATCTCAACTTTCCAGTTCCTCCACTTTGCAAGTCAAATGTAATTTGGAACAGGAATTCCTCCTTAAGATGAACAACTCTGGTTCAGGAGCACCAGGGCTGGATTCTCCATTTTGTCCCGACGCCAGCGGGAAAACGGTGGTCTTTTACGGCAGTAAAACTGGCATAAAATAGCCACTGATTCCCCGTTTTGCTGGGGACTAGCAGGTTGGCAGCGTAGAGCTCGCAGTTCCAGCTGCCAATAAGGCCCTGAGCACTTCCAGTGCGACGCTGTGCACGCGCACGGTGACGGCCTGCAGCGGCCACGCCGTGCTCCATGGCGGACTCAGCCCGTGGACCTGGACCGCTAAAGTAGTGCCACCATTCGGCTCCTCGCACGCCCCGGACTGTCCGCCCCAGTGCCCTCAGCCCTGAATAAAGCTCCCCCTGCCCGCGGATCGGCCCGTCCCCAACTGTGGCGGCCCTGGGCCGAGTCCGCAGCCGCCATGCCGAGTTCGCAGATGGTGTGAGCACACGTCATTGGGGACTCGGCTGGTCAGGGACCAAGCATCGTGGGGCGGGCCTCAGCCAATAGCCTGAGGCTGTGGATAATCGGCGCGGCGTACTCTTAGACTACACCGCTTTTCAGGGGGCGAAGAATTCAAAAACCGGCATTGCTCCCGATATGGTTATCAAAGTGGTTTCTCTGCCCTGTCGCTGAATGAGATTTCGGTATCGGGGAGCGGAGAATCTAGCCCATGGTTTCAGTGATTTTTCTTTTCTCTATATTGACGAGTTGCATTCAGTTGTCCTATGGCCTTCAGTCCTATGCCTACAGGTCTGTGTAGTTTTTAGCATGGTTGCCGAAGAAAACTCGTGTAAGGAGATAGGATTAATTAATGGCATCATAATGAAGGTGCCTCTAGGTAGCAGCATTCCTAATATGGTTGAATTTTGCATTTAGTTTGAGGGAGGGAAGAGTGGATCCAAGACAAGTATGTTGAACTTAAATAAGCAATTTTACAGGATTGGAAGCACAACTAACTAAAGTGAACCGGAAAATTAATTTAAAAGGTAGGTCAATAGAGATTCAGTGGCAGATATTGAACATAGAATATTGAACAGTACAGCGCAGTACAGGTATTTCAGCCCACGATGTTGTGCCGACCATTTATCCTAATCTAAGATAAACCGAACCTACACCCCTTCAATTTACTGCTGTCCATGTGCCTGTCTAAGAGTCACTTAAATGTCCCTAATGACTCTGACTCCATCACCTCTGCTGGCAGCGCATTCCACACACCCACCACTCTCTGTGTAAAGAACCTACCTCTGACATCTCACCTATACCTTCCTCCAATCACCTTAAAATTATGTCCCCTTGTGACAGCCATTTCCACCCTGGGGAAAAGTCTCTGGCTATCCACACTATCCATGCCTCTCATCACCTTGTGCACCTCTATCAAGTCACCGCTCTGCCTTCTTCACTCCAGTGAGAAAAGCCCCAGCTCCCTCAACCTTTCTTCATAAGACATGCCCTCCAGTCCAGGCAGCATCCTGGTAAATCTCCTCTGTACGCTTTGTTGCCCGTTTTGATCCCAACAGCGTTGCCAATACTGTTGCGAATATTAATGATGTTAGTGAACCGCAAGCCTTCCCTTATATCAATCAAATGACTACACAACCAGTTAGTTAGTTTAAAAGATGGTTTATTTACATACACAAGAGTTACCTCGACATGCAAACACAATCTCTGCTACGAGTTAAACTACACCTACAATAACCTGTACTTTACTTCAGGGCGACCGGCTTTGTGCAAATAGATAAGGCCTTTATCTGGATTTCACTTGGCTGGTTCGAAGAAAGTGGCTCTGTCTCTGCTGGGCTCATCCGTCAGGTAGCGATCGTTGGTCTTGAACTTAGCTGGCTGTTCCTGCTGCAATTGGGTTGGCACAGGCCAGATCCAAAAGAGACAGAACACATGGCTGTGTCCTCTTTTATCCTTCTGGGATTTCATGCTCTTTGGGGTGTTCCTTAACCCAATAGTTCGGCAGGGCTCTGATCTTTGATTTCGGCCAATAAAGAGACGGGTGCCTTGGTAGCTGGGTGAGTTCTTAGCGGTCATTGACCTTGGCACTTGTGCTTTCTGGGTAATGGGAGTGGCACAAATCAGTCTGTGGCTGTACCGGTTTCTTGATTGGAGTTCTATTGTCCTGGGAAAATGGGCCATTAAAATGCAAACGTGTGGGGAGTTTCGATCAGCTCTGTTACCTTTGTTTCAAATACACATAGGCTCTGTTTCAATCTGAGTCCTGGGTTAGCCATAATTCCCATGGTCCTTTTCAGGTGGCCATCTTTGATGGCTCCATCCCGTCTTCTTGATCCTGAACGCAAAGCATGGTGGATCACACTATTGATCCCTGTTCATCCTTGGTGGACCAGTCACCCTTGGTCAAGGCAAGGTTCTACTCTACTCTATCTTATGGTTTGGACATTTACCTAACATTTCATTAATACATCCATAAATTAATTAATCTTTAACGGTTACTGCAAAACATTTAATTTATCCGCACAGTTGATCTCTGGATAATGCTATCTAAGCTACTCTCATGCTGCTGGTGAATATCAAAGAACTTACGTACAGTACAAAACTTAAAACAGCAGCATCACATTTCTACTTAATCCGAATAAAGTTAAAGAGGCACGTAGTTTATTCTGAGCAGCGATAGTACATGAATTTAATTTTGTTGAATTCCAAAGAAGGAAGCTCGGACTTTATATATCGGGGAGCGGGAGGCTATTGCTCACCATTTACGGAGTCGAAGTATCTGAATGACACTGCAGATTATTGCAATTACTAGAAAGGCCTCTACTGAAATGGGTTCCATTTGGCAATGTTTTTGCACCAAGTGGGGGTTTCAATGTCTGTCTTTATGTGTGGTGTAGTGTCCGGGCTGGTGGTGGCCTGTTGTGTGATGTAGTGTTCGGGGCTGGTGTGGGATTTGCAACAACAGTCTGTTGCGCGCACAGTTGCAGAAGGCCAGCGATGATTCAAACGGATGCCAACAGTCCTTGCTTCATCTTGTGTTTTCTGTTTTCCAAATAATCCTGGGAGTGCAAGCATAGTATCTGTTATTATCTTTGGTTACTATCTTGTTTCATTAGTCTTTCTCTCCTTACTCCAATTACCCGTTATGATTGTCACCATGTCTGACATCCTCATTTTTTTTTTGCAAGGCCATTTGGAGAGACAAGAAATGCAAATTTTTCAAGCACAGAGACTCTCGCAGCTTATGGTCGATGCAGGCAGTGGGCGGACAATTTCTCCAAACAGTCTTTTCTTCACTTGCAATCAATGGTGGTTGAGGCTTATCTTAACCATCCGAATTTCAGGGTGGCCAGTTTTATAGATTTTTTCCCAGGGTTCAAAGGTAGTTTGCGTATAGCAGCGTGTATAGCAACCAATCGTGTCACCCTGCCACCCCCCTGGGTTTAAACTAGTACGGCAGGGGGGAGTGGGTACCGGAGCAATAGGTCAGAAGGTGAAAAAATTGAGGGAGAACTAGGGAATAGGGCCAGTATGGCTCTGAGGAAGAGCAGTCAGAGAGATGTTGCTGAAAACAGCGGGACTGGTGGCCTGAAGTGCATATGTTTTAATGCAAGAAGTGTAACAGGTAAGGCAGATGAACTTAAAGCTTGGATTAGTACTTGGAACTATGATGTTGTTGCAATTACAGAGACCTGGTTGAGGGAAGGACAGGATTGGCAGCTAAACGTTCCAGGGTTTAGATGTTTCAGGTGGGATAGAGGGGGATGTAAAAGGGGTGGCGGGGTTGCGCTACTGGTTAGGGAGAATATCTGTACTACGGGAGGACACCTCAGAGGGCAGCGAGGCTACATGGGTAGAGATCAGGAATAAGAAGGGTGCAGTCACAATGTTGGGGGTTTATTATAGGCCACCCAACAGCCAGCGGGAGATAGAGGAGCAGATAGGTAGACAGATTTTGGAAAGGAGTAAAAGCAACAGGGTTATTGTGATGGGAGACTTTAACTTCCCCAATATTGACTGGGACTCACTTAGTGCCAGGGGCTTGGATGGAGCAGAGTTTGTTAGGAGCATCCAGCAGGACTACTTAAAATGATATGTAGATAGTCCAACTTGGGAAGGGGCTATACTGGACCTGGTTTTGGGGAATGAGCCCGGCCAGGTGGTAGAAATTTCAGTCGGGGAGCATTTCGGGAACGGTGACCACAATTCAGTAACTTTTAAAGTGCTGGTGGACAAGGCTAAGAGTGGTCCTAGGGTGAAAGTGCTAAATTGGGGGAAGGCTAATTATAACAATATTAGGCAGGAACTGAAGAACCTAGATTGGGGGGATGTTTCAGGGTAAATCAACATCTGACATGTGGGAGGCTTTCAAATGTCAGTTGAAAGGAATTCAGGACCGGCATGTTCCTGTGAGGAAGAAGGATAAATATGGCAAATTTCGGGAACCTTGGATAACCAGAGATATTGTCGACCTGGTCAAAAAGAAAAAAGAGGCACTTGTCAGGGCTAGAAGGCTGGGAACAGACGACGCCTGTGTAGAATACAAGGAAAGTAGAAAGGAACTTAGCAAGAAGTGAGGAGAGTTAAAACGGGTCACGAAAAGTCATTGGCAAATAGGGTTAAGGAAAATCCCAAGGCTTTTTATACATACATAAAAAGCAAGAGGGTAGCCAGGGAAAGGGTTGGCCCACTGAAGGATAGGAAAGGGAATCTTTGTGCGGAGCCAGAGGAAATGGGCGAGCTACTAAATGAATACTTTGCATCAGTATTTACCAAACAAAAGGAATTGGTGGATGTTGAGTCTGGAGAAGGGTGTGCAGATAGCCTGGGTCACATGGAGATCCAAAAAGACGAGGTGTTGGGCGTCTTAAAAAATATTAAGGTGGATAAGTCCCCAGGGCCGGATGGGATCTACCCCAGAATACTGAAGGAGGCTAGAGAGGAAATTGCTGAGGTCTTGACAGAAATCTTTGGATCCTCACTGTCTTCAGGTGATGTCCCAGAGGACTGGAGAATAGCCAATGTTGTTCCTTTGTTTAAGAAGGGTAGCAAAGATAATCCAGGAAACTACAGGCAGGTGAGCCTTACGTCAGTGGTAGGGAAATTAATGGAGAGAACTCTTCCAGACAGGATCTACCATGGGCAGCACGGCAGCATAGTGGTTAGCACAATTGCTTCACAGCACCAGGGTCCCATGTTCAATTCCTGGCTGGGTCACTGTCTGTGCGGAGTCTGCACGTCCTCCCCAGTTGTGCGTGGGTTTCCTCCGGGAGCTCCGGTTTCCTCCCACAGTCCAAAGATGTGCGGGTTAGGTAGATTGGCCATGCTAAATTGCCCTTAGTGTCCAAAAATGCTAAGTGGGGGTTGCTCTTTGTAAGGGCCGGTGCAGACTCGATGGGCTGAATGGCCTCCTTCTGCACTGTAAATTCTATGAAATACTCCCATTTGGAAACAAACGGATGTATTGGCATGAGGCAGCACGGTTTTGTGATGGGGAGGTCGTGTATTACTAACTTGACAGAGTTTTTCAAGGAGGTCACAAAGATGATTAATGAAGGTCGGGCAGTGGATATTGTCCATATGGACTTCAATCAGGCCTTTGACAAGTTACCTCATGGCAGACTGGTACAAAGAACAAAGAACAAAGAAAATTACAGCACAGGAACAGGCCCTTCGGCCCTCCCAGCCTGCGCCGATCCAGATCCTTTATCTAAACCTGTCTCCTATTTTCCAAGGTCTACTTGCCTCTGTTTCCGCCCGTTCATATGCCTGTCTAGATGCCTCTTAAATGATGCTATCGTGCCCGCCTCTACCACCACCGCTGGTAAAGCGTTCCAGGCACCCACCACCCTCTGCGTAAAAAACTTTCCACGCACATCTCCCTTAAACTTTTCCCCTCTCACCTTGAAATCGTGACCCCTTGTAAATGACACCCCCACTCTTGGGAAAAGCTTGTTGCTATCCACCCTGTCCATACCTCTCATAATTTTGTAGACCTCAATCAGGTCCCCCCTCAACGTCCGTCTTTCCAACAAAAACAATCCTAATCTACTCAACCTTTCTTCATAGCTAGCACCCTCCATACCAGGCAACATCCTGGTGAACCTCCTCTGCACCCTCTCCAAAGCATCCACATCCTTCTGGTAATGTGGCGACCAGAACTGCACGCAGTATTCCAAATGTGGCCGAACCAAAGTCCTATACAACTGTAACATGACCTGCCAACTCTTGTACTCAATACCCCGTCCGATGAAGGCAAGCATGCTGTATGCCTTCTTGACCACTCTATCAACCTGCGTTGCCACCTTCAGGGTACAATGGACCTGAACTCCCAGATCTCTCTGTACATCAATCTTCCCCAAGACCCTTCCATTGACCATATAGTCCGCTCTTGAATTTGATCTTCCAAAATGCATCACCTCGGTGAAGTCACACGGGATCAGGGGTGAGCTGGCAAGATGGATACAGAAATGGCTTGGTCATAGAACACAGAGAGTAGCAATGAAAGGGTGCTTTTCTGATTGGAGGACTGTGACTAGTGGTGTTCCGCAGGGATCTTTGCTGTTTGTAGTATATATAAATGATTTGGAGGAAAATGTAACTGGTGATTAGTAAGTTTGCAGACGACACAAAGGTTGGTGGAATTGCGGATAGCGATGAGGACAGTCAGAGGATACAGCAGGATCGTTTGGAGGCTTGGGCGGAAGGATGGCAAATGGAGTTTAATCCGGACAAATGTGAGGTAATGCATTTTGGAAGGTCTAATGCAGGTAGGGAATATACAGTGAATGGTAGAACCCTCAAGAGTATTGAAAGTCAGAGAGATCTTGGTGTACAGGTCCAGAGGTCACTGAAAGGGGCAACACAGTTGGAGAAGATAGTCAAGATGGCATACGGCATGCTTGCCTTCATTGGCCGAGGCATTGGGTATAAAAATTGGCAAGTCATGCTGCAGCTGTATAGAACCTTAGTGAGGCCACACTTGGGGTATAGTGTTCAATTCTGGTCACCACACTACCAGAAGGATGGGGAGGCTTTCAAGAGGGGGCAGAAGAGATATACCAGGATGTTGCCTGGTATGGAGGGCATTAGCTATAAGGAGAGATTGAATAAACTTGGTTTGTTCTCACTGGAACGACGGAGGTTGAGGGGCGACCTAATAGAGGTCTACAACATTATGAGCGGCAAAGACAGAGTGGATAGTCAGAGGCTTTTTCCCAGGGTAGCGAGGCCAATTACGAGAGGGCATAGGTTTAAGGTGCGAGAGGCAAGATTTAGAGAAGATGTATGAGCCAAGTTTTTTCACAGAGGGTAGTGGGTGCCTGGAACGCGCTGCCGGAGGAGGTGGTGGAAGAAGAGACGATAGTGACGTTTAAGGGGAATTTGACAAATACATGAATAGGATGGGAATAGAGGGATACGGGCACCGGAAGTGCAGAGGATTTTAATTTAGACGAGCAGCATGGTCGGCACAGGCTTGGAGGGCCCCTGTGCTGTACTTTTCTTTGTTCTTTGTTCTTTGTTGTGTCATATGTGTAAATAGCAGGTGGGGAGCGACCAGGGGGTCGCGGAAGGTAAAGGAAAGAAGGGGTGAGCGTACAGAATGTGGCAAAATGAATTCTTTATACCACAACCAAAGGGAGAGCAGAGAATGTGAAACTAAGGCCTGCCAAAGACAGTGCAGAGTGTAGAGAACCATTCCAGAGCATATGAAGTGGTGGAAACATGAGGTGCGTGTGGGGCGCTGCAGGATAAGAATGGGTGGAATCCCCGGGTAGGGCGGGGGAGGGGGGTGGGGGTTGCCGTTACTCCACTGCCTGAGCTTAACTGACCGGATGCATTTGGGGTCTTCAGGTAGGGCGGGGCCAGTCCGTTACTCCCTACCTGGGTGACCTGAGTGGTCGGTAAGAGTTTGTAGTTGTGTGGAAATTTGTCACAAAGACTGGAAGAACAGTGATCTGTTTTCCAACAAACTTGTGCCTTTAACTGTCATAGGGCATCGTACCCTCGAATCAGAAGAGTAATTGTGTGTCGGGCGACATGAAGTAAAACCATGTTGTAGAAAAATGAAGAAGGAGAAAGGTGGGCAGGCTCCATCAGAACCTGAACACCTTAATACTTTCTCTTTTTCATCATCTGGACACCTCAGGGTTCTGTACCAAAACAATGTTGTAAAAGCATTACCGAAACGAGAGTCAGTATCTGAAACATCACCATCTCCCGGTTGCCAGACTCGTGTCCGCCGTTTCTGTGCCATGGCCGCATGGGCCTTCAGATATTCCGAATCGTCGTTCCTTACTCGTCTGCAAGAGTTGGCGCTGTGCCAAAGAGGGGCTTGTTTGTCGTGAGGAATAGGGGCGGTGGGAATAGAGGGTAAGTTACTGTGGTTGGGTGGTGGATGTGGTGGTGGCTGGGGAGGGCATATAGGGGGTCAAAGATAAGTAAGTCGTGGTTCCGGGGGCTGTGTTCATTGGGGGCAGAGAGATCGCACCAGTGTTCAGGGATATTAATCAAATCCGGGAGGCTCTCACTGTCGTCGGAGCCAAGTTCAAGGTGAAAGTCCGTACCTGTGGGCCGAGACAAGTTCAGGTCTGTGGGCGTGGACAATGGATAAATGCCGGCATGGCTGAGGGAGGGTTGGTGTAGGGGTCGGACTAGGTTGCCGATGGGCGGGGCGTAATCGTCTCCTATTGCCAGAGAAATGTGGTGGGAGTGGCTACATTGAGTTGGTTGATGTGGAACCAACCAGTTTTTAACTTTGGGGTACGTTACCTTGTACCTTGTGCTCACTTTGTCCGAAATGGAGTGGGATCTTGCAAATTTGGGGGAGAGGAAAGAAATGGGATTGGAAAGGGAAACCATTACTTGCTGACCGGCTGTCTACTCTACGGGGTGGACGGTTTTGTCAAAGCAGGCTTCACTTTGCTTCTTTCTAGCGCCTAATTGGAGAGCTGCAGCGAGTTGTGCCGCTTTAATGTTATCTGTAACATGTTGGACGCTTTTTCATGGCTGAGGGCAGTTTCTGAAGACTTGCCAGATCGAGGCCTAATAAATATTCAATACCCTTCATGGGTTGTCCGGTCATGAGAGTGTGGCGGGGGAAACCTTTGGAACTGGAAACGGTGTTCCGAATAAACATAAGAGTAAATGGGAGGACTGTGTCCCACGTGATATTCTTCTGTTGCACCATCTTCCTAATGGTCGCTTTTAAAGTTCGATTCATCCTCTCGACAATGCCGCTGGATTGGGGTGATATGCTACATGGAATTTCTGCCTGATCCCAAAAATTGTTGAAACATTTAGGCATGACACTGCTGGTGAAGTGGGAACCTTGGTCTGACTCAATGCTGCGGGGGGAGACACCAGCGTGTTAATATCTGTTGGGTCAAAATCTTAGCGGTGGCCTTTGCTGTGTTTGTCTGTGAGGGAAATGCTTCTACCCGTTTTGTAAAGGTGTCGATGACAACCAGTACGTACTTGAAACCATTACTGCAAGGGGGAAGGGGGCCAATGTAATCGATTTGCAAATTTGTCCAGGGGCCATTCACAGATCGGGTGTGATGTAATTGTCCTTTCTTTGAGTAACGTTCAGGATTGTTCTGAGCACAGATAAGGCAATTCTCGACATAATGGGTTACATTGCTTTTTAAATCAGGCCAGCAACACAAAGGTCTTAAATGGGCAACGGTATTGTCTATCCCCTGATGTCTGTGTCCGTCATGAAATTGGCAAATTAGTTGGTTTCTGTCCTGGGTGGGGACCACATAAATTCCGTTTTTTAAAACTATGCCATCCTGGACAGTCAGTGCATCCTTCCATTTATCATTGGGGGCTGAGAAGGTGCCGTCTAAAACCTGCTTGAGGGTGTCGTCTGCTTTTTGGGCTTGGAATAGATCCTCAATATTGGTCTGGGAAACCTGGACTGAGTGCATCAGTTCGCTTTCAGGTGGCTGCCAGAAGTGCCTATGGCGTGATCCTGCTTTGGCTGAGGTGTCTGCCTTTACATTACCGGGTGGGGAGGAGCGATGATGGCTTCTTACTTTAATAATACCGTATGTACAATCTGAGGCTGTCTTGAAAATGTGCTTTAACAATGGGGCAGAGGGTAGGGGGTTTCCCGTCGGCTGAAATAAAACCTTGAGATTTCCACAGGGGCAGGAATTCTGTTAAGCTGTTGCACACATACAGGTTGTCCAAGTGTATGTCTGCGGGAGTTGGAAAAGAGTCGGGCAGCTATGGCTGCGAGTTCTGCTGCTCGTGAACCTAGGTTGCCAGGGAACTTTAAAGAGATCTCTTCTCGTGGGCGTCCCTGCGCGTCTTCCTGGTAAATTCCATAACCAGTAATTCTAACTCCATTTTCGATTGTGGATCAACCATCTACATAAATCTTTAAGGCATCCCCTGTGGTTTGGGAATTCTGTGTCTTACTGCCTGCTGTAGCCACCTGGGGTGACCACTGCCCAAACACAAAATGGAAGATTGCAAGGAATGCAGGGAAAATGGACATGTTGTAAAAAGCAAGCAGCTTGTATATTTGGACTGCTGCAGAAACCAGTTTGGCTGTTGCCGAAACCAGACGACGCCATGAAAAGAAACAGTTAGCATATTAATGAGGCGATACCGGGCGATCCCCAGGCATAAAAGAAACAAGTTAACACTAATCGATACATTCAATGGAAGGCCAGACTTTTCAGTGCCAAAGAAGCCCAAAACAATAAGTCCCAAGAACCTCCCCAGCGATCGAGATACTGCCCCGTTATTGGGGAATTCAAATCAATCGATTGGGAAGTGACCCAATCGATTGCGAGAGTAGATAGGGTCCGCCCAGGTGGGCGCAAGACCCTGAGAGGAGTATAAGACAGAGACCCCGACCCCAGCTCGCTCTCTCTGTCAGCCTCTCCTTGACCAGCTAGCCCTCCCAGTAGAACACCGTTGCAGCAGAAGAACCTTGTGGAGGAGAGGTCTGGACAGCAGCCGCCAACAAGTAAGTGTCACAACGCACGCTACGGGAATAGACACTCCTGACCCCTTTAGACCATAACTACTGGAAGCCTGCAGACCCAGGACAAAGCTGGAAGCCGTTGTTCCCTGATCCGGCAGTCCCCTTATCCAGATAAGTATTTGGCCTATTAGTGGTAGGATTAGCCTAGTCTTATAGTTTATATGCATGATTAGTAGATTACTGTAATATAATAAACTTGTCTTGTTTGAACTTACTAATTGGTGTATGGTTTTATTGCTTTGAACTTGACCTTGAAACTTGTGGCGGTATCTTAACGATACCTGGCGACTCCAAAGCTAAGTAACGAAACAGAGCCAAATTGAGTGTTAAGCACACTCACCTAGAACGAGCAACACTGCTCGTGGGTGTAGTGACTTTGGGATAAAGGGTCCTGTGTGGTGTTGGGCTGCTTTGATCTGGCACTTATGTGAGGTCCCTGCATATTGGAGATTATCGTCCAGAAATGTGTGGGTCTTGGTGCGTTTTACCGTAATGTCCCTGCTTTATAACAGTAGTGTGCAGTGAGCTGCTCTGATTTGGCTGACTGAACCATCCTTTAATCTACCATCTAGTAATAGTTGCGTGTGGGGGTGCTCGGTCAAGATCGTTACTGGGTTAAAGCCTGTGATGTACGCAAAGCACTGTACTGCCCAAAAGACTGCAAGCAAGTGCCGTTCGCAGGCTGAGAATCCTTGCTCTATGGGGTCTAATACTCTTGAGGTATAGGCTAAGGGTCTAACGTAGGAGATCTCAACCTTTTTTAACCCATGGACCCCTTTTCCTCTTAATTTTTTTTTGTGGACCCTCATAGCCATTCCACAGAAAAAAAAGCTTCTTATATGCGTGGTAAACTAATCCTAAAGTCCATCTACCTTACCGTGAGGGTTGGAAACGGATTAGCGGTATTTTCGTACGTTGCCAAACTTATTCTAATATGAAAAGTAATGAAAAAAACTTTTTACTGACTAAATTGAATTAAATTACTCTAAAAAGAACCAATTCATATCAAATATACACAGTTTCTAGTGATTACTGTGCTAAAGAGAGAGAGAGAGAGAGAGAAAGGTGAATATTCATCATGAAAACAAACATCTTTTTCTTCTACTTGATTCTCAGTAATAACAATTGTTCTGAAGTAGAATTGCTCTATGGACCACTAAAATATCACCATGGACCCCCAATTCGATATTTTTTTGTGTGGACCCCCAGTAATGTTACATGGACCCCCAGGGTCCATGTGGACCCCGGTTGAGAACCACTGGTCTAACGTGATCATGTCGTTCTTGCAGGGGTAATGCTGATAGGGTTCAGTCGGTAGTTGCTACTTCTATGGCATAGGACAAGTCTGGGTTTGGAATTTGTATGGCGGGGGCTGTGCCAATGTCGCGTTTTAATGCATCAATGGCGTCTGTGTGCTGCTGAAGCCATTCCAATGGGGCGTTCTTTTTAAAGAGCTCTAAGAGAGGGGCTGCTTTCGTGGCAAAACCATCCTTATGATTTCTGCAATATCCTACCAAACCTAGGAATGACCGGAGTGCAGTGGCATTTTGGGGCAGGGGCAATGTAACGATGGACTCGATCCAATTTTGCTCAGTTTTTCTCTTCCCGTGGGTGATGCTGGTGTCTAAATAAAGAACATTTTCCTTTAAATTCTGGGGCTTTTTGGGGTTGACCTTGCATTCGATGGATTGCAGTAGGCCTAGTAATTCCGATAAGAGCTCTACGTGTTCCTCTTTTGTGTCCATTTGCAGGAGCAGATCGTCTACATATTGTATGAGGCATTCGGGTCCTGAAAATTTAGAAAGTCCGTTGGCCAATTGTCGGTGGAAAATGGAGGGGCAGTTATGGAATCCTTGTCGGAGGCATGTCCACGTGTACTGCTGCCCTTGAAACGTAAACACAAACTTAGACTCGCAGGCCTTGTCTAACGGGATTGACCAAAAGCCATTGCTGATGTCTAGAACTGTGAAGTATTTTGCCTGTACTCCCTGTTTGAGCATGGTCTCGTGACTCGTGGCAACAGTGGGGACTGCTATTTGTGGACGCTACGGGTCGAATAATTCCTTGGTCTAACAAACTGTTAATAACCTTTGAAATCTCACCCTTGGCTGGCTGTGGGAAACCGCATTGCTTTTGCAACTTTGGATCGGGACCTGAAATCTTTATTGTACCTGGGATCTTCCCACAGTCGTGTTTGTGTTGCGTGAATGATGCTTTGTGTTTTATGAGGACCTCTCTAATTGTCTGGTTTGCACTAATTGTTTGCGGATTAAACCAATAGTCCCCTAATGAGCAAATTTTGTTTTTATAATCCCCTACTGTGAGCGTACCGGGAGCCCTAGCTGTTTTGGCCATTCGCCATACACACTTGTTTACTGGGTCAAACTAAAGGTTATGGGAGCTCATAAAATCAATGCCTAGAATGTGCTCTGCTGTTTGGGGTAAGTTAACTAAAACAACGGGGTGCCTGGTGCTAATGTTCCCTATCTGGGTACAGGAGCTGTGATATATCCTTGCTGTATGTGCCTGGTGAATGCACTCAGGTGATGGTGTCTGTGGTCGGCCATTTGTCCCATTGAAACATGGTGGAGGAGTTCAAAGTGGTGCGGGATCCTCCTGTGTCCCAAAAGAAATCGACTGTATGTCCCTGGACTGTGCCTGTAACTACTGGTCTGCCTGATTTGTCCCAGCGTGTGCCACAGACACAAGTTGAGGACTCCGAACACCATCAATCTGTGGAATTAAACACAAAATCGTCTGAATGGGCACTAACATTATGCATGGGTCTAACATTGTTCCTGGGTGGGGGGTTTGGTTGTTAGTATTGGTGCTGGTTCGGGGGGTTTTGTCGGCAATCGTGGGTGTAATGTCTCATGTGGCCACAATTGTAACAACCTCGTGGTGCCTGTGCTCTGGGCTGCTGTCCCTCAGGTCTACCCTTGTTTATCCATGCTGGGTCCTGGCTAGTCCTAACTGGGTGCATGTTTGCTTCTATCTCGTCCTGATCTGTCTGTCGGTGTAGGGTTTGTTCCCATGCTCTGGAAAGTCGTTTCAATACCCAAACGTCATTGTGTGTGTGGTCTGCGGAGTCGTAATTTACACAAGCCTTTTGACCTGCACCTGTGGCATGCGAGACTTTTCATTTTGGGGCATGGGGGCTCGATTTTCATTTCCCGTGTCCTCTACATATCTTTGGGCGCTTTTGTTTAACTCTTGCCAATTAGGAGCCTCTTCCTCATCTAAATGCTGCCCAGAAAGTGTACCTGAAGCCATTCTGTACTGAGAGTAGCGATTGTAACTTTTCTATCTTCTGTCGGCATTCAGCACTGTCAACGGTACTCTGCCTCTGTTCCTTGGTGGAGTTGTGGAGCGCTCTCAAAGCAGCTTTTAAATCCGCACATTTGCTAGTTATCTGGGCGACCTGTTGTTCTGTTTCCTCTCTTACCAGGACTGTGCGCTGTGTATCTTGGTAGGATTTATCGTACTGGGTCTGGAAGCTACTAAAGTGAACTAGACAAGATTGATGTGCATGTTTTACATTGGTCATTTCCTTATCCTTAGCTGCTAACTATTCCCGGAGTTGCTCAATTATCTTCTCGCTTTCATTACTGTTTCCCTCGTTCTTTTCTTCCTTCTCAATTAACTGCCTACGGAGCGTGTTCACGACCTCCTCTGTGCCTCGCAACTGCCAAACAGGACACTATTGCCATCGGCTTTCTGACTTTCCCTACATTTTTCTTGTGGACCTCACTTAGGTTCTCCCACCAAGTTTGTCCTATCTTTCCTGGGCCTGACTCACCATTAGCACAAAAATTTGACCAAAGGGACCATCCTTACCCCTTTAAGTATTTCCTTAACTCTTCCTCCCATATGAGGCATTGCTCTGCTCTGTTGGTCGCTGCGACCTCGGGTTTTTATGGATTCATCATTTTCATTGCTTTAGTGGCCATTACTTCTCTTATCTCTTTCTCTACCCTTAATTTGGGACAGGGGAATAAGGCTACGATTTGAACAGCCGGTATGGCCTAAGCTATCTTCTGGCTCACAATCCCTCGATAGTAGTACACAATTCTAACGAGTTTACCTTACTCTTCCTGTTAGGTAGGCATGCGGGTTACTACACACTTCCTAAATTCGGTTATTTGGTCAATCTGGGACTTGCACTTGTGGTTCTTTATCTTTCTCGCAATTGGATTCAACGTTTGTAGGTTCTCTGGGAGTGACAAAGTCAGTTCTAATCGAGTCCCATCAGAGGTTGCCAATAATGTTACCATTTTCGATTCCAACAGCGTCGCCAGTACTGTTGCGAAGATGAATGATGTTGGTGAACCACAAGCCTTCCCTTATATCGATAAAATAACCACACAACCAGTTAGTTAGTTCAAAAGATGGTTTATTTACATACACAAGAGTGACCTCAACATGCAAACACAATCTCTGCTACGAGTTAAACTACACCTATCAGCTACAATAACCTATACTTAACTTCAGGGTGACCGGCACTGCGCAAATGGATAAGGCCTTTATCTGGATTTCACTTGTCTGGTTCGAAGAAAGTGGCTCTGTCTCTGCTGGGCTCATCTGCAAGGTAGCGATCGTTGGTGTTGAACTTAGCTGGCTGTTTCTGCTGCAATTGGGTTGGTACAGGCCATATCCAAAAGAGACAGAATACATGGCTGTGTCCTCTTTTATCCCTCTTGGATTTTGCGCTCTTTGGGCTGGTCCTTAACCTTGGACCCAATAGTTCAACAGGGCTCTAATAACTGTCTTCGATTTCGGCCAATAAAGGGGCGGGTGCCTTGGTAGCTGGGTGAGTTCGTAGTGGTCGTTGACCTTGACAGTTGGGCTTTCTGAGTAAGGGGAGTGGCACCGATCAGTCTGTGGCTGTACCGGTTTCTTGATTGGAGTTCCATTGTCGTGGGAAAATGAGCCATCAAAATGCAAACGAGCGGGGGTTTCAATCAGGTCTGGTTACCTGTGTTTCAAATATACATAGGCTCTGTATCTACTGAGTCCCCAGTTAGCCATAATTCCCATCGTCCTTTGCAGGTAGCCATCTTAGATGACTACACCTTTCCAAAACATCTACATCCTTCCTATAATGAGGCGACCAGACTGGACACAATATTCCTAGTGTGGTCTAATGAGAGTTTTATAAAGCTGCAGCAAAACCTCGCGGCTCTTAAACTCATTCCCCCTGTTAATGAAAGCCAACACACCATATGCCTTCTTAACAGCCCTCTCAACCTGGGTGGCAACTTTGAGGGATATATGTAATTGGACCCCAAGATCCCTCTGTTCCTCCACACTTCCAAGAATCCTGCCTTTAACCCTGTATTCAGCATTCAAATTCGACCTTCCAAAATGAATCACTTCATATTTATTACGGTTGAACTCCATCTGCCACTTCTCAGCCCAGCTCTGCATCCTGTCAATGTCCTGCTGTAACCTGCAACAACCCTCAACACTATCTACACTCCCCTAACAGTCATGTCATCGGCAAACTTACTAACCCACCCTTCCACTTCCTCATCCAAGTCATTTATAAAAACCACAAAGAGCAAAGGTCCCAGAACAGATCCCTGCGGGACACCACTGGTCACCGACCTCCAGGAGCAATATTTTCCATCCACTACCACTCGCTGTCTTCTTTCGGCCAGCCAATTCTGTATCCAAACAGCCAAATTTCCCTGTATCCCATGCCCCCTAAGTTTCTGAATGAGCCTACCATGGGGAACCTTATCAAATACCTTACTGAAATCCATATACACCACATCCACTGCCCGACTTTCATCAATGTGTCTTGTCACATCTTCAAAGAATTTAATGAGACTTGTGAGGCATTGACCTGCCCCACACAAAGCCATGCTGACTATCTTTAATCAAACTATGTTTTTCTAGTCATCATAAATCCAATCTCTCAGAATCTTTCCCAATATTTTGCTCACCACAGACATAAGACTGTAATTGGGTCTGTAATTGCCAGAGATTTCTCTATTTTCTTTCTTGAACAGGGGAACAACATTCGCCTCCCTCCAATCATCCGGTAATACTCCAGTGGAGAGTGAGGACGCAAAGATCATCACCAACGGTGCAGCAATCACCTCACTTGCTTCCCGTAGTAACTTTGGGTATATCCCGTCAGGCCCAGGGGACCTATCTATCCCGATGCTTTTCATAATTTCCAGCACATCCTCCTGCTTAATATCAACCTGTTCGAGTCTATTAACCTGGTTCACACTGTTCTCATGAGCAACAAGGTCCCTCTCTCCAGTGAATACTGAAGCAAAATATTCATTTAGGGCTTCCCCCATCTCCTCAGACTCTTGGCACAAGTTCCCTCCACTATCCCTGAATCGGCCCTACTCTCACTCTGATCATCCTCTTATTTCTCACGCAAGTGTAGAACGCATTGGGGTTTTCCCTAATACTTCCTACCACAGGTTTTCATGCCCCTTTCTGGCTCTCCTCAGTCCATTTTTGAGTTCCGTATATCTAAGGGGATATTTCAGAATACACAAAATAGACACATTCCAACAAAAAGGAGGAGTGACAATTCCCACTGTGTTCAAAGCCACTTGTTTCCGGTAGTGTGGCGACCCACTGGTGGCGGGATACTTTGCTCCAGTTGCTGTCTGTGCGATTTCCCATTGAAACCACCCCACGTCGCGGGAAACCCATGGGCGGGGATGCACTGCTGATAGGACCAGAGAATCCTGCTGCCAGTGAACGGCCAGAGAATTCCGGCATAGAGTGTATTTATTTATTTTTAATATAAATTTAGAGTGCCCAATTATTATATATTTTTTCCAATTAAGAGGCAATTTAGCATGGCCATTCCACCTACCCTGCACATCTTTGGATTGTGGGGGCGAAATCATTGCAAACACGGGGAGAATGTGCAAACACCACACGGACAGTGACCCAGAGCCAGGATCGAACCTGGGACCTCGGCCCCGTGAGGCAGCTGTGCTAACCACTGCATCACTGTGCTACCCATAGAGTTTATTTTGAGAACTCTGCCCTCATTGCTACTTTAAAGAGAAACCTGCAGACTTTATTGAACAAAGCCAACTTTGATTCATTTACATAATACATCTCCCAGACTTCAGCTTGCAGCTCTGTTCGTTTCACAGCTCTGCAGTATAAAATTGCTGTTTCATTTCAAACCTTTCTCACTTTGAGCAGAGTGTAACTTCAGTAATAAGCTGTATTTTACCGACCAGCACTTCAAACCAAAGTTGGGAAAATGTGATGACAGTTCATGCTGGACTTTTGAAGCTTGCAAATGGCTTGAGAACATTTGGGAGTGGAAACATGCAAGGTCACATTGAGTGCAGGAGTGAAACCGAGATATTCTGATAGAGCTGTGAGTTTGCAAAAGTCCTGTCCATAGCTACAATATCTGAGGTGGCAGGTGATAAGGAAGATGAGTCACAGGGGCAGGCCCCTGTCCATTCTCAAGGCTCTGACACAGAGGAGGAGACAGAGGAGGGCAGCAGGTGCAGAGCAGCTGAGGGACAGGCCCATGGAGTCATGGCTGATTCATCACTCAAAGCCTCTTAATCACTAAGCTTCTTTGAAAATCACAACCAACATCAGCCAGTCTCTGATGAGCACCTTCCACAGAATAAACCTTCAAATGGAAGCTGCAGTTTCTCAGGAAAATGCTCATCACCAACAAGGGAGAAAAACAACAGCGAAGAACTATCATCAGTTACATAAATTTGGATGAGACCATCACCATAAGAACCCTTGACCCAAAATCTCTGCAATTGCTGCTGCAAGATGGTGCCGGAGCGAGGCGATTCTCTGCGAGCTCTCCCGAACAGACCCTCTTTTTATTTATCTTATACTCGTTCTAATCTTTTAAAATTTAATTCTAAGATGAACATTATTATTAACTGATGAGGCCATCAATTCACGCGACACGTGGTTAGAAGTGAACCGTGGTTTTAATCATCTTACAACAGAGCCTGCCTGTGACAAGGTGAACTCCAGTTGAACTGGCAGGCAGGCTCTCAGTATCAACCTTTATACTTCCGGTTAGGGAGAGGAGTCGTGGGTGGAGCCAAGGGTGGAGCCCAGTAAAAACTCCCGTACACCCCCAGTGCATCTCCCGCTAGTGGCAGAGAAGCGCAACTGCTCGTGTGCCGAGCTTACAGAGACATAGTACAACATGTGTAATACAGTGTGAATTACGCTACTGTGATTCACCACATTAACCTCTCTCTTTTATCTTTTCTTGCAGGCTTGAACATCCTCCGAGGCCCGTGGTGTCCTTTTGACCCGACCCGACCTGACCTCCACGACCTGGAAGCAGATCGTGCCTAAACCGGAAATTAAGCCCCAACCTCGATTTGGAGCCGACGCGGACCTCGGAGCTCCCAAACCAGCCTAACAACCGATGCCAGCCCCCGGATCGCACGACCCAGTCCCCGGAGCTCCCGACCCGACCCCCGACGACGAGACCAGGCCCAACTCGACCCGACCCTGATAGGCCCGCCCAGCAACCCGACTTACCTAGAGATGGAAGAAAGAAAATTCCACGTGGAGGCCCAGTCGGGCCTATTTCAAGACCCGACCCCGGGAGTTCCCATGGACGGCACAGACCACGGAACCCAGCCCAACCTGTCTCAGGAAGCCCCTGCATATGACCCAGGACCCCGAAATGGTGGAGACCCCACGCGAGGACCCGAATACGCTGCAAGGTATTCCCGTGCCCAATACAAAGCGAAGGCGAGCAGTATCTCCGGCAGCAGTGCATCCCTCCCCAATGAACTCAATGCATTGTATGCTTGGTTCGAGCAGGAAACCAACAATCCACAGTCAAGTGTCCCAGCAGCCCATAACTCATCAAAACCCACCATCACAACTTCCGAAGTCAGATCGGCCTTCCAGAAAGTGAACCCTGGGATAGCGACGGGCCCGGACGGGATCCCTGGTCATGCACTCAGAGCCTGTATGGACCAGTTGGCAGATGTGTTCGCGGACATCTTTAACCTGTCCCTCCTCTGCTCTGAGGTCTCCACCTGCTTCAAGAAGACCACCATCATACAGGTGGCTAAGGTGAACCAGGCAACATGCCTCAATGCCCTGACGTCAATCATAATGAAGTGCTTCAAGTGGTTAGTCATGAAGCGCATCACCTCCATACTCCCAGAACATCTTGATCCACTGAAATTCGCATACCGCGGCAACCGGCCCACAGCAGACACCATCTCCCTGGCCCAACACTCATCCCTAGAGCATCTCGACAACAAGGACTCTGACATCAGGCTCCTATTTATTGACTACAGCTCCGCCTTCAACATCATAATCCCAGCCAAACTCATATCAAAGCTCCAAAACCTAGGACTTGGCTCCTCCCTCTGCAACTGGATCCTTGACTTTCTGCCCACAGGCCACAATCAGTAAGAATAAACACCAACACCTCCTCCACAATAATCCTCAATACCGGGGCCCAGCAAGCTGTGTACTTAGCCCCCTACTCAACTCCCTGTACACACACGACTGCATGGCAAAATTTGGTTCCAACTCCATTGTTGCTCGTTTTACTGGAGTGTGATTAACACGCCTCCGTTTAAAGGCCGTGTGCTTAACACTACTATGGCTCTGTATGTGTAATTATGCTCGGAGTCGCCGGGTGTCGTATTGAGACACCGTCACAAGTATATCAAGGTCAGGTTCAAAGCAATAAATCCATACACCGATTAGTAAGTCCAAACGATTGATGTTTATTATAACCAATATAATAAATACACATGCATACGCTAAAGAGACTAACTTACTTCTAATACTAAACAACTAAATACTTATCTAGACAGGAACAGGCAAGGTCAGGGAGCAAGGCCTTCGTCCCGTTCTTGGTCTGTAACTTTCTGATTCGGCAAAGTTGTCAAGGGCTAGCAAGGTCTGGATCACATAGCGAACATAGTGTTGGCACTTACAGTTCGGTGGCTGATGCTCAACGGCCGGTGATGAAACTGGAGTCAGGATGCGATGGAACAGGTCTGGGCCAGAGTCTGGAAGCAACAGATCTGTGTCGGAGACAACAGATCTGGGCCGGAGTATGGAAGCAACAGACCGAGTCATGTGCTTGACCTTCTCTTTATAGGTCCTAGAAGTCCGTGCCCCTTGGGGCGGGTTCTTTCACCTGCTAGGTATCAATTGGGTCTTTCCCAATCGATATCTTTCAAACTCCCCAATCCTAGGGTCGTTTCTCGATGTTTGGGGCGGTCCCTACGGCTCTTTGTTTTGGTTGCTTTGGCGCCATTCTGTCTGGGCATCTATGGAAAAGTATCCATTGATACTTAAATGTTTCTATTGTACCCGAGTCTGAGCCGGGATCACCTCATTATTATGCAGATCTGTTTCCCATTTGCACCTTTGGCTGAAACTCTGCAACTCTTTGGAAACTGGTTTCTGTACGTGCAAAATGCAAAACACTCCTTTGCAAGCTGTGTGTCCTCACTATGACTGTTTTTCCCTGCAGTCTTAGCAGTTCTCCATTTTGTAGCCCAGTGTCCATCTTAGATGGCTACATTCCCTCCTTGTGATCCTCACGAGAAATTGTGAAGGATCACCTATGCATGTTTCTTCGAGTGCCTTTGGGTGCCCTCTTTGGGTTCCCTGACCTTAGCAAGTTCCTGGGCATCTACTCTGTCCTTAACTATGGCAAAAAAAATTTTAACTCACATTTTCTACTTGGCGCTATGTCAAAGGGGACATGTATTACCAATAACCGGGAACCTCTACCTATCATAACTACTATCCTTATCTCATTTTAAACATTTT
Organism: Scyliorhinus canicula; assembly: GCF_902713615.1. Classification (NCBI taxonomy): domain Eukaryota; kingdom Metazoa; phylum Chordata; class Chondrichthyes; order Carcharhiniformes; family Scyliorhinidae; genus Scyliorhinus; species Scyliorhinus canicula. The sequence goes on along the minus strand of NC_052159.1, from coordinate 114,584,510 downwards.
ATTACAGTCTAAAAACCTTATCCATTCACACCACATTACATGTCACTTTCTGACTCGGCAGTCGAGTTCAGAACCATATAATACATTAGTATCTTCTTTATTCACATATTGCTTTATTCATTTCCTAGGCATCAAGGGGTTGGGGGGGATTGGTGAAAACCGAAAACAGGGGATTGAACTCCGTAAATGGTTGAGGGGCAGGAACGGGAGGCTCTCCTTTTCCATTTCCTCAACCTGAGGGTCTGTACTATGATGCAGAGAATTGCAATCACCAACAGTGATTCAATCACATACGACATTGAGTACCATGTCATGAATTTTGTGCACCAGGTCTGAACTTTGCTGATCAGTGCTGAGCACGGGGAAGTTGGTGTGAGGGAAACATTAACGGCGGGGGTTGTGGGGGAAATGTGAGTTGCTTCCACATGTACAAATACAACAACGTTTAAAACTAATAGGTAGGCTTCCATCATGGTCTTTTTGTTCTCTTCCTTCTCTTCCTTTGTATGGCCGATCCTTGCCGTGAACCCTCCTTCGACTTTTCGAAAGCTATGGGATCAAGCACAGTATCTGTCAATACACAGTTTAATATCTGTACTGTTAGTGTATCTGTCCTCTCATTTCAATTGACCCTTAAATGACTGGCCAAGTCACTCCCTGTGACTCCCTTCATTTTTTTTTTCAAAAGCGAATTTAGGAGCAGAAATACACCTAAAAACTTTCCTCCTGCGAGCCGTCTCGCAGGCTTTGCCAATTTACCATCCGAATGTTCCTGGATGTAAATAGCATGTGGGATGGCGGCCTAAGGGCTACCTAACGAAAAATGAAAGCAAATTTTGAACCGAGAAAGTCGAATGAGTTGCGTATGGGCCGCTACGGGTAAGATTTGGATGGAATCCCCGGGTAAGGCGTGCTGTGCCGTACCCGATCTTGGCTGACCAAAGGGGGGTTCTCAGACAGGGCGGGTCCTCAATGCCGTTTCTCCACTGCCTGAGCAACCTGAAATCAACGGGTATGAGTGTATTCATCGTGGGATTGCAGCCTCTATTCAATGAATAGAGGGGCACCTAAAAACAAGGGTGGAGCCAAGATGCTCCAAGATCTGAAAACAGGGAATAAGTTGTGAACCGTGTCGGTTCACCAGAGGAATACAACTGAAGTTCTCAGAGGTTTCTGCAGATAAACTAGTGTGCGTGTAAGGCGGTCACAAGCCTTACAGCTGAAAAGATCTCCAATCAAACCATTGGATTGTGAACTGAAGTTCTCAAAAGTATCGGCGGACAAGCTAAAGTGCGTGCGAGGCGGTCACAAGCTTTTCAGCTGAAAAGAAGATGGCCAACCTCCAACTGAACCATTAACATTAAAAAAACAAACAAACGCAAACTTACAAACAAAACATACGTGCAGGTTCCATCAGAAAGGATATCGCTTCCCTCAAGCGGTTCCTATTTTACATCATCTGGACACCTCACTTTTCCTCTGCCTCTGTGAACAGGGTCACAAAGGGGTTGCCGTATCGGGAGTCAGACACCGTGTCGTCCTGCTCTCCCGGATCCCACACCCTTGTGTGGATCAGGCATGCAATCTTCGAGTTATGTGACCGGGGGTCACTTTCATCATTACGGACAAGTCTCCATGAATTGTCCCTGTGCCAAAGTGTGGGGTCTAAACTTGAAGGGGCATTGTTGGGGTCGGGTGATGGGTCTGGGTATTTAACGTAGGTGACCTCCATGGGGTCACTGGAGTCGAGGTCATAGTCGCTACAGTGGGGGCTGTAGGGTTGTGTGCTGTGGCTGTCCTGAAAGTCAGTGTCAGTTTCGTTGTCTCTGCTGTGGCAGCTTGTGGGCGTTCCGGGGCATGGTCTGTTGTGGTCAGTGGGCGGAGTCGTGGGCGAGTCCGATGAGGAACTGGTCGAGGGGGATGGTGGAAACGTGTCTCTAGTGGGCGGGGTGAGATGTTCTGCTGCGTCCAGTAAGACATGGTGTGCGTGGTTAGACTGTGTTCCATATGCCTTTAGCTGGTTGATATGAAACCACGCAGTCTTTCCATTGGGGTATTTTATCCTGTAAACTGAGGGGCTAATTTTGTCCGAAATTGAGTACGGGGCGGAATATTTTGGTGCCAAAAAACTGCTGGGGTTATACACAGATAGCATTACCTGTTGTCCAACTTGAAATTCTGTGGGGTGTACATTTTTGTTGAAACAAGCTGTGCTCTCTTTTCGTCGTTTTCCCAGTTGAACTGCGGCTGCGATCTGTGCAGACCTCACAGTCTCAACTAGGTCTTTAACAGCTTTCTCATGCGTGAGGGCCGTCACTTCGGGGCTAGTCATGTCCAGTCCTAAAAGGAATTCTGTACCTTTCATAGGGCGTCCGGTCATGAGTGTGTGTGGGGTGAAACCTGTGGATGTAGAAACCGTGTTGCGGATAAACATGAGTGCGAATGGGAGTACCGAATCCCATGTTGAATTGTTTTCCTGGACCATTTTTCTGAGGGTCGATTTTAGGGTCCGATTCATGCGCTCTACAATCCCGCTTGACTGTGGGTGATACGCAATGTGAAAATTTTGTTTAATGCCGAATATGGTCAGGACGTTCTTCATGACATGTCCTGTGAAGTGAGATCCCTGGTCTGAATCCATACTTCTGGGTAGACCCCATCTCGTGAAGATGTGGTGGGTCAGGATCTTCGCAGCTGTCTTAGCTGAATTGGTTCTTGAGGGGAATGCCTCTACCCATTTGGTAAAGGTATCAATCACAACCAGCACGTATTTATAGCCATTCCTACAAGGGGGCAATGGTCCTATAAAGTCGATCTGGAGGTTTGTCCAGGGGCCATTTACTGGTCGAATATGCCGAAGCTGTGCCTTTTTGGAATACCTCTCCGGGTTATTCTGGGCGCAAATAAGACAATTCTCGATCTAATGGGTAACATCGGTCCTTAAATTAGTCCACCAACAGAGTTGCCTGAGGTGCCTCGTGGTCGGGTCGATCCCTTGATGTCCATGACCGTCATGGAACAAGGCAATCATTTGATTTCTATCCCTGTTGCGGGACCACATAAAGCTGGTCCTTGATGATCACACCCTCATGTGTGGTCAGAGCGTATCGGAACTTATCGTACTGTGGCACAAAATTTCCTTTAAAAATCTCCCTGAGATCTCTATCCTGCTTCTGTGCCTCGGCTAAATCTTTAATGTCCGTCTGTGAGACTTGAACTGCACTCACAGGGGCGCTAGCTGGTGCGCTAGCTGGGGGTGTCCAAAAGTGTCCTCGCCTGGAACCTGCTTTTGCCAGTGCGTCGGCTTTTACATTTCCGGGGGGGATGACCTATGATGACTTCTAACTTTGAGAATGCCAAACGTCCTATCCTTCGCTTTGTCTAGGATGTGGCGGAATAAAGGGGCTCATGGAAGGGGTTTCCCGTCTGCGGAGACAAAACATCGTGTCCTCCACAGGGGTAGAAAATCCGTTAAACTGTTGCAGACATATAAACTGTCCGAATATATGTCTGCTGGGCTGGGGAAAGAATTGGGGTGGTCCACTATGTAAGCTATGGCCGCGAGCTCTGCTGCCTGCGCGCCTAAGTGACCTGGCAATTTTAATGCAATCTCCTCTAAAGCGCGACCCTGCGCGTCCTCGACATAGATGCCGCATCCAGTGATACGCTCACCATCTAAAACTGTGGATGAACCGTCCACGTATATTTTCAGTGGGGCACACGTGTCTGTGTGCTGGGGGCTCTGGCTTGAATTCCCTATCTTTCTGGGGGGTGTCTTTGCTATGAAGGGTCCTGTGTTGTGTAGGGGTGCTACAATTTCGCATTCATGGGACTGTCCTGGATATTGGAGGTTGTCGGCTAAAAATGTGTGTGTCCGGGTCCGTTTAACCGTAATGTCCCGTCCTTGTAAAAGTAACGTCCACCTAGCTGCCCTAACCTGGCTAACTGAACCGTCCTTCAGTCGACCGTCTAGGAGTAACTGTGTGGGGGTGTGCTCGGTCAAAATGGTGATGGGGTTGAGTCCGGTAATGTAGGAAAAGTATTGAATTGCCCAGAAAACTGCTAGGAGGTGCCTCTCGCAGGCTGAGAATCCTTGTTCTACTGGGTCTAAAAGCCTTGAGGCATAAGCCACTGGTCTTAGCTGCTCGTGCCGTTCCTGAAGTAATATGGCCGAGAGGGTCAGATCTGTGCTCGCTACCTCTATTGCATAGGGGGAGAGTTGGTCTGGGACTTGTAGCGCGGGTGCTGCGCTAAGGGCTTTCTTTAACTCTTCCACAGCCTCTGTATGCTGCGGAAGCCATTCCCAAGGTGCTCCTTTCTGAAGGAGGTCTGAGAGTGGGGCTGCCTTTGTCGCGAATCCATCGATATGGTTCCAACAATAACCAACCAGTCCTAAAAACGACCGGAGGGCTGAAACATTCTGGGGAAGGGGCAATTTGACAATCGAATCAATCCTTTTGAATTCGATCTCGCGTTTGCCGTGCGTGATGACTGTACCCAAATACATCACTTTGTTTTCTAATATCTGGGCCTTTCTGGGGTTAACTTTACATCCGATCGAGGTTAAAAGTTCCAGGAGCTCGGCCAGAAGCGTAATGTGCTCTGCCTTTGTGTCTGTCTGCAGTAATAGGTCGTCCACATACTGTACCAGACGTTCGGGGCGGGAAAATTTTACTAAACCATTTGCCAGCTGTCGGTGGAAAATGGAGGGTGAATTGTGGAATCCTTGTGGGAGGCATGTCCACATATACTGCTGTCCTTTGAATGTGAAGGCAAATTTGTACTGGCACGCCTTTGCCAATGGGATTGACCAGAAGCCATTGCTAATGTCCAATACCGTGAAATATTTGGAGTGGAGTCCCTGTTTGAGCATGGTCTCGGGACTTGTTGCTACCGTGGGGGCTACTGCTGGGGTTACTTTGTTGAGCTCCCGATAATCGATGGTCAGACGCCATGATCCATCGGGCTTTCTCACTGGCCAAATAGGAGCATTATTGGTCGAGGCTACTGTTCTAAGTACACCTTGCTCCAATAAGCTATCTATTACTTTCCCTATTTCTCCCTCTGCTTCTAGGGGAAATCTGTACTGTTTCTGTGGTCTGGGGTCAGGTCCGGTAACTTGAACTTGTCCAGTCATTCTGCCGCAGTCATGCCGGTGACTGGCAAATGCTGTCCTGTGTTTATTTAAAACTGCTCTCACTTGTTTGTCCGTGCTTAGTGTAGTCAGGTCGAAAGAATAGTCGCCGACTGCGCTAATCCGATTAGTGCACTCTCCTACAGTGAGAGTAGCGGGTGCTCTGTCTGACCTTGCCATTCGCCAGACACACTGGTTTACTGGGTCGAACGACAGGCTTTGGGCATTCATGAAGTCTATTCCCAATATGTGTTCTGCTGTACGGGGTAGATTAACTAATACAATGGGGTGTCTGGTGGAAATGTTCCCTAGCTGGATTGCTACGGGGGCTGTAATGTGTCCCTGCTGTGAGTGTCCTGTAAAACCGCTAAGTTTGATGGTGGAGGTGGTCGGCCACGTGTCTGCCTGTGCCGTGGTGGTGGAATTAATTGTGGTGCGGGACCCTCCTGTGTCCCAAAGTAACTCTATGGGCTTCCCTCTAACTTTTGCTGTGACTACCGGTCTCCCGGATTGATCCCAAAGAGTGTCACAGACCCAAGTGGGGGAGCCCGAACACCGTCAGTTTGTTCCGTCCACATTGGTCTGTCCTGACTGTATCCCTATACTATGGATAGGCTTCGCTCTATTTCTGTTCAGAGTGCCTGTCTGCTGGCCTCTCTGTGATCTTTGGGGTGCGTTGCATTCCTTTGCAAAATGTCCTAATTGGCCACAGTTGTAGCATTCGAGCGACTTCTGTGGAGGGCTGGTCTTCCCTTCATTTACCCATGCGGGGCTTTGGTGCGCTTTTACTGCTTGAATGTCCGCTGCAGCCTAGCTTCCTCTGGGGTCTTTATTTTAATTTTGCCCTGAACCGATTGTTCCCAAGCGCGGGACAATCTTTTCAGAACCCATTTCTCGTTATGGGCCTCTTCTGAGGGTCATCGCTATTGCAAGCACTCTGTCCTGCATCTGTGGCATTGGAGATTATGGTGCGCGTCCATTTAACCATGTTGTCACGGTTCAAATGCGCTCGGTTTAATTCGCCGAAAACTGCCGTGAAATGGATCCACAGCCTTCCTGCAAATTCTGTGGGATGCTCTGTCCTCTTTTGTCGGCACTTATTTAGTCCTTCGACTGGGTCTCCTCTATTGTATCCTATTGCATCTAAAATGGCGGTGTTCATTTCTTCTAGGGTGCCTCCGCCAACGTTCTGCGGGTCGGGGAGGGCTGCTACTACAGACGGGTCTAAGCTCAGAACCGTGAGCTTAACCTGCTCTCTCTCGTCCAGGCCGTACATGGTCGCCTGTTGTTTCACTTTCGCGAAAAATTGGTGGGGTCTGCGGTGGGGAGAAACGGAGTGATTTTCTCACAAGCGTCCCTGAGTTGGGTTACAGTTAAGGGGGTGGTGTAGGTGATATTGGGTGCGCCTTCTGTGGTCGCTTTCCTTTGGGTGGTGACTGGATTCATAGGTGCGGGTGCTATCTGATCTGTGGGGGGTTGGGGTGCTTTCCTTTTCTGCTGCGCTGCTGGCGCACATGTTCCTTGAACATAGCGCTGCGCTGTCTCACTTAATTCTTGCCAGTCTGGGGCATTCTCCTCATCTAGCTGTGTTCCAAAGGTACTTTGGAACCCATTCTGTACGGAAAGCAGAGATTGCAGCTCCACAATCTGCTTCCTACACTTGGCATGATCCACTGTGCTTTGTCTTTGCTCAGTAGTGGCAGCATGGAGTGCTCTTAACGTTGCCTTAAGGTCAGAGCATTGCCTCTGCAATGCCTCTACCTGCTTTTCCGATTCCTCTCTTATCAGGACGGCACGTTGCACGTCTTGATAGGCTTTTTCATACTGGACCTGGGAACTGCTCAGATGGGCTATACATGACTGATGTGCCCTCTTGGCATCATCCACCTCTCTACCCTTCTCTGCCAGCTTCCCTCTTAGTTCCATGTTTTCCTTTTCTATGTCCCTGACATCAACTTTGCTCATCCTATTTCTCTCTTCTAACTCTGCTCGGAGCACCTGAACGACCTCCTCAGTGCCTCGCAACTGTACCAAACAGGACACGATTGCCATCGGCTTGCGTGATTTACTAAGATTTTTCTTATGAATTTGAGAGAGGTTCTCCCACCAAGTATGTCCTATACTTCCGGGACCTGTCTCCTCATTCATACAGAACTCATTTCAAAGGGGCCATCCCTTTCCTTTCAGATACTTGCGGAGTTCCAGCTCTCACACGGGACACTGACCTACTCGGCTACTGCTGGTCGCTGCGACCACAAACCGTTCTGGGTTCATGAGGCGTTCCATTGTCTGCATGGCCATTTTCTCTTTCTCTCTTAATTTAGGACAGGGGCTGTTGAGGTAATGTTTTACAAGACGGGTAAGGCTTTCGCTATGTTCCGCTTAAAAATTCCCGACAGTTCGTCGCAACAAAAAGCTATCAGGTTAACCTTACAACCCTGTTAGTACGCATGCACAAAACACACTTCCGAATTATCTTTATTGGTTTGAACACCTTGATTACTTGTGATTTTTCCTTTTTCTCAATTGGATTTCTAAATCAAATTTCTGGGTCCTCGACGGAGTGGGGGTGCCACTTGTAACCGCGTCCCGTCAGGATGTCGCCACTAAATGTTGCTCGTTTTACTGGAGTGTGATTAACACGCCTCCGTTTAAAGGCCGTGTGCTTAACACTACTATGGCTCTGTATGTGTAATTATGCTCGGAGTCGCCAGGTGTCGTATTGAGACACCGTCACAAGTATATCAAGGTCAGGTTCAAAGCAATAAATCCATACACCGATTAGTAAGTCCAAACGATTGGTGTTTATTATAACCAATATAATAAATACACATGCATACGCTAAAGAGACTAACTTACTTCTAATACTAAACAACTAAATACTTATCTAGACAGGAACAGGCAAGGTCAGGGAGCAAGGCCTTCGTCCCATTCTTGGTCTGTAACTTTCTGATTCGGCAAAGTTGTCAAGGGCTAGCAAGGTCTGGATCACGTAGCGATCGTTGTGTTGGCACTTACAGTTTGGTGGCTGATGCTCAACGGCCGGTGATGAAACTGGAGTCAGGATGCGATGGAACAGGTCTGGGCCAGAGTCTGGAAGCAACAGATCTGGGTCGGAGACAACATATCTGGGCCGGAGTATGGAAGCAACAGACCGAGTCATGTGCTTAACCTTCTCTTTATAGGTCCTAGAAGTCCATGCCCCTTGGGGCGGATTCTTTCACCTGCTAGGTATCGATTGGGTCTTTCCCAATCGATATCTTTCAAACTCCCCAATCCTAGAGTCGTTTCTCGATGTTTGGGGCAGTCCCTACGGCTCTTTGTTTTGATTGCTTTGGCGCCATTCTGTCTGGGCGTCTATGGAAAAGTATCCATTGATACTTAAATGTTTCTATTGTACCTGAGTCTGAGCCGGGGTCACCTCATTAATATGCAGATCTGTTTCCCATTTGCACCTTTGGCTGAAACTCTGCAACTCTTTGGAAACTGGTTTCTGTACGTGCAAAATGCAAAACACTCGTTTGCAAGCTGTGTGTCCTCACTATGACTGTTTTTCCCTGCAGTCTTAGCAGTTCTCCATTTTGTAGCCCAGTGTCCATCTTAGATGGCTACACCATCTACAAGTTTGCTGACGATACGACCATAGTGGGCCGGACCTCGAACAATGACGTGTGAGAATACAGGAGGGAGATAGAGAAACTAGTCGAGTGGTGCAGCGACAACAATCTCTCCCTCAATGCCAGCAAAACTAAAGAGCTGGTCATTGACTTCAGGAAGTACTGTACACACCCCTGTCAGCATCAATGGGGCCGAGGTGGCGATGGTTAGCAGCTTCAAATTCCTTGGGGTACACATCACCAAAAATCTGTCCTGGTCCACCCATGTCACCGCTACCACCAAGAAAGCACAACCGCACCTATACTTCCTCAGGAAACTTATGAAATTTGACATGTCCACATTAACTCATCCCAACTTTTACAGATGCACCATAGAAAGCATCCTTTCTGGCTGTATCACAGCCTGGTGTGGCAACTGCTCGGCCCAGGACCGCAAGAAACGTCAGAGAGTCATGAACACAGCCCAGTCAATTACACAAACCTGCCTCCCATCCATTGACTCTATCTACACCTCCCATTGCCTGGAGAAAGCGGGCAGCATAAACAAAGAATCTTCCCACCCGGCTTACTCACTTCCAACTTCTTCCATTGGGCAGGAGATACAGAAGTCTGAGAACACGCACGAACAGACTCAAAAACAGCTTCTTCCCTGCTGTTACCAGACTCCTAAATGACCCTCTTATGGACTGACCTCATTAACACTACACCTCTGTATGCTTCATCCAATTCTGGTGCTTACGTAGTTACATTGTGTATCTTGTGTTGCCCTATTATGCATTTTCTTTTATTTCCTTTTCTTTTCATGTACTTAATGATCTGTTGAGCTGCTCGCAGAAAAATACTTTTCACTGTGCCTTGGTACGCATGACAATAAACAAAATCCAATCCAATCTTGAAATCCAGCATGGCCTTGGTCCTGATGTGGTCAGTTGAAGACATGTTGAAATGTATTGGCAAAGTGCTTAATAGTGATATGTATGAAGTGAAAAGTATAATCATGATGAATCCACCATGTTTGAGGTAAGATGAACGCTCCGACGAAGATCCCTTCCATGTTAACTGAGAAGGGGTGTTGGCAGGCTGCTCACTTCCAATCCTATATCTTATTGAGGAGTGTTGTGGCAAGTCTCATCAGGCAGGAAACCTTTGGCAATTCCTTCAGGCCGGCAGCCTCTGCATTTCTGTATGGGCAGCCATTCCACTGGCATCTGTGGAGCAGATTAGGGAGCAGCTTGGGAAGGTGGAATAAGATAAGGATGTTAAGGAGCGCTCTGCACTTTTACCCTCCTTAATGACCTCCACTCATGGGTTGGTGTTCTGCTGGAATTGTGGGGCTGGATGCTGCTGTGCAGCAATTGTACATTCCAGCAACCACTTTGTCAACAGCATAACTGTTAAGTGTTAGCAGCTGACTGGATGTCAGCTCTCATGCTCTGAATGGAGGATCCAGGTGAATGAGAGAAGCGAGCAGCCAAGATGCTGCTCTTCATCCCAAACTAAGGGCTGCTGCATATGTCTTTCCCTGAGTGCAACCATTCTTTCATGGTTGGAGCTCATGTGGTCAATTTGTAGCTTATCACGGTGATGGATTCCTCCAGTCCATAGTGTATAAGTTCAGACTGCCTCAAAAGACTCTGCCAGATGTCCACATTCGTGTAACCAAATATAGAGCTGCAAATATCGTCCTGAGGCTTCACTTTGTGCACCAGCTCTACAGGTGTAATACATCCCTTCGATTTGCTGGTGCATTGGCAGAGTGTTGGCAAATAGGATATCATGCTGCCTCCTTGCACACATCTTCCTCCTCCTGAGGCCCGAGGGACGAGATGGCCGGGGTGAGGTAAGGTGGAGTAGGGGGCTGCAGAATGAGCAGGTAGTACTGATACCACATTTAAAATTATGAAGGGAATAGATAGGATAGATGCGGGCAGGTTGTTTCCACTGGCGGGTGACAGCAGAACTAGGGGGCATAGCCTCAAAATAAGGGGAAGTAGATTTAGAACTGAGTTTAGGAGGAACTTCTTCACCCAAAGGGTTGTGAATCTATGGAATTCCTTGCCCAGAGAAGCAGTTGAGGCTCCTTCATTACATGTTTTTAAGGCAAAGATAGATAGTTTTTTGAAGAATAAAGGGATTAAGGGTTATGGTGTTCGGGCTGGAAAGTGGAGCTGAGTCCACAAAAGATCAGTCATGATCTAATTGAATGGCGGAGCAGGCTCGAGGGGCCAGGTGGCCTACTCCTGCTCCTAGTTCTTATGTTCTTATGTTCTTATGTTCTTATACCGTGAAACATAAATTAATTATTTAGGTTTGGCCCTTCTCGCTGTTTAATCAATCACAATCTAATTATCATAGAATTTACAATGCAGAAGGAGGCCACTCGGCCCATCGAGTCTGCACCGGCTCTTGGAAAGAGCACCCACTCCGAGGTCAACACCTCCACCCTATCCCCATAACCCAGTAACCCCACCCAACACTAAGGGCAATTTTGGACACTAAGGGCAATTTATCATGGCCAATCCACCTAACCTGCACATCTTTGGACTGTGGGAGGAAACCGGAGCACCCGGAGGAAACCCACGCACACACGGGGAGGATGTGCAGACTCCGCACAGACAGTGACCCATGCCGGGAATCGAACCTGAGACCCTGGAGCTGTGAAGCAATTGTGCTATCCACAATGCTGCCGTGCATGCCATTCCCTTCATGCTCGAGATGCACATATCATGCGGACTCACGGCCACATCCCCTTGTGGTCAGTCAATTAACAACATTACCTCCACCATTAGCACCATGTTCCAAAGTTCCTTTACCACTGCCTTTATCACTTATACTGTGTGATTCTCCATCACTGATAGCCAGCCAGGCAGGTATCCTGACGACCTTCATGGTAGTTTGCTTGGCATTTCGAATTGGCAATGGCATCACTGACCCATCCCTGTTCTGGACCCTCTTAGACTACAAATGCAACAATATTAACCTGATAATATAATACAACCAGAGAGAAATCTCTTGAATTTGTCAGTGATTCCCAATGTTCATCCACATCAATACTGTGTGCACCTATAGGATTAGCTTGGGCATACAAGCCTCCAGGCTATAGGTATGTGCCAGATCTCATTCCTGAGGTACAGCATTCAAATTTGAACTGTCACTGGACCTCCTGTGCCAAACAACTTACCTTGCCAGAGTACAGCAGGTTGCAGAACCATTTGCTGTATTGACTTCTTGACCTTCCATGCTCACCCACTTGCCATGTCCTCTTTTTGATTGTGGGTCGGTGGCATTGACCAGCTGGATGTAAATTATCTCTATGTCAGGATGGTGTGTGACTTTGTGAGGAACTTACAGGTGGTGCTGGTTTCATGCATTTGCTGCTCTTGTTCTTTTAAGTGGTAGAGATTGCAGATCGGAAAGAACAAAGAATAACAAAGAACAAAGAAAATTACAGCACTGGAAGAGGCCCTTCGACCCTCCCAGCCTGCGCCGATCCAGATCCTTTATCTAAACATGTCGCCTATTTTCCAAGGATCTACTTCCCTCTGTTCCCCGCCCGTTCATATATCTGTCTAGAATCATCTTAAATGATGCTATCACGCCCGCCTCTCCCACCTCCACTGGCAAAGCATTCCAGGCACCCACCACCCTCTGCATAAAAAACTTCCCATGCACATCTCCCTTAAACTTTCCCCCTCTCGTCTTGAAATCGTGACCCCTTGTAATTGACAGAAATGTTCTGTCAAAGAAGCTTTGGCAACTTTTGCAGTGAATCTTGTAAATGGTGCACACTGCTGTTAGTGGTCAAGGAAATAAATGTTGAAGGTGGTGGATGACCTGCCAATCTAGTGGACTGCTTTGTCCAGCTGCACTCATCTAGCCAAGTGGAGAGTATTCTGTCACACTCCTGACTTGCACTTTGTAAATGGTGGACAGACTTCGGGTAGTTAGATGATGAGTTACTTTCCATGGAATTCACAGTCTGTGACTTGCTTTTATAGCCACAGCATTAATATGGCTAGTACAGTTCAATTGATGGTAACCCTCAGGATGTTAATACTGAGGAATTCAGTGATCATTGGGTGTCAAGGGGAGGTGGTTGATGGAGAATCCCTTGTTGGGTGGCCATTGCCTGGTATTTCTATGCTACTTGCCAATTAGCAGCCCTAGTCATGCTCTTAGACATTAAATCAATGGCTGACTTTGGTCCGCTGATCATGACTGTTCACAAGTCTACATTTAAAAGTTAAGCTGAGATCCTATCTACCCTCTCATGTGGATATAAAATATCCTGTGGTGTTAATTTGAAGAAGTGCAAGGTAGTTCTTTTCGGTGTTCTTACCAATAGTTATTATTCAAGTAATATCACTAAAAAAACAGATTATGTGGTTGAAAGATAGTGGGCGGGATTCTCTGTCCAGCAACACCAGAATTGCAAAATACGATTGGGCGGAGAATTGCGTGTCAATCAAAAATTAAGGTCACCACCTTGCTCCCAAGGGAATGCTATGCTCATCAATGTGTTCCATGCTGCGCGCCAGTGTGGGCATGCAAGTTGTTCAGTAACATCCATTAGCATATTATTAACCCTCCTGGCCCAGTTGTCTCTGGCCTCCCGCAATGCCCCGCTTCCGCCAAATGGAAGACGTGATGGCGCAGTTCACTTGTGGTGTTTAAAATCGGGAAACAGGCACCTTTGCTGAGGGTGAGAGAGGAGGTAAGACATGCTTCCAAAGGTGCAACCATGGGCTGTCAGTTGTATAGCTGGCTAGTGTGGGGAGGGTGTCTTCCAGGGCTGGGGGGAGTGGGGGGGGGGGGCATGAGATGGGCCATGGGGGCGGGATGCCCCCCTCAGTACTGGGGAGTCCAGGCACAGACTGCCATTGCACGGCCTGCAAGGCAGCCATCTGGCTATGCACCCCACTGACCACCCACCATGGCCCGTGGTTGCGCAGAGCATCACCAGCCACCCTCCCCGCAAGGCCACCTATCCTCGAAGCCCACAGACTCCCACCTCATCCCACTGCAAGGCCCACAGATCCCAGCTGACCAGGGGTCCCATGTCCAGTGCACCCATCCAAGGCATTGCCCCACTGCAGGGGCAGTGAGGGGCCGCAGAGCACACCCCGACAAACAGACATATGTATCATGACCGTTGGCACCATACCTGTCACATTGCCGTTTGCAGGCCAGCCGCCCCGCCAATGGCACCATCAGCTAGCCCACTCCTCAAGACCACTGGCTATCACCAAGACCTGCCTGCCAGGGGTGTGGTGCAAATCGCAAAGTGTTAGGGAGAACAACCAGGTATGGGAGTTCGACTGGATAGAGGGGGGACACCGACTCGCAGGGGCAGGGGCTGCAGTGCAAGCCAGGGCCACCCTGTAGCCCGTTGGACCTGGCTGATGACTGGCCTTCACCCCTGCAAAAAATGGATTTCAGTAACCAACCAGGAATGTTTGGCATCTGCCTGGCCGCCGCAGGCCTGCCGGATGCAATGAGGCTGCAGGAGCTGCAAAGAGCTGACCCTATAGAACACGAGCCTGTCCCAGAGGAGCAGGGTGCAGCCTATGATGATGGAGAGCTGTCTGCCTAACAGGCTGAGCAGGAGGTAGGACCGAGGCGTCCCAACAGGCTTTGCATGTATCGACTGCACCTGTTATTTGAGGACCTGCTGGACCGGGCGTGTCGCCGAAGATTCCAGCTGACCACCAAGACCATCCGGCATACCTGCCACATCATGCCATACCTGGAGCTGTAGAGGTATGGGGAGGACACCCACTCCGGTGGCCATCAAGATGACGGTCGCCCTGAACCTTTATGCCATGGGGTCCTTCTAGGTGCTGAGTGGGGACCTGTCTGGGTTCTCACAGACCTCCGTGCACAGATGCATCCATGCAGTAATGGAGGCCCTGTATGCCAAGGCGGTGCAATACATCACACTGAATACTGGTCAAGCCCACCAAGTTGCCCGGGCAGTAGGATTCACCACCATCACTGGGATGCCCCAGGTCCAGGGGGTGATCCACGGGACGCCTGTGCATGAGGGAGTGTCCTTCACGAATCGAAAGCGGATTCACTTGCTGAATAAAAGCAAATTACTGCGGATGCAGGAATCTGAAACCAAAGGGAAAACGCTGGAAAATCTCTGCAGGTCTGGAAGCATCTGTAGGGATAGAAAAGAGCTAACGTTTCAAGTCCAGATGACCCTTTGTCACTCGCTGAATGTTCAGTTGGTGTGTGACCACCGGCTGCACATTAAGCATGTCTGTGCCCGATACCCGGGCAGCGTGCATGACGCCTTAATCGTGGCACACTCGACGGTTCCCTATACTTGCGAGGCTCTGCCCCAGAAGAGGGGTTTGGCTTCTGCACGACGTGGGTTATCCACTGTGGCTGATGACGCCGATCCGAGGCCACAGCGGAGAGGCGTTACAACTATGCCCATACCATGAAAAGAGGCGTGATCGTGTGGTGCATTTCATTCTGGAGATGCAGTTTAGATGCTTGGACCGCTCTGGAGGGGCCTCCAATACAGCCCTAGGAGGGTCTCCCACATCGTACAGGCCTGCTGCGTCCTCCACAATATTGCGCAGCAGAGAGGCGACATGCTGGAGGAGCAGGATGAATGCCAGGCCTCGCCTGACGAAGAAGATGTGGAGGAGGGCCGGGATAGGCAGTCACAGGGGGCCGCATAATGTGTGCGCCAGAGACACGTCGCATGGGGCAATCTAATCGGCTCCAAGTTCACCGACTAGGGGGCCTGGCTGCCAGCAGCTCGAACGTCCCGCCCCACCTCACATCCCATCCCTCCCCCCCTATGATGGCCAACCACCCCTTCCACTGTCCACCCTCCCTGCACTCCGCTGCCGCCTCCACCCTGTACCTGCACCCGCTCAGTGCTTCTCTCCTGCTTCACTACAGGGTGCTGGCCATAGGGACATCGCAATTCTTTGGGGGCTCACTTGCACATGCGATGCCGACCCCCGCCTCAGTGACTACCCGCTCTGACCCCACCAACCAGATCCAACGCCCTCTGCTCCGCGACGGTGAGGGGCCGCAGGTCCGGCTGGCCCCCTCCGGTCTTCTCTCTTTCCCAGCAGTTGTGTGCCCCCTTTTCCTGGGTTGCCAAATAATGCACAATGTGAGAAATATGGACGTGGGCAGCACAGGGGGTTTGCGGCCAATGGCCTGTGTGTACAGGGCACCAGACTATGGCGGGTGGAATGATTGTTGGCATGTGGTGCAGGAGCAGGATAGGGCACATGTGGATTGCAGGCGGGTGGGTTTCGATCATCCTCTCGGAGAGGAGGGCACTACAGTGGTGGTGGTGAATTACCCTGGCTGGCCTGGGGGTTGCTCACTCTCACAAAGCACTGTCTACCAGTCCGCATGGGGGGGATGGGCATGGGGCAAGTGGGTTGGCGGAGATGCCGGGGCACAGTGACGGTGGTGTCTGGTGCCAGGGGCACGGTGGTTGTGGTGACTCACCCTGGCCACCCTGAGGAGGTCTTGCAGCTTCTTCCTGCACTGCTGACTGGTCCTGGTGGTGGGGCCCATACCGGTCACAGCCTCTGCCTCCTGCGCCCAGGCCCGGTTGGCGTCAGTGGGTTGGAGCCTCTTTTCCACCCCGGCCAACAGGGTGACCCGTCTCTCCTCCACGGCATCCAGCAATATCTTCAGCTCTGCATTGGCGAATCTCAGTGCCACTTTTTGGGGTGGCATCTTCTTGGATGGAATGAGAGTGTGTGGGGTGTGAAGTGCTTATAGGCAGCTGCAGCTTTCAGGCTCTCGAGTGCCACTCCCGACCCCAGTGAACCACATGCCGGCATTCGCTGGAATCGCACGGAGCCGGTGCTGGCCCATTACTATGTCCTGAATGTCTCTGGGGCCACAGAACACCCGTGATTCAGTTCCAGCATCAGCACTTAATCTCTCAAATAGAGGATCCCGTCAAGTACGTTTTTATTAATTTCTAAAAAAAAAAAAATTTTAAATTCTTTTTTTTCGATTAAGGTGCAATTTAGCGTGACCAATTCACCTACTCTGCACATCTTTTTGGATTGTAGGGGTAAGACTCACGCAGACACGAGGAGAATGTGCACACTCCACACGGACAGTGACCCGGGGCCGGGATCGAACCCAGGTCCTCGGCGGGGTAAAGCAGCAGTGCTAACCACTGTGCCACTGTGTTGCCCTAAGTATATTATAATAGCTCATCGCTCTTTGTGGAACCTTGCAGTGCACAAATCAATTAGTTGCCATGGTTTCCTTCATTATAACAGTAACTTTACTTCAGAAATTACTTGATTGGCTTGAAGTGCTTCGGGACATCTTGATGTTGTGACAAGAGTTATATA
This sequence comes from Scyliorhinus canicula, assembly GCF_902713615.1. Classification (NCBI taxonomy): domain Eukaryota; kingdom Metazoa; phylum Chordata; class Chondrichthyes; order Carcharhiniformes; family Scyliorhinidae; genus Scyliorhinus; species Scyliorhinus canicula. The sequence goes on along the minus strand of NC_052159.1, from coordinate 114,567,402 downwards.
ACTGCAAGTGCTTTCTTTTCTGGTCAGCACAAAACATTAATCAAAGCAAATTTTCAATTAATCACATGACTGCAAATGATGGAATTTGTGCTTTGTGCAACAATGCTTCATCTTGTTATGTGAAGTCAAAGCCAGAACGTCAACTTAGAAATTAAAACACTGACTAATAATCAATAATTCCTTCTGATTAATCACATGGTGCTTGCCTTATTAAATCCTGGGATGTGTAGTGTTGTCCAGTATCCCATATCAGATCACTTGCCTAAAGCATCACAGAGCAGCATCTGCAGACTGGAGAAGGCCTAACAAAGTGCTCAGATGGCACAGCAGCTAATCAATAGCACAGCAGGAAGTCAGTCCAACAGAAGGTAAACAGGGGTCATTCAGTGACTGCCTGGTGGGTGGTGGAGCACAGATCTTTCACTACAATGAGGTGGAGACATCAGATGTTGCGGTTTTCTTTCTCAACCTAGGTTATTAGCCAGAAATATTGAAAATTGATTCAGCATATATATTTTCTTTTGCAACGCAAATCATTAAATAAAACTGCCATAACCACAAGTTAAAATATGTCCTGTGTTTTCTTCTACTTGCCGGGACAATTTGAATCACAGCGCAAGTTGGAACTCTTTAACCCGCATATGTTGGATGTTGATTTTTTTTTGAGCCTATAGAGTTTTGACCTTGTTAGAAAGTTCAGGCACACTTGGAAAGATGAGAGAACCAATTGATAAAAGCTGAATGGTGTCTCGTTGGGAGGGTGAGGAGAATATAAGGTTTGCAGAAACACTTTAGGTTGTTTAAACTGTCATCATAGCTCCGGTAATATTATTGCTACCATCTGCGATGTCAGGAGAAATGCTCCAATCCTTGCGATATTTATGTTTTTGGACTACTTAAAAGTGTAACCTTTGTGTAAAATATCATATCAACGTAACTGCATTCATAAAACGCGACAGATACGTTGTCAATGCAAAAATGGTGTCGGATTTACAGTTGCATGCTGCTCCTTTTGATAGGGACATGCAAAGAATTACACAATGACTAAATCTTGAGAGTGACATTGTGGAATAAGAAGGATACCGAAACCCATTGAGGCAATAGAATTGCTCAGAAAATTAGTGTTCGGTCTTTCGTAGAGCAGCCGAGCAGCAATTTCCTGCCCGTAAATGTCAGATCTCCACAAGAGTGCAGTGAAACAACTTGAATGAAGATGTTTGCTGCTTGGCAGGAAGTTTTGGGGAAAAGAAAAACTGATCTAGAAAGTAAGGGGATTTTTTCATTGAAAGCACCCACTCGAATGTCCTGGTTCACAATTATTTATGTGCATGGAGCATTGCTTCATATTTTTGCTCAGGGCAGGGGTAGTAAAGCCATTAGGTCTGACAGGAGGCTGATATAAGCACTGGGGACAATGAAATAATCAATTTCGGGGCAGGATACAGTCTTTGGGTCAATAAAAGGAAGTGGACAATTCCGTAATTCGATCTTTCACATAATGGTAATTTGTGATCAATTTGCTGGCAGCACCGCAGAAATGATGAGGCGAAGATGGTAAAAAGTGAAGTTTGCAGCTGAGCAAAAATAAAACGTAACACTGTCAACTTACCTTAAATTCTGTGGTCACACGGCACAGACATACAGTCACATTGCATTTACATCATCCACACACTCACTCAGGTACAGAACTGTGTATGGTAATCAGTAACACAAAAGTTGGAAGTGTTGCGAGAAGGATAGTGATAGACTTCAGATGGATGTAAGCGGGCTGATGGAATGGGTGGACATGCGGCAGATGAAATTTAACGCAAAGAAGTGTGAAGTGATAATTCATTTTGGTAAGGAGAATGAGGAGAGGTAACATAAAATAAATTGTGCAATTCCATTGGGTGCAGGAACAGAGAGATCTGGGAATATATTGGACAAGTTCTTGACGTTGGCCAGTTGGGAAAGTGGTTAATAAGGCATATAGCAGCAATTCTCAAACTATGCACCGATGTGACCCCATTTTGACTGTTGAAAATTAACGTGTCTGCAGATGCCAACAAAAGCAGAAAAAAAGCAGCATGATAACATTCTGTATATTATCATTAACGTTTGCAGATTATATATCAACATATAAGACATCATATGAAAATACTTTTAAAGCATTTTGTAAAAATGTTATTGTATGTAGTTTGAAGCTGCCACTCACCTTCCTGGCTATGTCACATGATCTCCTGGTTTCCCCTGCCCTCAGTCAGTGACTGGATTATGCTTGCCTGCTTCTGCCTATACCAAGTCGGTGCTTAAACATTTCCGCTCCCCTGATGGTAGACAATTAAACAGCTTTTCAGATGATAGGACTCCACAAACATTCCCATCATTAATGATGAGTGAATAACGTACTTCCGTGCAAAACAACAAGTCTGCAGCATTTGCAAGAAACTTCAGTCGGAAGTGCTGAGTGAATGATCCACCTCAGCCTCCTCTTCGTACCTAATCTAATTCAACTAATTCAATACACGCCACACGATAGCAAGAAATATCGAAAGGCATGGGATACAATAAAGGCTATGTCCCCTGACAACATAATAGCATGGAAGACTTGAGTTCTAAACCCAGCTGCACCCCTAAGCAAACTATTCCAGTACATCTATAACACTGCAATCTACAGGCAGTGTGGAAAATTGCTCAGGTATGCCGTGCCCACAAAAAGCTGCAGCGGTTCAAGAAGGCAACTCAACACCACCTTCTGAAGGGCAACTAGGGAAGGGCAATAAATGCTGGCCTAACCAGCGATGCCCACATCCCATAAATGAGTTTTTAAAAAAGGATGGAAAATCAAATCTGGCCAATTATTTCCACATCAACCTACATGCAATCAAATGAAAAGTAATGGTAGGTGTCATTGACAGTGCTGTCAAATTATACATAATTAACAATATCCAAGTCACCAATGCTTAGTTTGGGCTATGTCAGGGCCATGTGACTCCAGACCTCATCATAGCCCCGATCCAAAGATGGACAAAGGAGATGAACTCCAGACGTGAGCTTCAGTTATGTGCAAAAATTGGAGAAGTTGGGCTATTCTCATTGGAGAAGGGAGCATTGGGAGGAGACTTAATGAGGTAATCAAAATGTGGACAGAGTAGATAGGGAGAAGCTATTTCATCGTTGGAAGGATCGAGAACCACAGGGCACAGATTTCTGATAGTTTGCAAAAGAAGCAAAATGAGGAAAATACACTTTCATGAATCATGTATCTGGAATGCATGGTTATTCATGAAGGCCCCTCCTTCTCAACCTTGCCCCTCACCTGAGGCGTGGTGACCCTCAAGTTAAATGACCACCAGTCACAGCTGTCTCATAAGGGAAGAGCAGCCTATGGTCCTTGGGGATTATGGCAACTTTTCATTTCATCTGGAAAGCACTGCTGTTGAATGTGGCAGAGGTGGGTTGAATTGAGGCTTCAGAAAGGGAAATGGATCATTATCTGAAAAACAAAAAAATTGCAGGTCTCTGCATCAGATGAATTGTTCCTCGAAAGGATCAGCCCAGATACTTGAGGCCTACTGGCCACCTGCTGTGCTACAACCATTGTGTGATTCTGTGTGAAGTGATTGTAATTGCACTTGACGTCAGGCAGCATATGGCCAAGTGTGCCATTAAGGAATACTCACAACCCGAAAATCAATGGAAATCACAAGTGGATGGGAGGGGAGAGGAAACTCTCCATTGGTTGGAGTCATTCGTCTTATAGAGGAATGGTTGCTGGAGACTAAACATTTCAGCCTCCAAAACATCACTGCAACAATATTGTTCTTCAACAATATCCTGGTCCCAAGCATTACAAGTATACCGTTTTGGATACTGTTGCGGGGGACGACTTACCAGGGGTAAGCAATAGGGCGCAGGTCTCTGGCACAGAGTCTGTCCCTGTTGCTCAGAAGGGAAGGGAGAAGAGGAACAGAGCACTTGTCATTGGGGACTCCATAGTTAGAGGAACAGACAGGAGGTTCTGTGGGAACGAAAGAGACTCACGGTTGGTGTGTTGCCTCCCAGGTGCCAGGGTTCGTGATGTCTCTGATCGTGTTTTTGGGATCCTTAAGGGGGAGGGGGAGCAGCCCCAAGTCGTGGTCCACATAGGTACCAACGACATAGGTAGGAAGAGAGATGGGGATTTGAGACAGAAATTCAGGGAGCTAGGGTGGAAGCTGAGAGCTAGAACAAACAGAGTTGTTATCTCTGGGTTGTTACCCGTGCCACGTGCTAGCGAAGTAAGAAATAAGGAGAGAGAGGAGTTGAACACGTGGCTACAGGGATGGTGCAGGAGGGAGGGTTTTGGTTTCCTGGATAATTGGGGCTCATTCTGGGGTAGGTGGGACCTCTACAAACAGGATGGTCTTCACCTGAACCAGAGGGGTACCAATATCCTGGGAGGGAGATTTGCTAGTGCTCTTCGGGGGGGTTTAAACTAATTCAGCAGGGGGATGGGAACCTAAATTGTAGACCCAGTGTACAGGATGTTGAGAGTAGTGAGGTCAGGGATAGGGTTAAAAGTTCGAAAGAGGGCACCGGCAAGCAGGACGCTGGTTTGAAGTGTGTCTACTTCAACGCCAGGAGCATCCGGAATAAGGTGGGTGAGCTTGCAGCATGGGTTGGTACCTGGGATCTCGATGTTGTGGCGATTTCGGAGACATGGGTAGAGCAGGGACAGGAATGGTTGTTGCAGGTTCCAGGATTTAGATGTTTCTGTAAGAACAGAGAAGATGGTAAAAGAGGGGGGGGTGTGGCATTGTTAATCAAGGAAAGTATTACGGCGGTAGAAAGGACGCTTGAGGACTCGTCTACTGAGGCAGTATGGGCCGAGGTTAGGAACAGTAGAGGAGAGGTCACCCTGTTGGGAGTTGTCTATAGACCTCCGAATAGTCCCAGAGATGTAGAGGAAAGGATTGCAAAGATGATTCTTGACAGGAGCGAGAGTAACAGGGTAGTTGTTATGGGGGACTTTAACTTTCCAAATATTGACTGGAAATACTATACTTCGAGTGCTATAGATGGGTCAGTTTTTGTGCAGTGTGTGCAGGAGGGTTTTCTGACACAGTATGTAGACAGGCCAACAAGGGGCGAGGCCACATTGGATTTGGTACTGGGTAATGAACCCGGCCAGGTGTTAGATTTAGATGTAGGTGAGCACTTTGGTGATAGTGATCATAACTCGGTTATGTTTACTTTAGCAATGGGCAGGGATAGGTATATACCGCAAGGCAAGAATTATAGCTGGGGGAAAGGCAATTATGATGCTATTCGGCAAGATTTAGGAGGTATAGGATGGGGAAGGAAACTGCAGGGGATGGGTACAATCGAAATGTGGAGCTTTTTCAAGGAACAGCTACTGCGTGTCCTTGATAAGTATGTACCTGTCAGGCAGGGAGGAAGTTGTCGAGCAAGGGAGCCGTGGTTTACTAAGGAAGTTGAAGCACTTGTCAAGAGGAAGAAGAAGGCTTATGTTAGGATGAGACATGAAGGCTCAGTTAGGGCACTTGAGAGTTACAAGTTAGCCAGGAAGGACCTAAAGGGAGAGTTAAGAAGAGCGAGGAGAGGACACGAAAAGTCGTTGGCGGATAGGATCAAGGAAAACCCTAAGGCTTTCTATAGGTATATCAGGAACAAAAGAATGACTCGAGTAAGATTAGGGCCAATCAAGGATAGTAGTGGAAAGTTGTGTGTGGAATCAGAGGAGATAGGGGAAGCATTAAATGGATATTTTTCGTCAGTGTTTACACTGGAGAAAGAAAATGTTGTCGAGGAGAACACTCAGGTTCAGTCGACCAGGCTAGATGGAATTGAGGTTCAAAAGGAGGAGGTGTTAGCAATTTTAGAAAATGTCAAAATAGACAAGTCCCCTGGGCCAGATGGGATTTATCCTAGGATTCTCTGGGAAGCCAGGGAGGAGATTGCTGAGCCTTTGTCCTTGATCTTTATGTCGTCTTTGTCGACAGGAATAGTGCCGGAAGACTGGAGGATAGCAAATGTTGTCCCCTTGTTCAAGAAGGGGAGTAGAGACAACCCTGGTAATTATAGACCTGTGAGCCTTACTTCGGTTGTGGGTAAAATGTTGGAAAAGGTTATAAGAGATAGGGTTTATAATCATCTTGAAAAGAACAAGTTGATTAGCGATACTCAACACGGTTTTGTGAAGGGTAGGTCATGTCTCACAAACCTTATTGAGTTTTTTGAGAAGGTGACCAAACAGGTGGATCAGGGTAAAGCTGTTGATGTGGTGTATATGGATTTCAGTAAGGCGTTTGATAAGGTTCCCCACGGTAGGCTATTGCAGAAAATAAGGAAGTATGGAATTGAAGGTGAGTTAGCGGTTTGGATCAGTAATTGGCTAGCTGAAAGAAGACAGAGGGTGGTGGTTGATGGCAAATGTTCATCTTGGAGTTTAGTTACTAGTGGTGTACCGCAAGGGTCTGTTTTGGGGCCACTGCTGTTTGTAATTTTTATAAATGACCTGGAAGAGGGTGTAGAAGGATGGGTTAGTAAATTTGCAGATGACACGAAGGTCGGTGGAGTTGTGGATAGTGCTGAAGGATGTTATAGGATACAGAGGGACATAGATAAGCTGCAGAGCTGGGCTGAGAGGTGGCAGATGGAGTTTAATGCGGAAAAGTGTGAGGTGGTTCACTTTGGAAGGAGTAACAGGAATGCAGAGTACTGGGCTAATGGCAAGATTCTTGGTAGTGTAGATGAACAGAGAGATCTCGGCATCCAGGTACATAAATCCCTGAAAGTTGCCACCCAGGTTAATAGGGCTGTTAAGAAGGCATATGGTGTGCTAGCCTTTATAAGCAGGGGGATTGAGTTTCGGAACCACAAGGTCATGCTGCAGCTGTACATAACTCTGGTGCGGCCACACCTGGAGTACTGCGTGCAGTTCTGGTCACCACATTATAGGAAGGATGTGGAAGCTTTGGAAAGGGTTCAGAGGAGATTTACTAGGATGTTGCCTGGTATGGAGGGAAGGTCTTACGAGGAAAGGCTCAGGGAATTGAGGTTGTTTTCGTTAGAGAGGAGAAGGCTGAGAGGTGACTTAATAGAGACATATAAGATAGTCAGAGGGTTAGATAGGGTGGACAGTGAGAGTCTTTTTCCTCGGATGGTGATGACCAACACGAGGGGACATAGCTTTAAATTGAGGGGTGAGAGATATAGGACAGATGTCAGAGGCAGTTTCTTTACTCAGAGAGTAGTAGGGGTGTGGAACGCCCTGCCTGCAATAGTAGTAGACTCGCCAACTTTAAGGGCATTTAAGTGGTCACTGGATAGACATATGGATGAAAATGGAATAGTGTAGGTCAGATAGGCTTCAGATGGTTTCACAGGTCGGCGCAACATCGAGGGCCGAAGGGCCCGTACTGCGCTGTAGTGTTCTATGTTCTATGTTCTATTTCATTTAATTTCATCAATGACCTTTCCTCCATCAGGAGCTCAGATGTGGGATATTGGCTGATAGAATTCCTGCAGGGCAGAATGAGGCCATTCAGCCCATTGACTCTGAAAGTCTGACCCTCTGAAAGGCCACCCTACCTAGGCCCACTCCCCACCCTATCCCCATCACCCTGTAACCTTTAGACACAAAGGGACATGGGCAATCCACCTAATCGGAGCACCCAGAGGAAACCCATGCAGACATGAGGAGAAAGTGAAAACTCCACACAGTCTCCCAAAGCCGGAATTGAACCCCGGTCCCTGACGCTGTGAGGCAGCACTGCTAACCACTGTGACACCGTGATGCCCATTTGTGATGATTCCACAATGTTGACATGATTCATGTCGTCTCAGATACTGAAGCAGTTCATGCTCACATGCAACAAGACCTGGATGACAATCTCACCACACAAACATCAGGCAATGGCCATCTCCAAGAAAAGGAAATCCAACCTTCTCCTCCTGAGAATCAATGGTGTTATAATTGCTGAATTCTTTGCCATCAACATGCTTGTGGTTTCCATTGACCAGAAACTGGACCAGTCATGTAAGTACTTTGACTACAAGAAAAGGTCAGAAGTTGGGAGTTCTGAGGCAGCTGCCAGGGCATTGAAATAAGACCCGGACTCAATTCTGGGTCAGAGCCTTTCGAGTGTCTTTGGGGCACAGGGCTTTGATTCCTGAAATTGAGCCAAACCTTTTTATTTCCTGGACCTCAGCTAAGACTTTATCAGCCCCAGATGCCATTTGCCCCAAGTTAAGATCAGAGCTAAAGTATCTGCACTATGGGAAGTGGTTCATGAACATTGGCTTCTTTACCCAGGAAGAGAGCACTCAAAGTAGAGACTATTTAAACATTTAAATTTGTTTTTGACAAATGCCGTTAGAAAAGCGAAATAAGGATATTTAATTAAATATTCAACATCGCTGTCATGTACCATTATATTGTAAAGTTTTCATTATGGAAATAGATAAGTGAATCAGCTGGATTAATGTGCCACATTATTGATAGAATTACTTTGTTATTATTGTTGTTTTCATATTGTCTATGATTTAATAGTGTTTACAAATGGAACTACATTTACTTTTGTAATCCATTGTTAAATCATGTCATTGAATTCTATCTGACGCTATTGTGCAACAGCTTCATTTATACATTTGCTTAGTAAAGTTTAAACAGTGACCAGACTGGCTGATTCTCCATCAGCGGTATCCACCATTTCGCTGGCAGCGCACACATGCCCGCAGATTTCCCGATGGCATAGGGTGCCCACAATGGGAAAACCTATTGGCCGGCTGTCGGGCAGGGTGCGGTGGGACGGAGAATCCGTAGACTATTCAATAAAATGTAACCATTGTTTTAGTTCTGGTTTTGAATTTGCTTAAAGAACATGTGAATTATTGGTAATATTCTAACTTGATAGTATGAGATTTTTTAAAAATTAAAGTAACAACTGCTTTGAAATCTTACTCCTCCTCCATGTGACAATGCCACATCCGGGTTCAGGACTCCTTTTTCAAAATTTATTTTCACGGGACGTGGACGTCGTTGGCGAGACCAACATTTGCTGCCCAACCCTAATTGTCCATGTGGTAAAGGTAAGCCCACAGTGCTGTTAGGGAGAGTCTTCCAGGATTTTGACCCAGCAACAGTGAAGGAACAGTGATTTATATCAAAGTTGGGATGGTGAATGACTTTGTGGGGAACTTCCAGGTATTGGGATTCCCAGGTATCTGTTGCCCTTGTTCTTCTAGATGGTAATGGTCGTAGATTTGGAACGTGCTATCTACGGAGACTTTGTGAGTTCCTGCAGTGCATCTTATAAATGATACACACGGCTGCGTCGATGGTGGAGGGAGTGAATGTTTGTGGAAGGAGTGCCAATCAATCGGATTGCTTTGTCCAGGATGATGTTGAGCTTCTTGAGCGTTGTTGGAGCTGCAATCATTCAGCAAGTGGGGAATATTCCATCACACCCTGACTTGTGCTTTGTAGGTAGTGGACAAGCTTTGGGAGTCAGGAGGTGAGTCACTCACCACAGGATTCCTCACCTCTGAGCTGTTCTTATCACCATTGTATTAACACGGATAATCGATTTCAGTTTGTGGTCAAGGCTAACTCCCAGGATGTTGAAAGTGAGCGATTCAGTTATGGTAATGACGTTGAATGGCAAGGGGCGATGGTTTGATTTTCTCTTATTGGAGATGGTTATTGCCTGGCACTTGTGTGGCACAAATGTTGCTTGCCCCTTGTCAGCTCAAGCCTGAATATTGCCCACGTCTTGCTGCATTTGCGCATGGACTGTTTTAGAGTCTGAGGAGTCATGAATGGTGCTGAACATTGTATAATCATCAGTGAACTTCCCCACATCTGACCTTATGTTGGAAAGAAGGTCATTGGTAAAGTTGCTGAAATGGTTGCGTCTAGGTCACTACCATAAGAAACTCCTTCAGTGATGTTGAAGCACGTTGTGGCCCCCGCTGGGTGTGTTCTCCATGGGGATGCATGCAAAATAAGTGGCACAGCTTTCACACCACCTTTCCCACCCAGCCATCAAGTGGAGCCTAATAACACACGAGGTGGGTGGCTGCCAAAATCCCATACCGCCTGCCGGACTGGGTTGACTGACGGCCAACAACTGCAATACAACCATCTTCCTTTGTGCCAGGTATGACTCCAGCCAGTGAAGAGGTTTCATCCTGATTCCCAGTGACTCCAGTTTAGCTAGGGATCTTGATGCCATACTTGATCAAATGCTGCCTGGATGTCAAGGGAATTAACTTTCACCTCACTTCTGGAGTTCAGCTCCTTTGTCCATTTTTGAACCAAGGCTGCAATGAGGTAAGGAGCTGAGTGACCTTGAGTGAACGGGTAATTGCTGATTAAGTGCCATTTGAATGCATTGTTGATGACCCCTTCCATCATTTTACTGATGATTGAGAGTAGACTGATAGGATGGTAAATGGCCTTGTTGGACTTGTCCTGTTCTTTTTGTACAGGACACAGCTGGGCAATTTCCACAATGTCGGGATTTCCACTGTACTGGAACAGCTTGGCTAGGGGTGCGGCAAGTTCTGGAACACAAGTCTTCAGTACTATTGCCGGAATATTATTAGGGCCCATAGCCTTTGCAGTATCCAGTACCTTCAGCTGTTTGTCATGTGGAGTTAATCGACTTGGCCGATGACTGGCATCTGTGATGTTGGGAATCTTTGGAGAAGACTGAGATGGGTCATCTACTCACCGTTTCTGGCTGGAGATTATTGCAAATGTTTCAGCCTTGTCTTTTGCACAGATGCACTGGGCTCCTCCATCATTGAGGATGGGGATATTTGTGGAGCTTCCTCCTACAGTGCGTTGTTTAATTGGCCATCACTATTCACGGCTGGATGTGGCCGCACTGTGGAGCTTAGATCTGATCAGTTGGCTATGGGATCATTTAGCTGTCTATCACTTGCTGCTTATGTTGTTTGACATATAAGTAGCCCTGTGTTGTAGCTTGACCAGGTTGGCACCTCCATTTATGTTTTAATCTCCCTTCTGCCTCTACCACGCAATTCAATGTGCTTTCTCTTGTTTTGTTGTTTAATTTCCTTGAACAAATTCCAGGGTGGGGACAAAATGGTGATTGGAAAAGCGCAGAATGGTGAGCTACTGGAGCAGTATTCCAAAGATTTTATGTGGCCCCCACTGGGTGTGTTCTCCGTGGGGGTGCATGTAAAGAAGGTCACACAGCTTTCCTATCCAGCTATCAAGTGGAGCCTAATAACACACGAGGTGGATGGCTGTCAAAATCCCATACCACCTGCCATATGTAAATAAATAATTAAAGATCAATCAGGCTTGTTTATTGACCTGAATAATTTGTCACCACATCAAAATACAGCTAGTGTAGACAAGTGGGTCTGTGTGGGCAGGCTGCTTTTTAAGACCAAAATTTAAAAAGGACGACAAGGAAGGGAGCACATCACTGAGAGGAGCCCTGAGCTCCACTGTGGCGCCCCCATGACATGTTACCCTCCCCTTCTTTCTGTGGCATCAAAACGCAGCCCCCACCCACTTCCTTCCCCCCCCCCCCTACACCCTGGGCTGTCAGATTATCCCTTGCCCTAAAATCCCAGGACTTTCTGAGGCAGTCGTGATCTTCTTCGCCCTCCTTTCCGCTGTCTTGGCAGCTCCTACTACTGACCTCTAGTGCTGCCAGGACTCTTAGAGCTGCCGGCCAATCAGATTGGCCAGCAGCTGCCGAGGGCAGGATTTCCTCCCACTGAGGGGCGATCGTTCCACTCGTAACTAATTTAGCCTTGCTCTGGCTGCGGGTGGCCTTGTTTCAGTCGTATCAGTTTCGAGATGACCTTCCTCCTAGGGGTGCGAGCAAACCGCCTACCTACACTCAGAAAAGGAAAGTGGTGAACCATTGAAGCAGGGTTGCAAGGAAAACTGTGGAGCTAGGATACTAGACATAAACAGTTCATTTTGAGAAGACAACTGGGTTGATATTCTGGAAGGATGAGGTCAGATGAACTGAAAGGCTTGCTTTACATAAGCTGAATACATAAGGGCAGCACGGTAGCACATGTGGATAGCACTGTGGCTTCACAGCGCCATGGTCCCAGTTTCAATTCCCCGCTAGGTCACTGTCTGAGCGGAGTCTGCACGTTCACCCCTTATCTGCGTGGGTTTCCTCCGGGTGCTCCGGTTTCCTCCCACTGTCCAAAGACGTGCAAGGTTAGGTGGATTGGCCATGCTAAATTGCCCTTAGTGCCAACAAAGATTAGGAGGGGTTGGTGGGTTATGGGGACAGGGTGGAAGTGAGGGTTTAAGTGGGTCGGTACAGACTTGATGGGCCGAATGGCCTCCTTCTGCCCTGTATGTTCTATGTATGTAATATGCAATCTTGCAAAGACGTGAAATAATGGGATAAAGTCTGGCACCGCATTTGTACTTTCAATTTGTGTCTGCTATTTTGCTAAAATTATTAAACTAAGAGAAAGGGTGGCGCAATGGTTAACGTTGCTGCCTCAGGATGCCGAGGACCCGGGTCCGATCCTGGCCCAGGGTCACTGTCCGTGTGGAGTTTGCACAATCTCCCTGTGTTTGCATGGGTCTCACTCCCACAACACAAAGATGTGCATAGGTGGATTGGCCATGCTAAATTGCCCCTTAATTGGAAAAAAAAATAATTGGATACTCTAAATTTATTTTTAAAACATTAAACAAAGAGAAACAATTCAACGTGTTAACGGAAATTTCATAATGGAGGTGATTGATTTATTTTAATTAAAAACTACATGCTTGTTAGCTTGGTTTTCATTATTAGAAATTAAAGGAACATTTTCAATTCGAAGCTCTAATTGTTCCTGCTAAGTTTCAGAAATTAATTCCACCAGAGTGCAAAAAATCTCCTGTTTAATTGAAAACAGACTTCCGTGTGAGGAGACTGTACTTCCTAACTACTCCACATGATGTTGCAGTTGTTATTCGATGAATACTCTGCATGCCACATCCATGGACTAACTTGCCAACATCACTGTAAACGCCACCTTGTCTTCATATAGGTGCCAATACTTATATTTTCAGATCAATCAGGGTGCAGGGTGAAATTCAATTCTTAACGAAAGACAACAGAATGTTTATTTCTTTTGTGTACAATTACAGACCCTTCAAAGAAATTGTCGCCTCAGTAATTGGGATTTTGTGAAACTGTTCATTCCTGCAATTTCATTAACAGATTGTTAATTATGGTGCAGTCTTCCATTTTTCATTAGAAGAGGGATTTAATTTCCCCTGAAATTCACATGTGACACCGGCAGAGCAAACAGACAACTGAGCGAGGCAACACATGCAGAAACATTTAAGTACTAAAGCAGAAATATTAAAGCAGAAATATTACAGTAGGCGACGGCGGCCACCAGCACTCCCGAGACCACACCTTGCCCACCCCCCACCTATGCAACAACCGCGTGTCTCGGAGTCAGCATCTGGAACATGGTGGCATGGCCGGGCATGTTCGATGGTGAGTGCGCCGTGGCCCATTGGCCCCAGGGACCCACAAGAGGATGCCTACCGGGGCATCAAAGGCCATGGGACCTAGTAAGCAGCAGGCTGCCTCCACTGCTGATGTGGATCCTGGGGAAACACCTCAATGTTGGGGCAGAGCACATAGGGCTAAGCAGATAGTGGACCACTGACAGGAGGACACTAGGTTGGAGAAGGGGAGTGTGGGGGGGAATCAGGGGGGTAGAGCGGAGTTGGCATCATTGGTGGCAAGCAGCAGTCGGGGTCACAAGTGTATGATAATAAAACACATTGCACCCGAGACATGTGAAGCCTCCGGCATGTTATTCCACAATGTGGGCCAACCTCCAACCCCCTGGATTGTGTAAGTATGCACTTAGCAGACAGACAGAAGTTAGACGGTGGCACCGGTGCTGAGCTCACAGCGGGTCATCATCACCCTCCTGCCCTCGACATGCACCCATGGACGTGCTGACTCAGGCCCAGTAGCCTGTAGTGATGTAACACAGATCCCTATGAGGTGATGGTGGAACATGGCGATTGGGGGGAGGTTGTGGTCGATGTGTAGGGGGGTGCAAGGGAAGGCGAGGCTGGCCGGGAGGAGGATGGGTGCACTGATGCGGCGGGACGGTGGGTGGGAAAGCGGGGTGGGGGGGGTGTTGGGCGGGGTGTTCGCCGGTGGGGGGGGGTGACGGAGCTCGCCACATATTACGTGAATCGGGCTTGGATGAGGACCTCCCTGGCAGTCCGGGTATTCCGCCTGTCCTCCATCCTCCGGCAGTCCTGCAGGTCCTCCAGGGATTGTCCTCCAGCCCCTCCTTGTCCGGCGACTCCTAATCCTCCTGCTCTGAGGAGGCCGCATATTCCTCCTCCTCCTCCACCTCCAGCATGTTGTCCCACTGCTGTGCCAATTCTGGAGGGCACAGCAGTCCACCACCAGAGCGGTCGAGGCATTGGAAACTAATTTTGAGCCGCCTGGTGCACCATTGAATGACAGCCCATGTGGCCACAGGGGCCTCGTTATATCGGGTCTCTGCATCAGTCTCTGACCTCCACACTGGTGCCATTAACCATGTCCTAAGCAGGTACCCGCCATCCTCCAAGAGCCACCTGGTCACCCTGGAGTGGTCCTCAAAGATGCCGGGGATCTTCGACTGCCTCAGGATGTACCTGTCATGCACACTCCCAGGGAAGCGTGCACACACATGCATGACCTTCATGTGCTGGTTACACAAAGTTTGAACACTCAGGGAGTGGAAACCCTTCCTGTTGATGTTGGGCACTCCCTGATGCCCCAGTACCATCTATTACTCTCTGGACCTGGGGCATTCCGGCGATGGCGGAGAACTCTGCTGCCCAAGCATCCTGTTAGGCTGGATTCATGTCAAAATTTATATAGTTAGGTGCCCGGGCAAACAGGACATCCGTGACTTCACTAATGCACTTGTGGGCTGTAGCTTGTGAAATGCCATACAAGTCCCCGCTCGAGCCCTGGAATGATCCTGAGACATAAACGTTCAGGGTTGTGGTGAGATTGACGGCTCCCAGGATTGGGTATCCTCCTCTCTCACAGGGTGCCAGGTCTGCAGGAAATGGCACAGGTGCCGCACCAACACTATGTTGAAGTAGAGTCTCCTGTGGCACAGCTGTCTGTCATCTATTAGAACAA
Organism: Scyliorhinus canicula; assembly: GCF_902713615.1. NCBI lineage: Eukaryota > Metazoa > Chordata > Chondrichthyes > Carcharhiniformes > Scyliorhinidae > Scyliorhinus > Scyliorhinus canicula. Next base: position 114,552,238 of record NC_052159.1, on the reverse strand, counting down.
ACATTGATGCCTGTACCCCTTGGGCCATCGCTCGCTTCCCCCTCTGGGTGTCTTCCTGGCCTGGTGGACAGCCAGGTCCTCAAGATGTAGGGCGGGGCCCTGCACATGGGCTGCCACCTCATGCCTCTGTCGTCGCTGCTGCTGTCGCCTTTTCCAGCGTCTGGCCGCCTGGTCTGCCGCCAGACCTTAATGGCAGCCTCTGCAGGGTCTAAGATATCGTGTGATATCTGTAAGGGATTGAAGAAGTTGAGGGACAGTCAATCAGCAATGGCTTCCAACCCAGTAAACCCCCCCCCCTTGGCTCCTCCCCTCACATCCCCTATCATTCTTCAACACGCCAAGCAACACGCCCTGCACAAGCATCCCCAGCCACAGTGAGCACCCCGGGCCTCAGACACCCCCTGGTAATACCTGGAACAAGCACTGGTTCCCTCCATGGTGCACACACCCACCCTTTGGATACAATGATGTCACCAGTGCTGAGGCCCAGCTCTTAGGTGTTTGGGTGTTGCCTTCTGACTCTGCGCTGTTGCAGCCTCTGGTGTTCAGGCAAAATGTCCAGGCTTCAAGGTCTGGGGGGGCTGCGAGGCAGCAACACTCACCTGAAACATTCCACTTGGGAGCTGTGAAATGCTCACATTACCATGATTGCGAATTTTCTTTTAGCAATAGCCTTCAGCTGTGAGCCCAAAGGCCGCCACGGTCAGTAGGGGTTATGGGCGGTCGGTGGGACAGATAGGCAGTGGCCCCCATTATGGGTACAGATAATCCAGTGGGTGACATGGTACATGGTGCTGGGACACCCACCCCTGCCCCCCACACCCAGCCCAGGAGTGTCCCCCCGATGGCGGTCCAGCCGTCCCCAACCATGGAGACTCAATGGGCCGAATGGCCTCCTGCATTATAAATTCTATGATCTATGACCTAAATTTGAAGTTTGTGCTGAGAAACATCATGATCTATCCATTCTGCATGCCTTTACACAGCCAGAGCAATCTCACACTAGAACTCTTGCAAATAACTGTGTGAGCTGCGGGGCACGGTAGCACAGTGGCACAGTTGCTTCACAGCTCCAGGGTCCCAGGTTTGATTTGCGGCTTGGGTCACTGCCTGTGTGGAGTCTGCACGTTCTCCCCGTGTCTTTGTGGGGTTTCTCCGGGTGCTCCGGTTTCCAAAGATGTGCAGGTTAGGTGGATTGAGCATGCTAAATTACCCTTAGTGTCAGAAGGGTTAGGTGGGGTTACTGGTTTGCGGGGATAGGGTGGAAGTATGAGCTTGGGTAGGGTGCTCATTCCAGGGGCCCGTGCAGACTCGATGGGCCGAATGGCCTCCTTCTGCACTGTAAATTCTATGAGCTGCATCAAAAGTAGCTGGAAGGAGCTCGACCATCATTTTCAGCACTCCAGGCTTTATAGCAGCAACAGCAATGCACTTTGGAACTGACATGTGTGACTTCTAGGTCCCACAAGTTTGAGAATTTTAATTTAATTTTTAAAGGTTTGAAATTAAAACGCTATGTCAGTAAAAGTGATTGTGAGATGAATAATGATATTTTATTCTTGAAATACGTTTGTAGCCTAAATGCTGAATTAGATTGTTGTAAAAACCGAGAGTTCATACATTCCCTTTCAGGAATGAAACCTGCCAGTCTTATCCGGTCTGCCCTATAAGTAGACTCCTGTCCCACGGCAAAATAGTTGAATCCCAACAGTTCTCCGTCCTATCAAATAACTCAGGTATACCTGCTTCTGAGGCAACTGACCTTGTCAATGACACCACCGAGAATGAATTGAGAAATGCTGACTTTGTTCAGCTTTCACACACAGACACAGCTGAGTCCAATGCAAGTATTTTAACCAGTGCAGTAAAAATAGTGTACAAAGGAATTCCAACCTCCAAGAAAATGTTCCAGCTTGCCACATGTTTTGCTGAAAGTCTGTCAAAATACAAAGGTACACAAGAGTCCAAAGTGCGGAGGCCACTGGCCTTTCTTGAAGTTTGATTTTCCCCTGCATACTAGATGACTGACCAGACAATTACATTCGGCCCTTCCTCACAGCCAAACTACTTCTTCTTAAGGTGCTTATAAAAATAAAAAAGTGGTACATTACAGAACTGGACAGCTGTATTGCTCAGGAAATTTTCAGATAAACAATGTCAAATAGGCAAAGTTCAGCAGAAGGATAAATAAGAAGTGCTCTTCTGAAATGTGAAAGCTTAAAATAAATAACAGAGACCTTTTGTCTGATCTCTCCATGATGGATGATAGAATGTACTTCACCTTTTATTCCTCACCCTCAAACCTGCATGTTTTTGTTTTAAATAGGAGAGCCCGGTATTCCAAGACTGTTGCTGGGAGCTTCAGAGCAGGATGTGATTCAAGGCTGTTTGACAGATATATTAGATTTTCACCAACGCTAACTAAAATAAACTGACATTAACACTAATGTTCTTAAATAAATTCAAACAATTGAGACCACCATAAATGGAGTTTTTATATTTGTAGCATCCTGACATAATTCAAAAGTCTCGATGTGCTCCAAGACTGGTGCCACGTATGATCATTTATCAGTGGTGTTAATGAGAAGAGAGACATGCAGACACTGTTAAAGAGAATACGTTTTGTGGTTCAAATAAGTGTGAGCAGAATTCATGCAATACTTTGTTTACTGAAAAAGAAAGAGCATGACCTAAAATACGGGCCTTCTGAAGTGATTTTCAGTGAGACTGCAGTTACAGTATGAATGCAGCAGGAATCAGGAGTTAGACTCTGACCTGACACTGGAACAAAATGAATTGCTCAGCTTCACTCCACACTGAAATTTGTCCAATTAGATTTCTCGGTGGACAATTTTGGCTTTGATGCTGTCAAGGGCAATATTGGATCAGCCATCCACTGTAACTCTCTCCTGATTTTCATGGATGTTTGTGAGAATGAAAATGAGCTGAGACGGTTAAGAGTCAGCTATATCGCCAATTTTACGCCATCGCGCAGTCATATTAACATGGTTCCAGCCCATATGTTTCGAAGGTGTAATCACTTTGCCCCAATTCTAAGCTTGTACGGCAGGTGGTGCTGAACTTAGCATTGAGTTCAACTGGCCCTCTTTGAGTTTGGGTTTACCCCTTGTATGAATCTTGTCCTGCTCCTTTCCCTTGCCAACAAAAATGGGATCTGTAGAAAATGGACTGCCGGACTTCCACATCTGGGTTCGCGAACAACTCCATGGAAATCCCAGTCTTAGAGTATGTTTGATTGCATAAACAGAGAGTGGTTGGTTGGGGAAAAATTGGCTTGGGGAGAAAGAGCTACCTACTGCACTGCCCTTTAAAACACACGGTCCATGCACTAACCTGAGCTTCTCAATATTATTTCCAGTTCTTTTTAAAATATTTTTATTGAAGCATTTGCAAAAACGTTTATAACAATAACAAACAAACCAATAATAACATAAACATCAACATGGTAAACAAGATATTTCCCACCCAAACCCTTCTGTACATCCCATAACCATATTGCACCTACCCCTCCCCCCCTTCAGAATGCTGCATCTGCTGACATTTTAATTTTCCCCGAGAAAGTCGACGAACGGCTGCCACCTCCGAGAGAACCCCAGCATTGACCCCCCTCAAGGCAAACTTTATTTTCTCCAGCTTGAGAAACCCAGCCATGTCACTGACCCAAGTCTCTACTCTCGGGGGCTTTGAGTCCCTCCACATTAAAAAGGCTATCAAGGAGGCAAAGGCCAAAACGTCGGCCTCTTTCACTCCCTGAACTCCCGTCTTCTGACACTCCAAAGATCGCTATCTCTGGACTCGGCACCACCCGCGTACCTAGTACCTTGGATATTGCCTTGGCAAACCCCCTACCAGAATCCTCCAACATCGAGCATGCCCAAAACACGTGGACATGGTTTGCTGGGCTTCCCACACACCTTGCACATCTATCTTCTACCTCGAAAAACTTGCTAATCCTCGCCGCTGTCATGTGTGCCCGGTGTACCACCTTAAACTGTATTAGACTGAGCCTAGCACATCATGAGGAGGAGTTAACCCTGCTTAGGGCGTCCGCCCACAGACCCGCTTCTAACTCCCCACCTAGTTCCTCCTCCCACTTCCCTTCAGTTCCTCCACTGGGGTCTCCTCCAACTCCAACAACTCCTGATAGGTATCTGACACTTTCCCCTCCCCCACCAAGGTACCAGATACATCTCTGTCCTGTATCCCTCGTGGCGGGATCAGTGGGAAAGTCAGAAAGTCCCGGACTTGTAAGTATCTGAAACCATTCCCCGTCAGCAGCTTGAACTTGTCCTCCAGCGCCTTCAGACTGGGAAAACTCCCATCTATGAATAGATCTCCCATCCTCCTAATTCCTGCTCTCTTCCAACTACGGAACCCGCCATCTATCCTGCCTGGCGAGAACCTGTGGTTGTTGCAAATCGGGGGCCAGACTGACGCACCCTCCACCTTCTTATACCTCCTCCATTGCCCCCAGATCCTCAATGCTGCCACCACCACCGGGCTAATGGAGTACCGGGCCAGCGAGAACGGCAGAGGTGCCATTACCAGTGCTCCCAAACTGGTGCCTTTGCATGATGCCGCCTCCATCTGCTCCCATGCCGACCCCTCCCCATTATCCAGTTCCTAAGCATCGCTATATTCGCCACCCAGTAGTAGTTGCAGAAGTTCGGCAGCGCCAACCACCTCCAACAACATTTTCTTCACCCGCGGGGTTTTATTCGCCCATACAAAGTCCAAAATAATCTTGTTTACCCGCTTGAAAAAGGCCTTGGGGATGAAGATGGGGAGGCACTGGAAGACAAACAAAAATCTTGGGAGCATCGTCATTTTCATGGTCTGAACCCTCCCCGCCAGTGATAGTGGGAGCATATACCATCTTTTAAAGTCCTCCTCCATTTGCTCCACCAACCGGGTTAGGTTGAGCCTGTGTAATGCCTCCCATTTCCGAGCCACCTGTATTCCCAGGTAGCGAAAGCTCCACTCTGCCACCCTGAGTGGCAGCTCCTTCAGTCTCCTCTCCTGCCCCCTTGCCTGGATCACGAACAATTCACTTTTTTCCACGTTCAATTTGTACCCCAAGAACCTGCCAAATTCCGCAGGATCTGCATTACCTCCCCCATCCCCTCTACCAGGCCCGAGATGTACAAGAGCAGATCGTCCGTGTACAGTGAAAGCCGGTGCTCCAACCACCCCACCCGAACCCGACCCTGATACTTCCTTGATGCTCTGAGCGCCATGGCCAATGGCTCTATAGCCAGAGCGAACAGCAACGGGGAGAGGGAGCACCCCTGCCTCGTCCCTCGGTGTAGCTTAAAGTACCCCGACCTCAGCCGGTTCATGCACATACTCGCTACCGGTGCCTGGTAGAGCAATCGCACCCAGTCGATGAAGCACTCCCCAAACCCAAACCTCCCCAGCGTCTCCCAAAGATACTCCCACTCCATCCAATCAAAAGCCTTCTCCGTATCAATCGCAACCACCACCTCCGCCTCCTCTCCTTCTGAGGGCATCATAATTACATTCAAAAGCTCCAAACGTTAGCATTGAGCTGTCTACCCTTAACAAATCCGGTTTGGTCCCCCCACTATCACCCCCGGGACACAGTCTTCTATCCTAGTGGCCAAAATCTTCGGCAGCAGCTTGGCATTTATGTTCAAAAGCGAGATGGGACTATGTGACCCACATTGCTCCGGGTCCTTTTCTTGTTTAAGGATGAGCAAATTCGAGGCCTGCTACATTGTTGGGGGGAGGATTCCCCTCTCTTTAGCCTCATTGAAGGTCCTCATCAGCAGTGGGCACAACGCCTCCGAGAACTTCTTATAGAATTCTACCGGGTAACCCTCCGGCCCCGGAGCCTTGCCCGACTGCATGCTCTGCAATCCTTTACCAATTTCCTCTGCCTCAATCGGGTCCCCCAGCCCCTCGACCAGGTCCTCCTCCACCCTCACGAACCTCAACTGGTCTAGGAATCGCCTCATCCCTTCTAAACCAGACGGCGGCTCTGACTCATATAATTTACTATTAAATTCTTTAAAAACGTCGTTCACCCCCCTGGGTCCAATTCCATGTCGCCCTCTCTATTCCTTACTCCCCCAATCTCCCTGGCCGATTCTCTCTTCCTAAGCTGGTGCGCCAACATCCTGCTCGCCTTTTCCCCATATCCATAGACCGCCCCCCTTGCCCTCCTCAACTGCTCCACCGCCCTCCCCGTGGTCAACAACTCAAACTCTGTATGTAGTTTCTGACGCTCCCTCAGGAGCCCCGCGTCCGGGCCTCCGCATATCTCCTATCCACTCGAAGTATCTCCTCCACTAATCTCTCCCTTACTGCTCGTTCCACCTTTTCTCTGTGGGACCGAATGAAAATTAGTTCCCCTCTTACAACTGCTTTCAGAGCCTCCCAAACTATCACCTAACTAATTCTCAATCCCTTTCTCAATCTCGTCTGATAAATGATCTTTAGATATGTCTCCTGAAGCATTGCTACGTCTGCCTTCAGCCCCTTTAAATATGCAAAGACGCAAGCCCTTTTGACCAGCCCATTCAAACCCCTCAAATTTCATGTAATCAGCCTGGACGGGGGGCTGCCATCGCTCCCCGCCTCCCCCACCAACCCCTGCTGCCAACTAGCCATAATCTTTTTTTGGCCAGCCCAGAGGCCGCTACCCCTGCTTCCCCAAGCTCCCCCAAAAGCAGCCACCGCCCTCGACCTCCCTTTTGTTCCCCGATAATAGTTCCTCCCTTGTCAACAAAGCAGCCTCCCACTTCCCCCCTCCCCCCCACAACAGTCCCCGAAACCTAATACCCTAGATCAAGCACCATCTTAACACATGTGCAGCCCCCACCACGCTTTCCGAGAGTCCCTCTCCCAACATGCATAAACCATTTAAAAACATCGCAGACCTCAGTAAGTAAACAACCTCAAGTAAAAGAAATTAGTATAAACCAATGAAGAAACAATCACTTGAAACCAGACCCAACCTCCCACAAAATAGCACCAACTTCAGGGACTCCCGCCCCCCCTCCGCATCCATTCTCTTCAAAAACAAAGCACCCTCAGACCACCGCCCCAGAACCCCATATAGTCTTATTTGAATCGATATACAAATTGCAAAAATTATTGACTGCCGCCAGATACCCCCTTCAACACTTAAGTGTCCTTTAAGACGCTTCCAACTTCTTTTCTTTGATAAAAGACCATACATCGCCCGGTGCCTCAAAGTAAAGGTGCCGGTCCTCGTGCGTAACCCACAACTGCGCTGGATACAACATCCTGAATTTCACCCCCTTCTTGAAAAGGATCGCCTTCACCCATTGAACTCCACACGTCTCTTGGCCAGCCCCGCTCCCAGGTCCTGGTAGATGCGCACCTCGCTGTTCTCCCATCTGCTACTCTGCTCCTTCTTGGCCCACCGCAAGACGAGTTCTTTGTCCGAAAAGCGGTGGAAACGCACCACCATGGCCCTCGGCGGGTCTTTCGCCTTCGGCTTCCTTGCGAGGGCTCGATGTGCACCGTCCATTTCCAGGGGCCGAGAAAATGCCCCAGGCCCCATCAGTGCCTCCAGCATGCTTGCCACATATGTGCCCACATTCGACCACTCAATTTCTTCAGGAGGCCTACGATCCTTACGTTCTGCCTCCTGGACCTGTTCTCCAGGTCCTCCAGCTTCTCCTGCATTCTCTTGTGGCACTCATCCAACACCTCCAACTTTGTGCTCCAGCATGGTTAGGTAGTCCTTCTGGCTGGACTACTTCAGCTCAATTTCTTGTATTGCTTTCCCTTGGGCCGCCTGATTCAATACCATTTGATCGACCGCAGTCTTGATCGGGTCCAGTGTTTCCTTTTTTAGCTCAGCGAAATAGTCCTTAAAGAACTTCATCTGTTGCTCCTTAGACCACTGAGCCACCGCTCCCTGGTCCTGACCCTCCGTCATGCTGCACCGCGATACCAGCTCCGACTGCTTCACTCTATCCGGGCTGAGTCTTTTCACATGGCCACTTCTAGTCTAATTAGCCATACATCGGAGAGGGAGTCCTTAATATCGTCCACTACACCGATCTATCCCTTAAAGTCCGAGAAAAGTCGGGAAAAAAGGTCCGAAAGTCTGTTTTAGGCAGGAGCTATCGAATGTGCGACCTACTGCTCCATGGTCGCCACCAGAAGTTGTTTATAATTTTAGCCAACACGTTTACATCATTGGTCGAGAAGTAACCCTCTTAATGGCCTCCCACTGAACTGTGGGACCATTACAAGGCAGGTTTTGCAATATGATAGCCGGGATCAGGCTGGCATGCACGGGCTAGATTCAGCCAGTCAAGAAAATCTCATGCGAGACATCCTCTTGGCAATACAATGGGTTTCATCATCATATCCAAAGATGTGCAAGTTAGGTGGATTGCCAATGCCAAATTTCCCTTAGTGTCCAAAGGTTAGGTGGGGTTATGGGGGATAGGATGGGGGTGAGTGGCCGAGGTAGGGTGCTCTTTCAGAGGGTCAGTGCAGATACGAAGGGCCGAATGGTCACTTTCTGCATTATAGGGATCCTATGATCACTGCGTCAACATTTCAGAATTCCCTCCTGAACACATTGTGGAGCAACTCCAGCATGTAGCCTGCAGCAGTTCAAGGGCAATTAGGGATGGGCAATAAGTAACTGCCATGTCAGTGATGGCCGCATTCTGGGAATGAATCAAAACAAATTTGGCACCCAGCAGCCTCCTACACTACAACAGAACAAAGAGAATCACTGGTCATCATCCATTTCAGATTGCAAGACCAAAGCCATGGAGCTAGCTGTGTTGTGAGTTAAGTGAATTATTTTGTTAATAATCGGATTCTCCGATCGCCGACGCTGAAATTGCGTTTTGGCTGGAGAATCCATTTTACGCCGGAATCAGGGGGCGGTGCCCTCTAAAATAGCGTATTGCACGCTGTCGGGACAGCTTCAGGATGTCACTCGAGGCCCTCCGAAGGGTCGAGTCTCCAACGGCATGGGGCGCATATCCTCACAACTTTCGGGGACCTCGCGTGGCGGCTGCGGACTGTGCGCAGTGCCGACACAGTCCGGTGGGGGGGTGGGGGGGTGGGGGGGGGGGGGGTCCCGCTGGCAGGGGGGGGGGTCCCGCTGGCAGGGAGGGCTTCGGCCACAGACCCAGCCATTCTGCGGCCGTATCCTCAAGTAAAGCTGGTTTACATGGCGAGGCTGCTAGCCCCCACCGGGTGGTGATTGGGTGCGGGAGCGGCTGCAACTTTTTTGGATATAGCTGCAGAATTGGAGAATCCAGCCCTTGGAGTCCAGGGTGGCCATTCATTCATCCTCATTGAATGATTCTACAGGTATTGTTTGTTTGCTGAAACAATCACAATATTTATGCAGCTAGCCAGTGCCTGCGTCTGTGTTTTAAGGAGAATAGGAAGGAGAGGGTTTTGAAAGATCGCCCGAGAAACCTGAATAAATTAACTTAATTGAATGAAAATAATCTTCCCAAAAGAACCTCTGTGATTCATTTTGACACATGTAAAGGGTATTTTAGTCAGACAAGTCAATGAAAAGACCAATTGAAGGGGACAAATTAGATAACTGTCAAGTTCTGTGAGAGAAATCACATCACTTCAAGAATCAGATCTTGCTGATCCGCTCTGCAACCTCCCTATCGATTTGATTTAGGTCATTTATTTTGCCCAGAAACATCACTGATTAGTAATTATACATAAGGGTTACCTTTGAGGCTGGAAGTTAAAGCAATTGATTTTACTGTTGATTAATCTTGTCTGATACTCATAGATCATTGAACTAATCAGTGTGTGTAAAGGCAGACTCCCACAATGTTCCGCGCATAATTTTGGCAACCAAGTTATGATCAGAAGATTACATCACATTTTAAAACCATTTCCACCTGGAGACATGAGTATATAATTTAAGTTGGTAATTCAGTTTAGCACGGAGGGAATGCTGCACTGTCAGAGGCCTCACCTTTTGGCTGAATTGTTAAGCTGGGACCCCATCTACCCTCTCAGGTGAACATAAAAAACCTCAGTAGCCCTGAAAAGCCAGACTGGATGTCGTGTTGGCTTGTGTAGGCTTGAGCGATGAACAGACACTTCCAACACAGGTGAAGGTTCAACTCGATTTTATTAACTCCTTCTAACTAACTAACACACGATGACTGTGGGTCTAAATAATGCTAACTTGAACTAGAGACCTAAGCCTTGTTCAAACCAGTTGATTCTCTCAGCATGTGTTGTGAGTCCGTGCTGGGCTGAATAAGTTCCCGTTACACTCAGAGGCAGCACCCAGAATGAGCGGGAACCGTGATGCCCTCTGCCTTTATAGTGCGTGTATTCTAACTGGTGATTGGCTGCGGTGTTTGTACATGTTGATTGGTCCCTGTGTGTGTCCATCAGTGTGTGTCTGCACCATAATATATTGGTATATATTATGACATCCCCCCTTTTATAAAAAAAATGTTGATCTATGTGCTAATAAATAATGTGGGTGTGTGGAGAATGTACCTAGCTACGTGTGAGGTGCGAAGACATATGTACAAGGCTATATACAGGGAACAAGACTATTTACAGAGGAAGGTGCCTGGTGTAGATAACTACCATGAACTAGAACAACCAACGGACCTATTTACAAATCACTGGATTACAAAGGCAACTACAAAGAATATGGGAAAAAAAAACATTTCAAATAGTCCATATATGTGCAGAGTTCATAAGTTCAGTCTCTGAGGTGGGCGACAAACCTCTGGTTGACTGCCTCAAGGGTGGGGCAATGGCTGGCGCCTCAGGAGCTGGGAGGGCTGTAGCACAGTCAGGGGCAGGCAGAGTGACCGGAAGCGCCACACAGTCCACGACAGGATCAGTAGAAGAGCCGGTCAGAGGATTCCGTGATGACCCTGGAACCAGGCGAAGAGCACGCCTGTTGCGGCGCCGAATGGATCCATCCATTAAGCGGACCAGGAAGGAGTGGGGGGCCACCTATTTAGAACGACAGCAGGCGCAGACCAGCCACCATCTGGGAGGTGGATGCGAACCTTGCCGCGTGGATGGATGTCAGGAAGGTCAGCAGCCCGTGAGTCGTATGATATTTTCTGCTGCAGTCGAGACATGTGCATGCGGTGGAGCACGGGACATGGTCGAGGTTGGGAGCAAGAATTGATGGCACCGTCATTCTGAGGGTGCGGTTCATTAGCTGCTGAGCAGGCGACAGGCCGGTGTAGAGCGGGGCAGAGCGATATGCCAGCAGAGCAAGATGAAAATCTGAGCCGGCGTCGGTGGCCTTGCTGAGGAGCCGCTTTACGATGTGGACCCCCTTTTCCGACTTCCCATTGGATTGGGGGTACAGGGGGACTGGACGTCACGTGCTGGAAATTGTAGTGTCGGGCGAAGCCGGCCCATTCCTGGCTCGCAAAACAGGGGCCGTTGTCCGACATGACCATCAGCAAAATGCCATGTCGGGCAAATGTCTCCTTATACGCCCTGATCACAGCCGAGGATGTGAGGTCGTGCAGCCTGATGACCTCCGCGTAATTGGAGAAGTAGTCGATGATGATGACGTAGTCCCTGCCCAATGCATGGAACAAGTCGATGCCCACTTAGGTCCAAGGCAATGTGACAAGCTCATGGGGTATCAGGGTCTCCCGCGGTTTATTACCCTCTTAGAGAAGAAATTTCTCCATGTCTCGATCTTAAATGGACGACCCCATACTCGTTGATTATGCCCTCTTGCCCGAGACTCTCCGATAAGAGGAAACTTCCTCTCAGCATCTTAGCATAGTGGCTGGAAATTCCCTCAGAGCCGTTTATCCTTTGCTGTTGTAACTTTGCTGGATGTATGGTGCAAACCCTATTCATCCACATAAACAAAGTTTCTGTGCACATCTGCAAATCAATTTAGAGTGGCGGAGTGGGAGCAGCCCAAGTAAATTCCCAGGCAACATTCGGCACAAAATCAGTAATGTCCATGTCCAGCTAAATCTGGTGACTGTTCATTCTTGGGCTGATAAGTGGCAAGTAATGCTAACCAACAATTATTGACTAGCTTTAGATTCCAGATTTATTAATTGTGTTTAAAATCCAAGGACTGCTCTGGTGGTATTTGAACCCAAGTTTCTGGTTCTGGGCATTACTAGCCCAGTGATCTTACCACTATGCCACCATCTCCTTCCTCTATCAACAGGCTACCATTGACCAAAAACTGAACTGGTCCAGTCATACAAATATTAAGGCTGGTACAAATACTAAAATCCATGTATACGACATCAACTACTCTACCTTTATCTACACACTTAGTTACCTTCTCAAAGAATTCTATCAAATTTGTGAGGCAAGACTTACCCTTCACGAATCCGTGTTGACTATCCCGGATGAAGCTACATCTTTCCAAATAGTCATAAATCCTATCCTTCAGGACCTTTTCCATTAACTTACCGACCACTGAACTAAGACTAACTGGCCTATAATTACCAGGGTCATTCCTATTCCCTTTCTTGAACAGAGGAACAACAGTCGCCGCTCTCCAGTCCTCTGGCACTATCCCCATGGACAGCCAGGACCCAAAGATCAAAGCCAAAGGCTCTCCAATCTCATCCCTTGCCTCCCAAAGAATCCTTGGATATATCCCATCTGGCCCGGGAGACATGTCGACCCTCAAGTTTTTCCAAATTGTTAAAACATCCTTCCTCAGAACATCGACCTCCTCCAGCCTACCGACCTGCATTGCACTCTAATCCTCAAAAACATGGCCACCTCTCCTTGGTGAACACTGAAGAAAAGTATTAATTTAATGCCTCTCCTATTTCTTCTGACTCCATACACAAGTTCCCACTACTGTCCTTGACTGGCCCAACCCTCACCCTGGTCATTCTTTTATTTCTTACATAAGAGTAAAAAGCCTTGGGGTTTTCCTTGATCCGACCCGCCAAGGACTTCTCATGCCCCCTCCTAGCTCTCCTAAGCCCTTTTTTTTTAGCTCATTCCTTGCTACCTTGTAACCCTCAATTGACCCAACTGAACCTTGTTTTCTCATCCTTACATACGCTCCCTTTTTCCTCTTGACAAGACATTCAACCACTTTTGTGAACCATGGTTCCCTCACACGGCCATTTCCTCCCTGCCTGACAGGGACATACCTATCAAGGACATGCAGTATTTGTTCCTTGAACATGCTCCAATTTTTATTTGTGCCTTTCCCTGACAGTTTCTATTCCCATCTTATGCTCCCTAATTCTTGCCTAATCGTATCATAATTACCCCTCCCCCAATTATAAACCTTGCCCTGCCGTATGGCCTTATCCCTCTCCATTGCAATAGTGAAGGACACCGAATTTTGGTCACTATCTCCAAAGTGCTCTCCCACAAACAAATCGAACACTTGGCCCGATTGGAATAGTGTAGGTCAGATAGGCTTCAGATGGTTTCACAGGTCGGCGCAACATCGAGGGCCGAAGGGCCCGTACTGCGCTGTAATGTTCTATGTTCTATGTTCTATGTTCTATTACCCAGTACCAAATTCAATGTGCCCCCCCCCCCCCCCCCCCCCCCCCTCTTGTCGGCCTATCCACATATTGTGTCAGCAAACCTTCCTGCACACACTGAACAAAAACTGCCCCATCCGAACTGTTCGGCCTATAGAGATTCCAATCAATATTTGGAAAGTTAAAGTCACCCATGACAACTACCCTGAGACGTCCACACCTATCCATAATCTGTTTTGCAATTTCTTCCTCCACATCTCTATTACTATTTGAGGGCCTATAGAAAACTCCTAACAATGTGACCGCTCCTTTCCTATTTCTACCTTCGACCCATATTACCTCAGTAGGCAGATCCCCTTCGAACTGCCTTTTTGCGGCCGTTAAACTATCCTTGATTAACAATGCTACTCCTCCACCTCTTTTACCACCTTCCCACTGTTACTGAAACATCTATACTCCAGAACTTCCAACAACCATTTCTGTCCCTGTTCTAACCATGTCTCCGTAATGGCCACAACATCGTAGTCCCAAGTACCAATCCACGCTCCAAGTTCACCTACCTTATTCCGGATGCTCCTTGCATTGAAGTAGACACACTTCAACCCACCTTTCTGTCTGCCGGTACACTCCTGCGACCTTGATACCCTCCTCAGTACCTCACTACTCTCAACACTGGCTTCTGGACTGCAGCTTGTTTTCCCAGCCCCCTGACAAATTAGTTTAAAGCCCCCCCCCCCCCCCCCCCCCCCCCCCCCGCGCGAAGAGTCATAGCAAATTTCCCTCCCAGGATATTGGTGCCTCTCTGGTTCAGGGGCAAACTGTCCTGTCTGTACAGGTCCCACCTTCCCCAGAATGTGCTCCAATTATCCACGTAACTGAAACTCTCCCTGCTACACCATCCCTGCAGCCACATGTTCATCTGCACTCTCTCCCTGTTCCTCACTTCGCTAGCATGTGGCACCAGCAACAAACCAGAGATGACAACATGGTTTGTCCTGGCTCTCAGCTTCCACCCTAGCTCCCTAAATTCCTGTTTTAATTCCCCATCCCTTCTCTTACCTATGTCGTTGGTACCGACGTGTACCACGACTTGTGACTGCTCCCCCTCCCCCTTAAGGATTCTGAAAACCCATGAGGGACTGGAGAATCACCAGGTCCTGGGCCACCGGTCATGATGGACCACGTACCCGCCAACCCTGACCCCATACCCACCCCCTGACCACCTCCCACCACTTCCCCCAGCCCTAGCAGAAGTCTCCCGGGCAGCGGCATGGATCTTGGCCAAGTGTGGCGGCGCTGGACACTGTCCGCAGCCGACATGTCGGGTTTCCGACCACACGTCTGGGACCGTCAGGAACACAGCCCGTTGGAGGTGAAGCATCGCGGCTGGGCTGGCTGATGACACGCCAACGGCTTTGTGGCTGTGCGCGGCTCGATGATTCTTATTCGGAGGGTGGGGACCATCGCGAAATGGCGCCAGGCCGACGTCTGCCCTGATTCCAGCATCGGAAGCCATTCTCCGCCCGATCGCTATTCCTGATTTCGCTGTCGGGCTACAGAGAATCCCACCCCTGGTATCCCTTCTGCTTCCTCTTTTGAGAGTGTAGTTGATATTTTATTTTGTGACTTGCTTGTTGATTTGAAAGACATGGCAATGTTGTTCTTATCTTCCTGTTCATTAGTAATTGTGATGGACTCAAGTCTTTACTGCAAAGGTTTCTGCCTTATTTACAATGGTGAAGACGGTCACTAACATCTTAACATGAAGTAGTCGAAGGATGTTGATGAATTTCTCTAGATAGGGTCTTCCAAAGCACTTTCCTATTGACTGAGTCAAAAGGCAGCGTTAGATCGTTGATGTAGTGTGGTTGATGTTGCTCCTTGCATTTCTCTTTAAGTTGCCGAGCAGTGAAAATCATGAGCATTGCTCTGAGGTTTGGTCAGAAGCCACATTGGCTTAACAATTTCTTCAGAGACTGGGAGAAGGCTGCTGGCGAGGATTTGGGTGGTGATATTCCAGACGATGAAGAGTAGGGTGATTGCTCAGTAGCTCCCACATTCCGCTTTGTCTCCTTTCTTGAAGATGGTGGTAATGATGGTATCCCTGAGGTCGGCAGGGATTTCTTCTTTGTCCCAGATTTTCAGCAACAGCTGATGGAGATGACGGGTGATATCTTCTCCTCCAAGTTTGGGCCGAGGGCCGAAGGGCCTGTTCTGTGCTGTACTGTTCTATGTTCTATGTTCTAAGTTTAAAAATCTCCAATGGGATCCGATCCACTCCTGTGGCTTTTCCATTTTTCATGTGCTTAATGGTGACTTTGACTTTGCCTGCCTTTGGTGGAAGTCCAAGATCTTCTTTGATGGTGAGTTAGGGGATTTCCTCGAACACATCCTTATCTAAGATTTTATCACAGTTTAGGAGTTCTTTGAAGTGTTCGCTCCATCGGAATCCAATATTTTCTCTGTCTCTCAAGAGTATTCTGTCCTTACTCTAAAATGGTTTGAGACCTAGTGTGTTTGATCCATATATTGCCTTGGTGGTACTGAAGAAGCCTCCACTATCAGGCTTGTCAGTGAGGAGTTGCAGCCACTTAGCTTTCTCAGTCCACCATTGGTTCTTGACTTTTCTAGTTCTTCTTTCTACTCTGTCTTGGCTAATTGATGATTTCTCCTCTTTGTCTTGCAGGGTAATTGTGCCAGGTATGGAGAGCCTTCCTCTTCTTGTTGATGAAGTCATGGATGGTGTGGTCATTCTCGTTGAACCAGTTTTGGTATTTTCTGGTCTTGAAGCTTGAGATGATGGCTGTCTTCAGCTCTTACTCGTTTTCCTCTATGCCATTAGAATGGTCAATTTGGAGAATATAGTGTTGAAAATTCACAATAAAGCTTGGTTCTTGAACTTTTTTTTGAACTGTTTCTTCATCTTCCATACTTCTGGTGGAGTTTGATGGATATAGAAGAGCTGATGAGCCAGTGGTCTGTCCAGCAATCATCTTCACTGATCATCGCTTAGGTAGTGAGGGCATCGGATGATGACAAAGTGGATCATGTGCCATTACTTTGATGGTGGACATCTCCATAGGGTCTTGAACTTATCTTTTTAGCGTAACAGTGTGTTAGTGATGACAAGCTGGTGTTCTGCGCACCTGTTGAGCAGGGAAACCCCGTTGGAGTTGCAATTCCCAACTCCATTTCCGATGGTTCTTTTCCAACCTTGGCATTGAAGTACCCAAAGAGGATGATCTTATCTTCCTCAGGTATGTTGGAGAGTATGGTATCAGAAGATGTCCCCCAACAGGGCTGGTATAAAATGAGTGGGTATGGAATGGTAAATGCATGGCTGCAATTTGTACTTGGCTACTACCCTATCTTTGCCGGGTGAAGCGATTTAACATCAACCCTTACATATCCTCCAGCTATAAAATGAGCTTGGTCATATGTTTCAATCTAATCTCATTAAACATTTCATTGATTCATGATGTTCTCCAGCTGCAAGACAAATTACATGGCCTTGGCTAATCCAAGCATTTATTTTTTCACCTTTTAATGGCATTTCTTCCGTCAAGACCCTCACTTGTCTATTGCAGATGCTCATCCACTCAAATTCTTTGGCCCACTATGACAAGGCGCAGGCAACCAGTCCATGCTCAGATGGCAGGTTGGCCATGGAAACCTTTTAAGGAGGTTTTAAACATTCATTTTAGAAAGGTTTCAATTGCTTTACTGCCAACACCCAGGTTTTCTTGTATCAGATAATAAAGGGCCAGGGAGATCAAAGGCTTCCTTCGGGCCTAACAAGTTAATCCTGTAGACATTGTCAACAGCCACAACCTCAATGGTTTTCCCCGCAAAATGCTTCCATCCGTGATTCCCTTCTCCTCCCCCGCACTCTCCAAACTTCCCAACCCTCTTTCGTGACACTGTCGATTTATCCACCCACATTTTACTGCTGCATATAATCTGTTGGCTTCCCCTGTTCAAAAATTAAATCATTGCATTAGGCAACACTGTACATCATTAAAAACAAAGTACTTGAAATCATGCAGCTAAGGTTAAGTAGTGTTCCATAAGGGCTGGTGCTGTGACAAACATTGCTCACAATTTACATGAAGAATTTGGACTTGGAATCAGAAATATAGGGGGGGATTTTTGACTCCCGGTTTGGGGAGGCAGGAGCAGCGGCAGGGGCAGGATATCCAGGGGTATCCCAAAACACATTTTCCGCTGGTGAGATTTCCCGGAGCAATTGACTCTGCCCCCGCCAATGATGTAACGGGTATTCACCATTTGAATATATTTAAATAGTTTTATCAAGCTTTTAAGCATGGTAGTCACCCACCCCCCCCCCCCCCCCCCCCCCCCCCGCAACCTTGTTAAATTGATCCCCATGACGTGGACCTGGCGAGCAGAAAACACAGAGGTGCTCATGACCCCCCACAGAGTCCCCCCCAATTCACAGAAAGCAGCCACCCCACACAGAAAGGCTCCTCTCCGCCAAGGAACACCCACCCACGCAACACCCTCACACCACCCAACACTGCCCCTGGAACTGTCCCCTGGCAATGCCAAGAGCCATTGCTAAGGTACTGCCCAAGAATGGCCATCTCCATCCTTGGGGCTATACTCACCTGTGCAGCTCCGGAGGTTTCTGCTTGTCAGGTGCACGTCATGAGAATAAGAGGTGCCCTGAGAGAGCTCTTTAAAAACATGAAAGGATTTCATATGATGTAGGGAGAGAACATATTTCTTTTCATTCACTTCTGGGCACCCCATGCTTTAAGGGGTCTGGAGGCTGGCATTGTTTCCTGTGTCCTCCTTGCTGGGCTTGTTTCCAAATCACTTCTAAGGGATGCCCATTCTTAGTGGGAGATGGAAAGTAGATGGGAGGAGTTGGCTCAGCACTGGGGGAAACTGGGGTTTACAAGATGGGCTACCTGTGAGGTGGCTGAGTGAGAGATGACCTTGGAGGTGTGAGGGGGTTAGAGGGTGCAGTGAGACACTGGAGGTGGCAGACTTACTCTGTCACTCATCTATTCCCTGCACTGCTGCCTTGTCCTCTTCTGGAGAGAACTGTTCAGGGCACCCACTGAGAATTTCTGTGCTGGTTTCATGCTGCCATCCCCCGTCATAGATTCATAGATTTTAAAGTGCAGAAGGAGGCCATTCGGCCCATCAAGTCGGCACCGGCCCTTGAAAAGAGCACCCTACCTAAGCCCACACCCACCCTATCCCCACAACACAGTAAACCCACCGAACCCAAACTTTTTGGACACTAAGGGCAATTTAGCATGGCCAATCCACCTAACCTGCACATCTTTGGTCATGGATCTGGAGTAAGTGCTGGGCAGTGTTGGGGAGGCATTTATATGGAACTCCCCAGTGATTTCCATGATTAGGTTTCCCCAGGGTGAATGAATCAGCAGGAGGGCACCAAGAGCGCATCGTGATCACATAGGGAAACAAAACTTTTCTTTAAGAGGCTCAAAATTCTGTGAGAAATCCTGCCAATGCACCGGTTTTCTCACCTGACCTGACGCTTTGCCATTTTTTGATAAGGTCCTGTCTGATGTGTCAAAATTCTTATTAAGTATGTTCTATATTTAAATGCAGTATATCCAAAGTAGGCACTAAGTGTTGAATATAAGCATTACATAATGAACACTAGAGAAGTGAAATCTGACAGTTTTATTTCAAACAATATTGTCCTGCAATACAATGGTCTCATGTGCAGTCTCATGCTGACAGCTAATGGAAAGGATGCTGGGAGCCTGAATACAAAATGGGGGTGAAGTTGATGTCTGGCAAAACTATGGCTCAGCAGTAAAAAGCGAAGATTAGAGGAACACTCAGCGTGTCAAAGAGCACTTGCAGAACCCTATTTTACATAGGTCTGTAAAGAAAATCATTCCATGCAAGGAAGGTTGATTAGGCTGTGAAAATTAGGGCAGCTCTTCAGACAGACACTGATAATAGTCACGGAGTTACATAGAACATAGAACAGTACAGCACAGAACAGGCCCTTCGGCTCTCGATGTTGTGCCGAGCAATGATCACCCTACTCAAACCCACGTATCCACCCTATACCCGTAACCCAACAACCCCCCCTTAACCTTACTTTTTTAGGACACTATGGGCAATTCAGCATGGCCAATCCACCTAACCCGCACATCTTTAGACCGTGGGAGGAAACCGGAGCACCCGGAGGAAACCCACGCACACACGGGGAGGACGTGCAGACTCCGCACAGACAGTGACCCAGCCGGGAATCGAACCTGGGACCCTGGAGCTGTGAAGCATTTATGCTAACCACCATGCTACCGTGCTGCCAATAAGAAAATAATAATAATCTTTATTGTCACAAATTGGCTTACATTAACAGTGCAATGAAGTTACTGTGAAAAGCCCCTAGTCTGTTTGGGTACACTGAGGGAGAATTCAGAATGTCCAATTCACCTAACAACACATATTTCGGGACTTGTGGGAGGAAACCGGAGCACCCGGAGGAAACCCACGCAGACGCAGGGAGAATGTGCAGACTCCGTACAGACAGTGAACCAAGCTGCGAATCAAACCTGGGACCCTGACGGGTGTCCGTTATAAAGGTCCTGTTGTAAGGTGGCTCTCCCATGTTCCGGGAAAATCACCCTGGTGCCCCAAAGGAGGACAGCATCCTCCACGGTGAATTCTAGAATTTGGAAGGTGTAAACCTCAAATTGTCAGGTAACGCCCTGTGTTGGGGCCCGAACAGAACCATGTGGCGGACCTGGGACAACTGAGGGTCCGCCTGGGTCCAACCCTTCATCTGGGCTGCCGTCACCAGTAATAAGTCCATAAAGTGGGACTCAGACACCCCCTCCTCCGCAGGGTCTTCGCACCAGAGTGGTGTTCGAAACAGTACTCGTATGGCCAAACACTGGATTCTGGCAGACGCAATCGGGGGAATTGCTCTGTCATCTTTGAACAGTCCCAATAACGGTTATAGTCAGTGTGGACCGTAAAAATTGTGTTTGTAAATGTATTAATCTAACTTATGGAATTCAAAGATGACCGCCAACCCTTCTTTTTTGATCTGCACATAATTGCATTCTGCATTGGTGAGCATGCAGGATGCAAATGAGATCAGTTGTCCTGATCCATCAGTCATGTGGTAGACAAGGACCACGCCCATGCCATAAGGGGATGTGTCACATATCAACAGCAGTGGCTTGACGGGGGCATTAGTAGTTTTGAGGCCGACAGCTGCCAGTTTACCTCGCCAAATGCCTGCTGTTGAGATGGTGTCCAGTCCCACGCATGACCCTTCTTTAGCAAGAGGTGGAGAGGACTGAGAAGAGTTGCCAGGTTTGGGCTGAATTTCCCATAATAATTCACTAATCGGAGGAAAGAGTATATTTCTGTCTGGCCGCCGGGATGAGGACCTGTTTTATTGCCCGCACCTTGTCTTCTATGGGGTGCAAACCATTCTGGTCCACTCGGTACCCCAAATAAGTGATCGGGGGCATGAGAAACATATTTTTCCTGCTGGATCCAGATGCCCACCTGCTCAAAACATCGGAGGACCGCGGTCAGCTTCACCATGTGTTCCTGGTCAGACAACCTGGTGATGAGGACATTGCCCAAGTAGATGGCCACCCTCGGTAATCCCCGAAGGATGTACTCCATCACACGCTGGAAAGTAGCACATGCGGATAAGACCCCATATACCGGATCAAGGTATATTCGCTGACATGGTATGGCCTGTCATGAGGGGGCGGGGGGGGGGGGGGGGCGAACCAACTGGAGGGGTGGCTGGTGGGCTGGTTCTTACGTAGTACACTGGGCCTAGATGGCAATCTGGGTACCCCTGGTCTGCGGATTCTTCCCTGTACTCAGTGGTTGTTCTGTGGCGGCAGCAACCATCTGTTGGGCAGGCACCCCACTGCCGGGTCTCCCAGTGCCAGGGCTGGGACGGATCTTGGTGGCGTCTTCTGGATTGTCCCAAATTCAATGCTGCCATCCCTTACAGCTCTTGGGCACCCAGCTCCCATGGCCCGAAGGGTAATATTCCCCAACCTGCACCCAGGCCAGGGTTTTTATACTGTGGAGCTTTCCTTTATAAGGGAGAAGTTCCACCCCCAATTACCGAGCGAGTTCATACTCATTAGAGGCGATGGGCAAGGGAAGTTTTTTACACAGAGAGTAGTGGGTGCCTGAAAATCGCTGCCGGAGGACGTGAAAGAAGCAGGTGCAATAATGACTTTCAAGGTGCATCTTGACAAATAGATCAATAGGATGGGAATAGAGGGATACGGATACCGGAAGTGCAGAAGATATTAGGTTAGACAGGCAGCATGGTCGACTCAGGCTTGGTGGGCCGAAAGGCCTAATCTTGTGCTGTACTTTTCTTTGTTCTTTGTTATGAGGTAATGGGAATCGGATGGTGCACAGTCCCCTACTTCCCAGGGGGTCATAACACAAACCAAAAATCCAAACATCAGAATGAAATTTGTCCAGAATTTCTCCTTTCCTGTCATAGCATTTCCAGCAACGAAAAGCTGCAAGGATATTAATCTCTTCCTCATGAAGTGCTGTGGACTTTTCTGGAGTTGCATAGATCAATTTGACCATTCATACATACATAGAAATGAGGGACTTCTTCAAATTTACGTGAGACATCCCTTTGTCCCTTTATTTCCAAACCAGGGATTTCTAATAAAGTATCCCTGCTTAAACCCATCCACTTTGCCACAACAACAATGAGCCTTACTTCTGTTGTGGGCAAAGTCTTGGAAAAGATTATAAGAGAGAGGATTTATTTTATTTTTATAAATTTAGAGGACCCAATTCATTTTTTCCAATTAAAGGGCAATTTAGCATGGCCAATCCACCTAGTTTACACATTTTTGGGTTGTGGGGGCGAAACCCACGCAAACACGGGGAGAATGTGCAAACCCCACACGGACAGTGACCCAGAGCCGGGATTGAACCTGGGTCCTCAGCACCGTGAGACCGCAGTGCTAACCCACTGCACCACCGTGCTGCCCAGCGATAGGATTTCTAATCATCTGGAAAGGAATAATTTGATTAGGGATAGTCAACACGGTTTTGTGAAGGGTAGGTCGTGCCTCACAAAACTCATTGAGTTCTTTGAGAAGGTAACCAAACAGATGGACAAAGGTAAAGCAGTTGATGTTGTGTATATGGATTTCAGTACAGCATTTGATAAGGTTCGCCATGGTAGGCTATTGCAGAAAATACGGAGGCATGGGATTAAGGGTGATTTAGCGGTTTGGATCAGAAATTGGCTAGCTGCAAGAAGACAGAGGGTGGTGGTTGATGGGAAATGTTCAGCCTGGAGTTCAGTTACTAGTGGTGTACCATAAGGATCTGTTTTGGGGCCACTGCTGTTTGTCATTTTTATAAATGACCTGGAGGAGGGGGTAGAAGGATGGGTGAGTACATTTGCAGATGACACTAAAGTTGGTGGAGTTGTGGACAGTACGGAAGGATGTTGCAGGTTACAGAGGGACATAGATAAGCTGCAGAGCTGGGCTGAGAAGTGGCAAATGGAGTTTAATGCAGAAAAGTGTGAGGTGATTCATTTTGGAAGGAGTAACAAGAATACTGGGCTAATGGTAAGATTCTTGGTAGTGTGGATGGGCAGAGAGATCTCGGTGCCCATGTACATAGATCCCTGAAAGTTGCCACCCAGGCTGATAGGGTTGTTAAGAAGGCGTACGGTGTGTTAGCCATTATTGGGAGAGGGATTGAGTTTCGGAGCCATGAGGTCATGTTGCAGCTGTACAAAACTCTGGTGCGGCCGCATTTGGAGAATTGCGTGCAGTTCTGGTCGCCACATTCTTGGAAGGATGTGGAAAGGGTGCAGAGGAAATTCACCAGGGTGTTGCCTGGTATGGAGGGAAGATCTTATGAGGAAAGGCTGAGGGACTTGAGGCTGTTTTCGTTAGAGAGAAGAAGGTTAAGAGGTGACTTGATAGAGGCATACAAGATGATCATTATCATTGAGAGGAGTTGTAGGGAGGTAGTCACACCTCAGGTAAAAGAAGAAGGTAGATGGGTAACCGTCAGGGGAGGGAGAGGGAACCGGCAGGCAGTGCAGGGATCCGCTGTGGTCGTTCTCCTCTATAACAAGTATACCGTTTTGGATACTGTTGCGGGGGACGACTTACCAGGGGTAAGCAATAGGGCACAGGTCTCTGGCACAGAGTCTGTCCCTGTTGCTCAGAAGGGAAGGGAGAAGAGGAACAGAGCACTTGTCATTGGGGACTCCATAGTTAGAGGAACAGACAGGAGGTTCTGTGGGAATGAAAGAGACTCACGGTTGGTGTGTTGCCTCCCAGGTGCCAGGGTTTGTGATGTCTCTGATCGTGTTTTTGGGATCCTTAAGGGGGAGGGGGGGCAGCCCCAAGTCGTGGTCCACATAGGTACCAACGACATAGGTAGGAAGAGAGATGGGGATTTGAGACAGAAATTCAGGGAGCTAGGGTGGAAGCTGAGAGCTAGAACAAACAGAGTTGTTATCTCTGGGTTGTTACCTGTGCCACGTGCTAGTGAAGTGAGAAATAAGGAGAGAGAGGAGTTGAACACGTGGCTACAGGGATGGTGCAGGAGGGAAGGTTTTGGTTTCCTGGATAATTGGGGCTCATTCTGGGGTAGGTGGGACCTCTACAAACAGGATGGTCTTCACCTGAACCAGAGGGGTACCAATATCCTGGGGGGGAGATTTGCTAGTGCTCTTCGGGGGGGTTTAAACTAATTCAGCAGGGGGATGGGAACCTAAAGTGTAGTCCCAGTGTACAGGATGTTGAGAGTAGTGAGGTCAGGGATAGGGTTAAAAGTTCGAAAGAGGGCACCGGCAAGCAGGACGCTGGTTTGAAGTGTGTCTACTTCAACGCCAGGAGCATCCGGAATAAGGTGGGTGAGCTTGCAGCATGGGTTGGTACCTGGGATCTCGATGTTGTGGCGATTTCGGAGACATGGGTAGAGCAGGGACAGGAATGGTTGTTGCAGGTTCCAGGATTTAGATGTTTCTGTAAGAACAGAGAAGATGGTAAAAGAGGGGGGGGGTGTGGCATTGTTAATCAAGGAAAGTATTACGGCGGTAGAAAGGACGCTTGAGGACTCGTCTACTGAGGTAGTATGGGCCGAGGTTAGGAACAGTAGAGGAGAGGTCACCCTGTTGGGAATTGTCTATAGACCTCTGAATAGATCCAGAGATGTAGAGAAAAGGATTGCAAGGAATATTCTCGACAGGAGCGAGAGTAACAGGGTAGTTGTTATGGGGGACTTTAACTTTCCAAATATTGACTGGAAATACTATAGTTCGAGTACTATAGATGGGTCAGTTTTTGTGCAGTGTGTGCAGGAGGGTTTTCTGACACAGTATGTAGACAGGCCAACAAGGGGCGAGGCCACATTGGATTTGGTACTGGGTAATGAACCGGGCCAGGTGTTAGATTTAGATGTAGGTAAGCACTTTGGTGATAGTGGGGGAAAGGCAATTATGATGCTATTCGGCAAGATTTAGGATGTATAGGATGGGGAAGGAAACTGCAGGGGATGGGTACAATCGAAATGTGGAGCTTTTTCAAGGAACAGCTACTGCGTGTCCTTGATAAGTATGTACCTGTCAGTCAGGGAGGAAGTTGTCGAGCAAGGGAACCGTGGTTTACTAAGGAAGTTGAAGCACTTGTCAAGAGGACGAAGAAGGCTTACGTTAGGATGAGACATGAAGGCTCAGTTAGGGCACTTGAGAGTTACAAGTTAGCCAGGAAGGACCTAAAGGGAGAGTTAAGAAGAGCGAGGAGAGGACACGAAAAGTCGTTGGCGGATAGGATCAAGGAAAACCCTAAGGCTTTCTATAGGTATATCAGGAACAAAAGAATGACTAGAGTAAGATTAGGGCCAATCAAGGATAGTAGTGGAAAGTTGTGTGTGGAATCAGAGGAGATAGGGGAAGCATTAAATGGATATTTTTCGTCAGTGTTTACACTGGAGAAAGACAATGTTGTCGAGGAGAACACTCAGGTTCAGTCGACCAGGCTAGATGGAATTGAGGTTCAAAAGGAGGAGGTGTTAGCAATTTTGGAAAATGTTAAAATAGATAAGTCCTCTGGGCCAGATGGGATTTATCCTAGGATTCTCTGGGAAGCCAGGGAGGAGATTGCAGAGCCTTTGTCCTTGATCTTTATGTTGTCCTTGTCGACAGGAATAGTGCCGGAAGACTGGAGGATAGCAAATGTTGTCCCCTTGTTCAAGAAGGGGAGTAGAGACAACCCTGGTAATTATAGACCTGTGAGCCTTACTTCGGTTGTGGGTAAAATGTTGGAAAAGGTTATAAGAGATAGGGTTTATAATCATCTTGAAAAGAACAAGTTGATTAGCGATAGTCAACACGGTTTTGTGTAGGGTAGGTCATGCCTCACAAACCTTATTGAGTTTTTTGAGAAGGTGACCAAACAGGTGGATCAGGGTAAAGCTGTTGATGTGGTGTATATGGATTTCAGTAAGGCGTTTGATAAGGTTCCCCACGGTACGCTATTGCAGAAAATAAGGAAGTATGGAATTGAAGGTGATTTAGCGGTTTGGATCAGTAATTGGCTAGCTGAAAGAAGACAGAGGGTGGTGGTTGATGGCAAATGTTCATCCTGGAGTTCAGTTACTAGTGGTGTACCGCAAGGATCTGTTTTGGGGCCACTGCTGTTTGTCATTTATATAAATGACCTGGAAGAGGGTGTAGAAGGATGGGTTAGTAAATTTGCAGATGACACGAAGGTCGGTGGAGTTGTGGATAGTGCTGAAGGATGTTATAGGATACAGAGGGACATAGATAAGCTGCAGAGCTGGGTTGAGAGGTGGCAGATGGAGTTTAATGCGGAAAAGTGTGAGGTGGTTCACTTTGGAAGGAGTAACAGGAATGCAGAGTACTGGGCGAATGGCAAGATTCTTGGTAGTGTAGATGAACAGAGAGATCTCGGCATCCAGGTACATAAATCCCTGAAAGTTGCCACCCAGGT
This sequence comes from Scyliorhinus canicula, assembly GCF_902713615.1. NCBI lineage: Eukaryota > Metazoa > Chordata > Chondrichthyes > Carcharhiniformes > Scyliorhinidae > Scyliorhinus > Scyliorhinus canicula. The sequence goes on along the minus strand of NC_052159.1, from coordinate 114,525,720 downwards.
TAATAGGGCTGTTAAGAAGGCATATGGTGTGCTAGCCTTTATCAGCAGGGGGATTGAGTTTCGGAGCCACAAGGTCATGCTGCAGCTGTACATAACTCTGGTGCGGCCGCACCTGGAATACTGCATGCAGTTCTGGTCACCATATTATAGGAAAGATGTGGAAGCTTTGGAAAGGGTTCAGAGGAGATTTACTAGGATGTTGCCTGGTATGGAGGGAAGGCCTTACGAGGAAAGGCTCAGGGAATTGAGGTTGTTTTCCTTAGAGAGGAGAAGGCTGAGAGATGACTTAATAGAGACATATAAGATAGTCAGAGGGGTAGATAGGGTGGACAGTGAGAGTCTTTTTCCTCGGATTGTGATGACCAACACGAGGGGACATAGCTTTAAATTGAGGGGTGATAGATATAGGACAGATATCAGAGGCAGTTTCTTTACTCAGAGAGTAGTAGGGGTGTGGAACGCCCTGCCTGCAACAGTAGTAGACTCGCCAACTTTAAGGGCATTTAAGTGGTCACTGGATAGACATATGGATGAAAATGGAATAGTGTAGGTCAGATAGGCTTCAGATGGTTTCACAGGTCGGCGCAACATCAAGGGCCGAAGGGCCCGTACTGCGCTGTAGTGTTCTATGTTCTATGTTCTATGATCAGAGGATTAGATAGGGTGGACAGTGAGAGCATTTTTCCTCGGATAGTGATGGCTAGCACAAGGAGACATAGCTTTAAATTGAAGGGAGATAGATATAGGACAGATGTCAGAGGTAAGTTCTTTACTCAGAGAGTAGTAGGGGTGTGGAATGCGCTGCCTGCAACCGTAGTGGACTCGCCAACATTAAGGGCATTTAAATGGTCATTGGATAAACATATGGATGATAATGGAATAGTGTAGATTGGCTTTAGATTGGTTTCACAGGTCGGCGCTGAAGGGCCTGGACTGCGCTGTTATGTTCTAAAGTATAATATCTAAAAACAGCTGTGTGTATCCTTAATTACTGGAATGGCTGTTTTATGTGGAAGTGGGATAATATAGTGGTTAGCAACATAGTGACTATGGAGATAAAAGTTTTGCTTCCCCAAGACTCAGCCACATGTATGTTTATAATGCTCTGAGTAGATTAAATGACTCAAACAGTCCCATTAGCTGAGGCAATGGGGCTAACGTATGATACAAGCCTGCATCTGTAAAATGGCTATTCACCACCAATAATGCTCATAAGTGTATAATATGTTTACAACATCTAAATATGATCATAGAATTCAACTGTAACTCATTCGTTGTCAATACTGGCTCATTGCAGGATTAAGCACACTGGAATCGTTTCAACTTTACTTTTTCGAATTATATTGCACAGGAGTTATTGATTAATCTATTGAATAGAAATAATACAAAATATTCTTTATATAAGATAATGATAAGAGATGAGTATAGCGATCAAATGGCTGCATCCCGCCCAGCGTGAATCTACGCGAGATAGTTACATTGCGGAAGAGATAGAAATCGGGCGCCAATTGGTTTCTGATCCAATTGGCCCACTCCCGTTGCCAAGATCCGGATTGTGGCGCGGCTTGGCGAGAAACCAATAATCACCAAAATTAAGGCCATTCTCCATCTCATTAACGGGAAGGACCCCCGATTTAATGGCCTCCTGTGATATAACCGGCTCCCTCGCGAGGGGTCACAAGTGCACCCTTTAGCACACCTATTTCAAATCATGAAGGTAGTGCAATGGGTGCTGTGGGGATCAGTGGAGGTGAGTAGCCTATTTGGAAAATGGGCAATCAGCCTGGGGGCAGCAGGGCTGCTGCCCCAGTGCTTAGGGCAGGTGGGGTATCCCCCAGGGGGATGGGCATGGTCAGGGGGGTTCAGTCGCCATTAGTGGGGAGGAGGGGCCAGCATCCGTGGGACCAATATTATGTATACCCATACCAGGAGAAACTTCAGCTGCTGCCTGTCTGTCCCAACCAAACACCCCCATGACAGAGATATGACCGTGGAAATATGGTGAAGGTCACTTTAACTCCCACTGACCCTGGAGGCCTCTGTCTGCACAGCTGAAGGATATTGCAAAAAGGGAATTGGTAATGTTAGTTATGTGAGCTCTCCACAGCTCTCAAGTGGATTCCCATGGATAGAGGTGCCATGTTGCATGTGAGTATTCCTGCCGAGCTTCGCAATCAGACTGTGAGCCCTGGACATTTTGCCTGAATACTGGAGGTGTCAACACCACAGAGGCAGCAGCCACCAATCCAACATCCAAGAGCTAAGCCTCAGCACTGGGGACATCCCCACAACCAGAGGGTGGGTGTGTGGATTGGGGTCTAGGGTCTGGGGTCCGGTGCCCAGGAGCCCCTGGTATGGTCATGGGTGTATATGCAGGATGGGTCCCCCAGCACAGTTGGCTTATTGGATGACACCCTGGGAAGTGGCAGGGAATTTATGAGTTGGGGAGGTTTGGGGGACTCGAGGATCCCGGGGTGGAAGCCATAACTGATCACCGGTCTCTCATCCTCTACAATTCCTTACAGATATCACATGTTGGATGATACCTTTCATCCCGCGGAAGCCGCCCTCACGGTGCAGGTGGCGGGCCATGTGGCCAGACACCAGAGAAGGCAGCACCAGCATTGTCACAAAGACTCGAGGCAGCAGCGCTTGTGCAACGGCGTGCCCCACAGGCCACCCATCAGGTCAGGAAGGAACCCAGAGGGGGAGGCGGCTGATGGCCCAAGGTGTACAGGCATCTCGGGTCATTCAAGGGGATGTCAGACAGCATGTGCCGCAGGAGGCACCGCCTCAACAAGGAGACAGCATGGCACCACATGGAGGAGGAGGATAACCACTCCCAGTGGCCACAAAGATCACCGCAGTCCTGAACGCTTGCGCCTCGAGTTCATTTCAGGGCTCAAGCGGGAATTTGTGTGGCATATCCCAACCAACAACCCACAAATGCATTTGTGAAGTCACGGGTGCCCTGTTTGTCCAGACAGCTGACACTATAAACTTTGACCTGGACCGGCCTAACAGGACATCAGGGCAGCAGGATTCTCCACCATCACCGTTATACCCCAGATCCAGGGGGTAATAGATGGCACATATGGCATCTTACATGCTCCGGTGATCCGGGACTCCCCTTCATTCACAGGAAGGGGTTCCACTCCCTGAACGTTCAACTTGTGTGCGGCCACCACCTCCAGATTATGCATGTGTGGGCAAGCTTCCTGGGATGTTTGCACGATAGCTATTTCCTTGGTCAGTCGGAGATCCTCGGCATCTTCGGGGGACAGCCCAGGATGGCCGGTTGGCCCTTGGGGGATAAGGGGTAGCCGCTGAGGACCTGGCTGATGACGTCAGTACGGAGGTCAGAGACCAATGCGGAAACCAGACATAATGAGGCCCATGTGGCATTCGGGCTGTCATTAAGCAGTGCATTGGACTTCTCAAAATGCCGTTCCAAAGCCTCAACCACTCTGGTGGTGCACTGCAGTGCATCCCTCGGAGGGTCGCCGACTTTGTGGTGGTCTTCTGTGCCCTACACAACCTGGCACAGCAGCAGGGCGATGTGCTAGAGATGGGGGAGGAGGAACATGTGGCCTCGTCTGAGTACAAGGAGAAGCTGAACCAGGAGGGGCTGGAGGACTATCGGAGAGGACCCATACGAGCAGCCAGAGGATAGAGGACAGGTGGTAGCAGCAAGGTACCAGCATACCAAGGAGGCCCCCATCGGCACCTGCTTCCCATTGGATGTGTTTTGTCCGACATCTCCCCCCCTCCCCTCCCCCCACCTGTACTCCCCTCCCCCCACCCGATCCACCTCTCCAGCTCCCCGCAAACATTCTCCCACCCCCCACATTAACCTGTTCCACCCTCTCCCAGGGTCTGTGTAACATCACTCCTAGGTGATGGGCCTGTGTCAGCCCTGTCAGCACGGCATTAACAAGGCAGGAAGGTGATGATAACCCGCTGTGAGCTGAGCTCTGGTGCTCCTCAATGTGTGCCATAGTTTGACTCCTGTCTGTCTGCTGACATCGCGTTCACATCCATCACCTGCAAGTGGTATACTTCGGACAGGGGGACAGATCCAGGACCACTGTGCCAGGGGAATGGGTTCAGGGAGGACACCTGGGGAGGGGCGTGCAGGCCAGCCTGCAGTGTGGAATAACGTGACAGAGGCTTCAAATGGCTCGGGTGTAACGTGTTTTAATCATGTACAATGATTATCCTAACTGTTCCTAATTACGGGTGGTGCTTCCCCTTCCCCCCAGTGCTCTCTCAGCGATCCTCTATCGGCTTTGTACTCCATGCTCTGCCGCTACATCTAGGTATGTCCCCAAGTTGCACATCGGAGGTGGAGGCGGCCTGCTGGTTTCCACGCGCTGTGGCCTTTGATGCCCCTGGTGGGCCTCCTCGGAGGGCCCGGGCCGACTGCACATGTGCCAGAGGGACATGCCTCGCAGAGCCACTCTGCTCCGCCTGCTGACCCCAAGATGTGCCGCTGTCAGGAGGAGGGGCACTCAGAAGAGCAGGTGACCGCCGTTGTCTCCCTGAAAGGAGGCTCCAGGTTGGCGTCTAGCTCTCCCTCTTCCTGGTGAGTAGTCATTGGGCCCTGGAGGTCACCTTGGGACAGACTGTCGGATAGAGTGAGCTCCAGATGTCCCATTGTCATCTGGCGGCTCCCAATTGTCTGCACCATGGTGTTGATGCTGTCAACAATGCCCCGCTGTAACCAGGCCACACTCTGCAGTGCCTCGCCAATGTCCAACTGTGTCTGGGACACGTTCCTCAGTGACTGGGACATACTCTGGAGTGCCTCATCAATGCCTTCTTGAGACTAGGACACAATCCTCAGCGGCAGAGCAGCGCCTCTGCTCAGTATACCTGCATCAGGGACACGCCCCCCAGTGACCAGGACATGTTGTCGAGGATGTCAGCCATGGCCATCAAAAACTGACCAATGCCTTGGACACAACCACGCTGCTGACGTCGTGCTCCAGGCTTCCCACTGCAATGGGGGATAGGCGTGGACACCACTGCTGGGAATGGATGGGGTGTGCTGGTGGGTGCCAGTGTGTGCTAAGGCGCAGGCACGGTATTGTTCTGGGGAAGGAAGTGCGGTGCCAACCCCATGATCATCAGGGGTGAGGGGGGGCTGGTGGCCAGAGGTGGCAAGTGGTACCAGTATTAGAAGCCTAATGCCAACTCGCCCATGCTGCCCGGTTGATGTTGTTGACCTTCCTCCTGGTGACACTTACCGAGCTGACGGCCGCTGCCACTGTCACCCAGGCGGCACTGGCTGACCTGTGGCTGACTCTCTGACCTGACCCACTTGGGGGAACAGGGTATGCCATTTGGACTCCACCATGTTAAGAGTCTGGCCAGGTCGGCATCTCCGAATCGTGAGGCTGGTCTCCACGGTGGCAAGTCTGCTGTCTAGGGTTTTCTCTCCGTGATCGGTTTAAGAGCTGCCCCCCCCCCCCCCCCCCCCCCCCATTAGTGGGGAGCTGCTGGGCACAGTGAATCAACTGGCGGGACAGTCATTTACGAAGTCTGTGGGACAACATTACCTGCCCTAATTGGTGTTAGATATACAGGTAGCAGGTCTCGCCAGGCCGGCAATCGGGAATCACCCAGCAATTCTTGCTCGCTGCGACACTTACAAACTTTTCCATCAGATCGCACCCAAAATCTTGTTTAAAAAGCTGTCACTAAAAATGGGATTCTCTTCTCTTTTCTCAGTTCCAATGAGTTATATTGCTGAGTTTTTCCTGAACATTTTTAAATTTCATGTCTCCAGGATCCACAGTTTTTTGCTTTTATTTCTTTTCACTCTCCTCATCTGAAGTGCTGCATTTAGCTTGGGTATATTCTGTGAGAAATGCAATGTTCAAGTAGTTCACCAATATGGTCAAATATCAACCTTGACAGAAAGCATCAATTATAGAACCCATGACAGTGACCCAGCGGGGAATCGAACCTGGGACCCTGTAAATCAGGTAAATATCATTTTTTATTCGTCGGATGACAGCATTGCAGGCTGGGTCAGCATTTATTGCCCATCCATGAGGGAAATTAAGAGCCAACCACATTGCTATGGGCCTGGATTCACATGTCAGCCAGACCAGGTAAGGATGACATATTTCCTGTCCGAAAGGACATTAGTAAACCAGATGGATTTTTACCACAACCGGCAGTGTTAATCTGGTCATCATTAGACTTTTAATTCCAGATTATTATTGAATTCAATTTCACCATCTGCTATGGTGGGATTTGAACACAGGTCCCCCAGAGTATTACCCTGGGTCTTCTGGATTAGTTGTCCAGAACTAATACCACTATACCACCCCCTCAAAGGGCTGTGGGTGGGAAAGGGGAGTAATTACTATGTATACGGGAGAAGCTTTCTTCGTCAATGAGTCTCCAGTGTAACAAGGGAGGAAGCAGTGTTGGATTTGCTTCTGGGAAGTGGAGTGTGTTACAATAGGTGATCATCTAGCTAACAGTGATCATGATATAATTCAGTCTCAAGTAGATGGAGAGAACCGAACATATCAATCTCGCACAGGTAGATTGGAAAGGTGATGCAGGGTAAGCAGCAATGGAATAATGGAGGGCATTCACGTACAAACTAGGTGTATTCTTTTGAAGGATAAAGGAAGAGCATGTAAAGCTCATGGCAAAGGAAATAAAAGTTTACTAATTAATCTGGGAGACAAAGAGAAGTTATGAGAAAAGAATAAGGGCCATAAAATTGAACCTTAAGACATTTTATAATCACACAGATTGCCAAATTTGGACCGATGGTAATGTTGGAGACAGCACAACAGAAGCAGGTTAACCCCTTGTGCGTGCACACTGTGCCACCAGCGCTTCTACCATGGCCCATATGGTGGACCATCTTGGAAAGGGCTCTCAACGACTGACCTTTCCATGCACTGGAAACAACTGTCCAACCAGCTTTTGTGATGCCCATTTTACAAATTTGAGCCATGCAAATCCATTCAACACATTCAAATGCCACTCAGAAAAGTTCAAGCTCGAAGCCACTCGATGGACCGCGCCCTCATTTAAACTCCAGGCACTCAAATTACCCTAAGGTAATTTTGAAGACCTTCTGCTGTGTAAAGTCTCTGCACTGACTGTGCATTATTTCTGTGGTTTTGTGGTGAGTTCCTGGAATTGGCGGGGAATGTTGTTCCATCCTCTCAAGGAGGGCCGAGGATTTTGTGACCTGTTTACACAAGGACTGCAATGGGTGCGGGGTTTGCGACTGCAATGTTTGTGATTCTGTAGCCTGGAAGGAAATGAAGGAAATGAAGAAAAGGCTCAAGATCTCTGCCAGGTTGGAGCCAAGCTCCAACTCTTTGACAGGAGGCTGACTGGCATGCCAGCCAATGCATCGTCATGCAAAACCGTTCACCTATATGCTGCTCATTGAGGCCCTCATATGAACCTTGTCACCTGTACTCCCAATCTCCAGGGTGCTCTTATGCAAACCATTCCTTTCTCTGGCTAGCCTGCAGTCAACTCATAAATGGAAGCTGACCAAATGCAGATCCTAGCTCGAAACCACCGTCTAAAATATTGTGCATTGCTCATATCTGAGCTAATTACTGAATGTCAGATTAAGTGATGATGCTTGTTCCTCAGTGATAATTCTCTCTGTCCTCCTCCTGTGGCTCCTGTGGTTTGGGAGGAGACAGCTCTTTGGTGTTTTGTAGGAATAAATTAGAAGGGGAAGGCTGAGATGAGTGAAGGATGATGTCTTGGAAAGAGTTAAGAGTTTCCGCATAGCATGTGTCAAATAGAAGAATGAGGGTCAGCTGGAAGTTGAGAAGGGGCATTAGGTCAGGAGCATGCTGAATGTTCCATGGTTTCTGTTGCATCTGATACCATGATGCAAAGAGTGATTTCCTCTGTCAGCTTCCATTAATCCTCTGTCGGGATCAGGAGATGTAGGGGTCCTCATCCTCAATGTCTTAAGGTTGGTTCCTCTGTGCCTCCTTCCAGTAAGAAGTCTTACAACACCAGGTTAAAGTCCGACAGGTTTGTTTCAAATCACTAGCTTTTGAAGCACTGCTCCTTCCTGAATTTTTTTTTTTTTTTTTTTATAAATTTAGATTACCCAATTATTTTTTCCAATTAAGGGGCAATTTAGCGTGGCCAATCCACCTACTCTGCACATTTTTGGGTTGTGGGGGCGAAACCCACGCAGACACGGGGAGAATGTGCAAACTCCACACGGACAGTGACCCAGAGCCGGGATCGAACCTGGGACCTCAGCGCCGTGAGGCGGTTGTGCTAACCACTAGGCCACCGTGCTGCCCTTGCTCCTTCCTGAATGAAGAGGTAGGTTCCAGAAAACATTTATATAGACAAAGTCAAAAATGCAAGATGATACTTTGAATGTGAGTCTTTGCAGGTAATTAAGCCATTACAGGTACAGATGGTGCACGTTAAAGAGGTGTGAATTGACTCAAGCCAGGACAGTTGGTAGGATTTTGCAAGCCTAGGCCAGATGGTGGGGGGTGAATGTAATGCAACATGAATCCAAGTTCCCGGTTGATGCCGTACTCATGTGTGTGGAACTTGGCTATAAGTTTCACAGGAAAGGGTTCTATAAGAAGGAGTGCTCCGAAAGCTAGTGATTTGAAACAAACCTGTTGGACTTTAACCTGGTGTTGTAAGACTTCGTACTGTGCTCACTCCAGTCCAATGCCGGCATCTCCACATCATGGCCTCCTTCTAGTGTAAGCCATGCTATGCTCCAAGAGAAAGGCCAAATTGTCAGTGACCCTGTAACACTGTGTTTAGGTGATCTGCCTTTCATAGTGGAATAGCTAGGGTATGTGGAGACAGAGAGAGTTGGATATTGTGCTATGATTCTGACAGTAGAGGGGCTGCTTTAGCACACTGGGCTAAATCGCTGGCTTTTAAAACAGACCAAGGCAGGCCAGCAGCACGGTTCAATTCCCGTACCAGCCTCCCTGAAAAGGCACCGGAATGTGGTGGCGGCTAGGAGCTTTTCACAGTAACTTCATTGAAGCCTACTGGTGACAATGAGCGATTTTCATTTAATTTCATTTCGTATAGGTGGTATGGGAGGGTGATATGCAGTATCTGGATGTTAAATGTGAGTCATGAGTGCTCATTGTTGAAGGTTAAATGGCTGAGGTAATGGTACATGAAAGCTTTGTGGAGTGATGCACAGGATAAGAAAGAAATAGCTTTTATTTGTATAGCCTTTTTTCATGTTCTCAAGACTTCCCAAATGTGCGTTCGCCAATGAATTACTTTCTGAAGTGTAGTCACAGTTGCAACGTGGAAAACATGGCAGCCAATTTATGCACTACAAGCTCCCACAACAGAAATGTGAAAGTGGCCAGATGCATCTTTTTTGAAAAATGTTAACTGAGGGATCATTACTGTTTAGGGCTTGAGGGTAACACTCCTGTTCTTAACACTCCTGTTCTTCTTCAATATTATGCCATGAGACCATTTCCATCAAACTGAGAGGGTAAATGGGGCCTTGGTTTAATAACACAATGAAAGAAAACACCTCTGACAATGAAGCACTCTGTCAGTACTGTGCTGCTGGCATCAGGCTAGATTTTAGGCTGCAGTTGGACTTGAAGTATTAATTCTGATACAAAGGCGAATGTGCAATTGTGAGCTACGGTTGATGCAATGTTATGTGCTAATGCGTTCATTGCCTTGACCACTCATGTGACAACACAATATTTTGTGCAATTACTGTCTGGTCCTTGGAACTGAATGTTGGCAATTTATCTGCCGGACACCTAACAATTTCCTAATCCCTTCTGTGGGTATTCTTGAGAGTCTCCTGAATATCCTCTCCCTGCCCCATAGAATCATGGCATCTCCCTTCCTGTTAACCTTCTCCAGCAAGGCCAATGCCACATCTGTGCCCCCTCTCAGTCCTGTCTTCCATTCCTTTTGTTTACAGGAAAGTACCAGCAGTCATCAGATTCCTGTAATTCAGTGCTGCTCTCCTTTAAAAGGGACATATTGCCTTTAATAAAGGAAAGCTTCATGTGCTCTCTGCAAACCTTGTTTGCAATGTAACAGTGACAGCTACTCAAGTTTACGCTACTATCAAGTAGATGAGATGGCAGCACAAAAATGTTTACTTTCCCTGGAACCAATATTGTGGCCCCCAAACACGAAAAACTGTGCAAACCAATTTAAACCTAATGTGTTCTTTGTTAGGACCGTGGTAATGATGTACACAGAATATCTGGTTGTTTAACTAGAGAGATGATTTCTTAACAAACAAGTAGAAAGATAACTAATGAACGATAATACAGATGATGGTTACTAAATGAATTCAGTGAATTCCCCTGAAGCTAATCTGTATGCAACTATCTTCTTGTACATCTTACTACCAACAGGCGGGTGTCTCAAGTCACATGATAGATCTATATCGCCACCAGCTAGTTGGAGGTCACATCGCTAACTATATACAGAACTGTGCACAGGCATATCAGCGCATCCCCCTTCCTCTGGAACTGTTAACATTTACATCCAAATATAAATGTATCTTACAAAACATGATCTGCATCATAATGTGACACATGTCATATGAACAAATGCAACTGTGCTTTACACAACAGGATATGCTTGATAATTGTAATGATGTGGAGATACCGGTGTGTTGGACTCGGGTGGGCACAGTGAGAAGTCTTACAACACCAGGTTAAAGTCCAACAGGTTTGTTTTGAATCACTAGCTTTCGGAGCGCAGTTCCTTCCTCAGGTGAATGAAGAGGTGGGTTCCACAAACACATATGTAGACAAATTCAATGGTGCAAGATGATACTTTGAATGCAAGTCTTTGCAGGTAATTAAGTCTTTACAGGTCAAGACTGGATACAGGGAAAAAAACAGGTTAAAGAGGTGTGAATTGTCTCACACCATGATAATTGTAAATGTGTCCCTTATGCACAGCTTATTGCACATTCACAACAACATTGTCTCGTTGGTCTTTTGAACTTTGATCGGCGACTTGATATGGCTTAAAGCTTCGGAAGACCGGTTTTCTGGCTGGTCTTTTTTGTATCACTTGTTGATACAAGTTAACTTGTTCAGCCTTTTGACGCGAGGCAGCCTGAAGACCGGTTTTCTTGCTGGTCTTCTCTGCGTCATCAGTCTTTTCAATTTTCTAACGTGATACTTCCTTTTCTTTCTTCGAGTGCTTTCTTGCCTTCTTCTTCAGCATCGCGGGTACTATCTGGTCAACCCACTGTATCCTCAACTCTTCTTTTCTTCCCCTTCCTTCTCATGGGAGGGATCCTCTGACTGCACCTTCTTTTCTTTTTGACTTTGGTGGCATCCTTCTTGCTGCTGGACTCCGCCATGGGACGAGTTGATTTTGGTGCTTTTGTCGTAGTAACTGCTTTTGGATTGTCTGCTGTGCAAGATGACTCTGGCTCTTCTGCCACCCTCGCTGATTTCAGGGCCTAGCAGGATCAGGGAGTTTTGGTTGATCCAGCACGCTGGCTTCATGCCCATCACCTGGTGAAACGTCCAGTGTCGGCATACTTTTGGATGATTGTGCAATTGCAGTTAAGTCTGCAACTTCAGGAACAATCTGCAAACCCTGACACTTCGGTGCCTTGGCTGGATCAGCGTAGTGTCCCCAACGTTAGGTGTTGCTTCATCATTTTGTGTTTGAGGCCCAATTGGTCACTCATCCTCACTTGGCATGATGATATGTGGTTCACCTTTTGCTGGAGGGCCAAATAGTGACACATCTTCATCCAATATGACAATATATGCTTTGTCTTTCATTGTAGAACTACATGCAGATGCATACATCTACTCTTGTAGCACATCTTTTGGTGGAGTGGCATTGAGTGTTGGGGACTCCACTGCAAGAACCATTTCATGGGCATAAGATGATTCACCATATGTTTCTGGAGACAGTTTCTCCAGCATGAGGATTATTTCTTCAGTTATCAGTCTGTTCACATTTGAGGTGCACTCATCTGATGTGTCTGCCACTGCAATCTCACTTTCAGCCTCTGAAGAGTTTTCACACCTATCATCGTCTTGTGCAGACTGGGCGCTCTGTGTGATCATCCTGTCACTTCCGCCAAACCACCTGTATAGCGTTTCACAGTCGTCCTCTTCTGGCTCATCATCTGAGTCTCCACTTTCCTCATTGTACCCATGGTCGTAATAATTATCCTCATCGTAATCATCATCAGAATATTCATCATCTGCAATGGCTTCTCCTGTAAAATATGACATTACACATTGAATTATGTGTTCACCCAAGAAGCGACCAGTCTCAAAGTCAGCAGCGAGTCTTGCTGCAGAATCTTCATCCAACTCTCCACGCTCTGGAACTTCAGTTTTCGTAACTGTTTCACCAGTGCCGCGACCCTTATGCTCCTGCTTCATTTTAATGGTTTTCAGTGTGACCTTTTTTTCCTTTCCTCCAGTCGATCCGGGTCCCTGTGCATCCCGTGAATTCTGGTTTGTCAAAGAAAAGAAAGTCTCACTCATCAGGCCGTGACTCCATCTGGTATACTTTTGTGACTTACTCTTTCGTGAAATACTCATTCTGCTCAAACTTAAACTCCAGAGTGAAGCTCATTGGCTGTTCAAGCTCTGAACATTTTATGTTCAAATCTTGTAGATGCTTTAATATAGGCTTATCATGCTCCTGTATCATGCCACTGAGCAATTTCACATTTTTGAAGACTTAACCAGAATTCTGGAATTCTCTTTGGCTCCTCCATCTCTTCATCTGGGTTGTCGTCCCCCACTTTAGCTTTCGCTTGAATCTCATCCGATAACTGCGCCATTATATCTCATTGCCAGTAGCAATGATCCTCTGTCGCAGAGATATCTGGAAAGTACATTCGTTCAACTAGGCCTCACACGCATCCGCTCCTATGATGGACTCGTGTTCTGTGTCCACAGTGGAAAATGGTATAATGTGACTTCTGTTGTGTACTCATGCTTACCTGCTCCCATTGTCTCAGTCTCATTCCCGCTGTAGTCTTTCAGCAGCCCCATTTGATTGACAACTTTTGGTTTAACTCGCAGCCCATACAAAACGGACAAGCTGAGGAAGTTGTCCCTCGCTCCCGTGCCGAGCTTGCATTTTATCAATGTGGCATTCAGCATCACTGGAATTGTCCATCTGTCTTTGATGGTGTGAATATCACCAGGACTATTGTCACAACTGGTCAGTAAGACTATTTCACTTTTCATATTCAAACATACCGTGCCCTTGGTCGAGATCAGATCAACAAAAAACAGCTCTTCAAGGGACATCTCATCAACTGCATTGACTGATCCAGTTTGGTTCACTGTTAGATATGAAAAGCACTGCTCCTCAAAATGATTTGTATGGCCACACATGGACCTACTTTCCCAAATGCTGGACGTTACCATGGCCCATGACAATTTCCACATCACTGGCATAAGATGGCGGACCCGGTCGCCACTTTAAATGGCCGCCTGTACTGAGACCACGTTTTTTATTCAACTGAGTCACAGTGCTGATGGTGCTGGCATCTTTTTCCAGATTGGCACCAAAATGTTTCAGATTGAGCATACTGATCTGCTGTGCAGCCAGCTCACTTGCATGGCAGTTCTTTTTTCAAATAAATTTAGAGTACTCAATTTTTTTTCCAATTAAGTGTAGCCAATCAACCTAACCTGCACATCTTTGGGTTGTGTGGGTGAAACCTACGCAGACATGCGGAACATGTGCAAACTCCATATAGACAGTGACCCAGGGCCGAGATTCGAACCGGGGTCCTCATCGCCGCAGTCCCAGTGCTAATCACTGTGCCGCATGCCGTCCCTGCATGGCAGATCGTGATAGAATTTTCTAATTTCAGATCTTCTTCCCTTAATAACCTCTCACGTACTTTATCATTCGATATCCCGAACACTATCTGGTCATGTATCATTGACCACTTTAAAGTACCAAAATTGCACGACTGTTCCTTCAATTGCAAGTCGATTACAAAGCAATCAAAAGATTTGTCAGCTTTTTGGGTACGCGTACGAAATATGTAAAATTCAAATATTTTGTTTTCTGTCGGAGAGCAATGCCAATCAAAGTACTTTGTCATAATATCCACTCATGTATATAATGAGATGCAGACAGCCAGTGATTGACACACAGGATGACCAATAAACACACAACACAGAACAACGAATCACCAGACAGGACACCACCACTATAAAGTCCACAGGGCATTAAGACTCTCCCTCTCTCAGGACCCAGCTACTGAGACAGTCAGAGTGCACAAGCTCGTGAGCACTATTACCACGCGGTAGCTAGTAAGTCTGGTCAAGCCAGTCAGAGGTCATCAATTGGATTAGTAGAGTGTCAACCCACAGCTGAACATGTACAGCAGTCCACTAATTAAATAAAACAGTGTTGGATCATCTCCTGTGTCAGACGTTTGTTTCTAGCTTCACTGCATCCAGTTGCAGTCAACGTCAAACCAACCTGCCTAACACATCGTGGTACCAGTGTGCTGTTAATCCTGCCGAACCTACCTTGAGTGAATCTGCAACGACCAGCATCCAGCGAAATGGAAAACATACAGCCTCCTCCGCAGCTCCGCATCTCCGGCAACCCCGCCGCCAATTGGAAAATCTTCAAGCAAAACTTCCTCCGACCCCGAGGCAGCATCGGATGCCAGGAAGATCGAGCTATTCCTGTCGATTGGGGGGGAATTACGCCATCCATATCTACAACTTGCTTACGTTTGCCGATGGCAAAGACAAGACGAAGTTCAAGACAGTTCTGCTAAATTTGACAGCCGCTGCGACATTGAGGTGAATGAGAGCTTTGAATGGTGCATTTTCCAACAGAGGCTTCAGGGTAAGGATGAACCTTCCTGACCCATCTCCGCATCCTGGCGCAGTTATGTTATTATGACTCGACGGCTGATTCCATGATCCGGGATCAGATCGTTTTCGGGGTCCACTCCGACTCCCTGCAGCAGCAGCTCCTCAAAATCAAACAGTTGGCCCTCTCCTTCGCTATTGAGACGTGCATAGTCCATGAGCATGCTAAGAATCATTACTCCCACATCAGGGAGGCAGAAACTGCAAAACTGGCCCCCCACATGGCAGAACGGGAGCAGGCCATTGCAAAAATGCAAGGCCTGAGCATCGAGGATTGTGGCCATTTTGTGCGCTTTTTCCGGGTCCCTACGCATGCGCGCCATAACCGGGTGGACGACGAGGCCAAAAACGCAGGTGCGTACGTCGACCGACCGCATTGTGCATCCGCGATGGTGCACGGAACGCACTGAAGTCAGCATCATGACGTGTCCGAATTGTGGCTCCACCCATTAAAAGCGGTAATGTCCAGCCAAAGGACGGCGATGTCTACAGTGTGAGAAACCTGGCCATTATGCAGCCTTCTGCAGGTCTGTTCCACCGATTATCAGCCAGCGATCCCAGATATGGCGCAGAAGTGTCCACTCGGTACACAAGACATGCAGGATTCTGATCCCGACAGCCCAACGGACCCCAATGCTGACTGCCTCGCGTCTCCATATCAGGTGGGCATCATAACCACACGCGACCTGGTCTCCACTGCACCTGCAACCCGCCTTTCGATCCTCAGTGTGGATCCTGAGGACGAGTGGTGTGCTGTCTTCACAGTCAACCAGACTTGCATCCAATTTAAACTGGACACCGGCGCATCTGCAAACCTCATATCGCAGTCAGATCTCGACAGCATCCGTGACCAACCCTGCATTCTTCCACCAGCATGCCAACTCCTCGACTACAATGGCAATGCCATAGCTGCCAGTAGATCGTGTCGGCTAGGGGTATTTCACAAGGAAATCAAGGCAACCTTACGATTTGAGATCGTCCGGCCTGACAGGGCGTCCCTGCTCGGTGCTCGCGCCTGCAAGCTCCTGAATCTGGTCCAGCGAGTCCACACCATGTCCTCGACACCGGCGACTGCCTCGCCCGCTGTGAATCTCCAGGCTGAGATAGATGACATTCTCACACAATCCCACAACGTGTTTGATGGAATGGGCATGCCCTCATATCGCTACAAATTATTGCTCAAGCCGAACGCAACCCCAGTGATCCATGCACCACGCCGGGTGCCAGCTCCTCTCAAGGATCGTCTGAAAAAGCAGCTGCAAGACCTCAAAGACCAGTTCATCATCGCAAAGGTCACAGAATCAACAGACTGGGTCAGCTCCATGGTCTGCATCAAAAAACCCTCTGGTGAACTCCGCATTTGTATTGATCCCTGAATCGCAACATCATGCAAGAGCACTACCCGATCCCGAAGCGTGAAGAGTTAACCAGTGAGATGGCTCATGCCAAATTCTTCACCAAGCTGGACGCCTCCCGTGGTTTCTGGCAAATACAGCTGGAAGCGTCCAGTCGGAAGCTGTGCAAGTTTAACACTCCGTTCGGCCGCTATTGCTACAACCGCATGCCCTTCGGTATCATATCAACTTCCGAAGTATTTCATCACATTATGGTGCAAATGATGGAGGGCATCAAGGGGGTGCGAGTCTATGTGGACAACGTGATCATCTGGTCCACAACACCCGAGGATCACATTGCCCGCCTCAAACAGGTCTTCCAGCGGATTCATGAAAATGGCCTCCAGCTCAACAGGGCCAAATGCTCATTTGGTAGGTCCGCTATCAAGTTTCTGGGTGACCACATTTCACAGCAGGGTGTGCAACCTGATACCGACAAGGTGCTGGCGAGCAACACCATGAAGACCCCGGAGGACAAGAAGGCGGTCCTCCGCTTCCTCAGGATGTTAAATTTTCTCAGGAAATTCATTCCCAATTTGGCAGCCCACACCATGGCCCTCCGGCATCTCGTCAAGAAGACAACAATGTTCCAGTGGCTGCCCGCACATGAAAAAGAGTGGCTCGAACTGAAGGCGAAGCTCACCACAGCCCCAGTACTGGCGTTCTTTGATCCAACCCGGGACACCAAGATATCTACTGATGCAAGCCAGGACGGCATTGGGGCGGGGCTCCTCCAGCTGACGACTCCTCGTCCTGGGTTCCAGTGGCATATGCCTCCAGGGCCATGACGCCGACCGATCAACGGTATTCCCAGATCGAAAAGGCATTCTTGGGTCTCCTGACAGGAATAGTCAAGTTTCATGACTATGTATACGGCCTGCCGAAGTTCATGGTGGAAACAGACCACAGGCCTTTAGTCCACATAATCCAGAGGGATTTAAATGACATGACACTGGCTCAGTCCAAAGAAACACTGCAACAGCACGAGATTGTGACCTCTCCGTGGTCTAAAGTGGGGGTAGACCTCTTTCACGGCAATGGCTGTGACTATGTCCAGGTCAGTCATCAAAGCCTGCAAAGAGACGTTTGCCAGGCACAGGACACCACTCACAGTAATGAGTGACAATGGTCCATGTTTTTACAGCCAGGAGTGGTCCGACTTTGCATGATCCTACAACTTCAGTCACATCACTTCCAGTCCCCATTACTTGCAAGCAAAAGGGAAGGCCGAGAAAGGGGTCCATATTGTCAAGCGGTTGTTGTGCAAGGCTGCAGACTCAGCCTCCAAATTCAACTTGGCGCTGCTGGCACACAGGGCAACCCCTCTGTCGACTGGTTTGTCTCCGGTGCAGATGCTCATGAACCGCAACCTGAGGACTACTGTTCCAGCCATCCGTATTCCAGATCTTAACCACCTCACAGTGTTGCAAAAAGTGCATCGGTCCAGGGACCAGCAGAAGATCACATATGATGCTCATGCTACGGATCTGCCTGCGCTGGCTCCAGCAGATGTTGTTTGCATCCAGTTGCCTGAGGGAGGTTGGTCAGGCCAACTGCTGTTGTCAGGAAGGCCGCCCCAAGGTCTTTCATTGTTCAAATGGCTGATGGCTCCATTCTCTGGCGCAACAGGAGGGCGCTGCGGAGAGTTCCCCACCCACCGCCTTTCGCATTGCTCCGCAGGTTATCATGACTCCTCCGGACGTCTCCTGCCACGAGGCCACCGATCTGCCAGCGATCCCGCCTGTCCATGACACCACCGCAATGGGCAGCAATCCCGCCTGTCCAAGTGCCGGTGTCTCCTGCTCCACCTCTGCGGCGATCGACAAGAATTCATCGCCCGCCTCAAACACTGAATCTATAGATTTAACTCTTGTAAATGTTATTCAGTTTGTTCTGTATCTGCATGAAGGACACCTTGCAATGTACATATGTTCATTAACTCACCACTTGTACATAGTCAGGCATGTAGATACCACCACGTTCCAGAACTTATTTTTAAAAAAGGGGAGATGTCATAATATCCACTCATGTATATAATGAGATGCAGACAGGCAGTGATTGACACACAGGATGACCAATAAACACACAACACAGAACAACCAATCACCAGACAGGACACCACCACTGTAACGCCCACAGGGCATTAAGGCTCCCCTTCTCTCAGGACCCAGCTACTGAGACAGTCAGAGTGCACAAGCTAGTGAGCACTATTACCATGCGATAGCTAGTAAGTCTGGTCAAGCCAAAAAGAGGTCCTCAGTTAGATTAGTAGAGGGTCAACCCACAGCTGAACATGTACAGCAGTCCACTAGTTAAATAAAACAGCGTTGAATCATCTCCTGTGTCAGACGTTTGTTTCTAGCTTCACTGCATCCAGTTACAGTCAACGCCAAAGCAACCTGCCTAACACATCATACTTCATGACTTCATCGAAGCTGTTGCTTTCCTCTTCGATGTTGAATGCGATGGCATAGTATATTTCTATTGCTTGAGGACCTGCTACCATGAGCAGCAACGCAATGTGCCTCTTGTCAGGCTGTGCCTGCAGGTCAAGGGCTACAACATAGTCTCAATTGCAGCTTGAAAACACAACAATCTACATCTACATTACCTGAGACTTGAAGCTGGTGGGGTGCCTTCAAACCTTTCCCTTTAGACAGTGTCATAATTCACTGTCTTTCCGTGCGTTGAGTTCCAGATGGCTGTAATGGCCAGCGTAAGACTTTTTTCTTTTATTTCTTCAACCTATTTTACTCCGACTTCTCCATTATTATCTGTAATTGTTCTGCACACCTGGTACTATGTCGTATACTGTGTTATGACCATGGTAAAGGTGTACACAGAACATTTAGTTGTTTAGAAGAAAGACGATTTGTTAACAAACACATGGAGAGATAACTAACAAATTATAATACAGACAATGGCTACTAAATTGAGTGAATTCCCCTGGAGCTACTCTAAGTGTGACTATCCTCTTGTCTGTCTTATGACCAACTGATGGGTGTCTCGAGTCACATGGTAGATCTTTATTGCCTCCATCTGGTTGGAGGTTGCATTGTTAACTATATACAGAACTGTGCAGAGGCATATCGCCACATAACCCATGTAGTTTAGCTTTTGAGATGCTCATTAAAACGCTCAATTATGTGATGAATGACTGGAGTAAAGAGTGTGATGATGAGGAATTGCACAAGTTTTTCACATGTAGAAGTGAACTTAGAGTAGATCAAGGCTGTCTCCTATGGGGTTTATGAGTCATTATTCTGCCAAGTTTCAAGGAGAGATTGTGAGCAGAACGTCATCAAAAGTACATAGGAAAGCCCCCCTTTGAGAGCTGGCTGGTGATGATTTAACCTGGACATCACCATATCTCGGGCAGGGCGGCAATGTTGAGAAGGTGAGGCCTTCATTAATTACTTCAGCCAGAACGGGAATTGTTTATTTAAATAAATCCAGGTCAAATCTCTCCAGCCTTTCCTCATAATCCCTTTATTTCACGAATCAGTCAGGTGAACATTCTCTGCATTGCTTCCAATGCAGTTATAGCCAGTAAGGAAACAAAAACTGTGCAGAGAACTCTAGATATGCGCCGGAATTCTCCCCTACCTGGTGGGGCGGGAGGTCCCAGTGGGATGGAGTGACGTGAACCACTCCGACGTGGGCTGCCCCAAAAGTGCGGATTTCTCCGCACCCTTAGGGGCCAAGCCCTAACCTTGAGGAGCTAGGCCCGTGCCGGACTGGTTGGCGCCCCGTCGGCCGGCAGGAAAGGCCTTTGGCACCACGCCAAGGGCGAAGTGACTTCCGTAGCCAGCATGTGCCGGACGTCAGCGGCTGCTGACATCATCCCCGCGCATGCACAGGGGAGGGGGTGACTTCCGCGTCCGCTATCGTGAAGACTATGGTGAACGCAGAAGGAAAAGAGTGCCCCCACGGCACAGGCCCGCACCCCCCGGGGCCAGATCGCCCCGCACCCCCCAGGACCCCAGAGCCCGCCCGCGCTGCCTGGTCCCACCGGTAAGGTAGGTGGTTTGATTCCCGCCGGTGGGACCGGCATTACAGCAGCAGGACTCCGGCCCAACACGTGCTGGAAAATCGCCGGGGGGAGGCCCGCCGACCGGCGCGGCACGATTCCCGCCCCTGCGGAATCTCTGGTGCCGGAGACATCAGGAAACGGCGGGGGCGGGATTCACGCCGGCCCCCGGCGATTCTCCGACCCGGCAGGGGGTCGGAGAACCCCGCCCCTGATCTCACCAATGATCCATACACTGTGGGAAAAGTTGTCTGCCTTGATATTTCATGAGAACTTGTCGACCTCACCTCCGAAGAGGATATTGGAGGTGAGCATTTAGGTCGTGATCACTCTCCAGAGTGCCAATTGCAAGGCGGAATCAGAGAGGGCAAGGGAGAGACCAAGATGAGTGCACCCCGGGGTGGGGTCCAGTCTCGGCATTTCGGTGGGTGAGGTCATTCACAGGCCTTAGCAGTATTTTATGGCTATGAGCCTTTCGGTGTAAATGCAGCCGGTTTGCACTCAACACTTCCCATACCCTCATTGTTGGGCTTGTGATGATATCAACGTTGAGGGGTTGCCCTTCGAGAGTCGAAGTTGGAAAGTGGGAGGAAGGAGGTAAGTTCATCGGTTCAGCATTGTGAAGTCCTGGGTGGCGTCCTGTGAGATGCCAAGCTGCATGGGCAGAGTGGGGGACTCTGACAATTGGTTGTTCCTATCTTCATGAGGGCAGAAGACCCTCACACAGTGGAGAGGATGAGGCAGCCAGATCGAACTCCCACCCTCATGCTGCACTTTGGACCCTGAGCGGGTGAGCTGTCTGGAAGTGCAAGGCCACTGGTTATAGAGGCCAGGCTGTCCAAGATTAGTGTATGGGTGTTCCAGTTGGAAGGCTTGTTTAATTTGCAGCCCATGAGAACTGAAGGAATGAGGATGCCACCTCAGGATGAAACTGAATTTAAAATACAGTCTTCACATGTATCAGATGTGCCTTAACATAGAACAGTACAGCACAGAACAGGCCCTTCGGCCCTCGATGTTGTGCCGAGCAATGATCACCCTACTTAAACCCACGTAACCCGTATACCCGTAACCCAACAATCCCCCCATTAACCTTACACTACGGGCAATTTAGCATGGCCAATCCACCTAACCCGCACATCTTTGGACTGTGGGAGGAAACCGGAGCACCCGGAGGAAACCCACGCACACACGGGGAGGACGTGCAGACTCCACACAGACAGTGACCCAGCCGGGAATCGAACCTGGGACCCTGGAGCTGTGAAGCATTTATGCTAACCACCATGCTACCGTGAGGCCCCTTGTCTGTCACAAGGAGAGGATAGTTAACCAATCAGCTCCCTGACCCTTCCTTGATGAGTCAATTGTGCCAACTTAGTCAGCGTTTCAACACAGGAGTGTGTGACCGATTGGTGCCCAATAGTTAACCCATTGGAAGCATTGAACTCGAAGATGGATGCTGACCCAATCTGCTGAGACTCTCAATGGTCAAATTGCTTCATTCAGATGGAGTTGAGAGGGGCAACTTGGAAATTGGCCAGTGTGTCAGGGGAGAGAGTGAGGATCATTGGAAAGTTGCTCACAAGAGGGATGCACATGAGTGATGTCTCCGATCCTGAGAGGATGGTGGATCAGGGTATTTTCAGGATTATTCAATCGCCCACATTTATGCTCTCTTCCTTTTAGTTTTTGATTGAAGGGAATGATGGAGGTAGTCAAGCTGACAATTCTTTTGATAGCTATCAATCAGCGGCAGCGACATCGATGTGCCGTTGCACATGGCCAGGCCCAACGCCCTGCAGAGGAGGGAAAAGCAGTGCCCATTGATCTTTCGAGAGTAGGGCATCAGATGGGAACGCCTCGGAGGAGACATTACTGGTCACGGGTCTACCGCCATAGAACCTCCTACCTCCAAATGCCAGAAGTCCAGTGGTGGAGAAGACTGCATCTATGATGAAAGAGTTGGCACCACATGGACTGGGAGATCACCCATTGACTGTGGCCTTGAAAGTTACTGCTTTGAACGTTTTTGCCAGCTGCTTATTTCAGGGCAGCACACGTGACCTGTGCAGCATTTCCCAGTTAGCCGTGCACAAGGGCATAAGGGAGGTTATAGATACGCTATTTGCGAGGGCCCACATGTAGATCAACTTGGACCAAGACCAGGCAAGCCAGGATTCCAGGACCTTGGGCTTCACCTGCATTCCCAGCATGGCCTAGGTGCAGGGTGACATTGACTGCACCCACGTGGCTCTGCATTTCCCTCTGCTGGCATTGGGATGCCATTTGTCAACCGCAAATGTCCAGATCGTCCGTGACCACGCAATGCACATTATGCAGTTGTGTGCCCATATCCCAAGCAGCATCCATGACTGTTACTTCTTGGGATGATCACATATCCCTGCTGTTTTTGAGGGAGAGCAGTGGCCAGAGGGATGGCTTGAGGGACAAATGGTACCCACTCAGGAGATGGCTGACGATGCCAGTGTGGAGGCCACAAACACCCGTTGAGAATTGCTACCATGAGGCTCATGCATCAACACATGTGCTGCTTTAGCAGGCGATTGAACAGATCCAGATGCAGCAGTGCCTTGACCAGTTGTGGGGAGCGTACCAGTGGGTCTCACGCATCATAGTAGTCTGTTGTACTCTGCACATCGTGGTATTGAAGCAGGGCGAGCAGATGAACCTGGAGGAGATAGAGGTGCATCACATCTCCTCTTGGATGAGAAGGATGTTGAGGAGGGTGTCGAGGGGAAACCCATGGAGGAGGAGGAAGGACATTTGGTGATATTAATTACAGATTATGCTAACCTATGATAGATGATATGCTAACTAGCCTGTAATTTCCTAGTTTCTCTCTCCCTCCTTTCTTGAATAGACGAGTTACAGGATGCCCCTGTGGTCATAAAATATGCTATATAGATGGAAGTTCTTTCTTTCTTCCACTTGCAGTTGAGATTAGAATTTGTTCTCGAAAGTTTGTGTGTAATCTAGTCAGGTAAAGTGCACACTAAAAACAATTTTAGGCACTCTTTATAATGGCCTGAATTTCAACTGGATTGACAGAGAAGGTGACTTTGACTTTCTTCTACTCAGAGATGACATTCTTAAACTAGACATTTCATCCTGTGCATTAAGGCAACCTGACAGTATACACCCATGGTATCTCATTCAAAACTAAACATAGACATAAGTGAATTTTAATGACACCTTGTTCCACAGGCAGATATTCCAATATGTGGCTTCTGTATTTAAGACAGAAATCACCTTTTGAAACTACCTTCAAAAGAGTAATCCACTAGATTGCATATATACTATAATAATCCATTTAATAATGCACTGATTAGTCACATCTCATCGTACATACATCCGCCCTAATGAAAGGGAGTTGTTATTACTGATCTTTCCTGAGCAAGATCTCATTTGGAACCTATAAAGTTATTTATGTTCTTGTGTCTCAGAATTGGGGCCTCTTTCAACGCGGATGACACTCCCTGTACATGTCCTTCAGAGTCCAGCATGATAAATTTCAGTCCGATGTTGTATCCAGTGAGTGACATTTTGCTTCTAGTCCTTGCCCTGTTATTTCACTGTACTTGCTGTCATCAACCTGAAGCACAAGTTGTTGCTTACTCTTGAGTATAATCATCAGTTGCAAGGATTTTGCAACTTGTCCATTCCTTGGATGCTTTTAACAAGCAGCAGTCTGGAGAAGCTTTCATTTAATGTCAACAGAATGATGGGGTTCAAAGTAGATGTAGTGGGTTAAAAAGATTGAGAGTACATTTAGTAGCATGCATTCAACCACACTGCCACTTCAACAAATCCAAGATAAAAGATTCCCTGGGCAAATCTCGCACTCTGTCTTTGCAGATATTTTAAATGCACCGGCTTTGATTTCTCATGGTAATGTCTTTTATCTGGAAAAATAATTATTCCACATTTTTATTTTCAAGCAACTGCTGAAGTACTCTGAGAAGGATTTGATCCCACTCACATCAGAATTCTCATTTTACTGCCCTTCCATTTGCTTTCAAATCCCATCTTTATCTTTAGGTTTTTGAATGGAACAGTACAAAAGGGAGCACTATGTTACCCATATTGCACCAGTAAGAACTTCACCATTAAGCAGAGCATTAAGGACTAGTTCCACCACTGAATCATTGCTCAGGTGACAGAAAGTAGCAAGGCTCCATTAAGCACAGAGTTGTATTCAAAACAGGCCAAGGTTTTTCTATATTGCATCTGCTCTGAAAACATGTCTTTGTCCATGAACACAGATTGACAGAACCTTTGTCCAGCCTGTAGCATTCTCAATTTTGTTTGGTCTATGCAGTTTTGGAAATAGTTCTTCCCTTTACACTTTGCAAAAATTATTACATCGTAAGTAATTCAATGTGTTCTACTTCATTTCACTCTTTGATACAGTTCATTCACACAAAGTAAGTAATCCAGTTCCTATTTAAATGGTAGGGATGGTACATTTGCGGATATATTATTTGATGAATCAGGATCATTAATCTCTTATTGACTAATTAATCAATTCTCATCGTTCCTTGACGAGGACTAAAACTTCAAATACTTCGACACTTCATTTATTGCTGGAGTGAAAAGGGTCATTAAGAACAAGAAAGAAGATTATGAATCAATCAGTCCTTTTTAACTGGTATGGAAAATGAATTCTGGATCACTTGTAAAGAAGAATTACTTTATATTATGAGAAGGTTTATTAAGCAGCAAATGTTTTCAGGTTATCTACTATAAACTGAAGCATGTATGGATCCACTTTACAATTGAAGTTGGAAGATCAGTCAGTGGTGTCAGCAAACTCAAAATTAATACTGTTCCAAGGAATCATTTAATCATTAAAATTGACTTCTAACCAGATCATGACTCTCAGTCCCAGGGCAGTGTGACATTTAAATTTTCAGGCCTCACTTGAGTGAGTCGATTAAGTTCTTCGTTCAGGCACTAGAAGCAGCATCTTCAAGAAACAAAGGGGTAGATTTTGACTGTGAGATTACATAGAATCAGCCATTGTGATCAGCCAGTTTTCCATCTCTTTTTTAAAATTTCGATTCATCTTAAGTTTGGGTTGCTGACCCACTATGATACATCAAACACAAACGGTGGATACATTGAAAATCTATTATTATTGAACTGACCCATACCTCCTACTTGTCTGAATTAGTATAGTAGTAATTACAGTTCTGAATTACATATCGGAGATCCACCATGATAATGAGTTGGTAGATATTTGAATATTTTATGAGAGAGATGTTGCAATCTGCAATCTAGAAATATGTTATCATGCTGGTAAGGTGCAACTATGTATAGTTAAGGGAAAAAATATAATCGTTAACTGAAGATTAAAGCTGTGTTTCATTGTTAGGTGCCAGATGTTTGAAGATAGAAAGATGAATAGACATTTAACGTAACAGTGATAAATATCACCCCATACACAAACTTAAATATTTATCCCGTCCACCATCAAAGCACAATAGCAACTGTATGGATCATATAGAGCATGCACTCAACATGCTTCCTTCAATGGCATCTCTCAAACCTGTGAACTCTACAACATAAAAAGGAAAGGGAAACAGATGCAAATTTGGTTTGTTCTCGCTGGAACAAAAGAGATTATGAGGGGCATAGACAGAGCAGATAGTCGGAGACTTTTTCCCAGGGTGGAGGAGTTAATTACTAGAGGGCAGAGGTTTAAGGTGCGAGGGGCAACGTTTAGACGAGATGTACGAGGCAAGTTTTTTACATAGAGGGTAGTGGGTGCCTGGAACTCGCTGCCAGAGGAGGTGGTGGAAGCAGGGACGATAATGATCTTTAAAGGGAATTTTGACAAATACATGAATAGAATGGGAATAGAGGGATATGGACCCCGGAAGTGCAGAAGAGTTTAGTTTAGACGGGCAGCATGGTCGGCGCAGGCTTGGACGGAAGTAGGGCCTGTTCCTGTACTGTGCTTTTCATTGTTCTTTGTTCAAGTGAACACTACCTCTATTACAAGCCACACACCACCCTGCCTCAGAACAATGTCGCCAGTACTTCATGGTTGCTGGATCTAAATCCTGGAAGTCCCGCCTTTAAATCACGTGGATGCGGCTGCACCAGAAGGACTGTGGCAGTTCAAGAAAGCCTTTCACCTTTTTATCCATCACCGTAGCGTGCGTTGTATGACACTTACTTGATGGCGGCTGCTGGCCAGGCCTCTCCTCTCCGTGGTCAAGTTATAGAGCTGCTATAAAGGTGTTCTTGTTGGGAGGGCCGGCTGAGAGAGCTGGTCAAGGAGAGGCTGGCTGAGAGAGAGAGCTGGGGTCGGGATCTCTGTCTTATACCTCTCCCAGGGTCTTGCGCCCACCTGGGCGGACCCTCTATACACTCGCAATCGATTGAGTCTCTTCCCAATCGATTGATTTGAATTTCCCCAATAACGGGGCTGCTCTTCGATCACTGGGCGGTTCTTGGGGCTCATTGTTTTGGACTTCTCTTGGCGCCAAGAAGTCTGGCCTTCTATTCAAAGTAGCAATTTGAGTTAACTTATTTCCATTGTACCTGGGAATCACCGGGTATCGCCTCATTAGTATGCTAACTTGTTTTTCACAGTGCTGTCTGGTTTCTGCAGCAGTCAGAATACACAAGCGCTTCTGCAAGCTGCTTGCTTTTGCAACATGTCCATTTTCCCTGCATTCGTTGTAATCTTCCATTTTGTGTTGGGCAGTGGCCACCCCAGGTGGCTACACTACATACATTGCTGTTGTTATTGTATTTTTTTTTCTTCATGATTAAAAATTATTATTTATAAGTGAACATAGGTTAGGTTATTTGTTTTAAATCTGTGAAACTATTTAAATCTGCACCATATTATTGTATAACTGAGACATGTTTAAAAGTGTTTGTATTTTTTAATTTAGATTATGGTCTGACAAATTGAAAAGCGCCTCAGGGATTTTTGCTGTCACTGTCCTTGTAACATTTGATATGTTTTTTATTTGTATTTATAGAATCATGGTATCAGAGCCTTGCGGAAAAAATCCATATGGCTCATGGAGTCTGTACCAACCCCAAAAGGGCACCCTACCCAGGCCAATTACTCCGCCCTAACCCCATAACCCCACATAATGTTTGGACATGAAGGAATAATGTAGCAAGGCCAATCCACCTAACTGCACATCTTTGTCCTGTAGGAAGAAACCGAAGCACACTGAGGAAATGGCAGCGGCACGGTGGCACATTGGTTAGCACTGCTGCCTCACAGTGACAGGTACCCAGGTTCAAATCCAGCCTCGGGTGACTATCTACGTGGAGTTTGCACTTTCTCCCTGTGTTTGTGTGGGTTTCCTTCGGGTGCTCTGATTTCCTCCCACAGTCCAAAGATGTGCAGGTTAAGTTGATTGGCCACTCTAAATTGCCCCTCTACATCGATAAGGTTAGGTGAGGGTTACTAGGTTAAGGGGATAGGGTGGGAGCTTGATCCTAGGTAGGGTGCTCTGCGAGAGGATCGGTGCAGATTCAATGGGCTGAATGGCCTCCTTCTGCACTGTCATAATTCTATGATTATTAAATGCGGTGTTTTGATGTTTCAGTAAGACATTTGTAGAAGCTTGTAATGTTTTTTTTAATGTATTTTCTTACAAACATGTATGAAAACAGTGTGGTGATATGCATCACTGTAAATACACAAGGGGTTAATACAAATACACTAGGACTGAGTAAACACTAGAGGGAGCACCAGAGACATCATGACATGCAGATATACAGCTAATGAACACATAGAATAGGACATGACCAATGGGCAGTCAAGACACCCAGAGCTGACACGACCACAAGGGATAACCCATATAAAAGGACAGGGCACACATACTCTTTCTCTTTCCACAGGCAACTCTCTGAAGGAAAGGGGCATATTAGAAGCATCACACCCACCACATGGCTTAGAGCAGACTGGTTAGTTAGACTGAGTTACTATAGCAAGATTAGCAGGAGATTCGAACTCAAGTTAACTGTTCAATAAATGTGTTAAACCTATCTCGAAGTCTGAATCTTCCTTTGTCAGAGTATACATCAAGGAAGCAGCTTATGCCACATGAAGAAGCATAACACAACAAACAGGTTACAACATATAAACACCCCAGGAAACATACTTCCCAGCAATCAACTATATCGTCTGAACAAACTTTTCCTCTTTTTCACCCTCCCCACCCCACCATGTGATGAACAGCTCCTCGAACACAGTAACAAACATCCTCACCTATTCTTTTACCCCCTGTGGAGCCCTTGAACTCATATTTTATCTTCTCCAACTGCAGGAAGTCATACAGGCCATCCAATCAAGCCGCTATCCCGGGTGGCAATGCCAACCGCCACTCCAGTAAAATTTGCCGCCGTGCAACAGAGTGATGAAAGCCACGTCGGCTTTCCTCCTCTCCGTGAGCTCCAGCTTCTCTGAAACCCCAAATATCGCCACCAAAGGTTCTGGATCCACCTCCTCCTCCACTGTCCTGGCTAAGACCGCGAATACTCCCGCCCAATTTTTTGCAACCCCAAAACATGTGCGTGTGATTCGCTGGCCCCTGCCCACACCTCACACACTCATCTGCTACCCCTTGAAAGAATTCACATCCTCGCCCGAGTCATATGCACCCTGTGCACCACCTTAAACTGTATGAGGCTCATCCTTGCACAGGAGGTGGTCCTGTTTACCCTTCACAGTGCCTCACTCCATACTCTCCAATTGATCTCCCCTCCCAGCTCCCCTTCCCATTTCTCCTTGATCTCACCACCTGCTCACTCCCTGCTTTCCCAGCCACTTGTATATGTCCCCAATTCTTCCCTCGCCTTCCACATCTGGAAGCAGCAGTTGCTCCAGCAGGGTGTATCCTGGAAACCTAGGGAACCCCCTACAGACCGATTGAGCAAAGTCCCTAACTTGCAGATACTTGAAATCACTCCCCATTGGCAGTCTACCCTCTCCCTTAATAAAAGTAAATTACTGCAGATGCTGGAATTTGAAACAAAAGAGAAAATGCTGGAACATCTC
This sequence comes from Scyliorhinus canicula, assembly GCF_902713615.1. Taxonomy (NCBI): domain Eukaryota; kingdom Metazoa; phylum Chordata; class Chondrichthyes; order Carcharhiniformes; family Scyliorhinidae; genus Scyliorhinus; species Scyliorhinus canicula. Next base: position 114,496,344 of record NC_052159.1, on the reverse strand, counting down.
AGCAGGTCTGGCAGCATCTGTCGGGAGTGAAAAGAGCTAACATTTCGAGTCCGATGACTCTTTGTGAAAGCTAACAGACAGAGAAAGTGGGAAATATTTATTCTGTGGAGTGAGAATGAAAGATGAGTCATAGCCACAGAAACCCAGGGAAACCGGGTGCTAATGGCCACAGATACCATGGTGAAAGAGTCCTAATGGCAGTCAAGAACAAAAGGACGAAGAACAAAGAAAATTACAGCACAGGAACAGGCCCTTCAGCCCTCCCAGCCTGCGCCGATCCAGATCCTTTATCTAAACCTGTCTCCTATTTTCCAAGGTCTACTTCCCTCTGTTCCCGCCCATTCATATCCCTGTCTAGATGCTTCTTAAATGATGCTATCGTGCCTGCCTCTACCACCTCCGCTGGTAAACAGTTCCAGGCACCCACCACCCTCTGCATAAAAAACTTTCCATGCACATCTCCCTTAAACTTTCCCCCTCTCACTTTGAAATCGTGACCCCTTGTAACTGACACCCCCACTCTTGGGAAAAGCTTGTTGCTATCCACCCTGTCCATACCTCCCATAATTTTGTAGACCTCCAGCAGGTCCCCCCTCAACCTCCGTCTTTCCAATGAAAACAATCCTAATCTACTCAAACTGGAGGTCCCCAGAGAGAACAAAAGAGGTGAAAAGTCAAACAGCAGGGAACTTCGAAAATGTGTTCCTTCTTCCTCAACCGTGATTTCCCACCTACAGTTGTGGACAGGGCCCTCAACAGTGTCCATCTCCCACGTCACTACCCTCGCCCCCTCCACTCCCTCCCAGAAGAAGGATAGAGTCCCCCTCGTTCTCACATTTCATCCCACCAGTCTCCGTATGCAAAGCATAATCCTGCGCCATTTCTGCCAAATCCAGCGTGATGCCACCACCAAATGCATCTTCCCTTCACTCCCTCAGTCAGAATTCCATATAGACCGTTCCCTCTGAGACAATCTAGTCCACTCCTCCACCATACCCAGTACCTCTACCATCACCCATGGCATCTTCCTGTGCAATCGCAGAAGGTGTAACACCTGCCCCTATACCTCTTCCATGCTTAACATCCCAGGCCCAAAAATCTCATTCCAGATTAAGCAGTGTTTCACTTGCATCTCTTCTAATTTTGTGTATTGCATTCGCTGCTCCCAATGTGGTCTCTTCCATATCGGAGAGACCAAACGTAGATTGGGTGATCGCTTTGCTGAGCACCTTCGGTCTGTGCGCATCCCTGACCTTCCTGTTGCTTGCCATTTTAACAAATGACCCTGCGCCCATGCCCACATGTCTGTTCTTGGCCTGCTGCAATGTTCCAGTGAAGCTCAACACAAACTGGAGGAACAACATCTCATCTTCCGGTTAGGCACGGTACAGCCTTCCAGCCTGAATATCGAATTCAACAACTTCAGATGATCAGCTCTACCCCACCTCGACCCATTTGTTTTCATCCCATTTCATTTTAACTGTCTTTTACCATTTCTTTCTTTCTTGATATATATTTAATTCCCCTCCAATCTTATCCACCTTTCCTTCACTTTTCTCCTCTTTGCTTCCCCCTTCCCCTCCCCCCACATCTACAGTTCATCCTCTGATGTTAGTTTCCCTGCTGTTTGACCTTTTACGTCTTTTGTTCTCTTTGGGGGCTGCCATTAGCACTCTTTCCCCTTGGTTTCTCTGGCCATTAGCACCCGGTTTCCCTGGTTTCTGTGGCTATGACTCATCTTTCATTCTCACTCCACAGTATAAATATTTCCCACTTTCTCTGTCTGTTAGCTTTGGAAAAGACAGGACTTGTACTCGAAACGTTAGCTCTTTTCACTCCCTACAGATGCTGCCAGACCTGCTGAGATTTTTCAGCATTTTCCCTTTCGTCACCCTCTCCCATAGCTCCTCCAGACTTGCAAACACTTCCCCCAAATACAAACCCTCACCTTGACCAGCCCCACTTCCCTCGACCTCCTGTATACACTATCCATTCCCCCTGTCTGAAACCCATGATTCTCGCACAGCGGCTTTCGCCTCGACATCCCTTCCACCCTCAAATGCTTCCTCAACTGATTCCATATCTTCTCCGTGGACTGCACCGCTGGGCTCCCTGAATACCTACTCGGAGCCATTGGCAATGCTGTCATCACTATAGCCCTCAAACTAGACCCTTTACAACATTCCTTCTCCATCTTAACCCACTCTACCCCTTTTCCTTTCCACCATCGCCACACCTTATCCATATTAACTGCCCAATAATAATGAAGCAGGTTATCAATGACAACCCACCCTACTACCTCTGCCTCTGTAGCAGTGTCCTCCCCACCCTCGGCACCTTCCCGACCCATAAAAAGTCCAAAATGATCGTGTCCAATTTCCGATAAAAGGCCTTTGGTACAAAGATCGGGAGAGCCTGAAAAATAATAAAAATCTCAGCAGAATATTCATTTTCACCACTTGGACCCTCCCTGCCAAAGTCAACAGCAGTGTATCCCACCTCTTAAGATCCTCCCTAGCTTCCTCCACCAGTTCCATTAAGTTCCACTTATGGAGCCCCATCCATTCTGAATCCCCAAATACCTAAACCTATCCCTCGCTACTGTAAATGGTGTCACCCCTAAATTTGCCAGCCGTCCCAGCTCATTCCCTCACTTTTCCCTACATTCAGTTTATACCCGGGGACCCCCCAAATCTCCCCAGCAGGCCCATAATCCTTCTCATACTCTCCAGTGGATCCGAAACATACAGCAACAGGCCATCGGCCTAGAGCGACACCCCAATGCTCCCTCTGTCTCCCGTAATCCCCCGCCAGTCTTCCAACACCCTGATAGCCATCGCCAATGATCTGTGGCCAACACAAACCATAACAGCGGGCACCCCTGCCTCATATCCCTGTGTAAGTCAAAGCTCCACGGACACATATTATTCATCCTCACACTCACCTTTGGTGCCACGTACAGCAACCGCACCGCGCTTCAAATCTCGGCCCAAACCCAAACCTTCCCAAAACCTCGAACAAGTACCGTCACTCCACCCCATCAAATGCCTTCGCGTCCATGGACACCACCACCTCTGATACTAGAGCCCCTGACGGATTCATCACTACAATCAACAGCCGTCTTATATTACTCACGAACTGTTTGCACTTCACAAAGCCTGTTTGATCTTCTGCAACCACCTCCAGGACATAATCCTCCATCCTCCCCACCAGCAACTTAGCCAATACTTTCACATCCATGTTCAATAGTGATATGGGTCTATATGACCCACATTCCACCGGGTCCTTCCCTTTTTCGAGATTAGCTTGATTAATGCCTACGTCATCGTCTCCGACAACTCCCCCTTCTCCAGCGCTTCATCAAACAGTCCCAACAAATGTGGTGCCAGGTCCATCGCTAGTTCCTTATAAAATTACGCCGGGTACCCATCTGTCCCTGGGCCTTACCCAACTTCATACCCCTGATACTATCCAGGATCTCCCCCAGACCCAGGGGCTTCTCCAACGCCTGCCTCTTTGCTTCCTCCACCTGGAGAAAATTCAGCTCGTCCAGAAACTGCCCAATGTCCCCCTTCTCTCCCCGGGATTCGTCTCGTACAGTCCCTTGTAGTATTCCCTAAATGCCTCATTTATCTTCCCCATATCCGACACCACATCCCCAGCCCCAGTCCGTATCTGCAATATTTCCCTGGATGCAACCTGACTCCGCAGCTGGTGCACCAGCATGTAACTCGCCTTCTCCCCATACTCATATTGCACCCCTCTTGCTCTACGCAGTTCCCTACCACCCGCCCCGTTGTCAGCCTGTCAAATTGCCCCTGCAACTTTTTCCTCCTCGCCAATCCCTCCACGGTGGGCACCCTCAAATACTCCCTGTCAACTCCACTATCTCGCTCACTAGACAGCCCCTGACTCACTACAAAGTAATCAATCCTCGAATACACCTTATAGACGTGTGAAAAGAAGGTACCTTCCCCGGGTTCTGAAAGTGCCATGGATCCTCCATACACATTGACTCCATAAATTCATGGCGAAAGATAAATTTTGCGTTGAGACAGGGAGAAGTGTACCTGCAATTTTGCGTTGAGCAGCATGGTAGTATAGCGGTGAGCACAGTTGCTTCACAGCTCCATGGTCCCAGGTTCGATTCCCGTCTGGGTCACTGTCTGTGCGGAGTCTGCACGTTTTCCCCGTGTCTGCGTGGGTTTCCTCTGGGTGCTACGATTTCTTCCCACAGTCCGAAGATGTGTGGGTTAGGTAGATTGGACATGATAAATTACCCTTAGTGTCCAAAAAATATTAAGTGGGGGTTACTGGGTTACTGGGATAGGGTAGATAGGTGGGCATCAGTGCGGTGCTCTTTGTAAGGGTCATGCAGACTCGATGGGCCGAATGGCCTCCTTCAGCACTGTAAATTCTATGATTCCATGACTGGGAGTGGAATAAGGTCTAATTTTATCAGGACATCGGAGCCGAGTTCGCAAAGCGGCGGGCAGAGTTCAACAAGACCAAGGCAGTGCTGTACCGGTGGCAGATCAAGTTTGGGGTGCTCTACCCGGCGAACTTATGGGTGACATTCAGAGACCTGAGAACTGAGTAGACAATATTTTGAACAGGGGTGCTGATATTTACTGTTGATATTGTAAGGGGTGAAAAGTGTATGTGGAGATGGATGTTCCCAACCGCCCTCCTGTTTTATGGGACTGTTTGTGTTTACCATTTGTTTGTTTGCTTTTGGGGGAGGTGGCCTGAGATTCAGGAGAAGTGTCTGCTTGGTTGGTGAGGGTAAGGTCAGCAGGGAGCCTTCTTCCTTGAGCTGAGAAGTGGGGGGAGGGGTACTTTTGGGCAGGGGCTGTCACGCTAGCAGGTGATACGGTAAACAGAAGTGAGGTGGTGGGGGAGAAGGCTGAGGGGGTGGCTGGGTGGGGTGGGGGGGAGGGGAGAGGGGGGGGGGATGTTGCTGCGAAGTGGTAGGGGTGAGAGATGACATTGTCAGGGGCGGAGCAGGTGGCCATCTGAGGTGGGCTAGGTATAGATTGGAATTAAGGGGACGGGAGTTAATTGGGGAAGATGCTGGACAGTAGAAGGAATTGGAGGCTTAAGCCTCCGTTAAGGCTGGTAACATGGAACGTCCAGGGATTGAGTGGTTGGTTAAAAGATTGTGAGTGTTTGTGCACCTCAGGAGCTTGAAAGTAGGGGTGGTCTTTCTGCAGGAGATACACCTCCATGTGACGGACCAGGTTAGGTTAAGGAAGGGGTGGGTCGGGCAGGTTTTTCACTCGGGGGTTGATTCAAAATTGAGGGGAGTGGGGATCTGAATGAGCAAAAAAATGGGGTCTGTGAGCCCACCAGGCCGCCCATATGCTGAGGGTGTCAGAGTCCTAACTGCCAAAGCAAATCATCTTCCCCCAGCTCAAAGAAGGATCCCAAACATGTGGAGGACAAAGAAAGCTCTTGAATGACGCCTTGAAAGCTTATCTCCAGAAATGGAGCATAGACTTCAATGCCTTTGCTCAGAAGAGACCTACTTGGAGGAACCTCTTGATTGAAGAAAGTCAATTCTTCGACAACACCCGTAAGAGGAGGCACAGAGAGGGAGCCTGAGAAAGGAATACCTATGAGCTAGCTTCCAAGGACCAATCCCAACTTTTGGAAACTCCTGTGAAATGAGTGATCGAAGATGTGGTTTAGGATCATTCTCTTCAGCCACACATGGACCCACAAAACCCATGACCAGTATCTCAGAATATCTTAGGTGGACAATCATACTCATTCGTGAGTGATCTGCATTCTATCCATTATAGTTCTTTTAATGGAATAACATCCTCATTACAAATCAAATTTTAAAGAAACTTTCTTTCACTTTCTGTGACTCCAGACTCACTGTATACAGTAAAGTACCTTTTTAATGAAATTAACAGCGCCATGACAAACCAAAGTTTAAAAAAAATTAAAATATAAAATATATCTTCCTTTCACTTTCTTTGCATTTTAAACAGATTTATAAATGCTAAACACTAATAATACAAAACATTTAACCTACGGAAAATATGTCTCCCGATGTCTCCTGTCTCTGCTCGATAACCCTAGACCGAGAAATAAAAGTATAAATAAAAAGCTGTAAAAACGTACCTAACATAGACCAAGTTAGGGCTATCCTTGGATTTTTCATTCAGCAGGTCAGCAGTCAAAAATAGCCAACCGAGAATTTGAACAGTATGTGCTTCCAGCGCAAATGCCCATGCATCCGCATCTCTGGGTTGTCATGCTGTGGCAGACCGCCGACTTAAGTCTGAGATCATAGAGGAAGTTACGAGTAAATTTTCCAAGAGTAGACAAGATTTCATGCTAATGTCTAGAAGTGAAATTAAAGCACAAGCTGATTGTGATGTAAGTGAAACTTGAGAAATGATCGTCAGTAGTTGCTCATTGTTACAGTGATGGATTAATGTTGAGATGGTTGCTGGCAGGCTCCTTGAGGTCCTGCTATGGATGTTGTTGTAATATAGACTCCTTTGAATCATTTTTTAAAATAAAAGTTATTTTTATTGGGGTTTTGAACCAAGTATATTTACCGTTATGTACACAGAATAAGATATATATTTCTAGAAGAGAAGGGCACACACAAACATACCAACAAAAAAACGTAATTCTAAAAAAGAAATAAAAAATAAAATAAAATAACTGGTAGGGTATTATGAACCAGCTCAACAGCAGCAACTCTGTACAATTGGCAATATTATTTACGACACGTAAGTAGGCATCTGTTTGTGGGGGGGTGGGGTGGGGACTGGGTGCCAGAGAAACAATTACAGAGGGCAATACTCGAATGGGTCTGGTGTTGGTGTTGTCACTTGCATCCCCCGGACGGCTTTCGCTGCTGTTGTCGCCTCGCGCTCACCTCCGCTTCAGCCATTCCTACCGTCTTTCACCTGCATTCTCCTTGCTCTCTGTTCCTGTAGATGCTAAGTTTGTTATCATTTCCTGTGCCCTCCTTCCGACTATCATTTCCCTGCTTCCCCCCCCTCACCTCCCTGGTTCTCCTCTATTGTTCCCTGTCTCTTCACTCTTCCCTTCGCCCCCCCCCCCCCTTCTGCCCCCTCCCCCCTCCTGTGGTTCACCTTTCTTTCCTCTTTGGTTTAGCTGTCTCCCCCCCCCCCCTCTCCCAATCTATCTCTCCCTCTCATGCCTTGGCTACTTTCCCCTGACTCTTGGCTACCTGTTTATTCTTCTGCTTGTTTGTTGGTCACAAACAGGTCCCGGAACAATTGGGTGAATGGCTCCTACATTCTGTGGAAGCCGTCGTCTGACCCTCGGATGGCGAATTTGATTTTCTCCATTTGGAGAGATTCTGAGAGGTCGGTCAGCCAGTCTGCAGCTTTGGGTGGTGCTGCTGATTGCCCGTCGAACAGGATTCTATGGCGGGCGATCAGGGAGGCAAAGACAAGGTCGTTCGCCCTCCTCCCCAGGAATAGATCTGGCTTGTCTGATACCCCGAAGACCACAACTTTCGGGCATGGCTCCACCCTCATCCCCACCACTTTGGACATTGCCTCAAAGAAGGCTGTCCAGTCTGGGGCAAGACCAGAACATGTGGGCGTGGTTGGCCGGGCCTCCTTGGCACCGTTCACATCTATCCTCCACCTCAGGTAAGAACCTACTCATACGGGTTCTTGTTAAGTGGGTTCTATATACCACTTTTAGCTGCGTCAGGCTGAGCATTGCGGACTCCTTTGAATCATAAGTCAAAGCAACGAATTATGAGAAATAAAGTGGTTAAACCAAAGTCCACCTGCCAGTAAATATTGTGTAGACGTGAATATATGGAGATTCTGGCTACTTATCTTTGATTTGTTGTTCAGTTGCTTGACCGTTTTTGTTATTTTTTCTTGATATCTGTATGACCCTCAACACTGTTAACAAACCATTCTTCTCCACCACCTTATCTCTGTGGAAATACTCTCTCCTTATTCTATTCACATCTATCTGACCATATTCACTACATCACTCCTTGAGCTTTGACAAAGGGTCATATGGACTCGAAACATTAGTTATTTTCTCTCCCGACAGGTGCTGCCAGACCTGCTGAGATTTTCCAGCATTTTCTCTTTGGTTTCAGATTCCAGCATCTGCAGTAATTTGCTTTTATTCACTACGTCACTTCTTGTGAACCTATCACATTGCCAGACTTTCCCTCAGTTTGTCCATCAGTCTTGGACGATGGACAAATATGTTCTTCACAACTTAAATATTCTCCTTGCTTCCTGCAAACACTGATTCAGAGATAAATAATCTTGCCATTTATTTTCTTTTATTGTTGGTCTAACATCGCTGGTAAGGCCAGAATTTATTGTCCATTCCTAATTGCCCATTAGAAGGTGTTGATGAACTAACTTCTCGAATTGCTGCAGTCCATATGGTGAAGCTATTACCGTTGTGTTTTAGAGAGAGAATTCCAGGAGCTTGACCCAATGACCGTGAAGCAACAGCAATTAAAGGCAGGGTGGAGTGTGGCTTGGAGGGAAACTCCCCTGGTGTTCCCATGCATTTGCTGCCCTTATCCGGGGCGGCACAGTAGCGAAGTGTTTAGCACTGTTGCTTCACAGTGCCAGGGACCTGGGTTCATTTCTTGGCTTGGGTCACTGTCTGTGGGAAGTCTCAACGTTCTCCCTGTGTCTGCGTGGGTTTCTTCCGGCGCTCCAGTTTCCTCCCACAAATCCCGAAAGACTTGCTTGTTAGGTAAATTGGACATTCTGAATTCTCCCTCTGTGTGCCCAAACAGGCGCTAGATTGTGACGGCTAGGGGATTTTCACAGTAACTTAATTGCAGTATTAATGTAAGTCTACTTGTGACACTAATAATAATAATAATAATTATTATTATATTATCTATGTGGCAGAGGCCGCAAGTTTGGGAGGTGTAGGTTTGAACTTAAAATGAACTTATATAAGGACCAGTCCATCCCACAACCGATTTTGTGTTCATTCACAAAATGTTTTCCACTTCCTCCCAATAGTCTAACAATGCTTTCATCAACTACCCGTTTGCCAATCGTGCCTTGCCAACATTCCTGCCTCCATTGTTAATACAGAACTCTGAAATGTTTATCGTCTCGCACACCAAACTCCATCCTTAGGATGAATAAATAAGACCCTTCAATGCTAGAAGTCCACACTCTAAACATTTGTCTGTTCTCTCCATCGCTGCTAAATAACCTGCAGAGAGTTTCCAAAACTTTCCTTTTTTGCTCCCATTATCAATAAACCCAACTGGTTTCCGATGCCCCAGCAAATTGATGCCCTTGATCACAAATACTTCCCTACTGAGCAACTCAACAGCAAAGTCCTTGCTTATATCCTCAGCTCCTTTGCTTTTAGATTATTGTTTGTTTTTGCTGCTAATGATTCACCATGCAGGATTGGATCATTCAACCTTTACCTTCTGCAATCCCTTTACAATGTTTTGCCTTGCTAATGTTCTCCCTGCATGCAAAGGTCTCTTCAAAATCTGTGTCTCATCATTTTCCAATCTCCCACTCTCTACACCCCACCCACTGCCTCAATGGTAACCTATTGACCTCCTCAGTGTTCAAAGATCGAAGTACTAAATAAATAAAAGTTAAGGTTAGTGAGGAATCATCGAGCAACCACCTAGTAGGTTTACAAAATTACCTTTGAAATGTTCTAATGTCAGCACTATCGATATAAAATTCAATTTACATTCAGATGTTGATGAGCACTGCACATGCGCACAAGAGCATTTTCACTGTAAAAAGAATAGGGCAAAGCTGCCAGTTAACTCTTGCCTGCATCGTGCATTGCTCTATACACTTACCGAAATTTATGAAATTTATGTGTGCAACAGCATCCCGATCCAACCAAAGTTTTTCAAAAGTGATGAGTGAGGAGTTCCTTTGGCTAATGTTTTCACTTCCATGTTGTACGGCCAAATTTTAAATCCAATTGAGGGCATTTTTAAATGTGTGTGAATTTCTAAAACTGAAGTGGCACGTCTGTCTTCCGAAATTAACTGAAGCTCTCTATTTAATCTGCACCAAGTACGAAGAATAATCACGGATGGAAGATTCCGAGTAATGGCATCTTTAACAAGCACTGGAATTATATTGTATGTTTATTTGATGTAATACTTGTTATGGCCCATTTAACTCCTCCCCATTTTTCATATTCAGAAAACAATTAAAACAGTCTTTCAAAAGGAGCAGGTGGTCTGCCTGCAACACCGGTCTGCTATATGCAGATCCTTCTAACTGTTTCCTTGACGACCATGTCATTTGGGTTGCAACATACTGATGAAATGAGAAGAAAAGCTGTTGGCTGATATACCAATACTTAATGAAATTACATACCACATATGCATCAAAGGGTTTTGGTAATCAATGTTGTTCTCTTATCCTGGACAGTGTCTTATGGTAGAAGCTTAGTGTTTGAAATTCAGATCCATAATGTCAGTGGGTATAACTGCATCTCTAGCTGCTTCCATTGTGGCCTGTGTGGTGCTTAATACTGAGAATGGTGCTCATAATGGCATCCCGCGTGCACTGGAAGACACTGAACTGATGCAACCTCAACATCACATAAGCCTACCAGCTGATTTGATGCGGTACTGGCATATTTGGACCACACGTGTCTATTTAATGTATTCACGTGACATCCACCAAAGAACAGTGTTCAGCTGCAAGAGGGATCCAGCACCAATATTATTAAAGGACCAGGCGTTCAATTTTCAGGTAAATTAATTTAGAATAAATTATGCCATTGCAAGTTTCTAGAAATATTGGGGAGTGCATGTGGAGGTGTTGTGATGAGTTTCTGGATATATCTAACTTTTCAGGGCTATTTATCTTAATGATTAATTTGAAACTATTTAGCAGGCCTGGCATCCTACGTTCTGAACCTCTGTGATTCTCTGGTCCCTACAGCCAGGAATCACAAGGGTGTGGATCACTTGTGGTCTCTACCAGTGTGATCCTGGTATGATGGACCTCGTGGTGGGCCAAGGGAGTAACACCCTCCACTGGGGCCCCTGTGGGGGGGGTCTCCCTATTACAGGGTCCCTGGAAGGCCTCCCTATTATAGGGGTCCCTGTGGAGGGTGTCCCGAATACAGAGATCCCTGAGGGGGGGGTCTCTATTCCAAGGGTCTCAGTGGGGCGGAGGGGGTGCGTCAGGTCACCCCCGTACTTGGAGATGGGGGGGTCCAGGCAATCCGTGGTTGAGGGCTGCAGTGCGGAGTGGGGGGTGGGGGGGGTGGGGGGGGGGGGGGGGCGGTGCAGTGCGGGGAGGTGGCACCCACTCAGAATTTTAGCCCGATAATTCATTGTGGTTAAACAGCTGGCTTATAATGCAGAACAATGCCAGCAGCGCAGGTTCAATTCCCGTGCCAGCCTCCCCGAACGGGCAGCGGAATGTGGCAACTAGGGGCTTTTCACAGTAACTTCATTGAAGCCTACTTGTGACAATAAACGATTATTATTATTAATCCATGCAATGCATAAATTTACATGGCAAGGAAGACTGAATTGCTTGCTGGTTTGCGCTCCCAGGGAGATCGTAAACCACTTGCAATTCACCTCCAGCGGGATTCACAGTAACATCATTGCCGTGTTAATGTAAGCCTACTTGTGACACGAATAAAAGTTACTATTATTATTGTAGAACATAGTCTCCCAAATGGAGAATTCACCTCACTATATCTGCAAACAGTAGGAGACAAACAATTAGGTAATATGTTTGTTGGTGTTGGTTGAAGGATAAATATTGGTCACTGGGAAAGCTCTTTGGTTCTTTTTTGAGTTACGCCATGAGATTATTTTCCATCGACGCAATTACACCATAAGTAATAGAAATAGGAGTAGGCAGTTCAGCCCCTCCCCATTCAATAGGATCATGGCTGATCTAACATTCCTCACGTCCACTTTCCTGATCTTTCGCAGTACCCTTGATTCCCTTACTAATTAAGAATCTATCTGTCTCAGCCATAAATATACATAAGGTCACTGCATCCTCAGCTATCTGTGACAAGGAGTTCCAAAGACTCACAACCATCTAAGAAAATAAATTCCTCCCCATCTCAGATGAAATTGGCATACCTTTCTTCTGAGACAATGCTTTCTCTTCCGAGACTCTCCGAGACTCTCCCACGCGGGAAACAACCTCTCAGCATTTACCCTGTCAAGCCCCTTAAGAATACTTTATGTTTCAACGAGACCATCTCTCATTCTCATAAATTCCAAAGAGTAGAATATGGACCTATTAAACTTTGCCTGCAAGACAATCCCATAATACCAACCAGGAATCATCCACGTGAACATTCTCTGAATCACCTCCAATGAAATAATAGAGAAAATGCTGGAAAATCTCAGCAGGTCTGGCAGCATCTGTAGGGAGAGAAAAGAGCTAATGTTTCGAGTCCGATGACTCTTTGTCAAAGCTAACAGACAGAGAAAGTGGGAAATATTTATACTGTGGAGTGCGAATGAAAGATGAGTCACAGCCACAGAAACCCAGGAAAACCGGGTGCTAATGGCCACAGAAGGCAAGGGGAAAGAGTGCTAATGGCAGTCCGCTGAAATAATATATTTCCTTAAATAAGAGAACCAAAACTACTCACTGTACTCCATATGTGGTCTCACCAGTACCTTGTACAGTTGCAGCAAGACTTCCTACGCTTATTCTCCAACCTCCTTGAAATAAGGACCAATATTCCGTTAGTCTTCCTGATTACTTGTGTGCTAGCTTTCTGTGTTGTGTGCACAAGTACTCCTAAGTCCCTTTGTATTGCAGCTTTCTGCAATTTTTATCCATTTAAATAATACTGTTCTTTTGTTTGCCCATCCAAAATGGAAACCTTTCATTTTCCAAAGTTATACTCCATGTGCCAACATTTTGTCCACTTACTCAACCTATAGATATCTCTTTGAAAACTATTTGTATCCATCTTGCATCTAGCCTTTTCAGCTAGTTTTGTGCTGCCTGCAAATCTGGCGACAGTTCATTCGCTTCCTTCCTCCAAGTCATTGATATATATTGTAAACAGTTATAGTCCCAGCGCTGCCCAATATGGAATCCTACTGGTTACAGGTAACCAAACTGAAAAAGAACCCCTTTTCCCCACTTGCTTTTTCCTGCTAATTAACCAATTCTTTATCCATGCCAATATACTACACACAACACCTTGGGCCCTTATCGTATGAGTTAACCTTTTTTGAGGTACCTTGTCAATTATTTATGGAAATCCAAATCCAACACATCTGTCAGTTCCCCTCTATGTACTCTGGTTGAGACTATGTCAAAAGACTCCAATAAATTAGTCAGGCAAGATTTCCTTTTCATGAATTCATGGGGACTCCGCTTGATTAGATTATGATTTTCGAAATGAGCTGCTATTATTTCCTTTATACTTGACTCCAATATTTTTCCAACAATAGATCTCCGGGTGATCAGCCTATAGTTACCTGCTTTTTACCTCCCTCGCTTGTTGAATAGTGGTGTCACATTGGCAGATTTCCAATCCTCTAGTATTTCTTCAGAATCCAAGGATTATTGGAAAATTACAACCAATGCATCCACTAACTCAGTAGCTACTTCCTTTAGGATCGTAGCATGTAAGCCATCAGGGTCAGGTGAAATATTTGGCTTTAGTCCCATTAGTTTGTCTAATACTAGTTCTCTAGTGATGGTGATGGTATTTACTTCCTCCCCTGTATCCTGTAGAATTAATGGGATGTTCAAAGTATCTTCCAACATAAAGACTGATGTATAACTCCTCTGCCATTTCTGCGTACCCCATAAATATCTCACCAGTTTCATTTTCTAAGGGGCCTGTAATGAACTCCAATTGGCTTTATTGGTTGGCCAATTGGAGTATGAGCTCCCTCAATGATAGCTCATTGAGAGGGCCCATATAAGCACCTGTGTAGGCTTTGTGAGCCAGTCTTAAGTTGACTGGACTGCTAGCAGCACTGTTTGTAGCTGCTCCTGTAATATCGTTATTGTAAATAAATATTGGTGTGGTGACGGATCTCCTGCCTCCCGTGGATTACTACAGGGCCTATTTCATTTTGACATCTCTCTTTCATTTTATACATTGAAAAAAGCTCTTATTGTCAGTTTTTATAGTTCTCTCTAGTTTCCCCAAAGTTTAATTCCTCTCTTTATTATCTTTTTAGTCCTCCTTTATTGGATTCTGAATTTATCCCCGTCTTTGAGGCTATCACTGACTTTTACGTCCTTATATGCTTTTTCTTTCAACTTAATACTCTTTCACTTCTGTCATGGGAGTGCATCTTTAAGAAATGGGTGTTTATCAAATAGCTGCAGTGATGTCAGTGTGTGGGTGAGCTGGGCTGTCTGTCTTTTACTTCCGTTTTGTGTGTTTAGTTTAGTTTTCAGAGTGGAGATGTGTATTCAAAGCAAGCAGATATGTAAGATGGTCTTTCTCTCTGCAAGCTAAAGAATGTCTTTAGCTCATTGATGATTTCAAAGTAATACCTGTTTCTGTAGAGAAATTAAACCTGCTGCCTTTGTTAAAAAAAAAGGGTTTAATTTATGGATGGTGCTCGGAAAAGTATCAAAGGTTAGTCATAGACTATTGCATCTGTGGGGTTACGTGTGTTGGTATTTGATAAGACATTTACTGTGTGTTTATAAACTGTTAACTGGATTCATAGAATAAACATTGTTATGTTTTCAAAATACTTTTTAGATCTCTATTGCACCACACCTGTAAAGTGGGCCCTTGTGCTCCCATAACCAAAATCTATTAAAAGTGTGGGTCAGGTGAACTCCATGATATACTTTGGGGTTCTCTAAACCCTGGCCCGTAATACTTCCTTTGTGAGCCATGGTTGGTTTATCCCTCTCTTAGAATCTGTCCTCCTAAGTGGGATATATTTATGCTGAGAGTCATGAATTACTTCCTTAAATGTCTGCCACTGCTTGTTTACTGTCTTTGCTGCTAATCTATCCACTCAGTTCACTTTAGCTAACTCTATCCTCATTTCATTGTAATTCCCTTTATTTAAGTTGAAAACAGTTGTTTCTGACACAAGTCTCCCATTCTCAAACTGAATATTACATTCTATCTTGTTATGATCCCTACTTCTGAGGGGATCTTTTACTCTGAAGTCATTTATTACACCTTCCTTATTACCTATTACCAGATCCAAGATGGCCTGTTCCCTGGTTGGCTCCATGACATATTACTCTCAGAAACAATCCCTAATGCACTCTATACATTTGTTGTCATAGCTACTCTTTCCAACTTGATTAACCCAATCAACATGAAGATCAATTGTCACCTATAATTATTGCTCTATTATTTTTACATGTTGATTTATATCATTTCTGACAGTGTGGCTACTGTTTGTGGATCTATACACTACTCCTACCAATTTCTTCTTTCCTTTGCTGTGTTTTACCTCCACCCAAATGGACTCATCATCCGAGTCTCGATCATCTCTCACAACTGTGCTCATTTCATCTCTTATTAACAGAGTTTATTAACACACAGGAATGAGGAAGGGTTGAGACAAAGACATCATTGAGGCAATTTTACCCAACCCTCTATTTGGTCAGGAAGATCAGATGCAGCGCTGGAGTTACATCCCATCTGATTTTACTCTCCATTCAAGTTAGTGGAGAGTAATAATTGGGCAGGGTGTGAAGCTGACACGATCTGACTCTATCTGTTTCTCACCTCGCTGGTTGTGTTATAATTATTCCTCTAAATCTGACTGTAAAGAGTGATTGTTTCATGCCTCAACCCTCTTGTGAAAAAGTAACAGAATTAAACTGGTACTGGTTCCCCTTTCCAAACCAAATCAAAACTTAATGTGTGCTAATGCTGTCAAATTGTTCATAGATTTAGCTGTTGAAAAACAGGAGTTCAATTGTGTCATCCACATACACCAGAATTTAAAGAAAAGAGGGACAAAGTTACAGAATGTCTGCCACATTCGTACTCCAGACTTTAGAATTATAAATGAACTGTAATCAAGGCAGAACGAGCTGCTTAGTTTCCAGGTACAACAATTACAGACAACCCAAGCAATGTTCTTTCCTTGAAATATGGCACATACAAAAACCATAATGTTTAGTCTTTATTTTAAATTATGTAAGCTTCTGTAAGCGTTGTTGCTGTATAACTACATAAATCTAATCCATCATTCCAAATGTAATAGATCTTTGTGGATTTACTTTAACACGTGTGTACAGAAGCAAAAACATATTTTTCTATTTGCCTCCCATTTCCGTAGAGAAATTAAAGTTCTCAAAGTGTTTATACTGATTAGAACAAATAAATTTATTCCAGGTTTCTACAGATGTTCTGAGGTTAGATCAAATCCCAAACTCTATAACCTCAGTCCTGATCTACTGCAATTCTGAATTGATGTATCTGTGGCACAGCTAGCCCTGCCAATGCTGATTCACGCAAAAGAAAATAGGGATTAAAGGGAAATGAGTAACTTAATTTGCTGTCCCTTGCCGTGGTTTAATTCTCTCTTCCTCCCACTCGCCCATTTCATAGAACATGGAACATAGAACATTACAGCGCAATACAAGCCTTTCGGCCCTCGAAGTTGCGCCGACCTGTGAAACCACTCTAAAGCCCATCTACACTATTCGCTTATCATCCATACGTTTATCCAATAAGAACATAAGAACTAGGAGCAGGAGTAGGCTATCTGGCCCCTCGAGCCTGCTCCACCATTCAATGAGATCATGGCTGATCTTTTGTGGACTCAGCTCCACTTTCCGGCCCGAACACCATAACCCATTAGTCCCTTTATTCTTCAAAAAACTATGGGCGAAAATCTCCCCCCCCCCCCCCACGACGGGTGGGAGAATAGGGGGAGGGCCTTCCCGACTTTTTTGACGCCCTCCCGCTATTCTCCCCCCGCCCCGCCAAAATCCCGACAAGAATCGCTGCCGCCGTTTTTTTACGGCCGGCAGCGATTCTCAGCTGTTAGAAGGGCCGAAGTCCCAGCCCTTTACGACCTTTTTACGAACGGCAAACACACCTGGTCCTGCCGTTCGTAAAAACGTCGTGACAAACTCGCAAAAAATAACCATGGCACCGATTGGCACGGCAGTACCACGGCCGTGCCAAGGGTGCCATGGGCCCGCGATCGGTGGGCACCGATCGCGGGCAGCGGGCCCGATGCCCGCGCACTATTTGTCCTTCCGCCGCCCCGCAGTATCAATACGCGGGGCGGCTGAGGGGCAACCCGGCCCGCGCATGCGCGGGTTTCGCGCAAAAACACGATGACGTCACCCGCGCATGCGCGGGTGGAGTCTTCCCACCTGCGCATGCGCGGCTGACGTCATATGACGCGTCAGCCGGCGCTAACTCCGGCAAGCGGGCATAACGATTTTCGTTAAGCCCGACTTGTCGGAGCCTCCGACGTCGGGCTGCTAGCCCCGACGGGGGACCAGAATCGGTCCCCCGTCGGGAAGGGGTGCGCTGCCGTAAAACCCGCCCGGGTTTTACGGCAGTTTTACGATTTCTCCCGTTTTGGGAGAATTTCGCCCTATCTATCTTTACCTTAAAAACATGTAATGAAGGAGCCTCAACTGCTTCACCGGGCAAGGAATTCCATAGATTCACAACCCTTTGGGTGAAGAAGTTTCTCCTAAACTCAGTCCTAAATCTACTTCCCCTTATTTTCAGGCTATTTCCCCTAGTTCTGACCATTTAAATGCCCTTAATGTTGGCGAGTCCACTACTGTTGCAGGCAGGGCATTCCACGCCCTTACTACTCTCTGAGTAAAGAACCTACCTCTGACATCTGTCCTATATCTATCTCCCCTCAATTTGAAGCTATGTCCCCTCATGCTAGCCATCACCATCTGAGGAAAAATGCTCTCACTGTCCACCCTATCTAATCCTCTGATCATCTTGTATGCCTCAATTAAGTCACCTCTCAACCTTCTTCTCTCTGATGAAAACAGCCTTAAGTCCCTCAGCTTCTCCTCATAAGATCTTCCCTCCATACCAGGCAACATCCCGGTAAATACCTCTGCACCCTTTCCAATGCTTCCACATCATTCCTATAATGCGGCGACCAGAACTGCACGCAATAATCCAAATGCGGCCGCACCAGAGTTTTGTACAGCTGCAACATAACCTCATGGCTCTGAAACTCAATCCCTCTACCCATGAATGCTAACACACCGTACGCCTTCTTAACAACCCTATCAACCTGGGTGGCAACTTTCAGGGATCTATGTACATGGACAACGAGATCTCTCTGCTCATCCACACTACCAAGAATCTTACCATTAGCCCAGTACTCTGTCTTCCTGTTCCTCCTTCCAAAATGAATCACCTCACACTTTTCTGCATTAAACTCCATTTGCCACCTCTCAGCCCAGCTCTGCAGCTTATCTATGTCCCTCTGTAACCTGCAACATCCTTCTGCACTGTCCACAACTCCACCGACTTTAGTGTCATCTGCAAATTTACTCACCCATCCTTCTACGCCCTCCTCCAGGTCATTTATAAAAATGACAAACAGCAGTGGCCCCAAAACAGATCCTTGTGGTACACCACTAGTAACTGAACTCCAGGCTGAACATTTCCCATCAACCACCACCCTCTGTCTTCTTCCAGCTCGCCAATTTCTGATCCAAACTGCTAAATCACCCTGAATCCCATGCCTCCGTATTTTCTTCAATAGCCTACCATGGGGAACCTTATCAAACGCTTTACTGAAATCCATATACACCACATCAACTGCTTTACCCTCATCCACCTGTTTAGTCACCTTCTCAAAGAACTCAATAAGTTTTGTGAGGCACGACCTACCCATTCACAAAACCGTGTTGACTATCCCTAATTAAATTATTTATTTCTAGATGATTATAAATCCTATCTCTTGTAAACCTTTCCAAGACTTTGCCCACAACAGAAGTAAGGCTCACTGGTCTATAGTTACTGGGGTTGTCTCTACTCCCTTTCTTGAACAAGGGGACAACATTTGCTATCCTCCAGTCTTCTGGCACTATTCCTGTAGACAATGATGACACAAAGATCAAAACCAAAGGCTCAGCAATCTCCTCCCTAGCTTCCCAGAGAATCCTGGATAAATACCATCCGGCCCAGGGGACTTATCTATTTTCACACTTTCCAGAATTGCTAACACCTCCTCATGAACCTCACACCCTTCTCGTCTAGTAGCCTGTATCCCAGTATTCTCCTCAACAACATTGTCTTTTTCTTGCTTAAATACTGCCAAAAAATGTTCATTTAGCACCTCTCCTATCTCCTCGAACTCCACGCACAATTTCTCACTACTGTCCTAGACTGGCCCAACTCTCACCCTATTCATTCTTTTATTCTGGACATACCTATCGAAAGCTTTAGGGTTATCCTTGATCCTACCTGCCAAAGACTTCTCATGTCCCCTCCTGGCTCTTCTTAGCTCTCTCTTTAGGTCCTTCCTAGCTAACTTATAACTCTCGATTGCCTCTCCTGCAAAATCAATCCAGAAATCACATTTGTACACAGCCGTTCATACACACAGGCAATATGTCGCTCATGCATGCACATAGGGCAGCACGGTAACACAAGTGGTTTGCACTGTGGCTTCACAGTGCCAGGGTCCCAGGTTCGATTCGCCGTTGGGTCACTGTCTGTGCGGAGACTTCTTGTTCCCCCCGTGTCTCCGTGGGTTTCCTCCGGGTGCTCCGGCTTCCTCCGACAGTCCAAAGATGCGCACGTTAGGTGAATTAGCCATGCTAAAGTGCCCTTAGTGTCCAAAAAAAAATTAGGAGGGTCTATTGGGTTACGGGGATAGGGTGGAAATGAGGACTTAAGTGGGTCAGTGCAGAGTCGATGGGCTAATTGGCCTCCTTCTGCACTGTATGTTCTATGTTCTATAGCAACTACCAGATGGTTTTAGGTCGCTATTTTGGAATTATAGAGCGAGTAAGTGTCATGAGCGTCCACAATTTAAATTACAGGCCCACACCAATCACACTAAATATTCTTTATACGAGTACCTGGATTTCAGAACCCAATCCCAGTGCTTAAATGGAAGCAAGGTGAGCGCAACACAAATTAAATTACCCTTTTTTGTGCCGCTATCATTCGCTTTAATGAAGCTTAGACATCACATGACATGGGAAAGATCAATTACAATTTAAAATAACGATTTAACATTTTCCAACTGAAGTCATATCTATCTCATTAAATGCTTGCTAAATTACCTTCAGGCTTTTTTGAAGCACTAGGAGACATCTTAATCCAAGATTTGGCAAGGTAAATCCTATTATCATTGATCATTAGAACATATACAGAACATATACCTGTTCAGCCACTCTGAAGAGCGAGACAAATAGTTCCACTCCCCTGCCCTTTCCCCAAAACCTTAAAAATTTCTCCTGTTCAAGTATATATCTAGTAACCATTAATAAAACGATTATTAAACCTACCAAACTTTTGTTATCTGATCTAATGGGCGTGATTCTCCGCCAAAAAATTTTAAGTATCCTAGCGAGTGGGAATTGTCACGCATTTCCAGGCGCTCGGCCCAGCAAAGCCAGCAATGCTATTCAACGTTAATTGATCTGCTTAACAAGGTCTCACAGGCTTCTCGCCCGAATGCTGGCTCGCCAGCTGATTCGCCGGGATCGTACTCACCATCCCCCCGCTAACAATGTCGAGCAGCACTGAAGCTGCACTTGCTCAGCCAACCCCAGCCAGCTCACAACAATGGCGCCGAGGAGACTGGCCCCAAGATTTGGAGATGCTCCAGGATGCAGTGGAGGGCAGAAGGAATGTACTGTTCCCCCGAGAGCCCAGGAGGGTCATCCACGAGCAGGGCCGGCTCAAGGCACCGGCAACTCGGGCAGTCGCCCGGGGCGCCATGTGCTAGGGGGCGCCAGAGACTCGGGTCCCGTGCATGCGCAGTTGGGCCGGTGCCAACCAGCGCATGCGTGGTGGCCGCCTTCCCCCAGGGCGCCCCCCCTCGGTCCGCCCCCCGCTCGGTCCGCTCCCCCGGTCCGCCCCCCGCTCGGTCCGCTCCCCCGCCCCCTCCCTCGGTCCGCTCCCCCCCGCCCCCCCCCTCGGTCCGCTCCCCCCACGGTCCGCTCCCCCGCCCCCCCCCCCCCCCTCCTCGGGTCCCCCCGCCCCCCCCCTCGGTTCCCTCCCCCCCTCCCCAAGGGCGCCGAAGTTCAGCTTGCCCGGGGCGCCAGCAACCCTAGGGCCGGCGCTGTCCAGAAGGAAGCCAGTGCTGCATGGGACAAGGTGGCGGGAGCTGTCAGCTCGGGCAGTGTGACCAGGAGGACTGGCCTCCAGTGTCGGAAGAAGGGGTCAACAGCCTACCAGCCAGAGTGAGTAGACACCAACGCCCCACACCCGAACCCCCCAAGGGAGCATCCCCCGCGGCGATCCCCAACCCTCCCTCCATCCTCCTCCCCCTTCACACCCCACCCCCTCCCACAACTGTAAACCACACGTGTGGCTAACAGTTCCCTCTCTGTAACTCCTCAGGAAAAGCTCTCCCATAATGGGGAGGAGAGGGCCCAGACTGGCGGTAGAGTGCCGACTTGAAAATCATCACCTCCTTTGAGGAGCGGGCACTGGAGGTGTTTGGTATGGCCGAGGACAGGGCAGTCACCCGCATGCAGCTGGCCGGCACTGCAGAGGTGAGGAACCACCAGTCTCCACCTGGAGGACCTGTCAAATGTGAGTAGTGATTGTCTTACTGACTGACCCACCCCTCTCACTGACAACATGTCCATTCTCCTGCAGGTCCAGCCGCCAGCGGTGCCTGCCCCTCTGAGGCGGTAACCTCTCTCGACCCGAGGGGAACAACTCGACGGAGAATTCCAAGGATGCAACTGTTATAGTCGCGGCACAACTGTCGACCCCACACACCTCGGTGGGACATGTTAGTGGACAGGCTTCTGGGGCACAATCTGGTGAGCATCACATTACTGCTGATGTACATCTGGTGGAGGCGGGAATCCCCAGGCGAGACAGCAGTTGTAGGTCTGTTGGATCCCAGGATTCTGCTAGGAGCCAGCCTGATGCTGCGCCCTGGCACAGAGTTTCCTGGAGCTGATGGAGACATTAGGGAGCAGCCGGCACATTCAGAGGGAGATGTCAGTGTCACTCCAGCAGACCTATAGTTGCTTGGAGGAGTCCCAGAGGTGACGGGTGCAATAGATAGTGTCATCAATGAGTGGCACCTAGGCACCATTTGTGAAGGTGTCCAAGGCATCATGCAGTCGGTGACAGCCATGGCTGAGGGTCTCGGCAGTATGTCTGCCTCACTGGGGATGTCACCCAGTACCAGGCCGACCTTGATGAGGTTCTGCGAGACATGTCCCGCTCTCAAATGGGAATAGCTGAAGCGCTGCGGAGCTTGTCCCAGTCACAGGGGGCATTGCCGAGGGTGTCGGACAATGGTGCAGAGTGAGGTCCGGCACATGGACCGCTGCCTCGAGTATCTGCGGACGCTGCTGCTGCTGCTGCTGCTGCCTTGTCCGGTGTCAGACCGCATTACGTAGCACCAGCACAACTATGGCTACCTCTGCGTCCAACAAACCCTGCCATAGCGCTCAATATCTGTCAGGCATTGGGAGAGGGTGTTAGACATACAAACAGCAGTGGCTCCCACCTTCCATTGCTCCATTGATCCCCCCACCACCCTACCCAGAACAGCCTCCCGACATACTCCAGGCCACAGCGGGTCACCCTCACCAGGCCCCAGACCCTGTTCCCCAGACACCTGCTCACAACATCACCCAGACTGGATGCTGGCCCCCTCCCCATGGCACTCACCCACCCTTCGGCCATGAACATGTCCCCTGGAGCTGTATCCCATCCCCTGGGTGTTCGGACGTTGGCTGCTGCATGTGTGGTGTTGCCGCCTGCAGTGCTCAGGTACACTTTCCAGGCATCACGGACTGATTGGGATGCTAGGCAATGACTCCCACGTGCTACATGGCCCGCCCACCCACGGGAATACACTTGGCATATGTGAAGTGTTCACTTAACCACAATTGCCAATTCCATATTAGCAATTCCCTATGTCCAAAGATGTGCAGGTTAGGTGGATTGGCCAAGATAAATTGCCCTTAGTGTCCAAAATTGCCCTCAGTGTTGGGTGGGGTTACTGGGTTATGGGGATAGGGTGGAGGTGTTGACCTTGGGTAGGTGCTCTTCCCAAGAGCCGGTGCAGACTCGATGGGCCGAATGGCCTCCTTCTGCACTGTAAATTCTATGATAATCAATAGCCTTCAGCTGCACAGACCGAGGCCTTGGCAGTCAGTGGGGTGTTGGGTGGTCAAGTGGCAGACGGGCAGAGTCAAAGGCTGCCCCCGGAACGGATACACACGATCCAGGGATTAGCATGCTGGTGTAGCGAGCAGTTGCCCCCCGCCCCCCCGGTTGTCCCCTCCAGAGCCCCCCTCCCCCATGGCGGCCCACCCCTGCGGAGGGTCTCCCACCCTCAGCCGAGCGTTCCCCACCACGCAGATGGGCAGCAAGCCCAGAGCCCCTGGGTTCTTTGCCTGTGAGCAAAGATGGCTACTTACCTCCTCAACTCCCCACAGAATCCCTTCCGTCAGGTTCAAGCTTTAAAAAGGAGTACTAATCAGTGCCAGTGTGAGCACGTGCTGGAGAGGCCGCTGAATGATGGGAGGCCGTTGAATATGGGGTGGCTCTCATTAATTGTATGGAAATGGGCTTAAGTGGTGAGAATAGGTTTCTCTCCACACTACGGCGAGATTCCGATTTTGCCTACGGGAGTGGGCCGGCTGAATCGCAAACTGTTCCAATTTTTGGCCTCTCCCGATATTCACCTACCTCGTTATGCTTGAGCGCAAGTGTAACAAGGTCGGAGGATCGCGCCCAATGTCTCCTTATATGGTTCAGTGTCATAATTTGTTTCATGTTTCCTTTGACATGCTTTGGGACATTTTAACACATTAAAGTCACAATATAAAAATAAATTCTTGTTATTACTGGATCTGCCTTTCGGGCAGTGCATTACAGATTATTAGAACTCACTGAGTAAAATATTTCTTCTCATCCTGCCTTTGGTTCTATTACCAATTACTTTTAGCCTATAACCTCAGGTTACCCACTCTCCTATCAGTAGAAACAATTCCTCCTTATTTACTCTATCACAACCCCTCATCATTTTGAGGACCTTTATTAAATCTTCCCTCAAACTTCTTTGCCCGAAGGAAAATACTTAATCCTCTATTCTCTACACCGAATAATGGTCACTCATAACTGCCAAGTCATGACCATTCATGTGCATACCTTCCCCAGGAGCAATAAAGCTGTGCTTGCACCTCTGTACTGTGTGAACATTGAAGGAGAGAGAAGCTAGTTTATTGAGTAGTTTGCTCCTGGATCTTTTCAGAGTCATGAAGATTCCACAGCTTATCCAAAACGGCAATGGGATGCCTGATCCAAAAATCCCACCTCCCTTAGCGACACATCCTTTTTTTTCCAGGAAGGGAAAGGGGGCAGGTTGTAATTCAAACTGGCTGGGTCGGACGTCAAACCCAGCCAGGCCATGTGAATTCAGCACTGAGTTCAAACAGACTACATTTTCACCGGATGGGGTGTATTTCCTGCAGTGATGGGATTTTTAAGAGCAGATGTGAATGCTCATGAAAGGTGGATAGGGTCTGTGGAACTGCTGGCTGTCAAATTATTTAAATCTCCTGCCCTTTAGATGTTGGAAAAGAAAACAGCCTCCCGTGTCTCGGACTTGAAATAAGAAGTGGTGCTTGCAGTTTCAATAATTCTCACTGACATAACCATAAGGGTTGTCATCATTACTGCTTGACTGCTTCCACAACCTATCATTGTTGTTGTGGGGGCTTGTAAGCTCACCTTTTTATTGAGAACTCCAAGAGGTTAATAAGTGAATACAACTATTGTTTATATAAGTGATTAAATACTGGAGAGGATTTAAATGTATTTGCTGAGATTTTATCAGCTAGAGTTTCTTAATATAGTGAAGCCTGTAATAGAGAGGCAGTGGCGTAGTGGTGTCATCACTGGACTAATAATCCAGAGACCCCGTGTCATGCTCTGGTTACCCAGGTTCGAATCCTACGAGCGCAAACCTGAATTCAATAAAAATCTGGAATTACAAGTCTAATGGTAATCATGAAACCGTTGTCGATTGTCATAAAGAAAACATCTGGTTCACTAATGTCCTTTAGAGATGGAGATCTGGCACCCTTACCTAGTCGGGCCTACATGGGACTCCAGAGTCACAGCAATGTGATTGACTCTTAAATGCCCTCTGGAATGGACAATGAATGCTGGCCCAGCCAGCGATGCCCACATCCCATGAACGAATAAAGAGAAATAAAATGACAACTTTATTTTGTTTCATCTCAGCATGACTCCGGAGGAAATCTATGCTGGATACTGGGTGAGTTTGCATAGAGGCTGTAAGGGAAAAGGTGTGGCTGGAGTGTTATAAGTTGCCTTAAGTTGACATAGGGGCTGTAAGAAACCTTGATGCTTGTTTAGGAGGGCATAGGTTAGTACAGAAAGAAATGAGGGAGAGGGAGGATGGATGTGGAACAAGTGTTGGCATGAGTTGGCATTGATGTGTCATGGGGAGTGGGTGGCGTGAGGAGGGGTGAGGGCTAGAAGGTCTATCATTTGACCATAGAACTGGGATAAAGTTCCAGAACACTGAGGCTGACCTTTTAATCAGCAATCCGCAGCCCCTCTAGCAGTCACCAAATTGTTTCTGAGGACAGAAGGCCGAACTCCAGCATGCACCTGTACACCCCGACCTGAACCGGGAGCAAAGATCCAGTTACTCGGGGAACCTTTCCTGCGGAGGGTGCAGATGATCTGGGAAATTTCTTAACTCTGTGCACCTGCCTCAGGAGCGAAAATCTAGGCCGAGGTGTCTCCCTTCCTGAGACATGCTGTGTAACAAGTTGTGCTTTAAACCTGTTACATACAGTTTCCAGTCGATTTTTTAAATTGCAAATTAGGCACACAAGTAATAATCGAATGGCTTAGACTGAGATAACATGCAAACAATAGTGACATCTCATTGATCAAATCCAGACTTAATTCTGATCAGTTTTCCTTTAACAGGCTATGAGGTGTGACTGG
Organism: Scyliorhinus canicula; assembly: GCF_902713615.1. Taxonomy (NCBI): domain Eukaryota; kingdom Metazoa; phylum Chordata; class Chondrichthyes; order Carcharhiniformes; family Scyliorhinidae; genus Scyliorhinus; species Scyliorhinus canicula. Next base: position 114,470,208 of record NC_052159.1, on the reverse strand, counting down.
GAGAAAAATTGGAGAATCTCACAGAGGGACAGCTCCTGATACAATCAAGTCTACCTGGCGCAGACAGGGTCTAACCAGGACTGACTGCCTATCTGGTCGCAAGCGGCTAATTCAGTACCCATTTGGTCAAAAGTTGGTGAAGCCAGCAAATCTTCCAATGGCCAAGGCCTCATTTATTTCAACTTGTCAGCATGAGTCCTCCTCGCAGCAGGCCAAAAAAACATCTTTCTCCCTGCTCCAAGAGCTGTGGCTATCAGAGAGCCATAGTTTCTGTCGCAGGTCATCCTGTGAAGGATCCCCCCCCACCCCCCACCCCCCACCCACCCCAACAGATTGATGGCCTGGTAACTATGACCACGCTGATATTTTTACAATTTTATAACTCTTCAGAGAGAAACTCCATCTCGAGGCACCTTTGTATTCTCTTACCTACATTGGCAGTGTCCACCTCTCCTGGCGGGGCTGACATTGCTGCAGGCCTCATGATTGGTCTTTCACATTTCCAAGTTTCCCTGACATCCTTAATTTCATATGGTTCCTGGAGAATTGGCCACCTCCTGAAGATAGTGACCAGCATCCAACATGGCCATTCCAAGTTCCCCACCTACAAATGAGGCCGACGTCAGGATCGGGAACCAACCGGGAAAATTCAGCCCTTAACTTCAGTTGTCCGCTTTCACCTGAGGGAGATCAGTTAATTACAGAAAGGACAAAAGAACATCTTACAATAGATATGTTGTTTTAAAAAAAATAAATTTAGTGTACCCAATTCATTTTTCCAATTAAGGGGCAATTTGGTGTGGCCAATCCACCTACCCTGCACATCTTTGGGTTGTGGGGTAAAACCCACGCAAATTCGGGGAGAATGTGCAAACTCCACACGGACAGTGACTCAGAGCTGGGATCGAACCTGGGACCTGCCATAAGGCAGCAATGTTAACCACTGCAACACCGTGCTGCCCTATGGATATGTTCTGAAGGCAACCTGCTGGGCAGTATGCGCCAGCTGTTCAGTATCTTCCAGCTATTACTGAACAAGTGTTCAGCGGCTGATTATGGGATAGAGCCTAAGACTATTGTTCCTGAGACACTTAAATTGAGCAGTGTGCAATTCGTTTTATTATATTTTAATTGTTATAGCTGTAGACATCTGTGAATTTCAATCTTGAAATCAGGAAAAATAGTAATCATATCTTTTTGGTGCATAATGTGAAAAAGTTGGAAATCAAGATCTTTTACAGATGTGCAGTTTCAGGTGTTGTGCTTAGCTCAGCAGTAGCACTGCCTTCGGGCAGAAGGTAGTGATTTCTAGACATAAACCTGACAAAATAGTCTAGGCTGACATTTGACGAAATAGTCTAGGCAATACCAAAGCATTGTTGGAGATATATTTTTTCAGATTAAATGTTAAACTGCGGCTTCATCTACCCCTCAATTGGACAAAAAATATCTTGTGATCCTAATTGAAAGAGGGCAGCAAGGTTTTTATGGTGCCCTGGCCAAAAAGTAAGATCTAGTTTTGTGCAGGTTTCCACTTTCTACATTACAACAGGAACTATCGGCGCGTTCGAACAAAAAAAAAACGCAGAGTACGTTCTGGGTGGGATTAGAGGGTTTGTTCCCGACCCCACTATCTAACAGAACGTTGTGTCAGGGTGGAACCAGGGTGACACTGCCAGGGTGACAGGCAGGCAGTGCCAAGGTGCCTAGATCAGGATGGTACCCTGCCCAGGTAAATAAAACCAGGAGACTCCGCTCGCCTCGGAGGACCACCCAAGTGTCGTACTGCCGGGTCCCCTATTTTGGGGATCAGTGCTAAACGGTGCCCGCCTGGTGTCTCCTCGGCAAGGCCAATAAATCCCTGGAGCCGGTTAGATTTGCCATTGTTTTTAAAAATATTTTAATTGGTTTTACATTTATTCATAAAAACATTTGCCAGAGTTGTCATACATACGACAACAAAGAGAAATCTACAAAGATGGGTATACAAAAGGGTGGACATTGTGAACAGACCAAAGTGATATAGAAGTTGGTTCCACGTTCTTGGTGTGGTCACCACCACTGGGTTTCTTGAATACCTGGCTGGGGGAATGGGACTGGGGCCATCGGAAGGATGTCCCCGTGCAGGAATTCTCCTCCCTTTTTATCCACTCCGCTCCTGGTTCTTTTAGCTATCCCTGAACTCTTGCTGCAGTCGCTGCCCAGTTGTAGAATAGGAGGCTCGGGAGGGCCAGGTGCCCCATATTCCTCCTTATCTGTAGTATGCTCTTTCGGATACTTGTGTTGTAATAATCTTTATTAGTGTCACAAGTCGGCTCACATTAACACTGCAATGAGGTTACTGTGAAAATTCCCTAGTCATCACACTCCGGCGCCTGTTCGGGTACAATGAGGGAAAATTCAGAACGTCCAAATATCCTAACAGCATGTCTTTTGGGACTTGTGGGAGGAAACTAGAGCACCCGGAGGAAATCCACATGAACATGGGGAGAACGTGCACACTCCGCACAGATAGTGACCCAACTCAGGAATTGAACCTGGGACCCTAGCACTGTGAAGCAACAGTGCTAACCACTGTGCTACCTTGCCGTGCATCTCCGCCACACATAAATGCTATGATTAATTTGTATACTTTGTTGAAGAAGACCTTGGGGATGAAGATCGGGAGGGATTTGAACATGAAGAGGAACCTAGGCAGCACGTTCATCTTGAACATCTGCACTCTCCCATGAGGGAGAGCGGGAGAGAGAGTCCCGTCTCTGCAGGTCCCTCTTTATCTCCTCTACCAGACCCTTAGGTTCCCTTTATGGATCCATGTCCTATTATGGGCTATTTGGATCCCCCAGGTACCGGAATGTTGTTTACACCAGCTTGAACAGCAACCTCCCCAGCTCTGATTCGCCCCCCTCCCTCCCCGTCTCCCGTGGGTTAATGGGAAAGACCTCAGGTAAGATTTTTAGTCTAAGAAGGCTCTGAGCTCCCTGAGGAGTTCCATTATTCCTCCCATGCTGGCTAGGGGGGGTGAAACATTAAGGAACAGGTTGTTCACATAGATTGAGACTCTATGCTTCCTGTCTCCCCATTGGATGCCTTGCCACCCTCTTGCTCATCTGAGAGTCATGGCCAGCAGCTCAATTGCCAGGGCAAATAGTAGTGGGGACAATGGGCATCCCTGCCTCGCGCATCTGTGCAGTTGAAAGTATTCAGAGCTGGTGGCATTCATCCGTACACTCACCATGGGAGCGCTGAACAGTAGTTTCACCCATGAGGCGAACCCTGACCCAAACTCAAATCGTCCCAGTACCTCCATGAGGTACCTCCATTTGACTCTGTTGAAGGTGTTTTCTGCATCCAGGGAGATGATCATTTCTGGTGTCTTCTCCCCGGGTTGGGTCATGATCATATTCAGCTGGTGCCTGGCGTTCACTGTTAGCTGACCAGCCTTGACAAAGCCCCTCTGATCATTCACGATACCTCCAGCACACAGCTTTCCAGTCGCCTCACCAATGTCTTTGCCAGAACTTTAGCGTCAGTGTTTCGGACTGAGGTGGGTCTGTATGACACACACTGTATCGGGTTTTTTGTCTTTTTTAGGGATCATCGATATCAAAGCCTATGCCAGCAGGAACGGCAGGGTCCCTTTCGATAGCGAATCATTGAAAATCTCCCACAAGTGCGGGGCCAGTGCTGTCACAAAATCTTTATAGAAGTTCACTGGGAATCCATCCGGACACGATGCCTTCCCTGCCTACATGGAGTTAATACTTCCATGTCTTTCCCCAGTTCTAGTGGTGCTTCCAGTCCCTGTTCCTTTTCCTCTCACAACTCGTATGTCCAGCCCTTCGAGAAACTAATCCATCTTTGGGTCCCCCTCCGGGGGTTCGGAGGTGTACAGCTGCTGGTAGAAAGTCGTGAAGGCCTCATTGATGTTGTCTGACACTGTGACTGGCTTACTGTTCCTGTCTTTCACCTGTGCTATTTCCCACCTTTCTCAGCTGGTGAGCTAGCAGGAGGCAAGCCTTGTCTCCATTTTCATAAAAGATCCCCCATGTCTGGTGGAGTTGGTGGATTGCTTTCCCAGTGGAGAACAGGCCAAATTCCATTTGTAGCTTGTTCCTCTCCGCCAATAGGTCCAAGGTCAGTGCCATAGATTACCGCTGATCTACCTCCAATATGGAGTCAATCAACTGGTGTCTAGTGGCCGTCTTTCCTTCCTGTCCCTGTGTGCCTTGTAGGCTATTATTTTCTCCCTTACCAGAACCTTCAATGCCTCCCACAATGTGGAGAGTGAGGCCACCCCATTCTGTTTGCAGATGACATTACCATCAATGGCTTGTGACATTCTCTTGCAAAATGCCTGCGAGTGGGCTGTGTTCGGCCTCTGTGGGGGTTGCGGGGCCAACATCACATCCACGTAGTGTGGTGCGTGGTCAGAGATGACTATTGTGGAATTATGCCGTTTCTACCACCTCCAGAATCACCAATTTGTGACAATAAGTGATTATTAGTATTATTATTATACTTTGTGGACTTGGCCGAAGAAGGAGAACTCCTTATCCCTCAGGTGTGTGAACCTCCATAGGTCCAGCCCCTCCATTTGCTCCATGAAAGCTTTCAATTCCCTTGCCTTGCCGATTGCTTCTCCAATTTGGGGCTGGTTTTCACCATCCATGGGTCCTGTAGCAGTTGAAGTCCCCTCCCATGATAATTCAGTGGGTGTCTAGGTGAGGGATTTCTGTCATGGTCTTTTTGACAAAGTCTGCGTCGTCCCAGTTATGTACATATACATTCATAAGCACCACTGTTGCCCCTTCAAGGACACTGCTGACCATGACATACCAAACCCAAGGTCCATCATCGTATTCATCTCTGTGAAGATAGTCCTCCTATTAAACAGTAAATTAAATAAATATTGCTTATTATCACATGTAGGCTTCAAATGAAGTTACTGTGAAAAGACCCTAGTCGCCACATTCCGGCACCTGTTCAGGGAGGCTGGTACAGGAATTGAACCCGCGCTGCTGTCATTGTTCTGCATTACAAGCCAGCCATTTAGCCAGCCCCTGGTTTGGCCATCCCCCCTAGCCCTTGTCCCATAGCACGCTCGGCATGTTTGTCATATCCAGCTCTTTCTTATCCAGTCAGTCCTTCGTCCTCAGGTGCGTCCCTTGGAGGAAGACTATGCCAGTCTTAAGCTTTTCAAATGGGCAAATACTCTGGATTTTTTCACTGGGCCATTGAGTCCCCTGATGTTACAGGTGACTATCATGATGGGGGGTTTCAGTTTTCTCCACTCCTGCGTGGTCAACCATACTTACTACATGGACATGCTCCTGCATTCTAGGGTTTCCCTTTGTTTGGGGGCCACCCAAGATGGCCACTGTTGCCTTCTTTGTTCCATCTGTCCCCATGTGCGACCTGTTGTAACCAGTATTCTACCCACCCCCACCCGTCCCCCCACCTATTCCCTTTTCCCCCCACGGACCCTCTCGCTCTTTCTATCCTCCCTCCCTATGCCCCTGTGGGCTTCTCTCCATTGCCTCTCTTACCCTTACCCTTACCCTTCTCCCCCTTCCCTACAACCTGTTGTTCTGCTCCCCGCTTCTGCCAGGCACCCACTGCCTTTCGAGAGCTGTGCCACGTCCCCGACCTCTCTCTTTACTTCTATGTACTTACATGTTCGCCAGTCTGGTGGCACCCCTGCTGGGAGCGTTTACCCGATGCTGGGGGGGTTCCCCCCCCCCCCCCCCCCACTCCTCGCTTTGGTGCCTTTCTGCCTTAACCGCCCCCTCCCCTCAGCCCCTGCCTCCCAAGACATGCAAGTGCTCATTGCAGAGAGCGCCAAAGACAAACAACAAAACAAAAAGAGAAAGAACATCATTAGATCTCGTGAGGCGTAATGGCCATCAGGAAACCCGGAAGAGGCCTCTCGCGGGATCTACCGGTGTTGTCCCATCCCGATTCCGGCTGGACATGGCTGGTAAATTGCGCCCTACATTTCAAAGGTATTTAACTGGCTATGAAAAATGGAAGGTCATTAAATGTGCTATTTAAATACAAGAACTTTATGTCTTTCTTATTTTAATGAATGTAATAAAATATTCAAATATATGGTGATTTAAAAAATAGAATTGCCATTGCGTGGGATTTTCTGACTTGCTGTGGTGGATTCAACCAGAGCAGGTTTGGCGAATTGTCCATTGACTTCAGTGTCACCGGTGATCCCGTCGGCAGGTGCAACTGGAATATTCAAGCCGATTGTCTTTGTGTAGTGCAACACCGCTGTTAAGTAAGAAAATGCCACAGTTAATTTGTGTACAACAAGATCTGACAAAAAGTAAACCTGTCAATTGGCGATTGTTTTGATCGAGAGGCCTATGTTGAATAGGTCAGCAGGAGCACTTTCTCCTTTCTGCAACTAGTACCAGTTTACCTTTAAAAACCTTTCCCCCCAAGAGGAAAATTAGTTCCGTTTATCATTCTGCTGCCGAAGGTGACCCACTACGGCGGGACCAGAATATTCTACTGGCAGCCCATGGTGAGCTGCCTCCATGGGGGTTGTGGGGTGGAAAATGCTCCCAATGTTTTCAAATACTCAGGTGCGACTGGAAAACACAAGGGGAGAAAGCACACTTGTAGATAGGTGTGACAGAAACTGAGGACTTTTGTCTCGTTTTGGCTTTATCATGGTTCCTTTAAACCAATCACAAAACATAAAATGGAAGATCTTCCATAGCCTGTCAGTCTGGGTCAGAGTCAATAGGCAGTGGAAAAACATCCATGGATGCATTCATCCACTGGCTCTCTACTACCGCCTCCCAATTCAAGTGATAGCACCCAATGAAGGTACTGGAACAAAAAATTGGCAAGATATTCATGCATTTTGACAATGGGGAGATGACATATGACAAAGTTCCTGCCATTAGATTCAGAACAATGTCAGACACAGGGGTATCAGGACACTACCAGTGTTAGGATGGTGGATGGAGGGGGAAGTTTAAAATATAATTTCCCCTACAGGAAGTGTAACCAATTGTGGAGTGATCAATTACATTCCTCCGGCATAGAAATTTCATTCATTTTTTAAATGTTTCTCTGTTCAGCTGTTCAGTCAGCCTGACTCCGTGATTGCAAACACCCACAAATGACAGCGCCAAACGTGTCTCAGTCCCCCACCCCTAGCCAATCCTTCCCAGACAGTATTAGATACTTCTGCATAAAACGCTGCCAAAATTATTTTAAGAAGTATGACCCCCGCAGGCAATCGAGTAGATTCAGAATTCCTCACCACTACAAATGCTCTGCAAATCAATCGCTGTTGTAAATCCTGCCTCAGAAATTGTAAGAAACAGCTGCAGATAGCAGCAATGAACATCATCCAGCTCTAAAGCTATAGAAAACCTATAGGAAGAGGCAATCCATTTTCAAACAAAAATTAACAAGTGATTCACTGAGTAAGAGAAAGTTGTGGACACAAGTACCATATCAGAGACATGAGCACAACATTTAGGCTGGCACATCAATGTAGTGTTGAGATCTTTCTGCAGTCAGAGATGTCGGGCGGGATTCGCCATCCCGTGATGCCCGGAATAAGTTTCCCGATGGGATGGAGAATCAGACATGGGGGAAAATTGGGATCGGTGCCGGTCCAAACGTGGACGGAATTCTCCGACCCCCCGCCGGGTCAGAGAATCGCCAGCGGGCCGCGCGAATCGCGCCACGCTGCCCCAATGCCAGGACACAATTCTCCGCAGAGCGGAGAAACGGCTCCACTGAGGCCGGCGTGGTCGGTGCGGCGGCAGCTGGGGTACGCGCCGATTCTCCGGCTCAGGCCAGTACGGGCGGCGTGCCGATTCTCCGGCCTTAATGGGCCGAGCAACCATCAACAAAAAGCCGAGTCCCACCGGCGCCGTTCTAACATCCTCTGAGCTGGCGGGACCTCGGCGTTGAAGGGTCTGGATGCGGCCTGTGCGGGGGGTTCGATCCCGGGGGGGGGCCTCCATAGTGGCCTTGCCCGCGATCGGGGCCCACCGATCAGCGGGCCGGCCTCTGTGTCGGGAGGCCTCCTTTCCTCCATGCCGGCTCCTGTAGCCCTGCGCCATTTGGCATTGGGGCTAGCACGGGGAAGAAGGCCAATGTGCATGCGCTAGTTGGCACCGGGCCAACTGCACATGCGTGGACTGCGCGGCGTCAGTTTCATCCAGGGATCGGCAGATAAAACGGCATGGGCCGCTCCAGCGCCATGCTACCCCACTGTGGCCCGGAGAATCGGGTCTCAGAACCTGCGGCAACACTGGAGTAAAACACTCCCGTTTTTACGCCAGCGTCGGCAGTTAGCCGCCCGATGGGAGAATCCCGCCTGCACCGCGATGCTTTGACCTCCCGATGGTGGTGAGAATGAGTTCCACGCCACATGCCAACGGGAGCATGTAAATAAATGCAAATGGGTCTTAATGGCCCATTTGCTTCTATTTAGTGGCCCGGGGTCCCAAGCTCCGGCCTCATGTGATTCTCCCGTCCCCGCGGCTGGGAATTATATGGACACGGATCACTTATGATCTCTGCCAGGGTATCCCTGGTGCGGTGGACCCACCAGACCCCCATGGACCCCTGTAATAGTGGGACTCCCGAGGGGCCCCTGTAGTAGCGGGACCCTGTAGTGGGGAATCCTCCACAGGGAACCCTTGCCTAAAGTGACCCCTGCCCCTGGACTACCGCCCCCCCCCACCCTCACACAGACACCCCACCCCCTCCCAAGAATTAGACCCTTAATTGGAAACTAGGGAGCAGTCCAGACGGGGGTAGTGAGAGAAATCACAGCTGTAACACTTGCCTTGCAGGTCCACGTGTCCATTCCTGAAAGAAGAGCTGCTGTGACCTGTGCCGGGTTCCCTTGGATCCATTATCTGGGAGCCAGTCAAAGCTTTCCAGTGGTGGACTGTGGTTGACAGCTTTTACAAACTATCTGCAGCTTTGATTCATTCATCTCCCTTCTCAGTTCAGTGGCCTAAGTGGTGAGAACCCCAATGTTTGGAAACATTGACAACATCAAAGAGCGGTGAGTTCAGTAAAAATCACATACTTAAGTGACTGGAATGCACTTACTGCTTGGAATGGGATTCCCAGGCAATCTGGGGGTGAGGGACCAAACTATGGTGCAGGGAGTGGGGTTCAGGCCGATTTGCGGTGTGGGGGCAGGGGAGGTGGCAGCGTGATAGCTGGATTCCCTGGGAATTCCTCATATTCCACGCCATGCGTAAATTTGCACTCCCAGGAGGAGCGGAAACCGAATGCAATTCAGCTCCGGCGGGAAAACATAGTCATCCAAACGGAGAATCCAGCCCGTCATGTTTCAGATGAGACATGAATCCAAGGCCCAGCCTGTCGTTTCAAAAGGACATCAACAATTCCATGATACTGACAAATCTCTTGGGTAAGACTGGAACTGATTGTGGTATTATCATACATGAAGGTAATGTAAGGGTAAATTAAATGTGTACAGACAGCCACTAGAGGGAGCAATCCTAGAAGTATATAAGGGATGGTGCTGAGCCTTCTGGGACAGAAGGTTGGAGTAGGTGGTAGAAGCAGAAGCTGAGCTTGGAGTGCTGAAGATAGTAAGAGAGCATGAGAGTAGTTCATGAGTTAGTGAGTTATATGTTAGATGAGTATAGTTTATGTGTGTTCAATCAACTGTTAGTTGTTGGAGATAAGTGTTGAATCCAATTGTAGTGTTAAATAAATAGTTTTATTAGTTTACAAGGCTCGTTGTTCTCTGGTCAACACTACACATCAAAGCCATCTGGTTAGAGCAAAGCAGAGAACAACACATTGATGATCTTCTGACTCGGAGATGCAAGCTTGACATTTAGCTGGTGGTTTCTTTAAATTCAATCCAGTTTGAAGAATATTTGGAGGACAAAATAGTTCAGAATAAACTGGGAAATAAAAATTTGTTTGGCCAATTGCCTTGTGTAAAAAAAAGTCTATGATCACAGTTTTATGACCCCAGCATGGTGTGTCCCCTTGCCCTGGCGGATGTGGCGCGCTATTTAAATTGTCGTTTACTTTGGTAGGACTGTAATATCCCACCGAGCGAAAGGAGCCATAAAATCCTGGTCTATGAGAGAAAGATCCTAGACATATAAAGGCCTTCCACAACAGCTTAGCAGCATATTGAAATTGATATTCCCATTTAAGGAATTGGAAGTATACCTACCGTACGCAAATATGTTTAAATACAAGTGTAAACAAAATATATGGCTCAGCTCAAAGTTCTGGAATTTATCCTTTGAACCTCACTATCTCTTCACCTTAAATAAGAGAAAATGCTGGAAACGACAGGTGTAGTGGTGTCTGTGGAGTGGAGATATATTCTTAATGGGCTGGATTTTACCTGCCCCTGCAAGGCATGTTGTCAGGGGTGTGGGAAAAGAGCACATGAAATAGGGCAGATGAGAAACAGTTTAGAGAAGTTGTGAGTTGCAGAATTAAAAGTAACTTCTGTCCAAAAGCAAAAAGAAGAAAAATAAGAATAAGACCAAAACATGCAAAGGAAATAAAATAAAATGGGTGCCGAGATTACAGTCTGAAATTATTGAACCTAGTGTTGAGTCCAGAAGGCTGCAAAGGGCCTAATTGAATTGGCTGCTGTTCCTGGAGAATGCACTGGAATAGTGCAGTAGGCTAGCAGCAGCGATCACAGCGTGAGAGCCAAGTGGGGAATTAGAATAGCAAACTACCTGGTGATCAGGGTCATGTTTGCAGACTGAACTTAGGTGTTCTGCAAAGTGATCACTTAATCTGTGTTTGGTCTCCCAAATGTAGAGGCGACCACATTGTGAACACACTGCACTAAATTGAGAAAAGTACAAGTAAATCACTGCTTCACTTGAAACAACTGTTTGGGGCGTTCGTTCGTAAGGAGGGATATAAGAACATAGGAATATAGGATTTAGGAGCAGAAGTAGGCAATTCAGCCCTTTGACCTTGGTCAGCTTATCAATCAGATCATGGCTGAGGAAAAGCACCTTATCTTTGAATGAAGCACTCTACAGTATTCTGGACTCAACACTGAGTTCACAAATTTCAGACCGTAACTGTCATAATATGCACCCATGCACATCATGAGGTAAAAGCAGGCAGTGACAGACCCCAGGTGAGCCAATCAATATACAGAACAGAACATGACCAATCACAAGACAGGACACCACTATAAAACACACGAGGCATCAGCACTCTGGGCGAAATTCTCCCAAAACGGGAAAAATCGTCAAACCGCCGTAAAACCCGGGCGGGTTTTACGGCATCGCGCCCCTTCCCGACGGGGGACCGATTCTGGTCCCCCGTCGGGGCTAGCAGCCCGACGTCGGAGGCTCCGACAAGTCGGGCTTAACGAAAATCGTTAAACCCGCTTGTCGGACTTAGCGCCGGCTGACGCGTCATATGACGTCAGCCGCGCATGCGCAGGTGGGAAGACGCCACCCGCGCATGCGCGGGTGACGTCACCGCTTTTTTGCGCGAAACCCGCGCATGCGCGATCCGGGTTGCCCCTCAGCCGCCCCGCGTATTGATACTGCGGGGCGGCGGAAGGACAAATAGTGCGCGGGCATCGGGCCCGCTGCCCGCGATCGGTGGGCACCGATCGCGGGCCCATGGCACCCTTGGCACGGCCGTGGTACTGCCGTGCCAATCGGTGCCATGGTTATTTTTTTCCAGGTAGTCACGACGTTTTTACGAACGGCAGGACCAGGTGTGTTTGCCGTTCGTAAAAAGGTCGTAAAGGGCTGGGACTTCGGCCCTTCTAACAGCTGTGAATCGCTGCCGGCCGTAAAAAAACGGCGGCAGCGATTCGTGTCGGGATTTCGGCGGGGGGGTGGGAGAATAGCGGGAGGGCGTCAAAAAAGTCGGGAAGGCCCTCCCGCTATTCTCCCACCCGTCGTGGGGGGCGGAGAATTTCGCCCTCTGTCTCTTACCACTGGTGACCACTGTAATGACAGTCAGGGTGTACAAATCATTCAACACCTTGTACACGTGGATCAGAGCTAGCCTGGTCTGGATAGTTAATGTTAGTTTACGTAGAGTAGTGGAGAGTCAACCAACAGGCAGCTGTGTGCTTTGTTATTGAAGTTCAGTAAATCTGATATTGAACCAACGCCCACGTTTGGTGTATACTTGATCAGTTAACTGCATCGTGTGCAGTCTGTGTTACCCCAGGGTGAACAACATGACATGATACCAGAAGTGGCGACTGCTTCTAAGTAACTTACCTTCAAAAATTCACTGACAACCAGCAGTTGTCCAGGCAGCTCTGGATCTCCGGGAACCTTGGCGACAAGTGGCGGGTCTTCAAGCAGAAATTCAGTCTATACATTGAGGCCTCAGGCCTCGAAAGTGCCTCCGATGCCCAAACAATCGAGCTGCTGCTGTCTACCGCGGGGGACCAGGCCATCCAAATCTTCAATTTGCTCACTTTTGCCGACGGTGAGGGCAAGACCAAGTTCCAGACCTTCTTAGCCAAATTCAACAGTCACTGTGGGGTCGAGACAAACAAAAGCTTTGAATCGGCCAAATTTCCCTCTATGCCATGCCTCCTTATTTTCTGCATGAGCCGACCATGGGGCACCTTATCAAACGTCTTACTAAAATCCATGTATACGACAACAACTGCTCTACCTTCATCTATGTACTTAGTTACCTCCTCAAAGAATTCAATCAAATTTGTGAGGCAAGACTTACCCCTCATAAATCCGTGCTGACTATCCTGGATTAAGCTGTATCTTTCCAAATGATCATCAATCCTATCCCTCAGGACCTATTCCAATAATTTACCGATGACCGAAGTGAGACTAATCGGCCTATAATTCCCAGGGTTATACCTATTCCCTTTCTTGAACAAGGGGACAACATTAGCCTCTCTCCAATCTTCTGGCATTATTCCTGTAGCCAGTGAGGACAGAAAGATCAAAGCCAAAGGCTCTGCAATCTCATCTCTTGCCTCCCAAAGAATCCTAGGATATATCCCATCAGGCCCAGGGGACTTATATATCCTCAGGCTTCTCAAAATTTCTGACACATTTTCCTTCCATATATCTACCTCCTCCAGCCTACCAGCCAACTATCCTCCTCAACAACATGGCCCCTCTCCTTTGTGAACACTGAAGAAAAGTATTTATTTAGGGCCTCTCCTATATCTTCAGACTCCATGCACACGTTCCCACTGCTGTCCTTGACCGGCCCTAACTTCACCTTGGTCATTCTTTTATCCCTCATAAACCCTAACTTCACCTTGGTCATTCTTTTATCCCTCATATCCCGCCTGTAAAAAGCCTTGGGGTTTTCCTTGATCCTACCCACCAAGGACTTCTCATGCCACCTCCTAGCTCTCCTAAGACCTTTCTTGCGCTCCTCCCTAGCTATCCTGTATCCCTCAGGTGCCCTAACTGAATCTTGTTTTCTCATCCTTACATAAGCCCCCTTCTTCCTCTTGACAAGACAAGACATTCAACCTCTTCACCGGACCCCAGAACCTGTACCCCAGACACCCGCATGTAACATTACCAGGACCGGGCATTGGTCCCTCCCCAGTGCACATGCCCACCCTCTGGGAGCAGAGATGTCCCCGGTGCTGGGATAGCCCCTGGGTGTTCGGATGTTGGCCGTTGTGTCCAAGATGTTGCCTCCCGCAGTGTTCAGACACAGAGTCCAGGCATCATGGTCTGATTAGGATGCTGGGCAATAACTCCCACTAGCTACATGACATGCCTACCCATGGCGATCCAATTGGGATATGTGAAGTGCCCACTTAACTACGATTGCCAATTCCTAATTAGGTTTAGCCTTCAGTCACGCGGCCAAAGGCCTCAGTGGTCAGTGGGAGTTATGGTCGCTGGGTCAGGTGGGCAGGGGCTGGAGGTGCCCCAAGAATGGGACCACATGGTCCAGGGGGTTTGGCATGGTGGAACTGCGGGTACTGAGACACCCATCTCACTCCCATCCTCCCAAAAGCCTAATCCAGGCCATAGGCGGCCACACCCTCTCCTCTACAAACTCCCCTCCCCGGATGGCAGCCCACCCCGACTGAGGCTGGTCCTCTGGTGGCTTCCCCACCCCTTTCAGAGCACAGGGGCAACAACCCCAATGCCCTCGGGCTCTTTGCCTGTGAGTGAAGATGGCTACTCACCTCCTCGGGACTCCACAGCAGCTATTCTGCCAGCTTCATGTTTTTAAAAAGTAGTACTAATTAGCGCCCAGGTGACCACTTTCCCTCAGATCATGGGATGCCATTAGATAGGGGGTTGCTCCCATTAATCCCATGGAGATTGGGTTTAAGTTGTTTCAGCCACGTTGCGGTGGAATCCTGATTTCACCAATAGGAGCGGGCTGTTCAGATAGCAAAACAATCGCCGCCCACCTTCGTTCTCATTTTTAGCCTCGCCCACGATTTAACAGCTTCATCACGCTCTCACTTAAGTACAACATGGCCATTGAATTGCGTCCTTTGTGTCTTTATGAGTGTCTGTGTCCGCCTATTTCCCGAATCGCAATTGAGTCTGGTAATGTTAGTTTATGGGGTGAAAACGAAGCTCACGGCAAAATTGAGAACCAGGTTTTCAGGACTGACAGCAAACTTTCAGAACCCAATGCTAGACACAGAAAAGAACCAGCATGATAGCACTGCTTACATTAACAGCAATGGTGGCAACTTCAAGATAACTGAACTGTTAAATCTAATCTATGGTGTTTCCTTTTGGTTCTCCGTATGATAGTTGCATGCTAGGGGGTCAGATTAGCTCACTTGGCTAGACAGCTGGCTCATGATGCAGAGCAAGACCAGCAGTGTGGGTTCAATTCCTTTACCAGCTAAGGTTATTCATGAAGTCCCCGCCATCTCAACTTTACCCCTCGCCCGAGGTGATGCTCAGGTTAACGTGCCACCAGTCAGCTCTCCCCCTCAAAGAGGACAGCTGCCTATGGTCATCTGAGACTATGGTGACTTTGATGCTAAGTCGCTTAAATGGTAAACACTCCCCGTTCTTGCAGTGGCGGACTGGCCAGGATGTCAGCTTGCCCGATGGCAAGTGGGCCCCTGATGAAGTGGGCCCCCTATATCAAATAAATATTCAATAAAGAAACAAACACAGACAACTGTTTTAGTAATTAAAAAGGAATAAGAAAAAAAAGAACAGGACATAAATAAGCAGTGCATGAAAAGGAACAAAGCAGGGGAGGTAGTGGAAGGATGTGGAATAGGGGGGGCCCGGGTCGGGCATAATTAAGGAAATTCCATGTTTTCAGCAAGAGTGTGTGAATTTAAAGATAAAGTTACAATTCGTGATTTGAGATGGTCGGCAACTTGAAAGGATATCAAGCAGTACATAGGGTCGTGAGGTCACCGAAAAGAAGAAGCGGTACCTTTGACCGTGAATCATGAGGTCAAAGATATTGAAGTGCTAAGCCATGATTGGCAAACTCAAAGGGTTGCGACTTGTAACACTACACTGGTATCAAACTGGACATGTTAACTTTGGTCGTGGGACCATTCTTAATGTCTTACTATAGTCGGACCAAACTTCTAAGTTTCAACAGTTGTCTCAGTTGCTTGCTGGTGTGAACACTGGACAGTGGATTGTCTCCTTTTCTGAAGCTGCATAGGCCACAGTAGTATTGACTAATAAACATAGCCTATTGAAGTGTAAGTAAGTTATTTTATATTTTTTATCAAGTAGGGGTTTATCTGGCGTTCCTTCAAGTTATTCTTGCAATCATCAATATTCATTTTTCCCAATGTGGGCTATTTTTAATTAAGTTTTTATTTCAGGAATTTTACCCCTACCAGCATGGAAAAGAAAAAGCATAATCTGGGTCACTAAAACGCAAAGAACAAAAAGAAGCAGAAAGGAAGGAATCAGCCAAGTGATGCAGGCCTATTACAGAGTTTATAATACCACAAGCACAATCCACATCAATATCCAGTTCTGCAACAAATAATCAAGAAGCAAGAAACATGCTCATGGTGATGATGCAATGACATGCGAGTTACAAGAACAGAGAAGAGCTACTTTGAATGTAGAGACAAATACAAGTGCATCCATTAATACTCAACCCAGGCCCAAATTTCTTCTGGCTTCCTTGTTCGGTATCTGTACTGCCTGTAGTTGCAACATCTGAACACATAGCTTCAACTAGTGACAGGGAATCAGATATTCCTTCAAGCATAAATGACTTGGTTTCTGAAGCACATCCTGTAAATGAACCTACGCAAGAAAATTAAAGATCAATTACTGGAATCTTCCAATATCCATCACGAGCAAAGCTAGAACAGTTTTTTGCTGAACATCCGCTTCAGCCACTTGATGATCTGCCATTTGATGCTCGTTTGTATGAGGAAAATTATGAATGACTCAGTCCCAAGAAAATGGCTAACATATAACAAAGAAAATAGATGCTTATATTGTTCATACTGCTTAGCCTTTGAGTTTCCCAACACTTGTAATCCATCACCCTTTGTACGTGGCTTTAGTGACTACAGGTGTATTAGCCAGAGCTTGACTTTACATGAATCAACAACAACACATGTCAGAAATGCTCAGCAATATATCAGTGTGGTTAATGATGGTACCTTAGATAAATTTTTGCAGCATCACTAATTAAAAGGAATGAAGAAGTATTGAAGCAGAGAAGTATTGTCATGAGGATTATAGACATCATAAAGAAGTTGAGCATTATTATTCGGTATGTGCTTAAAGGTATTATCTGTGAGCGACTACTTTCAGTTGTGCCAAGTAATGATGGTACAGGACAGGGACTTTTTGATCTATTGATTGAAACATTACAGCATCTTAAAATTGACCCCCAAAAATATTTATCTGATAGCACAGATGGCGCTGCAATCTACCATGGCCAGTATAATGGTTTACAAAGTAATATTGCTGATGTGGCTGATCAACATGTTCATATATGGTGCTATGCCCATGTCTTGAATTTGGTGATAACTGAAACAACAAAATGTTGTGTGCCTGCAGTTTCTTTTTTCAATTTGCTCCAGAATATAGCAACTTTTGTGAAAGCATCATACAAGAGAATGGCTGTATGGATAGAAGTTGTTGGAAAACATCTAGGTCAAGAAAAAATGAAACGATTAAAGCTAATTGGTGAGACCAGATGGTCAGGAAAATCCAATGCAGCAACAACTATATTTGGACATTTTGATGATGCCGCTGCCAGTACTTTTGTAAATCTATTGACACGCTTATCAATGATACAAGATTCAGAAAAGATTGATGCAAAAACAAAACATGAAGCAAATGTTTTACTTCAAAGTCTTCTAAAGTTTGAAACCATATTGACAGCATTTACTTACTTGTATATATTTGAAACTATAACCCCGTTATCAAGTTATCTACAGACAAGTGGTTTAGATATGTTTACTGCATGGAGTTTGGTAGATTCAGCTACAACAAAGTTGAAGGAACAGACAAGAACATTTGATAACGTTCACAGCAAGGCTTTGGAATTTGTAAATAAATGTAATGACAGGATTTCACAGATGAATATGGATGAAAATCAAACATTGGAAATTGATGCATTGGAAACAGCATTGCCAGTTAAGAGGCAGAGGAAGAAGAAAAGAATGGCAGATGAGCTTATTGATGATGAAAGAAATTCCTCAGATTCTCTAGCTGATTTTCGAGTAAATGTGTTTAACCTAATAATGGATCGCATTGTCCAGTCACTAGAATCACGCTTTGTACAACACAAACAGTTGTATAAAGATTTGTCCTGCTTGGACCCAGCAAAGTTTAAAACTATTGCAGAGAAGGGCCTTGAAGATGAAGCATTGGAAGGTATTATTAAGCTGTTTCCACAAATCAGCAAAGATCAAGTAATATTGGAGTTGTTTTCTTTTGCTTCAAACTTTGATGTATTAAATCTATTGCTTAATGATGGTGAGAATATGGATTCCAGTTGCAACAATTGTAAAATTTGCAGCACTTGCCCATCGTGTGTACTAAAAATTCTGGCATCCAGCAGACTTCATGACAAGGCATATGATAACCTTTATGAACTTTATAAAGTCATCTGCACACTATGAGTTACTCAAGTCCAATGTGAGAGGACATTTTCAAAGCTAAAGATCATAAAGACAAGGTTAAGAAATTCACTGTCTGAGGAGAATTTGGAATCATACATGTTGCTATCCATTGAAAAGGAATTGTTAGATGAATTGGATGCAGAAGCAATTATTGGCAGATTCGCACAATCATCTAGCGAACACAAACGATTGCTCTTAATATAGTGGACTGCATGCAATTGTGCTTTTGAACTATCTGTTAATGTGTAAATTGTGCAGTAAACGATTTAAAAATATCAACCAATTACTTAAAATTAAAAAAAAATTAAAAAAATATTCAATTATAACATTCTGTATTTACATTTGGTATCTACTGCCAGTAATATGTACAGTACATGTACACTGTAATTACTAAGAAATACACATTTTTTCCACAAAAATTTTAATTGTACCCTTTTTTCCATATGTATTTTTTGAAAATTTTATTTATTCGTTATGAAAATTAAATGATAGCATTGTAGTTGTGGGTGGGCCCCCTTTGTCTCCTGGCAACCAATATTTTTAGACACAGTCCGCCACTGCGTTCTTGCACCCGTCGTGGGGCTTAGTCCTGGAATAGAAAACTCTACCCATTGTCTATGTATCTTTTTGTCGTCTCAAGTCACTGAGTTTCACAGCCTACCTTCAGGAAAGTAGACTTAATGGCTATGGTAAAACCCCATGTGATGCTTGTCCTTAACCAGTTAGTCAACGTACCCAAATTGGAGAAAGGCAGCACTCTCCGACCCAAAACTTGATCAAGGGTCACTGCTTTGAGAACAAAAATATAAGCATCCAGTCCTTTATCTATAAGCAATCCAATTTTTAAGAAGAATTTTTAAAAATCTACGTGGAACCAATTGATAATTAATTATATTGGTGTACATTGGTCAGTTTCTTAATGAAGTAAAATATATAATCAAAAGCTTTGAATGCATGCATATTGGTGTGTCTGTGCCTCATTTGAAGAGCCTCTTTAGTCTCAAACTGGTGCAGTGAGCAGAAATTCACAATTAAGTCACTGAATCTGGAGGTGCAGCCAGTTTTTGACTGGGGTTGGCTTCTCGCACAACAATTTTTAAACCAGCACAAAATATCGCAGAAACTTGATTCAGGCTGGACAGAATCTGCGATTGAAACTCAGTGTACCTTTGTGCTGGTTTTGCTGATTTTGACTGAATTGCACTGAAGGGAAAAGTGACAATCCAATAGAAACTCGCGCTGTAGTTGTATTCACTATCTGTTAGTCTTACATTAAGATTTGGATCATGTCCTTGAAATCATCCAAGTGAGGTGAAAATTAATCGTAATATTGTGCTTTATGCTCACATCAGCCAATAGTCCCACCAGTCTTCCTAAGTGATTTAGTTTCTATAAGATGACTGCCAAGACCTTCAAATCACATCTGCAGCCCAGAAAAACAGTAAATCAAAATCAAATCCTCATGATTGCATTTCCAGTCGAACTCTTCAGAGATAAAGGGGTGACCTGTCTGAGGTTTTTAAGATGTTGAAAGGATTTGATAGGATCGACAAAAAGAAAAAAAAACGGTTCCCTGCAGAGAGTCCAGAGCAAAAAGAAAACCTTTTAGAATTAAGCCACTGGGAGGTAGTAGAAGGGAGTGGAAATCTGAAACTTTCTCATCAAAAGCTGCTGAAGCTAGGCATTTTTCAAAACTGAGCTTGATAGATTTTTATTCGACAAGGATATTAATGGCTACAGGACCACTGCAAGTAGATGGAGTTGAGATACCAATCACCCAAGAAATCACAAAGCTAAGGAAATTCGGCATGTCCACATTGACTCTCACCAATTTTTGCAGATGCACCATAGACATCTTGCTGCATCACAACTTGGTATGGCAGCTGCTCGGCCCAAGACGATAAGAAACTACAGAGAGTCGCAGCACAGTCCATCATGCCAACCTGCCTCCCATCCATTGACTCTGTCCAAATTTCCCGCTGTCTTGGGAAAGCGACCAGGTTATTCTCTCTTCCAACCTCTTCCATCGTACAGAAGATACAAAAGTCTGAGAACACAAACTACCAGGTTCAAAAACAGCTTCTTCCCCGCTGTTCCAGACTCCTGAATGACCCACTTATGAACTGAACTGATCTCTCTATGCATCTTCTCTACTGTTGTAGCACTACACCCCGTATGCTTCACCCAATGTCTGTGTCTACTTTATGTATTTTTCACATATCCTATGGTTTTCATGGATGGAACGATTTTCCTGGACTGTACGCAGAACAATAATTTTCATTGTACCTCGGTACACGTGACAATAACATTAAATTTAAATCTAAATGCAGAATGTGCTCGAGGGACTCATTGGACAATTGCTTTTCTTCTACTCCTTATTTATTCTTTCATGGAATGTGAATGTCATTCGCCAGAACTTATTGTCCATCTTCAACTAAAAGGCTTATGAACATATGAATTAAGAGCAGGGATAGGCCTGCACCGTCATCCCAGTACATCATGGACTGTAATCACAACCCCACATTCCTGCCAACCACCGATAACCTTTCACACCCTTGTTAATCAAAAACCTATTTACCTCTGCTTTGAAAATAGTCAAAAACTTTGCTTCCACTGCCTTTCGAGAAAGAGAGTTCCCAAGAATCACAACTTTCTCTGAACTGCTTTGAATGCATTTGCATCTTTCCTGAAATAAGGAGACCAACGTGTCACACAATACTGCAGATGTGGTCTCACCAGTGCCCTTTACAACTGAAGTAAACCTTCCTACGTTTGTGATCAACTTCCCTCACAATCATAGAATAGAGTCTCGACCATGCAGAAGAAGGCTATTCGGCCCATTGAGTCTGCATCAACCTTCTGAGCACCTTATCTCGGCCCACACCCGCACCCTACCTATCTCTGTGAGCCTACCTAACCTTTGGGCACTATGGGGCAATTTCACCATGGCCAATCCACCTCACCTGCAGATCTTTGGACTGTGGGAGGAAACTGGAGTACCAGGAGGAAACCCATACAGACACGGGGAGAAGGTGCAAACTCCACACAGACATTCACCCAAATTCGGAATTGAATCTGGGTCCCTGGTGCTCTGAGGTGCCAACACAGTGCCACAATGTCACCTCATAAAAAAAAACTTTCTATTAGGATTGGTTTGGATTGGATTTGTTTATTGACACGTGTACCGAGGTACAGTGAAAAGTATTGCTCTGCATACAGTTCAGAGAGATCATTCCGTTCATGGAAAGAAAATACATAGGGCAAACATAAAATTCACAATGTAAATCCATAGATGCAGGCATCGGGTGAAGCATGCAGTAGTGCAGTACTACTCAGTAGTGAAGATGTGTGAAGAGATCAGATTAGCCCATAAGGAAGTCTGGTAACAGCGGGGAAGAATCTGTTTTTGAATCTGTTAGTGTGTGTTCTCAGACTTTAGTACCTCCTACCCAATGGAAGAAGTTGGAAAATTGAATAAGCCCGGTGGGAGGGGTCTTTGATTATGCTGCCCACTTTCCCAAGGCAGCGGGAGGTGTAGACAGAGTCAATGGATGGGAGGTTGGTTTATGTAATGGACTGGGTGATGGATTAACTTTCCTCATTACTTGCCGCACCTGTACATTAGCCTTTTGTGATTCGTGCGCCTGATCCCTTTGAATCTCAGAGCTTGGCAGTCTCCCACCATTTAGATAATAAGCTTATTTTTTATTCTTCTTGCCAAAATAAATTTAATTTGGCCATATTAGGCTGTATTTGCATGATCTTTACTCACTCACTTAACCTACCTATGTCCATTTGTAGCCTCTCTACCTCCTCTTAACATTTTGTGTCGTAAGCAGATTTAGCCAACGTACTTTCAGACCCTTCATTCAAATGTGCAAATAGTTGATCCACAGCACTGATTCCTGTGGAACACCGCTTGTCAAAGCCTGCCAACCATTTATGTCAACTCTCTATGTCCTGTTAGCTAACGAATCTTCAATCTATGTCACTATGTTACCCCCTACAACATGAACTTTTATTTTCCTCATAACCTTTGATCATCATAGAATTTACAGTGCAGAAGGAGGCCATTCGGCCCATCGAGTCTGCACCGGCTCTTGGAAAGAGCACCATAACCAAGTTCAACACCTCCACCCTATCCCAATAACCCAACCCAACACTAAGGGAAATTTTGGACACTAAGGGCAATTTATCATGGCCAATCCACCTAACCTGCACATCTTTGGACTGTGGGAGGAAACCGGAGCACCCGGAGGAAACCCACACACACATGGGGAGGATGTGCAGACTCCGCACAGACAGTGACCCAAGCCGGAATTGAAACTGGGACCCTGGAGCTGTGAAGCCATTGTGCTATCCACAATGCTACCGTGCTGCCCTTGATGCAGCACCTTCTCAAATGACTTCTGGAAATCGAAGTACTGTACATCGACCGATTGATTCCCCTTTAACCACAGCACTTGTGACTCCTTCAAAGAACTCAATAAATTGGTTAAACATGATTTACCCTTCACAGAATTATGTCGCTTCTGCCATGAATTTTACTAAGAGTGCTGCTGCAACATCTTTAATAATGGCTTCTAACAGTTTCCCTATGATAGATGTTAGGCTAACTGGCTTGCGAGGCCATTCCAGAGTCAACCCCATTGTTGGAGGTATGGATTCACATGTAGGCCAGACCGGGTAAGTGCAGCAGATTTCCTTCCCTAAAGGGTGTTAGTACCTTGGTAATTTGCCGCAGTTCATCCTGTCGCTTGTACATAATGCGGTTAGGTACGTGGTGCTGGAGGGAGTAGGTAGTTAAGCTCATGGATGGCATCCTAATTAAGCAGTCACTTTATGCTGGGTACTGTGGTACGCATTTTAATTAAATGAATTTGAAAGAACTACCTTCTAATTCAATTTAGAAATTGAGCTCTTCTCCACATGTGATTTATAATCAATCTGGTGTGGAGTTTTGAAAATACTAATTATGTTTTGCCACAATTTTTATACCATTAGGGATAAATTGTTCCTTACAAAGGAAAAACAATAGTATGTCATCTGGAAATCAGGATTGAATTGCAGTAATGTCCAATAAAGTCCTTTCATTGTAAGAACTATATTTTACAAACGGTAGTTTTACACAGGAATTAGAATATGATTTGATATTTTCATTAGTCTTTTTTTACCCTCTGCTGAGCTGTGCAGTACCATAGGGTCTCTATGTGTATCTGAGTGGGATGAATAGAAACAACTAGACCAGCAGAATGCTTTGAAGTAAAGATCTGTGTGAGGAGTCTTGTTTACATTCTTCAGACTGTTAAGAGATTCACTTCAGTACTGGGACGTTCAGAAACAGTGTGACCTTGGTGTACCCTGTTTTGGCATCAATTGGGATAGTTTCTTTGGGTTAATCATTTTCCCAGGGCTTTCTGGTTGGTGCAAAACTGAGCATTGCAGTGTTTTTCATAAACCCACTGGAAGAGTGGGATATTCCAGCCCTTGCCTTTAGCAGGGTCAGCAGGCAGTTTCCGCAGTGACAGGCGGGCGTGATGTTCAAAATGCTGTAGACTTCAGAGGGACTGGAAGGTCCCACCAATGGCCAATGGCGAACCGCCTCCACCGAAACCACCCCCCCCCCCTCCCCCCCCCCCCCCCACCCCCCGAAGGGCTGGAAATTCCCAGCCTAGCTCTGGTGTCAGTGGCATCATGGGCTGGGATTTTCAGGCCCCATCATGGCCGGGCTCGCCGCAGGAGATTCTGCAGCCCAGCCGAAAGCCCACTGACTTTCAGCAGGACTGGACGATCCCTGTGGCAGGCGAGGCCAGAATATCTTGCACATAGAATGGTTTTGGAGGCAGGAGGATGCATGCTGAGGGAGCATGCTGAATAAAAAAATGTTCCCCACATAGCCTTCACTTCTCCTTCAGCTGAACAACTACACTTTGAAGAAAGTTAGTTCCAAAAAGTGTTCAATGTACAACACCTTTGATGAATAACCTAACCCAAATTGAACTCCTTGTACACATCATTACTGTACAATGTTGTCCATCTTCTGTTGCAATCATCTGTGCAATACAATCAGTCGGAGGAGGAAGACAGATTGCAATGTTAAAAGAATACAGCAGAGCTTTTGCTCAATTACATCTGATTGTTCAGAAGGCATTTCAGAAAATATATTTTGAGAAGTGCGAATTTGAGAAAATGCACACAGTGCACTTTGTATGTTGTGTCAGGAGGAGCAAGTCTAATGGATTGAATGACCTTCCTTTTCTCTATAATTCATTAAGTTCTTAGCTGATCTTTCTGACAACTGATCCAATGTACTTGTAAAGGGGCATCTGAGAGTCCATGGTGCTGTGCTGAAAAACATATCGGGGTTGGAATCATGCTGTGTGAGTTTAATAAATGTCATGCTGATGTTTTTGCAAGAAAATCCTCTGCTTTGTATTTTAATGAAGGCGTTAGCCTGTTCAATGAAACTTCACACAAATAACATTTCCGTTGGTTACTGAGGCTGGAGGAACTGTCTGATCTGTGACTTGTGTTTATTGAAATTGGCAATCCCCCATGATTCCAGGCTTTCCGTTTAACGATGTGTTATATATTCGGAGTGAATCCCCAAAGTGATTTGAACTTACCAAATGGAATGTATATGGTTGCTGGGGCAGTGAAATGAGACTTCCCGTCCGACATCTTTTAGCAATTTAAAGAGGTTTGCCATGCATTTAAAGGGGCATTTATTTGTACATTTAAAGAAGACACAAAGGATGTAAGTTTTAAAGTAAATGGATCATGGAATCTGATCACAGGAACGGCATGGATTCTAGATTCAGAACTGGAGCTACTGCACTCCAGAACAACGTACATAGAACATAGAACAGTACAGCACAGAACAGGCCCTTCGGCCCTCAATGTTGTGCCGAGCCATGATCACCCTACTCAAACCCACGTATCCACCCTATACCCGTAACCCAACAACCCCCCCCTTAACCTTACTTTTATTAGGACACTACGGGCAATTTAGCATGGCCAATCCACCTAACCCGCACATCTTTGGACTGTGGGAGGAAACCGGAGCACCCGGAGGAAACCCACGCACACACGGGGAGGACGTGCATACTCCGCACAGACAGTGACCCAGCCGGGAATCGAACCTGGGACCCTGGAGCTGTGAAGCATTTATGCTAACCACCATGCTACCCTGCTGCCCCTGCTGTACCTTGAGGGGAGCTCACATTTTGAGTCTGGAGGAGAAATTATTCAGTCAAAGGGGAATGCTGGTGGATGGGGATTGTTCAGGTCTATGTTTGAGGAAGAAATGGAGAGTCCTCAGACCATCCTGATAGAAAATGGACGTACAGAGGGATTTGACATCTATGTTAAAGAGGAGATGGTGAGGGCTGGGGAACTGGAAGTTGTTGACATGATGCAGGGCATCAGAGGAATCACGGATGTATGTGGCAAGGACTGGACAAGAGGAGCGAGGATGGAACCAAGATGGGAAGTAATGATTTCAATGGGGCAGGAACAGGTTGACACAATGAGACTACTGGGACAGTCCTGCTTGTGAATTTTCGGTGGGAAGTAGAAGTGGGCTGTCTGGGATTGAAGACTATTGGAGAGAATGGTTTTAACATGATTGAGTTTTTTGAGGAAGTGACAAAGATGATTGATGAAAGTAGGGCAATGAATGCTGTCTACATTTGGAGGAAAATGTAGCTGGTCTGATAAGTTTGCAGATGACATAAAGATTGGTGGAGTTGCAGATAGTGAAGAGGATTGCCGAAGGATGCAGCAGGATATAGATCAGTTGGAGACTTGGGTGGAAACTGGCAGATGGAGTTTAATCTGGACAAATGTGTGATAATGGTGGTGGACCTGATAGAGGTTTACAGTATTCAGGGTGGCATGGAATAAGTTGATAGTCAGATGCTTTTTCCAGGGTGGAAAAGGCAATTGCTAGGGGAAATGGATTTAAGGTGCAAGGGGGAGGGTTTAGAGGAGATATGCAAGGCAAGTTTTTACACTCGCCACGAGTGCCTGGATAGCGCTGCCGGGGGAGGTGGTGGAAGCAGATACAATAGCAGCATTTGAGAAGCATCTTGACGAATACATGAATAGGATGGGAATAGAGGGATACGGACCCTGGAAGTGCAGAAGGTTTAAGTTTAGTGCGGCATCATAATCGGCACAGGCTTGGAGAGTCAAAGAGCCTGTTCCTGTGCTGTACTGATCGTTTCTCTTTTTTGTTCTATTAGGTTAGAAGCTGTGGAGGGGAGATCTCCAGAGGAGATGGGGGTCAGTGATAATCCTGGAAACAATGGCTTGATGCTCAAGTGTAATGTGCCACTGTCAGCACCCTTCTTAGTCACCACCATTTACATTCCCTATGTCTTTTTCTCCACAACAACTTTTGTCAATCTCCACCTAATGCTGGCCCTCCATCCAGTCTGACTGCTCCACGTACCCCCCTGCCTACCCCACTCCACAATAGTATAAATCTCATCCTATTTCTAATTCTCTCCAGCTTTGACAAAGAGTCATTCAGACTCGAAACATTTGCTCCGTTCTCGCTCCACAGATGCTTTCAGACCTGCTGAGATTGTCCAGTATTTTCTGTTTTTGTTTTATTCCAGCATCAACAGTAATTTGCTTTTACCTCGAGTGGAGGTGTAAAGGGTGTTTGGGATAAGCTAATGCTGTCAGAAATGTACTGTCACTGATGTGTATGGAAGTCGATATGCAAGAGCTTAGGCATGAAAGAACTTTGCAAGGTTAAGGCTAGTATTTCCCTATCCCATAATGTCCCTATAATTAGATGGATAATGTGTTTGTATTAAAAAGAATGTCCTCTTACTTATTGCAGACATACTGCAGCTGCATGCAAACTGTACAGTTCTTCCATTGCTTAGCATTCAGGCCCATACTAGACCAGAGCATACTAATTATTTACTGGAAATCTTTCACACACACCAATAAAACATGTCCTGAATAATTTCCCCAATACAGCTTAGCTGCCTGATATCAGTTATTTTACACACACCAGTCAGAGATGCAACAGTACCATTTGAGATTCACGACAAATGTTCTTCAGACTTTCAAGATTTTAAATATTATTCGCCTTCCTGCACAACACGTGCGCATACAATAGAAGGGAACTGATGGTCATAAGCAGAAAGCCCTCAATTTCAGTTCTGGAGTGTCCTTGAG
This sequence comes from Scyliorhinus canicula, assembly GCF_902713615.1. Classification (NCBI taxonomy): domain Eukaryota; kingdom Metazoa; phylum Chordata; class Chondrichthyes; order Carcharhiniformes; family Scyliorhinidae; genus Scyliorhinus; species Scyliorhinus canicula. Next base: position 114,442,916 of record NC_052159.1, on the reverse strand, counting down.
GAGGGAGCTGTGAAATTTTTTTTCTGATGAGGAGCTTTGAGGGAGTGAGGATGGATGAAACCAAAGGTCAACAGCAAATGAAGGCTTGTTGTATTATATCCTTTAGAAGATCAGGGAATCAAATCTTACTTGAGAGACATGAACAAATAATCTAGACTGGTAGTAAGGGTAGTGCTTTATCGCGGGAGACAGTGTCACCTGTCGTGAAGGTAAGTTTAACTCTTTAAAAACTTACTTTGCAGGAGACGCGGCCTTCACATTTTCGGCGTGAGCAGTATCCAGGGGCCTGGCAGGAAGGTAAGTTTAACTCTTTAAAAACTTACCTTGCAGGAGAAACGGCCTTCACATTTTCGGCGTGAGCAGTGTCCAGGGGCCTGTCGTGAAGGTAAGTTTAACTCTTTAAAAACTTACTTTGCAGGAGACGCGGCCTTCACATTTTCGGCGTGAGCAGTATCCAGGGGCCTGTCGGGAAGGTAAGTTTAACTTTAAAAACTTACCTTACATGAGAAGCAGCCTTCAGATTTTCGGCGGGAGCAGTGTCCAGGGGCCTGTCGGGAAGGTAAGTTTAACTTTAAAAACTTACCTTACATGAGAAGCAGCCTTCAGATTTTCGGCGGGAGCAGTGTCCAGGGGCCTGTCGGGAAGGTAAGTTTAACTTTAAAAACTTACCTTGCAGGAGAAGCGGCCTTCAGATTTTTGGCGGGAGGAGTGTCCAGGGGCCTGTCGGGAAGGTAAGTTTACCTCTTTAAAAACTTACCTTTAGAGCTGCAGGAAGTCGGCTGTGGGGATTTCTGGGAAGATTTGTTAGTACCTGTATATAAGTTGGGCGGTTGCTAAACCCGAGACACTACATTTGTAGTGTCCCCCACCCTTCCATCTCCTCTAACCTAAGGGGTTGAGTGAATATCAGGTAATCTCTTCCTTTCTTTTTCTTGTTTTATCTAGAGGGATGGCAGGGAAGGCAGTTCAATGTTCCTCCAGCAGAATGTTTGAGGTGAGGGATGCCATCAGTGTCCCTGCTGATTTCATCTGTGGAAAGTGCACCCATCTCCAGCTCCTCAGAAACCGTGTTAGGGAACTGGAGCTGGAGCTGGATGAACTTTGGATCATTCGGGAGGCAGAGGTGGTCATAGATAAAAGCTTCAGGGATGTAGTTACTCCAAAGAATAAAGATAGATGGGTGACGGTGAGAGGGGAAGGGAGGAAGCAGTCAGTACAGGGATCCCCTGTGGTCGTTCCCCTTAGTAACAAGTATACCGCTTTGGATACTGTTGGGGGGGGGAACTTACCAGGGGTAAGCCATGGGGTACAGGTCTCTGGCACAGAGTCTGTCCCTGTTGCTCAGATGGGAAGGGGCGAGAGGAGTAGAGCATTAGTCATTGGAGACTCTATAGTTAGGGAAATAGATAGGAGATTCTGTGGGAACAAGAGAGACTCGCGGTTGGTGTGTTGCCTCCCAGGTTCCAGGGTCCGCGATGTCTCGGATCGTGTTTTCGGGATCCTGAAGGGGAGGGGAAGCAGCCCCAAGTCGTGGTCCACATAGGTACCAATGACATAGGTAGGAAAAGGGATAGGGATGTAAGGCAGGAATTCAGGGAGCTAGGGTGGAAAATTAGATCTAGGACAAACAGAGTTATTATCTCTGGGCTGTTACCCGTGCCACGCGCTAGCGAGACGAGGAATAGCGAGAGAGAGCAGTTGAACACGTGGCTACAGGGATGGTACAGGAGGGAGGGTGTCAGATTCCTGGATAATTGGGGCTCATTCTGGGGTAGGTGAGACCTCTACAAACGGGATGGTCTTCACCTGGACCAGAGGGGTACCAATATCCTGGGGGGAAATTTGCGAATGCTCTTCGAGAGGGTTTAAACTAGTTCAGCAAGGGATTGGGAACCTGAATTGTAGCTCCAGTATACAGGAGGATGAGAGTAGTGAGGCCATGAGTAAGGTTTCAAAATTGCAGGAGTGTACCGGCAGGCAGGAACGTGGTTTACAGTGTGTCTACTTCAATGCCAGGAGCATCCGGAATAAGGTGGGTGAACTTGCGGCATGAGTTGGTACCTGGGACTTCGATGTTGTGGCCATTTCGGAGACATGGATAGAGCAGGGCGAGGAATGGTTGTTGCAGGTGGCGGGGTTTAGATATTTCAGTAAGCTCAGGGAAGGTGGTAAAAGAGGGGGAAGGGTGGCATTGTTAGTCAAGGACAGGATTACGGTTTCAGAAAGGATGTTTGATGAGGACTCGCCTACTGAGGTAGTATGGGCTGAGGTTAGAAACAGGAAAGGAGAGGTCACGCTGTTAGGGATTTTCTATAGGCCTCCGAAAATTTCCAGAGATGTCAAGGAAACGATTGCAAAGATGATTCTGGATAGGAGCGAAAGTAACAGGGTAGTTGTTATGGGGGACTTTAACTTTCCAAATATTGACTGGAAACGCTATAGTTCATGTACTTTAGATGGGTCCATTTTTGTCCAATGTGTGCAGGACGGTTTCCTGACACAGTATGTCGATAGGCCAACGAGAGGCGAGGCCATATTGCATTTGGTACTGGGTAATGAACCAGGACAGGTGTTAGATTTGGAGGTAGGTGAGCACAATTTGATTACGTTTACTTTAGTGATGGAAAGGGATAGGTATATACCGCAGGGCAAGAGTTAGATCTGAGGGAAAGGCAATTATGATGCGATGAGGCAAGACATAGATGCATTGGATGAGGAGGGAAACTGCAGGGGATGAGCACAATGGAAATGTGGAGCTTGTTCAAGGAACAGCTACTGCGTGTCCTTGATAAGTAGGTACCTGTCAGGCAGGGAGGAAGTGGTCGAGCGAGGGAACCGTGGTTTACTAAAGTAGTTAAAACACTTGTCAAGAGGAAGAAGGAGGCTTAAGTAAAGATAAGACGTGAAGGTTCAATTAGGGCGCTCGAGAGTTACAAGTTAGCTAGGAAGGACCTAAAGAGAGAGCTAAGAAGAGCCAGGAGGGGACATGGGAAGTCTTTGGCAGGTAGGATATGGCAGGCAGCAGGGTTGCATGGTGGTTAGCATAAATGCTTCATAGCTCCAGGGTCCCAGGTTCAATTCCCGGCTGGGTCACTGTCTGTGTGGAGTCTGCACGTCCTCCCCCTGTGTGCGTGGGTTTCCTCCGGGTGCTCCGGTTTCCTCCCACAGTCCAAATTTGTGCGGGTTAGGTGGATTGGCCATGCTAAATTGCCCGTAGTGTCCTAATAAAATTAAGGTTAAGGTGGGGGTTGTTAGGTTACGGGTATAGGGTGGATACGTGGGTTTGAGTAGGGTGATCATGGCTCGGCACAACATTGAGGGCCGAAGGGCCTGTTCTGTGCTGTACTGTTCTATATTCTATATAACCCTAAAGCTTTCTATAGATATGTCAGGAATAAAGGAATGACTAGGGTAAGACTAGGGCCAGTCAAGGACAGTAGTGGGAAATTGTGTGTGGAGTCTGAGGAGATAGGAGAGGTGCTAAATTAATATTTTTCGTCAGTATTCACACAGGAAAAAGACAATGTTGTTGAGGAGAATACTGAGATACAGGCTACTAGACTAGACGGACTAAGGAGGAGGTGTTAGCAATTCTGGAAAGAGTGAAAATATATAAGTCCCCTGGACCAGATGGGATTTATCCTAGGAGTCTCTGGGAAGCTAGGGAGGAGATTGCTGAGACTTTGGCTTTGATCTTTAAGTCATCTTTGTCTACAGGAATAGTACCAGAAGACTGGAGGATAGCAAATGTTGCCCCCTTGTTCAAGAAGGGGAGTAGAGACAACCCCGGTAACTATAGACCAGTGAGCCTTACTTCTGTTGTGGGCAAAGTCTTGGAAAGGTTTATAAGAGATAGGATGTATAATCATCTGGAAAGGAATAATTTGATTAGAGATGTCAACATGGTTTTGTTAAGTGTAGGTCGTGCCTCACAAACCTTATTGAGTTCTTTGAGAAGGTGACCAAACAGGTGGACGAGGGTAAAGCAGTTGATGTGGTGTATATGGATTTCAGTAAAGCGTTTGATAAAGTTCCCCACGGTAGGCTATTGCAGAAAATACGAAGGCATGGGATTCAGGGTGATTTAGCAGTTTGGATCAGAAATTGGCGAGCTGGAAGAAGACAAAGGGGTGGTGGTTGATGGGAAATGTTCAGACTGGATTCCAGTTACTAGTGGTGTACCACAAGGATCTGTTTTGGGGCCGCTGCTGTTTGTCATTTTTATAAATGACCTGGAGGAGGGCGTAGAAGGATGGGTGAGTAACTTTGCAGATGACACTAAAGTTAGTGGAGTTGTGGACAGTGCAGAAGGATGTTACAAGTTACAGAGGGACATAGATGAGCTGAAGAGCTGGGCTGAGAGGTGGCAAATGGAGTTTAATGCAGAAAAGTGTGAGTTGATTCATTTTGGAAGGAATGACAGGAAGACAGAGTACTGGGCTAATGGTAAGATTCTTGGTAGTGTGGATGAGCAGAGAGATCTCGGTGTCCATGTACATAGATCCATGAAAGTTGCCACCCAGGTTGAGAGGGTTGTTAAGAAGGCATACGGTGTGTTAGCTTTTATTGGTAGAGGGATTGAGTTTCGGAGCCATGAGGTAATGTTGCAGCTGTACAAAACTCTGGTGCGGCAGCATTTGGAGTATTGCATGCAATTCTGGTCGCCGCATTATAGGAAGGATGTGGAAGCATTGGAAAGGGTGCAGAGGAGATTTACCAGAATGTTGCCTGGTATGGAGGGAAGATCTTATGAGGGAAGGCTGAGAGACTTGAGGCTGTTTTCGTTAGAGAGAAGAAGGTTAAGATGTGACTTAATTGAAGCATACAAGATGATCAGAGGATTCGATAGGGTGGACAGTGAGAGCCCCTTTCCTCAGATGGTGATGTCTAGCACGAGGGGCATAGCTTTAAATTGAGGGGAGATAGATATAGGACAGATATCAGAGGTAGGTTCTTTACTCAGAGAGTAGTAAGGGTGTGGAATGCCCTGCCTGCAACAGTAGTGGACTCGCCAACACTAAGGGCATTCATATGGTCATTGGATAGACATATGGATGATAAGGGAATAGTGTAGATGGGCTTTCGAGTGGTTTCACAGGTCAGCGCAACATCGAGGGCCGAAGGGCCTGTACTGCGCTGTAATGTTCTATGTTCTTTGACCTCCAATGGGCGGTTGTGGCCAATATGCTAACAACCTTGAGTTCAGATACTCCAGAAGATATTTTTGAAAGTTCATTTGGGATATGGGCATTGGTAGCATGGTCAGCACAGCATGTGGCTTTCCTTGAGAAGGTGGCAGTGAGCAATCTATATTGTGAACTCACTTCCGCAAGGGTGAAAAGTAGAGATAGCCAGGATTTTGACCCAGAGATGATGAAGGATCAGTAATATATGTCAATTTTGGATGTTGTGTGACTTGAAGGGGAATTTAGAGTTACTACAACATTCTCATAATCTGACCAGATTTTTGGTTAAGGCTGTCTGAAGATGGCACAACTCAAGCAGATTCTGAGCCAGCCCAGCGATGTCTGCCAGGGTATGTAGATACGGTTGCTTCTTGGGTAGATGTTTTTCAATAATTCTATTTCACATCCTCTTCATGCATCTCAAAAAATGTTGTGGTCAGTAATGATCCCAACACTAAAACTGATTCAGTACTTTCCACATTCTGATATGACATTTCCAATGAGTACACTCTTTATTGGAATTTAATCAGTTTCCAACTGTGGAATTGGAAGTGGATGCAACTTACATTTTCAATCTGGCAGCCATGCCTGTCTGATTCGAATGAAATTTTAAGGGCTGGCAGCTGATAGGTGAAATATTATGTGGCATAATATCTGGTGAGGGTGATTTTCCATTGGAGGATCCTACAGTCAAGTGACATTTTAGCAGGTCCAAGTGGAGTAGTAAAGTTGTATGGACATGTGTGGAGTCTCTATATTCGAACTCCAACTTTTTTGTCAATCCCCTTTTTGTCAGACTTCTTTAATGTGCACCTTTTCTTCCCTCTCAATCATCCTCAAAGTTCTCCCCCCATGTTCAGCGATGGCACTCTGTTGATTCTCCTCCAGCCTGCCAGGGAACAACGGGAGGTGATCTTCCCCAGCAATGGCTACAGGAGTTCCTCTTACCTGACCAAGGTAGCAAGAACAAGGATCGCAGAGGAAATTTACAAATATGGAGCCACCCAAAACCATTCGGGCAGTGTGGAAGAAAGTCAGTGACCTCCGTTAATCTGCCTGGGGAAGTGACAAAGTGGTACAGGATTGTTTTTCATCTGGACATGAGAAACAGTGTATCTTTGCACGTGTGCAGCTATGCTAGATAGGTGAATGCTTTATCAGCCTCAGGAGCGCATGGCCTTTGAGGCCAAAGTCTGTCACGGTTTAGCTTGAGTGACTAATTGGATACAAATAAACATATCAACCCATATGTGTGTTGGGGATTCGTGCAGACACAGACATCAGTTAACATTTGTCATGTAATCTTTTGTCAATCTCCACTTTCTCCTGCAGGACAAACTGACTCCATAAGCAGAAGGAAAGGACGGAGGCAGGTTGAAGGGTGCCCAATCTCAAGGTCCTCATGCCTGTGGAGGAAGAAGTCCTCCAGATTGTCGGGAACAGGGAGGCCGATCGGTAGCTAAGGGTTAGTGTGGAGTGGCGAGGCGGTAGAGTGAGAACGGATCCAACCATTATGGTGCTGCCATAAGGAGTGCTTCAGGATCATGCTAGGGTGCTGTGCTCATGGACTCTGTGGAGCCTTAATGTGTTATCTTTGTTCTCCTTTACAGGAACCAGCAAACCAGACCCCAGGCCTCAGCCACACCAGGAGACTGAAGACTTCATCTCAGGGCACCGTGACCCAGAAGATACACTGTGACCTGTCTCTCCAGCACCCTCTATCAGTGCAACACACCCACCCAGGTTGCATTTAGATTCATGGACACATGCTGGAGAGCACAGCACAGACATTCCCAGCAGCTGAGGATTATTGCTGAGCAGACCCTTGTTGATGCCAGGACACTGGTCAGGCATGAGAAACTTGCTGAAAATAAAACATAGGGGGATATATGGTGAAAAAGACAGGTGCTATGCTCAGCTTTGCAAAGACTATAAAGAGGTCCTTGCATGCCCACGTACTGCCATATCTCAGCTATATGAGCACATGACTTCCTCCATGGAGAGGCTGACAACTGTCAGGGAGAGCCAGGTCAAGCAATCAACCTATGTGTGCACTGAGCTGCACTCTGTCATTCTAGCCATTTACTTCATATAAAAGAGGCTAGACAAGAGTGAAGGAAGTGAAGAACCTGGACCTACATCCTGATTCCGTTTCTCCTCAGGGAGGCAATGGGGTGCCATTAATGTAAATGATTATGGAGATAGTGGCACTGAAGTGTCCATGATCACATTATTGGGGAAGCACGGTGGCACAGTGGTTAGCACTGCTGCCTCACAGAGCCAGGGCCTCGGATTCAATTCCAGTCTTGCGTGGCTGTCCGTGGGGAGTTTGCACGTCCTCCCCGTGTCTGCGTGGGTTTCCTCCGGGTCCTCCAGTTTCCTCCCACAGTCCAAAGATGTGCAGGTTAGGTGGATTGGCCAGGCTAAATTGCTCCTTAGTTCGCAAAAGGATAGGTGGGGTTACTGAGTTACAGGGATAGGGTGGGAGTGTGGGCCTAGGTAGGATGCCCTTTCAAAGGGTCAGTGTAGATTTGATGGGTCGGATGACCTCCTTCTGCATTACAGGGATTCTATGAAATGGTGGAACTGGCTTGATGGTATGAATGGCCTACTCCTGTTCCTATGTTCACATTGTGTACCCTAATGGAGGAGGATCACATTCCAGATGGCCCGTGGGCTTCCTCTCAGAGTACCCCCATGTAGAGCATCCTCTCCTTATTCCCCCCACCATTGACCCCATTGCCTCAAGTCGGTGTGGCTGAGGAGGTTGATCCTTTACCCATGGAGGACATCTGCAGTAGGATGGCACCCTCAAGGCCCTAGAATTTCTGGCATGTCCTAGGAGCTCCTCCTCACCTATTTCCCGGTTCGCTATGACCTGCTGTTGTCTCACCTCAGGTCTCAGTTCTTTATGCTGTCTACACAACTCTACAATGCAACTTCTTATCCTACATTTTAATGGCCTGATACCATCACTTCCAGGAACAGTGCCCTCTGGGAGCTGCATTACTCTGCCTGTCTTGATAATACTAACCCTGTGGTACTACTTGTTGTAGTTCTCAGGCACCTTAATGTGGCCAGCAATGAATCCAACCATCCTTTACCCAGCTCTCCCCTAACCTGTATCCATCTTGTGATAAATTGCTGTAAACTATTATGGCCACAATCCAAAGGCCACGTAGCTCACCACGGAACAGGGCAACGCTCTTGAAGCTAATAGTCATAGCACGCCTTCACGTCAATATAGATGTCGGCCTATGAGCATTTCAGCCGGGCCAACCCCAGTCACTGTGTGAGGTGTGGTCCGATAGGAGAAGAGGAAACGAGCCAGCCTTGTATTCATGAAACCTGAAGTCTGCTTCCAGAGCACCTGCTTAAACGTGTACACGGAACACTCTGCCAACCCATTCGACACCTAGTGGTATGGGGCAGTACACACATTCCGAATCCCGTAGGAATGCTGAGAACTCCTCACTTGTGAATGGAGTACCATTGTCCGTGACAAAGACGTTGGGAATGCCATGCACTGAGAAAGAGGCATGCAAGTGTTCAAAGGTCACATGGGAAGTGATCGCAGTCATCCTGTGGATCTCCAACCACTTGGAGGTGAGTAGGGTCACTCGCAGGCCTTAGTAGCCCTTCATATAGATGAGCCTCCAGATGTGAATGGGTTTGACAGCTGGTATGAAAGTAACGTTTTGTGTGTCCTCCTTCCTGGGCTTGTGGTGATATAACCTTTGAGGAATTGCCCTTCTAGAGTGACAGCTGGAAAGTAGTGGAAGCAGGTGAATCCATAGGGTCAGGATTGAGTGTTACTGTGAGGCTCTGTGGTCCGATTAGAGGGCAGACTGCATGGGCAGAGTGGGGACTCTGAGAAGGGGTGTTTTCCAGCCTCACGAGGCCTTACGACCCTCACACAGGTGGAAGGATGACTGCAGTGAGAATGAACGCCCACACTCAGGCAGTACAAGAACTGAATGGAAGTTCAAAGCCACTGGTTATGGAGGCCAGGCTGTCAGCGTTACTTTCTGGGTGGTTGGCTATTCAAGTTGGAAAGCTTATTTAATCCGTATTCAAGTGGGCTGGGGGAATCAGGGTTCCCTTTCAGGATGAAGTTGCTAATTATGGTCTTCACACGCATCAGGTATGCCTTGCCTGCTATAAGAGTAAGCCAGATGCCTAATCAGCTCCGTGACCCATTCTTGATGAGTCAATTGTGACACTTAAGTCAGTATTGCAATGCATGAGACGACGTTAAAAGACACTCCAGTCCTTGAACTAAGTTGAAAGGATTTATTCAGTAACAACTAGATAAATGTGTTTGACACTCTGCTGATCTAGGTCTATTAACTCAGTGATAATGACTAACTGTACAACTGGGATCTAGGCCACATGTGGTGACCCAGCCTGAGACCTAAAATATTCTGGTGCTGATCCTACAGTCCCTGCCAGGAGTGAGAGGGAGGGTCTAGTGTGCGTCTGCTATTATAATGAGTTGTATAATGTCTTCTAGTGATCGTGCCACAGCCGGGTGTTCTGATTAACCCCTCAGTTACATGTCAGTCTACACATCATTACAAAATTGATGTACTCCGTCACATGGCCAGGATTAGCGCCCTGCAGAGGAGGGAAAGCTGGGTTTGTTGCTCTGCCGGTATCGGTGACACAGATGGCTGAACCTTGGAGCAGTTGCTACCAGCCAAGGGTATTCTGATGTTGAACTTCTGACCTCCAGATGTCAGAGATTTAGTGCCAGAGAAGACTGTGATTGCCCCAAGGCATGGTGGACCAACTATGTCAGGTAGCCCAGGAGTTGGCAGCACATGGACTGGGAGGACACCCATTGCCTGTGACCCTGAAGGTTCTAGCTGCGCTGAATGTTTACGCCAGCGGCTTATTCAGGGCTGCAGGGGTGACCCCTGCGGCACCTCCCAGTCCACCGCACACGTGCATAAGGAAGATGACCGATTTGCTATTTGTGAGGGCACACCTGTACAACAACTTTGACTGGGACCAGGTGAGCCGGGACATCACGGCCGTGGGCTTCGCTGACATAACTGGCCTTCCCCATGTTCCCAATGCAGAACATTATAGACATACGGCTCTGCGTTCCCATGGCGGCATGGGGCACCCATTGTGAATCACGAGGGATTCCACTCCCTCGATATCCAAATCCTCTGTGGCCTCTCAATGCGCATCATGCAGGTGCATGCTCCTATCCTGGGAGAATCCTTGACAGCTTGATATTCTTATACGCTAACAGATCCCAGCCATTTTAGGGGGAGAGCAACAGCTGGGGAGATGGCTCCTTGGGGACAATGGGTACCCACTCAGGAGGTGGCTGACGATGCCAGTGCAGAGGCACAAACCCGCTAAGACATGACACAACGAGGCTCATGAATCGACACGTGCTGTGGTCAAGCAGGTGATAGGCCTGCTAAAGATGGGTTTCTGATGCCTGGATAGATTGGAGAAGAGCCCTCCAATAAAGTCCCCAGAGGATGTCCTGTATTATTGTTGTCTGCTGCGCTTCAGACAACCTCGTTCTACAATGGGTTGGTTAGATGGATGAGGAGGAGATTCAAAGGCGCCACCATCCCCTTGGAAGAGCAGGGGTTCGAGGAGGTGGGTAAGGGGCAAACCCCGGAGAAGGCAGAGGAAGAACCTCCGGCAATGGCCACTCCTCCATCCTATCCCTGTAACCCCATAACCCCACCTGACCTTTTGGACACTACGGGCAATTTAGCATGGCTAATCTATCTAACCTGCACATTTTATTTGTACTGTGGGAGGAAACCAGAGCACCCGGAGGAAATCCACACAAACACGGGGAGAATGTATACCCTCCACACAGACAGTCATCCGAGGCTGGAATTGAACCCGGGTCCTTGGTGCTGTGAAGGAGCAGTGCTAACCCCTGAGCCACCATGCCACACACATAGCTGTCTTCACCAACCCTCCGAAAGAGCACTCTACTGAGGCCGCTCTCCTGTCCATGCCGCCCTATCCCTGTAACCTATCCTGTACATCTCTGGGTTCTAAGTGGAAATTTTGAATGGACAATCCATCTAACCTGCACAACTTTGGCCTGTGGGAAGAAACATGAGAGTGGGAGGCACATTATGGGTGAACAATGTTACTTTTATTCAATTAGATGGTTCTAAAACTCGTGATTTATCTCTACCGTCCGAAAGTTCTTCCATGACCACTATATGACTATCTTTTCTGTGCTTTCCTCACCCTCTCGTTATGTCTAGGTGCATTTGCAGGATCCACAACTGGGGATGAGGCAGCTTTCTGACTTCATCGGCCAGGGATTGCCTTATTGGGCACCTCAAGGGAGATTGGGACCTTGAGGCTCTGTGCCTGCTTTCAGTCAACATGTGTGTTGCAGTGCAGCTTTCCTCAGTGTGTGAGTTTGGAGGTATGTCACTCACAGGGAGGGGGGAGCCAGATGGGTTGGACGTCCCCAGGGTCTTCTTGATGGAAGGCCCCGGAGTGTGCATCTGCTGATCCTCTTCCCTGTGATCCTGAACTCCTCCATTGGATGGAGGGGCAGCTGGAATGAGTTCCAGATGACCCGCTGTCTTCTGGCACTGACACTTGTGGATTCCTACAAGTGCCTGCACCATGCAGTTGATACCCTCCACCATGCCACACATGCCCTCAGCCATGCACTGGATGACCTGATCCATGCTGTGGACATCCTCCACCATGGAGTGCACATTTTACGCCAATGTCTCCACTGTGGACACACTCTCACAGTGTTGGCCTCATTGCCGCATATTGCCGACACTGTCTCCTCAGTCAAATAGCAATGCAACTGCTCCAGTCGGCCTTGCAGTCCGAGGAGGATTACTGACATCCCTTCCTGATATTCACAACTCTGCCTTTGTAGCTCCAGCAGCTATGGGACCATTGAGCCCAGGGACATATCATGGATGTCCCTGCCTCCACCTGCTGTAGATCATCATTAGCTGTGAGGTGCTCACCAGATGCTTGCCAACTAGTTACTCCCACCAAAGTGCGGGTATCTGCGCTGGTGAGGGTGGGGGTGACAGCTCTCTTGCCGCTACCGCATCCTCTGCACATGTGCAATTCTGCTCCTCACCGACCAGCTCAATGGGTCTTTCCTCAAATTGGGTTCAGGTTGTGGCTCGGGCATCACTCTGACAGGTTGTGCCCGGTCATGCTGGTTGTGCTTGAGTTTGTCCTTTAATGAGACAGATGGAGATATTGTAGGCAGGAGTCATGAAATCATATAATTTGCAGTGCAGAAGGAGGCCATTCAGCCCATCGTGTCTGCAGCGGCCCTTGGAAAGAGCACCCTACTTAAGTTCATGCCTTCACCCTATCTCCATAACCCAGTAACCCGACCTATCCTTTTTGACACTAAGGAGCAATTCCGTATGGCTAATCCACCTAAATAGCACACCTTTGGACTATGGGAGGAAACCCAAGCAGACAGGCAGAGAAAGTGCAAACTCCACACAGACAGTTACCCGAGGCTGGAATTAAACCCGGGTCCCTGGAGCTGTGAGGCAGCAGTGCTGAACACTGTGCCACCGTGCCTCCCATTACCAGATGGGAATTAAGTCTGGCATGTGTGGGAGGTCAGGTGGAGTAGAGATTTGAGCAGCAGAGGAGTTGCTGGGGGCATAACGTGGATGATGGATGAGAGGAAAGATGGCAGCATGATAAGTATTCGGAACCTGTGAGGTGGCTGGGAAATAGATCACCGTGAAAGTGGCGGGTGCGTTAACGGCTGCAACGGGAGACTCAAGAAGACAGATTTGCCCTCCCTTCAGAAAGAAGGTACTTTGTTTTAAGAACATAAGAATTAGGAGCAGGAGTAGGCCATCTAGCCCCTCGAGCCTGCTCCGCCATTCAATGAGATCGTGGCTGATCTTTTGTGGACTCAGCTTCACTTTCCGGCCTGAACACCATAACCCTTAATCCCTTTATTCTTCAAAAAACTATCTATCTTTATCTTAAAAACAATTAATGAAGGAGCCTTAACTGCTTCACTGGGCAAGGAATTCCATAGATTCACAACCCTTTGGGTGAAGAAATTCCTCCTACACTCAGTCCAAAATCTATTTCCCCTTATTTTGAAGCTATGCCCCCTAGTTCTGCTTTCACCCGCCAGTGGAAACAACCTGCCTTCATCTATCCTATCTATTCCCTTCATTATTTTATATGTTTCTATAAGATCCCCCCCCCTCATACTTCTAAATTCCAACGAGTACAGTCCAGTCTACTCAACCTCTCCTTGTAATCCAACCCCTTCAGATCTAAAATTAACTTAGTGAATCCCCTCTGCACACCCACCAGCGACAGTACATCCTTTCTCACGTAAGGAGACCAAAACTGAACACAATACTCCAGGTGTGGCCTCACTAACACCTCATACAATTGCAGCATAACCTCCCTAGTCTTAAACTCCATCTCTCTAGCAATGAAGGACAAAATTCCATTTGCCTTCTTAATCACCTGTTGCACCTGTAAACCAACTTTTTGCGACTCATGCACGAGCACACCCAGGTCTCTATGCATAGCAGCATGTTTTAATATTTTGCCATTTAAATAATAATCCCTTTTGCTGTTATTCGTACCAAAATGGATAACCTCACATTTGTCAACATTGTTTTCCATCTGCCAGACCCGAGCCCATTCACTTAACCTATCCAAATCCCTCTACAGCCTTCCAGTATCCTCTGCACTTTTTCTTTACCACTCATCTCAGTGTCGTTTGCAAACTTGGACACATTGCCCTTGGTCCCCAACTCCAAATAATCTATGTAAATTGTGAACAATTGTGGGCCCAACACTGATCCCTGAGGGACACCACTAGCTACTGATTGACAACCAGAGAAACACCCATTAATCCCCACTCTTTGCTTTCTATTAATTAACCAATCCTCTGTCCATGCTACTACTTTACCCTTAATGCCATTTTTCAGCAGTACAGCCCCTTCCTCTTGTAGAGCGAGTTGGCAGTGGCTATCATTGCCACAGCCTCCCACATGGGGTTGGTGAACGTGCTGACTGGACATCTGCCTGATTGCAGGTAGAAATGACTGCTCTACACCATCTACAAGTTTGGTGAAAACCCCTCTGTGAATCATGGTGCTATCTTCCTGACAGCCACCTACTCTGGAGTCAATATTGAAATTCAATTTCACTCCATTTGAATGTGATCAGCCTCTAGCTTCATGGCTGAAGGCTATTGAAAATAACGATTAGTCTTGTTAGGTTTGAGACCACTTCACAGCTGCAGGTTGTGTTTGCTGCTTGCTTCTGCTCGTAGCAGCAAATGTCTGGAGGCTGTTGTTGCTGTTTCCTTCCTTTTCTGTAGTCAGAAAGAAGAACATTTTTTCTAAGATACCTGGGTTCTGGACTCAGGGGATGTATGAGTCCAAAAGACAATCCAGTTTGAAGCAAGTGGAAGCTCAGATTGAGATCATGCAATCTTAGCTTGCTGCTGAGCAGGCTAAGCAGGTAAACACTGTCACCATCTTGACTGCTGGAAACACTTACCGAGGTTTATCTTTTATTGACCCATTAATTACAAGAGAACAAATTGATGACACACTCAAAATGTTGTTCTACTTAAGAGGATTAGTTTATTTGTTCTGATTACAGAGCTGCCAATTAAAAATGATTGCAGTAAATTATTTCAGATCTAACAGTTTGAGAGAGGAAGAAACGACAAAATAATTTTTAAAATAACAAAATGATCTTGTTATCTACTCTCAGCATATGAATGCTTTTAACAATATCCAGGATTTGAAAGCTCAAATTTATTTTCAGCAATTAGTAATGGAATCACCAGAGTGGTCATCTTTTGTTGATGGTAAATTCTCCATCCAATACTTATTCAGGGGGCGGGATTCTCTCAGCCCGGGGCCGGGCCGGAGAATTCCCGCGACCGGCGGGAATCGCGCCATGCCGCCCGACGCCGGCACACGGTTCTCCGCAGAGCCATTGGCGTCGCCGTGGTCAGCGTGGCGCCGGTCGTAAAAACGGGCCGGTCATGAAATGGCCGAGTCCCACCAGTGCCGTCGACATCTGCTGTCAGTCGTCGGGACCTCGGTGTTGAAGGGTCTGGGGGTGGTCAGTGGAGGGAGAGGGGTGTGTCCGATCCCGGGGGGCAGGCGGGCGGGGGGGGGGGCCTCCAATGTGGCCTGGCCCGTGATCGGGGCCTACCAATCGGCGGGCTGGCCTCTCTGGCTGGGGCCTTGTTTCTTCCACGCCGGCCCCAGTATTCCTGCACCATGTTGTGTCGTGGCCGGTGCGTTGAAGGAAGCCACTGTGCATCATGCGCACATTGGCGCCAGTGCCACTGCCCATGTGCCTGTTGATGCCAGTGCCACTGCCCATGCGCAGATCTTGCGCCTCCCATTTGTCGCCAGGATTAGCACCTGGAGCGGCGTGAACCACTCCAGTGCCGTGCTGGCCCCCTGTAGGGTCCAGAATTGCTGATCCTGAGGCCGTGTTGACACTTTCGAGAAAGACGACGGCGTTTCCGAGGCGTAAACACTTAGCCTCAGGATCACAGAATCCCGCCCAGGATCTCTTTTATCGATTGCTGACATGTATATTGTGATCCATCCATGGATTGGGATTATTTCTTATATCCTGGTGATAGTCTGGTTGGTTATTGTGGCATTCTTGATAATTGACATGGTATGATTAAATTAATAAACAGAGTCAGTTTCCAGCCATGAAGAATCGCCCCCTACTTCAGGGATTTCTTTCCGTGTTTCACGATTATTTTGGGTTAGAGAGTAATAATTATTGTTGGATCGGCTAACAGCTCCCGTTAACTCCACGGAATCAAATGCTCCGGCAGAGGTTTTATTTCACAGCCAAATCAAGTCACATACTCGTGTAATTGTTCTTTTAACTCATTAGCAGTATACCAACAAATATGACTCCTAATAAAGTGCTTATCCTAATAATCAGCGAGCAAATATACTTGAGAAGGAACTGTCCGTAATGATGTTCCACATAAAGATGCCCAGACCAGGTGTTTTTTGTGAAAGATAGAGGTGCTTGCAATTAGTTCAGAGGTAACTTCCATATCTCTCCTCTCAAGCACGCTGTCTAGGGAAGATAACAATGGCCTGAATGAACTAAGGCCAAAGGCGGGATACTCCGTTTTAGCTGCAAAGTGTTGATGCTGACGTAAACACTGGAGCGTTTTATAACAGCGGCATCTGGCCACTAGGAGCAGCGATCCCCCAGCCCACAGGGATCCAGCACGGCGCTGGAGCGCCTCACGCAGCTCCAGCTGCTGATACAGCCCAGAACGGCCGCCATAGGTCCGTGCATGCGCGTGGGTTGCCGTCTCTGTGGAGGCCCCCACGCAACATGGCGGAGACCTATAGGGGCCCGGTGCGGGGAACAAAGGCCCGGAATGAGCCCACCCGCCGATCGGTAGCCCCCGATTGCAGGCCTGGCCACCGTGGAGGCCTCCCATGGAGTCGGATTGCCCCTCCTCCATCAGCGCTAGCGCGATTGCCGCCGATTCTCCGGTCGCTGGAGAATCGGCAGCCCGCGTCAGAGAGGCGTGGTGGGACTCGCGCTCCCCGGCGATTCTCCAACCCAATGCGAGATCGGAGTATCCAGCTCCAAGTCACTGAAAGGTAATGCAGTTGGTCCAAGTCAGCACCATGCTGTGATACTTGATGTCCATCGTTAAGTTCTTGAATTAACAAAACTAACCAACCAGATTTTCCGCTGTGGTATCAGTAGGCAGATTGGCCTGCAAACCATCTTCATCTTTTTTTTAAAACACAAAAAAATCAATCGTGGCTTTGACCCAATAGTACAATGGATTAATTCATGAATCATGTTTGTCATTTTAGAAGCATGCAATTTAATTTAACACCCAATATATACATCTACCCTCAGAAATGCAAATGTTGTTGTGTCGCAGGGTGTAGATAATTTTTTAATTGACGGAAATCACTCCAGACCATTCCTTATTTGTTTTTATACTCAACCAGGAACACAGGAATGCTCAGAGAATCAGAGGCGGGAACATATATATTTTTTCTCAGCCAGTGCATCGACGGTATTGATGAGTGATTCAAACAATCGGTTGGCTCAGAAATTCCAGCAATATGAGCGAAGAAATAATGCAAGGGGGTGGGTGGGTTTCGTAAAAAACAAGTTTACTTATCAAAGCTGGGGAACCTTTTCTAGCTGCGCGCCTTTGCACGTGGCGTCAAATCCTCGATCTCAGTGAGAGAGAGAGACCTGCTTTTCGAAAAACTACTGCGCATATGGTAAAATAATAATGATGGGATAATAACCATGATTAGGCAGAATTAAAGCTGCAATCTTCTGGATTTTAAACAGATTGGTGTTTGAAAACAAATATTTTTTTTCTTAAAACCACAATCCAACCAAGGAAATAAATTAATGGGGAAGAAAAGTTAAAGAAAGCACTAAAACCCAAAAACAGGTTACTGCGATGGCATGAGATGGTAGTGCTATGAAACCATTCAATGAGAATGCAGAAGTTTGGAGCTCCTATGAAGAAAGATTCCAATATGACCTTGCTGTAAACAGGATACTGAATTAAATCAAAGTAGCAACTTTCTTGATTGTAATAGGATGGAAAACTTTCTCTCTATTACAAAGTCTTGTCCATCCTGTCAAGCCTGGTGCAGAAACCTACCAGAAATTGACTAACACCCATGACAAATACTTCCCGCCCAAACCTTTAATAATTGTGGAAATTTACAGTTTTCTTCAAAGTCAAGAAGAGGGTGAAAATATTCAACAATTTGTTGCCATACTATGGAAACTAGCAAAGAATTGCATGTTTGGACCAACCCTTGAGGACAAATTAACAAGATGAATATTGAGAAAAGAAGATTTCTCAACATGCAAGCATGCCAGAGGTGTGCCCAAATGGGACATCCTCCACTGGATTGTTGATGTTGAGAAAAAAGATGTTGGAGTTGTGGAAGGAAAGGTCACATCACAAAGGCGTGCTGGGTCAGACAGAATTCTCAATCTTTGAATGTGGATGAATGCACCCTGGCCCACATAAAAGGTCCATTGAATGCCTGAAGACAGTGAATATTCCCAGGAAGACTCGAACTCGGCAGCACAGGACAACATGGTAGCACAGCGGTTAGCACAGTTGCTTCACAGCTCCAGGGTCGCAGGTTCGATTCCTGGTTTGGGTCACTGTCTCGCCGTGTGTGCTTGGGTTTCTTCTGGGTGTTCCGGTTTCCTCCCACAGTCCAAAGGTGTGCAGGTTAGGTGGATTGGCCATGCTACATTGCCCTTAGTATCCAAAAACGTTAGGTGGGGTTGCTGGGTTACGGGGATAGGGTGGAGGTGTGGGCTTGGGTAGGGTGCTCTTTCCAATGGCCGGTGCAGACTTGAGGGGCCAAATGGCCTCCTTCTGCACTGTAAATGTTAGGTCCATTCCAAACTAAATGAGAACAAAATTAAAATGGAAGTAGATATGGGAGCCGCTGTATTTCTTACCTCTGGAAATTTATATCAATATGGCCTCAAGGCCATTAAAACCTTCTGATATAATCTTGAGAAGCTACAAGGAGGATGTGGTTCCAATGAAGGGTTATATCTTGGTGCAAGTTGAGCAAATTGTCAATCTGCAAAATTGCCATTACATGTAGGAAAAGGAAATTTTCCTGCACTTTTTGGTAGAGCGTAGTTGAGCAAAATCAAATTAAATTGGCAAACTGTGAACCAATTGGTTGACTGAAAGAACACATTTCAGAAAGTCTTAGAAAAGGGGACGGTGCAATGGTTACTACGACTACCTCATGATGCTGAGCACCTGGGTTCAATCCTGGCCCCAGGTTACTGTCCATGTTGAGTTTGCACATTCACCCCATGTTTGCATGGGTTTCACCCACACAACCCAAAGATGTGCAGGGTAGATGGTTGGGCATGCTAAATTGCTCCTTAATTGGGGAAAAAAAATAATTGGGTATTCTAAAATATTTTTTAAAAAGAAGCTCTTCGAAAAGTGTCAGAAAATATTTGAAAACATTTTCGTGGAAATGACCGAAGTCGAGACATGACTTAAGGTAAAACCAGATTGCATCCCAAAATGATTAAAGGCAAGAGTGTGCCATATGCTTTTATCACAAAAGTTGAAGTGGAACTTGGAAAATTGATCAAAGCTGGAGTGAGCGAATCTTTGATGATGAACAATTGGGCAACCCCAATTGTCCCAGTTATAGAAATGTGGAAAATAGCAGCAGCATTAGCCCATTTGCTGCACCATACATTATGACCATGGCTGAAAAGCCAACTCAATAGCCTTTTCCTGGTCCACCCCCCATATCCTTTGATCACTTTCACCCCCAAAATTATATTTAACTCTTCCTTGAAAACATACAATGTTTTGGCCTCAACAAATTTCTGTGGGAACAAATTTCACAGTCTCACCACTCTCCGGGTAAAGACATTTTACCTCATCTCAGTTCAAAATTGGCTACCCCGTATCCTCAGATGATGACTCCTGATTCTGGGCTCCCCCACCATTGGGATCATCCTTCCTGCATATACGCTGTCTGGCCCTGTTAGAATTTTATAGGTTACTATGAGATCCCCCCTCATGTTAAATCTGATTTCAGAAAAAGGGGCCTCACGGTAGCATGGTGGTTAGCATCAATGCTTCACAGCTCCAGGGTCCCAGGTTCGATTCCCGGCTGGGTCACTGTCTGTGTGGAGTCTGCACATCCTCCCTGTGTGTGCGTGGGTTTCCTCCGGGTGCTCCGGTTTCCTCCCACAGTCCAAAGATGTGCGGGTTAGGTGGATTAGCCATGCTAAATTACCCGTAGTGTAAGGTTAATGGGTGGGATTGTTGGGTTACGGGTATACGGGTTACGTGGGTTTAAGTAGGGTGATCATTGCTCGGCACAACATCGAGGGCTGAAGGGCCTGTTCTGTGCTGTACTGTTCTAAATTCTAAATTCTAAATTCTTCTGGACTCCAGAGAATGCAATTCTATCCGACACAATTTCTCCTCAAATGAAAATGAAATGAAATGAAATGAAAATCGCTTATTGTCACGAGTAGGCTTCAATGAAGTTACTGTGAAAAGCCCCTAGTTGCCACATTCCGGCGCCTGTCCGGGGAGGCTGGTACGGGAATCGAACCGTGCTGCTGGCTTGTTTTAAAAGCCAGCGATTTAGCCCCGTGAGCTAAACCAGCCCCTATGTCAGTTCGGTCATCCCAGGAATAAGTCTGGTAAACCCCTCTGCACTTCCTCTATAGCAAGAACATATTTCTTCTGATAGGAGACTAAACGTACCCCAGGTGTGGTCTCACCAACGGCCTGTATAATTGCACCAAGACAGCCTTGCTCCTGTACTCGAATCATCTCGCTGTGAAGGCCAACATACCATTTTCTTTCTCTACCACCTACTATACTTGCGTGCTTGCCTTCAGTGACTAGTGTACGAGGACACCCAGGTCTCATTGCACATTCCCCTCTCAATTCATAGCCATTCAGATAATAATCTGTCTTCCTGTTTTTGTTACCAAAGTGGATACCTCGCATTTAGCCACATTATATTGCATCTTCCATGCATGTTCCTATTCACTCAGCTTGTACAAGTCACACTGAAGCATCTCTGAACCCTCCTCACAACTAACCCTCACACCTAGCTTTGTGCCATCTGCAAATTTTGAGATATTACACTTGCTTTCCTCATCTTGTGAAGAAATTGTTGTATATTGCATTCCATATTTGTGACAGCAGCGTTATTAAAAACAACTGTTTAAAATATAATCATGCAGTGTGTCTACTAAAGTTGTAATTAAGGAGTGACAAAAGGTAAGGTAATGATTTATTTTAACCATTTACTTGTTTACAGACAGATGGCTAATTGGATATTGGTTTGATTTCTGGAGATTTCATGGAAAGTCACTAATTTATGAGGGATTTTATTTAGACCTAGCTAAGCAGGTGATGGCAGAGCTTAGAGAGATACAGATGATGTAATCAATGGGAGGAGCCAGGTCTGTCTGCAGTTTGCAATTTTGCCAAATACTGTTGAGTTGAGCAGAAGAGTCTGACAAGAGAGAAGAGTTTTCAGGTTGTTCCTACAAAGGGCCTGCCTCTCCAAATGTCTGCACAGATAAGCAAGTAATCTGTTTGTTGACTTTATTTATAAGTGGCATTGAACTGTATTAGGTTGCTTAATTAGAATTAGTGGCAGATGTAGATAGTAGGTTAAACATTTTCCTTTTACTTAAAAACTGTTTAGCTCTTAATTGTAAAGCTATTTCTTTGATGTTAATTTGGTCAATTCTGCAGTTAAATTAAAGTTTACTTTAAAGTAAAAGATACCTATTGTTCAGAGTCATCACTGCTGGGATGAAGTATCCTTTCCTCATAGTTAAACAAATTGAAAAATTGTTGGGACTTCTCATCCAGTATCCTAACAAACATTAAGTTCTGGTCCGGTATGCTAACAACTTAAATCATTAATATGTAATGTGACAATCCCAGCACCAGTCACTGCCTGCCATTTGGAAAAATACTTGTTTCTTCCCACTCTTTGTTTCCTGTCTGCCAGCTACTTTTCTGTCCATCTCAATACGCAACCCCAATCCCTTGCACTTTCATTTTACATGTTACTCTCTTTTGTGGGACTTTGCTGAAATCTTCATGAAAGTTTAAATAAACCACATCCACTGCCTCCCTCTCATCAACTCTACTCGTTAAATCCTCGAAGAATTCCAGTAGATGTGTCAAGCATTATTTCCCTTTCATAAATCCATGCTGACTCTGTTCGATTCTGCCACCATTTTCTAAGTGTCCTTCGATTAAATCTTTGATAGAATGGCACAGTGGCGTGATGGTTAGCACTGCTGCCTCACAGCATCAGTGACGCAGGTTCAATTCTGGCTTTGGGTGACTGTGTGGAGTATGCATATGCTCCCCTTGTCTGCGTGGGTTTCTTCCCACAGTCCAAAGATATAAAGGTTAAGTGGATTAGCCATGCTAAATTTTCCCTTAGTGTCCAAGTATGTGTAGGTTAGGTGGAGTTTTGCAGGTAATTCTCACGGTAATCAAAGGGTCACCAACCATCCTCAAAGGATCACCTTGTTCTCTCCTCAGCAAACTCACTCAGTCACCAACCTCCAACTTAAGCTCTCTACTGCAGCCCAAACAGCATTTCAGTGCAGACAAACCAGATAGTTTGGTAATAATTAGTGGTGATTTTAAAATGACGATCAACCATGTGTTATGTGCTAAAAAGTATCCCTTACCATTAATAGAGGACATATTTGCCCGATTGTTGAGTGGACAAAATTCTAAGAAGATAGATTTTTTCTAAGTGCTGATGAAGGTAGCAGCAGAGTTGCAACATCTTCTCACAATTATAACACACAAAAAACTGTTCAGGTGCAAGTGCATTGGCCCTATTCCAAAGGTCCATGGACTAATCCTTCGTGGGCTCAATGCTGTTCATTGTTATGTGGATAACATTTTAATTACCGGCAAGACTGAACAAGAGCACTTAAAGAATTTAGAAGACAAATTGGAGTATCTTGAAAGAAACAATCTTCACATCAAGAGAGAGAAATGCAAATTTTTCCAGTAATCAATAAATTATCTTGGCCATGTAACTAATAAGGACGGGCTCCACAAGGAACCGAAGAAAATGCCTCTGATATTATTTGTGCCAAGGCTACAGAATTTTTCACAACTGAGATCTTTTTTAGGACTCATAAATTATGAAATGAAATTAAATGAAAATCGCTTATTGTCACAAGTAGGCTTCAAATGAAGTTACTAGTCGCGACATTCCGGCGCCTGTTCGGGGAGGCTGTTACGGGAATTGAAGCTGCTGGCTTGCCTTGGTCTGCTTTCAAAGCCAGCAATTTAGCCCAGTGAGCTAAACACTAATTACTATGCAAAATGAAATCCAAATCTCACCACCATATTAATAACACTACGTACATTATGTGTGAACCAGCAAAAGACTGCGACAAAGCATATAACAAAATCAAAAATGTACTGGAGAAATTGGAAACCTTAGTTCAGTTCAACTCTTATTTAAAAATGCAAATCGCATGTGTTACATCACTCTATGGGGTGTGCACAGTTACCTCTCATATAATGACAAACGGAGATAAAAGATAAAAGTTTTCACTTTGAGAACTTTCACAAGTGCTGAACACAATTATGCTCATTTAGAAAAGGAAGTCTTGAGTCTAATTTTTGGAATCAAACCATTTCATCACTACTTGTAAAGAAGAGATTTTACCTTGTTATCAGACCGCAGGCCTTTAACAATGATGTTTGGTCCATATAAAGGAATACTGTCTCTAGCTGCAAGTCTCTAGCGCATAGTTACAAGATTAAATACAGAAGATCTGAGCAACATGCGAACATCGATGCTCTGTCACGTTAACCAATTCAGGCCAAAGATGATTCACAGGAGTATTACGTGAACTATGTGTACTCTTCGCAAGTGGATAGTGTACCTTCTCAAATGCAAAGACACATGAGGTCAGATCCAGTGATAGGGCAGGTCATGATTTTGAGAGGTATAGCTTTGGATAAATAGAGGAAGAATCCAGAATTCAAACCAAACTGAATAAGGGAACTTGAATTAATGGTACAAAATGGAAAATTTTTGTGGGGGAGAATCTGAGTTATTGTTCCTCCATGCTTGTAAAGTCACATGCTAGATCAGCTCCATGAAGAACATCACAGAATTGTCCACATGAAAGAGCTTGCAAGGAGTTGTTTTTGGTGGCTGATTGAAGTAAGAGTAGGTCAATGTCAGTCTTGCAAGATATGAAATACTCCACCTCTTCAACCATTTCATCCTTGGGATTTGCCAAAACAGCCGTGGCAAAGAGTACATATTGATTTTGGGGGACCAATTGAAGTACAAATATTTTTCATCCTAATCGATGTACATTCCAAATGTCATGAAATAGTGATGATGAAGTTGACGAGTGCTGAAAAGATAATCAAATGACTGGGCAAATTATGGTAAAGAGGAACAACTAGCAATAATGAGACTCAGTTCACGTCAAAGGAATTTGTGCATCACCTTTGGACCAATGGCATGGAGCATTTAAGAACTGCTCCTTATCATCCTTCCACCAACGGATTGGCGCAGAATTCGGTACAGTCATTAAAGAATGACATTAAGGTATCAAAGGATCAAGGACCATTAGCTAAAAAAGTAAACAATTTTCTCATCCCCTATATAAACACTGCCCATGCGGCAACCCAATACCTGCCAGCAATATTGTTTTTAAATAGGGATTTGAGTACCAGATTTGATTTGCTCTTACCACCTGACACTTCTGCCATTGCAGGGCGACAACAACAAAACCAACTTACTCGTCATGAACAGACATCAAAATCAAGAAGATTTGATCAAGGAGAAAGAGTTTTAGTGAGAAGCTACTTTTCAAGTGAGAAGTGGGTACCTGCCACAATACATGGAAAGATGGGGACGAGTTCCCATTTGGTGCAAACTGATGAGGAGAGAGTTTGGACGAGATACGCTGATCAAATCCTCACTTCAAAAAGAGAATTTGCAGAGTCGATACCTGAAAGGCCATCATCTGAGACTCAAGGTTTGGAAATCCCTGGACCTATGATCAGGACTGAGTTGAATTTAGATTTTACAACCATTACACCAAGAGCATCTGTAGAACCTGAAGAAGAATCAACTTCATTAGATGATGTGCCTGAGCCAAATGTTGAGTAGACGACCGAGAGCGTGAGAACAAAGAGTCCTGAATGACGGATTCTGCCTGAGCGGAATATACATCCACTGAAAAGACTCTCGAACTGATTGTGTAGAAATATATAAAACTGTATATAATGATATTTGGTAAAATAATTATTATTCATGGTGAGTAAGTAACGTCCAATGGCGGGAAGCCATGGGACGCCAATTGTAAAAGGGAAAAATGCGCACGGATAATGAGATGAACCTTCCTCTCAGTGCGGCAGCCTTGGGCTTCCAACGCCCCTGTCTGTGCAGGCTCCAGCACGGTGCAGGAGGAGTGCAGCCCCACCCCCTTATGAAGCAGCCAGCTTGGGAATGCTCATTGAGGCCAGGCATTCAAACAGATTTATATTCAAGACAAGTATTTTAAAGATATGTAGAAGTATTTGTAACTTTATTTTATCCAGGCATTTCTGTTGTTATTGATTCTATTAAAGTAATTTTTCTTTTTTCTATGATTAAAGGTGATTATTTATAAGTTAACACAGGTTTGGTAATTCATTTTAAATCTGTGAAACTATTTACATCTACACTATATTATTATATAACATTACGTGTAGCATGCTTAAAAGTGTTCATATGTTTTAATTTGGATAATGGTCATAAGACTTTAAAAGTGCCCCAGGGCCTTTTGCTTCATATTTCTTCGATTTGTGCTGACAGAATCGTGGATCACTGCATTGCAGAAGAAAGCCATTCGGGCCATCAAGTCTGCATCAATGCTCTAAAAGAACACCCTACTCAGGCCCATCCCCCTGCCCTATCCCCATAACCTTCCTAAACCTTTGAATACTAACAGGCAATCTAGCAAGGCTAATTCTCCTAATCTGTGCATCTTTGGACTGTGGGAGGAAACCGAAGCACCCATAGGAAATGGTGGTGGCACGGTGGCACAGTGGTTAGCACTGCTGCCTCACAGTGTCAGGGACCCAGGTTCAATTCCAGCCTTGAGTGATTGTGTGGACTTTGTACGTACTCCCCGTATCTGCGTGGGTTTCCTCTGGGTACTCTGGTTCCGTCCCACAGTCGAAAGATGTGCTGGTTAGGTGGATTGACCATGCTAGGTTGCCCCATAGTGTTCAGGGATGTGCAGGCCAAATACTGGGGATATGGTGGGGGACTGAGCCGACTTAGGGCCCTCTTTCGGAGGATTGATGCTTTCTTCTGCATTGTAGGAATTCTATGGTTCTATTCCATGGCTCAAAGAAGCCCATGCAGAAACAGGGAGAACGTGCAAACACCAGTCACCCAAGGTCTAAATTAAACACGGGTCCCTGGTGTGGTGAGGCAACATTACTAACCAGTGTGCAATGGTGTTACTATGTCATTATGTTTCTGCCTTGTTTGCTTCAATTATCTTATTCATTTATTATTATCTTAGAATTAAATGTTGTGTTTCAATGTTTCAGTAAGACATTTGTAAAGTTCAATGAAAAACATTATTGAAGAAATAATTTTATAAATACGAAACTCTGAAACCAATTGACATTTAACTTAGCATTTAACTTTATCAGCTGAAAAATGACATTAAACTGCCTCAACTTTTACAAATTTCTTGCAATAAAATATACTTACTCAACAGTCAATAAAATTTCCTTTCCCGCATGTACTTTCCCAGAAATGGGAAGCCGTCCTGTTCGTGAACATCGGTCTGTTATCCACTGGTGCCCATAGGGCAACGTGCACCCCATCGATGACCCCCTGGACCATTGGCATCCTGGTGATGGCAGAGAACCCCGCTGCCCAGGCATCCTGGTGGGCGTGGTCCACAGGGAACCTAATGTACCGGTCTGCCAGGGCATCCAAGCCGTCGGTGATGGCATGGATGCACCTGTGCACCGATGCCTAGGAGATGCCGGACAGGTCCCCACTCGGCGAATGGAACGACACCGTGGCATAGAAGTTGAGGGCGACCATCACCTTGACAGCCACCGGTAGCGGGTGTCCCCCCCAGTCCCACACAATGCCTGGTGTGCCATCAGTTGGCAGATGTGAGCGACGGTTTCCCGACTCATCCGCAGTCTCCTCCTGCATGCCCGGTCCGGGAGGTCATCGAAGGACATGCGGCGCTGGTACACGCGGGGCCTTATGAGGCGCCTCCTTGGCACCACCACCTCCTCCTCCTCCTCGGCCTGTTGGGCAGACGGCCTTCCAGGCTGCCACCTGCCCACCTGCCCTCACTGGGGGCCCTGTCGCTGCTCCTCTGCTGCAGCCTCCACCTCCTCTCTAAGTTGCATGCGCTCACGCTGCCATAGGGCTGCATGCAGGGCAGCACCCCCCCCCCCCCCCCCCCCCCACAGAGGCCAACATCGCTGGATGGTTCCCAAACATTCTGACCTGCAGCGGGTGAGGGGGGACATGTTAACATGGCGCATGAACCCGTGCACAACCAGATGCCATGGGCTACATGGTGGCCCATGCTGGTACTGCGCGCCTCAGCAACGCATGTCCTCCATCCCCGCCCCGTTGGTGCCCCCGCTCCTGGCACTCATCCCTGCTGTCATGGCCACTCGTTGATGGCAGTGCCCTCACTGGGGGCTCTGTCGGTGAGGCCCTGGGTGGTCCCCCTGTGGGTATCGTCGGTTGGATGGGGTGGCCGTGGAGGGGGGCGTCAACCACCCATACGGCCATTAACCCTGCATTCAGCCAGCGCCCAAGGTAGGTGGCCAGCAAGATGGCTGCCGTAATGGCGCCCATTGCGTGGCCACTGCCCTGTCCTGTCAGGGGCTCATTGACTGCTCGACCTTTCCCCCCCTTCCCCGACCCTGGCAGGGCCCTCCACCCTGCAGAATGCATGGCCGGTGTCCATTACGGGAGCCCACGGTCCCCCCACACCAACTCCTACCTCCTCCCACCGCCGTATCAGCCAGCATGCCAGCTTCACGATTTTGGATACGTGGTTAGAACCACGCTGTCGCGACTTCCGGGCCCATCCGCAGAATCGGTCAACCCCGGAGAATCAGTCGTCGGGGCACCTAATACGATTCTCTGGGCCGCTCGGCTGGCACTGTGATTCCGTTGTTTTGGGGGTCTGGAGAATCGTAAATCGGCGCGAAACCAGGGCCAGTGCCAATTTTGGCGTCGGAGCCGATCTTTCGGTTGATCACGTTTTGCGATTTCGCCGCGGCGCTGCGGAGAATCCAACCCACTTTCTTTCACTTTCTGTGACTCCAAAATCACATTATACAGTAAAGTACCCTTTTAATGGAATTAACAGCCTTATGACAAACCAAAGTTTAAAAGAAAAATCTTCCTTTCATTTTATTTGCAATTTGAACCTATTTCTAAACGCTAAACACTAATCATATAAAACATTAACCTTTCAAAAAACAATCTTCCGTTGTCTCCTGCTTCTGCTGGACCGAAAACTAAAGTGCAAATAAAATGGTGTAGAAACTCACGTAACATCAGGGCAAAATTGTCCAAGTTAATGCTGTCCCTGCATGTTTCATTCAGCAGCTCCTGTGCAGCGTAAGGCTTCAAGCAGAAAAAAAATGGCTGGGAATTTAACTGCCAGGTGCTTCCAGCGCGCATGGCCATACACCCGCATTTTCGGGTCATCATGCTGCACATGTGCGGCAGACCACCGGCTTAAGTTGCTGACCGGAGAGGAGTTACAGGCCAAAATTAGTTATCATACTCCTGGGGTAAAGGGGGAGGGATGTTATGTGTTGTAAACCAATACATTGCCCTGTAGTGTGTCATATGATTATGTGATGACATCATCAGAGGCACTTGGGAGATTTTCCTCTTTCCTACCTTAGACTGTGAGCAAGTATCACCTCTGTAAATAAAGTCTTACAATCTGGTTAAGTAACCCACGGTGTGACAATCTTTACATCCTTTGTTTCTACTGTGAAGGAAGAGCAGAACAACTAAACCATAACAATCTCAATTGGAAAAAAAGAAGTCAGTGAGACATGTCTTTAATTTAATCTACTAAAAAAAACTAGCAGTTTTTACAAAGAAGAATTCTCATACATTGAAAACAATCTGCTTTGGAATGTTCAGATTGCTTTCTGCCAGACATCTGTGCAAACACAATTACAAGGCTGTAGCTTATATTTTATAAAACAAATTCATGGATGCCTTTCACAGTTGTGTACCTAAATTTTAGACAAAATAAATCTTTCATTTATAATATAATCAACTTGTATGTCCAAATGCTGGGCGCGCAATCTTAAATTGAAATGAAAGACTCAGCAATCACTTTCATACTTTCATTCATCTATGGAACATAAAAAATTTGATTCCTATAATGGGTTATTATCAGGTCGTTTGACTCAAGTGGGTAGAGCTGGAAGCACAGGGTTCAAGTGCTACTCCAGGACTTGATGACCATAGAAAGTGTGTTCATAATGTGATCAACCAATAAATCCTTCCAATATGCCGATGGCAAGTGGGAAGTCTCCTGGTCAGCCATGCTTGATATAGTGTGGTTCCCCTCAAGGTATCACCTCTGGTGACAGGCTAATGGCCTGTTCAAGGGAAAACTAATGATGGAAACAGATGTAAGCATGTGCCTTGTCTGCCTTGTATGTCTCGAGGCATGGGAAGATAATGAAGAAGAAGAATGAGTTAGAAACTCAACTCATCAATTATTTGTGGTAATCCCCAAGTCTTGAACTCCTGGGAAAATTTTAATTGGCTCAAAATCACACTGTGACTCAAGTTTCTCATAAATCTGCACAAGTGTATACATGCATAGAGAGGACAGCAAACGTACGGTGCCAAAATTAAAAACAGGACTACTTTAGCCTCTGCAGCGTTGAGCATGCACATGCATGGACATGAATAGATTTTCATTTGCAGGAATCTTCCCAACACTATCCACCATATACTGAAAACAAAATGCCTTTCCCTAAAAAACAAAACTTGATGAACAGAACAGGGACAAAATCCTGGAACTCCCTCCCTGACAGCAGCATGAGTATACCAACACCTCAGGAACTGCAGCAATTCAAGAAGGCAGCTCACCACCACCTTCTTAAGGACAATTAGGGTTGGGCAATAAATGTTGGTCGAGCCAGCGATGCCTACATCCCAGAATATTTTTTAAAATTTCTTCCTCACAGCAGTTTTAACTTTTGCTGTGACCCTTTTTAAGTTATTTATTTTCCTCTTAAGCATTTTCCCCAAGCCAGGGTTTTCTTTCGTACCACAGTTTTACAACATTTTAATGTGTAACTCCACATCTTCCAGCACAATTTATTTTCTTCCTCCCATATCCTGTACCGATAGCCCTCCCCACCCATACTTTATTCTTTCTTCTTGTAACTCCTGCAATAACCTGCTAACTGCCATCTCTCTCCATCACTAAACTTTATGTTCTTTATCTCAATTTATTTGCTTAACGTGATCTTTTTACATTCATTATCTTCAAACTTTCTCTGGCATGGTAAAAAGCAAACAGCCTTAAGCTGGATGACCGGTTGTGTGGTGCACCCATTGATCAACTTCCCACAATGGGTTATCTCCACCGAGGCTTGTGCAGATCCAACCCTATTTTAAATGCGACTTTCCTGCTATATGCCTAGCTGCTAGTTCATCCATGGTTTTTTCCTTTTAATTTTAGTGTGTTATTTTATTAGTCTTTACATAGGCCCACACAGAATATCAATTTTTGTGAACCTTTTTTGTTCAACCCACTCACTCGGGTGTCTCCTTCATTTTGACCAACAGATTACAAGAGTGCAAATGGATGACTCATTCAAAAGGTTGCTGTACTTAATGAGGTTAGTTTATTTGTGGTCACGATCACATTTAAAATGATTACAGAATTTTAAAAAAATTTATGGGAAATTATTACAAATTTAAGAAGTTGAGAAAGAAGAGGAAATATCAAATGAGCATGCAAATCAGTCATTTGAACCCATTTGCACCCTGAACGGGGGGGTGGGGTTTCAACGATGATACCTCTTAAAACTGAATAGCTAGCATACCACTCGAATAGTTTTACATAAATTACTTTAAATAAAACTGCAGTGTTACTCTGCTACTAGCAAATACATGCTTTGGCAGTATCCGGCAGCAGGATGGCCAAATATGTTTCCAGTAATTAATTATGCAATCATGCTGCTTCTGTTGATTGGAGATTCTTCTTCCAATGTTGGGTGGGATCACCCTTCTTGACTGCTGTAAAAGATCTCCAATATGTTCCAACTTTGAATACTCCTTTTTAAGTGATGAACCTGATTTGCGATATTGACAGGATCATACTTTCCCATGAAGTGGCTGCCCAATCATATACTGAGCTCTGTTTAAACCGTAGGGTTTGAATCCACCCAAAAGTTGTCCACCTTCCTTTGGCTTTAATTCAGTAATTTTCATCACATGGAGCCTAGTGTAGTTAACCTTTCAGATTAAGATGTCAGCAGAATCTGAGAACTGAACATAAGGTTGTGAGAAAGTTGTATCGCCTCGCATGTCCCAGGTCTCTACCTCATAAGTCCAAATATCCATGTGGTGGATTCTCAACCGCCCGTCACCAGTGGCGGAGTTTCCGATCCGATGGAGAATCAAGTGCCAAACTCTGATGCTTCAGTCCACGGCCGATGGTGGAAGCGAGCTACATGCTCTGTGTCGGCGGGAGCATGCAAATCAGTCATTTGAACCCATTTGCACCCTGAACGGGGGGGGGGGGGGGGGTGGGGTTTCAACGATGATACCTCTTAAAACTGAATAGCTAGCATACCACTCAAATAGTTTTACATAAATTACTTTATTCAGGATTGAGATGAGTTGTAGGGAGTGTACTGAATAATCATTATTAACCATTAAACATGTATTTTTAAGACATAGCAGTAATAAGTAATCAAATGAGGTTTAGGATTGCTAACTTGACCAAAAGGACGTCACTTCTGATATCCTGTCTTTGTGAAACAATCACGGATGCTGGTTCTGTTGTCCTGTTTCTCACAAACAATGAGCACTGGATGCTGATATTGTACGTAGCTGTCAGGATGAGGATTAATTATGGGTTGTTTGCAATTCTATTGGGTGAAGTTTAAACATTGCTTGCAATTCTATTGGGTGAAGTTTGAATATTGCTTGCAATTCTATTGGATATGTTTAAACATAGCAGCTTCTGGGATTGGATCGCATCCAATAGAATTGGGAAGGGCTATTGATTTTTGAAAGTTGTATATGTACTGAGGCTTTGTCTTTGTTCGGTAGAAGGATTTTGGTAGCTATCCAGATCCGTAGAAAGATCTTGTCAGCTATCCAGGTCTTATCTCTGATGTACATGAATGCAAGCTTTGAGAAAATAAAACCGTCTTTCAAATTGTTGATGTGTCTGCTGCTCTTTGTACTGAGTTGAGCCACAGGAGAAAAGCCCACATGGAAGCTGGCTCAATACACAGGCCTTGAAACCTCTTCTACACATCCGATTAATGGTCTGGAAGCCTGATTCTCCACACCCCCATGATGCTCTGGACCCCTCCGCCAGAATTCACATTGGTGTGAATTGATGCAAATATTTTGAACATTGGCTCTGACGCAGAAGACCTCGTGGTGGGTCAAGGTGGTAAGTATGTTATGTTGGTGCCCCCCCCCCCCCCCCCAAGCCCATTGAGGGCCCCGTTCCCCTCATAATGCAAATCCTGCCCATATTCAGTGGGCGCAACACTTTGGGTTGTGATGCATCTGCAATTTGATATGGTGCACACAAAGCTACATTTATGCATTGATGGACCCCTGCACCAGGGATAGACATGCTCTTGCTGTTTCTCTCATCAGAGAGAATTTTCCAGGAAAAGGAAAATTAGTCCCCTCCTTTATACAACAGGGAATGATGAACTGCGAGATTTCAGAAATATTTTGCAGGATTTTCCAAGTCCAGTGGAAGGCACGGTATTGTGGGTAAGAGAGCTGGGAAAGTTATGGAAAACGTTGTAGCGTTAGGATTCCAGCATGATTCTACCCTCTTGCAGCTTTCGTAAGGGCAGGTTGCCTGCGTGGTAGGGAATGAATGCCTGTGGTAGACTGCAAGAGACATTGGGCTGGAATCTCCGTTCCTGAGACTAAGTGTTGAAGCTGGGTCAGGAGTCGTGGACAATCATGACAGCAAAACCGGCGCCAAACCTAGGCCAATTCGACAACTGTGGAGGGATTAGCCACATGGAACACGGTTCCAGTGAAAAACGATGCGGGATTCACAGGGTACGTGATTGACATCTGGGAAGCAGACAAGCTGCAGCCGCAAAAAAATGTTCACTCCCCACACACCGTCCCAACCAACAAGATGACACTGGTTGTGCTGGGGCGCACCCATGCAGCTGATGAGTCAGCTGGGGTCAGGGGGCACTAGGGGGGTAGCT
The DNA here is from genome assembly GCF_902713615.1 of Scyliorhinus canicula. NCBI lineage: Eukaryota > Metazoa > Chordata > Chondrichthyes > Carcharhiniformes > Scyliorhinidae > Scyliorhinus > Scyliorhinus canicula. The sequence continues at coordinate 114,409,634 of NC_052159.1, read as the reverse complement.
TGGGGTGGCACCTGTACAACCCATGGCCCGAGGTTCACAGTGGGCAGTCAGTGGCGTATGCAGCTGTTGCCTTTCTGGTTGCAGCAATGCTGTTCCATGTCCGTCCATACCGACCCTACAACACCCCCCCCCCACCCCGCTACGACCCCCGGCCCTGGCAAAAAAAACCCAGCCAGAGGCCACAACAGTCAGCAAACTATGACGATGTTGGACACTTTCCGTACCCCCTCTCTCTCCCTCAGCAGGCAAAGCGTGGTTTCACAATTTTTAAAATCACAAGTGAATCGTGCCGTCGGAAACTTTGCCCATCGGAGTTGGAGAATTGCAGAGGCCCTGCTCAACATGGCGGACCCACACAACGGACTGGCCCCAACAATATAGGCCCTCCCCCCAGATCGTGTGTGCCCGCTGATCGGTGGCCCCCGACTGTGAGCCTGGCTTTCCTGGAGATTCCCTCTGCTGACGGATCCTCCCACCCAGGGCGGCCGTGGACTGAGTCTGCAGGCGCCACTCTGAGCGCCCGCCGGGTGGAACCATGAGTGAACCAAGCCGGCGGGAACTCGGCCAGTTGTCGGCAGCGAATCGCCGTGGGGACCTCTTTCAATGGCCCACGACTAGCGCCTCGCCGACCGTGCGCGCACGATTGGCGGCTATTCTCCAGTCCCCGGAGAATCGCAGGAAGGCGTTGGACCTGATTGTGGGTCTGACACACCATTCTCACCCCCATGAAAGCGTGATTGCGGCGCGGAGGCTCGGAGAATCCCGCCCATTAGCAGAGAACTCCGCCGAAGATTACATATTGAAATGATTAAAGGATTGGTCGGCTAACAGGAAGCAGATAGTAGCAATAAATGGTCTTTTTATTTTAGTTGGCAAGTTGTGATAAGTGGAGTGTCACAGTGATCAGTGTTGGGGCCTCAACTATTTATAATCTTCATCAATGTTTTGGATGAAGGGTGGCATGGTAGCACAGTGGATAAAATTGTTGCTTCACAGCGCCAGGGAGCCGGGTTTGATTCCCGGCTTGGGCCACTATCTGTGCGGAGTCTGCACGTTCTCCCCATATCTGCGTTGGTTTCCTTTAGATGCTCTGGATTTCTTCCACAAGTCCTAAAAGTCATTCTCGTTAGGTATATTGGACATTCTGAATTTTCCCTCAGTGTACCCAAACAGGTGCCAGAGTGTGGCGACTAGGGGATTTTCACAGTAACTTCATTGCAGTGTTAATGTAAGCCTACATGTGACACTAATAAAGCTTATTATTACGTACGGTAGTTAACTTTACCATGAAACTAAGTTTCATGAAACTAAGGGTTTCTGGTCCAGAAGAGAGAGCGAGGAAGAGAGATTTATGGAGGAACATGGAGCTGAGATAAGTGAACACCATGTTGGGATGAAGGATATCTGGGATGGACAATGAGCCGAATTGAAGGAAGGCAGCATCAAAAACGTTCAAATTATATGAAGCTATATGGTTAGTTGGTGTCTATCGGAGGAATCAACAGTGTGCAAAGAATGAATCAAGTAATTGGATAGGCAAAGCATGTAAAATGAATTTTGCTGCCGATAGGTCAATTTAAATTTTATCCAACTGGCAGAGGTTGGGTAGGCTGGAAGATCAAATAACTGCTCAGTGTGCCCTCATCAATCCTATTATCTTCTTGCAGGTTAAGAACTTAACTTGGTATTCTGAACAAACAGCATCGCTTTTTAAAAATACGCAAGTAAAAGCTTTTGTGCAGAATATTCCAAAAGTCAGGCAGTGTCAGCTTCAAACTGAAAACTGGCATGTATCTCTCCAGATGCACAGCCGAGTTTTCACGCCAGAATTTCTGATACTTGGTACCCAGAGAATCTGGGGGAGATGGTGGCGCCGTCACACTGGCAGGGCATAGTCTGATAGAGCCGTCTCCACAGAGATCAGTGTGCCACCTGCATTTAAAATAAGCTTTCCCCCACATCCCAAGGACATGGATGACTCCCACCCAAGCATCGGGGCGACCCTGCCCGTCACCACTAACATGCAATTTCGAAGCAGCCCCCCTCCGCCTCTCACCCAAGGCATCAACTCACTCCCCCCTCCTCACAGACGTCGGCCCACTCCCCGCACCTAACAGGCACCGGGTCACTGTTCCTAATCCCTCAACATTCAAGGGAACACCCCTTCTGGTACTCCCCAGAGGGCCTGCCCTAGCAATGCCAACATGGCGACATCAGCTTGACACTGCCAGGGTGACGGTGTTCCAGGTGGCAATGCTGGGGGTAGTATTGGGGACAGTGCTGGACACCTCCCGGCCATGGCCCTCAGCACCCAGGGGCTATAATTACATGATCACCTCCCCCCTGCGTAATCATCATGTCTGTATTTTTACCTTTAAGTACATTAAATATTAAGAGTACATAGTGTTTTGCTGACCCACAGAAATACAAAACTCCAATCTAATATGTCCTCTAGGTTACATGCTGAACTTAAGATGTTTTTTCTAGCTTTGTTGACATAATTCACTCAGTTAAGTGAATTAGCTTAAAACTGGCTTAAAAATGACTTATAGTTCCTTGATCCAAGACGTTCGAATAGATTATAAATATTTGTGGCCTCAGCACTGATTTCTATGCCATTCCAACAGATCCAGTTTGCCAACTTGAAAGTTACCCCTTTTTCTTGACTTTCTGTTTTTTGTTTGTTAGTCAATCCTCTACCCTTGCCAGTATATTATAACAACACAATGAGTTCCTATCTTGTGCGGTAACCTTTTAAATGGCTACTTCTCAAATGCCCTTTAGAAATCCAAATGCACTACATCTATTGGTTCCCCTCTTTCTACCCTTCTTTTGCATCCTCAGAGAGCTGTAGCCATTTTTTCACAAATTGACATTGACTGCTTGATTGTATTATGATTCCTAAACGTCCTACTTTAGATTTCTTTTAATAATAGATTCTGGCATTTTCACAATGAATTGAGGACTCCGGCAGCAGGTGGCAATGGTCGAGGAGAGTATTGAGCAGGGGAACCAGTCAGCCCCTGTGGGCCCCTCCCTGCAGAGAATGGTGTCTTTGACAAGCTGAGGGGTGGAGCCAGGGGCCATGAGGCAAGGGGGAAAGCAGCCAGGGCAAAGCCAGGCTTGTGAAATGGCAGTGCGGCAAGAGCCAAGGGCAGCTTGAAGCTCCTGAGAATTATGAAGAGCCAGGAGGGGGAGCTTCCCTTTAGAAGGTTATATTTTGGTGTAGTCAGCAGGATTCCACAGGCCAGGCAGCAGGTCATGGCAGACAAGGTTGGAGGTTGCCTGCCGAGGATGGAGGAGATGATGAAAGAGTTAAAACAGATGATGTCCATGAGGGAGGTGAAAGCTGCTGCATTATTGTTTGGGGCTCAGGCGTTGACAGAGGAAACAGAACCTTCAGATTAAAACCAGACAGAAGCTCTATAGGTCCATTCCCTTGACTCTTTGAAGGAGGAACACTGGCCGGGATTCTCCCCTACCCGGCGGGCGGGGGATCCCGGCGTATTGGAGTGGTGTGAACCACTCCGGCATCGGACCTCCCCAAAGGGGCGGAAGTCTCCACACCTTTAGGGGCCAAGCCCTCACATTGAGGGTCTAGGCCCGTGCCGGAGTGGTTCCCGCTCCGCCGGCTGGCATGAACAGCCTTTGGCGCCACGCCAGTCGGGGCCGAAAGGACTTCGCTGGCCGGCATAAGTCCGCGCATGCACCGGAGCGTCAGTGGCTGCTGACGTCATCCCGGCGCATGCGCAGGGGAGGGGGTCTCTTCTGCGTCCGCCATGGTGAAGACCATGGCGAAGGCGGGAGAAAAGAGTGCCGCCACGGCACAGGCCAGCCCGCCGATTGGTGGGCCCCGATTGTGGGCCAGGCCACTGTGGGGGCACCCCCCAGGGTCAGATCACCCCCCCCCCCCCAGGACCCCGGCGCCCGCCCGCGACTACAATCCCGGCGGTACCAGGGGTGGTTTAATCCACGCCGGCAGGAGAGGCTTGTCAGTGGTGGGACTTTGGCCCATTGCGGGCCGGAGAATCGCCGCGGGGGGCCCGCCGACAGGCGCGGCGTGATTCCCACCCCCGCCGAATCTCGGGTGGCGGAGAATTCGGGACACGGCGGGGGCGGGATTGATGCCGGCCCCCAGTGATTCTCCGACCCGGCGGGGGGTCAGAGAATCCCGCCCCCTGTCACCCAGTTCAGGTTTTTGGGACAGCAGTAACCTGCTGTAGTTGCTGCAGTAGTTTTACGGGTATAAGCAAGCCAATGGAGTGGACTTGGTCTCCATATCCCTAATGCTGGTGAAGTTGTTCAACTGCATTGTCCTCCTGGACCAACTCCTCAACTCAATAAGGGCAACATAGCTGAAAGAACACCTTGCTGAGCAGTGAGTGATGGAACCATTCAGATTGAGTTGAGGAGGCTTAATAATGACAAACCCCAATTGTCCTTCTTTGATATGTGAGACCATAGTATCCAGATATGAGGAAGAACAGGGCTCCTAAGACCAGTAAAGAGGCCTCCATCAGGGCGGTGACTGCTGGCATGGACGGGGATGTAGTCCTCCGGGTGAGGAGCGAAGCGGAACAGATTGCTGCATAAACAAGTGATAATGCAGCCCCTATTCTCCTTTTTCCATGGCAAGTTTTATGTCCACTCCCACCCAGTGGATAATCCCAAGATTTGCTAGATCTGTAATGGGCTGGACACTTCAAGCGAGAGTCCGTCAACAATTCCAGCAATCGTGGATGTCAAACACGGGGACTCCATCCACTGCAACAACCTCCCCTTGCCAACTGATGTTGAATTAGTCAGGCCTCCCACTGAGAGTGAAGGAAGAGGCTTGGTTTTTATGCAGAGTAATAGTGACTTGCCCTACAGTTGTTTTGAGATTTGTTATGGTGCAGACATCGTGCTTAATTGACAGCTAAGCAGCAGAATCAACTCAGCAGTTCCTCTAAGAGCAGTTTGCTGAAAGGCGTGAGCTAATTAATGTCCACTTCACAAGAATCGGACATCCCTTATTATGGCTACATTGAACTCTTCCTATCTGTCCTCCATCAAACTTTTCATAACCTTGGGTTTCTGGTGGCTCATGACCCAGTCGATACTGTGAAAGCAATGTAGTTGAGAAAAACTGGCGTCTGGGTCAAAAGTGTTAAGGGGCATCAAGGATGTCCCTTGGACGGCATGAATGATGACTATTATGAGCAGGAGGTTACTAAGTCTGCCGGAGGAGGTGAATAGTCCTTCGCTTGCTCTAAGTACAAAAGGTCTGCACAGGACCTTAGAATTGTTTCAGTAGCAGGCAGGGTTATTCTTTTCCATCCCCACACCATAATTATCCTTGAGGCTCATACCAGCCATTCCCAACTGGCAGACACCAGGCTTTGCGAGAGCATTACATTTCACATGAAGTGGAGCTACTATTTGGTGTAACTCTAGGAGCTGCGCTTGTCACTATGAGATCATCAATTCCAGCAACAAAGATGTTTACCTGCAACTGAGAAAGCCCATAGGGCTCCTTAAACCATTGTCATGGAGAATGAGAAAGACATTTCTAATCCGTTTCAATGATGGCCATCGGTGAGGTCAAGGAGACCCAGAGGGGACATCTCATTTTTACCCTCATCAAGTATGGGGCAGCTTTCAGATAAGATGATGATGACATCTTGTACAGTGTCCTGGTAAGCCATTGGAAAGGTAAAGTCACCATCGTCCCAGATGACCATAGGCTGCTTTCCCCTTTGAGGGGGAGAGCTGACTGGCTGTGATTTAACCTGAGGATCACCACACGTCAGACGAGGGGTGAGATTGAGAAGGTCTGGCCTTCTTGCATAACCTCAGCTGGCACAAGAATTGAACCCACACTGCTGGCCTTGTTCTGCATCACAAGCCAGCTGTCTGGTCCACTGAACTAACCTGGCCCCCAGCCATAGGATTGTGAAGGCAGATAATTGTCCAGTAAATGTTCCTCACTGCTAGGACTCCCATCACTGGGAATCACGCAGTACCTGCAGAAATCCACGAGTTGTCAAGTCCAAGTGACTCTTCTAGTCCCTATGAGGCAGAAAGACAGAAAACTGAGGATCTGTGTTCATTACTTGCACTCAAAGCAAATACTCATAATGACACTTACCCTCTACTTAGGATTGAGGAAGCATTACAGGTCCTTAAAGATGCAATGTTTTCTTGCAGTCTCGATTTGGCCCATGATTACAACCAGCTACCCATCGCTGAATAAAATATGGAAAAGATGGCATCCCGAGCAGGCACTGCAGGATTCTATGAATACACAAGAATGCAATTTGGGCTTTGTAATGCGCTGACCACTTTCAAGCATGTGATGGATAAAGATTTTGGTGATCATAATTTCTAGTCCCTCCTTGTGTATCTGGACAATATCCTTATTTTTGGCTCGGCCTTCAAAGTGACCGTCGAAAGACGAGACTTCATCTTAGTCTGCATGACGATACTTAAACTGAAAGTCAAACCAGGGAAGTACTAACTTTTCTAGACAAAAGTACCTCAGGCACTTTATCGTCCAGGAGGAAATCATTTCAGATGATGAGAAAATCCAAGCAGGACAGCAGTGGCCTTGTTCTGAGATGGAAAAGGAAGCGCGTAGGTTTCTTGGTCTGATTGGTTACTACAGGAGGTTTGTGCAAGGCTGTGAACCGATGGCTGCCCCACTCCACAACTTGCTAAGGAAACCAAAGAATGACAAGGGAACAGCGGAGAAAAGAACACACAAGGCATGATACTTCATCAGCTGTCACAGGGGATGCACCCCAGCATGTGAAGGCTCCTTTTCCACTGTCAAGCATAAGCTCATCTCATTATCTGCTCATGGCTACCCCGTTTCCATCTCTATGAATCATTTTATTATTTTCACCACCTCAGTCAGATCAACCTTCCAACGATTGCACTCAAGGGAATATCAGGCAAGTCTTTTCTCCCTTTGGTACAATTCTGTTTCTTCAGTCTTATTCTCAACATTACATTTTAGTTTATGAATGTTATTATTGTTATATATTTGTTGTTGCTGCAAAGAGAAAAATAAGTAGAGATGCTACGCTTTAAGTTCTGAGGGCATTATGCGGGAGACAACTGTGCCAACCACATCGGGTGACGCATTGCAAGGAAGCGAGCTGAGTAACCTCAGCTTCGTATTGCAAAGGACCAATAACTCCGACTCTTTTAAGACTTCTTTGACATTGTGATGAGCATTTTCACATTCTTTGGTCCAGTGCGAAGCTTGTTTGCACAAAGCAATATGTGTAATGGCTTCAAACACGTTGCTAAATTAGGAACAGATTTGCCATAATAATTGAGCAGTCCTAAAAAAGACCTCAACTGCATCATATTTTGTGGACGTGGAGCTTCTAGGATTTCAGCCATCTGCTTTTGTTCTTTACGTAAACCGTCTTTGCCAATGATATGATCCAGATAGTTGGTAAAGAGTTAAAACATTCACACTTTTCTTTCTTGACACTAAGATTGAGTTTTTTTGCAAAGATGCAAGAGTAGTTTCCAATCCTTTGCATGTTCCTCATTTTTTGAACCTGAATACGAATGTCACCGAGGTAACATTGCACACCAGAGACCCCACTCAGAATTCGATCCATAGATTTCTGCAAAAGAGCAGATGTCGAAGTTATTCCAAATGGAAGTTTCCGATAACGGAAAGACCCTTATGTGCCACAATGATAAGTAATGGTTGTGAGTCTGCAGCCACATTCATCTGTAGTTATGCTTGAGGAAGATCAATTTAGTGGTAAAGGGTAATGGTCAGCACACAATACTGGGTCGATTCTGGTTTTGAAATCCCCACATATTCTTACTGAACCATCCCTCTTTACACAGGAATGATTGATGTTACCCAATCAAGTGGTGACAGGCACTTTTTTGGCGTCTGTCTCAATTAACCTCTAAGTTCTTCTTCCACTTTTGGCTGAATGGAATAGAGTACAGTACACATTTTAAGACACTTAGGCACACTGTCTGCTTTGATCTTGAGTTTCACTTCCATTCCAGCCATGCATCCAAGTGCCTCTTGAAATACATAGAACAGTACAGCACATAGAACAGTACAGCACAGAACAGGCCCTTCGGCCCTCAATGTTGTGCCGAGCAATGATCACCCTACTCAAACCCACGTATCCACCCTATACCCGTAACCCAAAAAAACCCCCCTTAACCTTACTTTTCAGGACACTACGGGCAATTTAGCATGGCCAATCCACCTAACCCGCACATCTTTGGACTGTGGGAGGAAACCGGAGCACCCGGAGGAAACCCACGCACACACGGGGAGGACGTGCAGACTCCGCACAGACAGTGACCCAGCCGGGAACCGAACCTGGGACCCTGGAGCTGTGAAGCATTTATGCTAACCACCATGCTACCGTGCTGCCCTAATTCCTTAGCATTCTTATTCAGACGTTGTTGGAGATTGTTCGTAGAATCAATGAGTTGGTTCACGATGGCCCAGTTGAGCTTTATCTTCCTGCCACGATCTACCAAACAATGCTGGAACATTTCCTCGGACAATGCGGAGCGGCAACTACTCTTTTTGACCGTTAGCTTCAATATTTACCTTGATGCATCCCTTCAGTGGCATGACCTCTTTAGTGTTTGGCGTCAGGTCAACATCTGATGGCTGAAAAGGTATATGTTTTAGCTTGTGACTGTATATTGTCTCAGGCATGAGTGATACTATGGTACTGGTACTCACTTCCATCTTGATAGTGTTTCCATTACATTTTGGATAAACCCAAAAGCTTTGCTAATCTCCTTTAACTGATAAGACTCCAAACACGAATTCTTCAAGCTGACTTGACGCATTGTCACTTAGTGAGTCTTCAGCTCCGTCATTTAACTGATAAACTTAATCAGCAGACTTGGCTGTGTTTTTCTTGGAAAACTTATTTTGTGCTGATGAAGGTTGACATGACCAACCTGCCTCAGCGATGAACTTTTACTCGGACTCCAATCAACAAAGCCTCTTTCACTGCAAGTAGCGATTTCCACAGCTGTTTTTAGGGTTAGTCAACAAACTGCAAAACACTCTGCCGACATTACTCCGTATATCAGAATACACTGTTACTTAAGTTAATTGGCTGTGTCTCTACCAATTAGCTCAATTAATGCTTTCAGTCCACAGTTGGTGATCATTTACTGCTGGGTTAACTCTCTATTGTAATCTTTGGAATTGTTACAAACAGCGCTTAAAATGTCCTTAAAAACTCAGGCTGTAAAGTTTCATTTACTGCGAGGTGGAAAATTAAACTATTGCCAAATATCTTGGCTTCAATTAGCAATTTATGATTTTGCATTAAATCTCTTTAAGGGGAATAGATTTGTTTTTCTGGATTTATTTTCCGTGTGCAATAATAAGGCCATAAGAAACAGGAACAGGAGTCAGCCGTTTGGTCGTTCTGCCATTCAATGGGACCATGGCTGATCTGACATTCCTCAAGTCCCCTTTCCAGCCCTTTCCCCATAACCCTTGATTCCTTTACTGATCAAGAAACAATCTATCTCAGTCTTAAATCTACATAAGGTCACACTGCCCCCACAACTCTCTGTGGCAAAGAGTTCCAAAGACTCACAACCATCTGAGAGTAGAAATTCCTCCTCAATTTAGTCTTAAATTGGCACCCCTTAATCCTGAGACTATGTCCTCTGGTCCGAGACTCTTCCATAAGAGGAAACATCCTCTCAACATTTACCCTGTAAAGCCCCTTAAGAATCCTATGTTTCAATGAGATCACCTCTCACTCTTCTAAATTCCAATGAGTAAAGTCCCAACGTTTTTAACCTTTGCTCATAAGACAATCCCTCTATACCAGGGATCAGCCCTGTGAATCTTCTCTGGACATCCTCCAATGAAATAATGGGCAGGATTCTGGTGTGGCGTGCCCCGGGATTCTCTGTCCCGCCAGCCGGCCAGTGGGGTTTCCCATTGTGGGCAGCCCCACGCCGTCGGGAAATCCCCAGGGTGCCGGCGCAATGGAGAATCCCGACAGCAGAGAATCCAGCCCAAATCCTTTCCTAAAATATGAGGACCAAAACTGCCCACAGTTCTCCAGATAATCTAAAACCTGGATTCACCTGACTCAGTTTACCATTTATATTGTCCTATTTACTTCAATCATGGATTTCAGGAACCTAATTCGCAATCTCTGAATAACTCACTCAGGACACTTAATTCAACAACCCTACTCAGTTTTTTGGATTTGAGAACAGCAGACTTAAATCCTAGAAATAAGATTGATGACAGTATATTCATCTCATCCTGCTTCTGTGAAATTGTTTTAATGGAACTTATTTTAAAATAAAATGAGTAACATCTCCATTAAATTACAGACAAATGAATCTGCAAGAACTGACTGTAAACATTATTTATATAATGACATTGTACAGCACTTTGTCGCAAGATAGCATGGGATGGAAAGTAGTCCTTTACTTATTGTTGGTACGGAGCACTATCTGAGAAAATGAGAAAAGGTAACTAATTTTGATTTATTTCCAATTCCCAAAAATCACAGACGCAGCCTTCACCTTAGTCAGAACCTATACATCTAAAAGCTGTTAAAATTATGATTGATCATTGTATCCAAAACATATGCTGTACTGTAATAAAGTCACATGCACTCATGTCACAGTTTCTTGAATGCACAATTCTCTGAGAGAAAGTTGCTTTAGTCATCAGGGTGGAGCGTAATAAAATTCCTCATTTTGCGACATCAAATGACTTATTTACAACAATAACCTGTATTGTAGCACAGTGGTTAGCACGGTCCAATGGGTAGCACAGTAGCATAGTGGTTAGCACAGTTGCCTCACAGCTCTAGGATCCGAGGTTTGATTCCCGGCTTGGGTCCCTTTGTGTGCGAAGTCTGCACATTCTCCCTGCGTCTGTGTGGGTTTCTTCCAGGTGCTCTGGTTTCCTCCCACAATCCAAAGATGTGCAGGTTAGGTGAATTGGCCATGTAAAATTGCCCTTCATGTCCAAAAAATGTTAGGTGGGGTTACTGGGTTATGAGCACAGGGTGGAGCTGTGGGTTTAAGTAGGGTGCTCTTTCCAAGGGCCGGTGCAGACCCGATGGGCCAAATGGCCTCCTTCTGCACTGTAAATTCTATGATTCTATGATTTCCACAAGTCCCAAAAGATGTCCTTGTTAGGTGAATTGGACATTCTGAATTCGCCCTCTGTGTACCCGAACAGGTGCAGTAGTGTGGCGATTTGGAGATTTTCACAGTAACTTCATTGCAGTTTTAACATAAGCCTACTTGTGACAACAATAAAGATTATATTATTATATTCAGATGGCACCTTTAATGGACCAAAACATCCCAATGCGCTTCAGTAGAGCATTGTAAATTAAATAGCAAGTTACTTAAGGTGTTATTAGAACAAATGGTCAAACCTTTCATTCAAGAAGTATGTTTTATGGCGTGTCTCGAAGAAAGAAAGTAAGGTAAAGAATCAGAGAGGTTTTTATAAATTACTTGGAGGAGGGGGCTGAAGGGTGGGTCAGTAAACTTGCTGATGACACCAAGATTGGTTGAGTAGTGGATGAGGTGGAGGGCTGTTGTAGGCTGCAAAGACACATTGATAGGATGCAGAGCTGGGCCGAAAAATGGCAGATGGAGTTTAACCCTGATAAGTGCGAGGTGATTCATTTTGGTAGGACAAATTTGAATGCAGATTACAGGGTCAACGGCAGAGTTCTAAGGAATGTGGAGGAACAGAGAGATCTTGGGGTTCATGTGCACAGATCTCTGAAGGTTACCACTAAAGTGGTTGGAGCCGTGAAGAAGGCCTACCGTGTGTTAGCGTTTATTAACAGGGGGCATGAGTTTCAGAGCTGTGGAGTTATGCTGCAACTGCACAGGACCCTGGTGAGACCATATTTGGAGTATTGTGTGCAGTTCTGGTCACCTCACTATAGGAGGGATGTGGAAGCATTGGAAAGGGTGCAAAGGAGATTTACCAGGATGCTGCCTGGTTTGGAGGGTAGGTCTTATGATGCAAGGTTGAGGGAGCTACGGCTTTTCTCTTTGGAGCAGAGGAGGATGAGAGGCGACTAAATAGAGGTTTATAAGATGATGAGGGGGATAGATAGAGTGGACGCTCAGAGACTATTTCTTCGGGTGGATCTAGCTGTACAAGGGGGCATAACTATAAGGTTCGGGGTGGGAGATATAGGAGGGATGTACGAGGTAGGTTCTTTACTCAGAGAGTGGTTAGGGTGTGGAATGGACTGCCTGCTGTGATAGTGGAGTCGGACACTTTAGGAACTTTCAAGCGGTTATTGGATAGGCATATGGAGCTCATCAAAATGACAGGGAGTGGGATAGCTTGATCTTGGTTTCGGACAAAGCTCGGCACACCATCGAGGGCCGAAGGGCCTGTTCTGTGCTGTACTGTTCTATGTTTAGGGAGGGGATTGAAAGCTTGTGGGCTGGATTTTTCTGCCCTGCCCGTTGCAAGGTTGCCACGGGCAGGACGCGGACCATGTACAGATCCATTGACCTCAGGTAGGAAATTTTGGTCGCTGGGCGGGCACGTCCAGTGAATCCCACCCTATGACCAAGGTAGCTGAAGGCCCAACCACCAAGGGTAGAACAATTAAAATATAGGGAAGCTCAAGAGGCTGGAATTAGAAGAGTTCAGATCTCAGAGGGTTGTGGGGCTGGTGAAGATTAGAGGGACAGGGAGGCACAAAATCATGGGAGAAATTGCAAACAAGGGTGAGAATTTTAAAATTAAGTCATTGCTTGACCGGGAACTAATGTAGGCCAATAAACAAGACTTGGATGCGGGTAAGGACAGGGGCAGCAAAACTGTGCATGACTTTAAGTTTCTGAAGGGTGGAATATGGAAAATTGGTCGGGAACGTGTCAGAATAGTCACGCCTGGAGAAAACAAAAGCATGAACGAGGGTTTCAACAGCGAAGTCAGGCAATATTAGGTGAAAATAGAGGATCTTAGTGATAGCGTGAATGAATGGTTAGAAACTAATTTTGGTTGAATTTGACAACAAGCTTCTTAACAGTCTGATTGAGCCTCCAACTGTTGCCAAGTGACGGACTGAATTTAATAGTAAGGGAACTGAATTTGGAGCGGGGACCAAAATTAATGACTCAGTTTTTTCCATATTTAATTGTACGAAATTTCTGCTCATCCAGTACTTCATGATGAGGTGGAGCTGCATGTGGGTAGCGTACATCTGAAAAATAACCGTGCACTTTTGGATGATGAGGGGTAGCAGGTAGATGAGCAATAGAAGGATGTCAAGGATAGATCCTTGGGTGATACTGGAGATAATAGCGCAGAAATTGAAAAAGAAGCCATTACAAGTGATAGGCTGGCTATGATTAGATAGATAAGAATGGAAACAAATGAGAGCAATTTCTCCCAGCTGGAAGGCAGCTGAGAGGCAAGGATGGAAGATAATAAGGTTGACAATGTCGAAGGCTGCAGGCAGGTCGAGAAGGATGAGGAGAGCTAACTTACCTTTCTCACAGTCATGGAGGATATCATTTTTAACTTCGATAATAGAAAGTTTTGCTACGCTGACAGGGGCAGAGGCCTTGGAAGAATTCAAACATGGATTCCTCAGTAAGATAGGCACTGATTTAAGAGGAAAGGAAGTTTAGGAATGGGGCTACAGTTTGCAAGGACAATGTTTTCAGGGTTTGATTTTATTAGAAGGGTGATAGCAGCGTTTTTTTAAAGGAGATATGGACGTACGTGAAGCGAGAGAACTGCCATCAATACCTGTGAACATGGAGGGGAGAAGGGATGAGCAGCTGTTTAGTAGGAGCAGGATTGATTGAACGGATGTCTGGGTAAGGTGAGCTCAAAAAGAACATAAAGGGAGGTCCAAGAGGAAATAGGGAAACAGTTCACAGCTAAGGCAAGAGGGAGATTTAGAGAAAATTTGAACTGGTAGGTTGATGGAAGGGATGGACCTGACAGAGATCACTGATTGGATGGTCTCGGTCTTTGTGGAAAAGAAGTCAACGTCCTCATCGCAATTGTTGGAGGTGCTCATTGAGGCGACAGGGATTTAAGAAGACAGTTCACAGTAGAGAAAGAGCTGAAGGTTATCTTTACATTCCAGGATTATTCTGAAATAATGAGCAGTTTTAGCAGATGGGAGCAGCAACCAATAGTAATCCAGCCAGATCTGACAGTGGATGGCTGAATCACATGTCTCAAACCTTAATCCGTAGGATTTAAGGGAATGTAAATAAGAGGAATGGCCAGGAACAAGGAGGTGGGTGTCTGCAGAAATATTGTGCTTAATGGCGTGCCAGAGGTTAGATAGTTGTAAGTGAATTGGGGGATTGTCTTTTTATCAGGGATTTGTACAGAAGGAAGTAGGGTTGGGGCATGAAGGGAGAATATGGATGGCGAGTACTTCAAGGAAGTGATTAGGGATGTGCTTAATCAATGTTGATTTAATGGAAGTGGCATGACCATGTAAATTAACAAAGTCAAAGGGACTTTGGTTGAGGGGTCTACCTGGAAAATAGATTTTTGGAGGCTGAGATGACAGGGAACTCAAAGGAGAGAGAAATGATGTGTTGAGATGGTGGATTAAATCACCACGGAAATAGATCAGTGCAGAAGCTGAAGGAGAAAGCAGTGAAGATATCTCATGGAGTAATACAGTTTCACAAAACAGAAAAAGGACCTTCAGCCCATCGTGTGTTATTTTTTAATTGTACTTGGGAAGATGATAGGGAACGAGGATTGTGAATTAGAGATGAGAGAGGTGGAAAAAGGTGAGATGCCCACAGAAGGAGAAACTGCCAGAGAGGTAGGGGGTGAGACCATGGTGTGATTTAGTGATAGGTGGCATATCACCATCACAATGGTCTACTTGTCAAGACACCAGGAAAAGATGTGCAAGAGTGAGAGAGTGGGGCTAGCCAAGTGTAATTCATCCTCTGGGTAATAGTGTGGGTAAAAGTGAAATTGTCCATTTGTCCAATTGTCCAGATCGAATAAAAAATAAATTTGTTATCTAAATGGGTAGAGATTGCAGAGCTCAGGTGCAGAGGGTTCTGGGTGTCTTGCATGAATCACAAAAGGTCAGTATACAGGTGCAACAAGTAATTCGGAAAGCTAACAGAATGTTATTTTATTTATTGTGAAGGGAATTAATTATAAAAGTAGGGAGGTTATGCTTCAGTTATATAGTACATTATTGAGATCACATCTGGAGTATTATGGCAGTATTGGTCTATTAATTTAAGGAAAGATGTGAATGCTTTAGAAGCAGTTCAGAGAAGCACTACTGCACCAGGAATACCAGGAATGGGCAGGCTGTCTAAGACAGAGACGAGGAAAGTTTTCTTCTCTCAACAGCTCATGAATCTCTGGAAATCTCTTCCTCAAAATATAGGGGAAGCAAAATCTTTGAATATTTTGATGGCAGAGCTAGATAAAGTCTAGCTTATCAAGGGAGTGAAAGGTTAATGGACTAGGCAGGAATGTGGGGTTGAGGGTACAATCAGATCAGCCATGGTCTTATTGAATGACGGAGCAGGCTCAAGGGGCCGAGAGGCTTATCCTGCTCCTAATTCGTATGTTTGTAACTCACACTGAGGTGTTTCTTTTGTGTACACCTCACCAACTATTTCACAGACATCGCATTATATGCCAAAAAACACTCATTTAGACCTCATCCACACGCTATTGTATATTGCGGTCTGACATAGCAAAAGTTTAGATATCCTCCCTCGGAGCATAAATGATCAACTCATGTCTCTATGCCTGCCCCATGTGAAGAAGAAGTTTGTAACAATCAGTGCATGTTGTCCAACAATACTAGTCCTCAGGATGTCAAGGACACATTCTATGAGGACCTAGACATAGCACAAAGCCAAGTTCATTGTGATGGGAGGCTTCAATGCTGGGAGCTGATGGTGTCCTGGGTAAATAAAGTGTGGGGGAATGCAACTGTGATAGCATGATCCTCTAGAGCCTTTGTACTGGAATATATCAATCACTAGCACAATCATTAGTCAGAAGGCAAAGTACAAAAACACATTCATCCAAGATCTAAATACTGGCATCAAATTGACTTTATAATAACCTAGCAGGGTAACATAAAAGATGTTATGATCACCAGGATTACGAGAGAAGTGGAGTGTCCTACATGCCACAGGATACTATGCTCCAAGATGAAATTTGCTATCTCGCCAAAAAAAAGTTTAACATGCATTATGTCCCCAAGAAGGTTAGATATGCAGAAACTGGCATCTGTAGATAGCTGTGAGCTATTCAGGCTCAGACTTCAGGGACTGCTGTCCTCTGAACAAAATGCAAAATGATGATGTTGAAGTGGCATTGTGTCACAATAACGAAGGAAAAACGCCAAATTATGTCTGGAAATACTGACATGTATATAAGAACTGAGTTTTTTTTTAAATGGACATACAAGCCAAAGATTGTTGAGTATTTAAAGTTAGTCATTGGCTGAATTTCTGCTGGATGATACTCTGAGAGACTGGAATGGCACCCTGGTTCCAGAAAAAGATACTTCTAAAACATACAGAATCTTATTGCCATGTCAGATGGAGACAATGGAAGCTCATGGGAGATGAGTATCTCACCGCATGGCACAGTGGTTAATACTGCTGCCTCACAGTCCAGGGACATGGGTTGAATTCTAAGCCTTGGGACACTGTCTGTGAGGAGTTTCCACTTTCTTCCTGTGTCTGTGTGGGTTTCCTCCAAGTGCTCCAGTTTCCTCCAACAGTCCAAAGATGTGCAGATTAGGTGGATTGGCAATGCTAAATTGCCCCTTAGTGCAGTGTTTTTCAAACTTTTTTCCGGGGACCCATTTATACCAACCAGCCAACATTTGGGACCCACGCCGGCCGATTTTCGCGACCCACGCCAGCCGACCTTCACGACCGACGCCGGCCAACCTTCACGACTCACGCGGACTAACCTTCGCGACCCACGCCGGCTGGCATTCGTGACCCACAAGTTCCTCTTACCTTTACTGCGAGAGGTGAGCCTCCTTGGTCCTCATTTATTTGTTTGCTACTGACAAAATGGAGGAATCTCAATCGCGCCCAAGGCACATGATGGCGACATTCGGGGGCATGACCTGCTCCCTGCCTCCCTTCAGGCAGGAAGATTACATTGAATTTTAAAAAAAATCTCCTGCATCTCTGATTGCGCAAATTGGCGCGCAACATCCGCAGCAGCCGGCTTTTAACAATGCCGGTTATGAGCTGCCTTTGATATGACGGCCGCGACCATATACAAAAATACATGCACAGTGTGCATGCATGCCCACTCATCGGTGTGTTTGCGCAGAACCTCTTGAAGGCCATTCGCAGCCGACATTGTTAAAAGCAGGCTGTTGCGGGCCAATTTGCGCAATCGGGAGCGCCACGACGGACGGCTCCGCGACCCTCCCGGCACCTGCCCGCGAACCACTTGCGGGTTGTGACCCCGACTTTGAAAATGCCTGCCTTAGTGTATAGGGATGTGAAGGTAGGTGGGGTTATGGGGATAGAGTTCTCTTTCAGAGGGTTGGTGTAGTATTGGGTCCAATGGCCTCCTTCTGCACTGTAGGAATTCTATAAATTCCAAGGAGTATCATCTTATCAAGAGAAATCCTGCATATAATGTACTTGTGGATTTTGACATCTGGAAATATACAAAGACTGGGATAATAGCCAGCTGAAAAGCTGTCCCTGGTGTTTGTGCGCAAACTAGTGCTGGAGGTGTCAGAGGGTGTGTGACAAAGAAGCTAAAAAACATCCAGGAGCAGCAGCACCATTGCAAAAATCTTTTGCCGGTATCTCTATCTCTGATTGGTGAAATAAACCAAGTCAGCAAAGACCACAACTGAAATGGAAAGAAGGAAGCTTCTTCGGCAAGCTGCAGAACTCCAGAATCTTCAAACCAGCTGTTCGCCTGCAGCAGCCGCAATGGTCAATCATCTACCCCTTCATTCAAGGATTATTTTGTCTTCCTATTTTTAACTCACTTACTTTGGATTTAATTCTCACTTCTAACCTGTATGAATGAATATGCATGCGTTTTTATCATTTTCTTTCCTGCAGTAGTGAATAAACTCACTCGATCTTTCATTCAAGAAAGCCTGGTTAAATTGGCTCCCTTTAACATGCAAATATTAGGCCTGGGAAAAGGGATCAGTGATTACTTTTGTGCGGCCAACAGAGGGAGTTGAATAAAATAAGTGAGCCGGTTCATCTGATCCCATCAGGGGCATAGCAATTTGGTGGTTGTAGTAAAGGAAAGGATTGACGACCAAAAGCCAGTGTCAATAACAGTTTTTAATGGTTTATTTACAAGCGGTATTTACAGTCTTTCACGATGTTCTCACTAGTATCCCTGGGATCTACTCTGGTTACAAAAGCCTGCGCTCATCACCAAGATCCCCGCACTCGATTCCCATTGGGGCCAACTACCACAATCCTCCATCTTTAAGTCTCTTATTGCACAATACATGAAATAGTTATAGCATTAACAAAACACCAATTGTTATGATGTCCTGGGCAAGTGTATGGTCAAGTCGAGCCCCACTCATCCCAGACTCAGAACACAAGTGAATTAGCAAATAATTCTTATAAAAATACCCAAAGTCTTTGGCCCTTGGCTGCCCTGATTATAGTCATCACATTTGTAAGTTGAAACACAATTATTGTTTATTTATAACGAGAATTATATTGAACTATGCAATAAATGCAACTGGATAACGATAAGCTAATACCTATTACCCACTTTAACTGTCCCACCCTCTATCCACACACACAAGACAGACAAACACAGAGTAGGGGCGGGAGGGTAAAATATGAAGGTCAAAAGGTCAAAAGCCAAGAGTTTTTGCTTCAAATGGTGGTTCTTTAACATGCTTGCTGATTAAAATCTCTGGTTTACAGTCTTCATTGCAGAATCATTCATTCAGTGTCCTGCAGGCTAGAAAATTCAGGACTCAGAGGCAGCAGGCCTAATGGAGAGACATTTTATTGTTTTATCAAATGGGGCCTTCCGCTCGAGTGTCACATACACTTTATTTCGCATCAAATCCTGCTTCCAGCATGTGGTTTGACTTCAAGCCTCTGCAGTCCCAAAATAATGACACCCGGACTTATGTAGAGAATTAGTTGGATCTTTTTGGAGAGATTTAGTTAGACCCCTTCGTCTGGGCTGCAGAATCAAAAGTCAAACCAAACTGGAATCGTGACTCTAGAAATATTCCAGTGGGATCAGACCCGAACATCACCTGTTACCGGTCAGAAAACAATCTTTTGGACCAGTTCATTGGCTACCAGCCAAGGCAATAAAACTGAGCCATCACTGATGCCAGCCAGTCTGCAAATCACCAATCTAAAACAGCACAGCTTTCTGGATCATTCTGTTTGAATTAAAGGCACAGGTCACTTCTTCCTTCTGCTTTCATTAAAGATACAGGCTGCCTTAAAGACAAATGTCCATAAATCATCCATGGATAAGGGCAGCACAGTGGCACAGTGGTTAGCACTGCTGCCTCATGGTGCCGAGGTCCCAGGTTCGATCCCGGCTCTGGGAAACTGTCGGTGTGGAGTTTGCACTCTCTGCCCATCTTTGCGTGGGCTTCATCCCCACAACCCAAAGATGTGCAGGGTAGGTGAATTGGCCGTGCTAAATTGCCCCTTAATTGGAAAAAATAAATTGGGTACTCTAAATTTCTAAATAAATAAATAAGTCATCCATGGGTCAAAAATGTAATGGCAAAAATGAAAGAAAGGCGAAATAAGGTAATAAACAGGAAATAAACAAGATCAAACAGAAAGGGCCCCTACAAGAATGGAACCTCAGGGCACAGATGGTTCATAATGCGGTATGTAAAACATAAATCACAAGCACACATCCATCCCCAGTATACATGTTCCCTTCCCAGTGTCTACATCGGTAACTAGTAGGCCCTCAAATGCGTGACAAAGAATTCACAATCACGTTATCCTTTTCGGGAATATGGACATTGATCCGTTGTAATAATAAACTCCAGCTGAAGAAGCTTGCATTCCTGGTTTTGAAATTCTCTGCAAACGCAATTGAATTATGGCCGAGAAAAGTTCGGGGCTGCCTGCACTGGTTCGTCCTCCAAAATAGCCATGAAATAATAATAATTATTATTATTATCTCCCAAAATCTACTTGGGTTTCCGAGGAGCATAGCGATTGTGTTTCTTTCTGCAACATGTCCGACATGCATTGTATTTCAGTCTCCAACTGTGCCAGTCACTGTGGTTTAATTGAGTCAGTCATTGCTTTATTGGTTCAGAGTTTCCTATGTTCACACCATGAGTAGCTAACAGATTGCCCCCTACAACCAAGTCTATACTCTTTCTGTTTCTTGTGTAATACAGTCATTCTCTTCTCATTGTCCAACGAATATCTAACCAAATTTTGAGGATCATCTACAGCCAAACTGCAAGCAGCATTGCCAATGCTGAGGGAAATATGTGGTTTGTTTTTAACCTATAGATACTCTTCAACCTCTCCAGCATTACATTGTCTCTTGTCCTTCACACGGCTACCTTCAGCAACAAGTGCAGCTGAGGGTTCAATTTTTTCAGAGTTGCTTGACTTTATATGCCACATTGTGTGACAACTTTGCTCCCTGATTGGAGTTTTCATACTCATCGCACTTATCCCCATTTGGTAATATGGAATGAAACAATTTGTGCTTTCCAAATTCTATTTGCTCTTCTTTACTTTCAGAATCAGGGGATAGCACATTATTGTCTCCACAAACCTTCTGGTTGTCGTTAACAGATACATTGGTAGAAGCATTACATGGTTCTCCATCCACCTTCCCCTTAACTTTAAACTGGAATTGATTACTGATTATGTAACCTCCTTTGCTACTTACTTTCCTGACCTTGAAGAGGCACTGTGGACATTTTAAAGGATGTGGGTTAACCAGCCATTCGCTTGGTGTCACTTCACATTCCTTACTATCCTCATCCTGACTGACGCCATGATATCATGTACACCTTCCTTCAAAGCAGGCACGTTCTGGGAAATATTTGCACCCAAAGTGATTGGAAATGGGTTTACTACAAGAAATAGTGACAAATTACTTTTGGAAAAGTCCAATTTACTCTCAATTGGAGGCAGTTGCATCATTGTAGGTTAGATGGCCTTTAGATTTTTTCCATGTCGGTGCAACATCGAGGGCCGAAGGGCCTGTACTGCGCTGTATCGTTCTATGTTCTATGTTCTATTACTCCATAATCAGAACCAAAATAAAATTCAGAAATCTCATCTAACTCTTTAAAACTGTTATTATAAGGGGCGCAATTCTCCCCTACCCGGCGGGGCAGGGGGGAGGTCCCGGCATAGCGGAGTGGTGCAAACCACTCCGGCATCAGGCCTCCCCAAAGGTGCGGAATTCTCCGCACCTTTAGGGCCTAGGCCCGCGCCGGTGTGGCTCCCGCTCCGCCAACTGCCGCCAAAACTGGCGCCACCGGCCTTTGGCGCCAAGCTGCCTGGTGTCGGGGCTGGCTGAAAGGCCTTCGTCGGTCGCCGTGAGTCCGTGCATGAGTCGGAGCGTCAGCGGCCGCTGACGTCACCACCGGTGCATGCGCGTGGAGGGGGTCTCTTCCGCCTCCGCCATGGTGGAGGCCGTGGCAGCGGCGGAAGAAAAAGAGTACCCACACGGCACAGGCCCGCCCGCCAATCGGTGAGCCCCGATCGTGGGCCAGGCCATCATGGGGGCACACCCCCGGGGTCCGATCGCCCCGTGCTCCCCCCCCCCCCCAGGACTCCGGGGGCCCACTTGCGCCGCTAATCCTGCCGGCACAGAGGTGGTTGAAACCACGTCGGTGGGAGTGGCCTGACAGTGGCGGGACTTCGGCCCATCGCGGGCCGGAGAATCGCCGCGGGGGCCACGCTGATCGGCAGGGCGCAATTCGCGCTCCCGCCGATTCCCGGGTGGCGGAGAATTACGGCAATGGCGGGGGCGGGATGTACGCCGGCCCCGGGTGATTCCCCGACCCTGCGAGGGGTCGGAGAATTCCGCCCTTAGATTTGGACTCTTCTTTCTTATGACTCCCTTTGGTTTTTGAATTCTCAAAATCTATTTCTCTATTAGATTAATAAGTCTCTGTTCGGAGCATTCTCATGGAGATAATGTCATCAGTATCAGCTGAATCAGATTCACTTTCACTATCACTTGATATTGACCAATATCTTTCAACATTTCCTCTTTTGCTAACTGCAGTGCTTCCCTCGGACTCTCTACAGGCAGGGTGAAGGTATCACCTTCACTCCTGCCACATCATTCCCAAAAGTAAGTCTACTCCTCCCGCTGGGAATTCCTTAACTACTCCGATAACGATTGGATCTGTCACTCCAATCACACTCCAGTTGTATTTTATGCAATGGAACTGTGATACAATCTCTACCTATCCCCTTCACTACTACCTCAGGTTTCATTGAGCTTTGAGGGGGAACCAAATCTTTCTCCAGTCAGAGAGTTTGAGCAGCACTTATGAACCTTAAGATAGTTATGGGTTTGACTACATCAGTCGAGGAAAATGGGGTGACCTTCTCCTTAGACACAAACCCGGCATATCTCTAATCTACCTCATTCCTCACACCTGCTCCATAGCAGTGGTCCTCTAAGTCCAGTTAAAACTACAGTCTGCCCTGTAGTACTCCCCTGAAGGACTAATGTGCCCTCTTTCACATTGTCGAAATACGTAACATAGTATTCTGCCACTGGACAACCCCCCATGTTATTTACCAATGCTTGATTACTTACTTTGATTGTACTGTGCTGGCCCTGTTTGCTTCTGTATTTGTGCCTGAGATTGCCTCTTTTCCTGCACCCATAGCACTCGGTTCCTTTGAATTTATACACATCTGGGGAGTGGTTTCCCCCACATCGAAAGCACTCTGTGTTGCTCCTGGGCTGCTTAAACCTTTGGCATTTAAAGATTCTTCCTGCCTCTGTATTCAATCCACTGCCGGAGCCTTATCCTGTGTTCTCGCTTCTGGCACCATTGCTACTCACGAATTCCCACCCTAACTGATGGACTTCAAAGTTTTATACGATTTGTAGCTCTTGAACACTCTTTTTGGCACTCTTGATTGTTGTTGCAATTTCCAACACCTTCTTGAAAGTCAACGCGGACTCAACCAACAGTTTCTTTTGCATGGCTAAGTTCTTCACAACGCATACTAGCCAATCTCTTAGCATATCATTTGAAGCTGACCAATGCCGCAGTACTCTGTAATCTGTAAATTTGCTTTAGATTGGCTATAAATGCTGTGATGGTCTCCCCCAGGGGCCTCCCCATTGAGTTACACTTTTTCTTTTGCAGTACCACTGAGGCATTAGGGTGACAATGCCCTGATGCAAGTTCACTAGCTCTGCAAATGACTTCATATTAGGAGCCTCCAAAGATTTTAAACTATGAGTCAGATAATAAATCTGGGTCCTGCATGTGATCAGCAAAATCACTCTATTCTTTTGGCTATGAAATATGCTCCAACCATTCGATATACTGCATCCAATTCCCAGTAGTCGGGTCGAAGACTTCCAGCTTCCCAAAGAGAGGCATGCTAGTTCTCTCATCCTAACACTTTAAATGATCTGATTCACTTTGCAGTTTTGAATGACACTCTCATTGAATTCTTCACTGCTAACACAGTCGCTCTGAGTCACCTAAGCACTAATGTAGTAAAGGAAGGATTGACAACCACCAGTCAGTATGTCTAGCAGACTGAAGAAAGAACAAACACTGCTGCCATAATACCAAGCATTCGGCACTATAATGTGCTGAGCATGGCCGCACACCAATTGCACTTTCAGGGACTGGATCCTTTTGCCACGGCAGTTTGTCTCTGCATTTAGATGCAGAGCAGGCACAGTTGCATATGTGCTGTGAAAAGCACCTTCCAAAGTGGGAAGTCCATTGTAACTGATTTTTTCAATACACATTCTGCCTGCCTCTGTCTGGCCAGAGAATATGCAATGTATTTTCCTCTTCTGGCATAGAGGAGGAAAGTGATGGGTCGAACTGCTGGAACTTCCTCCTAACAGCACTGTGGATGTGGCTGCACCACAGGGACTGCAGTGGTTCATGAATGCAGCTCACTTACTTCTCAAGGGCCATTAGGGATGGGCAATAAATGCTGGCCTAGCCAGCGGAGCCCATATCCCCTGGATGAATAAAAATAAAAAGCGCCAGTCAGCTCCCTCACAGAAGTGGATAACCAATGACTTCGGTCTTCCCAATATTGAATTGGAAAAAGTTTTTGATCAGCCAATCCTGGTTGATGGATAAGCAGTTTGGTAAACAGGCAATAAAGGGGTTAAAAGAAGCAGTAGTAAGATAGAGCTAGATGACATAGGTGATGTGTTGGCTCGTGTAGACTTGAGAGATGAACAGACACTTCCAACACTGATGAAGGCTCAACTCAATTTTATTAACTACTTCTAACTAACTAACACACGATGACTGTGGGTCTAAATGATACTAACATAAACTAGAGACCTAAGCCTTGTCCGAACCAGTTGATTCTTTCAGCACGTGGTGTGAGTCTGTGCTGGGCTGGATGAGTTCTTGTTACACTGAGAGGCAGCACCCAGAATGAACGGGAACCGTGGTGCCCTCTGCCTTTATAGTGTGTGTATTCTAACTGGTAATTGGCTGCGGTGTTTGTACATGTTGATTGGTGCCAGTGTGTCCATCAATGTGTGTCTGTACCATGACTTACTGGTGTATATTATGACAATAGGCATACAGATGGAACCTGGATGATGTCTCCGAGGAGCAGCATGCAGATGAGAAATAGGAAGGACCAAGTATAGATCCTTGGCGGTCTCCAAAGGTAAGGGTACAGGAGCAGAAAGAGTAAACATTGCAAATGATTCTCTAGTTATAACTGGAGAGATAGGAATGGTGAAAGCAGCCTCACTGCGCCTTTGCACGACAAGTGGAAAATCAGATTTCCTGCTGTTAAACATGTTTTTTTTAACAATCTTTCTCTTACCTTCCTAAATTGACTAAAAATTAACAGCCAAGGCCAATTTTACAGCTGATTGACATCCAAATGGCTAAAGAATGGCAGTGTCATGAGGTCCATTTCTGACACGCTTTTACATACCTAAACAGTAAATGATTGACAACAAATAAGAACATTTGCCAATAGCCCTCAGGCGAAAGGCATGTCTTGATTTGCAAGTTTGTTGATGGTGTGTCAATATGTAAAACACATTCTGTTTCTGATTTTTGAATTGTTGTTCACAGCTTCTCCTCTCCTGAAGATAATTGTGATAATGTAATCAGTTTATCTCCCCCCACTCCCCACCCCCCACCCCCCACCCATTTAAAACTAGTCCTGTAGATATTTGCCCATTATGGAACAGTGTCATTTTCATTTCCATTGATTTAATGACAGTTTTCCACCCAGTTGAAAAGTTGAAAATGTGTCTTGTGGGCTCCTAGCTAATGTACCTTTCTGTGGACTGTCGTCTGGACCAGTGTTTTTCAAACCGGAGTGGTGTCTACTGTTCTGCCGCTCAAAAGCCGGTGCACCACGGCCGGCGCGGGTCTGCGCATGCGCGCCATGGTCGCCGTGGGTCCGTGCATGTGCGTGGGTTGCTGTCTCTGCGCCAGTCACCGGGCAATATGGCGGAGCCCTACAGGGGTCCGGCATGGAGGAACATCGGCAGGCACCAATTGCAGACCTGGTCACCGGAGAATCGGAGGCCCGGGGTCGGTCCGCCGCCGGATCAGAGAATCCCAACCCTTATCTATGAGCGAAGGTAAAGGGAATCCAGGAGGGGGGGGATGGCCTACTCCTGCTCTGAGGTCGTTGGGTCACATGTAAACGTCAGTGGCAAGATTTATTGTCCATTGCTAATTGCCTTTGAGTAGGTGGTTGTGAGCCATTTCCTTGAACTAGTATACTCTATCTGGTGTAGGTACACCCACATTTCTGTTTGGAAGTTAATTTCAGATTTTTATTTCTGTAACAGTGAAGAAATGGCAATACAACTCAAAGAGAGGACAGTGATGGCTTGGAGGGGGAGAGGCAGCTGGTCGGGTTCCCATTGTGGCGACCACATGAGGAGGGTTAGAAAATGGCTCCCTATCCTACAATTCTAAGTCATGCCATAACATGCAATTTCTCCCGATTTTATAAGGATGAAGGTATTTACTCAATGCCTGTAAGTGCAGGCATTGCAATTGTATAGATTGCAAAGAAAAAACAGACTGGCAGGCATTCTTATGTTTAAAATATAAAGTAGTTAGTTTTTATTTAACTCAGAACAGTCAAATAAAGATATTAAGATATTCAAAAAGGTGAACATATTCTCAACCTTTGCAACACAGACACACAGACACACAAGCCTATATAATTACAAGGAAGCTACATTTTAGCCAAAATAAAATAAAAGCTAAAAGGTGAAAAAGAATAGAGTTCACTGTTTGTGTCCTGTTGACCACTGTGACTGTGGCAGCTTCTGTCCACAGTAGCCTTCACAATTTAGTGGAGTTGAAGCCCATATAAACTGAAATTTCTGGAGACAGTTTAAAAAAAAAGTAACACATCATTTTCCGAAAGTTGATTATTTTTGTACCTGATGTTCCTTTTGATGGGAATTTTCTATCTCTGTGCTAGGGTTAAAGCTGTTATAGAGATAGGAGTCTGGATTCTCCACTGTCGGGATTCTCCGTTGTGCCAGCAGCGTGCATCCAAGCCTGGGGATTTCCAAACGGGGTGGGACTTCCCACAATGGGAAACCCCATTGGCCAGCTGGTAAGGCGGAGAATCCCACTGCCGGTGGGGGCACGGTGCACCACAAAACTGGTGCGGCGAGATGTAGAATCCCACCCAGGATCCTGAATTTGGAGAGAAGCAGTGAGGGAGAGTATTAATGCTCCATTTCCAGGTTTCATTGAACTAATGCTTAACAGCTTGCATGTTGTGATAAATGAGATTTCAAAAATGGTTATACCAGCCACATGGCCTCTCTTCACAATGGTTTTAGACAGTATTTGCTGAGCACATGCCTGGACATGCCCTAGCTATTATTTTATGGCGAAGGCAAATAGATTTTATCTCAATGATTAACTCCTGAATGATCCATTATCCATCTTGATGGGGTGGGAAGAACAACTTTCCAGATCACAATTTTCCTGGTAATCTTTTTGCCTCCGCTTGAGAGATATCTTTAGTGAATTGCAATTGGTGAGAAAAGAAACAGTGGGCAGTTTTATTTCATCTTTGAAGTAGGTTTTGATATCAACAGGTTTTAAATTCCATGGGAGGATGCCTGGACACGTCTCAATTATATTTAACAGAAAACCAGTCAACTTGTAATACCAGGCATCAGGTGACTTATGGCACCCATCTTATGTTGATGATTTTTCTTGCCTTTAGAATTCCCTTTTAAACAGTTCAAAATATGTTTGATTGGCCAATTGAATTGAAGATGACTATCACTTGCACACAAGTTATCTCATCATGACATCAAACATCTTCTGCTCTTGTGCCTTCAGGTGGTACAGTTGCAGGTTTGGAAGGTGCTATTGACGAAACCTTGGTGAGTTTCTGCAGTGCATCTTGTATATTGCACACATTGCTGCCAATTGTGCACTGATAGTGAAGGGACTGAATATTTAAGGTGGTGGACGGGGTGTCGGTCAAGTGGGCGACTATGTCTGGATGGTGTCAAGCTTCTTGATTTTCCTTTTGGACTATACTCATTCATTCCTGGCCTGTGCCTTGTAGATCATGACCATGCTTTGAGGGGTCAGGAAGCGATGGAACCCTAGATGCTGATTCCAGGGAGAGCCCCACATACCTCTTCCTGCCTAGACTTCCTCTGCATAAATATAGGTTGGCAATCTTCGATGGACACCTCGTTCTCTTTAAAACCCAGAGGATGCTGACCACGAATAACTCAGTAATCAGACCACGGGAACAAGCAGTCTGTTTATGGCTCCACTGTAGCCACAGGGATAGCAACATTTATTGTTAAATGAAAGGCAAGATAAAGAATCTTCAGCTTCATAAAGGTGTTAATATGTCTGTTAATATTTCAGTTTTATTGTTGGTATTTATGCACCATTAAATTTATTTCAAGTCCCCATTGTCCAACCACCTTTATTGTTGTCCCTTGCCTGTCTAGTGGCCATCCACATTGAGGAAAATTATATAACTGTAGAAGATGACAAGTCAATGCCACTGATATGAGGGGATTATTGGAAGTGGGAGCACTTTATGATGGTGTAGGATGGAGGCTGTGAATTCACCATTTAAGTGCGATATGACTGCATATCCTTCCGTTAGCTGAAGCACGGTTGTCTGTCACAGGTACCTCAGCGTATTCAGCCTGTTCAGAAGCTGTCAGGTTCCTGGCTACATAAAATTCCCTCCCCCTCTTCTCCCTCCTCCTTTCACTCTGAACGTTCAGCATGGTCATCACCTTCCGCTTCCTGGAACTCCTGTCATCTCTGCAATGCAATGTTGTGCAAAACATAGCAGAACACTACCATTCAGAATATCTTGGCTGCTTCATACTGAAGAGAACCCCCTCCCCCACACCCCAACCCTCAAATGTCTAGACACTTGAATTGCATCTTCAACATATTGAACAAATCAATACTGGCTTATTCAATGATTGCTCTTGTCCTCGTTTCATGGGCATTGTCTGTCTGGTTCCTCATAGGTCCTTAAAGGTTAATATTTGTCTGTGGGAGACATGACTGGTACTGGAATGAAGACAACATTGCAGCTTCTTGAATATTTTGCTCATGACTAATTGTCTTCTGGTTGTCACATACAATCTGGATATTGATGTAATGGAATACCTTTTGATCAACAAATATTTCTGATTGATTTTAGGTTTGCCTTGATTGCCAGGGCTGGTCTAGCTCAGTTGGCTGGTTAGCTTTTTTGTGATGCAGAGCAAGGCCAACAGTGTGGGTTCAATTCTCATACTGGCTGATGTTATTCACGAAGACTCACCTTCTCAACCTTGCTCCTTTCTTGAGGTCTGGTAGTCCACAGGTTAAATAGCCACCAGTCAGCTCTCCCCCTCAAAGGGGAAAGCAGCCTATGGTCTGGGACTATGGCGATCCACTTTATTGCCTTAATTGCCACTGTTGTTACATTGTTTGATTCCCTGGGCCTGTAAGAATCTAGTCACTGCAGCAAATGTCTTCCTTCCAGGAATCTGCCTGTAGCATTTGGAGGATTTCACAATCTATTCCCAACAAGTATATCTCCCAGGTGATCAATTTCCGATTGGCCTCATCAGCTGCAAAGTGGGTGCAATTGGCAGTTCTGATAAACAAGGCATTGGTCACCTGGGAGGTATAGTTGTTGGGAACAGTTTGTGAAATTCTCCAGATGTTACCAACAGATTCCTGGAAGGAATCGGAGGCAAAAGTTGTGGTCCTTGACCATCACTGGTAGTGCAGGTCCACCAAGCCCACTGAGAAGGGGGTCTTGTTCTAGAAGCTGTAGATATCAGTTCAGTATTAATATATATTGCCATGTAGTTCCTCAAGCCTGTTCTGCTGTTGTTAATCTTAACTCCATATAGCCATAACCATGAACATATTTGCTGAACAAAAATCGGTCAATGTCTCGTGACAAATGAACAATGAGCTCAGAGCATTCAAGACTTCTATCACCCTTTATGTGTGGAAACGTTTCTTAATTTCTCTTCAGAAGGTTGGATCTAATTTTTAGACTATGGTCCCCAGTCCTAGACTCCACACTCAATAGAAATATTTTTTTCTCTACCTAACCAATCTAGTCCCCTTGATATCTTCAAAACCTTAATTCAAACACCCAGGCAGGAATTCTCTGACCATTGCAATGACTTTTCCTGCCAGCAGCCCACCCCCATTAATGGGTATCCCAACGATGTGAAGTGGTTTCAATAGGAAATCCCATTGCCAAGTGCCGAGAAGGTAGAATACAGCTGCCAGCGAACAGCATGCGGATGAGAAACATGCAGCTGAGGGCCCGGAGAATTCTGCCCCCAAGAATCTTCTAAATTTAAGGGAATACAACTACAGTTTGTATAATATCTCCATTTAATTGAAACTATAACTGTAGCATAATGTCTAACACCTTCTATCCTAATGCTCCAAACCTAAAGACAACCATTCCATTAGCTGTTTTGATTGATTTTGTACTTCCCCATGAAATTTAATGGCCCATGTGTGTACCCTAAATTTCTTGGATATCCATAGTTCCAGCTTTAAACCATTGAACAAATATTCTGAATTATCCTCTTTAGTTTCAGAGGAGATGACCTTACACTGCCCAAATCGAAAGCCTCAAATTTGCTCATTCACTTAGTTCATTAATATTTCTTCGCAATGCTATGCTTCCAGCTGCTGTGTTTAAATTGCTTCTATTTTTGTGTCATCGGCCAACTTGGATATGTGGCTCTCTATGCCTGAGTCAAAGTCATTAATGAATACCAATGTAATCAGTGAATGAAAAGTGGCACTCAGATACGGAAAAAAAAACTTACATTATCTCGGAAAACCCTTAATTTAAGGTGCCTTAAGCTTTCTCAGAATTTCCTAAAGCATCCTATCGTTGATGAAGTATAGTTATAGTTATACGAACGGACATATTAGCTTGTTTATTTTAGAAGAATTAAATCTTTTGCTAAAATAGCAGATGAAGAGAACTGATATAAATGCATGAACATTTCATATAATATTATACGTACATATTCCAGGTTTGTACCTTAATCCATTTAACGGATCGCTGTCCCAATTTCACTTAATTCTAATTTTTTGCTCGCATTTGATGTTTGTAAGGAGCCTTTATTTAAAGATTCCATTTTTGAACAGATTTTATAAAGATAATCTCGCCCTTTGGTTAAAACCAAATCTGTGTCAAGGTTCTATTCGAGTTCCAGTAACAATAAACATGTGCCCAAAGACAAGCCATAACACAACTACAGCAGCAATAGAAACAGTAAATATTGAACAATCTCAGCAGGTCTGACAGCATCTGTGGAGAGAAAATGGAATCAACCGTGCCATGCACAATATTCTATTTTCCAAACATTTAATATGCACATTGCTATTAAGCTTACAGCAACAAACAATGGAGTCATTGATCATATACATAACAAAAGGAGGCCATTTGGCCCATCAGGGTCATGCCGACTCCCTCTGGAGTAATCTAGTCAGCCCCCTCGCTGACTTGGTGCCCATCGCCCTGCAAGTTTATTTCCTTCAAAGGCCCATTCAATTTCCTTTTCAAATCATTAACTGTTTCCACACCTACCATGCCCATGGGCAGTGAGTTTCAGATCATGACCACTCACTGCAAAACAAAGTTCTTCTCCACATTCCCCCTACCTTGCTTCTCAAAATCATAAAGCTGTGTACCCTCGTCCTTGAACAAATGACTAATGGGGAGAGTGATAAATTGGCGACCTAATCAAACCTTTCATAATCTTCTACAAAACTTCCAACAATCTCCTTTGTTCCTTGGAGAACAACCCCATCCTTTCAACCTACCTTTGCAATTAAAAATCCCCATCCCCAAAATGTTCCGGATTAAGTTCCTCTGCACCCTCTCATGGAGTGGCAACCCACAGTTGAACATGTATAATAGTTAGATATTAAATAAAATCGTGTTGCGTCTCATGAAGTGTTGGAAGTCTGTCCCTCGCTACACTGCATCAAGCGCAGTCCACATTGACCTATTCCCTCTCGTGCAGTGACAAGAACTGGTTGCAATATTCCATTGGGTCTAACTAGAGCTTTATATAAGTTCAGTATGACTTCCCTGCTTTTGTACTCAGTGTCTCTATTTATGAAGCCCAAGATCCCATATGTTTTGAGAACCAGTTGTTCAATATATCCGGCCATCTTCAAACATCAATGCACTTGCACCGCAGGTCACTCTGTCCCTGCATACTCTTTAGAATTGTGCCATGAAGACGATATTGCCTTCCCCATCTCTTCTGCCAACTATATCACCAGACACCTTTCTCAATTCAATCAGTCACTTCCCTGCCCATTTTGTTAACCTATTTATGCCCCATTGCCAAAAATTTGTATCCTTTTCCACTCCTCCAAATTTGGCATCATTGACAAATTTTGAAATTTTAGTCCATATCCCCATATCCAAGTCATTTATAGAAAGAAAAAAAAGCAGTGGTCCTAACATTGACCCTTGAGGAACACCACTGTCTATGACCCTCCAGTCTGAAAATAACCAACTATCATGACTCGCTGCTGTCTGTCTTTAAGCCAATTTCTTTATCCAATCATATCTTGGTCTGCCTTTTCCATAATTTTCTGAACCAGACATTTATTTTTCTTAAATGTTTTTATTGAACTTTTTACATCTTACACACTGTACATTCAGCAAGGGTATATGTGGTGTTACAATATACAAGACAGATTAATCTTTATTATTATTGTCACAAGTCGGCTTACATGAACACTGCAATGAAGTTACTGTGAAAATTCCCTAGTCGCCACACTCCGGCGCCTGTTCGGGTACACAGAGGGAGAATTCAGAATGTCCAATTCACTTCACAAGCACGTTTTCCGGGACTTGTGGGAGGAAACCGGAGCACCGGGAGGAGACCCACATAGACACGGGCAGAACGTGCACAATCTGCACAGACAATGACCCAAGCGGGAATCAAACACGGGACCCTGGCACTGTAAAGCACCAGTGATAACCGTTGTGCTACCATGCCGTGCAGACGTTTCCCTCTTAATTGATCCACCCTCCCCCCCCCCTCTTGATACCCCCCCCCCCCACCCACCCCCGCCCCTCTGCCGCTCCCTCCTTTTGTGGTTTCCTGGGTTGTTTATTTACAGTGGGGTGTTATCTTCGATTTACATGTATGCGGTGTTTTTCCATCCCTTTCCTCCCCTTTTGTTGAATGGCCCCACCCCCTCTCCTTCCCCTCTCCTCCCCATCTTATTTTCGGTGTTTCTTTACAGGCACCATTTCTTCTGGCCTTGTTCTAAGTCCCCTAATATCTGTATCAGCCAGTATCTAGCCTCCTTCTCCACTTCCTTTGTTCTCTAAGGCCTCCTCTCCCGCCTTCCCTGTCGGTTCCTGCAGTTTCGTTGGCACCGTGTGCGTCCCCCTTCCCTTGCTCTATTGACTGTTGGCCCTGGACATGTCCCGGAACAAGTTCGTAAATGGCCTCCATGCTTTGTGGTAGCCATTCTCTGACCCTCCGATAGTTAATTTGATCTTCTCAGGTGCAGAAATCCCGACAGATCTGCCAGCCAGTCTGCAGCTGTGGGTGGTTCCACTGATCACCAGCCTAGCAGGATTCTCTGGCAGGCAATTAAGGAAGAAAAGGCAAGGGTATCGGACATCTTCCCCATGAACAGTTCAGGATGGTCCGATGCTCCAAAGAATGCAACTCTTGAGCACGGGTCCACTCTCACTCCCACAACCATGTACATTGTCTCGAAGAAGGCTGTCCAAAACCCGGCAAGTCTGGGGCTTGCACAGAACATGCGGGTTGGTTGGCCGGGCCTCTGTGGCACTGTTCACACTTGTCTCCACCTCTGGGAGGAACCTGGTCATTTGGGTTCTAAAAGTCTCTAACCATCAGCGACCTCCCGTCCTGTCTCCACCTGTTAAAGGTGTCGTCAAGCATGGCTGGTGCGAGCCTATGGTTGCCGCAGATGGGGGCCATGGTGGACATTTCAGTCAGATCAAAGTGTTTCCTCATTTGGTTCCAGGTTCTGGGATAGTGTTATGGGCTAGGGTTTCGAGAACCCCAAAGTGTATGATGGAGTTCACCTGACCCAGAACTTTTAATAGATTGTGGTATGGGGAGCACATGGCCCACTCTACAGGTGTGGTACAGCAGAAATGGAAAAGTATTTTTTAAACGCAAAACAATGTTTATTCTATGAACTCAAGTTAACCTTTTTAAAACATACAGTGAACATCTGAGCAGCCGTTAATTTAAATAAAACCCCCAAAAACTACAGCACTAAGTAATCCTTTAAGCTTTCCTTTTAACATCCATATGACTTTAAAAAAATAACTTTAACAGAAGCGCATCAGGTTAAAGTCACTACTGAAAACATTTAGAATTCTTAATTCATAAATGATCAAGAGATAAACTATGATGGCAGAGAGAACAACAGTACACCTGCTCTGTCTGGCTTCAGCTCCAACACTGAAAATGAAACTAAAACACACCCTGCAGTAAACAGCCTAAAACAAAAGTAAAAAAGCTGACAGGCAGCCCAGCTCCACCCACTCTGACATAACTGCAGTAATAAACACTCATTTCTTAAAGGTACTCTCACTACAGATATTTATATACATATCCATTTATAAACACCCATTTCTTAAAGGTACTCTCACATGACAGTAGCTACCACTGGGATTGTTGAGTGTTTTGTTGGCGAGGATGGGAGTCCTGCTGTGGCGAGGGCCTAGAGGGTCATTCCTATACAGACGTTCTCCATCATCGTCCCCAATTCCCTGTCTGGTTCTTCCACCCATCCCCTCACTCTTTCTGCCGCGGCTGCCCAGTGGTAGTGCTGTCGGTTTGGGGGGGGGGGGGGGGGGGGCAGGCCCCTCATGTTTCTTCTCATTTGTAAGACTTTTTAGGGGATCCTTGTACTTTTCCCCCAGCCCCCAAACAAACACCATAATCATCTTATCTATCGAGTTGAATAAGACCTTGGGGATGTACATCGGTATTTCCCCACCCCGCCCGGGAGAGTGGGAGCATACCCCACCTCTGTAGATCCTTTTTTTACTTCCTCTGGCAGACTGGTCAGGTTCCATTTGTCCAGTCATGGGCAACCTGGATCCCCAGGTAGCGGAATTTGTTTTGGGCTACTTTAAATGGTAGTCCCTCCGGCTCTGCCCCTCCCCCTCTCGGGTTCACAGAGAATACGTCACTGTTGCTCAGGTTGAAATTCACTTGGGTTGAAACCCAAGCACGTCTTTTGGGACTTGTGGGTACTTGTGGCCTCACGGTAGCATGGTGGTTAGCATCAATGCTTCACAGCTCCAGGGTCCCAGGTTCGATTCCCGGCTGGGTCACTGTCTGTGTGGAGTCTGCACGTCCTCCCTGTGTGTGCGTGGGTTTCCTCCGGGTGCTCCGGTTTCCTCCCACAGTCCAAAGATGTGCGGGTTAGGTGGATTGGCCATGCTAAATTGCCCGTAGTGTAAGGTTAATGGGGGGGATTGTTGGGTTACGGGTATACGGGTTACGTGGGTTTAAGTAGGGTGATCATTGCTCGGCACAACATCGAGGGCCGAAGGGCCTGTCCTGTGCTGTACTGTTCTATGTTCTATGTTCTATGTGGGAGGAAACCGAAGCACTGGGAGGAGACCCACGCAGACAGGGGAGAACGTACAAAATCCACACAGTGACCCAAGCAGGTGTCCTTCCATGCCGCTTTGTGGGTCTGAGATGTAGAGGAGCAGGCCATCCGCACAGAACGAGACTCTCTGCTATCTGTTTCCTCTTTGGATTCCCTTCCAGCCTCTCGCTTCTCCGAGGGTGATTGCCCGTGACTCGATTGCCAGGGCGAATAGGAGCAGGGGTGGCGGGCATCCCTGCCTTGTGCCTCTGTGCAGCTGGAAGTATTCAGAGCTGGTGGCATTGGCCCATGCACTCACCTTGGGGACATGGTACAGGAGTTTCACCCATGAAGTTAACCCTGTCCCTATCCCAAACTGCTTTAGTACCTCAATGAGGTACTTAGATTCAACTGTGTCAAAGGCCTTTTCTACGTCCAGGGAGACGATCACCTCAGTTGTTCTCTCCCAGGATGGGATCATTATCATGTTCAACAGTGGTCTGATGGTCACAGTTAGCAGTCTACCCTTAACATGGTCCTCTGCGGCCACATTTGGTTCGAAGCCCTCCGTCCGCTTAGCCAGGACTTTTCAGAGTATTTTCACATCTACATTGAGCAGCAAAATGGGTCTGTATGATCCGCAATTCCGTTGGATCTTTGTCCTTTTTGAGTATCAGCGATATGGTGGCTTGTGTTAACATTGGGTGCAGGGTGCCCCTCGCTAGCAAATCATCTCCCGCAGGTGCAGGGCCAGTGCCATCACAATTATTTTATGGAAATCCGCTGGGAACCCGTTGGGGTCTGCCTGCGTGGATTTGCTCCTCTCCATGACCACCCCAAGTTATAGTGTTGCTTCTGCCTCCTTCTCTTAATGATCCCCACGACTGGCATATCTAGTCCATTGAGGAACTATTTCAATCCTGTTGGGAGCTCGGAGGTGTGCAGCTCCCGGTAGAAGGTCTTGAATGCTTTGTTGACCTTTTTTGGTTCGGATGACAGTCTGCCTCTGTTGTCATTTATTTGTGCTATTTCCCTCGTGTCTGCCTGCTTTCTCAGCTGGTAAGCCAGCAGACGGCTAGCTTTGTCTCCAGTTCATAGAAGGTCTCCTGTGACTGGCGGAGTTGGTGCACTGCATTCCTGGTGGACAGTAGGTTAATGTCCATTTGTAGCTTTTTCCTCTTCACCAGAACCTCTGCGGTTCTTCTGCCTTGCCTCTGCCTTGGAGTATCTTTTGTCGACCTCACGAATGGAGTCAATCAGTTGTTGCCTAGCTGCTCTCTCTTCTCTGTCTCTGCGTGCCTTATAAGCGATAATGTCTCCTCCAGTCTCAGCCTTCAGTGCGTCCCAGAACATGGAAGGTGAAATTTCCCCGTTCCGTTTATTCATAATATATTCGCCTATGGCCGGTGATATTTTCTGGCAGAAGTCTTTGTCAGCCAAGAGGGCCATGTCCAACCTAGTTATGGGGCATTGGGCATAGCCCACCTCTGACCTCACATCCATGTAATGTGGAGCATGGTCGGAGATTACCTTCGTGGAGTATTCCGCTCTGACTATCTCTGGAGCACCAATTTCCCACAACAAAGAAATCAATGCAGGTGTAGACCCTGGTTACTGTCGAGAAAAATGAGCATTCCTTCTCACCTGGGTGCATGAACCACCGTGGGGCAACTGCCCTAATTTGTTCCATAAATGTTCCCAGTTCTCTGGCCATTCCTGCCATTTTCCCTATTCTGAGGTTTGATCTGTCCGTCAATGGGTCCTGTACACAGTTAATGTCACCCCCCCCCCCATGATCAGTCAGTGCATGTTTATGTCAGGGATTTCCGCCATGGTCTTCTTTACAAATTCCGTTTCATCCCAGTTGGGAGTGTATGGTGGTCAACACTGTTGTATATATATCGCATATGAGGTGTATTGCGGTAAGGCTCCTGAACTACAGGTACGGGGTAGATTCCTGCCTGCTGGCTCCGCCCAGTAGGCGGAGTATAAATGTGTGGGCTCTCCGAGCTGCAGCCATTTTGGCAGCAGCTGTGGGAGGCTACACATCTCTGCATAATAAAGCCTCGATTACTCTCTATTCTCGGCTCGTCGTAATTGATAGTGCATCAATTTATTAGGCAGAGATTTTACAACAACGGATCTCCACATCAAGCCTGATCGCCTGCAGCTGCACCCTCAAGTAGACAACGTCAAGTCGGCCTTCGCACATTGGCTAGCTTGCTTTGAAGCCTACATCGGATCTGCGACAGAACCACCCTCAGTGGCACAGAAGCTCCAGATCCTGTACACACGGCTGAGCTCCGATATATTTCCCCTCATCTGGGACGCGCCTACCTATGCTGAGGCCATGGTGCTACTGAAGGAGAACTACACTCAGCAGACCAACAAAATCTACGCCAGGCACCTCCTGTCCACGCGGCATCAACTCCCTGGTGAGTCTGTGGAAGACTTCTGGCGTGCCCTGCACACCCTGGCGAGGAACTGCGATTGCCAGGCCGTTTCGGCCATTGAACATTCTGAGCTCCTGATTAGACACGATTTTGTTATGGGCATAGGGTTGGCGTACATCCGCCAGCACCTCTTAGAAGGGGATACCCTCTACCTCGCGGCGACCAGGAAAGTCACGATCTCACTCACAGTTGCTTCCCGCAATGTCCAGGCGTACGCGCCCAACCGCACGGCTCCCCACTCCTGGACATCATGGACCCCGCCAGCGAACACCCCATTGTGGTCCCCACGAGCGACTGCCCCCAACCAACCCCAAGCCTGTGCCGCGCGACAGCCAACCAACCCCGGGGGACCCAAGTGCTACCGTGGGCACCGCCATCTTACCCACCCCAGGACCCCAGGACCCCTGCTCGTCGGGCACCTCATCGGGCCACTCATTGCCTGCAACTACCGCCAACTAGCCAGGGGCCTTCCAACACCAGCCATGTCTCACCTCCATCATGATCGACCAGTCCCGACTGCACAACCTGCCGACCGCGTCGACGACAGTGAAGGTCGATGGGCACAAGACATCATGCCTTCTGGACTCCAGGAGCACTGAGAGCTTCATCCACCCCGGTACGGTAAGGTGCTGCTCCCTCATGGTACACCCCATTAACCAGAAAATCTCCCTGGCCTCAGGATTCCACTCCGTGGAATCCAGGGCGTACAGTTCAGCGGCTTCCGGCTCTACGTCCTCCCCAACCTCTGCGCTGCCTTGCTACTTGGCCTGAACTTCCAGTGCAACCTCCAGAGCCTAACCCTGAAATTTGGCGGGGCCCTACCACCACTTCCTGTCTGCGGTCTCACGACCCTTAAGGTCGACCCGCCTTCTCTGTTTGCAAACCTCACCCCGGATTGCAAACCCGTCGCCACCAGGTGCAGACGGTACAGCGCCCAGGACAGGACCTTCATCAGGTCTGAGGTCCAGCGGCTGCTACGGAAGGTATTGTCGAGGCCAGCAACAGCCCCTGGAGAGCTCAAGTGGTAGTTGTGAAAACTGGGGAGAAAAATAGCATGGTCGATGACTACAGTCAGACCATCAATCGGTACACGCAGCTCGACGCGGGCCCCCTCCCACGCATATCTGATATGGTCAATCAGATTGCACAGTACCGGGTCTTCTCGACAGTGACCTGAAATCTGCCTACCACCAGCTCCCCATTCGCAAGGCAGACCGCCCGTACACCGTGTTTGAAGCGAACGGCCGCCTTTACCACTTTCTTAGAGTTCCCTTCGGCGTCACTAAAGGGGTCTCGATCTTCCAACGAGAGATGGACCGAATGTTTAACCGGTACGGACTGCAGGCCACCTTCCCGTACCTTGATAACGACACCATCTGCAGCCATGACCAGCAGGACCATGACGCTAACCTTTCCAAATTCCTCTACACCGCTAAACTCCTCAACGTAACCCACAATAAGGAGAAGTGCGTGTTCAGCACTAACCGTTTAGCCATCCTCGGCTATGTGGTTCATAATGGAGGTCTAGGGCCCGACCCCGATTGTATGCGCATCCTCATGGAACTCCCCATTCCCCACTGCCCCAAGGCCCTCAAACGATGTCTGGGGTTCTTCTCGTACTACGCCCAGTGGGTCCCTAACTATGCGGACAAGGCCCGCCCACTCATTCACTCCACCGGTTTCCCACTGAAGGCCGAGGCTCACCAGGCCTTCAACCGTATCAAGGCTGACATCGCCATGGCATCGTGCACGTGGTCAACGAGAAACTCCCCTTCCAAGTCGAGAGCGATGCATCAGACGTCGCTCTGGCCGCCACCCTCAACCAGGCATGCAGGCCCGTGGCATTCTATTCACGCACCCTCCATGCTTCCGAAATTCAGCACCCCTCCGTCGAGAAAGAGGCCCAAGCCATAGTAGAAGCTGTGTGACATTGGAGGCATTACCTGGCCAGCAGGAAATTCACACTCCTCACTGATCAACGGTCGGTTGCCTTCATGTTCAACAACACACAGCGGGGCAAGATCAAAAATGATAAAATCTTGAGGTGGAGGATCAAGCTCTCCACCTACAATTACAAAATTTTGTATCGCCCCGGTAAGCTCAACGAGCCCCCTGATGCCCTATCCCGAGGTACATGTGCCAGAGCACAAGTGGACCGACTCAGGACCGTGCACAACGATCTCTGTCACCCAGGGGTCACCCGGTTTTTTCACTTCATAAACACCTGCAATCTGCCCTACTCCATCAAGGAGGTCAGGGCTATCACCAGAGACTGTCAGGTCTATGCTGAGTGCAAACCACACTTCTAACGGCCAGACCGTGCACGCCTGGTGAAGGCCTCCAGCCCCTTTGAACGCCTCAACGTGGGTTTTAAAGGGCCCCTCCCCTCCACCGACCGAAACACGTACTTTCTTAACATGGACGACGAATTATCCAGATTCCCATTCGTCATCCAATGCCCCGATATGACGTCTGCCACCGTCATCAAAGCCCTAAACACAATCTTCGTTCTGTTCGGTTTCCCCGCCTACATCCACAGCGACCGGGGTTCCTCATTTATGAGCGATAAGCTGCGCCAGTATCTGCTCAGCAAGGGCATCGCCTCGAGCAGGACGAACAGCTACAACCCCCGGGGAAAGGGGCAGGTGGAGCGGGAGAATGGGACAGTCTGGAAGGCCGTCCAGCTGGCCCTACAGTCCAGGAATCTCCCGGCCTCCCGCTGGCAGGAGGTCCTCCCCGAAGCCCTTTATTCCATTTAGTCACTCCTTTGCACTGCGACTAATGAAACCCCCCGTGGACGTCTCTTTGCCTTCCCCAGGAAGTCCACCTCCGGGGTTTCGCTCCCAACGTGGCTGGCAGCTCCAGGACCCGTTCTCCTCCATAAGCACATGTGGCTCCACAAGGCGGACCTTTTGGTCGAGAAGGCACAGCTACTCCATGTGAACCCGCAGTACGCCTACGTAGCGTACCCCGATGGCCGTCAAGACACAGTCTCCCTCAGGGACCTGGCGCCAGCTGGGTCCCCACCTCACCCCCTCTGCTCCGGTGCCACCCTTCCTCCCCCCTGACCACAGCCCCTGCTCCAGGACGATCCGTCCTCCCCTTGGTCCCACCTGGGAATGAAGATGAGGTCGACACGCTCCCAGAGTCACCAGCGACTGAACAGATGCCTGCATCGCCACCGGGATGCGGCGTTCATAACAAAGGATCAAGGCGCCCGATAATCTGAATTTGTACACTTTTCCTAAAATGTTAAACATATGCATGTAAATAGTCTTCCACCACCCCCGCTGGACTCTTTTTTTAACAGGGGGTGAATGTGGTAGTCACCACTGTTGTATATATATCACATATGAGGTGTATTGCGGTAAGGCTCCTGGACTACAGGTACGGGTGTAGATCCCTGCCTGCTGGCTCCACCCAGTAGGTGGAGTATAAATGTGTGGGCTCTCCGAGCTGCAGCCATTGCGGCAGTAGCTGCAGGAGGCTACACATCCCTGCGTAATAAAGCCTCGGTTAAACTCTACTCTCGTCTCGTCATAATTGGTAGTGCATCAGAGTGTACACGTTCACCAGGACCACTGATGCCCTGTCCAGGACACCACTGACCATGATGTAGTCTCCTTTGGTCTGTAACTGTCCTCGCCACCGTAAATAAAGTCCTCTTACTTATCAAAATGGCTACCCCCTCTGGCTCTCGGCCCGTAGTATAATGGTAGATCGGAACCAAACATTCAGGTGGTACCTTGTGAAACATTTTCTTAAAATCCATATCAATAGCACACACCATATTCCCCTCATCAACCTTCTCTCTCACCTCATCAAGAAAATAAACTTGTATTGGTGAAGCACCATCTGTCTTTTACAAATTCGATTTGGCTTTCTTTCATTAACTTAACTGTCTTAAAGTGCACGTCGACTTTGTGCATCATATTCCCACATAGCTATTTATGCTTGTAGCACACCAGCCTATTTCACCATGCTTTGTGCAATTACGTATTACGTACATGTATTGTAAACCTGTCTTCGCTTTCCTCATAGTCCATCCCTCTCTAGTACTGTCCAGAACTCTCACTTAATACATTTTATCATTCATTTCTGCTTCCATTTGCTGTTACTCATCCCCATTCTAATTTGTTTAAATATTCCCCAATCACACTCGTGAACTGCCCCGCGAGGACTTTGGTCCTAGTCCTGTTGAGGTGCAACCTGTCTCTTTTGAATAGGTGCCTTCTGTCCCAATACTTTTCCCAAAGGCCATGCTTCGAACCTCACTATCTTCCAATTTCTACTGTGGCTGGTGCATGATACTGGGTGTAATCTAGAGAAGACTACCCTCAATGTTTTACTTTGTAACCTTCTCCCTAACTTCTGAAAATCTAACCTGAGGTCTTCACTATCTGTTCTCTGTGTCATTGGTACTAATGTGTAGCACAACTTCTGGCTGTCTTCCTTCCCTCAGCAGTATATTCTGCACCCTCTCTATGATCTTCTTTAAACTGACACAAAAGGGAAACATCCATGCAAGACTCACAATGCCAGGTATAGAAATGCCTCTCTGTCTCCCAAACTATAGAATCTCCTATAACAAGAGCATCTTTAGCTTTGCTGTTGCCTCTTTTACATTCACTTGCCCATTGGTCCCACAGTCTGGGATGCACTCCTTCAGGGTACCATCACTTCCAGGAGTGTGTAATACTAAGTATCTGTTTGAGATCAGTAAAAAAAGACTCCTGAATTACCTGCCTCTTCCTGCTCCTGTGGATGGCAACCACCTACTATCCTGACCTCTCACTGCCTGTGGGGTGACCACATCCTGGAATGTGCGATTCAAGAGACTCTCATCTCGCTGATGCTCTACAATGACTTCTGGTGTTACTTAACTCAGAAATCCTGGGCTTAAGCTGGAGCTGTTGGAGACACTTCCAACACATATGATCCCGAAGACATCTGAAGTGTCCCAAAGTTCCCACATGGCACAGGAATTGAAAGTAATGGTCTCAGGTGCTTGTCCATGATTTAAAAAGCAACTTCCTGTTCCCTCTTTAACAATCTAGTTACCGCCCAGCTTAAACGTGAATTTTAATCAATGTCTTTGGACCTGCTATGCGCTTATATTCTTATGAAGTCGCTTACTGCTATACTAACCTCGACATCAAATTTCAAAGGAATTACGACAGTTTAGAAAGAGAAAATAGTGTGGAATATTCTATCAATGCCAAATCTTATCGAGGCACCAATTATGAGTTGAACCTCTCTTGTCAATGATTTTTTTTGTTTCTGGGAGCAATATCATTCTGCAATATATGTATTGCCTGTGTTTCAAATTCAGGTATCTGCTACATTTGCACTTTCAAATA
Source organism: Scyliorhinus canicula (assembly GCF_902713615.1). Lineage (NCBI taxonomy): Eukaryota > Metazoa > Chordata > Chondrichthyes > Carcharhiniformes > Scyliorhinidae > Scyliorhinus > Scyliorhinus canicula. The sequence continues at coordinate 114,366,458 of NC_052159.1, read as the reverse complement.
TTGACCATAAAAAAGGGATTCTGCTGTACACTAGTTTGCCCAACATTCAATATGCAGAAATGTTTGCAACTGTAAATGCACACATATGACTCCAATTATTCTAGCTTTTCTATAGATGACCATTAAAGCTTTGCATGCTTCCTGTCTGAAAGGAATCATTGCTCTTACCCCTCCCATTACTTTTAACAGAGAGTCAAATCTGGACCAGATTGAGGCAGATGTGCCCTTTCTCCTTCCCAAGCAGACATTTTTTTCTAGCAATGGTGCTTAATAGAGAATACTTCCGATTCATGTATGGCATAATAATTGTCTGCACATCACAGAAATAATACCTTGTGGCTTTTAACAGCATTCGACTTGTTCATTGCTCAGACATAGAGGGGAAGTGGAGATGTAATGACAGGAATTTCAAACACTGTGTTATTATTCTATTTTAAATTTCCCAGAGCCATGACCTAAAAGTGCTAAAAGCAACTCATTTTCAGACAAGTGGTGAAGGCAGTAAACTGTCAAACCACATGATGTCTAAGACCGCAACTAGAGAGTCAAATAAAGGCCCCCAGTACCCACAAACGCAGTTATTTTAAATTGATCTCATGCCAGACAGAATGCCCTCAAACTTTACTGTGTTCTGGACAATGTAATAGGTGAGACTAATGTGCAAGTAAGGCAGAAAATTATTTAAATGAGGAATTAAATAAACTACAACTTTGGATTGACAGCACTAGATTGCTATGAAGTGTTGGCATTCAGTGTTGGATTTTAACTTTGCAAGTCACTGGGAGCAGAATATGCAAGGCCATGCAGGAGGTGGGGATAGGGGTTTCAGGCAGATGGGGAAATTCAGAAATAAGTGCAGCATGCTTGTCAATGATGTTTTCACAGTATTCTTGTGTCATTCCTGTATTTCCGGCCCTTTAGCTCCATTGGGTACGATGGCAACTCACATCAAGCAATGTCAACTCTCATATTTAAAGGGACACTCCAAATTTGCAATTTGACAAAGTTTGGAGGTACGAATACAAGCAAGTGTTACGGATGTCTGTTCAGCTCTCACAGTGGCTAAGATACTGGACTGAAACCCACAACGTTTTTCAGTTTTAAAACGGTGCGGAAAGATTTATTTGTTCCAGGAGTGATAACATAAGAAATAGGACTTGGTTATTTTATAAAAAAACATTATTAAAACAAAGGAAAAACAATATTTAAACTGCTGTAGTTCAACCCTAAAAACAACAGATTATATGTAGTTTCTTACCCCTACCACACAAGTTTCCATTAAACAGCACCTCAAAAGAACATCCAGCTCTCATTCCTCTTAGCAGGCAAAGGTGATACTTGCATTTCCAAAGCACTTTTTCTGCTGTGAGTGAAGTTCCTTCAGAACCCTTTTTGAAAGCTTGTCTTCATGTCCACTTTCGGTGTCTTTTCAAATTCTTCTCCCCACCTGTTCAACCCCAGAGTCCTTTCTTTTTCGCTCTGAGCTCCGTCCAGTCCCTCAAACAAAGATTCTCTCCTGGGTGTCCAGACCTGGACCCTTTATCATTATGTTGGCAGTTTGATTTCCTACTCTCATTTATAAAAAGGACAGAACCAGGCTATTAATATGCAACTAACCTCGCATTTACGGACAAAAGAGGTAATCAGACTCTGTAATGGGCTAATGGCTGATCAAACAAGAGTGTCACAAAGGACTATGGATCTCAAATGAATCACCCTGGCTGAACAGGGGCATCCTGCGTGTTGCCACTAATGAGTTTAAGTCTGAATGGGAAAATGTAACTCAGGCCAGGTATTGGCTTTTCCCTCTGACTCTATATTAGCAATTTTTCCCTCGGTCTGTTAACCCCTAAATTGCCTAATACAGCTTTCATCCCATTTTTGGACCCTATTTCATAATATTTCCCTCTCGTAACACAAGGAAATTAGAAAAATGTAATCCAGACGTTCATGGACTGCATCTCTTTTTCTTGAAACTACCCTGAATGTGCACAAGGAATTGCAAGATTCCACAGGGAAATATTTTCCCTTACTGATTAAAAGGAGATGCCTGAAGATGAAAGGAAGAAGTTATGACTGGTATTTGCACATGGGGGTAGCAACAGACGTGAGGCTCCAGACTCCTGGATTCCATGCTGAAGGCTTCATTGATGTTTGCAGGACACGAATGGTGAACACAATGGCATTTTAACATACATCTGATGTGCATGTCACCCCAACGCTGTCACTTTGCCTTATCAAGGTGATTCCAGCACATCACTTCTCACACCAACTTCCTTACAGGACACCCAGTCCTCCCTGTCTGTGGGGCAGCAAGGTGGCACAGTGGTTAGCACAGCTGCCTCACGGCGCCGAGGTCCCAGGTTCGATCCCGGCTCTGGGCCACTGTCCATGTGGAGTTTGCACATTCTCCCCGTGTTTGCGTGGGTTTCACCCCCACAATCCAAAGATGTGCAGGGTAGGTGGATTGGCCTCGCTAAATTGCCCCTTAATTGGAAAAAATGAATTGGGTACTCTCAATTTAAAAAACAAAGTCCTCCCTGACTGTGCACTTCCTCACTCATTGCCATCTGTTAATTCATCGACTGAGCCTCATCTTCAACCTTATACAATGTCACACCTCTCTCTCTTAACCACCCTCAACAAATGCTCTCCATCTCTCTGTTCAATACATGCAATTTGTCTGACGCATGGGTCTCTTCTTTCTCTCCTTGCAGGAGAATAAGGCACAGAACACAAGGGTACATTAGAGAACTGTGCCTGATCCCCTTGTTATTCATTTGTGGGGTGCAATCACCACTGGAAAAGTAAGCCTTTATTGCCCAATCCTAATTGCCCTTGAGAAGGTGATGATCAGCCACCTACTGAAACCGCTGCAGCCTATGCATTGGAGAAACACTCACAGTGCTGTTAGGGAGGAAGTTGCAGGATTTTGATTTAGCCAGAGTGAATAAACCGTGATATAGTCACAGGTTAGGTTAGTGTGTGCCTTGGAGGGGAACTTGCAGATGGTGATGATGCTCCTATGTGTCTGCTGTCGTCCTGCTAAGTGGCAGAAAGGGATAAAATAGGTGCCCTAAAAATAATCTGCTCCATTCCCAACCTGGTTAGAAAACCACATCCAGCAGGCTCATCGACCTGCGGTCATAAAATCAAAGTTAAACTGAATTTCAGAACCTGGAATGCCCGAAACCCCGTGGATAATGAGGAAAACAATCGACTGGAAAAGAGAACTGGAGGAACAACATCTCATCTTCCGGTTAGGCACGTGATAGCCTTCAGGTCTCAACATCGAATTCAACAACTTCAGATGATTAGCTCCACCTCACCTAGACCCATTTGTTTTCATCCCATTTCATTTCAATTGTCTCATACCATTTCTTTCTTTCTTGTCTTTCTTAATATATATTTAACCCCCCCCCCCAATCTTATCCACCTTTCCCTACTCCTTCTCCCCTTTGCTCCTCCCTTCCCATCCCCCCACATCTCCATCTGTCACAGTTCACCCTCTGATGTTAGTCCCTCTGCTGTGCGCCTCTCACGCCTTTTGTTCTCCCTGGGGACTGCCATTAGCACTCTTTCCCCTTGGTTTCTGTGTCTATTAGCACTGTGACTCATCTTTCATTCTCACTGCACAGTATAAATATTCCCCACATTCTCTGACTGTTAGCTTTGACAAAGAGTCATTGGACTCAAAATGTTAGCTCTTTTCTCTCCCTACAAATGCTGCCAGACCTGCTGAGATTTTCCAGCATTTTCTCTTTCATTTCAGATTCTGGCATCCGCAATAATTTGCTTTTATCCAGAGAACTGCCTTCGTTGCTTGTGAAATCAGGAACTTCAACATTGACGGCACGGCAGACAACAGCGGGCAAAGGGCAGCTGAAGGAAGATGTCAGTGGTTATACCTTCTTCTGGAGAGGAAAAACTGAGGATTAACCAGGGCACATGGAATTGGTTTTGCCATCAAGAACAAACTCGTTAACCAACTCTGGTAGCTCCCTGTCAGTATCAATGAGCGCCTCATGATCCTCCGTCTACAACTTGCCAAGAACCAGCGGGCAATGTTCGTGAGTGCGAACGGACCAACCCTTGTTGCCAATGATGAGTCCAAAGAAGTCTTCTGCACCACCCTGTACACCATACTCTCCAATATTCATGAAGAAGCCAAGATTATCCTCCTTGGGTTTTCAGCGCCAGAGTTGAAAAGGACTACCAACTGTGGAAAGGAGCGATTGGAAGGGAAGACGTGGGAATTGTAACGCTAGCAGGGTTCTACTGCTTGCCAATTGTGCAGAACATCACCTTGTTATCGCTAACATACTGTTCCACTGTTGAGAAAGATTAACGTTGAGCAGCTTCAAGAGCCAAGCATGCTCATGAGCTTCCAACAATGTCTTCGCCACAATCTCCAATGTGTGCATTCTGATTAAGTAGAGGAAAACTGGAAAGAGCTGAAGATAGCCATCATCTCAAGTTGTGATGAAACCATCAGCTTTACAAGACCACAAAACATCAAGACTGGTTCGATGAGAATGACCATACCATCCAAGACCTCATTGATAAGAAGAGGAAAGCTCTCCACGCCTGGTAAAATGGCACCAACAGCAAAGCAAAGAGTTGAGGTCATCAATTAGCCAGAGGTACAAAGAAGAATTAGGGAAACCAAGAGCAAATGTTGGACTGAGAAAGCTAAGGAGCTGCAACTTCAAGCTGACAGGAATATCATTGTTTCTTCACCAAGGCAACATATGGACCCAATACCCTGGGCCTCAAACCAGCGCAGATTAAGGATGAAACCCTCTTGAGAGACAGAGAAAGCATTAGCCTTGAATGTAGGGAACACTTCAAAGATCAGTGATACACCATAAATGAGGAAGTGTTTGAGGAAATCCCCCAACTCCCCATCAAAGATAATCTTGGAATCCCTACAAACGTGGACAAATTTAAAACCGCTATTAAACGCATGAAGAATGGAAAAGCCACATGAGCGGACGGGATGAAAGAGAAAATGCTGGAAATTCTCAGCAGATCTGGCAGCATCTGTAGGGAGAGAAAAGAGCTAACGTTTCAAGTCCGATGACTGTCAAAGCTCACAGACAGAGAAAGTGGGAAATATTTATACTGTGAAGTGAGAATGAAAGATGAGTCATAGCCACAGAAACCAGGGAAACCTGGTGCTAATGGCCACAGAGACCAGGGGGAAAGAGTGCTAATGGCAGTCCCCAGGAAGAACATAAGATGTGAAAGGTCAAACAGCAGGGAAACTAGCATCAGAGGATGAACTGTAGATGTTGGGGGAGGGGAAGGGGGAAGCAAAAAAGGAAAAGGTGAAGGAAAGGTGGATAAGATTAGGGTGGGAATTAAATATATATTAAGAAAGAAAGAAATGGTAAAAGACAGTTAAAATGAAATGGGATGAAAACAAATGGATCGAGGTGGGATGGAGCTGATCATCAGAAGTTGTTGAATTTGATGATCAGGCTGGAAGGTTGTAGCATGCCTAACCGGAAGATGAGATGTTGTTCCTCCAGTATATAGGAGTGGATGGGATCCCAGTGGAGATTTTCAAACTTGCAGAAGTGGTCACCCATTATTTGCATCAGCTGTTGCTGAAAGTCCAGGAGAGAGAAGAAATTCCTTCCGATTTCAGGGATGCTGTCAGCACCACAATACCTCCAGAAGGCCGGTGTGGATTCTGACCAAACCGTGGAAGATCGGACATGACTTTACTGCTTGTCAACTTCTAGAGAAGTGCCAGGAGCAACATCAACTACTGTACATGGCCTTCGTTGATCTGACCAAGGCTTTTGACTTAATCAATCTTGACATGCTAAGTACAGATGCCACCACAAGGCCCTGGAGACATATTATCAATACTCCCTGAGACGGAAGCCTCCACATCAGCTGGGAGGACAGGCGTACTGTTATGGGCCAGGGTTTAGAGAGCCCCAAAGTGTATCATGGTGTTCAACTGACCCACAACTTTGAATAGATAGTGGTTATGGAGAGCTCATGGTCCTACTCTGCAGGTGTGATGCAACAGAAATCTACAGTACTTTTAAATTAAAATTCTGTTTATTTATGAAACCAATTTATAAACCACTTTATAAACCCACAATAAACATCTTAACAACTATCAACCCGAATAAATTCCCCCAAAGAATACAGTACTCTCTAAGTAACTCTTAATCTTTCCTTGCAACATCCATAAGACAAAAAGAGCCCTCTTTACAGAAAGACATCAGGGGCGAAATTCTCCCCTACCCGGCGGGGTGGGGGGGTCCCGGCGTAGCGGAGTGGCGCCAACCACTCCGGCATCGGGCCTCCCCAAAGGTGTGGAATTCTCTGCACCTTTAGGGGCTAGGCCCGCGCCGGAGTGGCTCCCGCTCCGCCGATGGCACCAAAACCGGTGCGTCGGGGCTGGCCTAAAGGCCTCGCCGGTCCGCGCATGCACCGGAGTGTCAGTGGTTGCTGACGTCACCAACGGTGCATGCGCAGTGGAGGGGGTCTCTTCTGCCTCCGCCATGGTGGAGGCCGTGGCGGCGGCGGAAGAAAAAGAGTTCCCCCATGGCACTGGCCCGCCCGTCAATCGGTTGGCCCTGATCGCAGGCCAGGCCACCGTGGGGGCACCCCCCCGGGGTCCGATCGCCCCGCGCCACCCCCAGGACCCCGGGGGCCCGCTCGTGCCGCAAATCCCACCGGCACAGAGGTGGTTTAAACCACCTTGGCAGGATTGGCCTGTCAGCGGCGGGACTTCGGCCCATCGCTGGCCGGAGAATCGCTGCCGGTGGCACGCCGATCGGCGGGGCGTGATTCCCGCTCCCGCCGATTCCTGGATGGCGGAGAATTCCGGCCACGGCGGGGGCGGGATTTACGCCGGCCCCGGGCGATTCCCAGAATTCCGCCCCAGATTTCACTTCACTACTGAGAATAGTTACCACTTTGAAATCACCAAATGAACATTCAGAAGCTTGCAGAGATTCATACACATCTTGCTGTAATTGCAGCTTTCCAAATCTAAAACAAAACTAAACACACCCTGTAGCAAATAGCCTAAAGCAAAAGTAAAAGCCGGCAGACAGCCCAGCTCCACCCACACTCTGACATCACTGATAAACACCCATTTCTTAAAGGCACATCCACTACAGCTATTTTTATAAACACTAATTTCTTAAAGGTACTCTCACATGACAGTACAAACATCAGTGTCCTTGCTGGATTGAAGATCACCAGCATCGAGGCCGTGATCATCTGAAACCAACTCCACTGGCTGGCCATGTGCTTAGGATGTCAGAGTCCTGATTTCCAAAGCAAATCTCCTTTGCTCAACTCAACAAAGGGTCCAAACAAGAAGGGGACAAAGGAAGCACTTCAAAAACACGCTGAAGGCTTACCTCAAGATTTGCAATGCCTGGGAGACCTTTTCTCAGAAGAAACCTACTTGGAAGAACATCCTGATTGAAGGGACACAATTCTTCAAAGACACCTGTTTGCAAGAGGAGGCCCGGAATAGGAGCCTGTGAAAGGTATAACAGCGTTCTAGAGTCCAAGGACTGATCCCACCTCCAGGAAAAACCTGCCAAGTGTGCAGTCGAAGATGCAGCTCTGGGATCGGGATCCACCAGCCAAACAAGAACCCACAGAACCTATGACCAGTAACACAGAATTTTTTAGTTGGACAATTGTACTCGTTAGCGGGTGATCGCTGAAGAAGAAGATGAGATGTCAGATGTTGTGGGTTGAAAGGTGTTGTCAAAGAAACTTTGGTGATTTGATGCAGTGCAGAATGTCAATGGAACACACTGCTGTCACTGTGTGTCAGTAGTGAAGGGGGGGAGACTGTTTAAGCCAGTGGAAGAGGTGCAAATCAAATGTGCTATTTTCTCCTTGATGGCGTCGAGCTTTGTGACTTTTGTTGGAGCTGCACTCATCCAGGTAAGTGGCAAGTATTCCACGTTGTAGATGGTAGAAATTACTTGGACTTCTGTGGTTTCCAGATCTGAAGAACCCCACTCTCTTCTGGGTGTATCTCCTAATATCAGCTTCCCATTGCTGCTTAATCCATACTCCAGCTTCTCCACTTTCTTGAATGAAGGCAACAAGACAACACATGCCCCAGCATTCCACCACAAGATAATCGTTGTCATAGGTTGTCATTTTGGTGACACAGCTCATTATTTTCATTCGCCAGTGCAATTTACTTCATAGTACTAGTGTTAAAGTTTCTTCTTTATGACACATATTTTCAGCCAGTAAAAATAGGCGTGGTTTCTATATAGCGCCAGTAATTTTAGTCACGCATTCAGGTTGAGAATTTACACAAATAAGAATTGCTACGGACATTTTCCCCATCATTAGCTTCAGTGAAATATATGGCTTTAATTCAATATGTAGTTTGACATTGTTAAAATAAATCATATTAATTAATCAACAAGATGTATTAATAACAATGTACTAAATACCTATCATATCCATGCACTTGGATAGAAGGTTAAATTAATTAAAGTTAAATTTACATATAAAATTAGAGCATCAACATTTTTAATCATACACACATAAATCTTTTATTATGTTCATCCAATTTCAAGGTCTAAATTCAAATTAAATTTTGATGAATGTTCTTTTAAAGGAGCAATGTCTTGAACAAGTCTTTGAAAAGCTTCTCTTTTGTCTGGGGATTGAGAAAGCAACAGTACATGAAATTGAAGCATTGACTGTGAGCGTTGACTGATTGGCAGAGGACAGCTATGCTTAATCCTGCGCTTGCCAGATACAAATGTTTTCAGCAGGGAATGCCGTGTGGAAGTAGGACCTCAGGTCAATTTTTCTTCAGTAAAGAAAACCAACTGAACAGCTTCCATTGCTGCCCGACATGAAACCGAACCAGCCGACATAGACCCATGATTGAACCTGCAGTCCTACAATTGTACTTTCCAAAATATTGGACAGGCAATGCAATAGCGTAAATCAGAATAAAGGTGTTTTAATAAGATTGCCTTGTGTCTGAAATAAAGTTTAAATTGTGTATATATGTAAACAGAATGGCTTATGATCTTGGGATGGTTCCTAACCAATTAAGTTTGAAGTATAGTTAAAGGAAATACAGCAGTCAATATGCACACAGTAAGCTCCCACAGAGAACAATGTGAGGATCAATATATAATCTGTTTTAGTTGTTGGTTGAAGTATAGAAACTGATGGGAGAGGCAACAGGAACGCACGAAAGAATAGAAAAGGACAACTGGTTTATTACGGTATACGCAAATCACAAAACTATAACTCCTCCCCACCGAAGGGCCATCCTCCCTGACCTGAGCCCAAGTCAAGGTTTTATACGGAGTAGATTCCCCCTGCCCCCAATTATTGGGGGAGTTCATATTCAGCTGTGTAAGGGAGTGGGGAGGGGGGGGGTGGATCACATAGAGCACAGTCCTTGGCTCCCAAAGGGCTGTAACAGAAGGATATGTATTAGCCAAGAAAACTAGGAGAATTCCATTGTCTCCCTTTATTACAGTACTACGGGGTCTTTTACATCCATCTTGAAGAGGATGTAAAAGTTGATCCAAAAAACAGCACAGTACTCCTTCAACACTATACAAAAGTGTCAGCTCTATTGTGTGTTAAGTCTATGGAATGGGGCTTGAACTCATAACCTTTTAACTCGGGAGGCAGGTGAGCTACCACCTGTGTCAAGGCTGACACGCTGGTGTCAAATTTTGCCAAAAATGTTTTTCAGATAGATATCGGTCCATTTGTGTTTTTTGCCATGCTTTCACACATACTAATTGTGTTCATGCTGGCACAAATCCCAAGTACATGTTATTATGCTCAGTTTTGGTATTTTCTGCCACAGCACCCAATTAATCAACCTCTCCATCCTAGCACAGTACACGGCTGTGATCTGAACTTCAGTGTGTTTTTGATTTATACATCTGTTTTTTCTATTATGCAATGGTTTCATTCCTTCTTGTTCCATATTTGGAAGTAATACCAATGCAGCATATTACCAACTTTAGGACTCACAGGAAAGTAGCTGACAGAGCAGGATTCCAATGTATATGGGAAATATCTGTGTGGGGTTTAAACTCTCTTCCTGTGTCTGCGTGGGTTTCCTCCGGGTGCTCTGGTTTCCTCTCACAGTCCAAAGATGTGCAGGTTAGGTGGATTGGCTATGCTATTTTTCCCTTAGTGTCCAAGGATGTGCAGGCTTAGTGGGATTACAAGGATAAGGCAGGAGTGTCGGTCTATGTAGGGTGCTTTTTCAGAGGTTCGGTGCAGACTTGATGGGCTGAACGGCCTGCCTTCTGCATTGTAGGGATGACAGACTCAGAAAGACAGACACTGAAGATTGGTATGGAGGGGATCACCCACTCTCACAACCCTATCAGATAGAGTTGCAGCACAAAAGCTTCTGTTGGGTGAATTACACGATGGCTGATGTGAGGTCTTGACCTTCTCCCTTTTTGGTACTAGTACATGCGTGTGTCGTTGTGCATTCTATCTTCAGTTGTGTAGGTGCCTGAATATCTTTCTTAGTTACTTAAAGTGGAATTAGATTTTAGCTCTGCTGTCATTCCTACAAGTTCCTTCATACATGCAGATATACATGAGTATTTGACATACGATTGCAATTCGGTCAAAGTACAAAAACAAAGTAATGTAGATACTAGAAAGCTGAAATAAAAACAACCAGTGCTAACCTTGACTGAACATGCAGCATGCAAGTTTTGATTTTGACAATAACTGGGAGTGCAGTGCTTGGTTGTAGATCAGCTTGGATCAGGCATAGGTATCTCATGGTTCCTGTTGTAAATCAAACCCCATAGGCATATTGATATGTTTAATATACGCCAACCAATGTATTTCTGCAATTTAACTTATAACAATACTGAAAGCAAAGGATTCTAGCTCCGTGTTATTAAAAACAGCATGCACATTTGTGCTGATTAACTGCTGAGTGATTGATCACATAAGCTTCCTTAAAAACTCTAGAATTTCAAAGTTTGTTTCTGTGTTTATACCAGAAGCATTGAAGGCACTTGCAGTGGATTCTCTGCCTTCACTCTCCAGGTGGACTGTGATGGAATATAGGAGCTGGAGTAGATATTGTAAGGGCCATGAAGAATCCACACTGAGTTTGTTGAAACAAAAACTTATATACTGCCATTATTTTCAGCACCAGTAGTTCTCTACTGGGTCTTCTCCAGCCGGTGCCTTACTGGCCTACTCTATTTATACATAGCCAGGGCTTGTTAACGGTCCTCAGCCCCCTTGAGGGGGGAGTTTATATTCTGCAAGTTCTACGGGGTAGTTAATCATCCTACTCGTAAGATCCACATGGGTTATAACAGTAGGGCGTTAACCTGTAGAGCCTGCTCTGCCATTCAATATGATCATCCACTTCAGTGCTTGTTTCCCTACAGTTTCCCCAGATCCCTTTATGTCACTGGAATTTAAAAACTGGCAATCTCTCAGTTAAACATACTTAATGATTGACATTCTACAGCCTCTGGGGTAGCGAATTCCAAAGATTCATTGCCCTGAGTAAAAGATTTCTCCTCATCTCAATTAAGGGTGGCCTCGCAGAACCACATCCCTAATTTACATCTACCCAGTGTATCCATTTCAGTAATTTGTAAGTTTCAATGAGATTACCTTTCATTCCTTAAAACGCTAGAGAATACAGGCCCAGTTCCCCCATTTCTCTTCATAGGACAGTCCACCATCCCAGGAACAAGTCTGTTCACCCTTCGTTGCAATCCCTTTATTGCAATAATATCCTTCCTAAGGCCCAAAATTGCACACAGTACTTCAGCTGTAGTCTCCAGGGATAGTCTAAAGAGACCACAACAATTGTGTGAAAGATACAATGGTGAAGATCTTTCCAGGGTTGGAACACAGCTTTGTACCAGTCTGTAGTGCTACTTTTCTGGAGGTTGTTATGTTGGGTGTACAAGCCATCCAATTCAAATTCAAGCTCTGTATGGTGTTTATTCGATCTGAAGTGGAGATGGTCGATAGCTTTAAGTTCCTGGGGGTCACCATCACCAACAGTCTATCCTGGTCCAAAGCATTGCCAGTGACCCCTCACACCCAGGCTTTGCCCTCTTCCAAACCGTCAGGCAGAAAATAGAGAAGTCTGAAGACCCGCTCATTCAGACATAGGAACAGCTTCTTCTCCACAGGTACTAGACTCCTCAACGACTCTCATTCGGACTGATCTGTTCTCTGTAAGAACACAATTCACAATGCCCGATTCTGCACTTGCTTGTGTATTTGCTTTGTTTGATCCTTGTTCTGTACCGTAAACAATCACTATTTGTTGATGTACTTTGTCGATTGTTAGAATAGAATAGAATAGAACAGTACAGCAGAGAACAGGCCCTTCATGTTGTGCCGAGCCATGATCACCCTACTCAAACCCACGTATCCACCCTATACCCGTAACCCAACAACCCCCCCCCCCCCCCCTTAACCTTACTTTTATTAGGACACTACGGGCAATTTAGCATGGCCAATCCACCTAACCCGCACATCTTTGGGCTGTGGGCGGAAACCGGAGCACCCGGAGGAAACCCACGCACACAGGGGGAGGACGTGCAGACTCCACACAGACAGTGACCCAGCCGGGAATCGAACCTGGGACCCTGGAGCTGCGAAGCATTTATGCTAACCACCATGCTACCCTGCTGCCCCCAAGATTGTTCTTTTTGGCTACTATGTACGCACTGTATACCTTCCCTTAGCCGCTGAAAAATGCTTTTCAGTTTACTTCGCTACATGTGACAATAAATCAATCAATCACACAATTTTTATATCTAATTGACAGCTCTGGTTGAATTTTTTTTCTTTTTAAAAAAATTTAGAGTAGCCAATTCATTATTTCCAATTAAGGGGCAATTTAGCATGGCCAATCCACCTACCCTGCACATCTTTGGGTTGTGGGGGCGAAACCCACGCAAACACTGGGAGAATGTGTAAACTCCACACGAACAGTGACCCAGAGCCAGGATCGAACCTGGGGCCTCGGCGCCATGAGGCAGCAGGGCTAACCCACTGCGCCACCGTGCTGCCCTGGTTGAATTTAAATGATGCATTTAAATCTTGTTTGTCCCATTAGCAAAATAACTTTTCAGTTTGTCCTGTAAAAATTGGATCAACTATCTAAAACTATCTATCGATGTGGGCAGCATGGTAGCATAATGGTTAGCACTATGGCTTCACAGCGCCAGGGTCCCAGGTTCGATTCCCGGCTTGGACCACTGTCTGTGCAGAGTCTGCATGTTCTCCTTGTGTCTGCGTGGGTTTCCTCTGGGTGCTCCACATTCCTCCCACAAGGAAAGACGCGCTATTAGATAATTTGGACTTTCCGAATTCTCCCCCTGTGTCCCTGAAAAAGCCGGAATGTGGCGACTGGGGGCTTTTCACAGTAACTTCATTGCAGTGTTAATGTAAGCCTACTTGTGACAATAAAGATTATTATTATTATAAATTTTTTTTAAAAACGGCCTGCATTCACATAGCTCCTTTCAAGACCACCTGAAATCCCAAAGTGCTTCAGAGCCAATCATGTACTTTTCAATTGTAGTCACTGTTGTAATGTAGAACCTGTAGACAGAAGGGAGAAATAGACAAGAAAAAATAACATGTCAGCAACAAACGATCATGTAAGGATTAATATTCAGGCTGTGTGTTAATTGTGTAGTTGCATTGCAATTGAGCAGAGCAGATGCAATTGCTTCTATATCTGCTAAGTTTACAATATCGGTGTACGAACACTGAGCCAAAAATAAGATGACAAAGGTTTTCTGTTAAATTCTCAGGCTTGCTCCGAGTTAACTAGAATTTGGGTAGGTTAAGGCACACATATAGGTAATAGAAACCGAGAACTTTACCCAGTAATCTGAGGGACTCGACCTATGAAAAGTATCTCGAGTCAGATTTCACATTCTCATTGGGCTCAAATCTGGTCCAAATGGATTGCTGCCCATCATCGAACCCACCTGATATTCATTGAAATGAACAGACAGGCGATAAAAGGGTAAAATTAACCCTGAGAGTAGAAGTGGTAACAAATCTTTTTCTCGGTCAATGAAGGAGCTACATGGGTAATTATTAGGCTGTTGAAAGAACCCAAAACTAGACACATATTTTACAAGCTGCAGGAGAGAGAAGAAGAAAACACATTTTTGTAGTGAGTGAATGATGAACGGCTTGAGCATTACAGAATGGCTATATGGCATGCAATAAAAGCAAACCACATGTATTCAATGTTGTTTTCTCAGTCAATCCCTATCACTGCCCTTTGAACTATGCCAGACTTTGTTTAACTTTCTAACTGCCTGGAGGTGTAGAAGGTTCCTGTAATTTGCAAAATCAGTTTCAGGAAGGATTTTTTTTGCCAGACTAAATCTGACTGTCCCTTATTGCTTTCGCATGATTCTACCCCCTCAAAGAAGTTTATTAATACACTGTTTTGATGCACCATTGTTAAGTAATTTAAGATTAGAACCAGTTAGCCGCAAAACTACACTGTGCTACTTGTTTTAATTTGGGGGGTTTTGTATTTCATTGACAAATCACTATGATTTTCAATCTGCCAAGCATCATTGGTTTCACAAAACCCAGATAAAATTGACTCGGAATATTTTGTTGAATAATAACAAAACAACTTATTGTGGTCAGTTCTCCAATTCTGTGTTTCCCATGAGAAGTCATGCACAAATAGTGCAGGTTAGATAAAGGACAATAACATTGTAGCACTGACTCTAAACTTTGAGTCACAGCTCCCTCCTGTAGTCTGTAATTTCTTTTTTTTAAAATAATTTTTATTCAACTTTTTCAACAACAAATTTTCTCCCAACAATAAAATAAACAAGGCATAGAAAAAACAGAAAGAAAAGCCCCTCCCCCCAATACAAAGCAATAAATTAAATACAAAAAAAGAAAGTAACAGACATATAGTTGCAAAAACAAATCCCCTTAACAGACCCATAATCCCCCCCCCCCTCCCCCCCCCCACCCCCGGGTTGCTGCTGAGGTTGACCACCCCCTAACACTCCGCCAGGAAATCAAGAAAAGGTTGCCACCGCCGGAAGAACCCTTGCACCGACCCCCTCAGAGAAAACTTGACCCTCTTCAGTTTGATGAACCTGGCCATGTTGTTAATCCAGGATTCCGGGCTCGGGGGCTTCGCGTCCCTCCACTGTAAAAGAATCCTGTGCCGGGCTACTAGAGACACAAAGGCCAGGGTACCGGCCTCTCTCGCCTCCTGCACTCCCGGCTCCGATGCTACCCCAAAGATCGCGAGTCCCCAGCCCGGTTCCACCCTGGAACTGACCACCTTGGACAAGGCCCCCGCCACCCCCTTCCAGAACCCTTCCAACGCTGGACACGCCCAGAACATGTGGGTGTGATTTGCCGGGCCTCCCGAACACCTACCACACCTGTCCTCATCCCCAAAGAACCGGCTCAGCCTGGTCCCAGTCATATGCGCCCTATGCAGCACCTTCAGCTGAGTTAAGCTGAGCCGTGCACAAGAAGAGGTCGAATTCACCCTCCCCAGGGCGTCCGCCCACGTCCCCTCGTCAATCTCCTCCCCCAGCTCCCCCTCCCACTTCGCTTTCAGCTCCTCCTCCGAGGCCACCTCCCCCTCGTGCATCACCTGATAAATTGCCGAGATCGAGTCACTACCCCCACCCAGTGCTGGTCCCGCCCACTGCGCCTCCAGCGCGGGAAGAAAGCCCGCGCTTCCATCTCAGATCCCGCCCCCCCCAACCCAACACGTGGGAAAAAGAAGGGTGCGTGACCCAGCGGGCCCCCGAACAGCTCCCCAGCCCTCCACCAGTGAAAAACAAGAAAGCACCAGAATAGATAAATAACAGCCCCAAAAAGCGAAAAAGCAAAAAACAAAAAGGCATCAACAAACACAACCAGAAAAACGAAAGGATACCAAGGAGGACAAGGCCTCTGGACTATGTACATCAGTCCCCAGCCCCCCAGTCCTCAGTTCGAGTCCAACTTCTCTGCCTGGACGAAGGCCCAGGCATCCTCCAGGGAATCGAAGTAAAGCTGGCGATCTTTATAAGTGACCCAGAGGCGAGCAGGCTGTAGCAGGCCAAACTTCACCCCCTTCTTGTGAAGCACTGCCTTCGTCCGATTAAAACCAGCCCTTCTCTTCGCCACCTCCGCGCTCCAATCCTGGTAGAACATAGAACATAGAACAGTACAGCACAGAACAGGCCCTTCGGCCCTCGATGTTGTGCGGAGCCATGATCACCCTACTCAAACCCACGTATCCACCCTATACCCCCAACAACCCTCCTCTTAACCTTACTTTTTAGGACACTGCGGGCAATTTAGCATGGCCAATCCAACTAACCCGCACATCTTTGGACTGTGGGAGGAAACCGGAGCACCCGGAGGAAACCCACGCACACACGGGGAGGACGTGCAGACTCCGCACAGACAGTGACCCAGCCGGGAATCGAACCTGGGATCCTGGAGCTGTGAAGCATTTATGCTAACCACCATGCTACCGTGCTGCCCCAAATAAATCCGGATCTCTGCATTCTCCCACTTGCTGCTCCTCTCCTTCTTCGCCCATCTCAGCACACTCTCGCGGTCAACGAAGCGGTGAAAACGGACCAGCACCACCCGAGGCGGCTCGTTTGGCTTGGGTTTCCTCAACAGCACTCGATGGGCACCCTCCAGCTCCAAGGGCCCCTGGAACGACCCCGTGCCCATTAACGAGTTCAACATCACGGCCACATAGGCCCCCAAGTCTGAACCTTTCAGCCCCTCCGGGGGGCCCAGGATCTGCAAATTCTTCCGGCAGGAGCGGTTCTCCAGCTCTACCATCCTCGCTAGCCATTTCTTGTGGAGCGCTTTGTGCGACTCCACCTTCACTGCCAGGCCTTGGATTTCATCCTCATTCTCCGAGGCCTTTTGCCGTAGCTCTCGGATCTCTGCACCCTAAGCCGTCTGAGTCGCCATGAGCTTGTCCAGCGAGGCCTTAAACGGTTCCAAAAGCTCAGCCTTCAGCTCTCTGAAGCAGCGCTGAAGCAGCTCCTGCTGCTGCTGTGCCCACTGCTGCCACGCTGCCAGTTCCCCGCCCGCCACCATCTTGTTTCTCCTGCCTCGCACCTTTCTCTGCTCCAAAGCCAATTCTTTAACCGTTCCGCTCCTGGCCCAGTCCATCCACCGGCAGATAAGCGCAGTGGATGTGTTCCCACACCGGGAGAAATCCAGCCAGCACCACTACGGACCCTTAAAAGAGCCCAAAAGACCGAAAATAGCGGGAGCTACCGAACGTGCGGCTTAGCTCCGCATCACCGCAACCTGAAGTTCCTGTAGTCTGTAATTTCAATCAATTAATGCAATTAACCCCAAGACAAATTACCAGGGATGAAGAATGAGGTAAATGTCTATGTCGGTGGGCAAAGAAGAAAGTTGGCTGATGCTTTCAATGAATTGAAAACCAAATCAAGTTTGAACGTTTCCTTTTTATTTATAGTTTCCTCGGAACAAAGGAACAGCAGCAGGCCTGTTCTGCCAATCAATTAGATCATAGCTCATCTGTATTTCAACTTCATTTTACAAGTCTTTGTTACATATCATTAAATACCTTTAACGAACAAAAATCCCTGTTGACCTAGCATCAACTAGGAGGAGAGAGTCCCAGATTTCCAATAATAAAAATTGCTCCTGATTTCACTTTTAAATGAACTTAACTTTCTGGATCTTCCGTTGCACGATTGGGCTTTGCTGTGCAAGTTCTAGCTTGATGAATTTACCTACAGAAAAACAAGACTGTCTGGAACTTACTAAGGAGATAAGATCAAAGGCGGAGCCTCTGCAAGACCTCTTCTGTGCTTCTGGGTCTCTTCATGTTATTGTTTGGCATATTTGGGTAGCATGGGTGGGAAGGGCAGGGTGTAAAATTTCATCCCAAAATGCAGCAGCTGTATTCTTGAGAAATTTGTGTTTAACTTTAATTATTAGGCTTATGTAACAGATTGGCACTGGATCTGAAATTAAAACAGAAAATGCTGGATAAACTCAGCGGGTCTGGCAGCATCTGTCGAGAGAGATACAGAGTTAACATTTTGAGTTCATATGACTCTTCTACAGAACTGGTGAGGGATAGAAAAGTAATTAATTCGATCACTGGATAGGGTAGCACGGTGGCGCAGTGATGACCACTGCGGCCTCACCGCGCCGAGGTCCTGGGTTCGATCTCGGCACTAGTCACTGTCCCTATGGAGTTTGCACATTATCTGCACGGGTATCACCCCCACAGCCCAAAAATATGTGCCAATTGAACCACCTCTGGTGACGGCGGGATCGGCGGCGCAAGCGGGCACCCGGGATCCTGGCGGGGGGGCGGGGAGCGATCGGACCCCGGGGGGTGCCCCCACGGTGGCCTGGCCCGCGATCGGGGCCCCCCGCTCAGACTCCGGGCCAGTACGTGAATTGGCCATGTTAAATTGCCCCTTTATTGGAAAAAAATTGGGTACTTTAAGTTTATATTTTAAAAAAGTATATAGCTTGAGAGAGAGTTGCGGCAGAATAGAAGGTCAAGGATCAGTGGAGCTAAGGAGAGATTGAAAAAAATGTCACAGACACAAGTTGTTAATGATGGCCTTGAGGACTGAAAAGGTGCGAATTGTGATAAGATAGCAAGTAACAAAGGTAAGGATCTGGATCTGTGTGAGTGGGAATGATATGATACTTGAACAACTTTGCTATTCTTGTCTGGAGTCTGGATTACCCGACAATTGATATGCAAGTTGGACGCAAACAGGCTCAATGCTTGGAAAACTTTGCAAAAGTGTGGGAGATTTAATTTTGTTCACAAAAACCCATAAAACAAATTTCTGAAGGCAGAGGTTGGATTCTGAAACTGGAGGACATGAGAAGACAGTTATAGTTGAGAATAATCAGGCATGTTGGTATCTAGCATCAAGCAATGTGAGAATGTGAAGTCATTATGCTGAAGTTATTGTACAAGGATAGACGGTAAAGATGGAATGTTTGATAGAGGGTAAATGCTGAGGGTCTAATATGGACAATGCGTACTTATTCACACTATGTGGCATTGCCATAAAACCCCTTTCAGTTGTACAGTGGGAATTCATGCACATAATTTCACAAGTCCTCATTCTTCCAGTGGAGCGGGCAGGGAGGCGAGCAATTTTTGGAGGGGAGAGCTGGCAGGTAAGCTGAGTTTTTGATTTTTAACTTACTTTTTCGGAGCAGGAAACCGGAAGTCGGCCATGGGGAGACCTGGGAAGGTTGTATTACCCAATAAATTTGAACGGTGAGGAAATCCGAGACACTACACGTGTCATGTCTCCCACCCTCTCTCCTTCTCCAACAAAAAGACTCAGTGCTGTGAGCAGGTAAGCTATTTACTTTTTTTTTACTGGGAGACTAAGTAGAGGTGATGGCAGCTAGTGCATGGAATGTTCCTCCTGCAGAATGTTCGAGGTAAATGAGAACACTGCTGTCCTTGCTGACTTCACCTGCAGGAAGTGCAGCCATCTTCAGCTCCTCACAGACCGTGGGCGGGATTCTCCCCTACCTGGCGTGACGGGGGGGTCACGGCGTAGGGGAGTGGCGCCAACCACTCCGGGGTCGGGCTTCCCCAAAGGTGGGGAATTCTCCGCACCTTTGGGGGCAAGCCCCGCGCCGGAGCGGTTGGCACCAAAGGACTGGCGCAAAAAACCGACGCCCCCGGCAGCGGGGCTGGCCGAAAGGCTTTCGCCATGGCGAAAGAGTGCACCCAGGGCACTGGCCCGGAGTCTGAGCGGGGGGCCCCGATCGCGGGCCAGGCCACCGTGGGGGCACCCCCCGGGGTCCGATCGCTCCCCGCCCCCCCGCCAGGATCCCGGGTGCCCGCTCGCGCCGCCGATCCCGCCGTCACCAGAGGTGGTTCAAACCTCGGCGGCGGGAGAGGCCTCCCAGCGGCGGGACTTCGGCCCATCGCGGGCCGGAGAATCGCCACAGGGGCCTCGCCGATCGGAGTGGCGAGATTCCCGCCGCCGCCACTTCCCAGGTGCCGGAGAATCTCTGCCACGGCGGGGGCCGGATTTTTGGTGGCCCCAGGTGATTCTTCGACCCTGCTGCGGGTCGGAGAATTTTGCCCCGTGTTAGGGAACAGGGGCTGGAGCTGAATGAACTGAGGATCATTTGGGAAGCTGAGGGGGTGATAGATAGAAGCTACAGGGACATAGTTACACCTGAGAACAAACGTAGCTGGGTAACAGTTAGAGGTGGGAAGAGGAGGAAGCAGTCAGTACAGGGATCCCTTGTGGTTGTTCCTCTCAACAATAAGTATATCTCTTTGGATACTGTTGGGGGGGATTACCTAGCAGGGGTAGGCTGCAGTGACCAGGTCTTTGGCACGAGGTCCGGCTCTGGGGCTCAGAAGGGAAGGGGGGAGATTAGGAGAGCACTAGTTATAGGGGACTCAATAGTTAGAGGTACAGCCAGGCGGTCCTATGGGCATGAGCGAGACTCTCGGATGGTTTGTTGCCTTCCAGGTGCCAGGGTCCATGACGTTTCAGATTGTGTTTTCAGGATCCTTAAGGGGGAGGGGGAGCAGTCAGAAGTGCACATTGGTACCAACGACGTAGGTAGGAAAGGGGTGTGGATGTAACAAACGAGTTTAGAGAGTTAGGCTGGAAGTTAAAAGCCAGGACAGTCAGAGTTGTCATCTCTGGTTTATTGCCGGTGCCATGTGATAGCGAGGCTAGGAATAGGGAGAGAGTGCAGTTGAACACGTGGCTGCAGGAATGGTGTAGGAGGGAGGGCTTCAGGTATTTCGATAATTGGAACGCATTCTGGGGAAGGTGGGACATGTACAAGCAGGACGGGTTGCATCTGAACCAGAGGGGCACCAATATCCTGGGAGAGAGGTTTTCTAGTACTCTTCGGGAGGGTTTAAACTAATTTGGCAGGGGAATGGGAACCTGATTTGTAGTACAGCAACTAAGGTAGCCGATGTTCAGGATGCCAAAGCACGTAGTGAGGCAGCGAGGAAGGTAACACTGACAAAGGAGAGTACTTGCAACGGCATTTCCGACAGCGTCAACACATTGCCTCAGGATCACAGAATCCCGCCCTCTATGTTTCAAGACTCAAAACAATAAATGAACTTGATAAACACGTGAAGAAGAAAGTAGTAGATGATCAAGTGAGTGGAATTGAGTGGAAACTCTTTAGATCAAATAGTTTGGATCGGGTGGTGTTTGTGCAGTGTTTCCAGGAACCTTTTCTAACACAGTATGTATATTGTCCTACGAGAGGGGAGGCCATATTGGATTTGGTACTTGTTAATGAACCAGGGCAAGTGATAGATTTGTTAGTGGGGCAGCATTTTGGAGATAGTGACCACAATTCTGTGACTTTCACTTTAGTAATGGAGAGGAATAGGTGCGTGCAACAGGGCAAGGTTTACAATTGGCGGAAGGGTAAATACGATGCTGTCCGACAAGAACTGAAGTGCATAAGTTGGGAACATAGGTTGTCAGGGAAGGACACAATTGAAATATGGAACTTATTCAAGGAACAGATACTACGTGTCCTTGATATGTATGTCCCTGTCAGGCAGGGAAGAGATGGTCGAGTGAGGGAACCATGGTTGACAAGAGAGGTTGAATGTCTTGTTAAGAGTAAGAAGGATACTTATGTAAGGCTGAGGAAACAAGGTTCAGACAGGGTGCTGGAGGGATACAAGATAGCCAGGAGGGAACTGAAGAAAGGGATTAGGAGAGCTAAGAGAGGGCATGAAAATCTTTGGCGGGTAGGATCAAGGAAAACCCCAAGGCCTTTTACACAGATGTGAGAAATATGAGAATGACTAGAGTAAGGGTAGGTCCGATCAAGGACAGTAGCGGGAGATTGTGTATTGAGTCTGAAGAGATAGGAGAGGTCTTGAACGAGTACTTTTCTTCAGTATTTACGAATGAGAGGGGCCATATTGTTGGAGAGGACAGTGTGAAACAGACTGGTAAGCTCGAGGAGATACTTGTTAGGAAGGAAGATGTGTTGGGCAGTTTGAAAAACATGAGGATAGACAAGTCCCCCAGGCCTGACGGGATATATCCAAGGATTATATGGGAAGCAAGAGATGAAATTGCAGAGCCGTGGCAATGATCTTTTCATCCTCACTGTCAACAGGGGTGGTACCAGGGTATTGGAGAGTGGCGAATGTTGTGCTCCTGTTCAAAAAAGGGATGGGGATAACACTGGGAATTACAGGCCAGTTAGTCTTACTTCGGTGGTAGGCAAAGTAATGGAAAGGGATTTCTGAGCATCTGGAAAGACACTGCTTGATTAGGGATAGTCAGCATGGATTTGTGAGGGGTAGGTCTTGCCTTACAAGTCTTCTTGAATTCGTTGAGGAGGTGACCAAGCACATGGATGAAGGTAAAGTAGTGGATGTGGTGCACATGGATTTTAGTGAGGCATTTGATAAGGTTCCCCATGGTAGGCTTATGCAGAAAGTAAGGAGGCATGGGATAGTGGAAAATTTGGCCAGTTGGATAACAAGCTGGCTAACCGATAGAAGTCAGAGAGTGGTGGTCAATGGCAAATATTCTGCCTGAAGCCCAGTTACCAGTGGTGTACCGCCGGGATCAGTTCTGGGTCCTCTGCTGTTTCTGATTTTCATTAATGACTTGGATGAAGGAGTTGAAGGGTGGCTCAGTAAATTGCAGATGATATGAAGATTGGTGGAGTTGTGGATAGTGAGGAGGGCTGTTGTGGCTGTAGGATGCAGAGCTGGGCTGAGAAGTGGCAGATGGAGTTGTACCCTGAAAAGTGTGAGGTTGTCCATTTTGGAAGGACAAATATGAATGCGGAATACAGGGTTAATGGTAGGGTTCTTGGCAATGTGGAGGAGCAGAGAGATCTTGGGGTCTATGTTCATAGATCTTTGAAAGTTGCCACACAAGTGGATAGAGCTGTGAAGAAGGCCAATGGTGTGCTAGCGTTCATTAGCACAGGGATTGAATTTAAGAGCTGTGAGGTGATGATGCAGCTGCACAAAACTTTGGTAAGGCCACATTTGGAGTAATGTGTGCAGTTCTGGTCGCCTCATTTTAGGAAGGAAGTGGAAGCTTTGGAAAAGGTGCATAGGAGAGTTTCCAGGATGTTGCCTGGAATGGAGAGTAGGTCTTACGAGGAAAGGTTGAGGGTACTCGGCCTTTTCTCATTAGAACAGAGAAGGATGAGGGGCGACTTGATAGAGGTTTATAAGATGAGCAGGGGAATAGATAAAGTAGACAGTCAGAGACTTTTTCCCCTGGTGGAACAAACCATTACAAGGGGACATAAATTTAAGGTGAATGGTGGAAGATATAGGGGGGATGTCAGAGGTAGGTTCTTTAACCAGAGAGTAGTGGGGGCATGGAATGCACTGCCTGTGGAAGTAGTTGAGTCGTAAATATTCGGGACCTTCAAGCGGCTATTGGGTAGGTACATGGATTACGGTAGAATGATGGGGTGTAGATTAATGTGTTCTTAATCTCGGACAAAAGTTCGGCACAACATCGTGGGCTGAAGGGCCTGTTGTGCTGTATTTTTCTATGTTCTATGTTCTAAGTCTGTAAGTATAGATATGACCCAAAAATATATGTGGATCTGTGAAGATGTAGCATTAATGCAAAAACAGAAAATGCTGGATAACCTCAGCAGGTCTGACAACATCTGTGGAGAGAGAATGGAGCAACGTATGAAGTCTGGATCACTCTATGTCAGAGTTAGAGAGAATTAGAAATAGGGTCATAATTTCACTGTTGGGTGGGGGGGGGGGGGTGGGGGGGGTGGTGGTGGGGGTGGGGGGGGGGGCGGTGGGAGGGGGGGGTGGGGGGGGGGGTGAAGTGGTGGGGATGGATAGGGGGCCAGCAATAGATAGAGATTGACAATGATGTCATGGCAGAAAGACAAAAGTCTTGTAAATGAGGGTGATTAAGGCTAAGATGGGGCTGATTGTGACGCAGAAAGAGATTACAATGTATTAATGCCTGTTGCCCCTCCCTCCCTTCTAATGACAAAGGCATTGAGGTTGAGCTAACCACAAAATGTTCCTGCAGGGGAGCTTATATTATTAGAAAAGTTGATAATTACTCAGTTTTGAGTATAAAGGAGCCTCCTGTTGGTCATATTTGGGGAGGTCGTAATGAGACCTATTATGTGTAACTGAATGAACAGATTATGGAATGAAAAGGAAAGGGGGAAAAAGTTGTACTTGTAAAATATTTTATGGGACAAGATTTCACCATATAATCAGAACCAAGAAATGTCTTGATGTTCCTTCAGATTTATCTGTGAATGTTTCATATCTCAATCGAAAATATGATGATTTTTGATAATAATACTGTATCATATTTTCCCCAAGTGCTGTAATTTCTAACTGTAGAGAAAATCAATAACCATTTACTTAAAATAATGATCACGAGGAGGGGGCATGATTGAAGGGAGATTTTTGGCTGTTAAACTACAGTTAGAATCAAAGCCTTTTGGAGAAGAGAGGCTCAGAAGAGGGAAGGAGGGGGACGAATGAAGAGTTGCAGAGAGGATTCAGAAGATGAGAGCAGAGCACAGGACAAAGAAGAGGTATAAAATGTGGCCAAGAGCGAAGGGTTAAGGAGAAGGAGAGAGAAGTGGAGGAGAGGAGGGATGAGTGAGAAAGAAAAGAAAGCAGAAGAGCGAATATGACTCAAAAGAAGAGAAACGCAGATGAGAGGGAAGGGCTGTGATAGAATTGTGATAGAAAGCGAGTGGAGAGAAGAAGGAGAAGAATGTACAAAAAGAAAGTTATACTGCAGTGATAAATGTCAGCAGATTTCTCATGGCATTGCTCACAGAATGTGATGCAAGAAATATATTTGCTACACATGGCATATTATATTGAAGATTTTAAAATATTACAGATGTATTTGTTACTGCAATACTTAGCTCAGTTCACGATGCAGAGCGAGGCCAGCAGTGTGGATTCAACTCCTGTACCCGCTGAGTTTATTCATTAAGGCTCCGCTTTCTCAATGTTGCCACTCGCCCGAGGAGCGATGACCCTCACGTTACGTCACCATCACTTAGCTCAACCTCTCAAAGGGGAAAGTGCCCTATGGTCCTGTTGCCAATCACCACCAGAGTCACCAATAATGTTACCAATTAATAATGATGCTCTTTAGAGTCGCCAGGTATCAAATAATACCACCACAAGACTTTACCGGATATCGATCAAAGGTCCACATAACCAGTTAGTCAGTTCAAGTTCAAAAATGGTTTATTTACACACAAGGATTACTTAGAACATAGAACAGTACAGCACAGAACAGGCCCTTCAGACCTCAATGTTGTGCCGAGCCATGATCACCCTACTCAAACCCAACAACATCCCCCTTAACCTTACTTTTATTAGGACACTACGGGCAATTTAGCATGGCCAATCCACCTAACCCGCACATCTTTGGACTGTGGGAGGAAACCGGAGCACCCGGAGGAAACCCCGCACACAGGGGGAGGACGTGCAGACTCCACACAGACAGTGACCCAGCCGGGAATCGAACCTGGGACCCTGGAGCTGTGAAGCATTTATGCTAACCACCATGCTACCCTGCTGCCCCAAAGAAGGAAAATAAAAAGGCGGGCAGGCTCCATCAGAAAGTAGGACACTGTAATTCTTATGCGCCGTCTTTTTCTCATCATCTGGAAACCTCAGGGTTCGGTGTCAAAAAGCATTGTAAAAGGATTACCATAACCAGAGTCAGAATTTGAATCATCACCATCTCCCGATTGTCAAACCCGTGTCTGCCGCTTTTGTGCCTTGGTCACATGGGCCGTTGTGGAATCCGAATCGGCATGTCTAACCAGTCTACAAGAGTTGTCGCGGTGCCAAAAAGGGGTTTGTTTGTCATGAGGCGTAGGGGCGGTGGCAGTGAAGGGCAAGTTACTGTTGTTGGGTGGTGGCGGTGGCTCTGGCTGTGGCTGCGGAAAAGGGTATTTTGGGGCTCTATTGTGATTTTATGTGTCTTCCACATATATCTGAGCTGTTTCATTTAGTTCTTGCCAATTGGGGGCACCTTCCTCATCTAATTTCTGGCCAAAAGTATACCTAAATCCAATCTGCACTGAGAGCAGTGACTGTAACTTCTCTATCTGTTGTCGGCATTTTGCATGGTCTACTGTACTATGTCTCTGTTCTTTTGTGGAGCTGTGGAGCGCTTGCAAAGCTGCTTTTGAATCCGCGCATTGACTCGTTAATTGTGCTACCTGCTGTTCTGTCTCTTCTCGCACGAAGACTGCGTGCTGTGTATCTTGGTAGGCTTTATCGTACTGGGTCTGAAAGCTGCTCAGGTGAACTAAAGAAGATTGGTGTGCCCATTTGACATCAGCCATCTCTTTATCTTTAGCTGCCAACTAATCCCGGAGTTGCTCAATAATCTTTTCGCTTTCACTATTGTTTCCCTCATTCTTCCCTTCTTTCTCAACTAGCTGCCTGTGGAGTGTCCTCACGACCTCCTCTGTGCCTTGCAACTGTGCCAAACAGGACACTATTGCCATTGGCTTTCGCACTTTCGCTGAATTTTTCTTATGTACCACTGTTAGGTTGTCCCACCAAGTTTGTCCTATGCTTCCTGGACCTGACGCATCTTTTGAACAAAAATCAGACCAAAGGGGCCATCCTTTCCCCTTTAAATACTTCCTCAACTCTTGGTCGCTGTGACCTCGGGTTCCTGTGGGTTCATGAAACGTTCCATCACTTTTGTGGCCATTGCTTCTAATATCTCTTTTCCTACTGTTAATCTCTGTTTCTTATTGTTAATTTGGGACAGGGGGATAAGGCGGCAATTTGAACTGCGGGTATTGCCTAAGCTATTTTCCGGTTCACAATTCCCTCAATAGTTTTGACACAATCTGACGAATTTACCTTATATCCCTGTCTGTAGTCATGCAGGTTAGAACACTCTTCCGAAATTTGGTGATTTGGTCGATATGGGCTTGCACTTGTTGTTCTTTCTCTTTGGACTATTGGATTTCAAAGTTTGTGGGTTCTCTCGGAGTGACAAAATCACTTCTCATTCGAGTCCGGTCAGAAGTCGCCAACAATGTTACCAATCGGCACCAGAGTCACCAATAATCTTGCCAATTAATAATGATGCTCTTGAGAATCGTCAGGTATCAAATGATACCACCACAAGGCTTTACCGGATATCGATCAAAGGACCACACAACCAGTTAGTCAGTTCAAGTTCAAAGATGGTTTATTTACACACAAGGATTACTTCGGCATGCAACACAAAACCACTACAAGTTAAACTACACCTAACAACTACAATAACCTATACTTACCTGCAGGGCAACCGGCTCTATGCAGATGGACAACGCCTTTGTTCGGACCTTGCGTGGCTGGGTGGAAGAAGTGACTCTGTTTCTGCTGGGCTTATCCATCTGGTAGCGACCGTTGGTCTTGAACTTAGCTATCTGGTCGTTATGCTGCATTTGGGTTGGCATAGGCTGGATCCAAGAGAGAGCAAGCACATGGCTCTGGGATTTTGCACTCTTTGGGGCGGTCCTTAACTTGGACCCAATAATTCGACAGGCTTAGATCACTGCCTTCGATTTTGGCCAATAAAGGGGCGGGTGCCTTGATGGCTGGGCGTGTCCTTGGCGGTCATTGACCTTGGTTGTTTGGGGTCCCTGAGTAAAGGGAATGATACTGATTAGTCTGTATCTGTATCGGTTACCTGAGTACAGCTCTTTTGTTCTGGGGAAATGAGCAATTAGAATGCAAACGAGTGGGGGTTTCGATCGCGTCTAGCTATCTGGGTTGCAAATATACATACAAGCTCTGAGTCTGTCTGAGTCCTGGGTTGGCCATAATTCCCATGGTCCTTTGAAAATTGAAATTGAAAATCGCTTATTGTCACGAGTAGGCTTCAATGAAGTTACTGTGAAATGCCCCTAGTCGCCACATTCCGGCGCCTGTCCGGGGAGGCTGGTACGGGAATGCAGGTGACCATCTGAGATGGCTACAGTCCTCTGAGATTAAGGCAACTTTACTTAATTTATTTATCAAGTTATAGAAATGAATAATGGTGCAGTAAACTGAATTTCTATAGTTATGTTGTTTACTCCTATTAATACATGTCGCACAGTTCAATACCACAATTGCAAAATGATAGTTCGGAAAACAATATTAATAATTGTTTAGTTCATTATCACATTATGAGGACTTCACTAATTATTCTGCAAAAGAATGGAGTGTTAATAGTTACAGTTGAATACAAAGGTATTTTCTGTAAACAGAACTATTATCAAATCATTTTGTTTGTGAATCTCATTGATATCTGTGCAGCTGCAGTTACTCTATGATAGAGCCACAGTTATAGTTGAAGTGCAGCCTGATTTTGGAGTAAGAATCTGCTGGAATGCTCGAGTGAAGAAGGATGAGATTCCCTGGAGAACGTGGTCTCTACTCTATTTTCTTTGTCTGTTGGGGTCTTGAAAATTAAGTCAGGTCAGCCTCAGGTAGCTAAGGGGACAAGGTTTTTTTTAAACATAAATTATTTGTCGACCACCTTGTTTTTCAGAGTGAATGAAGTGGTAGGCAGATGAAAGTCACCAGTTTGTGTTTAACATTAGTGTGAAGTTTCATACTGACACAAAGGCAGGATTTTCCTTCCCGGCTTCTCTATCCTATTGTCAGGGTGAAACGTGGCTCAGAAGCCCACAATGTGTGGGAAACAGTCACTCAATGTGATTTCCCCCAAGCCAGCCAATTAATGGCCAGAGGGTTAACTTGCCATCCAATTAAGTATACATATTTTAATATGAATAATTGCTGACTTTTCTTCTGGAGCTCACATTGAATTTGAATATATTGTGGAGCTCTTGTACTGGTGCTGATCACTACATACTGCTTCTACCTCATTTTTAGGCAGCACTAGAGTCAGGCCAATTTAAAAAAAAATAATTTACAGGATGTAGACATCGCTGGCTAGGCCAGCATTTATTTCCCAATCTCTGGATGCTCTTGAGAAGTTGATGATGATCTGCCTTCTTGAATCCCTGAAGTCTCTGAGATGTGGATACACCCACAGTGCTCTTAAGGAAGGAGTTATAATATTTTCACCCAGCAACAGTGAATGAACGGCGATATATTTCCAAGTCAGAATGGTGAGTTACTTGGAGAGGAACTTTCTGGTGGTGTGTATGCAGGTATCTGTTGCTCTTGTCCTTCTAGATGGTAGCAGTCATGGGGTTGGAACCTGAGGAGCCTTGGTGAGTTTCTGCAGTGCATGTTGTAAATGGTACACATTGCTGTTGTTCATCAATTGTGGAGGTAGTGATTGTTCATGAAGGGTTGTCAATCACGTGGGCTGCTTTGTCCTGGATGGTAAGAAGCTTCTTGAGTGTTGTTGAAGCTGCTCTCATCCAGGCAAGTGGAGAATATTCCATCACACTCATGACTTGAGCATTGCAGATGATGGACAGGCTTTGGAAGGGTCAGGAGGTGAGTTACTCTCCATAGGATTCCTAGCCTTTGACCTGCTCTCTTGTAGGACAGGATTTATATGGCTGATCCAGTTCAGTTTCTGGTCAATGGTAACCCCAGGATGTTGACAGTGGGGGATTCTGTGAAGATAATGCCACCGAATGTCAAGGGGCAATAATTACATTCTCTATTATTGTAGATGGTCATTTCCTGGTACTTGTGTGGCGCAAATGTTCCTTGCTACTTGTCAGCCCAAACCTGGATATTGTCTTGGTCTTGCTGCATTTAGGCATAGAGTGCTTCATTTCATTATCTGAGGAGTCGTGAATGGTGCTGAACATTTTGCAGTCTTCAGGGTGCATCTGCACTTCTGACCTGATGATGAAAGGGAAGGTCGTTGATGAAGCAGCTGAAGATGGTTGGGCCTCGGACACTACCCTGAGAAACTCCTGCAGTGATGTCCTGGAACTAAAATGAATGACCTCCAACCACCACAACCAACTTCCTTTGTCAAAGCAGCGGAGGATTTTTCTGTGATTCCTACTGACTCCAGTTTTTCCTGGGCCCTTGATGCCTTATGCAATCAAATCCTGCCTTGATATCAAGAGAAGTCAATCTCACCGCACCTCTGGAATTCAGCTCCTTTGTCCATATTTAAACCAAGACTGAATTGAGGTCAGGAGTTGAGTGACCCTGGCAGAACCCAAACTCAGCGTCAGTGAGCTGCTTGATAGAGGTGTTGATGACCCCTTCATCACTTTACTGTCGGTCGAGAATAGACTGATGGGGTGGTAATTGGCCATGTTAGATTTGTCCTGTTTCTTGTGTACAGAACATATGTGGACAATTTTCCACAATGCCATGTGGGTGTCAGTGTTGTAGTCCTGGAACAGCTTAGCTAGGTTGCAATTATCAAAATACAATTGCATTGGAAGCTTTACTGGATTTACCACATAATTATTGTGACTACAAGAATAATTCAGTGACCTTTTCTAAGTCTGTAAAGTCGTCAAAGTCTTTCCGCCATCTGAAAAGCACAAGTCAAGAGTGGGATGGAATACCCTTCAGTTTCCTGGAACTGTGTGCAACTCCAACAACACTCCAGAAGCTCAACACCATCCAGCACAAAGCAACCCATTTGATCATCATGCCATCCCTCACCTTAAATATTTATTCTCTCTATACTGCTGGTCTAACATGGCCACATTGTATATTATTTACAAGATGCGCTGTTGCAAGTCACCAAGACATTATCAACAGCACTTCCCATACCAGCGACATCTGGACAAGGGCAGCAGATGCACAGGAATAACAGGACGTGCAAGTTGTTCTCCAAATCGCACACCATTCCAAATTGGAAAGATATAATTGTTCCTTCGTTGTACCTTCACCACACAACTGCAAAAGATTCAAGAAGGAGGATCACCATTATTTTCTCAAGGGCAATTAGAAATATCTTTAAAATTTGTTCATGGGACGTGGGTGTCTCTGGTTGGGCCAGCATTTATTGGCCATGCTTAATTTCCCCTGAGGGAGCAGCTAAGAGTTAACCACATTGCCGTGGGTATTCCACTTGCGCCTTTCAGATGGTGGAAAGGCTTTGAGGACTTCGCAAACTCAGAAAGGTCGCTGAATTATTCTTGTAGCCACAATAATTATGTGGCTGATACAGTAAAACTTCCAATTATATTTTGGCAATTTCACCGTAATCAAGCTGTTCCACTACAGCTCCAACACTGACACCTACCTGGCATTGTGGCATCACATGTATGCCAGACCAGGTAAGAATGGCAGATTTCCTTTCCTAAACAACATTAGTGAACCAGATGGGTTTTTCCAACAATTGGCGATGTTTTTATTTAATTCAAATGTTACCATCTGCAGTGGCGGGATTCGAACCCCAATCCCCAGAGAATTACCCTGTGTTTTCTGTTTACAAGTCCAGTGACAATACCACTGCATCCCCATTGGGGAATAATGTTAGATTTGTCTAAATCACCTGAATGAATAAGCACAAAAAAAGAGTTTCTCAGGGCTTTCAGTCAAGGTTTGAAAATAAGTGTTTTGACAATTTCTGATTTTTAAAAAGGTATTTCTTTCTCAGAGTTGCAAAGCCAACGTGTGGAGTAGACTGGATGAGACCCTAATCTATCGCTTTGCTCCAAAAAACAATTCACATGGCCCCCAGGCAGGAATCCCAGATCCAAACTGACAAGACCAGGCATTACACCTGATTGCACACTTAATCCTAGCCAAAGGCCAAGTTGGTGCTGTTGACATTGTCTTACACCAAAAGATCAATGCAATTTAAATGACCTCCAGTGAAGTGAATGCAAAGGATCCTCTTTTATGTCACCGTGCTGTTGGTACAAATAGAGATGTGTCATAGTCATTCCATGTTCTACCAGCATGAAAAACATTATCAAAGCTGTCCTTGTTATATCTTTCAGTAAAAGGTCATTTTCAATTCATAAATGGGACATGCAATTTAGTCCAATGAATTGATTCTGTAAACTACATGGTTGGGCTTTTATTTACTCAATATGAATTACACTGACACTGAAAATATTCATAGCTACTCTTAACTGAGATGCAGGCTTGGTACTGTCATGGACATGTCATTCTAATATTATAATATGATTCAGTAATAAACTGTAATCTATTTCTAAAATAGACAAAGGGAATCTTAAAGCATATGGCTCCCAGAACTAACATGATTTCTTTTGTCAATTTCAACTGCTGTAAACCAGACTGTCCTTATCTCAAGTATCATAAGACACTTGAAATTCAAGAATACCTTGGATGACATAATTTTATCTCCGAAAGGGCATGAAAAATCCTTTTACTTCAGAAAGACTAGAAGACAACAAGGACTTAGCCAAAAGCCTGCAATTTAATTTGTAGAAGCAGAGAATCTCTAACGTGCAGAAGGAGGCCATTCGGCTCATCGATTCCACACTGGCCCTTTGAAAGAGGACCCTAACTCAGTCCACTCCCCTGTTCCATTTCTGCAACTCCACCTAACCTAAGGGAAAATTTAGCATGACCAATCCACCTAACCTGCACATCTTTGGACTGCGGGTGGAAACCGGAGCACCCGGATAAAACCCATGCAGACACAAGGGCCGGGATTCTCCCCTACCCAGCGGGGCGGGGGGTCCCAGCATAGCGGAGTGGCGCCAACCACTCCGGCGTCGGGCCTCCCCAAAGGTAGGCCCATGTCAGAGTAGTTGGCGCCACGCCGACTGCCGCCAAAACCAGCGCCAACGGTCTTTGACGCCCGCTGGCCGGCGTCAGGGCTGGCCGAAAGGCCTTCGCCGGTTCACGCATGCGCCGGTGCGAAGGCTGCCGCTGATGTCACCACCAGCGCATGCGCGATAGGGGGGTTCTCTTCCGCCTCCGCCATGGTGGAGGCCATGGCGGCGACGGAAGAAAAAGAGTGCCCCCACGGCACTGGCCTGCCCACTGATCGGTGGGCCCCGATCGCGGGCCTGGTCACCGTGGCACCCCCGGGGTCCGATCGCCCCACGCCCCCCCCCAGGACCCCAGGGGCCTGCTCGTGCCACCAATCCCGCTGCCACCAGAGGTGGTTGAAACCACGGGGGCGGGATTGGCCTCTCAGTGGCGGGACTTCGGCCCATCGCGGGCCGGAGAATCGCCGCAAGGGGCTCGCCGATCGGCGCGGCGCGATTCCAGCCCCCGCCAAATCCTGGGTGGCGGAGAATTCCGCCCACGGCGGGGGCGAGATTTTCGACGGCCCCGGGCGATACTCCAACCCTGCGGGGGTTGGAGAATTTCGCCCAGGGAGAGAGTACAAACTCCACACACAGAATCACCCAAGGTTGGAATTGAACCCGGGTCCCTGGCACTGTGAGGAGACAGTGCAAACCACTGTGCCACCAATACGCCATTTCTTTTTTGAACAATGAGTCGCCTAAAATAACATTGCAATAATTTTGGTTTTTTTTTGCATTAAATCAAGAAAGGGCTACAAGAAACCATTTTGGTGTGGTAATTTTGAAATGCATTACCAGCAGGCAGCTCTCAGTTAAAACACCTGTGAGAGCTGTGAATTCCTCCCACTTGGAAGATGCCCAGAAGAAAACCATGATGGCTCTGCTAAAGAAATGAAACCAGACAATCTTCAAGTGTCATACTGGAAGAATCCATAAAGAGAAAGGACCTTCATTTGCTCCCCAAAGCTGCTGAGTTGCTGAATTCCTCTGTACGGGGATCTCTGGAAAGTCAACTCAATGAGCCTTTGCAGCTGCTGAATCTGACGTCAAGTTTCAAACCCTTCACTTTGGAAAGAAAAGATTGAAAACAATGTGCCCATAGCAATATTTCACACAGACTGGTTGAAGTCTCATCTTTTTCCTTTTATTTTGCACTTTAATCTGTGTACCTATTTTTTAGTTGATAAGTTTATCACTTATTCTTAAGTGGAATTTCTCCATCTGGAGAAGATCAAGTACACCATCCGAGGGTTGGAAGAGGTCTTCCACAAAACGTGGGGGCAATTCATCAGCCTGTTCCAAGACCTGTTCAAGGCCAGTCGCGAGAGGGAAAGAGGGAGAGAAGGGAGAGAGCAGACAAGAACACACAAAACTAGGAGGCACAAAAGGGAAAGGGGGAGTAAATGAGGAGGAAACTCAGGGGGACTACAGGGGGAAGCATGGAGGAGGGGGTGGGGGAGAGGGGGTAGGGGGAGAGTGGGCAGGACGTCGCACCCCCCCCCCCCCCCACCCCCAAACCCACAAGGCCTGCAACAAAAACCACAGAAGGAGGGGGGAAAGGGAAGGGAGAACACCCAGAGTGGAAGAGGGGGAGACCAAAGAGGGGGTAGGGAGGGCAGGAGGAGGGGGGGGGGGGGGGGGGGGGGATAAGGTTTCACTCTGTAAAATTGAAAATGCCAATAATAACATTTTAAAAAGTTACTTTCAAGGGCAGGAATCTGCGGCGTCCCATCTGTGTGCTTCTTGGTGGGAGTAGGTGGCGCACTGTCAGCTGGCTGAGGGATTTTCTGCTCCTGCTGTTATCAGTGTGCATTCCCATTGAAGCCATTGCACGCTGCCGGGATAGCCAGGGTTGGGGTGCGCTGTTGGCAGGACCAGAAAATCCCTCGGCCAGCAAAACGATGCAGAATCCCAGCCCAGAATTAGTCTTGAAGTATACTAAACTTTAACTTGTTTAAGACTAAAGCTTGTCTACTGGATGTTTTTTTTTCAAATGAACCAATCATAAATTAAAAGAGGGGCTACATACATACACACACTAATCTCAGCTCGTGGCCACTTGGCAAAAACATCCTTTATATACTTGTGATGGTACATTAAACTTATCCGCAGATTGAGAAGAACTCCCCCAGTCTTTTAACCCCTCCTCTGTCGCGCCTGAAGATGCTCTATCACAGGATGTCGAGCTGTCAATCCTGCCAATCTCTCAACCACATCTCCGTGATGGCTACTACGCCACAATTCCACGTGTCAATTCTCGCCCTTAACTCATCTGTTTTACCTTTAATACTCCTGGCACTAAAGTAGAGGCCATGCAACCTTTTATTACTTCCTACTGCTGTATTCCCTCTGACTTGATTGCTTTTCTGTATTATGCTATGTCCCTATTTTGCAAACAGGCTGTGTCCCCTCCCCCTGCCAAATTAGTTTAAACTCCTCCCAACAGCACTAGCAAACCCATCGTCAAGGATTTGGTGCCTGTTTGGTTAAGATGTAGACTGTCCTGCTTGTACAGGTCCCACCGTCCCCAGAAATGGTCCCAGTGATCCAGGAACATAACACCTCCTCCTGCACCAACTCTTAAGCCATGCATTCATTTGTGTTATTCTCCTACTTTCTGTGCCTGCTAGCACGTGGCACTGGGAGTAATCCAGAGATTATAACCCGAGAGTTTCTGCTTTTTAGTCTATTGCCTAGCTCCCTGAAATCTTGATTGCAAGACCTCATTCCTCTTTCTACCTGTGTCATTGGGACCAACATGTAACATGACCTCTGCCCTATCACCCTCCCCATTCAGCTGCTGCAACAGGGCAACACCACTCACTGAGGTGCTAGAAAGTTATAAAGCAAGGAGAAAGAAACAGAATGCACCTATTCCCACTCTGTGCCAAATTCCCACTCTGTTTCAAATTCCTGAGTTTCAAACACATTCTGGCTGTGTCTCACTCCGGATGTGGAGATTAGAACACTCCCTTACGCTGGCTTCTTCCAATGTTGCTTTCTCCTTAAACTCTCAAACTATATGAGTATGCATTTCACTTCCTTCTATTATATCATAGGCTATTACAGTTAAACATTTTTATGACAGTCTAGTATACTCCATTACATTGCAATAACAAGGAAAAAACTCAGAATTATCCACCTTACTGGCTCAGAAACTTGGAGAATAAGTAAAGATTTGTGAAAGAAAATAGAGGTTTTATGTGGATGCCAGGACATATGCTTTAAAAATCCATATACATACTATTAGACAGCTAAAGAGGTGCTTCAAATTGAAAGAACAAAAATAACTGAAAAAGTGACATCCACAAAATAAAATGCCAGTATTTTGGCCATATGGATAGAGATGAACAGTTACAGAGATCTACTCTAGAGGGCAAAACAGAAAGAGTGGTCCATCTAGACGTAGTTGTATACGGCTGTTAAATAGCTGTTGCAGATTAACTACAGTGGATATGTGAGGACGGTGCACGATCAATGTGGCATACCAGGACAACAGATCTCCTAGTAGAAGTAGTCGCAAGCAAGAGTAGCAGAAAATTACCAGCTGTGTCCCTGTGATTGCTGCAGATGCACCACTTTTGGTGGACTCATTGCTGGGAATGTGGCATCATCATTAAGTACTAAATAAAACACCATTTGCCATTGATTTGCATAATACAGTGAACATTTTGAGAAAGCAAGAGAATGACTCCAAATAAAAGTTGTCACTGCACGGTGCTTTTGAATTGACGCTGCAGGATTCATTCTAATAATATCTGATGTTTCAATCAAGATACAGAAAGAACGTGGGGTAAATTAATTTGTTGCCCATTTACATGACAGTAATTAATGTCAGCTAGCTTGAAAATGTTTTCTTTTCATTACAGCTGTTTAATTAATGCAGCTATGTTGTACATTTAGTTTATACCATCCAGTCAACTATCTCATTCATCCAAATTAAAAATAATGGGAGCTTTTATTTAACTGCTGCTACATTTATTTTCAGTATTTAGTAGTGAATCGAGTACTACTTTATTTAACTACCTGCGACAAATTATTATAACCTGAATTCATTTAAGGCCTTTGCAATAACTATTGCTATAAATAATGAACATAAAAAGTTGTCATCTCATTATAATAGTCAATTATAATATTTCAGCATATCTGTAAATAAAGAACCATAATTAATTAGTTTGTATATGTTTGATAGCATCATAGATTACGCATTATCAATTTGTGATGTGTGCTGGCTATGAAAACTTTAAAATGTATTACAGTACATTGTCATCCACCAAGTCAAGTATATGTGTGAAAAACCTAAACTATATTTGGTGTGCATCGTGGTAATTAGGTGAAAACAGGAAGTGTCACAGTTCACTCTATAAGATTGGGCCATTGTCACGGAATTCTTGAGTGCATCTCAGGAACTTGGATTCACAGCTCCAGGGTCCCAGGTTCGATTCCCGGCTTGGGTCACTGTCTGTGCGGAGTCTGCATGTTCTCCCCGTGTCTGCGTGGGTTTCCTCCGGGTGCTCCGGTTTCCTCTCACAGGCCAAAGGTGTGCAGGTTAGGTGGATTGGCTATACTAAATTGCCCTTAGTGTCCAAAAAGGTTAGGTGGGGTTATGGGGATAGGGTGGAGGTGTGGGTGCTCTTTCCAAGGATCGGTGTGGACTTGATGGGCCGAATGGCCTCCTTCTGCACTGTAATGTCTGTAAAGGTGATGGATCGTATATGCCCAAATTCTTATCAACAGTTCCTAGTCAGTGAAGGTGCATGGCGGGAGTGCCATTGTCATAAGATTGCCTAATGGCAAGTTCATATGCAAAACAAAATCTATAACTTGTTAAATTTCTTACAGCGATGGAATCAACACTTAAATTAAGTGGCACCACGACCTGATGGTATTCGATGCAGTAATAAAAACCCGATGAAATGTTTCATAAACAAATTTAATTACAATCTGCTGATTTTTCATGGAATTGCTCCTGGCAATTTTGAGAATTTGTTGTTCTAGAATGACAGGAGCTCTGTGTCATGGAGCACATTATTGAATAACTCATAAAAACAGGTACTGTGATGCAAAGTGAACCTGTACCCATTCAATGTACGACAGAGATCATGCCAACTCCATACTGTCTGCTCGTTTGAATGACTGCTGCGTGCAGCCAGTGTGAACTAAGATGTTCAATGGCCACATTTATCAGCAGGTGGCCAAAATGATAACTTTACCAGCATTACTTTAAGCAAATTTGCTCTTCTTAAAGCGGAGGCGCATTGTGGCTTGGACAAGTGCTGGAAACCATGGAGGAAGTAAACCTGATTGGAGAAATAGTGAAGAATGATGCAGGAGCTGGAATGTGGCGACCAGGGGCTTTTCACAGTAACTTCATTGAAACCTACTCGTGACAATAAGCGATTTTCATTTTCATTTTTCATATATATGGGAGGCAGCGGGCTTCACAGAGAGTCAATGCTGCACAGGAAGTTTTGAGAGAGCATGTGGAAAGTAGGAGGGATGTCTTTTAACCATCAGGAGGAAGCCTTTCAGACATATACACAAATTCAGTAGAACAGACATCTATGGAAATCAATGTCAGGAGTAATGCCCCAAAGGACTTAGATGCATTGCCACAATGCAGTTACATGAGGAGGTCAGGGTCTGTGAATGCATTGTCAAATGCAATGTTCTACCGACTGGATTGCTGATCTCAGATACCACCTAAATCTCTGGACCCCCATAACTCCACTGCCAGCAACCTCTATCAGTCAGTACGTATGCCTACCATTCGTGGCTTCACCTCATTCTTGCACACTTAGATTTGCTGCAAGCCACACATTTATATGAGTCAGCTTGCACATATTGTGAATGCTACCGCAGCACCTAAATACATTGCCCTAAACTCACTGACAAACTCCCTCTCTTATGCAGGTGCGCCATTGAAGTCAATAATAGCTCACAGGAGTACAGATACTCCTGTACTGAAATCGCTGAAATCAGCGTTTGACGCAGATCTTGTATCCTCCGCTCCCTCCAAAATGGCATCGTTGCATCGTGCACCGCATGCCATTGGGACGGCAGTCACGTGTCACCTGAAGGCCCTGCCCCAATACTCCGCCCATGATGGGCCGCATTCCTGACCGCCCACTTGACGTGTGGTTTCAGCAGTCAGGAAACCAGCTTGGCAACCGGTCCATGTCGAATATCCTCGCTGGGTCCTTCTTCATAACGTCTATGTTGGGAGCAGTCGCGGGCAACGGAGCTCCGACAGTCGCTTCCCATTCCTGGGGGAGAGACAAAAAACAAATGCGCAAACCGGCCGGACTGCCTCCCCCCCTTTACCCCCCCTGCGCATGGCAGGAGAAAACATGAGCAGGAGAAAGCCACGAGGACCGAGCTAGTGATGTGGATCGAGCCAGCGGCAGGGATCGAGCCAGCGGTAGGAATCGAGCCAGCGGCAGGGATCCAGCCAGCGGCAGGGATCCAGCCAGCGGCAGGGATGGAGCCAGCGGCAGGGATGGAGCCAGCGGCAGGGATCGAGCCAGCGGTAGGAATCGAGCCAGTGGCAGGGATCCAGCCAGCGGCAGGGATCCAGCCAGCGGCAGGGATCCAGCCAGCGGCAGGGATCCAGCCAGCGGCAGGGATCCAGCCAGCAGCAGGGATCCAGCCAGCGGCAGGTATCCAGCCAGCGGCAGGGATTGACTCCCACCCACCCTCCCCCCCCCCCCGCACGGCAGGAGAGGCAGGAGGACACGGGGTCTGAGTGAGGACCATGCCAGCGGCGGGGACCAACCCCTCCTGCTCCCCCCTTCCCCCCACCCCCGCATGGCAGGAGAAGCAGAAAAAAAAAAAAGTGGGCAGCACGGTAGCATTGTGGTTAGCACAATTGCTTCACAGCTCCAGGGTCCCAGGTTCGATTCCCGGCTTGGGTCACAGTCTGTGCGGAGTGTGGTGGTATGAATGGGAGCACTGCCATTGGTGCAGAGCATTGGTTTCCCATTGGCTCTGGCTGGTCATGTGCCTCTCGTCTGATTGGCTGGGACTAGTCATGTGACTGCTCACCAATTGGTCGAGAGGCCAGTAGACCCCGCCTCCGAGGTGGGGTATAAGTACCCAGAGTTCCCGGCAGTCAGCCTTTCTCTGTAGTCGACCACTGGTCTAACAACTAGCTGATTAAAGCCAAAGTTTGGATCTTCATCGTGCCTCGCGTCCAATTGATGGTACATCAATTTAATCAGCTAGGGGCAGCACGGTGGCCTAGTGGTTAGCACAACCGCCTCACGGCGCTAAGGTCCCAGGTTCGATCCTGGCTCTGGGTCACTGTCCGTGTGGAGTTTGCACGTTCTCCCCGTGTCTGCGTGGGTTTCGCCCCCACAACCCAAAAATGTGCAGAGTAGGTGGATTGGCCACGCTAAATTGCCCCTTAATTGGAAAAAATAATTGGGTAATCTAAATTTATAAAAAAAAAAAAAAAAAATTTAATCAGCTAGAATTTTGAAATGGAGCTATGTATTAAGCCAGACTGCCTCCACATCAACCCGCATGCTTCAAATGTGCCTGCAATCTTTAAATATTGGCAGGCGTGTTTCAACAGTTACCTGACAACTGCAGCCAGCAAACCCTCCAAGGAGCAGAAACTCCACATCCTCCACTCGTGCGTGGGCACGGCGGTATACTCAATGATTGAGGACGAAAATAATTATGACACGGCCATGGATATTCTGAGAGGACACTTTCTCTGGCCGGTCAATGAAGTATATGCACGGCATCTCCTGACTACTAGACAGCAGTTCCCTGGTGAGTCATTTGACGAGTTTTACCAGGACCTCACGGCTCTTGGGAGAATGTGCGCCTGTCCCCAAGTTTCTGCGACAGAGCACATGGAACTTTTAATTAGAGACGCTTACAGTGCCGGCATGTAATCCTCCTCTATCCGCCAACGATTGCTGGAGAAGAACGCCCTCAGCCTAGCTGAGGCACGGACCCTCGCAACCTCCCTGGAGGTTGCCGACCTGAACGCCCGCGCATATGCCCCCGGACGCACGGCAACCCCTTGGACTTCATGGCACGCGCCACCTCCGTCCTCCGCTGACCCCGACCCCCCCCCCAGGCCTTTCCAAATGCTGTTGCAGATTCAATGGGCTGAATGGCCTTCTTCTGCACTGTAAATTCTATAAAAATTCTATGATCACCGGTCTCAGGATCAGAAAGGGGTCGCCGCTGATTTTTTTGACGTGAAACCCAGTTACTCTGCACTTAGTCTCAAAAAGGGTGAATCCAGCCCCTTGTTTTCCCTTGGTCCCAGCTCTATAAAATCTTGTGAGCAGGATTCTCCATCGGCCGACGCCGGAATTAGGAAATGTGATTGGGCGAAAAACCATGGCCGACGCAACGGCGCCCAGCAAAATGCCATGCCTCAAAAGCGACATCAATGCATTCCATTCCACACATGTAGGAAACGGCATTGGCATTAGCAGGACTGACCCAGTATTCTCCGTGGCCTCTGCGATGCTCCACGGAATTACCGGCGACGAGTTTCACTTGTGGCTTCAAAAATCGGAAAACAGGCGCCTTGCTTGCTGGGGAAGAGAGAAGGGGTACAAAACATCGCTATAGTGTGCTGGCAGTTGTACAGCTGGCTGGAGGGCTGCTGCCAGGGCTGGGAGAATAGTGGGAGGGCGACCAGGAGGAGGGTCATGGGGTAGGGGTGGACGAGCACTGAACACTGATGCACGATCAATCACTACTGAAGTGAGATTGTAGTCCAATTGAAGGCTTTAATGAACAAGTTGTTACCCCTGCAGCTCCAGTACAGATTGACTGCTGTGGGTGAAACACAGACTCTTATGCTCCGCCTGCTAGGCTGAACCAGCAGGCAGGTTCTACCACTCATACTACAGTATAAGGTACATCCCACCTAGATACCGCGATACCCTTAATATAGCCTACCACTTTCACCCCGTTTAAAAAAAGAGTCCAGCGGGGGTGGTGACCTTGCTTTTACAGAAGTAGAGGTTATAGCGCTAAAGTTTGGTGCTTTTACATGCAATACACATATTTACAGACAATTATTTACAAGTTAATTTTACAATGAAACTATCAGCTGGTTGGGGGCCCTGGTCGTCCTCTGCGATCGTCGCAGTCCCGGCGGTGATGCTGGCGTCGGCTCGGGCATCCGTTGCTCTGGGAGCGTGTCATCTTCAGCTTCATCGCATCCGGATGGGGCCAGTGGGAGGACGGATCCTCCTGGAAAGGGGGCTGCGGTGGTCTGCGCCGGTGAAAAAATTGTTGGGGTTGGTGGGGGGAGGGGGGCAGGGGAGCGTGCAGGTCCAGCGGGGGCCAGATCCCGGAGGGAGACCGTGTCTTGTCGGCTGTCGGGGTGCACCACATAGGCATAGCGGGGGTTAGCATGGAGGAGATGTACCCTCTCGACCAGTGGGTCCGACTTGTGGGCCCGTACGTATTTGCGGAGTAGGACGGGTCCAGGGGCTGCCAGCCATGTTGGGATCGAGGTCCCCGAGGAGGACTTACTCGGGAAGGCAAGACGTTCATGAGGTGTTCCGTTGGTAGTAGTGCACAATAGTGATCGGATGGAGTGAAGTGCATCGGGGAGGACCTCCTGCCATCGGGACACTGGGATATTCTTGGACCGTAGGGCCAGTAGGACGGCCTTCCAGACCGTCCCGTTCACCCTCTCTACCTATCCATTTCCCTGGGGGTTGTAACTGGTCGTCCTGATGGAGGCAATGCCCTTGCTGATTGACGCAGCTCGTCACTCATGAAGGAGGACCCCCTATCGCTATGGATGTAGGCGGGGAAATCAAACATAGAATATAGAACATTATAGCGCAGTACAGGCCCTTCGGCCCTCGATGTTGCGCCGACCTCTGAAACCCCTCCAAAGCACATCTACACTATTCCCATATCATCCATATGTCTATCAAATGACCACTTGAATGCACTTAGTGTTGGCGAGTCCACTACTGTTGCAGGCAGGGCATTCCACGGCCTTACTACTCTCTGAGTAAAGAACCTACCTCTGACATCTGTACTATATCTATCTCCCCTCAATTTAAAGCTATGTCCCTCATGCTAGACATCACCATCCGAGGAAAAAGGCTCTCACTGTCCACCCTATCTAATCCTCTGATCATCTTGTGTGCTTCAATTAAGTCACCTCTTAATCTTCTTCTCTCGAACGAAAACAGCCTTAAATCCCTCAGCCTTTCCTCATAAGATGTTACCTCCATACCAGGCAACATCCTGGTAAATCTCCTCTGCACCCTTTCCAATGCTTCCACATCCTTCCTATAATGCGGCGACCAGAACTGCACGCAATACTCCAAATGCGGCCGCACCAGAGTTTTGTACAACTGCAACTTGACCTCATGGCTCCAAAACTCAATCCCTCTACCAATAAAAGCTAACACACCGTACGCCTTCTTAAAAACCCTCTCAACCTGGGTGGCAACTTTCAGGGACCTATGTACATGGACAGCGAGATCTCTCTGCTCATCCACACTGCCAAGAATCTTACCATTAGTCCAGTACTCTGTCTTCCTGTTGTTCCTTCCAAAATGAATCACCTCACACTTTTCTGCATTAAACTCCATTTGCCACCTCTCAGCCCAGCTCTGCAGCTTATCTATGTCCCTCTGTAACCTGCAACATCCTTCTGCACTGTCCACAACTCCACCAACTTTAGTGTCATCTGCAAATTTACTCACCCATTCTTCTACGCCCTCCTCCAGATCATTTATAAAAATGACAAACAGCAGTGGCCCCAAAACAGATCCTTGTGGTACACCACTAGTAACTGGACTCCAGTCTGAACATTTCCCATCAACCACCACCCTTTGTCTTCTTCCAGCTAGCCAATTTCTGATCCAAACTGCTAAATTACCCTGAATCCCATGCCTCCGTATTTTCTGCAATAGCCTACCATGGGGAACCTTATCAAACGCTTTACTGAAATATATATATACACCACATCAACTGCTTTACCCTCATCCATCTGTTTGGTCACCTTCTCAAAGAACTCAATAAGGTTTGTGAGACACAACCTACCCTTCACAAAACCATGTTGACTATCTCTAATCAAATTATTCCTTTCCAGATGATTATACATCCTGTCTCTTATAAACCGCTCCAATACTTTGCCCACAACAGAAGTAAGGCTCACTGGTCTATAGTTACCGGGGTTGTCTCTACTGACCCTCTTGAACAAGGGGACAACATTTGCTAGCCTCCAGTCTTCTGGCACTATTCCTGTAGACAAAGATGACTTAAAGATCAAAGCCAAAGGCTCAGCAATCTCCTCCCTAGCT
Organism: Scyliorhinus canicula; assembly: GCF_902713615.1. Classification (NCBI taxonomy): domain Eukaryota; kingdom Metazoa; phylum Chordata; class Chondrichthyes; order Carcharhiniformes; family Scyliorhinidae; genus Scyliorhinus; species Scyliorhinus canicula. The sequence goes on along the minus strand of NC_052159.1, from coordinate 114,322,401 downwards.
TCCCAGAGACTCCTAGGATAAATCCCATCTGGCCCAGGGGACTTATCTATTTTAACACTTTCCAGAATCGCTAACACCTCCTCCTTATGAACCTGAAGCCTCTAGTCTAGTAGCCTGTATCTCAGTATTGTCCTCAACAACATTGTCTTTTTCCTCTGTGAATACTGACGAACAATATTCATTTAGAACCTCTCCTATCTCCTCGGACTCCACACACAACTTCCCATTACTGTCCTTGACTGGCCCTACTCTTACCCTAGTCATTCTTTTATTCTGCAATAGAAAGTAAAGTGTTTGATAAGGGATCTATAGAAAGCTTTAGGGTTATCCTTGATCCTACCTGCCAAAGGCTCCTCATGTCCCCTCCTGGCTCTTCTTAGCGCTCTCTTTAGATCCTTCCGAGCAAACTTGTAACTCTCGAGCGCCCTAACTGAACCTTCACGTCTCATCTTTACAAACGTCTCCTTCTTCCTCTTGACAAGTGTTTCAGCTGCTTTAGTAAACCACGGTTCCTTCGCTCTACCACTTCCTCCCTGCCTGACAGGTACATACTTATCAAGGACACGCAGTAGCTGTTCCTTGAATATGCTCCACATTTCCAATGTGCCCATCCCCTGCAGTTTTCCTCTCCATCCGATGCATCCTAACTCTTGCCTCATCGCATCATAATTGCCTTTCCCCCAGATATAACTCTTGCCCTGCGGTATATACCTGTCCCTTTCCATCACTATAGTGTTTCCAGTCAATATTTGGAAAGTTAAAGTCCCCCATAACAACTACCCTGTTACTTTCACTCCTATCCAGAATCATCTTTGCAATCCTTTCCTCTACATCTCTGGAACTTTTCGGAGGTCTATAGAAAACCCCTAACAGGGTGACCACTCCTTTCCTGTTTCTAACCTCAGCCCATACGACCTCAGTAGACGAGTCCTCATCAAACAGGGTAAAGATGCTGTGGAGGGCTTTAATGATGGTGGCAGGGGATGGGACAGGGGATGGCGAAAGGGAAGCAGTAGTACTCATCAATCACGATTAAGAAATACGTGTTGCGGCAGGTGGAGGGAAGGGTCCTTTTGAAATTCACGCTGAGGCGTTCAAAGGGGCGGGAAGTGTTCACCAGGTGTGCTTTCTGTGGCCTGTCGAAGTGCGGCTTGCACTCTGCGCAGATTTGGCAGTTTCTGGTTATGACCCTGACCTCCTCGATGGAGTAGGGCAGATTGTGGGTTTTAACAAAGTGGAAGAACCGGGTGACTCCATCATGCACTACGTAGCCGAGGATGGCTAGGTGATCGGTGCTATTTTTCCTTGTTATAGGTTAAGTTAAGGATTTTTGCGGTATGGAGCAATTTGCGGAGCGTGGTGTAGTGGTCCTGCTGGTCTTGGCCGCAGATGGTGACATTGTCAAGGTACGGGAACGTGGCCCGCAGATCGTACCAGCCAACCATTCGGTCAATCTCCCGTTGGAAGACCGAGACCCCATTTGTGACACCAAAGGGAACCGTTAGAAAGTGGGAGAGTCGCCCATCTGCTTCGAATGCAGTGTACTTGCGGTCGTCCGGGCGAATGGGGAGCAGGTGGTAGGCTGATTTAAGGTCTACTGTGGAGAAAACCTTGTATTGCGCTATCTGGTTGACCATTTCAGATATGCGGGGGAGAGGGTACGCGTCGAGCTGCGTATACCTGTTGATGGTCTGACTGTAGTCTATGACCACAGACTGTAGTCTGTGTTTCTCCCCGGTCTTCACAAGCACCACTTGATCTCTCCAGGGGCTGTTGCTGGTCTTGATAATGCCATATTTTAGTAACCGTTGGTCATCCAACCTAATGAAGGTCCGGTCCTGGGCACTGTACCGTCTGCTCCTGGTGGCGACGGGTTTGCATTCGGGGGTAAGGTTTGCAAACAGGAAAGGCGGGTCGACCTTGAGGGTCGCGAGGCCGCAGACAGTGAGGGGGGGTATGTGGCCGCCGAATTTGAACGTTAAACTTTGCAGATTGCACTGGAAGTCCAGTCCCAGAAGTGTGGCAACGCAGAGATGGGGGAAGAGGTAGAGTTGGATGTTATTAAACTCCACGTCCTGGACCGTGAGAGTGGCTATGCAGTACCCCCGGATCTCGACAGAGTGGGAGCTAGAGGGCAGGGAGATCTCTTGTTTAATCGGGTGTACAGCGAGGGAACAGTGTCTTACCGTATTGGGATGGATGAAGCTCTCCGTGTTTGATGCACGATCAATAACTCTCAAAGCGAGATTGGAGTACAATTGAAAGCTTTATTGGACTAGATGTTTCCCCCAGCAGCGCAGATACAGAATGCAGCAGCTCGGGAGACACAGACTCTTATACTCCACCTTACTGGGCGGAACCAGCAGGCAGGCTTCACCAATGATCTTACTGTCTCAGCTACCTCCCACACCAATGATCTTACAGCATCAACCTAGGTACCGGCGGGGGTGGTGGTTTCGCGTTATACATTGGTGGAGGTTTTGGTGGTACCCATCGGTGGGACAGTGTTACCTCTAATACCAACTACCACAGTGCTCCCAAAGTTGATCAAGATTCTTGTGCCCGTTGATGAGTACCAACATTGCAGCAGGACCGAGACTGGTCCAGTGTCACTGAGGCAAGTTGTGGCAGAAGCTGAGAGATCTCGTCGGGCGATAAACGGCCACCGGAGTCGGGGTCTGTGGTGAACCACTGTGTGCACCTGTATTAGGGGATGTAAGGTAGGACCTGCACTACAGGTTCACCGGTAGCCCCTCCCGGCTAGCTCCGCCCATAAGGAGCCGTATAAATATGCGTGTCCTCCTCTGATCAGCCATTTCACCAGCTGCAGTAGGAGGCCACGCATCTGACTGCAATAAAGCAGCCTGACAGGCAGCACGGTAGCATGGTGGTTAGCATAAATGCTTCACAGCTCCAGGGTCCCAGGTTCGGTTCCCGGCTGGGTCACTGTCTGTGCGGAGTCTGCACGTCCTCCCCGTGTGTGCGTGGGTTTCCTCCGGGTGCTCCGGTTTCCTCCCACAGTCCAAAGATGTGCGGGTTAGGTGGATTGGCCATGCTAAATTGCCCGTAGTGTCCTAAAAAGTAAGGTTAAGGTTGGGTTACGGGTATAGGGTGGATACGTGGGTTTGAGTAGGGTGATCATTGCTCGGCACAACATTGAGGGCCGAAGGGCCTGTTCTGTGTTGTACTGTTCTATGTTCTATGTTCTAAAGCCACAGTTGTACCAATCTGAGTCTTTCGTGCAATTGATCGTGCATCAATCTATTAGTCAGATTTTCTAAGAAATGGATATCGGAATTTACATAGAATTTACAGTGCAGAAGGAGGCTATTCGGCCCATTGAGTCTGCACCCTACCCAAACCCATACTCCACCCTATCCCCATAACCCAGTAACACCACCTAACACTAAGGGCAATTTAGCCTGGCCAATTCACCTAACCTGCACATCTTTGGACTGTGGGAGGAAACCGGAGCACCCGGAGGAAACCCATGCACACAGGGGGAGGACGTGCAGACTCCACACAGACAGTGACCCAAGCCGGGATTCGAACCTGGGACCCTGGAGCTGTGAAGCATTTGTGCTAACCACAATGCTACCTTGCAAAAACCAGATCGCCTGCATCCGGATCCGCACTCGCCCGACGCCAGAAAGGACTTTAATCACTGGCTAGCTTGTTTTGAGGCTTACATCAACACTGCGACCCCGCGCCGACAGAGGCTCAGAAAGTTCAAGTCTTATACTCCAGGTTGAGCTCTAGCGTGTTCCCGTTGATCCAAGACGCACCGAATTACGCGGAAGCTATGGCATTCCGAAAAGAGAACTATGCGCAGAATTCAAACATGATCTTCGCCAGGCACATACTTGCCACTCACTCTCAACTACCTGGTGAGTCAATCGAAGACTTCTGGCGGGCCCTAATCCCACTCATCCAGGACTGTGACTGTCAGGCCGTTATGGCCACTGAACACTCTAATCTCCTGATGCGCGACGCCTTCGTAACAGGGATTGCTTCGGACTCCATCCGACAATGACTACTGGAAGGGGCCACGCTCGACCTTGCGGAGACCAAAACCTTAGAGCTCTCCATGAATGTCGCATCTCGTAACGTTCAGACCTGCCCCACTCGCTGCGCTGCCCACCCGTCCTACCCCTCTTGGACCCCGCAAATGACCCCCCCCGGCTGGGGCCCTTCCTAGTCAATACGCCTGCGCCGCCTGCCAATCCGCGCACCGCGGGGGACCCCGCTGCTACTTCTGCGGTCAGCAGAAGCACCCCCACCAACACTGCCCAGCCCGTGCCGCCACTTGAAAGTCTTGCGGTATAAAGGGCCACTTTGCAGCTGTGTGCCAGGCATGCACAGTCGCCGCAATCTCCCCCTCCCCCCCGCCAAACACACAATGGACGCCAGTGGGCGCCGCCATCTTCTCCCCCCAGACCCGCGTGCGGCCAGTGGGAGCCGCCATCCTCTCCTCCCAGGGCCACGTGCGGCCACTGGGCGCGGCCATCTTGTCCCACCCCCGCAATGTGCGCTCCGTGGGCGCCGCAATTTTATTCATCGCAGGACCTCCGGACGCCGCCATCTTGTCTTCCCCACGGGGCTGGAACGCCAACTACACATCACGATCTGGGTCCATCTGACACCTCTGACGACCACCCGCAGCTCGTCTCGATAATGCTGGACCAATCTCGTCCACACAACCTGGCCACCGCTTCCACAACGGTGAAAATCAACGGCCACGTGACCTCTTGCCTGCTGGACTCTGGGAGCACCGAAAGCTTCTTACACCGGGATACGGTATGGCGCTGCTCCCTCACGGTCCAACCCGCCAATCAAAGGATCTCCCTGGCCTCCGGATCCCACTCTGTCCCCATCCGAGGGTTCTGCACGGTCACTCTCACAGTCCAGGGCGTAGAATTCACCGGCTTCCGCCTCTAAGTCCTTCCTAACCTCTGCGCTGCACTGTTGCTGGGTCTGGATTTCCAGTGCAATCTCCAGAGCCTCACCCTCAAATTCGGCGGGGCCCTACCTCCACTCACCGTTTGCCGCCTCGCGACCCTCAAGGTTGAACCACCAACCCTCTTTGCCAATCTAACTGCGGATTGCAAACCCGTTGCCACCAGGAGCAGACAGTACACCGCCCAGGACAGGACCTTCATCAGGTCCGAAGCCCAGCGGCTGCTTCGGGAAGGTATTATCGAGGCCAGCAATAGCCCCTGGAGAGCCCAAGTGGCAGTGGTTAAAACTGTGGAGAAACACAGAATGGTCGCGGACTACAGCCAGACCATCAATCGGTACACGCACCTCGACGCGTACCTGCTCCCACGCATATCTGATATGGTCAATCAGATTGCACAGTACCAGGTCTTCTCAACAATTGACCTGAAATCCGCCTACCACCAGCTCCCCATCCGGAAATCAAACCGTCCGTACACTGCCTTCGAGACGGACGGTCGGCTCTATGACTTTCTTAGGTTTCCTTTCGGCGTCACTAACTGGGTCTCAGTCTTCCAAAGGGAGATGGACAGAGTGGTCGACCAGTACGGTTTGCGGGCCACATTTCCATGCTTAGATAATGTCACCATCTGCAGCCATAACCAGCAGGACCACGATGCCAGCCTCGCTAAATTATTCCGCACCGCCACTCTTCTCAACCTTACGTATAATAAAGAGAAGTGTGTGTTCAGCACGACCCGCCTTGCCATCCTCGGCTATGTAGTCCAAAACAGACTTCTGGGGGCACGATCCCGACCGCATGCGCCCCCTCATGGAGCTTCCCCTCCCCCACTGCCCCAAGGCCCTGAAACGCTGCCTGGGGTTCTTCTCCTACTACGCCCAGTGGATCCCAAACTATAAGGACAAGGCCCGCCCACTCAGACATGCAACTCAATTCCCCCTCGTGGCCGAGGCACAAAATGCCTTTGCCCGTATCAGAGCAGACATAACCAAGGCCGGGATGCACGCAGTAGACAAAACACTGCCCTTTCAAGTAGAAAGCGACGCTTCAGATGTTGCCCTTGCCGCCACTCTAAACCAGGCAGGCAGACCCGTGGCATTCTTTTCCCGCACCCTCCGCACCTCTGAAATTCGGCACTCATCCGTCGAAACACAGGCCCAAGCTATCGTTGAAGCTGTGCGGCATTGGAGGCATTACCTGGCGGCAGGAGATTCACTCTCCTCACTGACCAACGGTTGGTAGCCTTCACGTTCAACAACACACAGCGGGGCAAGATCAAAAATGATAAAATCTTGCGGTGGAGAATCGAGCTCTCCACTGATAATTACGAGATTTTGTATCGTCCCGGCAACTCAACGAGCCCCCAGACGCCCTATCCCGAGGTACATGTGCCAGCGCACAAGTAGACCGACTCCGGGCCCTACACGAGAGCCTTTGTCACCCGGGGGGGTCACAAAGCTCGCGATCTGTCCTACTCCGTCGAAGAAGTACGAACAGTCACCAGGGACTGCCAGGTCTGTGCGGAGTGAAAGCCGCACTTCTACCAGCCAGACTACGTGCGCCTGGTGAAAGCCTCATGCCCCTTTGAACACCTCAGCGTGGATTTCAAGGGGCCCCTCTCCTCCTCCAACCGCAACACTTATATCCTCAGTGTGGTCGATGAGTACTCCAGATTCCTCTTCGCCATCCCATACCTCGAAATGACGTCTGCCACCGTCATCAAAGCCCTAAGCACAATCTTCGCTCTGTTCGGCTTCCCCGCCTACATCCACAGTAACAGGGGATCGTCATTCATGAGTGATGAGCTACGTCAGTTCCTGCTCAGCAGGGGTATCGCCTCCAGCAGGACGACCAGCTGGAATCCCCGGGGAAACGGTCAGGTAGAGAGGGAGAATAGGACGGTATGGGGGGCCATCCAGCTGGCCCTATGGTCCACGAACTTCCCAGCCTCTCGCTGGCAGGAGGTCCTCCCTGATGCACTACACTCCACCCGGTCACTACTGTGCACCGCCACAAAAAAACAAACGTGTTTTTACCTTCCCTAGGAAGTCCAGACCCGGGGTGTCGCTCCCAACTTGGCTCACAGCTCCAGGACCGCTCCTTCTACATAGGCATGTCCGACTCCAAAAGGCGGACCCCTTGGTGGACAGGGTACACTTGCTCCACGCCAACCCCCAGTATGCCTATGTGGAGTTCCCCGACGGCCACCAAGATACTGTCTCCTTCAGGGACCTGGCTCCCTCAGGTTCCACTCCAACACACTTCCCCACCCATGCGCCACCCTCCCCTCTCCCGGCGCCCCCCTCTGGAAGGTAAATTAACAATTCATCCCAATTTTTAAGAACATACTCATTTTCCAATTTAATTTGAGGTATATCAAATTCACAGTCACAGCATTGTAGATAGCACAATTGCTTCACAGCTCCAGGGTCCCAGGTTCAATTCCTGGCTTGGGTCACTGTCTATGCGGAGTCTGCACATTCTCCCCGTGTGTACGTGGGTTTCCTCCGGGTGCTCCGGTTTCCTCCCACAGACCAAAGATGTGCAGGTTAGGTGGATTGGCCACGCTAAATTGCCCTTAGTGTCCAAAATTGCCCTTAGTGTTCAGTGGGGTTACTGGGTTATGGGGATAGGGTGGAGGTGCGGACCTTGTGCAGGGTGCTCTTTCGAAGAGCCGGTGCAGACTCGATGGGCCGAATGGCCTCCTTCTGCACTGTAAATTCTATGACCTATGATCATCTGGATTTGGTTTGTAACTTTGAGTTAGAATCATTAAAACCTCCTTTTTCTCTCCTTACCTTTCAAAGTACCTTTTAAGCATATTCACATGACACACTCGGTGAGTCTTCCTTCTATCTGGTGTTTTTACCACATAATTCACCTCACTTAATTTCCTTTCAATCTGATACGGTCCACAAAACCTAGCTTTTAAAGGCTCCCCTACCACTGGTAACAACACTAAAACTTTATCCCCACTGGCAAATCTACGAACTTTGGATTTCTAGTCTGCTACCCGTTTCATCCCATTTTGTGCAACTTTCAAATGTTGTCTAGCCAATTCACCTGCTCTATTTTATCGTTCCGTAAAATTTGACTCGTAATCCAACGATGTAATTTCCGATTTCTCACTCATCAATTTTTCCTTAATCAATTAAAGTGGTCCTCTTACCTCATGACACTCAATTAGTTCAAAAGGACTAAATTTGGTAGACTCATTAAGTGCATCTTTAATTGCAAACAATACGAATGGAATTCCTTTATCCCAATCCTCTGGATAATCTAGACAATACACCCTCAACATTGTCTTTCATGCCTAATGCCACCTTTCCAACACTCCCTGCGATTCTCGATGGTACGCAGTTGATTTAAATTGTTTTATTCCTAAGCTATCCATAACTTCTTTGAATAACTTTGAAGTAAAATTTGATCCTTGATCCGATTGAATTTCTGTAGGTAGTCCATATCTAGTAAAGAATTTAAGTAACTCTTCCACAATCCTTTTCGCTGTAATATTACATACTGGAATGGCCTCTGGAAACCAAGTAGACACATCCATTATAGTCAAAAGATATTGATTCCCACTTTTTGTATCAGGAAGCGGTCCTACACAATCAATTAGGACCCTCGTAAAAGGGTCCTCAAATGCTGGAATGGGTATTAAGGGTGCTGGTTTTATCACTGCTTGAGATTCCCCTATCACTTGACATGTGTGACATGATTGACAAAATTTAACTACATCTTTATGTAGTCCAGGCCAATAAAAATGTTTCTGGATTTTATCTTGAGTTTTCCTGATTCCCAAATGACCTCCCACTGGTACCTCATGTGCAACTCGCAACATCTCCTTCCTATACCCTACTGGCAATACTACTTGATGAACTTCTGCTCACTTTTCATCCGCCTGCATATGTACATAGAACATAGAACAGTACAGCACAGAACAGGCCCTTCGGCCCTCGATGTTGTGCCGAGCAATGATCACCCTACTTAAAGCCACGTAACCCGTATACCCGTAACCCAACAATCCCCCCCATTAACCTTACACTACGGGCAATTTAGCATGGCCAATCCACCTAACCCGCACATCTTTGGACTGTGGGGGGAAACCGGAGCACCCGGAGGAAACCCACGCACACACGGAGAGGACGTGCAGACTCCGCACAGACAGTGAGTCAGCCAGGAACTGAACCTGGGACCCTGGAGCTGTGAAGCATTTATGCTAACAACCATGCTACCGTGCTGGTCTCCATTTTCTCATCAAGACATCACTTTTACGGTAATAACACTCTGGTATACTCTCAGGTTCCTCTTCCATATATGCTTTCTGATACCTCCGTTTTATTTCTACATCTTTCTGTTGTAACTCCGCCAAATTTCCTGAACTAAAAATATCCGCCTCATCCTCCACCTGTTCTTGTTCTTTTTCAATCATCTGATTCAAAATCGTTTCTGGTAATTGCACTTCAACTTCATCTTCACTCTTTGATTTCTCCTCTTGTCTTAACCTGTGACTTTGCGACCTTGTTACTACACAATCCGGAAAAATCCCAGGATATTCGTCTGATTTTCCACTGGCTTATCAACCACAGTAGGCATCACTCCCACCTGCGCTCCAGCTATATCATTACCCAAGACAAACTGTATTCCTGGACAAGATAGTGTATCTATTACTCCTACTACCACTTCACCACTCTTCACTGGACTTTCCAACCTCACCTTATATAATGGAATGCTACTCCTCTCACCCTGAATTCCACATATCACGACCTCTTCTGGCAACATTCTTCCCAAACTTCATAATTCCTCATCTCTTCCCATTAGAGATTGACGAGCCCCTGTATCTCTTAAAATTGTGACTTCTTTACCTGCTCCTCCTTATACACATGAGAAAACATTACCCACACAAGTAAATTCTTTAAAGACATCTGGCACCTGCTTAACAATTACTTCTTGATCAGGCTGTACAATCTTTTGCACCTCCTTCGCTTCCCTTGGGCTTTCCTTTACCACTCTAACAAATCCCACTGTCTTATCCTGTTTTACCACATCAGCCTTCCCAGTGGTTTGCTTCAATCACCAACACTGTGACTTTACATGGCCTAGTTTATTACAGCGAAAACATTTGAAACTTTTCACTTCTTTTCCACCGTCCTGGATTTCTTTTTTAATCTGAGGTACACTCTCTTTATTGTCTCCCATCAGATCACCTTTACCTTTACCACTTGAGTATTTCTCATGTCCCCAGTTTCTATCCCTCACCGGCTGAAACTGATGTTGGAAACCAATCTTTGATTTATGAACTAATTCATAATCATCTGCCATTTCTGCTGCTAATCTCGCAGTTTGAACCCTCTGCTCTTCCACATGAGTTCTCACTACATCAGGAATTGAATTTTTAAACACCTCCAAAAGTATAATTTCACTGAGAGCTTCATATGTTTGGTCTATTTTCAAAGCCCTTACACACCTATCAAAATTACTCTGTTTGAGCCTTTCAAACTCCATGTATGTTTGACCAAATTCTTTCCTTAAATTTATAAACCTTTGTCTGTAAGCTTCAGGCACTATCTCATATGCACTTAAGATGGATTTCTTCACCACCTCATACGTTCCAGATACCTCCTCCGGTAGTGATGTAAACACTTCACTAGCCCTACCTACCAGCTTTGTTTGAATCAGTAATACCCACATGTCCTGTGGCCATTGCATTTATTTAGCGACCTTCTCAAATAAAATGACAAAGGCTTCTACCTCCTTCTCGTCAAACCTTGGCAATGCTTGGACATATTTAAATAGATCCCCACCACGTCTTCAACTATGACGCTCTGTCTCATTATCCTCATCCATCTCCTCCAACTGTACGTGTCCCTTTGCGTCTGCCAATTCTAACTGATTTTCATGTTTCAGAGCCATTTTCCGAAGTTCAAACTCTCTCTTTTTCCCTTTCTTTCTTCTCTCTCCTTTTCCTTTTCCTCTCTATCTCTATCTTTTTCTCTCATTGCACATTCAAGCCTCTTTAATTCTTTTTCATGTTCAAGATGCTTTAATTCTTTTTCATGTTCATATTGCTTAATCTGCAACTGGAGCTTTGCCATATCTAATGAGTCAGAATGTATCACAGGCAAACGTAAATGCACAGATACCGTGTTAAGAACCTCATCTTTTCGTATTTTGCTGTGCAGTGTTAACTGCAATGCTATTGCCAAACATAACAGTCTGTTTTTACTCTCTGTCCGTAAGGTATCACGTGTTACCGCATCCACCCCCAAAAACTTCTGAGCCTCTGAAAGAGCCATTGTTCACAACACTCACCCCACTTAAACTAAAATACCACACCGGAAAAGCAACAATCCTTCACTGTCTTTAAGTTCACGAAAGCCAATCCAATAGATAGACTTTTATCCCGGACAAGCTCCCAATTGTTATGGGAGAGGTGTTTTCAGAACCCCAAAATGTATCATGGAGTTCAACCAACCTCCCCCTTTAATGGATTGTTGCTTTTCCAGCACACGGCTTGTTCCCCAGGTGTGGTATTACAATTATGGACACGTGGTTTTTAAAACAAAACAATGTTTATTCCATGAACTCAAATTAACCTTTTAAATAAACATTGGATCTCTTAACACCCCTTACTTCAAAGATAACCCTGAAAATAATACAACACTAAATAATCCCTCAAAATGTTCCTTCAAACATCCAAAAGACTTCACCTGTAACGACAGACATGAGGTTATATTCAATATATTATAGTCTTTGGATTTGCAGACATCCACAGACCAGCTCTGTGTTTTCTTCCTGCAGCTCTTTGCAAAACACACAGACACTCCCAGCTTTCTCCTCAAACTGGCTTTCTCCTTTCAAGCAGCTCTCAGCAAACCAGCCAGGCACTTTTCAGCTGCTCTCAGCAAAACACACAGACACTCCCAGCTTTCTCCTCAAACTGAAACTAAAAACTTCAAAATGGCGGATCTGAAGCCCAGCTCCACCCACACTCTGACATCACAGCATTTCTTAAAAGTACATTGCTTAAACATCCATTTCTTAAAGGCACTCTCACATGACATTAGATCCTCCAACCTAAGGACCACTTGAACCAGCTGGGTAATGCAGTGTTTGGGAATCTGGAGAGCTACATAGACATGCTATGGAATGACTCAATAATTCACATTGCGTTAAAATACACTAACTTTTTTCAGGAGTGTAATCTGCATCAGTTTTCCAGATGTTCTCGTGAAGTGAAAAGAGTTTAAAGCCTTTGTCTTTGCAGCCTGAAATTCATTCCATGGAAGGTAAAGAAGAATAGTCTTGGGTTGACTCTTCAATTTGAACTCCTTTGTATCTGCAGAGAAATTGCTGATTTCTACTCAATGCAGCACTTCCATTCCCCAAAAGACTGTGGATGGTGATTCAATTACAATTTCAAGATTGAGGTTGACAGTGTTATGTTGATTGATTGATTGGTTTATTGTCACATGTACCGAAGTACATTGAAAAGTATTTTTCTGCAGCCAAGGGAATGTGCACAGTACATACATAGTAGACAAAAAGAATAATCAACAAAGTACATTGACAATAGTGATTGGAAAACAAAAGGGTCTGGTGCCACCTTAGATCAGGTATTGTAATGGAAGGAAATTGAGTAAAGGCAGTAAAATGGGTTTGATCTGCACATCAGCCATGTATTAATTGAACGGTGGAACATGATCAAGACACCAATGACGGGATTCTCCGTCTCACCACACTCGTTTTCCCATTGTCCGTCGGGAAATCCGTGGGTGTGTGTGCGCTACTGGCGAAGCAGAAGATCCCGCCGATGGAGAATCCCACCTCAAATTTCCTCCTGCTATTGCCATGTTTCCAGGCCCTCCAACAATATGACTGGGATTCTGAAGTCAATGGCACGGACATATGACATGTATGAACCCACATGCACATGCATTGTTGCTCTTATAAAAAAATTCTCATTCCCTATCTCAACAGGAATGGGTGGAGTTTGACGATACTTTTGCAAAGTGTCGGTTTCAGCGAGTAAACCGGCGAGAATTCTATTGGTGTCACCGTCAAGAAAATTCGCTGTGTATTCACCCTGTTTAAGGAATTTTTTCCTCTCACAAGTCTCATGTTCTGATTTGCTCATCCTACTGTTAATCAGTTATTTTAAACTCCTCCCCACACTTGTTGCAAATCCAGTCGGGGAGGTGGGTGTGGGGGTGGGGGGGGGGGGGGGTTGTGGGGGGGGTGGGGGGGTGGGGAGGATGGGGGTGGCTGCTTCCAGAAAGACTGCATCATGATTCACCGGGGGAGACCTCAGCAAATGTCTCAGTGGGGTGCAGCAGAGGTGGGAAACCCTCGACAAATGATTGGGCAGACATCCAGCCAGCAAAGTGACCAATCCCGCATGTGAACCTATGGTTGCGATTGTGAGCACCAGCTCACTCCAAAAGAGGACCAAACTGCAATGTCATAAAAAGATGATGTGGAGCTGCCGGCATTGGGCTGCGGTGGGCACAGAAAGAAGTCTTACAACACCAGGTTAAAGTCCAACAGGTTTGTTTTGAATCACTAGCTTTCGGAATGTAGCTCCTTCCTCAGGTGAATTCAGGTGTCAACCAGCCAGGACCAACCTTGGGACCCCTGCACACCACTGCCCTCAGCAGTTCCAAGAGGGACATCTTGGAGAGTAGCATCAAAGAGTGCCACACCCTCCATCAGCCCAGATACTCACAGTTCAATGGAAGTAGTTAGTGGGCAGGTTTCTGTTTCATTAACTGGTGAGCACCTCATACCTGATGATCCATGCCAGGCTGAACTGAGGTTGATATGTCCCAGGGATCCAGCATTCAGAGGAATGCCAGAATTTGAGTTTTCTGAATCACAGGCCAGTGATGTGCCACTGGGTACAGTCATCCCAGAGCTGCTGGAGCTGCAAATGCAGAGTCAGAACCATTAGGAAGCATCCCTCCTTGGACTACAAGTCAGACTGGAGAAATGTCCGAGGACATGGTGCCGTCACTAAAAGCGCAATGATGGAGACCATGGCGCACAATGTGCACTCCATGTCGGGGAATGCCTGCTCAATGGTTCAGGTCATGTACTAGGAGTAACATTCATGGAACCTCTCGGTCATGGAGAGGTGGGTGTAAGCCTTGCTTTTCAAGACTTGGGTGCAATCAGTGGCACAATCAAACATTGCAGGAGTGACTTGGCACAATTGGCACAATTGACTTGTCAGGGGGTTGATCAGAACTGGCTTCTCCCTGTGGCAGGCATGACATACTTGATTCATGTTAAGACAGGAATTTGCAGTTGCCTTCATACTTAGGTGGCATCCCCATTCCCCCAGCTCTCCCGGACTGTGGATTAATTGAGCGTCCCTCCTTGAGCAGCCAGTCACCCAGACTTTATTCCCTGAATGCCTGGTCGCCATAACCAGTGGCTTTTCCCTTCTTCTGTAGCTGCTCAACATCCCTTGTCAGAGTCCGCCATTCTGCCCATGCAACCTGGCATTTCCCAGAACCCCACCCAGGGACCTCGCAATCGATCCCTGTGCTGAGCCTATGATTGCACCCTCTCCCATCCATCTCCACCTGCCACTCTAGAAGAGCATTGCCTCAGCAGAGAAATGGCCATAGGCCAAGCAAGGGGGACCTGAGAAGCAAAACAATGCACACCAGACACCAGACCCCTTGAGATCTGGCAGACAAAATCAGTGAAGGGCCGCTAAGGTCTGTGAGCAACCCCCTCCCCTTAATATGCTGAGGCAAACCCCACCACACCCCCCCCCCCCCGCTAGATCCAGGTTCCATTTATCTAGGTCACCCCCATGCCCTCTCTGGTGCCCCCTCATTAATTCAAACCACGGATAGTAATGGTGACCTGAGTGCTCACCTCCCATATCCCCTTCAGAGGTAAACTCGCCTAGTTCTTGTTTTTATACCGCTGTTATAAATCACATTAACCACAATAAATCACATAAACCACCATAAATCACATTGACGGAACAATAAATATTTAGTGAGGGGGGGAAATCCGTCGGGAGGGCTGGCTCATGATATTATAATGTACTTAAATGAGCTTCCTGACCTTCCTGGGCGGGAACCCCGTACATAATCGGCGAGGGGCGTGGACTCCAGCGATATTTTGCGCCCACGTCACCTTTCTCGCAGACTGCTAATGTGGGTTCAAAATTCTGTCCTATGTGTCCATTCCAAGTGCAGCAGAATTGAGGTGGCATCACTGAGGGAATCAAACAAAGAAGTGTCAACAATGGCCGTAGTCATAACATGGAACATATTTATTGTAATTTCTCTGCTATGCTTTTCATCATGGCTGCCAAGTAACAACATGGGAATTCCATTTAATAATGTTGCCATGGAAACTAGTAGGCTCCAGAGATATGCTTGTTCTGATTGATGAAAACTTCAGGGAACATGGCAGTTATTTTTCTGAGAGGTTGTACAAAATGGCAATGAAGAGACAGCTGGGTAAAAGAGAAATAATATCAATTAAAAAGTGTGAACTGAAGAGATATGCCAATCATGATTAAATGATTAGCCAACTAATTTCTGAACTCACAGTATAGATAATTTAATAACATGGGAATATCGCACAAGAAGATTTTTTCAGTAACTTAGTGACTCAGTTCCTGAGATTTGGCACATCAGCAACTATGGGATTGAGTACTGGAAATATTAAGTTATGAACTGCAAAATGCCAATCTTTTCTGTCAAGTGAATGATTTATACAGCATTTGGCAGCTGTTTTGAATGCTGCATATTACAACAAGGGTAACACACTTGTAGAACAGACAGATTGGTGGGTTATGTTTTCGCATTTTTAGGACTCCTTACTGTACATGTTCCCATTGCTGGTCTATCTCTGATTTTTGTAAATCATGACCATGTTCCCAAGAGTTGGAGGCTAAGGCATTCAACTGGAAGACAAATAAATATCTGCCTATTTTATAGAAAGCTTCTCTTAAAGCTGGCATTGGTCCAGCTTGCCTAAAACAAAATCCTGTAGGGTCTGATCAGAGTTTTGGAGCTAAATCTGTAGAAGCCAATATAACAAGCAGTTAATTTTGAATAAATGTTTTCTCTTTCGTACAACCCTAGAGGTCGTTAAAGGGCAAATCCCACATTCTCCATGAATCATGAGATTTAATGTGACCCTTCGGTAACAGAGGGTGCGGATATGAGGTGATTCATTATGATAATCCTCATGAGGACTACAGGGGATTGCTGATTGATCTCCCGTAGAGTTCTCTCCGTAGAGTACGGCAGTAACCCGCCGAGCTGGGGCTTGATGATGACACCTTTGAATGTAGCTCCCAGATCAGGGCCGGTAGTTCCCAATAGTTCTGGGCTGGGACCTTTGTTTTGTGTGCCTCAGTAGCAGCTTTATTTTCAGTTTTAAATAAACCAGTTTGGCCCCCTTCACGCCACGCCACCTGGAATTATTAAATTCATAAAGGCATATTAATGCAATATTAAAAGATTTAGTAAAATTCTCTTTGTTCCAGGTCAGAGGTGATTAATGATTGACTTTCATTGAATTTTAACATTTCATGCAATCTTCTTGAGTTCACTCTTTGGAACATGTGCGATTGCTACCCTAAATTAATTAGCCACTGAAATTTGGACAAAAAGGGTACACCGTATTCACCAATGATTCCACTTGGGTAGGAGTGGGATCAACTGTGATCATTCAGAAATCTAATAATAACATTAAAAATTAGCAACTCGTCAAGGCTTACCATTATTTTGTCCAAGTCTTTGCTCACATTTTAAAGGTGTGGGGTTTTAAAAAGGCTAATTTTTTTTTAAAAATGTACTTAAAATTCAACCAATTGAGTTTGTTATGTATTGCACATAGTTATGAATATTAATGAATATGGGTACTTATTGAATAGCTTGAAATTTCCTTGAAAGTTGTGGTATGACAAAGTGCCCTGTATTCTTCCTCTGGGGAAATGCACCAATATGCCAATTTTACACCATGCACACAGCAACATTCAAGTTTCCTCATTCATCTGAACAATTCCCAAATTCTATCTGCTGAAATTCTAATTAGCTTAATATCTACCCCATATGAAAAATTAAAAAGTAAATATTCTATTTTTTTTTGACAGTTCCGAACAGCATAAATTTACACTCAAAATGTTAGGTACAGCAGGACCCATAATCAGAATTTCTAATGTTTGTAAAAAAAAAAATTAATACCAGATATTCTGTGGCAAGAATTTTACACACACCCCCCCCCCCCCCCCCCCCCCCCACACCCCCGCTTACCCCAGGCTTTTAGGTGGGGCTGGGGGCAGGCTCGGTGGATTGGCTACGCTAAATTACCCCTTAATTGAAAAAATGAATTGGATGCGCTAAATTTTTTTTTAAAGTCTCTGGAGGGAAACATGCAACAATCAGACAACTTCTCCAAGCAAAGACGAAGAAAACTTGTTTGGGTTCAAAAAAAAAATATCCTCTGGTGGAGGGTCGGGGGTGGGGGGGAGGGGGATAGAGGGTTTATTGTATCTGAGGATGTAATGTTTTTGTTTTGCTTTGTAAAATATTAAATTGCAAAAAATTTGAATAAAAATACTTTTTTTTTAAAATGCAACAAACCAATCTGTGGATTAATGGCTTCCATTGTCCAAATAGTGACATAAATTCTTTCACAGTGGTCTTGCGGACTCCTTGGCTTCAGGGTGGAATTCCAAAGGATGGGTGTGAAAAGGAAAACATTCCATCACAAGGATCTGTAAACTGATGTGAGTCAAACCCCAGGGTGCGGCAATGACCAAGCCATCTGAGACTATATTTGGGGACAATGGAAAACAGTTACTGCAGTCACATGACATAAACCTGGTCCATGATAAAGAACATATAATAAGACACATTTTTGGGAGCAGCGGTCATTAATAAAGAAGAAGAGTTCCAGATCAGCAAATGAAGGAGGCTGCCTAAAATCCATCAGGTGGCAAATAATTCAGTGAACGGGTACAAACTGCACCTCTCAAGTGGCGAGAGGCCATAATCTCCTACACTGGGTGCGCTGCCGGCAGGCCAGAGAATCCCGTCAACATGAACAACCGCGAATTCTGGCCCTCATCTTGCAGGAAGCAAGTGTAACCATGAATTCTTGCACCTCTAAACCTGAAGTACAAATATAATCACCTTTTATTGTGTGTGTGTGTCTGTGTAAGAGGTTTGTTTTGTGTACATTTTGGGTGTGGAGTAATAAACATTTATCCTCCTTTTCAAAAGCCTATGAAAAAATCTGTCATTTGTATTTTCTTGACGGCACACAGCAGTTGAAACATTTTTCTTTTAAAATACATCTGCCTTTCATCAGCCTCGAGGGAGAGAAAATGGGAAACATTCTCACATCTCTCCCCTGTCGATGGCACTTGATGGAGATTGGATGTCTCTAGTTATCTCAATGCTGGGTTTAAATTATCCATGTTTCCCAGAACAGAGGGAAGGTCTGGGTACTGGAGATAATTAGTTTAAATTTCTGACTGAATCATCCCAGGTGTGCCACATTGCTGTGGAAATAAGTTGTGCATACCCTTTTGCTTTGGGTATATTTATGTGATTTATTTTTATGAAAGAATCAGCTGAGGTCAGAAGAGAGATGATAGCCCCAGTTGGTGCTTTAAATCAGCTGGAAAAAGTAGTAGGCTGTCAGGAACTTAGACTGTTTTCTGATTTGAAGTCACTAAGCAAGAATGCAAGAAGGCTCATGCTTGAGTTGGGGAGTGAACAGTCATGAGGTATTCATGGAGAATTGGAGGATTCACCTGGTTGGATGCAAGTGGAAAGACCCGGGGGCGCGATTCTCCGCCCCCCACGACGGGTCGGAGAATAGCGGGAGGGCCTTCCCGACATTTTTCCCGACCTCCCGCTATTCTCCCCCCCCCCCCCCCCACACGGCCGCCCCACGATACGAATCGCTGCTCGCCGTTTTTTACAGCGAGCAACGATTCTCCCCTAGCCGATGGGCCGATTTCCCAGGCCTTTACGGCCGTTTTCACGAACTCCAATACACCTGCTCTCACAGTTCGTGAAAACTGCCGCAAAGTGCCGTTCTGGAGAACCATGCCACCGATTGGCACGGCCGAGCCAAGGGTGGCATGGCCGAGCCAAGAGTCAGCGGGTCCGAACACTCTTTGTTCCTCCGCCGCCGCACTGGATCAGTCCGCGGGGCGGCTGAGGGGCATAACGGCCTGCACATGCGCGGGTTCCACGCATATGTGTGATGACGTCATCCGCGCATGTGCGGATTGGAGCCGTCCAATCCGCGCATGCGCGGCTGACGTCATCGTTTGCGTCAGCCGCTGTTAACCTTGGCGCGCGGGCTTAGCGAAGTTCGCTAAGCCTGCGATGCCGAGGTTCATGGGGCCCCGCTGCTAGCCCCGACCGGGGAGCAGAATCGGGTCCCGGGAGGGGGCGCGGAGGCTGCCGTGAAACACAGTATTTGCGGAGAATCGCGCCCCCCAAGAATCACCTTGGAGAATAGCTATAACATTGTAAAGAATCAAAGTAAATCCCTGAGAGCTGTGGCAATTCTTGATTTGGTCCCAAGAGAAGTGAGTGAACCCTCAGGATCCTGGAATGTACAAGAGAACTTTGGGTGGAGGTACAGGCTGAGCAGGGAGTGTTCTGTGAGAATTTCAATTTACAGTTTGTGATTACATAGTGCAGTAGATATTATTAGTAGTCGTGTTGTGTTTAACTTAGTTTAACAAATGTTTTGTTTATGACGTGAAATATTGAGGCCTAGTTCTTTCAGTTGACAACGAGGAGTTTGAATCATTTTTAGTGAGCTACACACCGCTTTTCCTGCCTGAGTTGACACTGAAAATATAGAAAATTCCACCCATTCTGCTGAATGTGCATAAGTTATGGTCTAATAATATCAATAAGATAAGGAGTGAATAAAAAAAACCCAAGGCTAATATATCGAACAATCTTGGTCAGTCAAATGTCTCACCTCCCATATATGTTCAAGCAGATACTCTGGAATACATTCAGCACTTCTAATACCTTGGTAATGCCATCTCTCAAAAGACGACCATGGAAAAGGAGATCCGCCACTGGATCAGCTGCACCAGCTCAGCCTTCTACAACTATGGCAGTGACTTTTTATACCAAAGAGCTCTACAAGTCGAAAAAAAGTGCGAATGTACAGATCAGCTGACGTCACCACACTCCTGTGCTGCAGTGTTGCCTGGACTGTGTATCAGCGATGCACAGGCGCACTCGAGAAATCCTACCAGCAACGGCTTCGCTGCACCCTCCAGATGCAATAAGCGAACCATCAAACAAATGCGAGTGTTTTTCTGCAAGCAAAATCTGACAAAATTAACTTTGATGGGTTAGACACTGCCAGGATAACAGGAGCAATGAGATGGGCGATGATTAATTGGCAGTCTGTTTTTCACTGTGGTTGCTTTTCATTTTCATTTAAGCCAATGGACATGGCGTAACAGGGGCTGCGGATTGACGTTTATCAACATTGAGCTACTAACATAGATAACTTTCACCTCCACGGTCCTCCAAATTTTGGAATATTCGAGCAAGGAGTCAGATTGCTGGGTGGTCTCTTTAAATTATTTTTTCTGATATTGATGAAATAAGAATGTGCTGATGACTCCAAAGTGGAGTTGCCATTTCGACCAAAGAAAAATATTTGCTATAATAATATAATCACCTATTTGAAACAAAGTAACTTTTGCCATCAAGACGATTGAAGTATGATTATCTTTCTTTTAATAATTTTTAATAAGGCTTTGCTTTGTTCCATGCAGGGGCAGCACGGTAGCATTGTGGATAGCACAATCGCTTCACAGCTCCAGGGTCCCAGGTTCGATTCCGGCTTGGGTCGCTGTCTGTGCGGAGTCTGCACATCCTCCCCACGTGTGCGTGGGTTTCCTCTGGGTGCTCCGGTTTCTTCCCACAGTCCAAAGATGTGCAGGTTAGGTGGATTGGCCATGATAAATTGCCCTTAGTGTCCAAAATTGCCCTTAGTGTTGGGTGGGGTTACTGGGTAATGGGGATAGGGTGGAGGTGTTAACCTTGGGTAGGGTGCTCTTTCCAGGAGCCGGTGCAGACTCGATGGGCCGAATGGCCTCCTTCTGCACTGTAAATTCTATGTAATCTATATGCAAACGTTACTGTTCTCTGATATATTTATAAATCTACTCCAATAGAAAACTCTGATTCTGTTCATGTTTTCTATGCTGATTGAACATATTCCATATTGGAATGGACTGTATATTACCTGCTTGGGTAATCCTTGACTACCTGTCAGTCATTTGCAGGCAAACATACGAACATTCGCATTGGGAGTAAGGAGTAGGCCATTCGTTCCCTCAAGCCTGTTCTATCATTCAATAACATCATGACAGGTTTGACTGTGGCCACAACTCCATTCCATGCCTAACTCCTATAGCCTTTCACTCCCTTTTCAATCAAGAATGATTCAGCCTTAAAATTATTTGATGACCTGTAATTGTTCACTATTTACATGAATGATCTGGAGGAAGTAACAGAATGTAAACTTTCCAAATTTGCCCTTGAGTCAAAAATAAGTGGAAGGGCACATTGTGACTCTGAAAAAGGGTATGGATGGACTGGGTGACTAGGCAAAAACCTGGCAATAATGTGGGAAGTGTGAGGTCATGCAGTTCGGCAGGAGGAAACAAAGAGCAGGGGCAAAATTCTCCCCTACCCGGCGGGGCGGGGGGTCCCGGCGTAGCGGAGTGGCGCCAACCACTCTGGCGTCGGGCCTCCCCAATGGTGCGGAATTGTCCGCACCTTTAGGGGCTAGGCCCACGCCGGAGTGGCTCCTGCTCCGCCGACTGGCGCCTATGGCCTTTGGCGCTATGCCGCCCAGCGTCGGGGCAGGCCGAAAGGCGTTCGCTGGCCGGCGTGAGTACGCGCATGCGTCGGACACTGGCGCATGCGCGCTGGGGGATTCTCTTCCGCCTCCGCCATGGTGGAGGCCGTGGCGGCGGCGGAAGAAAAAGAGTGCCCCCACGGCACTGGCCCGCCCGCCGATCGGTGGGCCCCGACCGCGGGCCAGACCACCATGGAGGCACCCCCCCAGGGTCCGATCGCCCACGCCCCCCCCCCCAGGACCCCGGGGGCCCGCTCGCGCCACCAATCCCCCCGGCACAGAGGTGGTTTAAAGTACGTCGGCGGGAGAGGCCTGACAGCGGCGGGACTTGGGCCCATCGCGGCATCGCGACCCGGAGAATCACCGTGGGGGGCACGCCGATCGGCGCTGGGGGCCCACTGTCCAGCAGGGCGTGATTCCCGGGTGGCGGAAAATTCCGGCCACGGCGGGGCGGGATTTACGCTGGCCCCGGGCGATTCCCCGACCCTGCGGGGTGTCGGAGAATTCCGCCCCAGATTATTATCCAAATAGAGAGAGACTGCAGGTGAGTCAAGTACAGAGGGATCTAGGTGTTCTAGTGTATGAATCACAAAACGCTAGCAGGCTGGTGCAACAAGTAGTCAAGAAGGCAAACGGTATTTTATTTATTGCAAAGCTAGGAGTTTAAAAATAGAGAGGTTTTGTTGCAGTTGTACAGGATGTTGGTGAGGCCTCACCTGCAATACTGTTTACAGTTTTGGTCCTCTTGCCGTAAAAAGGATATAGTAACATTGGAGGCAGTCCAGGGAAGATTCACCAGGCTACTCCCTGGGATGGGAGGGTTGTCCTATTAAGTCTGGGTCTGTGTTCTTTGGAGTTGAGGGGTCACCTTATTCAAATATATAAGGTCCTGAGAGTCTCGAACAGGGGAGCATAGCTACAAGATAAAGGACCAATCATTTAAAACTGAGTTGTGTAAGGGTGGCACGGTGGCACTGTGGTTAGCACTGCTGCCTCACAACGCCAGGGACTTGGGTTCAATTCCGGCCTCGGGTGACTGTCTGTGTGGAGTTTACATTTAGAACATAGAACATAGATCAATACAGCGCAGTACAGGCCCTTCGGCCCACGATGTTGCACCGACATGGGAAGTCAAAAACTAAAGGCCATCTAACCTACACTATGCCATTATCATCCATATGCTTATCCCAATAAACTGTTAAATGCCCTCAATGTTGGCGAGTTCACTACTGTTGCAGGTAGGGCATTCCACGGCCTCACCACTCTTTGCGTAAAAAACCTACCTCTGACGTCTGTCCTATATCTATTACCCCTCAATTTAAGGCTATGTCCCCTCGTGCTAGCAACCTCCATCCGCGGGAGAAGGCTCTCACTGTCCACCCTATCTAACCATCTGATCATTTTGTATGCCTCTATTAAGTCACCTCTTAACCTTCTTCTCTCTAACGAAAACAACCTCAAGTCCATCAGCCTTTCCTCATAAGATTTTCCCTCCATACCAGGCAACATCCTGGTAAATCTCCTCTGCACCCGTTCCAAAGCTTCCACGTCCTTCCTATAATGAGGCGACCAGAACTGTACGCAATACTCCAAATGCGGCCGTACCAGAGTTTTGTACAGCTGCAACATGACCTCATGGCTCCGGAACTCAATCCCTCTACCAATAAAGGCTAACACACCATAGGCCTTCTTCACAACCCTATCAACCTGGGTGGCAACTTTCAGGGATCTATGTACATGGACACCGAGATCCCTCTGCTCATCCACACTGCCAAGAATTTTACCATTAGCCAAATATTCCGCATTCCTGTTATTCTTTCCAAAGTGAATCACCTCACACTTCTCTACATTAAACTCCATTTGCCACCTCTCAGCCCAGCTCTGCAGCTTATCTATGTCCCTCTGTAACCTGCAACATCCTTCCACACTGTCTACAACTCCACCGACTTTAGTGTCGTCTGCAAATTTACTCACCCAACCTTCTGTGCCCTCCTCTAGGTCATTTATAAAAATGACAAACAGCAACGGCCCCAGAACAGATCCTTGTGGTACGCCACTCGTAACTGAACTCCATTCTCAACATTTCCCATCAACTACCACTCTCTGTCTTCTTTCAACTAGCCAATTTCTGATCCACATCTCTAAAGCACCCTCAATCCCCAGCCTCCGTATTTTCTGCAATAGCCGACCGTGGGGAACCTTATCAAACGCTTTACTGAAATCCATATACACCACATCAACTGCTCTACCCTTCACAAAACCATGCTGACTATCCCTAATCATATTATTCCTATCTAGATGATTATAAATCGTATCTCTTATAATCCTCTCCAAGACTTTACCCACAACAGACGTGAGGCTCACCGGCCTATAGTTACCGGGGTTATCTCTACTCCCCTTCTTGAACAAAGGGACCACATTTGCTACCCTCCAGTCCTCTGGCACTATTCCTGTAGCCAATGATGACATAAAAATCAAAGCCAAAGGCTCAGCAATCTCTTCCCTGGCTTCCCAGAGAATCCTAGGATAAATCCCATCAGGCCCCGGGGACTTATCTATTTTCACCTTGTCCAGAATTGCCAACACTTCTTCCCTACGCACCTCAATGCCATCTATTCTAATAGCCTGGGTCTCAGCATTCTCCTCCACAACATTATCTTTTTCCTGAGTGAATACTGATGAAAAGTATTCATTTAGTATCTCGCTTATCTCCTCAGCCTCCACACACAACTTCCCACCACTGTCCTTGACTGGCCCTACTCTTACCCTAGTCATTCTTTTATTCCTGACATACCTATAGAAAGCTTTTGGGTTTTCCTTGATCCTACCTGCCAAAGACGTCTCATGTCCCCTCCTTGCTCGTCTTAGTTCTCTCTTTAGATCCTTCCTCGCTTCCTTGTAACTATCAAGCGCCCCAACTGAAACTTCACGCCTCATCTTCACATAGGCCTCCTTCTTCCTCTTAACAAGAGATTCCACTTCTTTGGTAAAACACGGTTCCCTTGCTCTACCCCTTCCTCCCTGCCTGACTGGTACGTACTTATCAAGGACACGCAATAGCTGTTCCTTGAACAAGCTCCACATATCCAGTGTGCCCAACCCTTGCAGCTTCCTTCTCCAACCAACACATCCTAAGTCATGTCTAATGGCATCATAATTGCCCTTCCCCCAGCTGTAACTCTTGCCCTGCGGGGAATACTTATCCCTTTCCATCACTAAATGTAAAGGTCACCGAATTGTGGTCACTGTTTCCAAAGTGCTCACCTACCTCCAGATCTAACACCTGGCCTGGTTCATTACCCAAAACCAAATCCAATGTGGCCTCGCCTCTTGTTGGCCTGTCAACATATTGTGTCAGGAAACCTTCCTGCACACGTTGTACAAAGAACGACCCATCTAATGTACTCGAACTATATCCTTTCCAATCAATATTTGGAAAGTTAAAGTCTCCCATAACAACTACCCTGTTACTTTCGCTCTTTTCCAGAATCATCTTTGCTATCCTTCCCTCTACATCCCTAGAACTATTAGGTGGCCTATAGAAAACTCCCAACAGGGTGACCTCTCCTTTCCTGTTTCTAACCTCAGCCCATACTACCTCGGAAGAAGAGTCCCCATCTAGCATGCTTTCCGCCACCGTAATACTGTCCTTGACTAGCAGCGCCACACCTCCCCCTCTTTTGCCCCCTTCTCTGAGATTACTAAAACACCTAAACCCCGGAACCTGCAACAACCATTCTTGTCCCTGCTCTATCCATGTCTCTGAAATGGCCACAACATCGAAGTCCCAGGTACCAACCCATGCTGCCAGTTCCCCTACCTTATTTCGTATACTCCTGGCATTGAAGTAGACACACTTCAAACCACCTACCTGAACACTGGCACCCTCCTGAGAAGTCAAATCTGTGCTCCTGACCTCTATACTCTCAATCTCCCGTACCACAAAACTACAATCCAGGTTCCCATGCCCCTGCTGAATTAGTTTAAACCCCCCAAAGAGCACTAACAAATCTCCCCCCCAGGATATTGGTGCCCCTCAGGTTCAGATGTAGACCATCCTGTCTGTAGACGTCCCACCTTCCCCAGAAAGAGCCCCAGTTATCCAGAAATCTGAATCCCTCCCGCCTGCACCATCCCTGTAGCCACGTGTTTAATTGCTCTCTCTCCCTATTCCTCATCTCACTATCACGTGGCACGGGCAACAACCCAGAGATAACAACTCTGTTTGTTCTCGCTCTGAGCTTCCATCCTAGCTCCCTAAAGGCCTGCCTGACATCCTTGTCCCCTTTCCTACCTATGTCGTTAGTGCCAATGTGGACTACGACTTGGGGCTGCTCCCCCTCCCCCTTAAGGACCCGGGAAACACGACCCGAGACATCACGTACCCTTGCACCTGGGAGGCAACATACCAAACGTGAGTCTCTCTCGCTCCCACAAAATCTCCTATCTGTGCCCCTGACTATTGAGTCCCCAATTACTAATGTTCTACTCCTTTCCCCCCTTCCCTTCTGAGCAACGGGGACAGACTCCGTGCCAGAGGCCCGTACCCCATAGCTTACCCCTGGTAAGTCGTCCCCCCCACAAGTATCCAAAACGGTATACTTGTTACTCAGGGGAACGACCGCAGGGGGTCCCTGCACTGACTGCTTCTTCCCAGTCCCTCTTACAGTTACCCATCTATCTCCAGTCTTTGGTGTAACTACTTCCCTGAAGCTCCTATCTATGACCCCCTCTGCCTCCCGAATGATCCGAAGTTCATCCAGCTCAAGCTCCAGGTCCCTAACACGGTTTTTGAGGAGCTGGAGTTGGGTGCACTTCCCACAGATGAAATCAGCTGGGACACTGACGGCGTCCCTCACCTCAAACATTCGGCAGGAGGAGCATTGTACTGCCTTCACCTCTAGATTAAAAAAAAACAAGAAAAATAAAAGGAAAAGAAAGGAAGAGCTTACCTGATATTCCCTCAAACCCTGCTTCCGCTGAAAGGTAAGCAAATTTAAAGGCACTCACTCACCTTCACGACAAGCCCCTGCTCCCGCTTCCCAACAACCGTGGTTTTTTTTTGGTTAGAGGAGGAGGTAGGGTGGGAAACACTGTAAAAGTGTTTCGGGTTTAACTGTCACTTGACAACAGCCCCTCCACAAACCACCTTCAAATTAGGCTGACCGCACTGCACTTATGCAAATTTCCCCAGAACAGCTGATCAGTAGCTCTGCTCTGCTGCCCCCTGCTGGATGCTTGCCTTCACTCAAACTCCTCGGGTCTTCTTCGCAGGTACACCTCCAAATTCGGCTGACCGCACTGCACTTTTGCAAATTTCCCCAGAACAGCTGATCAGTAGCTCCTCTCTGCTGCCCCCTGCTGGATGCTTGCCTTCACTCAAACTCCTCGGGTCTTCTTCGCAGGTACACCTTCAAATTCGGCTGACCGCACTGCACTTATGCAAATTTCCCCAGAACAGCTGATCGGTAGCTCTGCTCTGCTGCCCTCTGCTGGATGCTTGCCTTCACTCAAACTCCTCGGGTCTTCTTCGCAGGTACACCTTCAAATTCAACTGACCGCTCTGCACTTATGCAAATTTCCCCAGAACAGCTGATCGGTAGCTCTGCTCTGCTGCCCTCTGCTGATTTTGTCCTCATGTCTGCGTGAGTTTCCTCCCACAGTACAAAGATGTGTGGATTAGGTGGATTGACCATGCTAAACCATCCTCAGTGTCCAAAGATCTGCAGGTTAGGTGGGGTCATGGGGATAGAGTGCAGGAGTGAGCCTGGGTAGGTTGCTCTTTCGGAGAGTCAGTGCAGACTCGATGGGATGAATAGCCTCCTTCTGCATTATAGGGATTCTATGGACCCGGGTTCGATCGCGGCCCCGGGTCACTATCCGTGTGGAGGTTGCACATTCTCCCCGTGTCTGCATGGGTCTCAACACTACAACCCAAAGAGGTGTAGGATAAAAGGATTGGCCATGATAAATTGCACCTTAACTGGAAAAAAATAATTGGGTACTCCAAATTTTTTTTTTTAAATGAGTTTTGTTGAAATTTCTTCTCACAGAAGGTGGTGAATCTCTGGAATTTTCTCCCTGGAGCGTGGTGGAGGCTAGATCATTAGAAGTATTTAAAGTGGGTAAATATTTGATAGATTTAGGAATAGAGGGCTATGGGGAAATGGCAAAGAAATGGAGTTGAGGCTGGCATAGATCAGATTGAATAGCAGAGCAAGTTTGGAGGGCTTGGTGGCCTACTCCTGCTTCTATTTCTTGTGTTCTTATGCTCTTGACCCAGCCCCGTCTGCTCTAGGGGGAAGAGTGTTCAGACTGCTTGAGAGGGACTGTGAAGCAGTTATTTTCTAATAAGCTTCAGAAGAAAAAGATGAACAGGATATTGAGATTATCCATGCGGTATGGTATGTGGCTTAGCAGGATATTCTGCACTCAAATGAAGTAGATGCCTTACAGGAGTTACTATAGACACACTCAGTAGTTGATCTCTACAGGGAGCTCAGATTTTGCCAATGCTAGTCAATTAACTGTCACCTCCACTCCTACGCCACTGACATTTAGTGTGTGTCCATCTTTTACTTTAAGCAATGTCAATCAAGTCAATAATTGGCAAATTGCTCAGGAGCAGAACTCATTATAGTAGCTTTCCCTGGCCCAACCAAAGTAACAAATTTAATTGTATGTCAGAACAGAGCTTCCCCATGACCTGTAAGTAATAAACTGGACACGTAATTCTCAAGTAATTTCAGAAAGTGGAAGTACTTACTATGATCAAAAATCATTCAGTGAGTAAAGAGCTGTTTTGTTAGTCAGGGGCATTTGGTGGTTTATCATTGTTTTGTGATAATTTGCCATTGCCCTAATGGCCCTCGAAGGAGTTCAGGACCCTCTGAGAGAAAAAAGCCTTTGAAATTCGTCTTAGTCGGGATTTTAAACTCTCTCCTAATTCTAATCTCTCTTACAAGGAAAAACATCCTTTCAACATCCACACTCCCAAGTCCATTTGGGATCTTATGGACTGGATTCTCCATTGGCGGGACTGTCCGTTGCACCGGCATGCCTGTTGATTTCCCGACCGCATTGGGCTGCCCACAATGGAAAACCCCATTGGCCGGCTGGCGCGATGAAGACTGGTGCGGCGGAGAATCCCGCTGTATATGTTTCAATCAGATTGTCTCTTATTCTTCTGAACTCCAAATAGATGGCACAGTAGCGCTGTTGTTAGCAGAGTTGCTTCACAGCTCCAGGGTCCCACGTGTGATTCCTGGCTTAGGTCACTGTCTGTGCAGAATCTGCACATTCTCCCCGTGTCTGCGTGAGTTTCCTCCGGGTGCTCTGTTTTCCTCCCAGAGTCCAAAGATGTACAGGTTAAGTAGATTGGCCACGCTAAATTGCCCTTGGTGTCCAAAAAGGTTAGATTGGTGGAGGTGTGGGCTTGGGTAGTGTGCTCTTTTAAAGGGCTGGTGCAGATTCGATGGGCTGAATGGCCTCCTTCTGCATTGTAAATTCTATGTCTATGTCTTGTTGCTCGTTCTGGGTAAGTGTGCTTAACACTCAATTTGGCTATGTTTCATTCCTTAGCTCTAGAGTCGCCAGGTATCGTTAAGATACCGCCACAAGTTTCAAGTTCAAGTTCAAAGCAATAAATCCATACACCAGTTAGTAAGTTCAAACAAGACATGTTTATTATATTACAGTAATCTACTAATCATGCATATAAACTATAAGACTAGGCTAATCCTACCACTAATAGGCCAAATATTTATCTGGATAAGGGGACTGCCGGATCAGGGAACAACGGCCTCTAGCTTTGTCCTGGGTCCGCAGGCTTCCAGTAGTTATGGACTAAAGGGGGTCAGGAGTGTCTACTCTCGTAGCGTGCGTTGTGACACTTACTTGTTGGCGGCTGCTGTCCAGACCTCTCCTCCTCAAGGTTCTTCTGCTGCAATGGTGTTCTGCTGGGAGGGCTGGCTGGTCAAGAAGAGGCTGGCAGAGAGAGAGAGCTGGGGTCGGGGTCTCTGTCTTATACTCCTCTCAGGGTCTCACGCCCACCTGGGCAGACCCTCTATACACTCGCAATCGATTGGGTCTCTTCCCAATCGATTGATTTGAATTCCCCAATAACGGGGCAGTTCCTCAACCCCTGGGCGGTTCTTGGGACTTATTGTTTTGGACTTCTTTTGGCGCCGAAAAGTCAGGCCTTCCATTTAATGTATCGATTTGTGTTAACTTGTTTCCATTGTACCTGGGGATCGCCTGGTATCGCCTCATTAATATGCTAACTTGTTTTCTTTCACAGTGCTGTCTGGTTTCTGCAGCATTCAGAGCTGGTTTCTGCAGCAGTCAGAATACACAAGCACTTTTCAAGCTGCTTGCTTTTGCAACATGTCCATTTTTCCCTGCATTCCTTGCAATCTTCCATTTTGTGTTGGGCAGTGGTCACCCCAGGTGGCTACAGTCTATAGACACAGGCCCATCCTGTCCAACCTTTCCTCGTAGGATAAGCCCACGAATCAGCCAATGTAACTTCTCTGAAATGTTGCTTGTGCAATTATGTCCTTTCTTAAAGAAGGAGACCAAAACTCTATACAGTAGATCGGCCATGACCTCATTGAATGGTAGAGAAGGCTCGAAGGGCCGGATGACCTACTCCTGCTCCTAGTTCTTATGTTCTTATGTACTCTATTGGTCTCACCAATTCCCTCTACAATTGTGGTAAAACATCCATGTGTTTATATTCCATTCTCCTTGCAATTAACAACAACATTCCATTTTCCTTCTCCAATATGTGGACATGTTACTAAACAAAAGTGTTGAATGAAATGAAGAATGTCTTGAATGACATTGCTTCTGAGTTGCTGAGAGCAATGTGCTGCAAATTAATCTCCAATTCCTGGAAATCCTGGGACATTCCTGGAAGATTGGCAGCCCTTGGTTCTGCAATTGTGTAACTTGAGCAAACAGAAAGACAGGGTGAAAATATGGAAATAAGCATTAATTCGCTGGGAGCACAAAACACCTTTGAGGTGATGTGCAGGGGGCGATTCTCCAAAACGGAGACCAAGTGTTCGCGCCAACGTGAGCGTCGTCGTGCGAACCGGGCCCAGGTACGACCGATTCTGTCCCTCACAGGGGAAAATGGGTAGTCAACCCGGAGGTATTGGGGCTGTTGCCCCAGTGCTCAGTGGAGGAGATGGTGTGGGAGCCCCTAGGGGCCCAGTTTGAGAGATCAGCCGCCATCGATGGTAGGGTCGTCCCTGGGCCGGGGAGGCGAGGGGTTCAGCGCTCGCGGGCCCAAAATGTCACTCCCCTGTATCGTGTATACCCATACCAGGGGGAGCTTCAGCTTCTTCCTGTCCATCCCACCGAACACCTCCAAGAGAGAGCTCTGACAGTGGTAATATGGTGAAGGTCACTTTAACCCCCACTGACCGTGGCAGCTTCTGGATGCCCAGCTGAAGGCCATCGCTAATAGGGAATTGACAATGTTAATAATGTGAGCACTGCACAGCTCTCAAGTAGATTCCTGTGGGTAGACATGCCATGTTGGTTGCAGGCGGGTGCTACTGCCTAACATCCCAATCAGACTGTGAGGTCTGGACACTTTGCCTGAACAGTGAAGATTTCAATACGGCCGGGCAGCAGCCAACAAGCGAACACCCAAGGGGTGGGCTGCAGTAATGGGGATAACCATCGCAACCAGAGGGTGGGTGTGTGGATCGTCGGGGGGTGGGTACCTGAGTCCGATCACAGGACTGTCTCCGGTGGGGGTCTGGAGTCCAATAGCCTGGGGCCCCTGCTGTGGCTGGGGGTGTGTGTATAGGGCGGCAAACCCCAGCACAACTATCTCATTGGATGGCATCCTGAGAGATGGCAGGAAATGTACGGGGGGTGGGGGGGGGGGGGGGCTTGGGGGATTTCAGGGGACTGGGCTGGAAGCCCAAACTGATTGTCTGTCTCTCACCCTCTCCTATTCATTACGGAGATGACAGTCTGGATGATATTGTGGATCCTGCAGCACCTGAGGACCCGGACCATCATCAGACCAGGGAGGGACCCAAAGGGAGAGGTTAGCGGTGGCCCAAGGTGTACAGACGTCGGTGGTTGTTTGAAGAGGTGTTGCACAGTGTATGCTGCAGGAGCTCTCCTTCAACAAGGAGATCGGGAGGCACACGTTCAATATGCTTGTGGATTTGGCACTACATGGAGGAGGACGATACCCACTTCTGGTGACCGTCAAGGCCACCGCAGTACTGAGGATTCATGCCTCAGGTTCATTCCAGGACTTGAGCAGGGACATGTATGGCATATCGCACCCAACAGCACACAAGTACAGCCGTGAAGTCATGGATGCCGTGTTTGCCCGGGTAGCTGACTATATAAGCTTTGACCTCAACCATGCCATCAAGACACCCGGGCAGCTGCATTCTTGCCATTGCCAGGATGCCCCAGGTCCAGGGGGTAATAGATGGCATGTATGTCGCCTTGCACGCATTGGGAAGTCCAGGAACATCCTTCATTAACAGGAAGGGGTTCCACTCCCTCAACGTTCAACTTGTGTGCGACCATCACCTCACCTCATGCATGTTTGTGCATGCTTCCCCATTAGTGTGCATGGCAGCTACATCCTGGGGCGGTGGGAATTCCCCAATGGCTAATGATGCCAGTAAGGAGGCTGGTGACTGATACGAATACTCAATATAACTAGGCCCATGAGGCCATCTGCACTATCATTGAACGGTGCATCGGACTGGTCTAAATGCACTTCTGATGCCTCAACCGCTCTGCTGGTGGACTGCAGTACACCTCCGGAGGGTCCCCCTTTTTGTGGTGGTCTGTTGTGCCCTCCACAACCTGGCACAACACCGGTGCGACATGCTGGAGGTGGAGAAGGAGGAATATGCTGGAGGAGGAGGACGAGGAGGGGCTGGAGGACAAGCCCTAGGTGGACCCTGAGGACCAGCCAGTGGATCAATGACAGGATACAGTGGCAAGGGTCCAGTACGCCTGGAGTGCCATGGAGGCCCTCATCCTCACCTGCTTCTCATAGGGCATGGCTTTGACCATCATCTCACCCCTTCTTCCCACCCCACCCATTGTCAACATCCCTCTTGCTCACCCTCCCCGGTCCACCTCTCACTCCATCCCAACCGATGGTGCCGCAGCCTCCTCTCCCCGTACACTCTCAGTGATCCTCAACCTTCTTAGCTTTCTGTGCATTACCACTCCATCTAGATCTAGGTCATAAAGACCCATTTGCACCTATTTAGCGGGTCTGGTGTCCTATGATTCGCACTCCCGTGATTCCCTGGTATCCGTGGGCAGGAATCACATGGGCGAGGTTCACTTGACGTCTCAGCAATTGTGAACCTGATGTGGTAGACCCCACATTGGGCCAAGAGGGCACCCATTTCCGCCTCAGCCCACTGCGACGTCCACCATGCCTGGGCCATGATGGTAGAGACCATCTGAGCCCACCCCTCCCACCCCATCACACTGTAAATCAGCCCTGAACGCCCCCCTTCCAGCACCTCACAGCAGCCCCCAACCCCCAGACTGTCTGGGTGCCCCCACACCCCCACATACGGGGGTGCCCTGACCCACCCCTCCCC
The DNA here is from genome assembly GCF_902713615.1 of Scyliorhinus canicula. Classification (NCBI taxonomy): domain Eukaryota; kingdom Metazoa; phylum Chordata; class Chondrichthyes; order Carcharhiniformes; family Scyliorhinidae; genus Scyliorhinus; species Scyliorhinus canicula. The sequence goes on along the minus strand of NC_052159.1, from coordinate 114,288,933 downwards.
CCGGGTCCCCTGTAATAGGGAGTCCCCCACACATGGACCCCTGTGATGGGGAAACCTCCCAGAAACCCCTGTAATAGGGTCCCTGCACCAGGGACTCCCAGTCTAAAGGAACCCCCTCCAAAGCCTCCCCCCACAGATAGACTCTCCCTCCACATAGCCACTCACCCCGGCCCCCACCCACAGAAAGGGCCCTCTGTCTGGACTGCTGTTTACCTTTCAGTTCCATGTGGACATTCCTCAAATAAGAACTGCTGTGCCCGCCTCTGGTTCCCACAGACCAATTGTCTGCAATCCATATATAGCTTTGGAGTAGTCGTTTCTGATTAATAGCTCATAAAAACTACTTTCAGCTTTGATCCATTCATATTGTTTCACGCTTCAGTGGCCTAAGTGGTGAGACCCCAATGTTTGTGAACGTTGACCAAATCAAAGAGAGGGAAATACGGTGAAATCACATGCTTGAGAAATTGGAATGCACTTAGTGGGTGCTTCTTTATCCGTTGTTGCGATTTGGGAGTCGTTATGCTGGGCACATCCCTAATTACGCCTGAACTGAGTGGTTTGCCAGGCCATTGCAGAAGGGGCAGTTAAGAGTCGCTGTGTGGATCTGGAGACACATGTCGGCCAGACCGGATTTCCTTCCCTGAAGGACATTAGTGAACCAGATGGGTTTTTATGACAATCGGCATTGGTTTCATGGTCATCATTAGACTTTTAATCCCAGATTTTTGTTGAATTCAAATTCACCATCTGCCATGGTGGGATTCGGACCCAGAACCCCAGGCCTTTACCCTGGCTCTCTGGTTTACTAGTCACTATATCACTATGTCACTGTCTCCCCATCAGTCACATGACCTTTCTTTCTCCGGAGTGATCTCAGAAGGGGTGTGTCTATATAATGTCTCAATCTCCAGTTGTTTTTGTTTCATGACTGGGGACAATTAGATTCTGCAAAGGCCAACCATTCTGCAGTGTCCCAGCCATTCTGCAGTGTCCCAGCCATTCTGCAGAATCCTAGCCATTCTGCAAAGTCCCAGCCATATTGCAAAGGCCAACCATTCTGCAAGGTCCCAGCCATATTGCAAAGTCCCAGCCATTCTGCAGTGTCCCAGCCATTCTGTAGTGTCCGAACCATTCTGCAGAGTCCCAACCATTCTGCAGTGTCCCAGCCATTATGCAGAGTCCCAGCCATTCTGCAGAGTCCCAGCCATTCTGCAGAGTCCCAGCCATTCTGCAGAGTCCCAGCCATTCTGCAGAGTCCCAACCATTCTGCAGTGTCCCAGCCATTATGCAGAGTCCCAGCCATTCTGCAGAGTCCCAGCCATTCTGCAGAGTCCCAGCCATTATGCAGAGTCCCAGCCATTCTGCAGAGTCCCAGCCATTATGCAGAGTCCCAGCCATTCTGCAAAGTCCCAGCCATTATGCAAAGTCCCAGCCATTCTGCAGAGTCCCAGCCATTCTGCAGAGTCCCAGCCATTCTGCAGAGTCCCAGCCATTCTGCAAAGTCCCAGCCATTCTGCAGAGTCCCAGCCATTCTGCAGAGCCCCAGCCATTCTGCAGAGTCCCAGCCATTATGCAGAGTCCCAGCCATTCTGCAAAGTCCCAGCCATTCTGCAGAGTCCCAGCCATTCTGCAGAGCCCCAGCCATTCTGCAGAGTCCCAGCCATTCTGCAGAGCCCCAGCCATTCTGCAGAGCCCCAGCCATACTGCAGAGCCCCAGCCATACTGCAGAGTCCCAGCCATTCTGCAGAGCCCCAGCCATACTGCAGAGTCCCAGCCATTCTGCAGTGTCATAGATCATAGATCATAGAATTTACAGTGCAGAAGGAGGCCATTCAGCCCATCGAGTCTGCACCGACTCCTGGAAAGAGCACCCTACCCAAGGTTAACACCTCCACCCTATCCCCATAACCCAGTAACCCCACCCAACACTAAGGGCAATTTTGGACACTAAGGGCAATTTAGCATGGCCAATCCACCTAACCTGCACATCTTTGGACTGTGGGAGGAAACCGGAGCACCCGGAGGAAACCCACGCACACATGGGGAAGATGTGCAGACTCCACACAGACAGTGACCCAGCCGGGAATCGAACCTGGGACCCTGGAGCTGTGAAGCGATTGTGCTATCCACAATGCTACCGTGCTGTCCCAGCCATTCTGCAAAGTCCCAGCCATGGGCGCGATTCTCCGCACCTGCGGAAAATCGCGAAGTTGGCCGTGAAAACGGCCGACTTTTGCGACGGCCCGACACGGCCCATTTCCCGAGGTATTCACGTCTGGGAAATGGGCTAGGATCGGGGCCGCGTCAATCTCGTGCGCGATGATGCCGGAACGCGGCGACGCTACGAACACGCCCACGTGACGCTGCCCGACGCTGTAAAAGGGCGCGGGCGAGCACAAAAACTAGGCCAGGATATTGGAGCTCAGGAGAGCAGCCCCGCGATTCGTTGAGGCTGACGTGGAGATGCTGCTCGAATTAATCGAGCAGAGGAGGGGCATCATCTGCCCGCGTAGAGGGCATCGCCACTCTGCCAGCGCGGTGCGCCAGGCCTGGTGTGAGGTGGCTGCTGCCGTTAGTGCTGTGGGGCAGACCCCTCGCTCTGCAGACCAATGTCAGAAGAAGATGCACGACCTCACCAGGGCTGCCATGGTAAGTGCCAAGAGGGTGCCCCCGGGTGACAACCATCCCTCCCCCCTTAACTTAATCACCCACCTCCCTCCCCCCCCCCCCCCCCCCGGCACGGGGGGGTGGAGGGGGATTGGGGCAGAGTGAGTTGAGGGTGGTTCACAAAGTAGTCACAGACCCAGGGCTCTGGCCCCCGTGGAGAGATGCAATGGTCTTATTACAACTTGACCCCCAAACTGTGCCAGTATCTGAACGGCCAGCTGATACCTGCCGTATTGTAATGATCTACCTATGCCCCCTCCCCCAACAGGACAAGACCGCTCACAACACCCGTGAGCGGAACAAGACTGGAGGGTGTTCGCCCATCCTGCGCCCCCTCACCACGTTTGAGCAGAGGGCACTGGACCTTGTTGGGGGTCTGCCACCCGGGAGATTGCGCAATGCGAGGTTGGCGGAGCTGCAACAAGTGAGACAACCCTGCATGACAAACAACCCCTCCCCTCCCCCATCCTCTGTCCCTTCACACTCTGCCCACTGGGACACCTCCCCAATCCTCTGTCCCTTCACACCCTGCCCACTTGGACACCTCCCCCATCTTCTGTCCCTTCACACCCTGCCCACTTGGACATCTCCCCCATCCTCTGTCCCTTCACACACCCTGCCCACTTGGACACCTCCCCCATCCTCTGTCCCTTCACACACCCTGCCCACTGGGATACCTCCCCCATCCTCTGTCCCTTCACACCCTGCCCACTGGGACCGTCCAGCGCCCGGCCGAGCGAATCTAAATAACCCGTTTCATTCTCTTCCCTAGGACGTGATGCCGAACGACCAGGGCCGTCTGCCTGCAGGCAGACACAGGTATCTGCCCCCACCTCACCAAGGGCCGCACAAGAGAGGGTGCCCGATCAGCGGGGAGTCCCATCCTCCCCAACCGAATCTGTGGAGCAGGACGCCCAGAGGGCGGCGACAGAGCAAGAGAGAGAAATGGCCCGCGAATGCCCTGTGGCCTCTCAGTGGGCCGATGACATAGAGGAAGCGTCAACCCAAGACGACCTCGAGCTTGCGGCACAGCTATCTCCCACACCATCCACCATCCCAGAGACACTCACCCCGGTTGGGCTATTTAGTGATGAGGCTCCTGGGTCACAGTCTGGGTCGCACATCATAACTGAGCAGGTACAGCAGGTGGAGGTCGGAGCAGCCGAGGGCCCGGACTGGCGGAGGCCAGGCGAGGCCCAGCATGCAGCTGGCTCCCAGACGTTTTCCGAGTTCCTGGACTTTCTCAACCCACCCGCACAGCCGATGCATCAAGAAACCCAGGGAAACAATGACGGGATGAGGGCTGTCTTCCAGACTCTGCAGACGCTGTTAGAGGAGTCGAACCGCGTCCACGAGCAGGGAGTGGTGCCGCTCATGGCAGCAACCCAGGCCGACACCGCACAGGTGGCATCCGCGGTGGAGGCAATGGGTCAGGTTATGCAAGGCGTTGGGCTTAATGTGCACGCGTCATCCTCGGCCCTCAACAGGGTTGCCCTCTCACAGGCAGCAATGCGCCAGAGCCAACACGACATTGCTGGCGCGCTGCGGGCCTTGGCCGAGTCTCAGCAGGTCATGGCCCAGTCGCAGCACGCCATGGCACAGTCACAGCAGTCAATGGCACAGTCCCAGAAGTCGATGGCACAGTCCCAGCGGTCAGTCGCGGAGAGCATCAACCGCCTGACACATGTGCTGGATAGTGTCGTGCACTCACAGGTTGAGATCGCACAGTCCCTGGCGGGAATGTCTAACTCCCTGGACTCCGTCTCTGCAAACTTTCGGATCCTGGTGGATACCGGTGCAGGCCTCCAGGACTGGCAGCGCCAGGTGTCGGTGGCGCGACGGGGCACCTCCCCGCTCGCACCTCTGTCCCAAAGTGAGGCCCGGGGGCCACCGGGCTCCCCGAGGGAGGAGGAGGTTTCGGGGCCCGTCCCATTAACTCCATCACGGGACGTCCCGGAATTCTCGGCCTCCCCCCGTCCCATCCCTGGTGCATCGGGTGGGCAGCAGGCAGAGCAGGGTGGCAGAACATCACCCGAGACACCCGCAGAGCAGCCTGGCCCATCAAGGCCGGGTCGCCCCAGGAAACGCTTGCCGAAGGAGAAACGAGTCGAAGGGGGCGATTCGCAGCAGTCCTCCTCCATTCCTGCTGTATCATCTGGGGAATCACTTAGACGTAGTGGTAGGGCCCGTGAGGCAACAAAGAGAGACACTGATTAAGTTGGCACGGGTGAAGAGCACAGTTTAGTTGTAGGGGCTAGGGCACCTGCAAATTTTTGTTAACATTAAACGCACTGTTCCACCCTACTTGTAATACCGTGTGAATGTTCCACAGCCACAGGAATCGTGATGGTGACCCAGTGTCGCTGGGGTTGACGAGCGATGAAACTTCGGTGCCGGGTGTGCAGTCCCTTCCCCCCCACCCCCTCCCACAGCTAGCCCACGCGGGCACGTGATGGAGTGACCGTGACGATCTCAGCGGCCACCAAGGTGGTGGTTCAGCTATTGCCATGGGCCAGACTCTCTCTAACGATTCTGAGCTCACAGCTCTTCGCAGAGCGGGCTGTCATCATTCAACATGGCACTGATCACACCCGCTGACACAGCCATCAATGTTGTGCCATACCATCTGGACCCAGTGGTAAGGGTGACAGACAGACAGAATTTACAGTGCAGAAGGAGGTCATTCGGCCCATCGAGCCTGCACCAGCTCCTAGAAAGAGCATCCTACCCAAGGTTAACACCTCCACCCTATCCCCATAACCCAGTAACCCCACCTAACACTAAGGGTAATTTTGGACACTAAGGGCAATTTATCATGGCCAATCCACCTAACCTGCACATCTTTGGACTGTGGGAGGAAACCGGAGCACCCGGAGAAAACCCACGCACACACGGGGAGGATGTGCAGACTCCGCACAGACAGTGACCCAAGCCGGAATCGAACCTGGGACCCTGGAGCTGTGAAGCGATTGTGCTATCCACAATGCTACCATGCTGCCCCAATGTCGAAGTGATGTCGAAGTGGAGCAGTGTACACTGAGAGGGGGGGGGGGGGGGGGGTGCTGTGGTGGTGGCAGTTATGTGTTGACCCTCTGCATGACTAGCGATGCAGGTGGTGGTTTGGTGTTCAGCGGGGACGTCGCATACGACGCGTGAACCGTGCTGCCACCAAGGCGTCACGTGCCCGCCGTCCTCGCCGGGTCCGTCGTGCCGCCTCCTGGACATCACCAGCACCAGGGTCGTGTCTGCGTGCTGCGCCCGCCACTCCGCCAGCCTTCTGCTCCTCCTCCCCCTCCCTCTACTCCTCCTCCTCCTCTGTGCTGGCACCACTGCCACTTGCTTCTCCCTCCGCCTCCTGCAGCAGGTCATCTCCCCTCTGCATCGCGATGTTGTGCAGCGCACAGCAGACCACAACAATGCGAGCGACCCTGTCGGGTTGGTACTGCAGGGCCCCTCCGGAGCGGTCCAGGCACCTGAATCTCATCTTCAGGAGGCCAAGGCAGCGCTCCACCACACCCCTGGTTGCTGCATGGGCATCGTTGTATCGGGTTTCCACATTGGTCTGAGGCCTCCGAATAGGCATCATCAGCCAAGACCTCAGCGGATAACCCCTGTCGCCTAGCAACCAGCCCCTCAGCCGGGGGGGACATCCTTCAAACATCGCAGGGATGAACGACTGCGTTAGTATGTAGGAGTCATGCACACTCCCTGGGAACCTTGCACAGACGTTCATGATCCTCATGTGGGGGTAGCATACCACCTGGATATTCATGGAGTATGTCCCCCTCCTGTTTGTGAACACGTCCCTGTCCCCTGCAGGCAGGCGCATGGGGACGTGAACACAATCGATTGCCCCCTGCACCATCGGTATCCCGGCCACGCTGGCAAATCCACGAGCTCGTGAGTCTTGAGTTGCTCGGTCCTCGGGAAAGGTGATGTAGCGATCGGCGATGGCATAGAGGGCGTCGGTCACATCCCGGATACACCTGTGCCCCGATGACTGGGAGATCCCGGAGAGGTCCCCGCTCGGAGACTGGAAGGAGCCGGTCGCATAGAAGTTAAGAGCGACCGTCACCTTGATGGCAACCGGGATCGCGTGTCCTCCCCCCGTTCCACGTGGGGCGAGATGCGCCACGAGGTGGCAGATACGTATCATCGTCCGCCTACTCAGCCGGAGTCTCCTCCTGCAGGTGATGTCCGTCATTGTTAGGAAAGAGATCCGGGCACGGTACACCATCGGCCTTGGTCGTCGCCTCTGGCGCCGTGGCTGCACCCTCACTCTCTCCTCTTCCTCTTCCTCCTCCTCCTCCTCCCCATGCTGCTCGACAACTGGCAACTCCTCGGCCCTTCCCTCTACTGCTGCAGCTGCGTTGCATCCACTGCGGGTTGTGGCTGTGGATGCTGCTGCATCTCCAAATGCAGTGCAGCGGCCCCAACCACTGCGCAGAACATAGCCGTTCTGTTCGCAGACATTGTACTAACCTACAGAAGGGTGGTGGGGGCAGAGAAACGGGACATGTTAGATGGAGGTTAGTCGACACCTCAGCAGCCGCCTGCCACGGGATACCTGTGTGTCCCGGTGGCCTGGTCGCGCTGCTGACACACGGGCAGCCTAACCCCTGGTCACTTTCTGCATCCAACGGGCAGTTAACTACGTCCTCTTCACCGGTGCGTCAGTGGCCTGTGGCCGTAAGCCACAGGGGAACCAGAGGCCGTGTCCTCATGACCGGCACGCCATGGCATGGTGGCAGACATTTTGTAACGGGGTTGGACGGGTCACTCGCTCACTTTCTCCCTACCCCCCCATTCCCACTCCCCCCCCCGTCTCCCCCACTCCCCCCTCAGTCTCCCCCACTCCCTCCCTCAGTCTCCCCCACTCCCCCCTCAGTCTCCCCCACTCCCTCCCTCAGTCTCCCCCACTCCCCCCTCAGTCTCCCCCTCCCTCCCTCAGTCTCCCCCACTCCCCCCTCAGTCTCCCCACTCCCCCCTCAGTCTCCCCCACTCCCCCCTCAGTCTCCCCCACTCCCCCCTCAGTCTCCCCCACTCACCCCTCAGTCTCCCCACTCCCTCTCTGTCTCCCCCACTCCCCCCTCAGTCTCCCCCACTCCCCCCTCAGTCTCCCCCTCGCCCCCTCAGTCTCCCCCACTCCCCCCTCAGTCTCCCCCACTCCCCCCTCAGCCTCCCCCACTCCCCCCTCAGTCTCCCCCACTCCCCCCCGCTCTGGACCCCCCTCCCGTTCTCGGGGATGCCTTCCCCGTTGTGGCCAGACTCCAGCAGTGCGCTGAGCGGTGCGCTGAGCGGTGCGCTCACCTAATCGAAGCTCTCGTCAGCCAGCACGACTGGTTGACGAACGTGAAAAGCAGGTGTGTTGGCCGGCGTGAAAACAGTGCGTGATGACGTCGGGACTTCGGCCCATCGGGGCAGGAGAATAGCGGGGGGCCAATAAGTAGCGATTCTGGTCGTGTCGGGGGTGCGTTCGAGGCCTTTGCCGGGAATCCCGACGTGTAGTTTGTGCGGGGTTCAGAGAATGGTGGGAGGGCGTCGGACCTGCGTCGCTGTAAAAATTTGCGCGGCCCGCTATTCTCCGAACCGGCGTGAGTGCGGAGAATCGCGCCCCATATTGCAAAGTCCCAGCCATTCTGCAGTGTCCCAACCATTAACTCCCTGAATGAGTTATTATCCATCTTGATGAGACAGGAAAACATCCTGATGAGATAGGAACAATGAGGAGATAGGAACAATAGTTCTACCAGACGTTGTGCCTCAGCTAGAGGGGTAGACTTCACAGAAATCCAGTTAATCCTTTTGAAGTGGTTCTTAACATCCTCAGGTGTGAAATTCCATTAAGATGCCCGGGCATGACTCAGTCGTGATTCACCTTGCAACAAGGTGACTTGTGGCAGCCATCTTTAATCAGTGTGTCTTCTTGTCTTGAAAAAGCCCTTTTAAGTAGTTCAGTATATTTTTGGTCAGCCTGTAAAATTACATCATCATGAGACAGAGCAAAGGGAGCAAGAAAAAGACAAAACCAGTATCAAACAAACAGGGCTTGCATTCAGCTACACAGTACAACAAGACTGAATCATCACCTTCCAATTAATTATATCTCTTGAACAACTTTGTAAGATTAGATCATGACATGAGGTTTTTGTTATTGCTGCATAATCTGTAAAGATTCATCAGCACAAGCACTTTGGAAGGACCCCAAGTCACTCTGGCCAATATGTCAATAACCATCAGGATTCTAATGGCGAAATTGTCCCATCCTGCTGCAGCGGGATTGGTGACAGGCGGGAGTGGAGAATTTAGTGGGAGTCAAAAGTTGGAAACCCTCCAACATAAAATCACATTGCAATTCTCCCAATGGTGGATTAATTACAGGTCGGTCTTCCTGTTCACAGGTGGTGTGAACACAAGTTGTATTCATTTGCATTTCATGAATGCTCATTAAAATTGCTTCCTGCTATAATCCCATTGTGCCTTCCAAATCTTACATCAAACCAGCATGAAATTACACAAGTTAAATCCAGTTGATAAAGAGATAATGAGGAGGTCCTCAGTTCACAAGAGACTTTGCTTTGAGGTGAGTGTAACAAAGCATAGCTGCCAAAATGCTGAGGTGCTCCTTATGCACTGTTCACCACTCTGCCGGGCAGACAAAGTTCTTGCCTTGCATCTTCATGCCGAGGTGGTCTTCATTGGCAGCATCATGCTGCTGGACCCATGGACCCCTCTGTGTCACCGCCTTCGATTAGTACGACGCCTGGAGGTGGAGGGTACAGCGGCCTCCTTCCCACTGGTGCCAAACACTAGTGTCTATATGAACAGCACTGTGATGCAGGAGCCATGCATCATCACCCCCCTCCCCCAAGTTCAGCTGGGTTGGAGGGCGGTGAAGTGAGCCCAGTTGTGGGGGAGGTGGTGACGAAGACAAGGGGGGCAATGTAGAAGCAGTGCTGTGCCAGGAGGAGGCTGGAGGAAGGGTGAGAACTCACAATGCCAGGAAAAGGGGAAAGGAGGTGGATGAAGAGGACAATCAATGCAAGACATAGGGAAGACTGAGGGGAGGGAAGTGCAGAAGAGCAGCGGCTATTCAGCAGGAGCAATCATTGACAATATGGTGTACCGAGCTGAGGGAGGGGCAAAAGTTTTGTGTTTCAAAGGCAAAATTCACAGCTTGGTGTGCAGGACTGCCCTACCATCGGTGATGCTGGACATGGCAAGTTCTGTATGGGGCTGCAGAATGAATGGTGATGGTCACAGTGGGTATCTGCAGCCTGTAAATCTTAAGGTTATAATACGGAGTTGGGGTTTGAAGCGGCAGTGGGCATAGACACGCAAAGTTCTCATGGTGGGGCGGGGGGAAGGTGGAGGAGGAACATCTATAAATAATGGTGCATACAACCTCCTGGTGTGCTGGATGCAGTTCTACATGAGGATTGTATGCTTTGCAGGTAATAGGCTCAGCTGAGGGAGTGTGTCAATGTCCACCACCACAGTGACAGGATCCAGTATTAATTGGGCAGCTGGAGAATAACAGGTGACATCTCTATCTGCACATTGTGAGGCTCCAGGTAAATCAAAGGCATGCAGACAGCGAGGGAGGGAAGGTTGAAATCCATCCTGCCATACAAATGCAGCACCACCATCTCAATACTCAGGTAAAGTGTCAGCTTCCAAAGTCAAAAGTGATTCTGTCTGGGAGGGCTATGGTGAAGTGTGAGAGGAACAAAAAACTGGGCTCTGGGGCTCCTTCTCGGAATGCATAGTCACTTGTTACTCGAGTCAACAAAATCCAGGTCAATTCTCCACAGAATTAGAGCCCATTGCCCAGGAAGCAAGAGTGAGCCAGACTTCTAATTTTGAGCTTTTAAAGGGATAGGCATAACTCACTAGCCTCACAACAAATTTGGAAAGCTACATAGTGGAAGACAGGAATGCAGACTTGGAGAGTGAATATTATGGTGAAGGGGGCACAGCTGCACCAATTCAGCTATCCCATCAGTGATGGGGAATCACGGGTTAACAATTAATATCATTCATCGGTGGCCAAGCAACTGCTCATAGTTATGCCAATCAATGAATACAGTCAGAGCCACATTGGTTCAATGATTTCATTCACACGTTCTCACACCCCACAGGGCTCCAGTTGTAATACTTGTGGAAGTATGCGTGTGCTAAAGTACCAGGGGGTAAGGTAGTGTGAGGAACAATGCAATCTAAGGTGCTAAAGCTTAGCTGCCCAACTTCTCCCATAAGGGTCTTGTTTACACCTTTGCTTTCAGCACCGTTTAACAATTCTAATCTTCAATATATCTTTTTCAGAGAGGAGGCAAAAGTGAGAATGGATCCAGTGGTCCAGGGAGCTTTTATACAAATCCTCATTCAAGACAGGAGGTGAAGTAAGGAAAGGCATCTCCAGTAGGAGGCACTGCATGGGGGGTCAAGGTCAGAGGAAAAGCATGAGCATTAACAGGAGCCTGAGGGCAGAGACCCTGGCTGCGGAGATGACCGGCAACATCCAGGGTCTACCATCTGCAAGTGTATTTTCTACAAATGAATGAGAGACAGTACAGGACAAAGCTGTGATTGTCCAGAGACCAAGTCCACCGCATATGCCACATGTTCTGAGAAGACCTGACACCACATAGGTTTGGAGCCTCTCTCTGCCTGTGGCCCTGAAGGTGATGACAGAACTTAATTCCTAGATCTGGGATTTTCTCAGAGCAACTTGGAACCTGTATGGCATTTCAAACCAGCAACACATTGGTCCATAAAGGAGATGAACAATGCCCTTTTACAGGAAGGCCCATCATGATGCTAACTTTGCTCTGGACGAGGATCGCCAGGCTCAGAGATCCAAGAGCTTTTCAGCTATCTCTGGGTTCCCAAGAGTGCAGAGAGCACTGGATTGCACCCGTGTGGCTACAGGGGCTCCCTGGCAGCAACCCTTGATGTTCATCAACCGTAATGGCTTCCATTCTGTCAACATGCAGTTGGTGTGTGACCATCGAAAGCAGACACTGTACGTTCGTGTATGGTTCATTGGGGGTTACCACGACTCCTACATCCTCAGTCACTCCTTGGTGCCGGGGATCTTCCAAGGGCCAGAACGTTGGGAGGGATGGTTCCTGGGGGATAAGGGCTATCCACTTAAAAGCTTGCTCAAGACTCTGGGGTGTCACCCTCATACTCCAGCCGGGGAGTCTGGCCACACCATCACATGCTCCCCCATAGAAAATACCAGAGGACTTCTGGAGTTGCGATTCAGATGCCTGGACTGCACAGGTGGCTCTCTGCATTACGCACCAGAGAGTGTTTGCCAGATCATTGCAGTTTTCTGTGCCTTTCACAGTGAGGCTGTTTAGAGAGGTGAGGCCCTGCCGGAGGGGTGAACTGGAGGAGAAGGATGATGAAGATGAGGAGATGCAGGAAGCCCAGGGGGTTGATCAGGGTCAACGTGCTATTATGGAGGAGGGGAGATGTGGGAGGCCTACCCATGATGCCCAAAGAGCTGAAAGGTTTCAAGAGGAGTAAAATTAAACCTGAACAGCAGGAGACATCTCCTCTCGCCTTCCAAACTATTCCATGACTTCTGAGAGAATAGCTGAAGCATCGCTGAGAGGAGGGGTGCTGCACTCACACTGGAGCCTTAAGAGATCACTCACTCGCATCAGATCTCAGTTGTAGTCATCGATGCCCTGGTAATGTGCTCACTCTGTCACTCTGTCCAGCAAGTATGATCAGCGATGTGAGTAGTCACTACACCACATAAGGAGACAAACACCGTGTGAAGGAAATGTGGAGAAGCAAAATTCTCTCATCCTGCATGTCTTGGAACACTATCAATTAGGAAACACAGATGTGCAGAGAGTCACATTGCTACTGATCCCTCATTATCCATCGCTATCCCTTGAGGACTAAGGGTTGAGAACTCATCCATCATGCACTCTGTGTAAAGAATCATTGAATCCATACAATGCAGAAGGCCATTCAGCCCATCATGTATTCCTGACAACATAGAAGGGAACAGTACCAAGTGGCACTGAGGTTCAAGATAAAGATAGATAGTTTTTTGATTTTAAGATAAAGATAGATAATTTTTTGAAGAATAAAGCAATAAAGAGTTATGGTTTTTGGGCGGGAAAGTGGAGCTGAGTCTGGCTGGGGACTAATGGCAAACCCACAATCCTTAGGGAGTATGAGCTTCCCCAATGAGGGGGAGCAGAGAAATCATTAGCAAGTTCCTGAATAAATAAAGCTGCCCAGTATGTAACCAGCTAGAGAGGAGTGAGCAGGAAGGGAGTTACTGCTGCTGCTGTTGTATATGTATATTATTGTAGATAAAGTTTTCTTTCTGTTCTACAAACTCGTGCTGGATTCTTCGTGGCCCTCACAAAACTGACAACGAGTGTTAAAGTGGATAGCTGTCGATGCTGCTCCCTGGATTTTTGTTGGATACACCATGCCTCTGTATGGACGTTTGGATGACTGATGCTGTACTGGAAAGTTAGAACCAGTACGCACAACAGATGCGTTACTATTTCCGGGCAAACAACATCACCGAAAACGAGCACCAGGTGGTCATTTTGCTCACTGCCTGCAGCCCACATATGTTTGGGGTGATTAGGAGCCTTACGTACCCAGCTGCGCCGGACACCAAAACGTTTGATGAACTTGTGACCTTAGTGGGGCAACATTTTAACCCAAACCCGTCCACGATAGTCCAGCGTTACCGGTTTAGGACTGCTGAGAGAACCCCAGGAGAATCTCTTGCAGAGTTTCTATCCAGACAATGCAGGATTGCGGAGTACTGTGACTATGGTGAGACATTGTCAGAAATGTTACGCGACCGTTTGGTTTGCAGTATTAACAATGTGGCCATGCAGAGAAAGTTGTTAGCCGAGCAAACGTTGACTTTTCAACAAGCCATTCAGATAGTTTTGTACCGACAGCGTGCAGAACGAGGAGTGCACGAGCTACAGGGAATGGAGGTGCACGCTTTGGGGCGCAACCGCTTCCGTCCTAAAGCGTCTCCCCTGCGTACCTTGGGCGGGGCGGCATCCCGATCGACGCCAGTGGCAGGTGGATGTTCCTCCCTGAAGGGAGCCTTCTCCAGAACCGACGGATGAGGAGCCATGTCAGTGTCGGACTTGTGGATGCTGACCCCGTCGCGGACGCTGGTCCTGGGGGCGCCAGAGGTGCCGTCGTTCCGACAGAAACTGGAGCCAGCCCAGGGCCATACCTTCCATTTGGATAAACCTGCGGGGACTACTCCCGAGGACGTGGAGATGGAGGAAAACTGCCTGCCCCCATTAAGGTGACAGTATGGGTCAATGTTCACCTGCTTGAGATGAAATGAAATGAAATGAAAATCGCTTATTGTCATAAGTAGGCTTCAAATGAAGCTACAGTGAAAAGTCCCTAGTCGCCACATTCCGGCGCCTGTTTGGGGAGGCTGGCAGGGGAATTGAACCATGCTGCTGGCCTGCCTTGGTCTGCTTTCAAAGCCAGCGATTTAGCCCTGTGCTGAACCAGCCCCAAATAATAATCGCTTATTGTCACAAGTAGACTTCAATGAAGTTACTGTGAAAAACCCCTAGTCGCCACATTCCGGCCCCTGTTCGGGGAGGCCGGCAGGGGAATTCAACCCGCGCTACTGGCATTGTTCTGCATTACAAGCCAGCTGTTTGGGCTATACCTGGGCTAAACCATGGACACTGGCACAGCGGTCTCCGTGATTGCCTCCAGGACATTCGGCCACATCAAGCAGGGTATACAGACCCTTGCATTAACCGATACACAGGCCAGGTTGGCCACCTACACAGGGAAACCATTGGACATCACTGGAACTACAATGACTCCTGTTGTTTATGGACGCCAGAAGAGGCGTTTCCCACTTATCGTGGTGCGCGGCCACGGGCCCAGCCTGTTGGGTCCGGACTGGTTGCGCCATTTGCAGCTGCAGTGGCAACACATCCTTCAAACAGGTTCTGGCGGGTTGACGGAGGTACTAGGATCGTACTTAGATGTATTCCAGCCCGGTTTGGGGAAGATATCTGGGTCGAACCAGGAGCTATGCCACGCTATTTCCGGGTGCTCCCGGTGCCTTATGCCTTGCTTGAGAAGGTAGAAGGGGAGCTCACTCATTTGGAGTCCTTGAGTATTATCAGGCCCATCCATTTCGCTGACTGGGCAGCGCCAATTGTACCAGTAATGAAGCCAGATGCCACAGTTCGCTTGTGCAGCAACTATAATCTTAGTGAATATGGCTTCCAGGCTCAACCGCTATCCAATGCCCCGCATAGAAGATCTCTACGCGAAGTTTGCAGGCGGACTCTCGTTCACGAAATTAGATATGAGTCACGCCTACCTACAGTTGGAGCTAGACCCTGCCTCCCAGCCATATGTAACTATTAATACACACAGGGGCCTGTATGAATATACACAGTTGCCCTTTGGGGTATCCTCTGCCTGCGCTATCTTTCAACGCGTCATGGAGGGCATCTTGGGAGGTTTATCGCATGTCGCTCTCTACTTAGACGATGTTTTGATTACAGGGACGTCGGAGCAAGAACATTTGGAAAATTTGGAGGCTGTCCTTAAACACTTCTCAGAGGCTGGAGTCCATTTATGTCGTACAAAGTGCGTCTTTCAGGCGAATGAAGTGGTCTACCTGGGTTATCGGGTGGATCGCAAAGGTTTGCACCTCGTCACAGAGAATGTGCGCGCAATTCAACAGGCCCCCGCCCCGACTGACACTTTGCATCTTCATTCTTTTCGCGGCCTCGTAAATTGTCACAGGAAGTTCCTCCCCAACCTGGCAACTACGCTGGCCCCGTTGCACCTTCTGCTAAAGAAGAATCACACCTGAGTTTGGGGTCAGCCACAAGAAACCGCTTTCTGGTGGGTAAAACAGCAATTGTCGTTATTGGGGTTACTAACCCACTATGGTCCTGGAAAGCCTTTGCTCATCACGTGTGATGCATCCCCATATGGTATTGGGGCCGTCCTATCCCACAAGATTGAGAACGGGGCCGAGTGGCCGTTTAGCTTTCGCCTCTCGCACATTGACTGCAGCGGAAAAGAAGTATGCGCAGATCGAGAAGGAGGGCATCGTGACTGATCATAAGCCCCTGCTGGCACTTTTCCGAGAGAATAAGCCAATACCATCCATTGCTTCCGCATGGATCCAGTGCTGGGCTTTGTTGCTCGCTGCCTATGAGTATTCTCTGGAGCATAAACCAGGGACCCAGATAGCGAATGCTGATGCACTGAACCAATTGCCTTTGTCGACCGGCCCATGTCGGCCCCACGACAGGTGTGGTGGTTGCAACCCTAAATTTTATGGACTCCTTGCCTGTCACGGCATCACAGATCCATGAGTGGACCCAGACGGAGCCAGACCTGCCAAAGGTTCGGCACATAGTCCTGCATGGTGGGCAACATAGACAGCTCCCAGGCAAGTTGCGGGCATTCTCCTCCAAGCTTTCAGAATTTAGCGTGGAAGACGGTATCCTATTGTGGGGGATGCGTGTGGTGGTCATCCCGGAAAAAGGACATGACCTGATACTACAGGACTTGCACAATGGGCATCCGGGTGTGACCAAAATGAAAATGTGGGTTGACTAAAATGAAAATGTTGGCCCGGAGGTATGTCTGGTGGCCAGGCCTCGTCGCCGACATTGAGAAGGTGGCCCAAAACTGCTCCATTTGCCAGGAGCATCAGAAGCTTCCGCCGGCCGCGCCTTGGACATGATTGCATGCAGATTTCGCCGGCCCTTTTCAAGGATCCATGTTCCTTCTATTAATCAATGCTCAGTCTAAATGGCTAGAGGTGCATAAGATAATAGGCACAACGTCCTGCACAACGATCGAGAAGATGCGTTTGTCTTTCAGTATGCATCGTCTCCCCGATGTGCTCGTCACGGATAACGGTACTCCTTTCACAAGTGAAGAGTTTGCGAGGTTCATGAAGATAAACGGCATACGCCATATCCGCACCGCTCCATACCACCCGGCTTCCAATGGGTTGGCAGAGCAGACATTCAAACGGGGCCTAAAGAAGCAGTCTTCTGGGTCTTTAGACACAAGACTGGGTCATTTTTGTTTTGTATAAGACCACTCCACATGCGGTGACTGGGTGACTAGCTCCCGTGGAACTCCTAATGGGCCGGAGACTTTGCACCCGCCTTAGCATGGTTTTCCCAGATATTGGCGCAAATGTACACCGCACTCAAGAACGGCAAGGACATTCTTTCTCGGCATCAGCCGATTTGTCAGTGTACGCCTGGTGACCCGGTGTTCATTCAAAATTTTGCTGGTGGTGCCCAGTGGGACCCTGGCATTATTTTTCAACGAACGGGCCCGATCTCTTACCAGGTGCAAGCCCAGGGTCGTCTCCAGTGCAAGCATGTAGACCACGTTCGGTCCAGAAGGCCGCCTCTTCCAAAGATTCCCCACCCCCGGAGCTCACTCCTACAGCAGCAGAGATCAGACACAGTGGAAGGTATTCATCGCGATCTTCCTCTGGTGCCGCACTCAAAGCCTGCGCAGTTTATTGCAGATCCGCGTGGAGATAGGGACGCCTAGATGACAGAGGCAGTAGACTCCGACTCCGAGATGGAGGCACAGGATGCCTCAAAAGGGGAGTCCTCGGTCCCACGGGTCGTGCATAGGCAACCATTATGCCATTCATCACGGGAGCTCCATTCTCCATCTTGTTACACGTCGCCCAATCCAGCGCCTCGTGCTAATGGTGTCCGGCCTGCGGCAAAACTAGTCCAACGCCCTCCTTCGCCAGGGTCTTCGGTGGATTCTTTGGACTTTGCGGCGGGGGGGGGGGGGGGGGGGGGGGGGGGATTGATGTTATAACCTGCCTGCTTACCACTGGCTGGGGACTAATGGCAATCCCACAATCCTTAGGGAGTATGAGCTTCCACAATGAGGGGGGGGGCGGAGAAGTCATTAGCAGATTCCCTGCATAAATAAAGCTGGCCAGTTTGGAACCGACTAGAGAGGAGTGAGCAGCAAGGGAGTTACTGCTGCTGCTGTTATGTGTGTATATATATGTTATTGTAAATAAAGTTTTCTTTCTGTTCTACAAACTCGTGCTGGATTCTTCGTGGCCCTCACAAAAATCTCAATGAATGGCGGAGCAGGCTCGAAGGGCCAGATGGCCTACTCTTGCTCCTAGTTCTAATATTCTTATGTCTCCATGAATGCTAATCTTGAAAGGTGACACTCTGAGTGTGAGGAAGGCCTCAGAATAAGAGAATTGCAAAGATTCAAACCAAAATGCTTTCATCGAATGAATAACTGAAGTGCATGAAAAGACAGCTTTGGTGGATGAGCTGATGCAAATTCAATGTACATTCATAGAATCTCTACAGTGCAGAAGAAGAACATTCGGCCCATTGAGTCTGCATCGACCCTCTGAAAGAGCACTCTACTTAGGCCCATTCCCCCGCCCTAGACCAATAACCCTATACATTGACCTTGGCCACTTCATCTAACCTGCACATCTTTGAATTGTGGGAGGAATCCAGAGCACCCAGAGAAAACATAAACATGGGGAAAACATGCAAACTCAACTCAGTCACCCAAGGTTGGAATTGAACCCAGTCACTGGTGCTCTGAAGCAGCAGTGCTAACCGCTGTGCCACCATGTACATTGCACATACTTTAAATTGTAGGATTTGGTGAAGTGATGGGTCAGAGATCTATACTAGGTTGTTGTAGGAGGCCAAGCTTTGCATCACCAAGAAGCTGGTGAGCTCTGCAGCAACCTCCTCAAACCTGCTGAGGACAATGATCTCTGCCATTCCTGCCCCTGTCTGGGCCCGCTGACATTTGTTGTGCACAAGTTTGGCCTGTATGGAGACAAAAGAAAGCGATGTGATCGGAGAGATTGGAGCTGAGTTGGGAGAAATGTATATCTCCCGTGGGAGATCACTGGGCTAAATCGCTGTCTTTGAAAGCAGACCAAGGCAAGCCAGCAGCACGGTTCAATTCCCGTAACAGCCTCCCCGAACAGGCGCCGGAATGTGGCGACTAGGGGCTTTTCACAGTAACTTCATTTGAAGCCTACTCGTGACAATAAGCGATTTTCATTTCATTTTCAGATTGGAGTTAGAGCAAGAAGACAGACAAGATGGTGGTGCTGTGAAAGTCTTGTTGAGCGAGCAGGTGTCAACTGAATGTGTGAGATCCAAGAAGAGAGTAGCCATTTGAGAACATAATGCTATGCAGAGTTTAATAGTGGAGGAAGCCGAAAGAGCACTTACTCTGGTGGAGTAGGTGAGATCATTGATCCAGATCCTGCACTGGATGGCATTCCGTGTGCAGGGGCAGCTGTGCTGACCTTCTGGGCAGCGGCCTCACAAACTGAAGATGTGAGGTTTATATGCTTCGTTGAGCCATACCTGGGGTACATCACATGCCGGTGGGCTCAGACTGACTGAATAAAGGCCTCGATGACCGCGGCGCTGAACGATGGTGCTGCGCTTCCTCGTGAGGCGACTCACTTTTTGTATCTGGTTTCCGGACATGTTGGAGAGCATGGTGGAGATAGGTGGGATAGAGAGAGTGAAATGAGTGTGTTGGTCAGGTGTTTAAATATGGTGGCGGGACCTTCGAACCGGCCAGCTGATAATGGCGGATGAATCAGTTGTTTGCCCGCCAAGACAGTCACAGGGAAACTCATCTGTGCATAATTAATGAGCTTCAAAGCGCAGATTCTGACCATTCTGGTCAGCGGGGAACGCACAGTCGGAGCTACCCATTGCTGCACTTAGTTTCAGAATGGGAGAATTCCACCCTCAGTGTCTATTTGGAGAGGATATGCTGTTCTTCAGGGCTGCCATCTCTGAGAGAATAAAACAGTCAGTCACACATGGGACCACAACTTTGTTGTTTGGGAGCCTAAATTATTCAGGATTATCTGTTATTTGAAATGCTTTTCAAAGCAGCAGACAGAGCTTGAAAAGTAAGTAATGAGTGCCTTCTGGGGAATGGATCTTCAAATGAAGAAAACAGTTAGTAGCTCCTGGAGCCTTGCATTTTCCATGTTTGAAAGAAATGCAGTGCTGAAGTAATTTGTGGTATTCAGTCATCTAGAGCTCAGACTGTTTATCCCAGCAAGCTAATGCACTGTGGATGAGTTAGGTCACCTTTTTTTGAGAAATGGACCTGGATATTAGCTTGGGGCCTATTGCAAGCCCCACTTGATTTTCAAGCATCCAAAAGTTGAGGCATCAGGATTGATGGAAGTTGATCTTCAGACTTCATTAACATACTCAGTGTCTGCCTTCATATGTTCATTCAAGTGAGGACAATGATGTGGGCTACTTATATCCATTTGCATTGTACATTTAGCTACCACAGGACATCGCAAAATACTTTAGAGTGTAGTCCCTTTTGTAATGTCGGAAATATAACTAATTTGTGGGCAGCAAACACCGAACAGCACTGAGAAATTGACTTCCAGGGAGTGCTTCCGTTATCTTCTTCAAAATAGTATCATGGGATCTTTTATATCTGGACAGGGCCTTAGTTTAATGTCTCATGTGAAATATATAGGGTGGGATTCTCCGCCCCGCCGCACCCATTTTCTGGTGCGGCACGACCCTGTCGGCAGCGGGATCCTCCGTCCTGGAAACCGGCCAATAGGTTTCCCATTGTGGGCACTCCCACGCCGTTGTGAAATCCGCAGGCGTGAGTGCGCTGCTGGCAATACGGAGGATCCCGCCATCAGATAATCTACCTTATAATCTTTGACGGTGCAGCATACCTTTGGGATGCAAATGGAGCATCAACCTCTGGAGTCCATTCC
The DNA here is from genome assembly GCF_902713615.1 of Scyliorhinus canicula. Classification (NCBI taxonomy): domain Eukaryota; kingdom Metazoa; phylum Chordata; class Chondrichthyes; order Carcharhiniformes; family Scyliorhinidae; genus Scyliorhinus; species Scyliorhinus canicula. The sequence continues at coordinate 114,268,430 of NC_052159.1, read as the reverse complement.
CATGTCCACACAGGCATTTTGTATTGATTATTGTGCTGCTCAATTTCAAGGCTGCATTAAAGCTTGATGTTTTCATCGACAAAAGCTGTTGATATTGTGATTGTGGTGGTATGATTAGCATAGCTGCCTGCTATTGGTGCAGAACACCGGCTTACCATTGGCCCTGGTCAGTCATGTGCCTCTCGACCGGTTGGTTGAGACCAGTCATGTGACGGCTCCCCGATTGGTCGAGAGGCTGAGTTAACCCCTCCTCCAGGGTGGGGTATAAATATCTAGTACACCCGGCGGTCGTCCATATACTGTAATCGACCGCAGGGATAAAATCTAGCTGATTAAAGCCATACTTTTGTACAGCAACTCGTCTCGCGTTCAATTGATGGTACATCAGTGATCCAGTTCATGTGGTAGTTTGGAGGTAAACAGAGTCTACTGGTGTGGTGGCAGCATTGGAATGTTTTTATGCCTCTCATCAAAGGAAATTGTTGAATGCCTGTGGCATATACTACTTAGTCCACATTAGTATGATAGATCAATAGCTGAAACTATGGCAGCCAAACATTTATACCAAAATAGTGCTCCTGGAGGGAGAATAAGAAAGGTATTCCATTTGTTCAGTAGCATTGGAGCCTAATTATATTTTGATCTGAGCTTTGCCCTCTTCATCATTGATTGTTTCACCTGGGAGAAGTGAACTACGATGAACTCTCTTTGTGGATTCATAGACGTAGAAAACAATGGGACATCTCAAAGACTCACTGCATAACAAAAGTTACATTTCCTGGACCCAATGCTGGGGCAGATTGTGAATCACTGGCCCATTATATCATACAACACAAGAGTTAAAGCATCAACATCACTTGCCTTAATTTGGCAGGCTACCTGCGAACTGTCGGGCACTGTGGACTTGTGAAGCAGACGTGAAGCTGAGGGCAGCACGGTAGCATTGTGGATCGCACAAATGCTTCACAGCTCCAGGGTCCCAGGTTCGATTCCGGCTTGGGTCACTGTCTGTGCGGAGTCTGCACATCCTCCCCGTGTGTGCGTGGGTTTTCTCCGGGTGCTCCAGTTTCCTCCCACAGTCCAAAGATGTACAGGTTAGGTGGATTGACCATGATAAATTGCCCTTAGTGTCCAAAATTGCCCTTAGTGTTGGGTGGGGTTACTGGGTTATGGGGATAGGGTGGAGGTGTTGACCTTGGGTAGGGTGCTCTTCCCAAGAGCCGGTGCAGACTCGATGGGCTGAATGGCCTCCTTCTGCACTGTAAATTCTATGAAATTCTATGAAATATGCCACCATCACTGAAGAAGGTTCAACACTATTTTATTAACTCTTATAAAATACTAGACATACTATAACTGTGGGTTTACACAATGTTAGTTTAACTAGAGACCTGTACCTGTCCGAACCAGTTGAATCACTCAGCACGTGGTGTGAGTTTGTACTGCACTTGATGAGCTCTTGTGCTTCTGAGAGGCAGCATCCAGAATGAATGGGAAAAGTGATGCCCTCTGTCTTTATAGTGTGTGTGATCTAACTGGTGATTGGCTGCGGTGTTTGTGCATGTTGATTGGTCCTAGTATATGTCCATCAGTGTGTGTCTGTACCATGATATACTGGGGTAGATTATGACAACCTGCATTATGGCTTCCAGGCCACGGGTGCCTAACTCTTTCAGAATGCAGTCAGATGACAGGCATGAGGATCTGTATCAATGTCTGGTGACGTTCTTTGAGGAGAACTTGATGCTGAAAGGTGGCCTTTGTCTTCACGATTTACATCTTGATGAAGCTGAAGAGAAGTCTTCCTCACTGGAGAGCACAGTGGCCCTCCGTTTGCTACAGTTCATTCATCCTAGCCCGCTGTGTGCAATGAAACAGAGGTACGGCACCAAGCTCATGTCATACACCCTGTCATCTGTCAAGCCAGAGATTTCTGAACCTTATATTTAGTATTCTATTAGATTATTGCATCTACTGATGCCAAGGCGCTGCCACTCCATCGTTCCAGAATTGTCAGACCATTTCACCCTCAACTAACAAGAACAAACCCTGTAACTCCCTGTCTTCATGCAAAGACAGGTGTAATGACCATTATGTAAGCAAGCAGGTCGAACAGATAAACATTTCCTCAGCGAGTTTAACTTTCAACTAGACCAGGAAAGTCAAAAAATGTCTAAAACTCTTAAGATAGCTGCCATCCTGAATGACGACGACGATGGTGAAAACATCACAGACACATGTTCAGATCATAGAATCCCTACAGTGCAGAAGAAGGCCATTCAGCCCACCAAGTCTGCACCAGCCCTTGGCAAGATCATGCCTCCACCCTATCCAAGTAACCTAGAAACCACACCAAACCTTTTGGATACTAAGGGGCAATTTAGCATGGCCGATCCATCTAACCTGCATCTTTGGACTGTGGGAAGAAACCGGAGCACCAGGAGGAAACCCACGCAGTCATGGGAAGAATGTGCAAACTCCACACGGACAGTGACCCGAGGCTGAATTTGAACCCGGGTCCCTGGCACAGTGAACCACTGTGCCACCATGCTGCCGAGGAAACTGCTGCTGTTTTGTTGAAATCACACATATTCTCAGTTCCACATGCTCTTTCAGTCCAACATTTCCAGGTTACAATGGCAAGACTGGAATCTAAAAAGTTAATGTCAACATGGGCCCAGTACAACCTCCTCAATACAAAGGTCACCTTCCCTAGTATGCTGGAGACAAACCTGTCGAGTTGCAATAAATGTTTCATGGCCCTGAAGGCCTTGAAGTCTTTACTCGACCTGAAGATGTGGGGATCACTATGGAGCACCTTTATGCATAATGAAGAAGTCAAATTGATTTCAACTTGTCACAGCATTCACCGGTGTTAAACACGACAGTGAGCTGCACTCTTCACTCATGCCAGATATTGATTCAAAAATTTCCAAGTGGAATCATATCATTGCAACAGATCTTATCAATATTGTCTTTTACCAGATTCCATTAGTCTAACCTTCCATGAAGTATTGTGGAGTACTCACACGCTACAAGGGTGTCCGTGTATACATTCAAACCACCCTGATCTGAAACTCGCTTGAGAAACTTGGCATATTGTGTGCTGGATGATCCTCCAGTGGAAGGCATAGTAATCAAGCTTGCAGATCACTTTTATTTTTGTGATAACAGTCCTGAAGAACTTGTTCACAACTGACAATGTGTACGACATGCTTTGTCACAATCTGTACCAATCTGGTCCTAAACTATCAACTGCCCTGAGACTAAAACTATTCTCTGATGGACTTGGTCCCAGAGCACTTTGGAAGCCAACCCATACCCGCACCACCATCTCTCCATGCTGTTATCGGAAACATTTTCTGATATGAGATCTTTTATTGGAGCCTACAAGATGATTTTGAAAGCACCTTCATCATACACAAGCCCCTTGGATGTTGTAACTGCTGGGCATCAGTCCAATGAAAGGACCGAGTGGATAGACCTCCTGCACACAAGCTTTCAAATGGCACAGTCTGCTTTTTTATTCACTAAACCAGATGATCAATTCTGCGTTGTCACAGATGGCACTATTAAGAAGCATGGCATTCACCCTGCAACAGACTCAAACATGCTGGCTTTTTCAGTGTCAAATTGTGTGGTCACTAAATCACCTGGTTGCCTCGTGAATTTGAAGCTCTGTCCATTGCAGCTTCTGTCAAGCACATCAGCCCATTATTGTCCAGTCCAAGCTATGGCTTTTGCATCCTCATTGACAGTATGTCTTCAATACAGGCCTTCGAGAAACTGCAGGGTAGTATTTTCTGCCAATCCCTGCATCACAACCTTCTTTTCCATGGTCAGTCGCTACCACGCCTCTGCCAGACACTTAGTTGGATCAGACCATCAGATCTTGCCACCACAATACGCCTGACTGAGGGGCTCACATCCAAGTCGGTCCCTTTATACACCAGACCTCGGATTCAACTGTTCACCAGATATCCACTGATGGCATTGAACATAGAACATAGAAAATACAGTGCAGAAGGAGGCCATTCGGCCCATCGAGTCGACCCACTTAAGCCCTCACTTCCACGCTATCCCCATAACCCAATAACCCCACCCCCCCCCAACCTTTTTGGTCGCCAAGGGCAATTTATCATGGCCAATCCACCTAACCTGCAGGCCTTTGGACTGTGGGAGGAAGCCAGAGCACCCGGAGGAAACCCACACAGTCACGGGGAGAACGTGCAGACTCCACACAGACAGTGACCCAGCGGGGAATCGAACCTGGAACCCTGGCACTGTGAAGCCGCAGTGCTATCCACTTGTGCTACCGTACTACCATTGTGTCAGGCTCCACAAGACTTCCTTTCATTAGCAGGCCAGTCTGTGCGGAGTCTGCACGTTCTCCTCGTGTCTGCATGGGTTTCCTCCGGGAGCTCCGGTTTCCTCCCACAAGTTCCAAAAAACATGCTGTTAGGTGAATTGGACATTCTGAATTTCCCTCCGTGTACCCGAACAGGCACCGGAGTGTGATGACTAGGGGCTTTTCAGAGTAATTTCATTAGTGTTAATGTAAGCCTACTATTGACAATAATAATGATTGTTCTCATTATTATAAATCGTTCACCCAGTGATATTTCTATGCATGCCTTTCTGGATGCCTCCGTTGCATGCACCACAGTTAGCTGCCATATTTGCGCTGCACTCTAGGCCCCCTGCACACGGTCATCTTCCAGAGACCTTCCAGTGACCGTTGGCATCTTTTTTTCATATTTATTATCAGCCAGCCCAATGTTGCAGTCCCCCCTGCAGTAACAGGCCCTGATCTGATACAGCCATCTGATCCAGCCTAGGCCTCTGATCCTATAGTACCAGCTTTTAGCACACATAGCCAGCTGTCTACATATACCACTAGCATCTTCCCTTTATGCCTGCTGTGAGATGCTCAACATGTCAGTGATGTCTCGCCAAACGTCTCACAGATTTTATATTTCAGGATTAATGTCAATATTCGAGAGGCAAATGGCTGGAGGGTAGTCTCGCTTGGTGTAATTTGGTTGTATGCCCAGTATGCTGTGATTACTGTGTTTCTGTTTTTGGTTGCCTTTCATAAATACATTTTTGGTTCTTACATTAATGACATTGCATTCTTTGCGCACCTAGGTTTACCTGAGCATTCCCTTTGATACAAAGAAACTGCTGCTGTATTTTCACCTTGGTTATATTTTTGGCATCGCTAGTTGATACAAGATGGGAATTAAATGTACTGGAAATAGTAAAGAGGCCACAACATTTTATGTTATTGCCCTCAGGTGGCTGGGAGCCCATTCAGATGCGCACATTGCCATTTTGTATTGCTTATTGAACTGCTCGAGTTCATGGTTGATGTATGATCCGATTTATGTGCCACCCTGCAGGCAAACATGTGCTCCTGCTGTAGATTTTTGTGTCGAATGGAAATCCTCAAGCTTTTTAACTCGGTCTGAGGTGGGTCTACTACACCTTGAGCCACAGTTTATTCAGACACCACACCGATCTTCATCCTGTGTTCATGTGTAACTACAATCTCAGGTAGGGAATTTCTGGCCGCCCCCAGCGGCAGGATCTTCTGTTTCCTCCCCCTGAAATTCAATGGACACCTGGCTATCCGACTGCATCTCCGCAGCAGGTCCCAGTGCGGTGGGGTCTGAAAATCCAGGCGTATGAGTTAATTCTCCAGTTGTACTGCAGACCTGATACTTGATTTCTGCTGTACCTTGGTGTACATGTGATGTAAAAGATCGGCCTATATTTACATATACGCATTGCTGCTAACCTAGTTCAAAGTATTGTAACTCTGCCTCATATAACTGACAAGAACATTTTTAAAATAACATTTACACAACTTCTTCAGAAGTCAGGAAAGATCAAATTTCATATTCGGAAGCACTGCCTGCTCATTCCCAGCTAAGGAAAAATCCCTGTGCTGATGATTTACTGAGAAGTTTATCCAAGAGACATTCAAATACTGATGTCTGAATCTGTAACAGATTCTCCTGTGTGTGTTACGCAGCCAACCATGAAGTCAGCTAAGTACAGTCACTACCCCGAAGGGAGTCCAGAGGCAACCCCTGTGTGGAGGCAGTGTGCAGCAGATGGGACCCTGATGGCTGATTTAATTAAAATATTTTAATAGATCTAAAATGTAGGGGGTGAATTGCAGAACAACAAGGCTATTCTGAGGCAGTCAGGAGTCCGTTAAGTGTTACAGGACACTGGGGACTGCCGGTAATGAAACAAAGGAGGAGAAAGCAAAAATGACTTTGAGAAAAAATATGCGGCACCAATTGGTAATAAGAAGTGTTTTTTTTATAATGCCAATAGTTGGAAGTACAGTTAAACTCTGCCTAATTAGTTTGCTTTTGGCATTATAGTAAAGCTCAATGTGGCACCGGTATGGTAAGATGAATGTGTATGATTCTCAGCAGCGTATAGATGTGTTCAAGCAGCTGGAACAGCAAAATACACCTGAATGATCCACAATTGTCTGGCTATGGTCAATTCTGTTAAGTATAGTATTGAGACAGAAGTATTAACGATGGGCAGCAAGGTGACGGAGTGATTAGCACTACTGCCTCACGGCGCCGAGGTACCTTGTTCGATCCTGGTTCTGGATCACTGTCCATGTAGAGTTTGCGCATTCTCCCTGTGTTTGTGTGGGTTTTGCCCCCACAACCCAAAGATGTGCAGGCTACGTGGATTGGCCACGCTAAATTGTCCCTTAATTTAAAAAAATGAATTGGGCACTCTAAATTTATAAAAATAAAGTATCGACTGCTCAACTTCTGTCTCAAGGGTATGGATTCTCTCTTCATAAAACTTGCTAACTGGTCTGTTCCCATTTTATTCCTTTTCACAAAAAATAAATATTATTCCAGTCCCCCACCAAATTAAATGTACTGAGAGATAAGTAAGAATATCCTTCAATTTTACCCACAACATTTCAAGGTTCAAAATGACAAGGTCTGTCTGAACAGTCAGGGCTAATAATGATTGCATAACTAGATATTCATCTTAATAACAATCAGCAATTCTCTGATAACTCAAATCTCCAGTACCTACTTTTACTCCATCTGTTTTTACCTTTGCTCTGACTGAATGTGCCAGAATTCCTCTGGGTTTGGCGCTGTGTGTGAGAGACATGTACAATGTCAGTCTGACATTGGGATCATTCACGTGTTGTAATTGAGATAATCTTGTTGCATCAATTGATTTAATTTCAAGGAAGTCCTAAAATACAATTACGGCCATTTAGTGATTTGACAGTAAAATGGCTACAATTTGCATGTTGACAGAATGTATATATTATCACAGAATTGTTACAATGCAGAAGGAGGCCATTTGGTCCATCATGTCTGCACCGGCTCTCCCAATGAGCATTATGACGTTATGTCATTCCCCTGTCCTTGTCCGGAACCCCTGCACAGTGTTTCTATTCAAATAATCATCTAATTGGGGCAGCAGGGTAGCATGGTGGTTAGCATAAATGCTTCACAGCTCCAGGGTCCCAGGTTCGATTCCCGGCTGGGTCACTGTCTGTGTGGAGTCTGCACGTCCTCCCCCTGTGTGCGTGGGTTTCCTCCGGGTGCTCCGGTTTCCTCCCACAGTCCAAAGATGTGCGGGTTAGGTGGATTGGCCATGCTAAATTGCCGTAGTGTCCTAAAAAAAAAGTAAGGTTAAGAGGAGGGTTGTTGGGTTACGGGTATAGGGTGGATGCGTGGGTTTGAGTAGGGTGATCATGGCTCGGCACAACATTGAGGGCCGAAGGGCCTGTTTAAATGTAACCCATAAGAACATAAGACATAGCAGCGGAAATAGGCCATTTGGTCCATTGAGTCTGTTCTGCCATTCAACCATAGCTGATATGTTTCTCATCCCCATTCTCCTGCCTTCCTCCCATAGTCCTTGATCCCCTTATTAATCAAGAACCTATCAGTGACTCAGCCTCCGCAGTCATATCCAGCAATAGGTTCCACAGATTCAGCACCCTCTGGCTGAAGAAACTGCCCCTCAACTCTGTTTTAAAGGATCGGCCCTTTAGTCTGAGGCTGTGCCCTTGGGTTCTAGTTTCTCCTACAAGTGGAAACATCATCTCCATCTAGGCCTCTCAATATTCTTTAAGTTTCAATGAGATTCCCTCCCCCTCTCATTCTTCTAAACTCCATTGAGTACAGACCCAGAGTCCTCAACCGTTCCTTATGTGACAAGTCCTTCATTTGGGGATCATTCTTGAGAACCTCCTCTGGTCCAAGACCAGTGCACCCTTCCTTAGATAAGGGGCCCAAAACTGCTCACAATATTCCAAATGGGGTCTGACTAGAGCCTTCTACAGCCTCAACAGTACGCCTCTGCTCTTGCATTTTAGCCCTCTCAACATGAATGCCAACATTACATTTACCTTCCCAACTGCCAACTGAACCTGTATGTTAACCTGAAGAGAACCCTGAACTAGAACTCCTGAGTCACTTTGTGTCTCTGATCTCCAAAACCTTTTCCCATTTAGAAAATAATCTATGCCTCGAATCTTCCTGCCAAAGTGCACCTCACACTTTTCCACGTTGTATTCTATCTGTCACTTCTTTGCCCACGTTCCTAGCCTGTCCAGGTCCTTCTGTAGCCTCGCTGATTCCTTGACACAACCCGTCCCTCTACATATCTTTGTATCATCTGCAAACCTGGCAACAATGCCTTCAGTTCCTTCTCCCAGATCATTAATGAATATCGTGGATAGCTGTGGTCCCAACACGGACCCCTGCAGAACACCACTAATCACCAGCTGCCATCCTGAAATGGACCCCTTTGTCCCCATTCTCTGCCTTCTGCCAGTCAGTCAATTCTCCATCCATGCCAGTAACTTGCCACTGACACCATGGGCTCTTAAATTGTTTAGCAGCTTCCTGTCTGGCGCTTTGTTAAAGGCCTTCTGAAAATCCAAATAGATCACATCCACTGGTTCTCCTTTGTCTAACTTCCTCATTACCTCCTCAAAGAATTCTAACAGATTTGTCAGCCATGACCTTCCCTTGATGAATCCGTACTGACTCAGTCCTATTTTACCATGCACTTTTAAGTACTCCACAGCCTTAATAATAAACTCTAAAATCTTACCAACAACCAAAGTCAGGCTAACAGACCTATAATCTGTCTTCTGCCTCCCTCCCTTCTTAAACAGGGGCATTACATTAGCTATTTTCCAACCTCTTGGACCACCACGCCTCCAGTGATTCGTGAAAGATCACCACCAATGTCCCCACAACTCAGCCATCTCTTCAGAACCTGGGGTGTAGTCCATCTAGTCCGGGATATTTATTCACCTTCAGACCTTTCAGTTTCCCCAGCGCCTTCTCCCTAGTGATGGCCACTGCACTCACCTCTACCCCTGACTCGCTTGAAGTTCTGGTATGTCACTGGCGTCTTCCAGTATGAAGATTGATGCAAAGTAGCTTTTCAGTTCCTCTGCCATTTCTTTGTTCCCTGTTATTACTTCTCCAGCCTCATTTTCCAGTGATCCAATGTCCATTCTTGCCTCTCTCTACATACCTCTTACCTTTTATATATCCAAAAAAATCCCTTCTTTTTTTATTACGAGCTAGCTTACACTCATATTTCACCTTCTTCCCCCTTATTGCTTTTTTAGTTGTCCTCTGCTTGCTTAGAAAGGCTTCCCAATCCTCTGGCTTCCCACTAATCCTCATCAGATTGTCTGCATTTTCCTTCGCTTTAATGCTGTCCTTGACTTCCCTTGTAAGTCATAGTTGCCTTGCCCTCCCCTTAGCACATTTCCTTCTCCTTGGGATGAATTTCTATTGTGCCTCTCAAATAACCCTCACAAAAACTCCTGCCATCGCCGTTCAACTGTCTTCCCGGCTAGGCTCCCCTTCCAATAAATTCTGAACAACTCCTCCCTCATGTTTTTGCAGTTACTTCACCTTGGGCGGGATTCTCCGACCCACCGCCGGGGGGGCGGCGTGAATCCCGCACCTGCTGGCTACCGAATTCTCCGGCGCCGGGGATTTGGTGGGGGTGGGAATCATGCCGCGCCGGTCGGTGGCCGCTGACAGCGGCTCCCCTGCGATTCTCCAGCCTGCAATGGGCCGAGTGGCCACCCGTTTTTTGCCAGTCCCACCGGCGTAAATTGGAGGAGGTCCTTACCGGCGGGACCTGGTGGCGCGGGTGGCCTCTGGCCCCGGGAGGTGCCCCCACTGTGGCCTGGCCCGCGTTCGGGGCCCACCCGATCAGCATCGGCCGCTGTGGTCCTCCGCCATGGCTGATGCGGAGGTGAACCCTCCCGCGCATGCACTGGGATGATGCCATCACACGCTGGTGCTCCCGCGCATGCGCCAACTCACACTGGCCTTGGCAAAGGTTGGCGTGGCACCAAGCCCCTTCCCCGCCGGCTGGCGGGGTGCAAACCACTCCGGGTCCAGCCTAGCACCTGAAGGCGCGGAGAAATCCGCAATTTTGGGGCGGCCCGAAGCTAGAGTGGTTCACGCCACTCCTTCCCGCCGTAGTTGCCCGTCCCGTCAATTACGGCAGAATCCCTCCCCTTAAGTCCCCTGATCAAATCTCCCTCTTTACACATACCAAATCTAGAATTGTTTGGTCCCTACTGGGGTCTCCCACAAGCTGCTCTAAAAAAAAATCTCTTCGACATTCCACAAATTCCTTTTCTTGGGATCCGCTACCAACCTGATTTTCCCAGTCCACCTGCATATTTAAGTCCTCCATGATTATCACAAATTTCAAAGGAACTACATGAATTTTACTAAAGATTAAAAAAAAATATTTTGCAAATTGTCTGCTTCATGTGAAATGATGTGGAGATGCCGGCGTTGGACTGGGGTGAGCACAGTAAGAAGTCTTACAACACCAGGTTAAAGTCCAACAGGTTTGTTTCAAACACGAGCTTTCGGAGCACGGCTCCTTCTTCAGGATTCACCTGAAGAAGGAGCCGTGCTCCGAAAGCTCGTGTTTGAAACAAACCTGTTGGACTTTAACCTGGTGTTGTAAGACTTCTTACTGTCTTCATGTGAAATGAACCAGCGACAGAGATAAGTAACACACATTTCAGAGGGATCTATCTTTTTGAGTTCCTGTGTTTCTTGAAAGTTAGATGTTAATTTACAAATCTGATTTAATGGATGATTGATGCAGATCAGAAAATCCACAGATTTGGTCTTCAGCTTGTGCTGGGTTAGCTGAATCAGAGTGTTTAAGGCCAGTGCAATGATTCAGAGCATCTTGGTTTGACAGATGAAAATGATCCAGACTCTCATTTCTGAACATCATCCCAGTGAGTACAATGCACACACAACTTCCTGGAAAGACTTGTGCGGGAACGTCAAAAATGGACAGTTTGCAATTGGTCATGATGTTTACCCTGGTAGAACAGCATGCCAGTCAGTGCACACTATCAATGCCCAAACAAAGTGAAATAAATGAATTAAGTTGCCATTTAGGCTAGGTACTAAACACTGTCTGTTGCCATAGCAATCATACTCTGGAAACTACTCAATATTTTCAGGAGAGGAGGTCTGTAGGACACAGAACTGGTGTGAATAGAAAAATAATCTTGCCCAGTAAGAGCTAAGTTAGCTATGGAATAAACTATCTCTTTTTAAATGGTGAAAATGGAGCTTTCATTCTCACACAATGCATTAAAGTTCACGGCTATTCACAAATTCCTATTGTTGTCCCCAGAGCAGAAATACTGTACATGCCCCAGATGACTAAAACAATCATATTACATACGACCAATCTGCAATGAACATTCTTCTCAAAAGGGGGCAGCTTACACCTTAGCAATACTCAGACACAATGGCCCGCAACCAGCCTTTTCCCAGACAGAGAAAACACTAAATTCCAGGGCTTGCATTATAATAAGTGTCTCTGCTGTGGGCTGTCATGATATGCAAACATGCAACCAATGAACACTCAAAATAGGACACAACCAATGGGCAGTCAGGCCACTCAGAGGTGGCATCACCACAAGGAAGTATGACATAAACACTATAAAAGGGATGAGGCACTCACACCCTGCCTCTTTCCACAGACAGACATCTAGAGAGTTCGACAGGGTTGATCAGTAGCATCACACCCCAGCACGTGGCTTAGAGCAAGCTGGTACAGTTAGACTGAGTTACTACAGTTAGATTAGCAGAGAGTCCAACTCATTTGAGAACTGTGTTAATAGTTCAATAAACACATTGAACTAATTTCAGAGTCTGGAGCATCCTTTAGTTAAGACTGCATCAAGTAGCAGCCTGTGTTAGCCGAAGCAGCATAACTGTGGTGACCCACCACTGTATATATATGTGTGTGCCTGTATTAAGGGATGTACAGCAGTACCTGCTGTTACAGGTTTGCCGGTAAGCCCCTGCCGGCTAGCTCCACCCACAGGGAGCAGTATAAATATTCATGGTTCTCCTGAGCTGCCATTCAACAGCTGCAGTCGAAGGAATAACATCTCACGGTAATAAAGCCTCTCTTGTACCGATTTGAGTCTTTGTGTGCAATTGTTAGCGCATCAATTTAGTACCGTGAGATTTTCCACATCATGGACATCAGAATTAAACCCGACCGCTTGCAGCTGGATCTGCAATCGCCAAACGCCAGAAAAGACTTTAACCACTGGCTGGCTTGCTTCGAGGCCTACATCATCTCAGCGGACCCTACACCATTGGAAGCTCAGAAAATTCAGCTACTCTACTCAAGGTTGAGCTCCAGCGTGTTCCCGCTGATACAGGACGCGCCGAACTACGCACACGCCATGGAACTTCTCAAAGCAAATTACGCCCAGTCGACGAACACTCTGTTTGCGAGGCGTGTACTCGCCACTTGCGTCCAGCAACCGAGTGAGTCGATTGAGGACTTCTGGTGGGCCCTTATCCCTCTAGTACGGGACTGCGAGTGCCAGGCCGTCACGGCCATGGAACATTCCAATCTCCTCATGGGAGATGCCTTTGTGACGGGGATTGCATCGTACCCCATCCGGCAACGACTGCTGGAAGGGGCCGTGCTCGATCTAGCGGCGACAAAGACTTTAGTGCTCTCCATGATGGTCGCTTCATGTAACGTACAATCCTACCCCGCCTGCCGCGAGGCACAACCATCCTACCCCTCATGGGCCCCGCAACCGACCCCCCCGACATGGGCTGCTTCCGCGCAATATACCTGCGCTGCTCGCCACACCGCTGCTGCTTCTGTGGCCAGCAGAAGAACCCCCTCCAGCGCTGCCCGGCCCGCGCCGCGACCTGTAAATCCTGTGGCAAGAAAGGCCACTTTGCAGCGGTGTGTCAGGCCCGCGCAGTTGCCGCTATCGCACCCGACCTCTCTCCCTTTCCTCAGCCGATCACGCAATGAGCCCCGCCGTCCGATGCTCCCGGTGCCACGTGCGCACCATGGGCGGCCATCTTCCTCCCCTGGGTCCACGTGCTATCAGTAGGCGCCGCCATCTTGCCCCGCCCCTGCAACGTGCGCTCCATGGTCGTCGCCATCTTGCCCCGCCCCCACAACGTGCGCTACATGGGCGCTGCCATCTTCTTCCCCGCAGGTACTTCGTACGCCGCCATTATGTCCTCCCCTCGGGACTGGACCACGGGACCCGGGTCGCTGCCGCTACTCATCGGACTCTTTGGACAATCGCCTGCTACTCGCCTCCATGACGCTCGACCAATCCTGTCCTGGCTACCGCTTCAACGACGGTGCTCATCAACGGCCACCCGACCTACTACCTACTTGACTCCGGGAGCACTGATAGCTTCATCCATCCGGACACGGTAAGGCGCTGCACCCTCGCTGTCCATCCCGCCAAACAGAGGATCTCCCTGGCCTCCGGATCCCACTCTCTCCCGATCCGGGGTTTCTGTCTGCTCAAACTCACCGTACAAGGCATTGAATTCAGCCGTTTCCGCCTGCACGTCCTCCCCAACCTCTGTGCGACACTTTTACTGGGCCTGGACTTCCAATGCTCCAGAGCCTCACCCTCAAATTTGGCGGACCCCTACCCCCACTCACCGTTTGCGGCCTCACGACCCTCAAGGTTGACCCTCCCTCCTTCTTTGCCAATCTGACTGCAGATTGCAAGCCCGTCGCCACCAGGAGCAGACGGTACAGCACCCAGGACAAGACCTTCATCAGGTCCGAAGTCCAGCGGCTGCTTCGGGAAGGTATTGTTGAGACAGCAACAGTCCCTGGAGAGCCCAAGTGGTGGTGGTTAAAACTGGGGAGAAACACAGGATGGCCGTGGACTACAGGCAGACCATCAACTGGTACATGCAGCTCGACGCGTACCCCCTCCCTCACATATCTGATATGGTCAATCTGATTGCACAGTACCGGGTCTTCTCAACAATTGACCTGAAATCCGCCTACCACCAGCTCCCCATCCGTAAATCGGACTGTCCCTACACTGCCTTCGAGGCAGACGGTCGATTCTATCAATTTCTTAAGATTCCCTTCAGCGTCACTAGCGGGGTCTCGGTATTTCAACGAGAAATGGACCGAATGGTTGACCGGTACGGACTGCAGGCCACGTTTCCGTACTTAGACAATATCAGCATCTGCGGCCACGGCCAGCAGGACCATGAAGCCAACCTTGCCAAATTTCTCCACACCTCAACCTCACTTATAACAAGGAGAACTGCGTATTCAGCACAGACCGCTTAGCCATCCTCGGCTACGTAGTCCAAAACGGACTACTGGGGCCCGATCCCGACCGCATGCGCCCCCTCATGGAGCTTCCCCTCCCCCACTGCCCCAAGGCTCTCAAACAATGCCTGAGGTTCTTTTCTTACTATGCCCAGTGGGTCCCACAATACGCGAACAAGGCCCGCCCACTGTTCCAGTCCACGCAATTCCCCCTCACGGCCGAGGCACAACAGGCCTTCGCCCGTATTCGCTCAGACATAACCAGGGCCGGGATGCATGCAGTAGACGAGACACTGCCCTTCTAAGTAGAGAATGACGCCTCAGATGTCGCCCTTGCCACCACTCTAAACCAGGCAGGCAGACCCGTGGCATTCTTTTCCCGCACCCTCCATGCCTCCGAAATTCGACATTCCTCTGTTGAAAATGAAGCCCAGTCTATCGTTGAGGCGGTGCGGCACTGGAGGCATTACCTGGCCGGCAGGAGGTTCACTCTCCTCACTGACCAACGGTCGGTAGCCTTCATGTTTAACAACACGCAGCGAGGCAAGATCAAAAACGACAAAATCTTGCAGTGGAGAATCAAGCTCTCCACCTGTAATTATGAGATCTTGTATCGCCCCGGCAAGCTCAACGAGCCCCCAGACGCCCGCTCCCGAGGTACATGTGCCAGCACACAAGTGAACCAGCTCCGTGCCTTGCACGAGAGCCTTTGCCATCCGGGGGTCACTCGGTTGTACCACCTAGTCAAAGCCCGCAACCTGCCCTACTCCATCGAGGAAGTACGGACAGTCACCAGAGACTGCCAGGTCTGTGCGGAGTGCAAGCCACACTTCTACCGGCCAGACCGTGCGCGCCTGGTGACAGCATCCCGCCCCTTTGAACTCCTCAGCGTGGATTTCAAAGGGCCCCTCCCCTCCACCGACCGCAACACCTACATCCTTAGTGTGGTCAATTAATTCTCTAGATTCCCCTTCGCCATCCAATGCCCCGATATGACATCTGCCACCGTCATCAAGGCCCTCGATTCCATATTCGCTCTGTTCGGTTTCCCCGACTACATCCACAGTGACAGGGGATCCTCATTCATGAGCGATGAGCTGCGTCAGTTCCTGCTCAGCAGGGGTCTCGCCTCCAGCAGGACGACCAGTTACAACCCCCGGGGAAACGGGCAGGTGGAGAGGGAGAACGGGACGGTATGGTGGGCCATCCAGCTGGCCCTACGGTCCAGGAACCTCCCAGCCGCTTGCTGGCAGCAGGTCCTCCCTGATTCACTCCACTCTATTCATCACTGCTGTGCACCGCGACTAACAACACACCCCATGAACGTATTTTTACCTTCTCTAGGAAGTCTACATCCGGGGTGTCACTCCCGACTTGGCTCGCAGCTCCAGGGCTGGTCCTACTGCGTAGGCATGTCCGACTCCACAAGGCGGACCCTCTGGTGGACAGGGTACGCCTGCTCCACACAAACCCCCAGTATGCCTACGTGGAGTTCCCTGATGGCCACCAGGATACATCTCGCTCAGGGACCTGGCTCCCTCGGGTGCCGATCCCACGCCCACACACCTCCCCACCCACGCGCCACCCTCCCCTTCCCCGGCTCCCCCAACATCAGCCCCACCAGGTCCACCCCTCGTTCTCCTGCACACACTAGAGGACATGGAAGATTTCGGCATGCTCCCGGAGTTGTCCAGCCACTGGCCAGCACCAACACCGGCAGCACCAATGCCGTCGATGCCGACACAGCCTGTGCAGACGTCGCCACCACTGCTGCGTCGCTCTCAACGAACCGTCAGACCGCCAGTCAGACTCAACCTATGACGGGCACCGGGTTGCAAGATGGACACTTGATTTTATTATCCCCTCCCCTCTGTAAATAAATCACGGATCATGTACATAGTTTCACATCACCCCCGCCGGACTCATTCTTAACAGGGGGTGAATGTGGTGATCCACCACTGTATATATATGTGTGTGCCTGTATTAGGGGAGGTACAGCAGTACCTGCTATTACAGGCTTGCTGGTAAGCCCCTGGCGGCTAGCTCCGCCCACAGGGAGCAGTATAAATATTCATGAGTTCTCCTGAGCTGCCATTCTACAGCTGCAGTCGAAGGAATAACATCTCACGGTAATAAAGCCTCTCTTGTACCGATTCGAGTCTTTTTGTGCAATTGTTAGTGCATCAATAACACAACATGGGCAAAGGTCGTCACATATTAGTTTGTCATGTTCATAATTTGGGCAAGATTTATAGGCTTGCGCTTTACAAAGGCAGCTTGTAATAACTGCCAAACCTATGATGTTCAAGCCAAAAAGTTGTTACAATGCATTTTAAATTCACAAGTACAGTACTTCAAAACACAAAATGGCGTTGTCATCTGTGTAATATGATAATGCAGCTTAATTTTATATTGCTTTGCATAACTGGAGAATGATGTGTCTGTTTATTTCATTTAATCCCTCGAAGATGAATCTCTGCAATTATCAAACAGCACAAATAAAGTGGCCTAGACGTGTAGCGCTCTGCAAAAATAATTTCATGCCACATTGTCAAATGCTTGATATCCCTTCCACTAGAACAACCGCAGTTCTGTCACTGCTGCAGTTATGCCCTGTGGCTCTGCTGTTTTAATTGCTTTTAATTAAAGCCTGGAATGGGATGCAGCTATTAATCAGTATGTGAAACTGCTCATGGGGAAGATAGAACAAATACCTCCATTAGACAGATAGCAGTGACATCACTGGTGCCATATTTGCATTGCTGACAAGAGAACCACTCAAGTGAGGTAATTAGATCACAGTCTTGAGGCCACCAAGGTACTGTGAACAACTGAGACATTTTACGAACAAACTTTACAACTGCATAATCAATCCTGCAGTGAGGAAACCGGGTAGATCCAGCACTGATGGTAACCCATAAAGATGAAGAAGGGTTTATTCACCAATGCTTGTTACGTAACAAACTTGGGAGAGCTAAAATTCGGATGTAACCACCACTTTTCATATCACATAATCTACCTTGCAGTTAATGTTAAAACAAATTAAGAAGCAAGATACTGTGGATGCTGGACTGTTGACATAAAAGCAGAAAATGCTGGAAAATCTCAGCCAGCCCAGCAGGGTCTGTGGAAAGACAAACAGAGGCAGCAATGCTCCCACCGGACACTGGCGGTAGGATTCACATGTCCCGCAGGGAGAGTACCCTCACCCACGGGTTTCCCCGTGGCATGCGATGGCTTCAATGGGAATTTCCATTAACAACAGCGAACGACATGGTGCCTTCCGCTGCCGTGAAACATGTGGCTGGGAGATCAGACAAACATGTCCAGAGTTGATGGCCCATAACCTTCGGCTAGCGGCAGGAAGCCACAGGTCACCAATTCTAAAAGGGAAATAATTCACTCTAGCTTGCTTTCGGATATCGCGACGATCCATACTTTCCATTTGGCAGCTTGGGGCCACTAACAGGACTGTTTGGGAAGGCTCCAACGTGGCGCAGGAACAGTGTAGCCCCGCCACCTTATGATGGGGCCAGGTTGGGAAGTTGGGAACGCCCAAAGAGGGCAACCATTTAAACTGCAGATTTTTATTTAAAACAACATGCAACTTTTTAACAAGTGTTTTCAAGGCAAGTAGAAGATTTTAAAAGTTTATTTTATTATTTCTTTTGCACAGGCTTTCCTGTTGTTATTGGTTATTTTAAAGTACTTTTTAAGTTTAATTTATAAGTCAACATAGGTTTGGTTTGCTCTATATCTGTGAAACTATTTAAAACTACACTATATTATTATATAATTTTACGCGTGGCATGCTTAAAAGTGTTCGTATGTTTTAACTTAGATTATGACGGGATTTTCTTTTTCCGTTGCCGGCCAATGGAATTTCCCATTATGGCCACCCCACACCCCTGGGAAACACACTAATCCTGAACCCCACTTCACCTTTGGACACGAAGGGGCAATTTAGCAAGGCCAATCCACCTAACCTGCACAATTTTGGTGTAAGGGAGGAAACTAAAGTGGTGGTTTCCGGTGGAAATGGTAGCACCACAGTGGCACAGTGGTTTGCACATCTGCCTCATAGTGCCAGGGACCAGGGTTCAATTCCAGTCTCAGGTGACTGTGTGGAGTTTATAAATTCTCCCTGTGTCTGTGTGGGTTTCCTCCCACAGTCCAAAGATGTGCAGGTTAGGTGGATTGGCCATGCTAAGTTGCCCCTTAGTGTCCAGGGATATACAGGTTAGGTTCCGAGGATAGGTCAGAAGAGTGGGCCTAGGTAGCGTACTCTTTTAGAGGATTGGTGCAGACTCGATGGGCTGAATGGCTTCTTTCTGAATTGTCTGGATTCTATGGTTCAATTTCATGGGTTACATAGAACATACACTACAGAAGGAGGCCATTCGGCCCATTGAGTCTGCACTGAACCGCTTAAGCCCTCATTTCCGCCCTATCCCCGTAACCCAATAACCCCTCCAACACTTTTTGGACACTAAGGGCAATTTAGCATGGCCAATCCACATAATGTGCATGTCTTTGGACTGTGGGAGGAAACCAGAGCACCCAGAGGAAACCAACACAGACACGGGGAGAACGTGCAAACTCTACACAGACAGTGACCCTGCGGGGAATTGAACCTGCGACCCTAGCGCTGTGAAGCCACAGTGCTAGCCACTATTCCATCGTGCTGCCATTCTAGGAAACTCATGCAGACTGATGCACCTAAGGTTTGAATTGGTGTGAGGCATCAGTGCTAACCAATGTGCCATCATGTTATCCATGTTATTATGTTTCTGCCTTGTTTACTTCGGCCCAGTGACATAAGTCACAAATCCTAGTTGAAGTTATGAGCCAATGTTTCGAGTTGAATGTGATTCTTTATTGTTACTCTCTCCCCTGTTGTGAGCAGGCTGGCTGAGTTTTACCAGCACTCCCAGTTGTTCAAATAAACTTTGGCTTTATCTTTGGCTGAAAAATTCTGTGGGGTGCAAAATGGGCTTTCTGATGTGACAAAACTGCAACACCAAAGAATTTCTTAACCTTTGTTGCAAAACCAATTTTGTCAAGAGAACATCACTTTAAGCAGAAACTTTACTTTAATTAATTTCATGCATATCTACAATGCTAGTTTCTATTAGGATAAATATATGTGCACATGCTTGTGGGACCAAGCCTTGTGCCAGATGTTTGAGCACATGATCTATGGTGACACTGCTCTGGATTAAATATTAAACCAAAGCCTTGTCTACCCATGGGATAGATGCAAGTGATCTTATTCAACATTCAAAGAAGAGCAAAAGAGTCCGCCCAGCATTATAACTAACATCTTCCTCTCAACCAATCGCACTGAATCAAATTAGCAGCTCATGTGTCTTAATCAAAAAAAATAAGCAAAATACTGCGGATGCTGTAATCTGAAACAAGAACAGAGGTCACCAGACTCAGTCAAAGGACAAAAAAATATTCATTCTGTTTCTTTCCTAATAGATGCTGGCAGACATGCTGCATTGTTCAGGCGTCCTCTGTCCTTGCTATGTGTCTCTCTCTTTGTGGGTCATGTTCCCTGACATTGCAACAATGACTGTCTATTTATTATTGCTTTCTTTCATGTCATTAACACACTACTTTGTAGTTGTAAACCTTATTTCTTGTGGAATTTAGAGAATAGATTTAGTAGCACAAGAAAAAAAATGCCTAAACATTGACTGAATTTAATGGTTAGAATTATAACCTATTTTCTTCTAAAAAATTTCAGCAGTAAAAAGGTGTCAAAAAGCACAAAGTCAAAGTTAGCGAGATTTTCATTAATAAAATTAGTAATACAGACTGAAGAATTAGTTTTTTTATCAGTTCTCGTCCCCAAATTGCATTTTCTATTTGACTATATCCTTGAATTGAATTAAATTTTAAAAAAGCATCCAACATATCATTGTGATAACAATAGGAATAATCTTTATTCAACAGCCTTCACACATCACAAAATATAATTTTTGGCTCATGATTTTAGACAACAAGAATTAAAATCTGTTACGTAAATGACACATGTCGCGATAATTATTCTGGTTCAGGTGACTCAATGTCCCACTCATGCCCTTGAGTCAAAAGACCTTGGGTGGTATTCTTTGTTGGCCGACACCAAAATCAGGAAACGCGATTGGGTGGAGAATCGGTTCTGACGGCAAAATCGTGGCGGGCGCCGATTTGACGCCAAATTACAATTCTCCGAAACGTCGACACCGGCATCAATGCGTTCCACTCTGCACATACAGTAAATGTCGTTTGCATTTCATTGGCATGCCCGACCCGGTATTTTCCGGGGCCACTGTGATTCTCCCCCTCCGATGGGCCAAGTTCCCGCTGGCACAGGTCACTTGTGAAACCGGCATCATTGTTGATGAGGGAGAGATAGGAGGTAGGACACAGAAGGGGCAAACGTGGACTGCCGGGCTGGACATGGCCAGGCTGGCTGAGGTGGGGAGGGTGGCCCTACCAGGGCCTGGGGGGAGGGGGGATGATGGGGGAAACAGGCCGAATGGCCGGGATGACCCCCCCCCCACCATGGGAATGGGGCAGTGCCGAGGTATAGACCACCATTTCCACGGCCGGCAAGGCAGCCCTCTTGCTGCGTACCACACTGACCACCCACCTTGGCCCCTGAAACTGGCCAAAACTCCCACCTCTGCACCCCGCCTTCCGCCATACCCCCCCACCGCTGGTGGGGCATCAGGAAGCAGGCGCAAGTGCAATGCTCACTGTCGCCCCTAATGGGGCACCGGAAGGGGGCCGTGGAGCATACCACTGGCATGGGAAGTGCCAGCCAATGGTACCCCAGGCAGCAGGGATGGGCGCCAGGGTCACAGGCCCCCACGGTACCAGACAATAATGGAGCCGGAGTGCAGAGATGGGGGAGACATGTGGGGGCAGAACCTGCAGTGCCAACTGGGGCCACCATGTAGCCCGGGTGACCTGGTTTGGCACGGAGTACGTCTTATGCCAACATGTCGGCCTTGCAACTCGAGAAGACAATCAATATTGGAATTGTGGACTTCCTGCTAGTTGCTGCAGCCCTGAGGGATGCTCTGTGGCTGCACGAGTTGGAGCTGCTTGAGGAGGAGGAGGAAGCTGCAGCAGTGGAGCGTGCAGCAGCGAAGTGTACAGCAGCGAAGTGTACAGCAGCAGAGCCTACACCAGAAGAACTGGTGGCAGCCACCCAGGATGGACGACCGGCTGCCGAACAAGCTATGGAGGTGAAGGACATGCAAAGGAGGCGACGTATGAAGCCTCGTGTGTACCGGTAGTACCCATTATTAGAGGACATTACGTACCAGGCAAGCTGTCGAAGCCTCTGGCTGAGCAGTGAGACAGTGCAATATATCTGCCAGATGATGACACACCTGGCACTGCAGGAGTATGAGGGAGGACACCGACTCCCGGTGGCTGTTAGGTTAATGGTTGCCCTAAACCTTTACGCGACAGAATCCTTCCAGGCTCCAAATGGGGACATGTCCAGGCTTTCAAAGACCTCAGTGCACTTGTGCATTCGTGCCATCATGGAGTCGCTATATGCCCAGATGGATCAATATATCAATTTCACTGTAGACCATGCCCACCAGGATGCCCGGGCAGAGGGGTTCGCCACCGTCAACACCATGGGTCCAGGGGGTGATCGAAGGGATGCATGTTCCCCCTATGAGCTCCTGCAGATAAAAGGCCGCTCAACACCAACCGAAAGGGGTTCCCCTCGATGAATGTGTGGCTGAAATGTGACCATCAACTGTGCATCATGAAACCTGGGCAGTGTGCACGGCGCCTTCCTCCTGGCACACTCGATGATTCCTGACATGTTCGAGACATCCCCCTGGCTGGGAGGTTGGCTCCGAGGCGACAGGGGTTATCTGCTCCTGTCATGGCTGATGACCCCTATCCGGAGGACACAGACCAATGCCGAGACCTGCTAAAATGATGTTCATGCACCATTCAGGAGCGTGACTGAGCGGTGTTTCGGCATCCTTAAGATGCGGTTCAGGTGCCTGGACCACTCTGAAGGTCCCTCCAGTATGATGCTGAATGGGTCGTCCACATCATGGCAGCCTGCTGCCTCCTCCACAACATCGCGCTGCAGAGGGGCAATGTGCCGGAGGAGGAGGATGAATGCCAGGCTTCATCTGATGAGGAGGATGTGGGTCAGGGGAAGGATGGGCATGGCATGGAGCCCAGGCAGACACGGGGAACCGCACAACATGTGCACCAGGGCCAAAGTGCATGGGGCGCTCTGATCGTCTCCAGGTTCAACGACTGGAGTGGGGAGTGAACCAGGACTGGGACACGGATACTGCATTCCCCCGTCCACCCGCCACTCCCTTCACAGCCACCCACCGCCTGCAACCCCTTTGTGATACATGCCTGCCGCAATACAGGGTGTGCGCCCTGGTTTGGCAGTAACAGCAGGTCTGGTCCATGGGATTGAGAATGATGACAACCCGGTCTGCAATCAGCTCTGGTGCTATACTTGGTATGACAATGTCTGACTCCTGCCCATGGTAGCCTGCTCTACGGTCCACCTGGGTGATCCCTGCAAGCGAGCTGGCCATTCCATCCCATGGTCCCATCGAATCCCTGGGATGATGGTGCTGGGAACGGTTGGCAGTGGGGGGGGGAGGGGATCCCAGGTCATCCACAAAGTCTGCCCATTCCCCCCTCCCCCGCACCTCCTTTCTGGCCAGCCCAGCCCAGCTCACCCCTCACACCCATCGGACAATGCACCAAGACGGTTTGCAACAGTGTGAACAGGTGTTTAATGTGACAACATATCTACAGAGTCGTGCTCTAGCCCCTATCATTAAACTGTGCCCGGCATCTGTGCCAATTTAACTGGTGTCTAACGTTCTGGCCTTTACGGGCCCTAATGCGACACCTAGGTAGAGCGGGAGTTGGTACAGCAGGAGTGGAGGCGGCCTGCTGTGACTCCTGCACACTGGGTCCCTGTTGGCGGCGTCTTCTGGGGCGACCGGGCCTGGATGGACCTGGCTGCTGCTCGGGTGTCACAGGTGGCATGATGCTGCTCTGTCTGCCCGCTACCCACCAGATGCGCCAGAGACAGGAGGGGGGAGTCTGAGGTGTTGTGTTCTGGCAGCTCCCCTGCGGGAGTCACCTGCATGGGCTCCATCACTTCCTCCTCCCTTGGAGTGCCCGGGTTATTCCATGGGATGGAGGTGTAAGTGGAACTATCCCCTGTTGCTCTCCTGCCACCTGCCAGTGCTGGAGGAACTGTTTTGGTCTCGACCAGGGCCTGCATGCTCGCGGCCATGGAGCACATGGAACACATCATTGTCCGTGACTGCACTACATTACCCATTTACTGCTCCACCACCTTCTGGGTCCGTGTCACATCGGCCAGTGACTGCACCATCTCCCTCTGCAACTAGGGCACCTCTCTCTGTGTCTGCGCCATTTCGTCCAGTGCCTGGGAAATGCCGCCAACGTTCTCAGCCATGGCCCGCTGTGACTGGACCATGCTCAGAAGCGCCGCTGCAATTTCCAGGTGGCACAGGCACATGGCTGCCTGTGAGGTGGCAAACCTGTCCTGGGCCTCAGCCAGCGCCTGCACAGAATGCCCCAGGCCTTGGATATGCTGATCCATAGCCAAAAGCCTCTCCCCCAATGCTTCACCGCGGATGCCAGCCGTGGCACGCATGGTTGGCACCACCTCCTGCTCCTGCACGCGATTGGACTCCTCCAACTAAGCCTGCAGATGCTGGGTGCTCGCCGAAAACCCTCATGTCCCCTGGCTCTGCGACTCATCTCCACAATCAATAGGACTGTCCATTCCAGAAGCCCAAAGCCCATCTGGATAGCAACTAGTTCCTGGGGTCAGCCTGTCCTCCGACCGTCCACCTCATTGGGTGTTCCAACTTCCACTTGATGTACCAGATCAGTATGCTGCACAGCAGAGAGTGCCCCAGGAGCCTCTTCAATAAAGAGCCCAACCGAGGTGAGTATCTCTGGGATGGTGGAGGGTGTTGGAGACAGCAGGAATGGGAAAACTGTGTCATGCTCAGACTCCAGCTCTGGGATGTCCCGAGAGTCAGGTCCATGACTCACACCCATCCTGCCTGCTCTCATCATTGATCGGCTACGGGGGGGGCTCTAGTGGTGGCACTGGTTGGGGGTGAGGGACACTGGGCGGACCCGCCCCATCACCAGCAAGTCCTGTAAGATACTAGACAAGACGGATGATTAGACTGCAGCTGGGGGGGGGGGGGGGGGGGGGGGGGGGGGGGGGGTGAGGGCGAGGGTGAGGATGGTGTGGGGGTGAGCGTGAGACTCAGCCTCCTGAGTGTTAATCGCAAATCCAGCACATCCGGCACTGTTTCTCATTGGAATCGATTGTGTTCCACGTGGCTCCATTGTTCGCCCCTTAACAGTAGCTGAATCATCCTGTTGCAGCGCCAGTTTTGGTTGTGGAACTCGATGAATCCTGTGCTGGTGTCAATACTTTGGGCTGGATTCTCCGCTTGCAAGATTCTCAGTTGCGCCGCCAACGCACCCACGCCCGGGGATTTCCCGAAGGCGTGGGGCTGCCCACAATGGGAAACCGCATTGGCTGGCTGGTGGGATGGAGAATCCCGCTGCCGGTGGAGGGGGGGGGGGGGGGGGGGGGGGGGGAGGGGGGTGGGGTGGGGTGGGTGGACGCGTACCAGAAAACTGGTGTGGCGGTACGGAGAAAATCACCCCTAGTCTCAGAAACAGCGAATCCCGCCCTAGTCTCAGGAACGGAGAATCCCGCCGCATGGATTCAAGTCTACTCCAGAGTCTTGAGTAAATAATCCTGGCTGACATTGCAGTCCATTACTGAGGGTGTGCTGAATTGATTGAGGTTCCACGTTTTTGCTGACATGTTAAATAGAGGACCAATTTTCCATCCCAACTGACTGTTAAAGGTCCCATGGTGCTGCTTGGTAATAAAACAGGAGAGTTTCTTCTTGGTATCATGGCCAGTATTTAACCCTTAACCAAAATCACTAAATCAGATTGTCCAGTCATTGATTTTATTATTTGCAGGACCTTGCCATGTACAGGTTGGGAGCAATATTTCCTGCATTACAAAAAGCCTACCTGAAATAATGCAAGTTCCTGTACTGCAAGTCCTCTTTTCTTCAATAACCACGAACAAGACCATAACCACTTTAAAAAGGCACTCAGTGACTCTCAAGCTATCCTCAGTACTTTCTGGAAAACAAATTTCAAGGTTCCTAATGCCGTCTGAGCCAAGATATCAAAGTTTTGAAAAAGTAACAGTGTGAAACCTAATGCGCACTAATAGCTCAAATATATAAAATAAAACGACCTTTAAGACATTAGTTCAGACTGCACTGTACTGGCAATGCATATGCCTATCAACTAGTGTTTGTTTCAAAAAGGATTATCTCGTTATATTTTATTTGGTTATACCTCATGTCACCATTGGCAAAAGATTTGTAAATGCAAATGTGAATGTTTTCTGACTGGTGGTGTTATAGGTCATTCTGTGTCACAGTGAAAGATTGATGTAATCCCCAGGGCAATATCCTTCTTTGTAAAATGGTTATTGGCCAACGACAAGCTATATTTTAACCTGTAATAATTAATGGCCCTTGAAATCGTCTGAGAGCTAAGGCCACAACTTTTATACATTATTCAGTTTGAATTTTGAGAGCCAAAGGCTTGAACATAGGAATTTAAACAACGGCCTCAATTTTAACATCCACGCCCCTCCCTCTGCCAGAGAGAACTGGATGGGGGTTTGAGGAAAATTAAAAAGAGGCAAATTACTTACCTCCTCTGACCTTCCCAATAAGAGGTAAGTTTTTAATTTTTATTTAGTTTTCCTTAGATCACCAAAAGCAGCAAGACTGCTTCTCCAAGCTTCATAAGAAAGGCCTTTCCTCAGGTTCCTTCTGCCTTTTCCAATCATTTTCACAATTCCCCTACTACACCCACTCTCCCCAACTTCCCCAAACCCATTCTAAGTCTTATGGTTCCCGGCAATTTAAAATATTCACACTTAAAGACACAAAATGTAAGAGCCTTACCTTGCATGTATAGTACACAGCACACCATTCCGATTGCGGGAGTCTCAATTGCACTCCCGGGATTGTTGTTTATTAACAATAACATTTAAGGGTGCAGGCTAATTCAGATCGTGAGTCCATATCCTGCATTACTGACCTGGCGGAGGGATTGGCAAGTTTTCAGCTAGAGGCTGATACATTGTTGTTCAGCACCTAACTGTGGTGCAGTGATGGGTGATATAGCATTCTGGAATACATGCACACAACAATATAGTTCCCAACTCTTTATGATAATATAACAATATAATGCCCCTTTATAATTTACATGATTGCTGTGGGACTAATCTGTGGCCTCCTTCTACTAACTGCACCTGGCAGTCGCAGGATAAACCCACCGAGGTTTGGGTGGGACTCTATTTAAATTCTGGTAAGGGAGGTCATTAGTTAAGATTAGCCTGGCCTCCACATTGCCAGGATTACCACCCCTATCCAAGCTCTCGAGCATTATACTGCAATTTTGTGGACTTAGGGAGACTCTACGGTCCTTTAAAAATGGCAGCCGGGACCTGATCCCAGGATTCCTAACTGCATTCCCGGGGAGTGGTCCCTTTAAGCACGGCCCCTTTAAGCGAGTGGACTCCACGAATCAAGTGACAGGCTCAGGGCCAATCGTGCAGGAGCACGCGAATCCAGGCCAATGGGGAGTTTGCGTTGTGTTCTCTGCCTGTTACTTGACAGCCATTGCATTTCATCAATAAGTCCCTTTGTTTCTATTGGATGCATCCATGTATGTCTTGAGCCACCACACAGGGTTCAGGTTGTGAGGTCATATTCTGCATTACTGACCAGGCTGACTCCACTGAGTCCTAGAACTCCTCAAATTTCATGGAGTTGGGTCAGCTTTTCAAAATCATTGTTCATGCCACCTCAAAGAGATAGAGCTGTCAATCAAGAAATGTCTTCCCCTTGGCTTCAGGCGTTTAACACTCTATTGACATCTTGGCTCTCAGCCAGGTATGCATAGTAAGGTATGAGGGATCACTGGGAGTGAGTGAGGGCAATACCTTGGCAAGGAGTGCATGCGTTACCATAGGAATGAGGTATATAGCTTGGCATGGAGGTTATGAGGAGGCACTGCCTGACCAGAGTGCTGATGGGTTTGCTATTCATATTTATTTTGGCAGGGGAGATGGAATTTGAATTCTAAATGTGACTAAATGCTATTCATGTGAAACCTCCTCTTATAATTTTCAATTTCTGGCAATCATTAAACCTTAAATAATTTACCCTTGGTGATTCAGAAAATATTACACAAATCCCTTCAGTAACATTCTTCCTGACTCAAAGAAAGTCACTTTTGGGATCCAGGCATTGACAATTAACATTTTCCATGGCTAGTACAGTAGCACTTATTTCTATTACCTATAAAGGATTTTGCCATGTGTGCAGTTTTAATACTAAAGTCACATTTACTTGTTTTATGAGATGAAACATGGTGTAATGTGCCTAATTATTCACATATGTGGTTCAGTGCATTAGTGGCTATAATAATTATCTTGTTACACATTTGATTTGTTTTTATTTTGTGTGGGTAGTTGCTTACATTTGAGTATATTTATCCTGTTTTGTACATCAGGCAGTATTAAAATAACTATGAATGATTAGCCTGTTACCTCTTTATATACTACAGACACGCAGTACCCGTTGGAACATTACATTTTAGGTGAATGAGGAACTGAGGAAATATTGCAACATGTTGGCACAGTGGTTAGAACTGCTGCTTCACAACATCAGGGACCCGGGTTTGAATTCAGCCTTGGGTGACTCGCAGTGCGAATTTTGCACGTTCTCCCTATCTCTGCGTGCGTTTCGTCCGGGTGCTCCAGTTTCCTCCAACAGTCCAAAGATGCACAAATCAGGTGGACTGGCCATGCTAAAATTGCCCCTTTGTGTCCAAAGATGTGCAGGTTAGTGATTTGGCCAAGATAAATGCGTGGGGTTACGGTGACAGGGCAGGGGAGTGAGATTAGGTCGGGTGCTTTATCAGAGGGTCGGTGCTGACTCGATGGGCCAAAAGGCCTCCTTCTGCAATATAGAGATTCTATGGACTGCAAAGATGAAATAATAAATGGAATCATATTTTCATATTAAGGAGATAATCATTCAAGGCTGCAATTGTTAAAGTTCCTTACAATTTTAAAAGACTGGTGTGCCATTTCAAAAATTTCTGAAAAGATAAAAGAAAGGGCAGAATTCTGTCATTGTGTGATTAAGTCTGCATCAGGGGTGGGAATGTCAAGTGTTTGCTGTTGTCGAGGCCGGCAGGAAAACACGCCAAATCTTCCAATCCAGACCTCATTAATGATGCAACTAGATGTTAAGTGCAGAAAGCTGTGGTAGGATAGGCCCAATGGTAAGGAGTAAAGGAGCCATATTGTAAAGGAGCCCAATATCACTGACCCACTTTGAAGAAAGAAGATGGGCCTCCTGAAATGTATCTCCGATAGTGCTCTGAGACCATAAGATAGACTTCCCGAGAAGGAACATATCTCCAGGAATATTCTGAGGCTGGAAGATGGATCCTCTCCAGGACACCTACTCTGGGTGGCCCACCTGTAGATGCTTCCCTGACCCACGGTGGTGGGATCCAGGGTTGCTGTCGGCCTCCGTCCTCCCACTTCGGAGGCAGTCACGGGTATTGTTCAGCAGAGTTCCAACATCTGCATGCTAAGTTGTTCCAGATGTGTTTTGCACCAGCATGTTTTCTTGCTGGCACCGTGGAGAATCAAGTGTAGATGGTTGCATCCCATTAGTTGGATGCAAATGAATTTCACATTGGCCACCCGACCCGCTGGGGAAGATCACGATGTAAATTCATGCCGCCGGGGACCTCACGGCGAATGTAGACTTGGATTTATACAGCAAATGTTATGACCTTGGGACGTCACAAAGAAGTTTACAGCTAATTAAGTACTTTTGAAAGGTTGTCACTGTTTTATTGTATGGAAATGTGGCATACAGACAATAATGTGATCATGAAATAGGAACTGCTGGACCAACAGGGCTTGAGCGTTTAAAAATGGTGTCAACGTCATGCTCAGTCTTAACCTCGCTCAGCTGAACGCAACAAGAAATGAGATAAAGAACCCAGCCACCAGGATGGTGTGTAGCTTGGAGGGGACCTTGCTGACCATTGTGTTCCCATGCATCTGCTACCCTTCCCATTTGAGTTGAACTGTGTCATTTGTTTGGGAGGTGCTGCTGAGAGATGCTTTGTGAGCTGTTGAAGTGCACATTGTCTATGGCACCCACTGCTGCTCTGTGTCCCAGAGGCAGAGGGAATGAAGGTTTAAGGTAGTGAATGAGATGTTGATTTGATGGGCTGAAATGGCCTCCTTCTGCAATATAGAGATTCTATGGACTGTAAAGATGAAATGATAAATGGAATCATATTTGCATATTAAGGAGATAATCATTCAAGGCTGTAATTGTGAAAGCTCCTTACAATTTTAAAATATTGGTGTGTCATTTCAATAACTTCTGAAAAGTTGTTGAATATTCCATCACAATCCAGACATGAGTGTGTGGACAGGATTGAGGATTCAGGAGGCTGGTTAATTAGCACAGAATTCCCAGAATCGGATGTATTTTTGTAACCACAGTATTTATAATGGCTTCTCCAGTCAATGGGACCCTCTGATGTTGACATTGGGGGATTCAGTGATCGTATTGCCGTTCTACATCAAGGGTAGGTAACTAGATTCTGGTATGTTGGATATAGTCGTTGCATGGCACTTTGTGGCTTGTATATTACTTGCCACTTATCAGCCCGGCACTGAAAGTTGTCCAGATCTTGCCACATACATTCACTGCTGCAGTATCTGAGGAGTAGCAAAAGGTATTGAACAGTAACTTGCCCTTCACTGCCACCGCCCCTACGCCTCATGACAAACGAACCCCTTTTAGGCACCACGACAACGCTTATAGACTGGTTAGACATGATGATTCGGATTCCACAATGGCCCACGCAGCCACGGCACAAAAACGGCTGACACGATTCTGGCAACCGGGAGATGGTGATGATTCAGATTCTGACTCTGGTTATGGTAATCCTTTTACAACGCTTTTTGATATAGAACCCTGAGGTGTCCAAATGATGAGAAAAAAGACGCCGCATAAGAATTACGGTGTCTTACTTTCTGATGGAGCCTGCCCGCCTTTTTATTTTCCTTCTTTCTTTCTTCTTGTTACATGGTTTTAATTGATGTCAGCCTGACACCCAATTTCTTGATACAGTCATAGTTACTCCTCCAATGCCATTTACTGACCAATGGCCGTTAAGGAAGAATTGTTGGATCTCACATATGTTACAAATTCTTTCGCTCCGGTTTCCTCCCACAGTCCAAAGATGTGCGGGTTAGGTGGATTGGCCATGCTAAATTGCCCGTAGTGTCCTAATAAAAGTAAGGTTAAGGGGGGAGTTGTTGGGTTACGGGTATAGGGTGGATACGTGGGTTTGAGTAGGGTGATCATGGCTCGGCACAACATTGAGGGCCGAAGGGCCTGTTCTGTGCTGTACTGTTCTATGTTCTATGTTCTAAGTGCAACAGGTGATTAAGAAGGCAAATGGAATTTTGTCCTTCATTGCTAGAGGGATGGAGTTTAAGACTAGGGAGGTTATGTTGCAATTGTATAAGGTGTTAGTGCGGCCACACCTGGAGTATTGTGTTCAGTTTTGGTCTCCTTACTTGAGAAAGGACGTACTGGCACTGGAGGGTGTGCAGAGGAGATTCACTAGGTTAATCCCAGAGCTGAAGGGGTTGGATTATGAGGAGAGGTTGAGTAGACTGGGACTGTACTCGTTGGAATTTAGAAGGATGAGGGGGGATCTTATAGAAACATTTAAAATTATGAAGGGAATAGATAGGATAGATGCGGGCAGGTTGTTTCCACTGGCGGGTGAAAGCAGAACTAGGGGGCATAGCCTCAAAATAAGGGGAAGTAGATTTAGGACTGAGTTTAAGAGGAACTTCTTCACCCAAAGGGTTGTGAATCTATGGAATTCCTTGCCCAGTGAAGCAGTTGAGGCTCATTCATTACATGTTTTTAAGGTAAAGATAGATAGTTTTTTGAAGAATAAAGGGATTAAGGGTTATGGTGTTCGGGCCGGAAAGTGGAGCTGAGTCCACAAAAGATCAGCCATGATCTAATTGAATGGCGGAGCAGGCTCCAGGGGCCAGATGGCCTACTCCTGCTCCTAGTTCTTATGTTCTTATGTGACCCAGCCGGGAATCGAACCTGGGACCCTGGAGCTGTGAAGCATTGATGCTAACCACCATGCTACCGTGAGGCCCCCTATGTGACCCGTTTGTCACCCGAATGTATGATGTGTTGATAAAAATGTTCGGTAAATGCCCCAAAAACATAGGACAGAGTAGTGTAGAACCTGTCCTTGACCAAGGGTAACCGGCACACCAGGGATGGATAAAGGATCAACAGTGTGATCCACCATGCTTCGCATTCAGGATCAAGAGGACGGGATGTAGCCATCTCAGATCGCCACCTGCAAAGGACCATGGGAATTGTGGCCAACCCAGGACTCAGACAGACTCAGAGCTTGTGTGTGTATTTGCAACCCATATAGCTGGACTCAATCGAAACCCCTGCTTGTTTGCATTCTAATGGCCCATTTCCTCAGAACAAAAGAACTGTTCTCAGGTAACCAAGGGGTGGCCAGGGGGCACATCCAAAAATCCTGTGGCCCAAAGTTCACAGTGAGCAATCAGCGGTGTGTGCAGCTGCATGACTGCCTTGCAGGCTGTGGCAATGATGTTCTGTGCCCATCCACTCCGAGCCCACAGCCCACCTCCTGGCCAACCCCCCACTATGGCCATGGCAGATGCCTCCCAGCCAGTGGCACAAATGTCAGCAAACAATGGCGATGTTGGAAACTTTTCGTACCCCCTCCCTCTCCCTCATCAGCCATGACGCCAATTTCACAATTTTTAAAAGCATGAGTGAACTATGCCATTGGCAATTTGGCCCATTAGAGGCGGAGAATCGTGGAGGTATAGAGATACAGACTAATCGGCGCCACACCCCTTTCTCAGGAGCCAAAACAGCCAAGGTCAATGACCGCTAAGGACACGCCCAGCCATCAAAGCACCCGCGCCTTTATTGGCCAAAATCGAAGGCAGTGATTGAAACCTGTCGAATCATTGGGTCCAAGTTCAGGACCGCCCTATGGTGATGTGCATCACTGTAAATACACAAAGTGTTAATGTAAATACATGTAGACTAGCTAGACACTAGAGGGAGCACCAGAGACATGACACACAGACACTCAACGAATAGATCAGTTAGATAGGACACAACCAATGGGCATTCACGATATATACAGAGGTGACACGACCACAGGAGGGCATTACACCAACCCATATATAAAGGACACCACACACATGGTCTGCCTCTTTCCAGTGGAGACAGTCAGTGACTGGACACACAGGGTTGATTCAATATCACTCCCACCACGTGGATTGTAGCAGACTGGTTAGTCAGTCTGGGTAGCTATAGAAGGATTAACAGTAGTGTCGAACCCGAGTAATAGAAGTGTAAATAGTTTAATAAACATGTTGAAGTTATCTCCACGTCTGAACCTTCCTTTGTCAAGTGCACCACAAGGAAGCCGCTTATGCTATACCTAGAGCATAACAGGACACGCCCCAAAGAGCGCAAAATCCCAGAAGGATAAGAAGAGACACAGCCATATGCTCGGTCTATCTTGGATCCAGCCAGTGCCAACCCAAGTGCAGCATAATGACCAGACAGACAAGTTCAAGACCAACGATCGCTACCAGATGAATGAGCCCAGCAGAAACAGAGCCACTTCTTCCACCCAGCCACGCAAGATCCGGGCAAAGGCCTTGTCCATCTGCATAGAGCCGGTTGCCCTGTCGTTAAGTATAGGTTATTGTAGTTGTTAGGTGTAGTTTAACTTGTAGTGTTTTGTGTTGCATGTCGAAGTAATCCTTGTGTGTAAATAAACCATCTTTGAACATGAACTGACTAACTGGTTGTGTGGTCCTTTGATGATCGATATCCGGTAAAGCCTTGTGGTGGTATCATTTGATACCCGGCGACTCTAAAGAGCATCATTATTAATTGGCAACATTATTGGCGACTCCGGTGCTGATTGGCAACAGCTTCCACCCTCTCTCCTCTCTCACTCCTATCCCCTCACTCACCTCTCTCCCCTCCCTATTTACAAAAAGACAAAGAACCGTTGTGTTAGAGTGAAAAAAAATATTTCACTGCAAAAAATTGGAAAAGTTGAGGTTGCTCTTACATGAAATGTTAACAAAGTATCAAAGTTTTGTATTTATAACATTATTTTTGTTAAGTGTTTTCCATTAAACTTTACAAACTTCTGCAAATATCTTATTCAAACATCAACTCAAAACATTTATATCATTATAACTGAATGATATGTTTGATGTAAATAGGGCAGAAAAATACTAATGATAAACACCAATCAAAAAAACTGGGGCGGGATTATCTTTCGGCCGACGGCAGAATTGGGAAATTGAATTGGGCAGAGAATTAGTTCCAATGCCAAAATCTCAGCAGGTACCGATTTGAAGCCAAATCCCAATTCTCTGTCGCCTCGATAGCGGCGTCAATGCGTACCAGAACAGTAAATACCATTGGCATATCATTAGCGGGCCAGACCCGGTATTCTCCATCCCTCCATGATTCTCCACCTCTAATGCGCCAAATTCCCAACGGCATAGTTCACTTATGTTTTCAAAAATTGTGATACTGGCGACATGGCTGATGAGGGAGAGAGAGGGGGTACGAAATGGTTCCAACATCGCCATTGTTTGCTGACAATTGTGCCGCTGGCTGGGAGGCATCTGCCAGGGCCATTGTGGGGGGTTGGCCAGGAGGTGGGCTGTGGGCTCAGAGTGCATAGGCACAGAACATCATTGCTGCAGCCTGCAAGGGAGTCATGCAGCTGCACACGCCGCTGACTGCTCACTGTGAACTTCAGGCCACAGGATTTTTGGATGTCCCCCTGGCCACCCCTTGGTGCCCTCTGGCCCTCGCTGACCCATCAGCCGTATGGGCAGGCTCCAGTGCAACCAGTGCCATCTTGTTGGCTGGGATGGTGTGTGTGGACCTTTAGCTTGTCGGCCTCCTGAGTGTCAATCGCGAAACTGACAAATCCAACACTGTTTCCCATTGGAATTGATTGTGTTCCACGTGGCACCAGTGCTAGCACCTTAACAGTCGCTGAATCAGTATTGCTGTAGTGGAACTCCTGCCCCAGAGTCGACACTTAGTCTCAGGAATGGAGAATCCCGCCGAAGATGTCTCAAAACACATTTGTACATTAAGTTAATGGCCAGCTGCACAGAGGTTAGTAAGCATAACCAATGTTGCTGCATATTTGACACCCTCAGAAAGTTAGGAAACAGACATCAAATGGACATAGTTGTGTGTTGTCAAGATTTCATTTGACACATCAAAATTGAGTCAACGGAACATCCATTATTACCTTTCTCAACATTTATAGTCAAAAACTAGGATTTTAAATTCAAGCAATAACTTACTCTCTTAAGATTTATACACAACCTGTACCCAACTCATCTTGGGACCCTGGAGCTGTGAAGCCACAGTGCTAACCACTGTGCTGCCCATAAAGCTTCAACATACCTCAACAATAGCAAGGGATCCTTGGGCTGTCTCTGTCTTCACTTTAAAACTGCTCTTTCACTGCATGCCCTCAATGGGCATTCTCAATTTGGCCCCATCATATTATGGCGTAGCTAAACTCCTGTGCTGCGCTGGGCCTTGCGAAGTCTGACCCGATGCAGGCCTGAGGCTGCTGCCAGAGTTGAAAAGGTCATCGGGATTTTTGAGCGGCAGTAAGTGGACACATTTTTCAATTAGCATCAATGGGCCATAGTGTCCTTCCAATACACGGAACTTATGGGCCAAAGTATATTTGTAATTGTGCAGAGGATTGTGGAATAACTCTATATTGGAATCAGATTTGTGAAAGATAAAAGTATTTTATCCGACAACTGATAATTAATATGATTTAAAAAATAATTATACACAAATGCAATTATTCACTGAAGTGATTTTGAACCAGTAATTTAAAAAAAACAGAAGGTCTGAAAGACTTCTCATTCTTGACTGAAGCAAATGCTCTGTCAAATGTTTTCTTTAGATTGGTTTTAAGATTATCCAAAGGGATAATTACAAAATCTGTCATGAAAATATTTGTGTCCCGACTGTGCAAAGTCCTGGTCCAAGCATTAGATTACTTGCTAAACTGGTTACCTTTTTAGTAATATATAATTGGAAAATAAATCTTGCAGAAATACACATTGATGCCTTTGTCACTGTGACATTTTGAGACTAATTAACCAATTGTGTTAAGTGCCCTTGGCATTACTAGCAGCTAGTTAATGAATATAAGTTATTTTATATGTACAAGGTGTTGATGCAGTTGAAAAAAGACTTGAATGTCACTTATCGGCCAGCATCAGCAATTATTTGGTGACAAAATGCTAACGTTGCAATTTAAAATGTTCATAATGGTCTGAGCTAGCTACATATGAGGTAGATCACAGGACTCATCTGATATGTCAAAGGATAGTAGTTACATTACTGGACGTGAAGGCTGCAATGGCCTGTTACAGAATTTGAATGTAATTCCTTTTAAAAATCTGGAAATAAAAAAAGCTGGTACCAATAAAATATGTAGGCTGTCACTGGTAGTCAGAATTTTACGGCAGCCGTGCTCTCAAACCGTCACTCACCGACTAAGGAAGGAGAGGCCCTGAAGCATGATTGAGAGGATTCTGAGCCTGGCAGTGAACAGCTGGGTACAAGGGGTAAAACAGTACAGAACATGTACGTGGAAAGTGGGAATGTTGAACATCAGCTATCTGAATTGCAAAATGTAACTGTCAACAACCTGCTTTTGCTACCTATTAAATCTTAAATCTTACACAAGAGGGGATAATGGCAGGTGACAGATTATTTAATATCAGTCATTGTGTAGTGAACACTTCCCAGCGATCGCAGATAATAACAATGGAAATTAATGATAGAGTTTCAATTGCTCCACTGAAACATTGTTACTGGCGAAAGGGCACTCTATCATGGAAGTTCAAGTCCTTGTAATTGACAGAAAGGAAGGGAAATGGAAGCAATCAGGTAAACCTGTCATTTATTATTTCAAGTGACTGCCTATGATTTTAGATTACATCAAGTTGAGCCTTAAATTATATTTTTGCCAGAGATCTTTTGATATATTTTCTTGGAGGAAGGTTTATGGGTGTATGGGAAACTGTGGTTGCACGTGACCAATCAGGGCCTATCGCACGGGATGGGATTTATCCTCGGATTCTTTGGGAAGTTAGGGAGGAGATTGCAGAGCTTTTGGCTTTGATCTTTATGTCGTCATTGTCTACAGGAATAGTGCCAGAAGACTGGAGGATGGCAAATGTTGTCCCCTTGTTCAAGAAGGGGAGTAGAGACAACCCCGGTGACAATAGACCAGTGAGCCTTACTTACATATAAAATTTTGAAGGGAATGGATACGATAAAAGTAGAAAGGATGTTTCCACTGGTAGGTGAAAGTAGGACAAGAGGGCATAGCCTCAAGATTAGGGGGAGCAGATTTAGATCATAGATCATAGAATTTACAGTGCAGAAGGAGGCCATTCAGCCCATCGAGTCTGCACCGGCTCTTGGAAAGAGCACCCTACCCAAGGTCAACAACTCCACCCTATCCCCATAACCCAGTAACCCCACCCAACACTAAGGGCAATTTTGGACTCTAAGGGCAATTTATCATGGCCAATCCACCTAACCTGCACATCTTTGGACTGTGGGAGGAAACCGGAGCACCCGGAGGAAACCCACGCACACACGGGGAGGATGTGAAGACTCCGCACAGACAGTGACCCAAGCCAGAATCGAACCTGGGATCCTGGAGCTGTGAAGCGATTGTGCTATCCACAATGCTACCGTGCTGCCAATAATTTAGGACTGAATCAAGGAGGAACTTCTTCACTCAGAGGGTGGTTAAAGTATGGAATTCCATACCGAAAGGAGTAGTAGACGCTACTTCATTGAATATATTTAAAGATAGGGTAGATGTTTTTTTGAAAAATAAAGGAATTACGGGATATGGCGAGAATGCGGGTAAGTGGTTCTGAGACCACGAAAAGATCAGCCATGATCTTATAGAATGGCGGAGCAGGCTCGAAGGGCCGGACGGTCTACTTCTGCTCCTAGTTTTTATGTTCTTATGTTCTGTTGTGGGCAAAGTTTTGGAAAGTCTTGGAAAGGTTTATAAGATATAGGATTTATAATCATCTAGAAAGGAATAATTTGATTAGGGATAGTCAACATGGTTTTGTGAAGGGTAGGTCATGCCTCACAAACCTTATTGAGTTCTTTGAGATGGTGACCAAACAGGTGGACGAGGGTAAAGCGGTTGATGTGGTGTATATGGATTTTAGTAAAGCGTTTGATAAGGTTCCCCACGGTAGGCTATTGCAGAAAATACGGAGGCATGGGATTCAGGGTGATTTAGCAGTTTGGATCAGAAATTGGCTAGCTATAAGAAGACAGAGGGTGGTGATTGATGGGAAATGCTCAGCCTGGTGTTCAGTTACTAGTGGTGTACCACAAGGATCTGTTTTGGAGCCACTGCTGTTTGTCATTTTTATAAATGACTTGGAGGAGGGCGTAGAAGGATGGGTGAGTAAATCTGCAGATGACACTTAAATCGGTAGAGTTGTGGACAGTGCAGAAGGATGTTGCAGGTTACAGAGGGACATAGATAAGCTGCAGAGCTGGGCTGAGAGGTGGCAAATGGAGTTTAATGCAGAAAAGTGTGAGGTGATTCATTTTGGAAGGAGTAACAAGAATACAGAGTACTGGGCTAATGGTAAGATTTTTGGTAGTGTGGATGAGCAGAGAGATCTCGGTGTCCATGTACATAGATCCCTGAAAGTTGCCACCCAGATTGATAGGGTTGTTTAGAAGGTGTACGATGTGTTAGCTTTTATTGGTAGAGGGATTGAGTTTCGGAGCCATGAGGTCATGTTGCAGCTGTACAAAACTCTGGTGCGGCCACATTTGGAGTATAGCGTGCAGTTCTGGCAGCCGCATTATAGGAAGGATGTGGAAGCTTTGGAAGGGGTGCAGAGGAGATTTACCAGGATGTTGCCTGGTATGAAGGGAAGATCTTATGAGGAAAGGCTGAGGGACTTAAGGCTGTTTTCGTTGGAGAGAGGAAGGTTAAGAGATGATTTAATTGAGGCATAGAAGATGATCAGAGGATTAGATAGGGTGGACAGTAAGAGTCTTTTTCCTCGGATGGTGATGGCTAGCACGAGGGGACATAGCTTCAAATTGAGAGTAGATACATATAGGACAGATGTGAGAGGTAGGTTCTTTACTCAACCAGTAGTAAGGGCGTGGAATGCCCTGCCTGCAACAGTAGTGGACTCGCCAACATTAAGGGCATTTAAATGGTCATTGGATAAACATATGGATGATAAGCGGAATAATGTAGATGGGCTTTAGAGTGGTTTCACAGGTCGGCACAACATCAACGGCTGAAGGGCCTGTACTGCGCTTTAGTGTTCTATGTTCTAAGCCCCGACCAGTGGGGAAAAAGCGTGAGGGACCTGGGAATGGGGTCCCGGGCAGAGTGGACACAGGAGCCAAAGAATGAAGACGTGTTAATGACTCTCTGCCGAAGCATAGTTTACCTTTACTTGCTAACAATAAGCCTTGTTCCCTTCTAAGTTAAGTCTCCTTTGTATTGCCTCAAGCCACCACATTGGTGAGGAGTGTAAATCGGATTGATCGCAAGTCCGCAATAATCAGAATTTGAGAGGGAAGGAGAAGCCTCCAAAATTAACAATGAAGTCAAAAAGTGCCAACATCATAAAACAATGAGTGAAAAATGACATGATTGGGAAGTTAGACCCATTCGACTAGGAGGCTGAAGACAGGAGCCTGTATATTGAGCATCTCCATTACTTTTTTACAGCAAGAAAAATTACGGGGGTGAATGAACAGAAGGCTATCCTATTAACAGGTTGTGGGCCAACAACCTACAACATTATAAGGAATTTGATGTCCCCAGAGGCTCCTGACACAAAATCAGTTGACCAGTTGGTGATGTTGGTCAGGGGGCATTTCAACACCAGACTCTCGATCGTTCTACAGCCATACAAGTTCAATTCA
This sequence comes from Scyliorhinus canicula, assembly GCF_902713615.1. Lineage (NCBI taxonomy): Eukaryota > Metazoa > Chordata > Chondrichthyes > Carcharhiniformes > Scyliorhinidae > Scyliorhinus > Scyliorhinus canicula. The sequence goes on along the minus strand of NC_052159.1, from coordinate 114,228,426 downwards.
GATGTCAGGGCCCAGGAGATATGATCTCGTCATTCGTTGCCAGACAACTTCAAACGGCTGAGCATTGTGAGTTCAGCACAGCGCTCGATGACATGCTGCACAATCACTTCATTTGCAGCATTAACCACATAAGTGTGCACAGAAAGCTTCTAGCTGAAATAAAAATTGCCCTAGACAGGGCGACTGTGGTTGCACAGGTGACCGAGTGCACTGGGAGAGGTGTGTCAGAGCTTCAAATCGTGCAAGAGGCGGAGGTGAACCACCTGTGGGGCAGTATGGCATGCAGACAGGTCAGCAAGGACAGAGGAAGTTCAGTCTCGATTCTAGGAACAGGATCATAGACAGTGGCTGGGAATGAAGTTGGGTCATCAGCCCAGAAGGGTCATCAGTCCAGGACGACTGCTATCATTGTGGGGGAGACCACCCCCAGGAGTTGTGCTGCCATAGACCGTCTATTTGTTTTCAGTGCAATAGGAAGGGCCATACCCAGACCATCAGAATGTGCCAATTCAAAACAAAAGCTACGAGTCATGAATGAAAGAGAGCAGAATTCAAATGAAGAACCTGAAACCTACAGATTAAACATACTGAAAGTGATCAAAACAGCTCCAATAGGGATAGTCCTTACAGTAAATGGAAGACCACTAAAGATGGTGGTTGACACCGAGGCATCAGCCATGGTTGTCAGTGAACAGATGTTTAAATACCTCTGAGGATGTGTTCAGTTTTTGAACTTGAGCAACACAATGGCAAAGTTGACGACATATACGAGGGAGAACCTGAAAAGCTTGGTGCCAACCACAATGCCAGTGTCATATCAGCAACAAATTCCCTAGCTACCCATGATCATTGTTAAGGGACATTGACCAAGTCTTATGTGACAAGATTGGTTGAGCCAAATCAAGTTGAACGGGTTGGCATTTTTCAAAATCTCAGACAGTGTCTTCCAGGAAGACTTCCGCAAACATAAAGACGTATTCCCAAATGAGTTGGGTCGAATAAAGTGAGGAAAGGGAAAGATTTACATCAACCGTGACACAACGCCAAGGCGTTTCAGAGCGAGAATGGTCCCTTACACTTTGTATCAAAAAGTGGAAGCCAAACCTAAACACCTGGAAGAAATGGGAATTTTCAGACCCGTGCAGTTTTCAGAAAGGGCAGTTCAATTGTACCTGTGTTAAAACCGGTCTGCTCAGTTAGAATATTCAGGAATTACATGTTTACAATTAGTCAGGCAGCTCAAGTAGACAAATACCCAATTCAAATACCCTAGATGCCATGAGGTATCATCAGGCAGCTATAGCTGGTGCTTCCCCTTGCTGGTGCCTAATTGGTTATTACCTTCCCATATAGCACACTGTCTTCCATTGCCACAACACACCTCCTGAGGTCTCACGTTGGAAGACAGGTGGAGGTCATTCACTCACTTGCAGCCCTGAATCCAGGATTACTGGATGACCCCATAATTGTTGAGCATCAAGAATCAGGGAAGCTAACATCAGCATCTTGTGGCATTGCCACTACCACCATCGTTCATCTCCATGCTCACCACACAAACATTGGATAGGCTCCATGCCTCCAGTTTGGTATTGTGGTTGAATGGGCACATTTCTCCCATAGGGATGATATAACTATTCTATAGCCTTCAGGCTCTAAGGTCGAGGTGCCCACTCTGAAGGTGAAGTCTTCATTGGACTGCTACTGTGGCAATTGGAGAGTGAAGGCTAGACTGAATGCAAGTATTGTAGGTCCTTAAAAATAGCACCAAAACTTACTTCGGGATCAGGAAAGCTGCTCGGTACTTGCCAGTCACTTGGAAGTTAAGTTAAGGTAATTCTTGTATGTATTGGCTTAGAGTTCAACTTGCATTTGTGTGTGATTGACTAACATTAACGATTGTGTATTTGTGAATAAAAGTATACTATTATATAAAACAACTTGTGATCATTTGTCCATCATATACGGTTTAAAGACACACTGTAGTTTAGGCACTACGACCCCAACATCTCATCCCCTTCCCATAGTGCCTTCCCATGCAATCACAAAAGGTGCAACACCTCTTTCCTACTCACCATCCAAGGACCTAAACTCTCTTCTGAGGTGAAGTAGCGCTTCACATGCACCCCCTTCAATTTGGTTTATTACACTGTCTATACATCTGTCCCAGTGCGATCTATATGCACTGTCCCAGTGCGATCTACTCTACGATGGAGAGACTAAACACAGGCTGGGTAACTGCTTTGCAGACACCTTCAGTCTGTCTACAAGCAGGATCCAGACCTTGCCATTTTTAGACACCGTCCTTCTTTTATATCCACATGTCCGTCCTTGGCCTGCTGCAATGTTCCAGCAAAGCCCAACACAAAGGAGGAACAGCACCTTATCTTCTGATTAGGCACATTACAGCTCTCTGGACTTAACATTGAGTTCAACAACTTCAGACTGTGAATTCTCTTCTCCACCCTCACCCCTTTTGTATTTCTTTAATTTATTTTAGTCCTTCCATTGGTTCATTTTTCCATCCATCCTGTTTTCCATCCTGCTTTCCATCTTGTTTTGCCCTTACCACCCCCCCCCCCCCCCCCCCCCCCCCCCCCACCCCTACTCCACAAAGGCCATCTGTTCCCTGTTACAGATTATTGTTTAACACACTACTTACCTTTGTTCTTCCATCTACACATTCTGACCATTTATTGTGCCACCATAAGCATCCTTCTTAGTCATTATCACCACCATTTATTTTCCCTTTGTCTTTCTGTCCATGACACCTTTGTCAATCTCTCCCCAGCCTCCACCCATCATTGCCCCACTATCCAGCCCTACTGTTCCCCACACCCCCCACAACAGTTTATATATATCATCCTATTTCTCTCTAGCACTGACAAAGAGTCATTCAGACTCAAAACCTTCACTCTGTCTCTCTCCACAGATGCTGCCAGACCTGCAGAGACACTTTAAAACTTATTTCCTAAACATAATAATAATACCAACCAATGGTGGAGCAATAAAAATTGGGGCTGTGCCAAAATTAGGGGAAGCGCTCACATTGTAGGGCCAGATGAGGTTAAAAAGTTTGGGAGGGGTGATGGCAAGAGGGATTTGAACAGAAGAATGAACAAAGTGCAAACCAGTAGATATTAACACTGACATGATGAGTGAACAGAGCTTGGTACAAGATGGAATATGGGTTTCAGAGTTTTAAATGAGCTGAAGTTTACAAAGGCTGGCCAGAAAAGTGTTGGAGCTGTTGAGTCTGAAGGTAACTGTTACGATCACTTAAGGGGTCAAAACCTACATTTATTAGATTCCCTTCCTACACCTTGCAATACGAACTCCGCATGTGATTAAGGGGTGGAGCTTCCTCCCAATTGGAGGAACCCCCACAAGATATAAACCCCGACCTGGCAGTAGGTTGGGGCGGAGGACCCCGAGGAGAGTGGAGTAGAGAATTATTGTATTGTGGAATAGTAGAATAAACCTTTTTTTATCCTGTCCAGCTGACTTTGTGTGGAGTCCTTACTTTTGGTTATAACAGTAAGAAAGGCATGGGTGAAGGTTCTGCAGCAGATGTGTTGAGGCAGACATATAGACAGGTCTTATGATAGAAGTGGAATTAGACATCTAGGTGATGGAGAGGATGCAGTGTCAGAAGCTGAACTAAAAGTCAAATTGAATGCCAAGACGAGAAGTGCTCCAGTTTTACCTCAGACAGTGGCCAAGGTGTGTGAGGAGGTTTCTACCACAGACCCTCCTTCATGTCTTCAAAATTCTTATTCCACCCGCACCCTCCCTCTGGCCTTTTACCCTCTCTGGATGTTTTCATTCGGAACTGCTAGTGTTACACCAGCCGTCTCAATTTCTCAATTCCCCTCACTCATTCTAACCTTCCTCCCTCTATACTTACAGGACTCAATTCTCTCAGATCCAATCCTGATAGTTTCTTTGAACCTGTTGATGAAAGTGGCATTGTTATTGTTTGATGAACAGCCTAAACCTTGTGGTGACTGAATGTCAACCCTCCATCATTATCTCCTACATCCCCTCGAACTAATTTCACCACTGGACATAATCAACCAATCTGGAGATCTTCCTCCAGCCTTATAGCATGCCAGCCCCACAACAACCTGTTTCCCTGATCCACAATGAGAGATGCCCATGTAAACCCTTTACGTCAGGTTGTTCCTGTCCCACTGAACTTATTTCTGCCGACATTGATTCTATTTTTGATCCCCTTATCCTGTTTCTCTGCATCTATATCTGCAATTATTCAGATACGGTGTGCTACTTTAAAGGTTTCCAGTTTCCTGACCTTTTCTCCGATGGATAAAAATTGAGTGCGACAGTGATGTTAACAGCTACAGGCAGTGCTGTCTATGCCTTAGTTTCAAGCTGCAGCAGGTGAAATGTTGAGGTCACAACCGCCTGGATAAAACAAAGGTAACTCATATATTGTTCCTCACTTGTGGTAGCTCCTCAAGTTGTGATAGAAGATGTGGATCCTGCTGAGAGCTCTGCTCCCCTCCACCTAACTCTAATGGCGTCCTGTTCTCTTTGCCTTCCTACTCACAGTTATGCTGTATTCCCAGAGGCAATGCCAGGACATCAGATTTGAAGATTGTTTATGAAGGCGACTACAGCAGCAGCAGTGCAAGAGCACTCTCTGTGTGCAGACCTCCACCGTCGATGAACAGTGGCAGCCATGTGTACAATCTACAAGGTGTGTTGCAGGAACTCACCAAGGTACCTTCGGCAGTACCCTCCAAACCCATGGCCACCACCATTTAGAAAGACAAGAGCAGCAGATAACTGTCACGCCATTTCCCCTCCAAGTCACTCACCATCCTGACTTAGCGTAATAAGGCATTCCTTCACTGTCACTGGGTCAAAATCTTGGAATTCTCTCCATAACAGCGTAGTGGGTGTACCTACACCCCAGGGACTGCAGTGTTTCAAGAAAGCAGCTGACCACCAACTGCTGAAGGGAAACTAGTTATGGGTAATCAATTCTGTCTTAGCCAGTGTAAGGCCCCTATTTCCTATTTCTTTTATTTTGTCGTTATCATTTTTGATCCATGGCTCTTTAATGGAGACATACCTTTAAGTTGAGCAGAGGAAGTGAGGAACTCAAAAGTTGCAAAATAGAACACAATGCCACAGCAGGTTTTAGATTTTGAACAGCAGAACCCAGACTATCTGGCTCTCGAGGTCCCGTACCTCTTCATTCGCCTGAGGAAGAAGCAGTGCTCCAAAAGCTAGTGATTTGAAACAAACCTGTTGGATTTTAAGCTGGTGTTGTAAGACTTCTTACTGTGCTCACCCCAGTCCAATGCCAGCATCTCCACATCATGGCTCTCGAGAGATTGGAGGGATTTGGTTTGATTGGTTGGTTGGTGACCAATGGATTGACCAAGGGAGGTATCCTGCCTGGCAACAGACAGCAATTGGCTTCTACCAGGTGGGTTTTTCAGAGGATCCAGCAGAAAGCTTATGGACTCCGTAAAGGGAATCTGTATTGCTCTCGCCCTCTCTCTCACTTTCTCTCAAATGTTGGCTACTTTCTGTCACTGTGGATTTACAGAGAAGCCACTGGACTTTCAAGCTGGAAGCAGCACTCTCTCTGCACTCTTACCTACTGTCTTAAGGTAGAAATCCCTAGATCTCGATGAGTCTATAGTGAAAACCATTAGACTGAGGCAAAGGTATCCCCCAAATGTAGGCCTAGACTGAAGGAAAAATCTAACTGGAAGATGGCTATCTGAAACAGACTTTTATCATTTTGATAATTTTTTTTTACTCTTTTAACTCTTTTCCCTCTGCTTGCTTGTCTTGTGTGTGTATCAAGGGTGGGGTGAGCTAAAGGGGTGGGGAGGGTGTTAGAAATTAGATAGTATTTAATCAGTTGTATTTGTTGCCTATTTAATTATAGTTAGTGTTAATAATAAAAGTTAATTTGTTTAAATTTACAAACCTGGTGACTGTCGTGCTTGGGCAGACAAAGACCAAAGATTTCGGGTATTTTTAAAATTAAAAGTTCATTTCAACTGTGTTGCAGCTCCAGATCCACTGGAGCTAGAATATGCGCTAGCCCAGGGCGCTGTAACACCATCGACACCCACATCCCATAAATCTATTTTTAAAAAGACAAATAAAACTTTCAGCAACCTGGAATTCAGTAAAAATGCCTAGAATTTGAGCAGGACGTAAAAATACTATGTATTTTCTGCCCTCTAATGTATTTTGTTTTCTTTTCCTGTACTAAATGATCTGTTTGAGCCGCACGCAGAAAAGTACTTTTTGCTGTACCTCGGTACAATAAACAAATCCAAATCCAAAATAATCTAGCAATATAAGCAGAGTTTTCCTGCTTTTTACTGTTGTGTTCTGTTGAGCAAGGCCAGCATTCGCGCATTGGCTGGAATCTTCCAAAAAATTAGAAATGTAATAGAATTTAAACTGGTGAAACGGGGGAAGGTGGAACAAGACCAAAAGGAAGATCTGTGATGGGATGTGAAAGGCAGGAGAGTTTACATGACAAAATAATTAGTCACCCTGAGCCAAAGGGGTGATAATGGGACAAAGTAAGAAAACAAAAGATGTGTTGAGATTGCATGTAAATGGCAGAATAATGGACAGCTGCCATCTGAATAAAATTGGAAAAGCAACAGTAAGACCAAATGGAAAAAAAGGAAAAGCAATGGGAAATACACCAAGTTTTAAAATAACTAGTAGTAACTTCATTTCCCCATTGAGTTGTAATGGATATCTATCATCCTTCATGTAGGACATGGGAGCTCAGGTATTTTTACTAATGTGTGGTAGAGTAGTGCCTGGTGACCAGATGCTCCTCTTCAAGGAGACTTCACAGCAAATCTCGACCAGCATCCCGAAGCAATGTGACTGTCTGGCTAATTGTTACACTGGAAGGTTTGTCAGAAGCATTCCAGTTACAACATGCCATTGCATCCCTTGATGCTGAAAATAACATATCAGGAAGAGCAGGAGCCAGTGTTTTTTTCTTCAGAGAAGTCGAGGTGCTCCCAATGGTGCCTGCAGTTTTCAGAAAATTGGGAGGAATTGTGGGATCCGATCTTCTCAGGATCTGGGTTGATTTGACAGATGCATGGGGATCCATGCAATTTTGTTTGAGGACATCTGCAGCTAAAGTGCAGGATAAGGCCTGCACATTATTCAAAATAAAACAGTTAGCTCTCGAATGGAATCTGTCAGCACTTTTTCACAATTATGCCGCACTGCTGAACTTGTCTTGGACAGGAGTTAACTCTCCTTACCAATTATTTGTGCAGCATCACCTGAATTTCACTAACCATTAAAGAGACAGAGAGAGACTAACATGCACTGAGACTTATTTTACAAACTCATGCATGCATGTACGGCTCTCTTTATCTTCAACCAGGCCCGATTCCCTCAAACCTGGAAAAGCTGTTGATGTGTTGAGAGATGTTAAAAATTTGGACATTTTGTCATTAGGCAGACCCTCCCCCCACCCCTCCCAGTGAAACACACTTATTGTTTCCATCCCTTTACATTTAAATTGCACACAATTCTCCCCTTGACAGGTATGAAATTATTAAATTCAACTTCATTGGCATCTAGCGTGAATAATTATGCAAATTAAATTAGAATGGAGAATTGAATGCTATCTGCGCTCAAAATTCAAATGAAAAGGAAAACAATGCAAATCAAATTAAAACTTGCCTGCACCTGAAATCTCACGTCTCATGTAACTGAAGGCTTAAGAAAGAAAGAGGAAAAATAGGGACAGAGATAGGTAGGCAGACGATTCAACAATGGGACACCCATGTCAGGTTAGCATTAAACTTCACATAAAGTTGCAAACTTGGACTGCCTTTCAAGTTCGGTTTCCACTGAGCTTAATACAGAGGATGCAAAGGTTAATTTCTAAATTCCAAAAAAGAATAATTAAGCCTGCATATTAGTGCAGTTACTGTACTGGTAGCATTTACTGTTAATTAATCTCTGTTTAGTTTTAATTTAAATTATAATCTGATAAAATTTTTAATGCCACTATTTTCTGAAGCCAAGAGAATAAAATGGCGGAATGTGATACATCGACTCAGCTGAATACAAAGTATTTACAGCACCGAAACAGGCCATTCGGCCAGTGAATGTTCTGTGTGTATTATTATGTCAGGCCGTTGCTTCATTACTTTGTGGGATAGCTCTCCAAATTTTAATGCCATTCCCTACATTAGTGGGGAGGACTATGTGACTTTATGAACCGATGACTGACCAGAATACACCTTTGTCATTTCCAATGCCTAGGCCATTCCAGGTGCCCCATCCAGTCTTATTCCTATTTGATGGTCGGCATGGTAGCACAAAGGTTAACACTTCTGCCTCGCAGCATCAGGGAGTGGGGTTCGATTTCAGGCTGGGTGACTGTCTGTGTGGAGTTTGCATGTTCTCCCAGTGTCTATGTGAGTTTCCTCCGGGTGCTTCAGTTTCCTCCCACAGTCCAAAGATGAATTGGGTGGATTGGTCATACAACATTGCCCCTTAGTGTCCAAAGATGTGCAGTTGTGGTGGGGTTAGGGGAATAGGGTGGGGGAGTGGGCCAAGGTAGAGTACTCTTTCAGAGGGTCAGTGCAGATGATGGGTCGAATGTCCTCCTTCTGCACTGTAGGGATTATTTTCATAGAATTTACAGTGCAGAAGGAGGCCATTCGGCCCATCGAGTCTGCACCAGCTCCTAGAAAGAGCACCCTACCCAAGGTCAACACCTCCACCCTATCTCCATAACCCAGTAACCCTACCCAACACTAAGGGCAATTTTGGACACTAAGGGCAATTTATCATGGCCAATCCACCTAACCTGCACATCTTTGGACTGTGGGAGGAAACCGGAACACCTGGAGGAAACCCACGCACACACGGGGAGGATATGCAGACTCCGCACTGACAGTGACCCAAGCCGAAATTATATGTTTCTATGACTTTTCTGTAACTGTTAGATACAATTGAATGGTGTGCAAGGCCATTCCTGAGGGGAATTAAGAGTTAAACACACTGTTGTGGGTCTGGAGTCAAATATAGGCGGGTTTGGGTAAGGTTGGCAAATTTCCATTCCTCAAAGACATTAGTGAAGTAAATTACTTTATGGGATAATACCGTAGGCTTATGATCATCATTACTTAGTATTCCAGATTTATTGGTCAATTAAATTTAAATCCCATCAGCTGTCATACTAGGATTTGAACACATGCTCCCAGAGCATTAGTCTGACTTTCTGGATTACTGGTCCAGTAAAATTTGCAAAATATTACCATTTCTATTATTTGTTTCAATTACTCCGTGACAGCGGGTTTCATATGCTAACCACTCTCTGTGTAAAGATGATGCTTCTACATTCTCTACTGGATTTATTAGTGACGATCTTATGATTATGGCTGCCAGTTCCGATCTCATTTGCTAGTGGAAATGGCTTCTCTATGCCTGCCCCAACAAACCCTTTCATAATCTGGCTGAACTTTGTAAGGTTACCCTTCCGTTTCATGCGCCTGTAAATTCCTTGTTTTTATCATATGAAGACATAAATTGACATAAATCATAAATGAAGACAAGGTGACACATATTTAAGGTGAATGGTGGAAGATATAGGGGGGATGTCAGAGGTAGGTTCTTTACTCAGAGAGTAGTGGGGTATGGAATGCACTGCCTGTGGAAGTAGTTGAGTCGGAAACATTAGGGACCTTCAAGCGGCTATTGGATAGGTACATGGATTATGGTAGAATAATGGAGTGTAGATTAATTTGTTCTTAAGGGCAGCACGGGAGTATTGTGGATAGCACAATTGCTTCACAGCTCCAGGGTCCCAGGTTCGATTCCAGCTTGGGTCACTGTCTGTGCGGAGTCTGCACATCCTCCCCGTGTGTGCGTGGGTTTCCTCCGGGTGCTCTGGTTTCCTCCTACAGTCCAAAAATGTGCAGGTTTGGTGGATTGGCCATGATAAAGCACCCGGAGGAAATCCACGCAGATACAGGGAGAACGTGCAGACTCCACATGTGGTGGGGGAGCAGTGGGATCGGGGGGTTCGAGTGGGTTCTCTGGCAGACTCATTCCGGTTCCCGGGTTGCCATGAATTGGTATCACACCCTTCATTTCTTTTGACACCGAAGGTGCACATCATACTCCGCTGAACTGAAAACTGTGCCTTGAAGTTTCCTATCTCTTGATTACATTTAGTATGATCAGCCACTGGGCGCTATCTTCGTTATTCAGGTGCAGTACTTTAACAGCTGCTTTAAGATCTCTGCACTCTTGGACCAGCTGGTGGGCTTCTAGAACATAGAACGATACAGCGCAGTACAGGCCCTTCGGCCCACGATGTTGCACCGACATGGGAAGTCAAAAACTAAAGGCCATCTAACCGACACTATGCCCTTATCATCCATATGCTTATCCAATAAACTTTTAAATGCCCTCAATGTTGGCGAGTTCACTACTGTTGCAGGTAGGGCATTCCACGGCCTCACCACTCTTTGCGTAAAAAACCTACCTCTGACGTCTGTCCTATATCTATTACCCCTCAATTTAAGGCTATGTCCCCTCGTGCTAGCCACCTCCATCCGCGGGAGAAGGCTCTCACTGTCCACCCTATCTAACCCTCTGATCATTTTGTATGCCTCTATTAAGTCACCTCTTAACCTTCTTCTCTCTAACGAAAACAACCTCAAGTCCATCAGCCTTTCCTCATAAGATTTTCCCTCCATACCAGGCAACATCCTGGTAAATATCCTCTGCACCCGTTCCAAAGCTTCCACGTCCTTCCTATAATGAGGCGACCAGAACTGTACGCAATACTCCAAATGCGGCTTTGTACAGCTGCAACATGACCTCATGGCTTCTGAACTCAATCCCTCTACCAATAAAGGCCAACACACCATAGGCCTTCTTCACAACCCTATCAACCTGGGTGGCAACTTTCAGGGATCTATGTACATGGACACCGAGATCCCTCTGCTCATCCACACTGCCAAGAATTTTACCATTAGCCAAATATTCCGCATTCCTGTTATTCTTTCCAAAGTGAATCACCTCACACTTCTCTACATTAAACTCCATTTGCCACCTCTCAGCCCAGCTCCACAGCTTATCTATGTCCCTCTGTAACCTGCAACATCCTTCCACACTGTCTACAACTCCACCGACTTTAGTGTCTGCAAATTTACTCACCCAACCTTCTCTGCCCTCCTCTAGGTCATTTATAAAAATGACAAACAGCAACGGCCCCAGAACAGATCCTTGTGGTACGCCACTCGTAACTGAACTCCATTCTGAACATTTGCCATCAACCACCACCCTCTGTCTTCTTTCAACTAGCCAATTTCTGATCCACATCTCTAAATCACCCTCAATCTCCAGCCTCCGTAGACCTTGCTTATTCTCTTTCTCTAACTGCCTGATGCTTTTCCTTCTCATATTGGGTCTGAAGCGGAGTTAATCAGATGGCATTAACATCCCCCTTAAGTTGTTTAATAATTCTGCTATGTGCTTCTGTAACTTGGAATTTTGCACCAGTCTCTTACTTTCTCGCTCAGCCTCGTGTAGAGATTGAACACAACAGGCGAGTGTGGGTGGTTTCTCCAAGTAGCTTGCTTTTCTCTCCAAACTGTGTGTGTGCCTCTATCCACCTACAATCCACCTACCCTGTACATCATTGGTTGTGGGAGTGAGATCCATGCAAACGTGTCGGGAATGTGCAAACTCCGCACGGACAGTGATCCCGGCCCTGGGTCCTCAGCGCCGTGAGGCAGCAGTTCTAACCAGTGCACCACCATGTAGCCCCTGTCCAAGATCCTTTTAAGGGTTTTAAGCCCAAACGCATCTTTAAGGCAACCATTCAATTGGACCCACTCAGGGATGCTAAATGTTGACCGAGACTGCACGATTGGCTTAGACAGGCACAAGAAAACACACACTGTCTACTGTAACTCTATTTTGCTTTGGAATTATGATCTTCAAAATCAATCGCACAGAATGTCTCAGATTCACGGCTGAGCTCTCGGTATTACCTGCACCAATGAAGGAGGGTCGCCAGGCTACAAGTACTCGGTGCAGATGTCTTCTTCTCTCCAAGCTTTGACCTCAGCATCCCTTCTCCTCAATGGTAGCTCTGAGGCTGCTGCTGCTGATGTGTTCCAATGTTCATCTTTTATCCAAATTCTGCTGGCACAGAGACATGATTATTATTATTGTCACAAGTAGGTTTACATTAACACTGTAATGAAGTTACTGTGAAAAGTCCCTAGTCTCCACACTCCAGCACCTGTTCGGGTACACAGAGGGAATTCAGAATTTTCAAATTACCTAACAGCATGTCTCTTGGGACTTGTGGGAGGAAACCAGAACACCCGAAGTAATCCCACGCAGACACAGGGGGAATGTGCAGATTCCAAGCAGACAGTGACATAAGCCGGGAATTGAACCTGGGACCTGGTGCTGTGAAGCAACACTGATAACCACTGTGCTACCCATGCATTCATCTGGCCTGAGTTCTATTGTCTCATCAAGGCTTAAATCCATTAATCGAAATAAACAGAAAACTCCTGTTTTAGCCAGGGTGATTTAATCAAGATCAATTGTCCTCTGAAACACTCATGTCCTATTAGCCAATAATGGAGTTTGATGCCCTTTTGTTTATCATTCTTACTGTGGTAAAGTTGAGCTCTACTATATTGAAGTTAGTTGTATATTCATAGCATGATCATTTGACTTTTGTGTGAACATAATACATACTGTAAGTGGTTATCATAAAGTTCCGTTTAACAATAATGAGTTTCTGCGCTGACTTGAATGATCTGGCAGACAGCCAATATCAATTCCGCCAGGGCCTTGTTGGTAGTTCATGTTTTTGGCCTAAGTGGCTTTTTCCCTCTGTCAGCCTGTCCACAGTACCACAGTAGATATGATCCAACAGCTTATTAATTAAAGGAATTTAGACTGTTCAAGTCTCAATCATGTAACTGGGTGGATTCAGTTGATGAACGAGGATCCTGGTTGAAACCCATTGTGTTCTGGCGCAGGTAACATTTGGGTAATTAACATCACATTAGAGATTAAGAGTCACAAACAAACTGCCAATTTCTACAGTTCGCTGGGGCAGACATGCTGTCTGGTAAACCATTGTGTTGGTTTGTCTGAACTATTTATAGAATGCATGGAGTGTTGCACTCCAGAAAGTGTGAGGTGGTAGCCTTTGTTTGTTCTCAAAAACGTCCAGAAGACAGCATGTGACCAGCTGCAGACACTGTATCGGCCACCCCTGTGCCACCTCCAAAACGTCTCCAAGGGTGGCAGCTCCAGCTCTATATGTACCCGTTACCCAACGACAATAATCATGGCTTTCTAAAGCAGTTGCAGCAAGCTGGGAAATGTCCTGCCTCAGCTTTTTGACTCTCACTTCGCTGACGTAAATCTGGGCCACCCTCTCTATAATGAAGGCCAAGTGTAATAACATTCCATAATTCCAAATCTAAGATGGAAGAAGCTCTGAGTCTTTGACATGTATTAATAATCCATATATGCAACCACACCTTGGGTTTTAAACAGACATGTGATCACGCTTCTTGCTCAATGTGAACTCCACACTGAGTAAGTGGGATTGATCGGAAGCTAATATCCGGAATTTCTGGTATGAAGATGGATTGGAGAAATTGGGACTGATATCCTTGTGCAAGGGAAGTTTGAGAAGAGATCTGATAGGGGTAATCAAAAGCATGAGGGATTTGGACAGAGGAGATAGGGTAAACTGTTCCCAACAGTGAAAGGATCAATAATGGGAGTGCACAGATTTAAATTAATTGGCAAAGAAAACAAGAATGAGCCTGGATCTGGATCCTGGGCAGAAGGCGGATGTACCTTTCTGATTGTGGGTGCCCCCACCACCTCACTGCCATCCCACCACTCCTTGCTGTCCAATGGATACTGCCCTTCCCTAGCTTTTCCCCTAGCACTCTAATCACCCTCTTTGCGACACCCCAGGTCTTCCCTGCTCTCCTCGTCCTGGGACCCCTTAATCCTACCTTGTCCTCCCTTCTCAGCACTTAGGTTCAGGCATGTTGGGGCAGTTCCTCTTCAGTGCACTGTAGCTCTTGTCACTGCAGAGACTGGAGCATTTCTGGCCAGTCAAGTTGGCTAGCAGCTTTCTAAGAGATGACTCCTTCCTGAGTGAGAGGGTGAAAGTCCCACCTGCAGCCATTTAACGCTCATTTGAGCGTGAACTGGCTGCAGGATACTTGGAGTCAGCGGGGATGTGTTCTCCAAACCCGTCAGCTGGCGGGTTGACCCTACCATTCCAAATTTCAGATCTGTGTCAGATTCAACCCTCCACCCCTATAATCTGAAACCTCCAGCTCCGGTGTCTCACCTCTGTTCTCCTCCACCAACGCACCCCAGGGTGTCATAATTCCCTGTCAATTTGATTGGTTGTCAGTGAATTCTGTTGGGAAGAAACTCCGAAGGGGTCTGGCAAACCCACACTTCTAAGTAAATTTCAAGGAAATAAGATTGGATAGTCCCCAATTGAACTTACAAGAAAGTCAATAGATTTCCAATTGGATTTACAATGTCAGGAGCTGCAAGGTGTTCCCAAGAGCAGACGAGCTGAATACTGCTATCTAAGATTCAAGAGGAACTAAAAATGTTGGGCAAGGAAATTCTAGACAAAATCAATAAAACATGAAATCAACAACAGCAGCAGATTAAACATTAAACAGTGGAAGAAACTACAGAGAAAAACAAAAAGCTTCTTGAAACCACTGAGGTAACAGTGGATTAACAGTAATGGGAAGTAAATGTTGGCCCAGCCAGCCAGGCTCACACCCAATGAGTGAAAATGAAATAAAAAGCAAGCGTGGGATTCTCAGTCGGCTGACGGCAGAATCAAGAAATGCGACTGGCTGGAGAATCGGTTCGGACGCTGAAATCGTGGTATGCGCTGATTCCACGCCAATTTGCAATTCTCCGTCGCCTCGACAGTGGTGTCAATGCATTCCACTCTACATGAACAGCAAACGCCATTGGAAAATCTTTAGCAGGCCTGACTCGGTATTCTCTGAGACGTCTCCGATTCTCCACTTCCACTGGGGTGAATTCCCGACAGCGAGGTTCACTTGTGCTTTTAAAAATCGAGAAACAGGTCTCGTGGCATATGAAGGAGAGAGAGGAGGTAGGACACGGAGAGGCACGACTGTTGACTGCTAGTGCTGGCACTGGCTGGGCTGGCTTGGGGGAGGGGGGCCCTGTCAGGGCTGGGGGGATGGAATGAAGGGGGAAGGGCTATGGCCCCAGCCAGGGTGATCCTCCCAAGGAACTGGGGCAGTGTTCATGCATGGACCGCCATTGCAGTGGCCTGCAAGATAGCCATCTTGCTGCACACCCCATTAACCACCCACTTTTGCCCCTGGTTCTGGAGTGTGACACCGCCCATTTGGGTGCTCCCAATCCACCAACCCCGCCATCTCTCCGCCTTACCCCTCCCAACTGCCGCCACCCGCCGGGGGGGCATCACAAGGCTCACCCATGGCCAATGTCCACTGGAACCCGTACAAGGGGATGCTGATGGGTCCATGAATCATACCGCTGGAATGGGCAGTGCCAGCCGATGGTACCCCTGGCAGCAGGGATGGGCACCAGGACCAGAGACTCCCCTGGTGCCGGGCACCATCGGGGCCAGGGGCGCAGGGATGGGCAGAGGGAACATGAGGGCAGAGTCCGCAGTGCCAACCAGGGGCACCGTGTAGCCCGTTGGACCAGGTTGGTCATGGGGATATGCACCATGCTAACATGTCTGCATTTCATCCCCTGCAGACAATGGATATTGGAATACAACCAGCAATGGTGGCCTTCCTCCTAATTGCCGTAGCACTGGGGGATGCCCTGCGATGTACAAGCTGGAGTTGCTCGTGGAGGATTAAGCAGCAGCAGCAGAACGTGACCTGGAGGAACAGGAGGCAGCTGCTGAGCTGGAAAGTCGGCCGCCCAACAGACCGAGGGGGAGGTGCAAGGAGGCTCCGCATGAGGTCTCATGTATACCGGCTGCGCCTGTCATTCGAGGACCTGCCAGACTGGTGCACCACCGACTGGGGGTTGGATCCTGGGTTACAGGGGTTTTCCACTGCTGTTGTGGCTGATGACGCCTATCCGGACTCCACAGACCGATATTGAGATTCACTACAACGCCTAAGCCGCCACCAGGGGTGCAATCGCGCGGTGCTTCGGCATCCTGAAGATGCGGTTCAAGTGCCTGGACTGCTTTGGAAATGCTTTCCAGTATAGTGTTGGGAGGGTCACCCGCATTGTGGTGGCCAGCTGCGTCCCCCACAACATCGCGCAGCAGGGGGGGCAACATCCTGGAGGAGAATGAACGGTATTCCTCGTCCGATAAGGATGATATGGGAGCGGCAAAATGGGGCCTGAGCAGGCACATGTGGCCGCACAATCTGCGCCTGGACTAATGCACATGGGACGCTCTGATCCGCTCCAGGTTCACCGACAAGGCGGGAGGGGACTGGCCAGGGGCATGGACACCGCATTCCACCCGCTTTCCGTGATCTGTACTCTGCAAGGGTGAGTACCAACTTGGCATGGGACTGATTACAGGGGCGGGATTCTCCCTTTGGGGGACTAAATCCCCACACCCACCGGAAAAAGGGGGGAGAATCACTCTGCACTTTTTCCTCGAATTCCGAGGTATTTCCCCGTTTTCCAGGTGTTGGCAGGAGCCCAGCATGCGTCCCGCAGCTCTGGCTGCCGGCTGGGCCCTGCTGTACAGACCGCACGGCCGCGCATGCGCATGGCGGCCGCAAGCGGGTTCGCGTATGCGTGTGGCAGCCCACCTTGGCGCGGGCACCGCCGACATGGCGGAGTCACACAGCGGGCCCATGCGGAGGAAGATAGGTCGCTCCCAGATTGCGATGGCCCGCCGATTGGTGGCCCCCGATCGCGGGCTTGCCGTCGGTGAGGCCACCTCCGGTGTCCGATCCCCACTCCCCCCGACCCTCACCATAAAGGTCACATTTGCCGCGACTCTGAGTTCCCACCGGGTGGAACCACATTAGAACCACGCTCGCGAGACTCCCGCCTTGTCGGTGAACCTGGAGCGGATCAGAGCGTCCCATGTGCATTAGTCCAGGCGCAGATTGTGCGGCCACATGTGCCTGCTCAGGCCCCATTTTGCCGCTCCCACATCATCCTTATCGGACGAGGAATACCATTCATTCTCCTCCAGGATGTTGCCCCCCTGCTGCGCGATGTTGTGGCCCGTAGAGTGTGGAGAATCGCCGGGGGAGGCTTTTCCAACAGCCCCCGACTAGCGACGGGTCGATCGCGTGCGCGAATGGCAGTGATTCTCTGGTCGCCGTAGAATGCCGGCATGGGAGCCTATTTTGGGTAGCCTATCTTGAGTGCGAATCTGACTGGCCCCTCAAGATGGCTCTCCGAAGGGTGGGCCTGGAGGCTAGAATGGTGTTTCAGTTGGAGGATGATCTAATGAATGCACTTGTTTACATTCGGGAGAAGAGAAGCCGAATGTTCACACGAACGAGTGCCCAATATCCTGATCCTGTCCAGGTTTGTGATGCACTCCTTGGGTATGGAACACGACCGAGGAGGATCCATAGATCTTGGTGAGGCAAGGGTCTCAGAGGATGGTCAAAGTGTAGTGGGCAGATGAGAGATTGGGGGAGTTTGCTGGAAGTGTGATGTTGTTGCATCTTCAACGAGAAATTTTAATCCTGAGTATCCATTGCTTGTCCACTCAGTGCCTCAGTGAGGCATGTAATCTATTTCAGCAAGCAACCGTTGTGCTGGAACAGAAACTTAGCAATGATTTTCTTAACTTACGTATTCTGTTTCTCCCTCAGAAGTACCATCCTCACGATGCTCAGCTGACTCCGAGGACCCCCCCCAACCCCACCTTCACACCCGAGGAGGAACCGTCAAGTGATGCACCCATACCACACCCGCTCTCTGCATCAAGCACCAGCACAGACACAAGCACATCAGTGGACTGTAGCATGTTGACTCCATTGGAAGTGCACTGTGGTGAGGCCACATCACACTCATATGAGGGGCTAGTAGAGGAAGAGAGTGCCCAGGTGGCGACAGTCGGAGGACAACTGGAGACCAGGTCCATGCTGATTCCAAAACGGATGACGAGTCTCTGGAGTCGTCCTTCAGGTGCTATATGCTGGATGCCCAGTGGCAAGATCTAGTGAAGCTTGGATGGAGGCAACAGTGGTGGTTAAGAGCCAGCAGCATACACAAATACAGTGTCACAAGTGGGTTAATGGTCTCCTCCGCAGGGTGAGTATAACTGAATAGTGAGGAAATTGTGACTTCCATATGATCAAAATATGATAAGTCACGACATGGGGAGAGAAGAGCCAGGCAGGCAAGTTAATAAATTTTATGCCCTAACAGCAGATAGCTCATGAGGAATGGTTGCCGGTGGGTGGCAGGCATCAATTCATCATCAGCGTCCTTCAAAATCCCTTGAAAGTGGGCATCTGTGATGGGTCAGTATGGAGGCTCAATTTCCCTTCTGCTTATAGGAGAAAACGGCACGGAATGAGAGAGAGAAGCTGAAGACAGGCGTCTGTGTGCAAAACATCCATGCCCAGATGATCACAGAGAAGCAGGCACTCGACCTGGCTAGTGTGGTAAACCACGTTATTGTGTTTATTGTATTATATTCACTGTGCTGTATTGTACATGCCTGGGCTTGTCCAGGCTGGACCTGCCTGTGGCTCCTCCCCTCGGGGCTTCTGTATAAAAGTGGCAAGTCTCCGACCTAGTTCGGGTCCAGAGGCAGGAGGCTTGCAGTTTAGTGTATTAAAGCTTCAGTTACGTTTATCACTCGTCGTCTATAATTGATGGTTTATCAGCTAGACAGCTGGACAGCCAGGCATCAGCAAATGGTGAAACTGGAGTTTAGCACGAAGAGAGAGAAGAGGCCTTGAGCTTGGTGATTTTCCAATCGTGCCGAAGTCTAGACCAGTTTGCGTGTCTCGCCCGTCCCAACACCAGGGAACCTGCTGCCTGACCGGAAGACTCCATCGGTGGGAAGGGCTGAGAAATCCTGTCCGATGCATGAAAGCTGCGAAAGCACGCTCAGTATGTGAGGGTGAGTGGAAGGATAGGGATGTTCAAGGATACGTGAGTTCTGACTAATAGAGACGGTTGACAGATTACCAATGAGGTTGTGGGTCTGTGGTAATTTGAGTAGTAGCTTAAGTTTCAAGGACGTGACATTAAAAAATACATGCACTGATCTTGAATATTCAAGCGAGATCATTCCATTTCTTGTGCCACTGCATTCCAGCTCTTGGGAATATATTCCTGATGTTGACCTCTGCAGTTACCTGTTTCTACTCCCTTTTCATTATGTTTATGGGAGGTCTCCTACCCCCTACCTCCTCGAAAATATAGAACATCGTTCCTCCTTTTCAGCCCCTCAACCAAACGCTCACATGTAACATACAAAATCCAGCTAGAGTGTCCACTTACTAGCAGGGTAAGGCATTCTTCACTCTTTCCGAGGTCTGATTCACTTGGAAAATGGCGCGCCTGCTCGAGGTGCAATGCCCCTCCCCGATAAGAGATTGAGGTTAGCTTTCAATAGTGCAAGTTAGAAATGATAATGGGCCCCTTGTTGATGTGTGTAGCCAATAAACAGTGGTTAGTGTTGGCTGCTCACAGAGACTTGTGATGATATGCATCACTGTAAATACACAAGGGGTTAATGTAGATACACTAGGACACTGTAAATACACAAGGGGTTAATGTGAACTCACTACGCCGAGCTAGACATTAGAGGGAGCACCAGAGACATGACACACAGACATTCAACCAATAGGCCAGTAAGATAGGACACGACCAATGGGCATTCACGACACACAGAGGTGACACTACCACAGGGGGGCATTACACCAACCTATACAAAAGGACACAGCACACATGCTCAATCTCTTTCCAGTGGAGACACTTAGTGAGTACACAGGGTTGATTCAACACATCACACCCACCACATGGATTGTGGCAGACTGGTTAGATAGTCTGAGTAGCTATAGCAGGATTAACAGGAGAGTCAAATCCAAGTAGGAGAATTGTTAACAGTTTAATAAATGTGTTAAAGCTATCTCCAAGTCTGATCCTTCCTTTGTCAGAGTGCACATCAAGGAAGCAGCTTATGCTACGTCAAGAGCATAAAAAAACAGGGTACCAGTGAGTGAACTGTTTAAATCCATATAGTTACAACTCAGCAAACAGTGACAACCAGCAACAGCAGCCAGGCAAGATGATGTTTGAGATTCTGGTTCCACAGCTGTTCAGGTACCAAGGCAGTCTCAGTGGAAACTGCCGTGCGTTCAGGCAGAGATTCGTGATCTACCTGGTAGCGTCCGACCTCGATGGCGTGGCGGATGCAGAGAAAATAAAGCTTCTACTTACCATCGTGGGTCCAAGAGCAGCTGAAATCTTCCAGACCTTCAAATACTCAAAGGGGCAAAACAAGAGCGACTTCCAGGCAGTCCTGGACAAATTCCAAGAATTCTGCGAAGAAGATACAAGACGAAAAGGTAAAAGAGGTGCCAAAACTCACCACGAGGTAGGCTTGCAGCAACAAACGGCAGTTTTGATTTGCAGCCATATTGGAAAATGTGCTGCACATGCACAGTTGCACGAAGAGCGCACAGAATGGGAACGTCCGTTTGTGCATGCGTGAGACGCCGTGCATGCGCAATTGCGAAAAAGGCCCCAAGTAAAGGAACAGCGATCTGCGCATGCGTAATCGCTTCCTGCGACCTACGTCACACACTCCATGATGTCAGAGGCCCCGGACCACGCCTACTTAAAGGGGAAATGTCCCAAAACACGGAAAAATGTTTGAAAGCCGTAAAACCCGATTCTTTCACCTGGAACGACAGCACAATTCCTGAAATTCAACCAGTAGTTGAAAGTAACCTCCGCAGAACCCTGCAACAAGCAGCTAGCAGAGCCCAAGAAGATGATATGTTTTTTGTAGACAATGACTCAGACGAAGATTTCATCTTGGGAAGATTTCATCCCCAGTACCAAATCCGAACCGCAACCAGAGGTGTTGTAGATTGAAGACCCCGACGACGAGTTCTTCGGATTGGGGAATCCTCAGCCCAGCATATACGACATCCCAACTCGTGAGTGCAGGATTATGCTGCAGCCTGACGCCAAGAGACAGAGAGCGGTACAAGCCCACAGAAAGCGACTTGCTGCCACACAGAGAGTGGTCCACGCACCGCGAAGGGTCCCAGCCTCCACACAGAAAGTGATGAAAGACTCAACAGCGAGACAACTGCATGTCTCCACTCAGAAAGTGACTCCAGTGACACAAGCCTCCGTAGCGAGCTCGTGGACAGCCTCAACGATAGAAGCAACGCAAGACTCCAGAGCGCAGTCCTTGCATGAACAAGAAGTGATGACAGTCTTCACAGCGAGACCAATGCACGATTCCACACAGGGAACGCTGCAAGACTCCACAGAGGGAGTGACGCAAGCCTCCACAGCGAGCTCATGGACAGACTCCACGATGGAAAGGACGCAAGACTCCAGAGCGCAGTCCTTGCATGAAAAATAACATGTGCATCTAGCAACCTCCTCTGAGCAACCAGCAGCAGACGGTGCAGGTCTACCATGCCACTGAACAACAAAGCAACTATGATAGTCCACCCAGATTGTTTGAACCACCAGAAGAAGACTCTGCCAGTCTACCCAGCTCAAGTGAATGACAAGATGACACTGAGGCTCTACCCACTGTATGTGCGACAAGTGACGACGGCATCCCACTTCCCATACCAGATGTGCAACGTAACAGACCTCAGCTAGTGTTTACAGAGGCACTCGACAATCACAGTGAGACTACTGGTGACTTCTGGTGACACCACGTTAATTCAAACATCATCCGCTCGAACCTCTCCACAAGCAAATTAATTCCTAAACGTTTTGACTCTGGATGTGGAGCATCAAGAAACCTCGGGAGATGCAAGTGAACCTTGGGAGATGCAAATGACTCCAGACTGGGAGCATCGACAAGCCAAAACTGACTCAGGTGAAACAGACCCGATTCCAGACGGGGAGAATCGGCAAGCAAAGCTGATTCAAGTAAGCCGGACATGACTTCAGACGAGGAGCGCCGTGGACTCAGTGACTCACAGAAGATGCCACAAAGGATGCTGACACGAGTAACCGTGTGAAGGAATCGTATAATCCACAGAGTGTGGTTTTTGAGCGCAACAAACACGACAACAAAACCAACCAACACAACAACAACATCAAAGACAATAACAAGAAGCGTACTAAAGGCAACAACGTCGGCAACAAGCACGAGAAACACAATGCCACTGGTACTACGACTGGTACAATATGGTATGACTCTGCAACTGCGGGACACAGTTACTGCTCAGCTCAGTGCAATGACATACCATGGCAGGACGATGCATCTTCCCAATTCACGTTTGCTACACTACCAACAGGCAACATGGCTGCATGGCATCAGGACAGATGCCATCCAGAATTGCTACCATAAGCATCAAAGAAAAAAAAGAAACAGACTCCAAATCAGTCAATGAAGTGATTTGAACACTTGAACACCTCCTGATGACCAAACACCAGGACACTGACGGTGTTCACAGTGGAGTCACAACGTCACCATTGACACTTCCATACCAGACCATATAAATTCATGAACTATTGGACTCATAACTTTTATTTTGCATTGTCTTATCCTCAAAGTCATTGCAACTATTATTTGGTCTTCGATACTATTGTATAGTTATCAC
The DNA here is from genome assembly GCF_902713615.1 of Scyliorhinus canicula. Taxonomy (NCBI): domain Eukaryota; kingdom Metazoa; phylum Chordata; class Chondrichthyes; order Carcharhiniformes; family Scyliorhinidae; genus Scyliorhinus; species Scyliorhinus canicula. The sequence continues at coordinate 114,205,573 of NC_052159.1, read as the reverse complement.
AGTCATCATAACTTGTACATAGCATCACTTATCTACCTGTTTTTGTTCAATTTTCTTTAACACTGTACAGAAAATATGTAACACGAGAAAAGGGGGGATGTCGTGATATGCAGCCCTGTTAATACACAAGGGGTTAATGTAGATACACTAGGACACTGTAAATACACAAGGGGTTAATGTATATACACTAGGACACTGTAAATACACAAGGGGTTAATGTAGATAAACTAGGACACTGTAAATACACAAGGGATTAATGTGAACACACTACACCTAGCTGGACATTAGAGGGAGCACCAGAGACATGACACACAGACATTCACCCAACAGGCTAGTAAGATAGGACACGGCCAATGGGCATTCACGACACACACAAAGGTGACACTACCGCAGGGGGGGCATTACACCAACCCATATAAAAGGACACAGCACACATGCTCAATCTCTTTCCAGTGGAGACACTTAGTGAGTAAACAGGGTTGATTCAACACATTACACCCACAACGTGGATTGTAGCAGACTGGTTAGATAGTCTGAGTAACTATAGCAGGATTAACAGGAGAGTCGAATCCAAGTAGGAGAATTGTTAACAGATTAATAAATGTGTTAAAGCTATCTCCAAGTCTGACCCTTCCTCTGTTAGAGTGCACATCAAGGAAGCAGTTTATGCTACGTCAAGAGTATAACAAAACAAGACTATAATGAATAGGCTGCATAAAGTTGCTGTGCTCACTGCAGTCCACTAATCAGGCATTCATTAATCACACATTGTGATCCAGGTTCTCATTTTCAGGAGCTAACTAAATGAATCGCCACCATCATTCAGATGGGATGTTAATTGCTGCCCTATCTGCCCTGTGATAAGTCGGGAAATCTTCCTATGGCAGTGTTTGAAAAAGATTTCTTCCAATTCTCTGGCTAACATTGCTTCCTCAAAACCATTCAACCAGATTAACTGGGCACTTGTTTAATTACCATATGTGGGACCTTACTGCGTCCAAAATGGCTGCTGTATATGCTTATAATGCAGCAGTGACTCCACTTAATGAGCTGTGATGAAAGGTTGACATATGCTGGGGACATCAAATCGAAGGATTGTACAGCTCCGTCTTGTCAGATAGATAAACAAGCAGCTAAAATGATAATAATGACTCGGCGTTCATGAAAGTGGAAAGTGAAGAAGCTGGAAGGTAAAAGAGGCTTTCACTCTAGTGGCATGTAGCATCAAATAACACTCGTGTTGTTAGTTCCACAGAATAGTCTGTCGTAAAATTATAATAGATCTCTAATACTGTGGGCTGGATTCTCCATTGCCCGACGCCGATATTGTAATCGGCAATCAGGCAGAGAATGGGCTCCAATGCCCAAATCGGGGTCGGCGCTGGTTTGATGTTAGTCAGCCATGTTCCACCCCCTCTGAAATGGCATCATAGCTCCGAGCGCCGTTACAACGGCACTGGCGCATCATTGGAAAGCCCTCCTGCATGCTCCACCCCAACGAGTCGCGTTCCCGACGGTGCGGGACACGTGTGGTCTCAGCGGTCAGGAACCCATCGTGGCAGCTGTGGACTGTGTCCAGCGCTGCCACTCTCAGCCGGGATCCATGCCACTGGCCGGGGAGACTTCCGTGAGGGCTGCGGGGACTGGTGGCCTGTGGGGCTGCGGCTGACAGGTCGGGTCCACGCCAGCACCATGTTGCACGGCGCGACCGCTGCAGGTCGTCAGTGGTGCACATGTGCCATTTTTACCATGGGAGCTGGGAGTTTCACCCGGCACCGCTGCTAGCCCATCACCGGTCCTGGAATCGGTGCCGATTTTTCCATCGTAGAACTTGGGCAGCACGGTAGCATTGTTGATAGCACAATCGCTTCACAGCTCCAGGGTCCCAGGTTCGATTCCGGCTTGGGTCACTGTCTGTGCGGAGTCTGCACATCCTCCCCGTGTGTGCGTGGGTTTCCTCCGGGTGCTCCGGTTTCCTCCCACAGTCCAAAGATGTGCAGGTTAGGTGGATTGGCCACGATAAATTGCCCTTAGTGTTGGGTGGGGTTACTGGGTTATGGGGTTATGGGGATGGGGTAGGGTGCTCTTTCCAAGAGCCGGTGCAGACTCGATGGGCCGAATGGCCTCCTTCTGCACTGTAAAATCTATGAAATCTATGAACTCCCGCGAATTCTCCGTTTGAGCCGGCACTTAGATGCTGAAACTGAGAATCCAGCCCTGTATCTGCGACACAACTGAAGTGATTTGTCTGTACACATTAGAATATAGATGACTGCAACTTCACTTTTGAACAGTTTGTTTAATTGCAGTTTTAATTGTGAGCTTTATTCCATCTGTCTCAATGTTCATGTTGGATTTTTTCACTTCCGATTTTAGTTAAAAATATTGTGGTCCAGAAATTTTAGAGCAGAATACAGATTCTCAAGAAGTTCAAGGTAATGGTTACATCCCCTTCCCCATTTGTCCTTCATAAAAAGCCTGTGGGGAATATGGAGGCAGCCCTCTTCTCAAAGCCAGAAATGATTTCCCCAAATTTCCCAATCTTCTCAAAGAGCGTGAAAGTAAAATCACTCCAAAGCTGGAGGGATAATGGATATATGCAAACATCTGTCAGAAAATAATCAATGCCACTCCTGTCATTGCTCCTCTGAATATTTCAATTTTTGTCCTCTAAATGTTTGGCCCAGAGAAGGCATGTCCTCGTCATAACTTCAAACACAGAATCTGTTTGTTTTCCAGAAACTTATGGAACTTTGAGGAAAATCGACGGCAACAGGGTGGCTAAGATGGCTGCCAAGGGTCTGTGAGATGACCTTTGAAGCTTTAACTCAAGCTTCTGGGAAGTTCCAAATTCTATCACCCTGGGTGGGCACCTCCTCTCGAAAGGGACATGGTCAGACAGCACCCCTCTGTGGAATTCACACCTGCCATTGTTCACGGTTTCCTCCAAACTCAAAATCAATGGACTTTCAGACTTCACTTCAAGTTTGAAATGTAGCAAAAAAGAACTGCAGGAAACCAGTTAACTACAAGTGGACGTGATGAGCCATTATCTATCTCCATTGTATAGGAATGACTTTCAGCCTTTAATTCATTCTGCCTGAACAATAGGAGTTGATCATGTGACTGGCTTCTGACACTAAAACTTATTTTTATCCCAAGACCCAAAGACCCTGGGCAGTCTGCAAAGAGCACAGCTACAAAAAATCAGCTGCAGACGAAGGCAATAACCCAAAGCCTTTTTTAAATTGGAAGCTGCTCCATCTTGAAGATCCTCTCAGCCTGATTCCTTAAACCAAGTTCAACTGAAAAGAAATTTGACTTCCTGATACAAAAGCCACAAATGCTTAACTCCATGACCTTCCGATCATTCAAACCTCGAGAGAATCCTGCAATAATCCTGATGTCCAACTCCAGCTATTTGAACCCATCTAAACTACAATTCAAGGGTGGAGAGAAGACTCCTTTCTTTAATGGGCCCGCAATGACCATGGCCTTCTAAGATGCGCTAAACACGTGAAATATGGTTTACAACTTGTACAAGTATACTATTTTCTCAAGCAATACTTTTTTCTCAAGTGATTGCATGCTGAGAGATTGATGCAACATTTAGACTTTTGGTGTGAATACATTTAAACCTTATTTAAACCCATGGAAACTTGCTGCTTTCATTTAAATTGACCACATATTTCAGACTGGGGAGGTGAGAATGGGTCGTTAAGAAATACACACACATTCCTTTTCAAAACTGCACTGTTTTGCACTAACCGGGCAGTTAGGAAAGGGGTACACGGGTTTCAGTTTGCACCGAACCCTTTTCATAACTTTAAGTTCGAATTCATAGCCCCAGATACTCTTCCTCGTAACAGCCTCACTTTTGAGATCTAGATTCATTGCAATTTCTTCCGCTCAACTTATTCTGACCCGTAACTTCCAATAATTCCTTCCTTCTACAATATGAATCCCTTTGAAATCCCAGCTTGGTGTCAGAAAATCACTTATCTTTGATTTATCTCAGCTTGTCTTTTAATCGTCTCAAATTTGATGATGCCATATACGGTGGAATTCAGTCTTTCACCGAAGGCTCACGTTCTAAAGAAACATGATTGGGAAACAGATACTTGGACCCTTAGCAACTGGACACCCTGGCTCTAATCATCTTTTAGATGTTTAAAGCACATACAGATTACATAACTGTTGTTTCAGCTGCAGACTTGATTTCCTTTTGGACAATCAAATATAACTTGCCTGGTGACTGTGTGGAGAGAAGTAAGGCATTGAACACAAGGTGTTTTTTTCCTTTTCTTCTACCCCAGTCCTTGCTAAGATATTTGACTCCTTAATACATTGCTGGAGAAGGCAAATTGGCAAAGATAATGGATGTGATTCTTCCATTTGCAGACTTAAGTGCTCCCCGGGCGGGAAAACCAAAGTGCTTCCCATTGGCGCTAGGAGGACATCGCAGGTGGGACTCACCGACCTTTACTTTTTAAAATATGCACATCGGGCAGCACAGTAAATAATCCGTCTTCACCGATAAGGGCACCCCGGTCCACCATTCCCAGACAGGTAACAACAGAAATGGTGACCCCTGTTGACAAGGGAGCACCCCATCCCCTCAGCTAATAATAATAACCTTTATTGTCACAAGTAGGCTTACATTAACACTGCAATGAAGTTACTGTGAAAATCCCCGAGTCGCCACATTCCGGCGCATGTTCGGGTTCACAGAGGGAGAATTCAGAATATCCAAATTACCTAACAGCATGCCTTTCGGGACTGGTGGGAGGAAACCGGAGCACCCGGAGGAAACCCACGCAATTACGGGGAGAATGTGCAGACTCCACACAGACAGTGATCCAAGCCAGGAATCGAACCTGGGACCCTGGCGCTGCGAAGTAACAGTGCGTTACTGCGCTAAGAAGGGTATCCTCGCCATTAAAATAATGGGTTTCTGCGCAGGCATGAGGGCGACCCGACACCCACATTTACTCTCTCCCCCCCCCCCTCCCCCCCCCGGCCACTCAATTCAGGCCATGTCCCAACAGGCATCCTGGAACCCCGACACTGACACCCTGACACTGCCACCCTGGCCTGGTGCATTGGACCCCGAGGCAAGCCCATGTACCCCCCTGCCACTGTCAGGCTGTACTGTGAGAATTCCCCAAGGGACCTGGCTGTTGGGTGGGCTTGGACTGGGGGCAATTTGTTGACCTGATAACCCCCCCCCCCCCCCCCCCCTCCCCATCTCCCAGATTGGGCCTTGTGCCTAGACTACCCCCTTCCAGCCCTGGAAAACCTGAAGATCACTCTTGGAATGGAGATTTCAGGCAGCTCTCTCATGAAAATCTTCATTACAGTCAGTGTGCTGTGAAAGCTTTGAAGTGGCCTGGTCACTTTAATCTCCATGTTCCCTGGGCACCTGGAAAGCTTCCAAATCACAGCAGCACTCCATTCTGCAGAAGGGTTTTATCCTTCTCTCTCTCAGAAGCTGCAAGAGTGAGAAAAACCCTTAAACTAAGAGGGGATGTCAGTTTCATGGGGGGGGGGGGATTCCCTTTTGTAGCTTGCATGCGCTACAGGTGTAGCCTGGTCACGTTGAACTCTCTGCTTGACAGCTGCAGGGCACATCAGTTCATTACAAGGCAGGAGGCCTCAAGAACTTTTGCCTTCTCCACAGCTGACCACTCAGCCACATGCTTTTAACACTGCATTGTTTCAAGACTCTGAGCCTTCCGAGAAAGTTCAAAACCCATTGAAAATTTTTGTTTTTATTCAATTTCACAGTCCAGTGCCTTTGACTAGCCTTTGATTGACAGCTGAATGGTTTTAACACTGCAGGCAGTAGTTTTCCTTAACAATCTGCTTCTCAAGTGTCCAAGGATCTGCAGGTTAGGTGGGATTACAGAGTTATGGGGATAAAATGAGGGCGTGGGCCGAGGTAGAGTGCTCTTCACAAGAGTTGGTGCAGAATTGGTGCAGACTCAATGGGCCGACAGGCCTCCTTCTGCACTGTTGGGACATGATACTTGGACACCAAGGGGCAAGTTGGAATGTGGGAGGAAACTGGAGCACCCGGACGAAACCCACGCAGACACAGGAGAAAGTGCAACCTCCACACAGAGAGTCAGCCAAGACCAGAATCAAACCCAAGTCCCTGGCACTCTGAGGCAGCAGTGCTAACCACTGTTCCACCATGCCGCTCCACTGTGCCATCAAACCGTCCGGTTTAGAGATTTGGGTTCCAGGCCCATGTTGAAAGGTGAGGCTCTAGGCTGCTAGCAGAAAGATACAACTCTGCTAGCAGCCTAGAGCCTCTGCACTCCGGCGCAGGCAATTGGCGGTATTGGCTTGTCTTCTCTCAAAAGAGGCAATTGCAGCTTATCGTCGGTGATTGTGACAAATTCCCAACTGTGGACATATTGGTGGAACATTTAACTCCATAGATGATAGCCTCCTTTTCGATTTTGGTGCAATTTTGCTTGGCTTCTGATAGGTCCTCGAGACAAAGGCAATTGGTCATCCCGATCCATCCTCCACTTTATGGGATAGAATGGCCCCAATCCCATATGGCGAGGCATTGCATGTGAGTACAATTGGCTTCCCTGGGTTGAAATGAACTAAAAGATTTGAAGATTGGGAAGTTTCTTCTTGATGCTCTCCCATTATCACAGTTGTCATTTCCTTAGTAACTAGTGAAGTGATGCCAAGGTCGTGGACAGGTTTGGAATGAATCTGCCACAATTGTTCACTATTCCCAGGATACATTTCAGCTTGGCTACATTTCGGAGTGCTGGAATGTCTCCTTTGGCTTTGACTTTTTCTTCAAGTGGGTGTAGACTTGTGGCATCCACTGGGAAACTCAAGTATGTTACTTCTGTAACCTGGATGGTACATTTCTCATGTTTAAGGTGGACACATGCATCTCTGAACCTCTTTAATACCTCTTCAAATTTCGACATGTGCTCTTCGTGTGATTCCAGTGACTAAAGCATTGTCTAGGTGGACCATCACTTTTTGCAGTGCTTGAAGGAGGCTTTCATGGAACACTGGAAGCCAAGAAAATGCTGAAATGTAGCCTTGTGTACTCAAATAGGTCCTTAAGTGTATTGATCTTGTCAAAAGTTTGGGTCTCCATCTAACTCCAACTGCAGGTACATGCGACTGAAATCCAGCTTAGAGTAGGTGATGCCTCCTACCAACATGGCGTAGCAGTCCTCGATTTGGGAGCTTGGCTACCTATCCACCTGGGCAGCCTGGTTGTGAGGGAGCTTATAGCCTCCACATATTCTTATGGATCAGTCTGGCTTCAGCACAGGGACTATGGGGTCTTCCCACTCATAAAATGACACAAGTTTAATTATTCATAGTTCCTCAACTCACTTTAGCTCAGCTTCGACTTCTTAATGCAGGGTGAAAGGAACAGGTCTGGCCTAAAAAACATAGGTGTCATTTTGGATCGACATGAATTTTGGCCTTAATGCCCTTGATCTGACCTAACTTATTACAGAACACAACATCATATCTTCAAAGGACATCTTGAAAATGACTGTTTGCGGCTTTGAAGATTTCCAGCCAATTTAGTTCAATTCTCTGCAACCAGTCCCTTCCCATCAACTTGGTCTGTGCCCATCTCTAACAATCAAAGGCAGCTTGTTCTTTATAAGATACTGGTGCGTTCCTTGACCGATGTAACGTACTGGTTAAACGTTTATGAATCGGGAGCCTCCGGGTTGTAGGCATGAGACCCATAAACTATGAAAAATAGTACCTTTTGCTTGTTCTCCCCTGCTATCTCATTTGCTGTGAAGAAATAGCGGAGTCATTTGATGTACTGGCTCCAGTCTTCGGCCCTTTCGTCAAAAGGTTTTAACTTTCCAATCATTGGCAGCTTACTAAGTTTTTGAGTGCTGTCGAAGGTTTCTGATTCTGGTCTGTCTTTGGATGTTTCTCCCATCCCCCTTCAAATACCCAACTGCTAAAGACTAACGATCAGATTGTTTACCTCATCACCAACATGGTGGCTCGAGACAATACACAGGAGACTTCCAGTAACACCAAAAAGGTCTTTATTAAAAGTCGGCAAAGGCAACTATATACAGGCACACATCAATGATGGTTAGGTCTTGACTCTTTAGCTCCATGGTTCAAAGTGCCCAGGCCCCTGCTCCCAGGGCTCTGCGCTTTCTCTCTAATGGTTGGGCTTCACGTATTTCCGTGTTATTGGTTCCGAGTCAGTCACGTGTACTGCAAAACCCGCCCCTTAAAAGGGCCATGCTGCCACAGTGAGGGATGTGGCAGTGCAGTAGTCAAACTAGAGACTTTTACTTCCTTTTTTTTAAGCTCAGTAATAATAAAATCAATTGTCACACATTCCGGAGACTTTCAATTTTGCTCTGGCAGAGTCGTTAAAAGTTGAAAATTTCCTGGGTTGCTTCGCCCAGTACCACCCTGAATTATTGCAGAAGATTTGAAAATTGCTTACAATTTTCAGATATCTTGTCAATGAATTTTTCATATTGTGGTGTGCATTTTCTTCGGTGACATCCGGAAAATGCTATGCAGTTAGAGACCGAAGGCCGTGTTTTCATTTTGGTATTTTAAGCATAATTTTAAATAAATCATATTTCATTATCCATGGCTAGACTTTTCTTATTTTCCCTACAAACCACTGCACTGTTAATAACAGCAAAGAAAATTGCCTTTTCCTTTTAAAGTCAATAAAAATTAGTTTTCTCTCTTGCACTGTTGATGCACAATCAATGGACACGAAACGTAGGTGAAGTCCGAAACGAAAGGCTTTAATTAGCAAGAAGTGAGCCTGGCAGCAGACGTACAGGAAATGACCTGGCTGCAGGGGAACACGGGTTCTTATATCCTGCCTCGTAGGCGGAGCTACCTTCCTCTTAGCCAATAGGGATAAGAAGCACACAATACCTTGGCCAATGGGCAGCGAGCCCTCTGCACCAATGGCAGCTCACACTCCCAGGCACCGTAATACCCCTAGTCATACTACCACAACTGTCTCCAGCATTCCTACTCTTAGATACGTTTGAGATGCTTTCTGAAGTAGCACGGAAGGGATATCTTTTATGCAAATTATGAATGATCGTAACAGGCAAGGACTTCACCACCAATTTATCCTTTCAACAAATCATGATAACTTGGCAAGACTGCATTTATTGTCCATCTGTGGCTGTTTACAGGTCAGAAAGAATCAACCAGCTCGTGTTGGTCTGAAGCCACATGTTGGCCAGTCGAAGTAGAGAATGACAGGTTCCATTTGCTGAAGGATATTCATGAACCAGTTGGATTTTTAATGAAAATCTGGAAGCTTTCATTTCTCCATTTTCTTCGTCCCCATCCAGAAATGATCAAAATTACAAAATTAAAATTTCACAATTTTCCATGGAGGTTTTCATTCACTACCTATGGGTTGTTAGCCTACTAATGCACTTTCCAGGCTAGAGTATCATCTACCTGAAGGAAGCCTCCAATTAAAGCCATTTCACTTGGCATTTGGTTTCCACCAATCCTCATCCAAGTGAGCAATGCCAAATGTGCAACAGTTTCACTGCTTAAGTAGTACACACAATATTGAAAACAACTCCTCCTCATAACTCACATGTCAAATGTTTGGTGCTGGAATTTCTTTCAGTATTCTTGTATTCTGATTCCATGCAACAGGTACTTTCTGTGGCCGAATTCAACCTTCTGTGGCCGAATTCAACCTTCTGTGGCCGAATTCAACTTTCTGTGACCAAATTCAATTGAGTGCATCATTATTCTCAAATTATTGAATAAAGCAGCAGAGTTTTTAGCATGACTCTGGAAAATGGCACCTTATTAATATAACAACTAATAAGATGTTGCCTTGTGAGTGATGCGGGTCACTTGATTTTATTATCATGCATGCACAAATTTGTATTGATGTGAAGCAAGTTTGCCATTACTATTCTTGTTTATGGTGAATTGGCTTTCAAGGCCTGGACTCACACTGAAATGCGATGATACGGTGGCACAATGGTTAACACTGCTGCCTCACAATGCCAGGGACCCAGGTGCGATTCTGTCCTTGGGTGACTGTCTGTGTGGAGTTTGCATGTTCTCCCCGTCTCTGCATGAGATTCCTCCGTTTTCCTCCCACAGTTCAAAGAAGTGCAGGTTAGGTGGATTGGCCATGATAAATTTCCCCTTAGTGTCCAAAGGTTAGGTGGGATTACGGGAATAGGGCAGGGGATAGGGAAGGCTATTGGGCCTAAGTAAGGTTTTCTTTCGAAGGGTCGGTGCAGACCCGATAAGCCGAACGACCTCCTTCTGCACTGTGGGGATTCTATGGATTCTATATTGTGGCCCTTAACTTCCTCAAAGTGGCAATCAACGGTAAATTGCCACACCATCGTGTCTTAGCTTCACTTAAATTGTAAACCGCCTGTCTCGTCCAACCTTTCTGTATCAGGCCAGGTGAGACTGAAGCAGCGAAGCTTGCCCACAGGCCCAGCAGCAAAATGCAAAAGGAGCAGAGCACTGGAGAACACACACCCTTTTTACGACACTAGCTGCCATAAAGTAGGTAGGTTTAAATGCCCTGAAAATAACAGGACAGGGGGAGGTAAGGTTCTAAATAAAGTGAATGGGATGTGGGGATGGAGTTTGGACTTGGGTGTGGGAAATTCCGGACATGGAGGAGGTATTGTTCGGGGCAGGTGGAGCGGTGGGTCAGTTGGGGAGGTGGGGTAGGGGGCAGGAGGGTGCCGCCAGGTCAGGAGGGTATTGGATCGGGGGGGGTGGGGGGAAGGTCAGGTCAGAAGGGGTGGTCAGGCCATTGTAGGATCAGGCCTGGTCGCATCTGGTCTGGGGGGGCCGCTGGGGAATCCTGTGTGGGTGGGAGTAGAGAACGCCATTGGCAGTTGGGGTGCTTGGGGGGGATCCCCTAGGGGAGGGGGGGGGGGGGCTAGTTGGGGGCTGTGGGAGGTGTCCTGTGCCGGGCTTGGTCTGGGTCTTCAAAACAGTTTCTCTGAAGTTAGAAGTGTTTTTATTTTATTTTCATGCTTTCGGAATAAATATGAGTGTAAAAATGGCAGAACCATGCGAAGTCATGGTGTGAAGATGCCGGCGTTGGACTGGGGTGAGCACAGTAAGAAATCTTACAACACCAGGTTAAAGTCCATCAGGTTTGTTTCGAATAACTAGCTTTTGGAGCGCTGCTCCTCACTCACTTGAGAAAGGAGCAGTGCTCCAAAAGCTAGTGATTCAAAACAAACCTGTTGGAATTACATCTGAAGTTAGTGATTGAAATCGCTTTGCCGGATGTTCCCAGCCCAGCATAATTGTCCAAGTGAAGTTAGCCCTTCCGGACAAATGTCAGGTAAACCCTTACCTGGGAACCTCCAAGAGGGATTTGCCAGCACATCTTTGTCCAGGGGAGCCAGGAGGTTATGCCAATTTAAGAACAAAGGTGGGTAAAGGGCTTTGAGGTGCAGGTTAACCATGATCAGATCAAATGGTGGAACAGGCTCAAGAAGTTGAATGGCCTATTCCTGTTTCTATTATTGTATCTATTTCTTGGATAAACTAGAAACAACTACAAACAATAAATCTCAGTGCATAACCTAAGTGAGTGAACATGATCCTATTGAAAGTGAGGCACTTCAATGGCAGAGTACACTAATCTGACAAATGTGGAGATAGTTTTTGAGTTTACACTGCTGAAATTTTCAACACATATTTCTGATAGGGATGGTATCATGTCAGCAACAGGAACTTGGAAAATTATTGCTAAAATGCCATTGTGACATGAAAGAATACAAACATATTTTAGATGATGTAACATCATCTTTCTGAGCATAATAGCTGATCTATTCTTGTTCGGTGCAGATTTTCTGCACCAAGGAGATAAGGAAAAGGATAAGGATGAGGTTTGAGTTAAAAGGCCGTTTTCCGTGAAGGAGATGGGAAGGCCAAGTCAGGAAACTTGCCGACTTAGCGGACGTGTCTCCTTTTAATAGGACTCTGTCCACCATTTTGTTCTGGGAAAGTGGCGGCAGTTTGGAGTTAGACTTGTCCCCTGGAAACAGGCCCAGTGAAGCAACAAAGGTGATGGAAAGCTAGGCGGGCAGACAGGAATGCCTGCCACTGTTTACTGGGCCATCAGCTCAGGCTATTAAACCCTCACCCCTCACATCCCCCTCACCCACACCCACTTCATATGACTGCCTCATTACCTCCATGCCCCTTCATACCTGCATGCTCCCTCCATTCTTCTACATACCTCCATTCCCCCATTCCCTCCAAGCCCCCTCACGTCCCCCAAGCTCCCATTTAGCTTCAATAACCACTCACCCAGTATCCACTCTGTACAGTCTTCAGGTGTCATGTAATCGCAATGGAGATTCTTTGAAATAAACATGAAAAAATACACCTTGAATGCTCTGAGAGAACTATCACTCAAAAGATATTCATGCTGAAACACAACCTTTCAACCCAAATAAAAAACCAAAATGCCCTCCAGTGGCCATTCAATTGTAAAATAGAAACAAACAGCTATTCATGACTACACAAAAGATAGCTCATCCTTGCACAAAATCTTAAAACTGTCAATAACATGGTGAACACAGGCCCCGGCTGAGGCATGTGTTTCAGTAGGTTTTGAAATTTTGATCAGCATTCATAATGGACACAGCTATCGAAACAAAGCCTTTTACCTGCAAACAACGAAGCCGACAGAAATTTAAAATAAACAGGGTGGCTAGTTTTTTTTCTGAACTACATCAGATGGTTTGTCAATTTCAGCAGCTCGGGACCTGCTTACTTACTTTTCTCAAAGTGAAAACTATGGACCGTTTTATTTTTTCAAATTTAGAGCGCTGTCGACATTTGACGAATTCCAGGAACAGGCAGCTGTTAAGTTTCAGTTTCCCACTACCTCCCCAATCTCTCTTCATTCTTTTCTCCTGCATGCAGCCCTGTGGCAGCGTGAGCGCGAGCAGATCAGAGAGGAGGTGGAGGCTGCAGCAGAGGAGCGGGCTTCAGAGGGGCAGGTAGCAGCCACTCAGGCTGGAGAGCTGGCCACCTAACAGAATGAGGAGTAGGAGGAGGTGCCAAGGAGGCGCCGGATGAAACCACGCGTCTACGGCGACCACATGTCCTTTGAGGACCTTCCGGACCTGGCATGCAGGAAGAGACTGTGGATTAGCAGAGAAACAGTGAGACACACCTGCCACATCTGGCACTGTATGGGGATGGGGGACGATACCTGCTACTGGTGACCGTCAAGGTGACGGTGGCCCTCCACTTCTAAGCGATGGAGCCTTTCTAGTCCCGTCCGGCATCTCCCAGACATTGGCGCACAAGTGCATCCTGTGTGCCATCACAGACCACAGACTGTGCCCTTGTGGACCGGTACCAAGATACCCTGGGTATATCCAGTACCCAGTGGACCGTGCCCAAGAGGATGCCCAGGAAGCAGGGTTCACTGCAGGGTTCGCTGCCATCGCCGAGATGTCCCAGGTCCAGGGGGTAATTGATGGGATGCATGTCGCCCTGCGGCCACTGGCGGGTGACATGCTGCGATCAACTAACCAGAAGGGGTACCACTCCATGAATGTTCAGGTGGTCTGTGACCACCAGTTGAGGATCCTGCATGTCTGCGTCTGGTGTACATGACTCCTTCATACTGGCACAATCTGTGATCCCCAACATGTTCGAGGAACACACACACACACACCCCCCTCCCCCCCACCCTCCCCGGCTGCAGGGCTGGTTGCTGGGCAACAGGGTTTACCCGTTGTGGTCGTGTCTGATGACGCCTATACGGAGGCCACAGACCGACGCGAAGCTATGATACCCATTGTGCAACCAGGGGTGTGGTCAAGAGGTGCTTCGGGGTCCTGCAGATGTGCTTCAGGTGCTTGGACCGCTCTGGAGGTGCCCTCCAGTACGAGGCCAGGAGGGTCGGCCACTTGTGGTGGTCTGCTGTGTCCTCCACAATATAGCCCAGCAGAGGGGCGATGTGCTGCAAGAGGATGAGGAGCTAGGGCATGTCTCATCAGATGAGGGTGATGAGGGGGAGGGGGACAATGAGCGGGACATGGGGGCTGGCCAGGCACGAGACGCCGCACAATGGAACCACCAGGGATAGTGCGCACGGGACCACATTAATCGAGATCGAGACACGTTTCACCAACGAGGGGGAGGGGGGTTGCTGGGCAGGGGCACGGACACCACAGTACCACACCCGTTCACCACCAGACATCCTCACCTCCCACACCACCGAACACCCTCACCTCCCATACCACCAAACACCCTCACCTCCCACACCACCGAACACCCTCATCTCGCATACCACCGACCACCCTCACCTCCCACGCCACCTACCACCCTCACCTCCCACACCACAAAACCACCCGCATGCACACCCCCCTCCGTTATACACACCTTCGGCACTAGGTTGGCAGTGACAGCGGGTCTGGTCCATGGGATGGAGGATGATGACAGCCTCCTCTGCAATGAGCTCTGTGCTCCACATCGTTAGACAATGTCTGACTCATGCCCACAGTAACATGTGCCAACTGAGTGTGTCCTGTGTGCGAGTTGGCCAGTCCATCACATGGCCCTGTCGAATCGCTGGGGACGGAGTGATGGGGACGGTCAGGGGAGGGTTTGGGGTGACACAGTCCACCCACTGGGCCCGGCTGTTCTTCGGACACCCCGGGTTGTGTGGTGCCAACATGTCCTTCCTGCTGCCCACCAGATGCACCAGGGATTGGAGGGGGGAGTCTGAGGTATTGCGGGGTTCCAGGAACTCCCCTGCAGGAGTCACCGGCACGGGCCCCAGCACCTCCTCCTCCCTCGGGATGCCCGGTGGCCCCAAGGCTTCTCCATGGGTTGGGGGTGCGAGCGGAACCATCCCCCGAGACCCACCTGCCACTGGCGCTGCCAGACCTGGGTGCCCACTCTGACATCGACCAGGGTCTGAACGTTAGTGGCCATGGAGCATAAGGATTGTGCCACCTCTCTCTGGGACTGTGCGATGCCAGCCAGCACTTGGGAAATGCCGCCGATGCTCTCAGCCCTGGCCTGCTGTGACTGGGCCATCACCTGGGCAATGCCGCCGATGCTCTCAGCCATGGCCTGCTGTGACTGGGCCATCACCTGGGCAATGCCGCCAATGCTTTCAGTAATGGCCTGCTGTGACTCGGCTACACTGAGGAGCGCCGCTGCAATCTTCAACTGGCTCTGGCACATGGCTGTCTGTGAGAGGGCAGCTCTATCCTGGGCCACGGCCCCACCTGTACAGAATGCCCCAGGCCAAGCACACGCTGACCCATGTCTGACACCATCCGTGCTGTGTTGGCCTGGGTGGCACGCATGACCGGCACCACTCCCTGCTCCTGCACATGGATGGACCCCTCCGCCTGCGTCTGCAGATGCTGGAAGCCGTCCGTCATCTCCTTCTCTAGTCCCTGGGTATCTGACTGCACCGCACTATGGGTGGGACTGGATGTTCCAAGAGCCCGGGACCCGTCTGTGCAGCAGCTGGTTGCTGGGGCCGGACTGCTCTCCGACCGTCCGACACCTCGACTGCTTCTACCTCCACCTGCTGTACCGGAACGGCTGTGTGGTGCGCACCAGTGAGTATCTCAGAAGCCCCTTCACTAATTTGCCCAACCAAGGTAATAGTCTCTGGTGGACTGCAACGGAAAATCTGTGTCCTCCTCTGACCCGAACTCGGTGGTGTCCTGGGTCGTCTCGGGCAGAGGGCTGTTGTTCCGGTTGCTCTTCCCGCTGGTGCTCATCTGTCTGGGGGGCACCGGCTCTGGCACTGGCTGGGGGTGGGGATCCTGGATGGGCCGGGACCATCCCGGGCTTGTCCTGTAAGACACAAGATGGCATGTATGGTTAGACAGCGAGATGGAGGTGAGGTGGTGAGAGCTGGGGTGAGGAGGGTTAGGATGTGGGGTGAGGGGGGTTGGGGTGGGCACGTATTTGTCGTGGCAACCTGCAACCAGGCAGGGGGGGTCTAATTTTGTGGTGTGCCGCCGGCCTCCACATTGACGAGCTCCGTCTCCTCCGGCCCGCCGACAATGTTTAGTGCCCCTCTGCAAGGGGACGCAGGTCTGGTGGTCCCTCTCCAGTCTTCTCCCGCTCCCGCCGTTGTGCGTGGCCTTGTACTTGGGGGGCAAACACAAGCAGCAAAAGTGTTAGATGGCCTGGCGCATGCAGCTCAGGGATTGGGTATATTATGGCATCAATGGACAGGGCACCCGGCCATTGCGGCCATCATGGGTGCAGCCATGTGGGGCAGGGTGGGGTCTGGCCATCTCCCTGGGGTGGGGGGGGGTCACATGTATGTGGGGGATAGGGGGGTTAATGCCGGGGCACAGCAGCGAGTACTCATCCTGGCCGCCCTGAGAAGGATGTGCAGTTTCTTCCTGCACTGGTCTCCAGTCCGGGTCACCACCCCGACGGCGCTGACAGCGCTCCCACCTCTGCCCAGGCACGGCGAATGATGGCGCCTGATGACCTCTGTCCCGGTCCGGGGTTCAGCACAAGGCTCCTCCCCGCCACGGTGTAAGGAGGATCCCCCGTTCAGCGTCCCGGAAGCGCGGCGCTGCCCTCCTTGCGGCCATGTTGACTGTGATGCTTGTGTGTGGGAGGGGGGAGAATGCATTATGTTCAGCCGCGGCATCGTGTCAATCACGGAATCGGCAAATCGGCCGGCAGTCCGTCAACAGCATGTTGAGTTTTCCTATACATCCATGCTAACCCCTTGGAAGTGGTCGAATCGCTGCATCTGTGGAACTGATCACGCCGTCGTGAAACTCCACCGTTTTCACGACAACGTCAACACTTAGTCTCAAAATGGAGAATTCAGCCCAGGCTCTTTCTAGAATCAATCCTTTCTGATTTGTGATGAAATCATATCTCCCAGTGCAGTGGGGTGGCACGGTAGCACAGTGGTTAGCATTGTTGCTTCACAGCTCCAGGGTCCCAGGTCCGATTCCTGGCTTGGGTCACTGTCTGTGTGGAGTCTGCATGTTCTCCCCATGTCTGCCCTGGCTTCCTTTGGGTGCTCTGGTTTCCTCTCACAGTCCAAAGATGTGGATAGGTTGATTGGCTATGGAAAATTGTCCTTAGTGTCCAAAAAAGTTAGGTACGGTTACTTGGTTATGGGGATGTGGTGGGCTTAAGTGGGGTGCTCTTTTCAAGGACTGGTGCAGACTCGATGGGCCAAATGGCCTTCTTCTGCACTGTAAATTCTATGATTCTAACAGGCCAAATGACTGCATTTTCAAGTTTTCATTCCTTTGACATCCCAAATATTAAAAGTCAATTTCAGAATAATTGGTTATCGGTATCTCAAGGGACATCTTAATCTTAAATAGGTGCATCCGAAATGACTTTTAAGCTTGTAGACTTATCTATTTCATCTGATTTTTTAAAAAGAAGGGTTTTAGCCAACAAAGACTTCAAAACCCTCTTTCAGAAATTTCAACCTGGGTGGGTGTGCTGTTAATGAAACATCGCTTGAAATAAACTTGTTTGATCAGATCAGACACCTTAAAGGGTTTTGTCTTTTGAAGCTTCAGGCTTAAAATAATAGAATCTTCACACAATGGGCTAGTCAAAATACAGCAGTGAAAATGGAAACTTATTCCCTTGCCATTTAATATTCTCTGGAAACTTAGAGCCCATCATGGCAAATAATAGAGGAAATAATAGTAGGTGTCTCATGTACAGACATTAATTTCTATGAGTTTTATACTTCATTCCAATTTAAACCTCCCTCTGGGATTTTTGCTTAAAATGGATCTCAAATAATTTAAGTCAAATCATGGATGCCTTAAAGAACATTACTCATTTGCAGTTCAAAGTTGATGTGCTGCAGATCAATTGCAGCCAAGGATGTTAATTTCATACAACTCTTGCATCTTCCTCTTTGTGTGGATACTTTACCTGTCACAGGAAACTCATTCAGACTGTGAGTGGCTACAGTCCCAACCTTGTTCTAAAATGCAGAATATGTCAAAAGAAAGTAAAGTAATATGGGCGGTTACAAAAAGATGTATGATAACTGTTATTCATGATAATAAACAGTCTTTGGGAAACAGAATGCACTGGAAATGACTTTATATATTTTGTAGACTGGCTGAATGTTGGTGAGCACGAGCAAACTGTCAAATTGACAATTTGGTTGCAAAGTGAAAAATGACATGAAATCCTCTACATAAAATATTTTAAAGTTCCTATTTAACAAAGGATGTCAAAGAATCATCATTACCATTTATGTGCATCTGGGACAGCATGTAGAAAAGATTGTACCATGTAATATATGGAAACGTAATTGTGTTTGAATGTATTGCAGTGTAATTAGCTTAATGTGGGCTTTGCTTGATACAATTACAATATATCAATGGCAGACAATTATATAATTTTCAGGCTTCATGATTAGCTGCGAAAAGGACTTATTCACTGCTCTGTACTCCATACTATTCAATGGGCACGATGTGGCTCGGGAGAGAGATGTGGGCCGGAATTCTCCGGCCATTCGCTGGCGGCAGGATTCCCTGTCCCGCTGGCAGCACACCCCTGCCATTAGATTCCCAATGGCATGGGGTGGCTTCAATGGGAACTCCCATTGAGAATGATGGTAGAAGAAAACACAGCACCAGCGAATGATGTGCCTCCTCCTGTCGCCAAGAAACACGTGGCCTGGGAGGCCAGAGAATTCTGCCCATGGTCAATTCACAGAGAGGCCAGGAGATGCTCCAGGCAAAGTTTGCAAAGATCATGCAGCCAGTTCTCAATGTGCAAAGGGTTCAAGTAATAGCCAAAGTTAGTGAATGTATTCTCAGATGCCATCTCCCACCAGCTTCACCACTAACCTCCAAAAATCTTTTATGAATCACAATTCACACTGAGATCCATTGCTTCAACTGACCCTCATATCTCACAGCTTGGACAAACTGCAAACCACTCCACCACGACAACCATATCATCCAAACAATTCACATCACATTCACTGACACACTTCCATTTTTCTTGCAGAACAAAATGGTGCATAAATGGAGTAACCAGGAAGCTCAGTGACATATCCTTAACCCATGGAGGAGATGATGCTCATTCGAATGATTATTGCTGGGGCTATATTGTAGGGACTGGTTTAGCTCAGTGGGCTAGACAGGTGGTTTATAATGCAGAACAAGGCCAGCAGCGCAGGTTCAATTCCGTACCAGCTTACCTGAACAGGCGCCGGAATGTGGCGACTAGGGGCTTTTCACAGTAACTTCATACTTCTGACAATAAAGGGTTATTATGATTATTATGACAAACAGGGCTAAAACATAAAAGTTGATGGTATACTCATAATTAATCCTCCTCGCATCTCATTTCTTCCTCATCCCACAATTTCTTCTGATTTACAAACTACAGATGCTGATAAGGTAAGTAAAGTAAAGTCGCCTTAGTCCCAGATGACCATGGGCTGCTTTCCACTTTGAGGGGAAGAGCTGACTGGTGGTATTTTAAACTAAGGATCACCATACCTCAGGTGAGGGGCACGTGTTGAAACCACCACCAAAGGAAGGCGTCCACATCGGGTTGTAGGATAAACAGAAGATTTATTGAAGATTTCTTACAAAGCCTTTCTTCAAAGCTACTCCCCCGAGTGAGTGCCGGCCGGTTCTTAGCCGGCTGGCTTTATGCCGGAAGTCCTCGGAAGCTCTGCCCCTTTCAGCGGGGGAGCGCACAATCTCGGCCCCTGATATTCACATAGTATCCTTCATAACCTCGAGGCAACCAAAAGTCGCCCAGGTCAGTGAAGTACTTTTTGAGATATAGTCACTTCTCTAATGTCAGGATGCACAGCCATATGACCATTGCACAGAGTAAGTGCGCACAAAGAAAACCAATCAGGTAATTGGTTTTAATGGCATTGTTTTGAAGACATGTTTTGGCAGATCAGTGCATTTCTTCCACCAGTAGTGCTGTGGGATCTTTTACATTCGTCTGTGAAGCTGCATTTAATGTCTCTTAATGATTTAACATCAAAAGATGTTGGTGTGAAACATATCCCTTTCTTTTAATGTTACTGTTGCGGTATGAATGACCCCTTAACTCGGAGTACCCAATTTATAACGAAATTAACATGTCTTGTGAAACAGCTTTGTAAGGATAACAAAAGTAAGATATTAAGAATTAAAAAGAAAATGCCTCAAACTGGCCCGTATTTAAGGTCAAGATTATGCTCCTAAATGTGGCAGAAATACTTAGAATTTACTGTTTCAAATTTACTTTCCATTTCCAGAAGTTCTGATTGGGGCGGAATTGATTTTACAAAGCTTTTTTTATTTTTCTTGGGATGTGGTCATCGGCAGCAATTATTTTTCATCACTCACGAGAAGATGGCAACAGGCTTTCTTCTTGAACTGTTGAGGTCCATGGTGTTTGTTATGGAGGTTCTGAATACTGACTCAGTGACATCGATGGATACAATTGTTAAGGACACTATTTTATTCAACATGTAGCAAGCAGTATTGAATTTATCCAGATCACACTGTACCATGCAACATATAATTATCACATATTTTAAAAACCGCCTCTGGCTGGAAGAATCAACAAAATAAATATAGTTTCCTTCTTGTTTTATATAAACCTGACCTTTATATAAGCATGAGAAATGAAGTGTCTTATGACAACAATACTCTCGACTGTACAATGGAACTGCTAAGCTAGCACAATTTTAACAATAACAAAGTGTTTTTGAGCTATTGTTATGACAGGAGGGTGAGATAACTAAAACAAGGGGGAATAATTACCCCATTTTGAGCAATGCAGATCCCTTAATTTCCTCACTGAGAGCTAGTTATCCATAGAATCAATTTAATCCCTACAATGCAGAAAGAGGTCATTTGGCCCATCAAATCTGCACCGACCATCCGAAAGGGCACTCTACCCTGGCCTATCCCCATAACACTACACATTGATCACAGCCAATCAATCTAACCTTCACATCTTTGGATACTAAGGGACAATTTAGAATGGCCAATCCACTTAACCTGCACATCTTTGGACTGTGGGAGGAAACCAGAGCACCCGGAGGAAATCCACACAGACACGGGGAGAACATGCAAACTCCACACAATCACCCAAGGCCAGAATCGAAACCAGGTCCCTGACTCTGTGAGGAGTTCCACAGCAGTGATCGCTCCAACTGATATTGTAATTATTGTGTTCGGAGGGGCTCAATCGATCTTCAACATAATATTGGAAAAAATTGGTGGACAGTAGGTCACTGTAAATAAGATAAGATCTACAAGATTATATATGTTAAAGTTTAACAAGTCCTAAAACACAACACAATTATTCATACATTTCTCTGAATCTTAGGAACTTTCAAATGTGGCGATGAGCTCTCGGCTGACAAATGAAAATTACTTGCAGACAGAACTGCACTGACAACGTGCCCTGAATCCAACATCACAATAACTTTTTATCAATTTCTATGCTGATCAAGATGAAGGATATTGGTGCTGGGGAATCAGATTCATTACCTTGCAAGCATACAGGTTCAGCATAAAGCACTCTGAGACATAAAGAGCCCGACTTTGCTTTAAAAATAATGATGAGGCTTTTGGTGCTCGCCATTATTCATGCTCAAATGATCCTGCAATTTCACTCAAGGCACTTTTGAAAGTTTAAATGCTAATATCCAAAAGTTGCTGTCTAAGTTGCACTGTTCCATTACTAACTTTGTGGAAACAGCACCTTGCTGTATTTGGTAGATACAACTAAACTCATCACAGAAAGTTAAGTCTTCTCATTTAAGTTGTTGGGGAGGTGAGGGACACGGAGGATGTGAGGCAGATGAAGCAAAATGCGAAAAAGGTTCGAACCTTCTCCTCTTAAGTCCACTTCAGTCTTTCGATCGAACACTCACATCACCATCAGCCTTTACGAAAAGCAGTCTCGTGGGAAAAAAAAGTAAAGGATATGGTCCTTTGTGTGACTGCTGTGTTTACAGTTTGATCAGAATTACAGAACATGCAGACTAACTTAAAAGGTTGTGGACAATCTGAAATTTGGAGTCCTTGCCTTCATTCATAGGATAGAGTTCATACTTGTCTGAAAAATGGTCTTGATTTTACAACAGGATAATATTTCTTTGCTCACCTGACAGCAGGTAGATGGATCTGACTGTGTCTCCCAAAGAGACATAGGGGTACAACCTAAGCTAGTGTTGGAAGTAAAGTGGCATGCCACATGGACATGTTCTGTTTTGGAGTGCCAGAGTGAAATTCACCCTTGTTTTTCATACAAGGTTAATTCTTCAGGAAACATGGCCGGGATTCTCCCCTACCCGGTGGGGCGGGGGGGTCCCGGTGTACCGGAGTGGCGAGAACAACTCCAGCGTCGGGCCTCCCCAAAGGTGCGGAATTCTCCGCACCTTTAGGGGCTAGGCCCGCGCCGGAATGGTTGGCGCCCCGCCGACCGGTGCTAACGGCCTTTGGCGCCTCGCCAGCCGGCGCGAACGGCTGGCCGAAAGGCCTTCGCCGGCCGGCGTGAGTCCGCGCATGCGCCATGGTGGAAGCTGTGGCGGCGGCGGAAGAAAAAGAATGCCCCAATGGCACAGGCCCGCCGGCCGATCGTGGGCCCCGATCACGGGCCAGGCCACCGTGGGGGCACCCCCGGGGTCAGATCGCCCCACACACCCCCCAGGATCCCGGGGCCCGCTCGCGCCGCCTGATCCCGCTGCACCAGAGGTGCTCTGATTCCCGCCGGTGGGATTGGCCTGACAGCGGCGGGACTTCGGCCCATTGCGGGCCGGAGATTCGCCACGGGGGGGCCCGCCGACCAGCGCGGCGTGATTCCCGGCGGGGGCGGGATTTACGCCGGCCCCGGGCGATTCTCTGACCTTGCGGGAGGTCGGAGAATACCGCCCCTTGTGTGATTTGAGATATTCGAGAAGAGAGTAAAATGGGAAAAAAACTGCACGGGTCACCCATTTGCAAAATATTTCCTCGCACTTTATGTGCAATTAATTACTTTGGCCGGAATTCTCCGCTCCCACGCGGAATCGGGAAGGCCGTTGTGAACTCGGCTGAGTTTCACGACGGCCTCGGAGGCCGCTCCTCGCACCCTATTCACCCCCACCCAGGGGGCTAGGAGCAGCGCTCCGTATATCTTGGCCGCCGGGCCTTAACGCTTCCGTCAAGGCGGCGTGCCGAGAATGACACGACGGCGACGCCTAAGTGACGTCAGCCGCGCATGCGCAGGTTGGCCGGCTCCAACCCGTGCATGCGCAGTTGCCGTCTTACCAGCCGCAAGACGTGGCGGCTTGATCTTGCGGGGCGGCAAAGGGGAAAGAGTGCGTCGCTTGGAGACGCCGGCCCGACGATCGGTGGGCACCGATCACGGGCCAGTCCCCTCCCGAGCACGGCCGTGGTGCTCACTCCCCTCTCCGCCCCCCACAAGCCGCAAACGAGCATTTGGCGCCATGTTCACGACGGCAGCGACCAGGTGTGGTTGCCGCCATCGTGAACCGGTCGGGAATGTCAGGCCGCTCGGCCCATCTGGGCCGGAGAATCGCCAGTCGCTGTGAAAAACGGCGAGCGCCAATTCATCCGAGCGGTTGGTGGGAGAATCGCGGGGGTTGCCAGGGCGGCGTGTCGTGAGCCGCCCGGCCCTCCCGCAATTCTCCCACCCTGCGTGGGGAGCGGAGAATTCCGCCCTTTGGATTTGGTGACTGTATTACATGAATGTATCATTCATTTTGTGCATAGCAAGATCCCACACACACTAACTGAACAAATGACTGGATGCCTGGGGAAGAAATGTTAATCAGGATAATGAGTATTTATGGGCATTCCCTTTCTTCAATAAGTATCAATATTTCATCTTAGTTTGTGCATCCAATTTAGAGACATTCTTTAACATCTGACCCAAATAATCATAAGAAATTGGTTTGCTCCAGAAATGCACTGGGCAGCACAGTAGCGTAGTGGTTAGCACAATTGCTTCACAGCTCCAGTGTCCCAGGTTCGATTCCGGCTTTGGTCACTGTCAGTGCGAAGTCTGCACATTCTCCCCGTGTGTGCTCCGGTTTCCTCCGGGTGCTCCGGTTTCCTCCCACAGTCCAATGACATGCAGATTAGGTGGATTGGCCATGATAAATTGCCCTTCGTGTTCAAAAAGGTGAGGTAGAGTTACTGGGTTATGAGGTTCGGGGGGAGGCGTGAGCTTAAGCAGGGTGCTCTTTCCAAGAGCCGGTGCAGACTCGATGGGCCGAATGGCCTCCTTCCGCACTGTAATTCTATGATTCTAGGGCACATGCAGAAGTCTTTGCTTTTCAAATAATACATTAAGACCTAGGATATTAAGTCATTTGGCATTATATAATTATATCACTGAAAAAGGAGACATGTTATTGAAGCTTTTTGTGTTACACTCATTAGGACAGCTTGCAAGAAATACCAACATTAAGGGGAACAGCAATTAATACTGCTTGAAAAGAGAGTGCTGATTGGTTGGCAATTGGATGCTGATTGGTAGAGGTGTTGCCATGGAGAATGCAGCAGGGAACAGTTAACTGCCACTCTAGTTCAAATCCAAATCAGGCAGGTCGACTCTGATTGGTCAAGGGGGAATGAACCAGGGAATGGTTGTCACCGAAGCTTTTGTTTAGTTGAAAAAGGTGCAATGTTTGACCATGCTCCTTCTGTCTGCAAAGGGCAGGGCCCTGTGTGTGAATATATGTGACTTCTAGCATGCTAGATATGCTCTTTCCTGCCATTCTCTGACCTTTTCCCATATTATTTTTTCCCCTCTTACTTTAACTCTACTCTTTGATGTACCACATCTTTTCACATTTGATCCCTTGCCCCACTAATTAATTTTTAAAAAATAACTACTTCTCTCGTTATGCAGTTTGCAAGATCACTGATCCCAGTAAGGTTCAGGCTCAGAACTCCCAATGGTACAGTCCCCACTTTCCCAGAACTGATGCCAGTGCCCCATAAACTGGAACTCTCTTCTCTCACATCAGTCTTTGGGCCATGTTTTCATCTTTCTAATTTTATGTATCTTATGCCAATTTGCAAACAGCTCAGGTAATAACCCAGAGATTATAACCTTTGAGATTCTGCTTTTCAATTTAGTACCTAGCTCCTCATATTCTCTATGCAGAATCTATTTCCTGGTTCTGTTCTCCTTATGTCATTGTTGCCTACATGGACCATGACAACTGAAGATTCCCCCTGCCACTGCAGGTTTCTCTCCAGCCATGAACAGATGTCCCAAACCCTGGCACCAGGCAGGCAACACAGCCATCTAGACTCGTTCTCTTTTCTCCTCCTCCACATGTGAATGGTATCCTGTACCACGGTGCCATGGTCGGTCTTCTCATCCACCCTGCAGTTGAGATACATGTTCAGAGACCCTCAAACCTTTTGGACAATTACAGAGCTCACACTCTTGTACTCCTTCCCTTTGGATCTCCTTACCTACTTTACTCACCGTCACACCCTCCTGTTTTATTATTCCGGGAAGGTGCTGGCATAACGATATTGTCACTGGACGAGTAATCCAGAAACCCAGAGTGTCTCAAGTTCGAATCTCACCTTGGCAGATGGTGAAATGTTAAAAATTCAATAAATAAATCTGCAATTAAAAGTCTAAAGGAGACCATAAAACCATTGTTGATTGCCAACCATCAGCACTCTCTTTTCATGCAGTATTAATTGCTGTTCCCCTCACTGTTGGTATTTCTTGTGAGCTGTCTTCATAAGTGTAAGACAAAAAGCTTCAATACCATGTCTCCTTTTTCAGTAAGAAGTCTTACAACACCAGGTTAAAGTCCAAAGGTTTGTTTCAAATCTCTAGCTTTCAGATCACTGCTCCTTCCTCAGGTGAATATAGTGATATAGTTGTATAGTTATTTAGTTATATAATGCCAAATGACTTAATATCGTCGGTCTTAATGTATTATTTGAAAAACAAAGACGTCTCCTTGTGTCGTGGAATCATAGAATTTACAGAAATATTACAGATTTTTTTATTGAGTTTTTAAATTTCACCATCTGCCAAGGTGGGATTTGAACTCGAGACCCCAGATCATTACTCTGGCTCTCTGGGTTACTCATCCAGTGACAATACCCATCTGGTTCACTAATGCCTTTTTGGGAAGGAAACCTGCCATCCTTACCTGGTTTGCCCCCACATGTGACTACAAACCCACAGCAATGTGGCTCATTCTTAAATGCCCTCTGAAATGGCCGAGCAAGCTGCTCACACATTCAACCATAATAAAATCACAAAAAGGGAATGAACCCGGCATTGATCCAGGCACCGGAAATTATTGATCCTGCACAAATCCTTCAAACTAACATCTGGCAGCTTGTGCCAAAGTTGGAAGAGCTGACTCACAGTCATATCAACCTGACATAGTGTAAGGAACTGGTTAAACCTTCATCTGTTTCGTGTTTCTCTTTTTAATTCCTGTCCCTGCAAAATTGGGGATTTTGTTTTGAACTGTAGACTTTGGTCAAACTGAAAACACTTGGAGGAAGCACTGAGGGTGGCAAGGGCACAGAATATACTCTAGGTGGGTTACTTCAATGTCCATCACCAAGAATGGTTCGGCAGTACCACCACAGACTGAGATGGCCGGGTCCTAAAGGACACAGCTGCTAGATTGGGACTGGTGCAGGTAGTGAGGGAACCAAAAAGAGAGAAAAACATACTTGACCTCACCTCACCAACCTGACTTCTGCAGATGCATCTGTCCATGACAGGATCGATAGAAGTGACCACCGCACAGTCCTTGTGGAGACAATGAGCCATGTTCACACTGAGGATACCCTCCATCGTATTTTGTGACACTACCACTGTGCTAAATGGGATAGACTTCAAATATATCTAGCAATTAAAAACTGGGCAACCATGAGGTGCTTTGACCCATTAATAGCAGCAGAATTGTACTCAACCACAATCTGCAAGCTCATGGCCTGGCACATCCCCCACTATACCATTCCCACCAAGCCAGGGGATCAACCCTGGTTCAATGAGCAGCAAGTAATAGACTGAACTAAGCAATTTCACAATGAACACATCAGATCTAAGCTCTGCAGTCCTGCCACATCCAATCGTGAATGGTACTGGATAATTAAGCAACTCACTGGAGGAGGAGGCACCACAAATATCCACATCCTCAATGGCGGAGGAACCCAGCACACCTGTGCAAAAGGCAAGCCTGAAGCATTCACAACAATCTTCAACCATAAGTGCTGAGTGGATGATCCATCTCGGCCTCCTCCAGAGGTCGCCAGCATCACAAATGTCAGTCTTCAGCCAATCCAATTTACTCTATGTGATATCGAGAAATGACTGAAAGCACTGGATATTGCAAATGCTATGGGCCCTGAAAAAAACACCGGCAATAGCACTGAAGAACTGTGCTCCAGAACTTGCCGCACCCCTAGCCAATTCCAGTACAGCTACAACACTGGCATCTATCCGGCAATGTGGAAATTGCCCAGATGAGTCCTGTACACAAGAAATAGTACAGATCCAACCCAGACAACTACTACCCTATCAGTCTACTCTCCATAATCAGCAAAGTGATGAAAACAGTCACCAACCGTGCATTCAAGCGGCACTTACTCACCAACAACCTGCTCACAGACACTCAACTTGGGTTCCGCCAGGGTCATTCAGGTTCTGACCTCATTACAGCCTTAGTTCAAATGTGGAAAAAAGAGCTGAATGCCAGAGGTGTGGTGAGAGTAAGTGCCCTTGATATCTAGGAAGCATTTGACGGAGTATGGCATCAAGGAGCCCTTGCAAAACTGGAGTCAGGAAGAAAACTCTCTGGTGGTTGGAGTCACCTGGCACAAAGGCAGTAGGCTTTGGTGGTTGGAGGTCAATCATATCAGGTTTCAGGTCATCACTGCAGAACCTCCTCAGGGTAGTGTCTGAAACCCAACTATCTTCAGCTGCTTCATCAATGACCTCCATTCCATCAAAAGGTCAGACGTGATGATGTTTGCAAATGACTGCAAATGTTCAGCACCATTCACAACTCCTCAGGTAATGAAGCAGCCCATGTCCAAATGCAACACCTGGACAATATCCAGGCTTGGGCTGACAAGTGGCAAGTTATATTCACGCCCCACAATGTCATCCCTTGACATTCAATGGCATCACCATCGCTGAACCCCCCCATAATCAATATCCTGGGGGTTACCATTGATCAGAAACTAAACTGGACTAGCCACATTAATACTCTGGCTACCTGAGCAGGGCAAAGGCTAGGAATCCTACAGCGAGTAATTCACCTCCTAACCCCCCAAAAGCCTGTCCATTGTCTACAAGGCACAAGTCAGCAGTGTAATGGAATACTCTCCACTTGCCTGGATGAGTGCAGCTCCAACAACACTCAAGAAGCTTGACACCATCGAAGACAAAGCAGCCAACTTGATTGCTAAGCCTTCCACATGTATTCCATCCCTCCACCACTGACAAGCAGTGGCAGTCATGTGTACCATCTACAAGATGCACTGCAGGACCTCATAAAGATTCCTTAAGCAGCACCTTCCA
Organism: Scyliorhinus canicula; assembly: GCF_902713615.1. Taxonomy (NCBI): domain Eukaryota; kingdom Metazoa; phylum Chordata; class Chondrichthyes; order Carcharhiniformes; family Scyliorhinidae; genus Scyliorhinus; species Scyliorhinus canicula. Next base: position 114,176,977 of record NC_052159.1, on the reverse strand, counting down.
AACCCACGACCCACTGGCGGGTGACAGCAGAACTAGGGGGCATAGCCTCAAAATAAGGGGAAGTAGATTTAGGACTGAGTTTAGGAGGAACTTCTTCACCCAAAGGGTTGTGAATCTATGAAATTCCTTGCCCAGTGAAGCAGTTGAGGCTCCTTCATTACATGTTTTTAAGGTAAAGATAGATAGTTTTTTGAAGAATAAAGGGATTAAGGGTTATGGTGTTCGGGCCGGAAAGTGGAGCTGAGTCCACAAAAGATCAGCCATGATCTAATTGAATGGCGGAGCAGGCTCGAGGGGCCAGATGGCCTACTCCTGCTCCTAGTTCTTATGTTCTTATGTTCTTATGTACCATCGAGAAGGACAAGAGCAGCAGATACCTGGGAGCCCCACCACCTGGAGGTTCACCTCCAAGTCACTCACCACCTTGACTTGGAAATATATTCCCCTTTCTTCACTGTCACTGGGTCAAAATCCTGGAACTCCCTCCTAAAAATCTCAGGGACTGCAGTGGTTCAAGAAAGCAACTCACCACCACCTTCTGAAGAGCAATTAGGAATGAGCAATAAATGCTGGCCTAAGCAGCGATGCCAACATACCGTAAATTATTTTTTTTTAAATGACCTTAGTGAAGTCTCTGAAGAATATCAAGACAAAGTGTTCTCGGTATGGCTATTCTCACATTAGAAGAGTAATGAGTCGTCAATGACAGTGAAGTTATTGCGCTGTTTAAAGTACTGCTGTAGTATCGGATGCAAGGATTATAGCCATCTTTTCAGCCAATATTCTCGGATGTGGAGACATTCTTCATCTTGTTGTTGGGTTTGGTCTACTTCCTGCAAAGTTTTTGCAGTCGTTGACAAGTGCCGAGCGACTAATAATATATCTACTTCAACCGTCTTCTTGTGATATTCATGACAGTGTGTCTGCGGTTATTAGATACTTCCTTTTTCACATACTCTGTGATGGAGTCATATCTTATTAATCATGAACTACTGGATTCTGGGCATCTTTGCAATTTATTTCATGTTCAGAAACGTGACTAGTGGTTATTGTCTGTTTTAACTTTGAACTGCAGTCCTGTAACATAATCTAAAAACTTTTAGCATGCCGAAGTTGCTACCAATGCTGCTTTTTCTATCATGACGTATCAATGCCCTATTTCTTTTAGTGACCTAGGGGCATAGTAGACTGGTCTACGTCCCTCTGCACTTGAAATAAAACTGCCCTCAGACCTGTAGACTATGCATTTGCTGCTACTATGGTCGGTAATTCTGGGTTGTAATATGCCAAGATTTCGGAAGAGATTAAATGTTGTTTAATCCTTTCAAAGGCATTTTGTTTGTTCACATTCCAGCACTATTGTTAACCCTGTTTCCACAGCTACCTCAAGGGCTTGTTGATCTCTGCTAAATTTGATGTCGAGATACCGGCATTGGACTGGGGTGAGCACAGTAAGAAGTCTTACAACACCAGGTTAAAGTCCAACAAGTTTGTTTGGAGTCACTAGCTTTCGGAGCACTGCTCCTTCCTCAGGTGAATGAAGATGTGAGTTCCAGAAACATATATATATATAGACAAAGTCAAAGATGCAAGACGATACTTTGAATGCGAGTAATTCAAAGTATCCTCTTGCATCTTTGACTTTGTCTATATATATGTTTCTGGAACCCACATCTTCATTCACCTGAGGAAGGAGCAGTGCTCCGAAAGCTAGTGTTTGAAACAAACCTGTTGGACTTTAACCTGGTGTTGTAAGACTTTTTACTTTGTAAAATTTGGTACAAACTTGGCTATTTGGGTGACCATCCTGCAGAATCCTTGAAGCTCAATCATGTTCCTGGGTTATGAAAATTCTCTGATTGCTTCTGTTTTTTGTAGATGAACTGTGATTCCAGAGGCTTGTAATATGTGACCTAGAAACTTTATCATAGGTTTGATAAACACACATTTTCTGTTCAATATTAGGCCTGTATCCTGTAAGACTTTCTGGACTGCTCTGAATCTGTGATCATGCTGTTCTCTTGTGAAGCAATGTATAAGGGAGCAATTTTCCCTCAATTCGGCAAAGGTTGATAGTGGGCGGGAGGGGGTAATTAGGTGGTCAGGCATTAGCGTGGTTGTGCGGGGTAGTCAGGTTGGGTTGCCATTCCGGGTCAATTCAGGACATACTAATGGACCAAAACACATTAAACTAGTGCAATTCCAACTGATTCCGGCATCGGATTCGCTGGGGCCGGAATTGGCACTGGAGAACTTGACAAGCTGGAGCTGCATATAAACACTAAACTCCCCACAGACTTTCATTCCAGCCAGGTCAGGAAGGTGCCACTAAGGAGAGCGGCTCCAATGTTCGTAAATGCGGAGCTGGTGACGTTACTGAATGCTGTGGAGGAGAGGCAGGACACTTGCTTCTCCAGGGTGGGCAGGAGGCTACCACCTGCAAAGGTCAAATGGAGTTGGACGGAGGTGGCAGAGGCAGTGAGCGCCATGGGCCCCATAATGAGGACCGGCCTGCAATGTAGGAAGAAGATGAACAGCCTCGTTAGGGCGCCCCAGATTAGTCACACCCCGTTGCCCCTGGCATCAACCACGCACACATGCCCCCAACCCCTCACAACGCCTCCCCCCCCCCCCACCAACTCCTATGTGGCCTCCACTAGGTGACAGGTAGGCAGTGCTGTGCAAGGATGGGAAAGCCCCCAAAGGTCAGCCAAATTGAGACATCACCTCTTTGCCCCTGGCATTACCCCTGTCCCACACCTCCCTACCCTTCACCCCACCCTCAATGTGGCCTCCACTAGGCAGAATGTGCTACGTGAGGATGGTAAAGCCCCCAAAGGTCAGCCAGGGTGAGACACCATGCTTTGCCCCTGGCATCACACCTGCCCAACATACCCCCACCCCTCAACCCTTAAAGCCACTCTTCCACCCTCCCATGCGGCCCCCACCAGGCGGAATGGTAGGCAATACTGCTTGAGGATGGGCAACCCCCTTAGACAAGGCAGGATGCGCCACCACCTCTGCACCCCTGACATCACACCCACCCCATCACCCCATCACTCATCTCCCTCTAGAGGGTGATCAAAACCTGGCAGCCTCCTCGCACCCCACGCTAACATCTGTACCACTGACCATGGCCCGGTGTCCTGCACATACAGCCCACTCGCTGTGGACCCCCTGTGACCCCCCGTGTCTGAGTGTCTCATACTGTCCATTTTCTGTCCCCCCACCCAGGAGAAGTCAACCCATAACTGCCGGGAGGGGGAAAAGACCAGAGGGAGCCTGCCGGACTGGCAGGTCCTCACCCCTGCAGAGCAGAGGGTGATGAAGCTGGTCCGGGAGGTGGGAGAGTAGGCTGTCGTCCCGGCTGAGGTTGACAACCAAGTGAGCCCCCAATGAATTGCCATGACCTTATTGGAAAAGTGAGCCCCCCCCCCCCCCCCCCCCCCCCCCCCACACACACACACCACCTCACCTACCTGAGATCTCACCATGTGTCTAGTCTTTTGACTTGCTGGATCACCATCTGACAAGGCTGGATCATCCAGTGTGCCTCGCCCGTAATCACAACACTGTAACACACCGGAGCACCAATTCGGGGCCGACACCGCTGTCACCAGCACCCTTCACTATCCCGGAGACTCTCACCTCGGTGGGACATTTTAATGAAGAGGTTCCTGGGCCACTATCTGGTACACTCATCGCACATGCTGTGGTACATCAAGTGAAGATGGGAACCCCGTGGGGGTGGACAGTCAGAGGGCGGCCTGACCCCAGGGACTAGCCGCAGTCCAGACGGGTCTCATGCTTCTGGAAAGGACATTCCCATCAATGTTAGAGATGCAGAGCCAGGGTCTACAGAAAGGTGTATCAGCAACCTTACACCACCGGCAGATGCAGTTGGAGCAGGTCAACCACCTGCAAGAACAGGAGGCGGTTCTGACAATTCGTGGTACCCAGGCCAACATTGAATGGGTGACATCTGTAGCGGAGGCTTTGGGTGTAAAGGTATCGACCATGGGCCATGATGTCCAAGTCCTGAGGCACACTATGCTGGTAATGGCTGAGGTGCAGGACAATGCAGCCCTGTCACAGACCACCATGTACAAGGCCCACATGGACATTGCTGCAGCACTCCAGAGCATGGCAAAGTCATAACGGGGCATGACTGAAGGCATTGAAAGCATTGGCCAAATGCTCACTGATCTGAGTTACAGAGGAACATGGCACAATCTCAGAGGGACATGCCCCAGCCCCTGTGTTCCATGGCTGAGTACATTGAATCCTGGTCAAGATGAGAGACGGCCTCCGGACTGGCAGTGCCAAATGATGTTGGAGCCCCCGGAGCTCGCTCCAGCCGCACCCCTGTTTCAGAATAACCTGGGGACCTTCGGGCACCCTGAGGGAGGGTGAGGTGGTCTACCCCATTCCAGTGACTCCCACAGGGGATGTACTGGAACACCTCAGCTCTTCTGAATACCCTCCACCTGAAACTGGTGCATCTGATGGGTAGCGGGCAGAACTGAGTGGCATTTCACTGCCTGTGACATCCGAAATTCGGCCGGGCCCATCCAGATCCAGGTCCTCCAACGGACGGCTACCAAAGGAAATCCAGGTTGCAGGACGAGATACACTGCAGGCCGCCTCCACATCTGATAAGCCACCTGGGGACCCACCTAAAAGGAGCATTAGACCATGGAAGGTTAGAAATTTAGACACCAGCCAACTTCGCATGGGTGCAGCACATAGGATAGCTTTAGGGGCCAAGGCACAATTACTGTGTGCTGCACTGTTTTAATTAAACACCTGTTCACTGATGTTCCGATTTACCTTGGTCCTCTATCTGAGGGGTGTGAGGGATGTGCTGGGCTGGGTGTGTCGGGTGGAGGGGAGTGGGGGGAGGGGATGTGGAAGGTCGGTGGTATGGGATGTGGGTGCTGATGGAAGGCACGTTACAGAGTCCCTAGGACAGTCCAACGTCCCAATCGGAATAGCCCTCGGAGGCGGCAGGGTAAGAGCCAGGGATGTGGGCATGCCATGTGGTATGGCTGACCCGGTGTGTGACCCATCACCGCTCACCACCCCCATAGCTGTCTCCCCCATCCCAAGCCCTACCATACCTTTTCCTCCCAGGAGAGTCGAGGGGCCCGTGAGATGGAATGGCCACACACGTGCAGTGATCACCCAGGCAGACACTGGGGTGAAATACCAAAGGCATGAATCATACTTTGCCGAATCAGACTTTGCCGACCGAGGTGAAGCATCAGAACTCATCGCACAGCAGGTCGTCATCATCTTCCTTCTTATGGACCATCCCCATTGATACTACCTGCCCACCCCGACACCCTGTAAGATGCTGATGATATACACGTGGTATGATGCGATGCCTCCTTTCGCACTTCCTCCACAACCTGCTGGATGGCTGGCTCTCCAGCCTCACCGGCTGACCCCTGCTCCTCTGGCAGAGAGTCCTGTTGTGCGGGGTCCTCCCAGAGCATCACACGTGTGTGCAGCCTCAGCGAATCCATGAGGGATTCTGCAGCCAGAAAGAAGGCAACCATTCCTGGCTGTACTCTGAAGTTCATTTTCTGCAGAGGAAAAGCACAGACATGTCAGTACTCACATGCCTATCTAGGTCCATAAAGCTGCACAGTGGCCCTGGGCTGAACTGCAGCTCCAGCCTCTACATGTCGCAACCTCCCAGCCCCACCCACACCCTTCGGCCGTTCCTCCCAATACCTTGCCTTCTACACCACACCCCTGGCTCCATCAGTGACCGGCACCGGGGTGGCCTCTAGCCCGGCTACCCGTCCCTGTAGTAGGAGTACCGGTGGCTGCCGCAACCCTTGTCTGTGATACACTCTGTAGCCCTTGTTCTGCCCCCTCCAGTGGGATGTACTATTGGTGTCCTCCTTGGGTGGGTCATGTGCCACCCTGACAACAGATGGAGCTGGGTGAGGGGGGTGGGGACCTGTTGTGATGGTAGCTGTCGTGTGCTGTGGATCCTGGGTGTACCACATGGGCTGTGGCAACCAGTCTGGGGGAAGAATGGAAGGGAGCAGAGGTGCAGTAGGCAGGCAGGGCTTGGAGATAGCCAATAGGATTGCGGCGTGGGTAGCTGATAGTGTCACTGGTGCGAGCTCTGCTCTGAGTCAGGAAGTGTGCTGGGGGCATGCCAAAGACCATGGTGTGTGGTCCTCTGTTCGGGATGTGATCTACATCGCCCCTGCCCCCTCTGCATTGGGCAGCACTTCTGATGTGTACACTAAGGGGTGCCAACACCTAGTGGGCCACTAATTGTGCTTGCCCAGGCCCTTCCCGTTTATGGGTCAGCTGGGGTCGGAGGATCCCCATGAGAGTGTCTTGGAGCCACCCAAAAGACCTGTGGCGTTCTGTACACTTACAGGGCACAGCGGGCAGTCAGCAGAGCGCACAGCCTGGGGCTTGCAATCTGTATGCAATGGTTGCCTTGCAGACCGCAGCAATGGTGGTCCGTGCCCAGCCACCCCGATCCCTGGGGGCAATCCTGAACCCATGACATGTCTTTAAGTCACTCCCTGGTACTCCCCCAACCCTGGCAGACAGCCCCCCACCAGCGGTACAACTGTAAGTATACATTTGTGTATTTTGAAACTTTGGTTACCTCCTCTTTGTCCATCGGCTGCCTCAAAGAATGTCCCGGTTTCTAAATCCCTGCAGTAAACCGCGCTCACGTCACTTCCACCTGGCGAGGGCGAGGCCCATCATGGAGGCCCAGAGCATACTGGGCCAAACATGCTTATGATATGTTAATGCATGCTAATACCAATTTTGCATGCCAGCGCCGACACATGATGGGGAGCGCTTTGTCGCCACCAGCGAGGCCCCAGAGCCTGGTGGACAGTTTGGCGCCCTCTGCAAACCTTGATTTTAGGTGGCCTACTGATATTTGGCCCGATCATGATCCACATTTCTGGTGTCACGGGGTGAAGTACCTACATCAATGCATCCTGTACTAAATACGGACTAAACCAGTGCTTTATCAATAACTTCCTTTTTAACCATCTATTTCCCCTTTACCATCTAATGTTTTAAGTGAAATCTGCCTCTGTCTGTCAGAGACAAAACTTTGACATGTACAGATGTATTGTAGTTAATAGTTAATGTTTTGCCTTTCGCATTAGATGGAAATTTATGGACTATGAATTATGTGCACACCTATTCATGATAAATGCTTCTGATACTTGTAGCTCTGTATCAACAATGTTCATGCCTAAAACAAAACCCTCATATTATTGAATGCCCTCTGTGTAAAACATATATGTTTTGCAGTGACATTTGTATTATTACTTTTAAATAATTTTACAAAGATGGTATAATTAGCCGACTGCTAATTATGGTGGAGAAATTCATTCGAAACAAGGACTACTGTGTTCTTGGGGATAAGTATGGAAATTAATTGCTAAAATGAAGTGAGGATAAGGCAATGACCTCCTTTAGAGGTGTGGATGATGTGACAAGCAATGACTGCAATGTAAAAGCAATTTACAAACATCAAATTTATGTTGCGAGTAATGCATTGAAATTCCCACAGGTTACCCATGTGCAGTTTAAGACTCAGGAGGCTGTTATTCAGCTTCAGGTCTATATTTGTTAAAAACTGCTTAATATTTGTGTACATGTTGCTATTTAATGATGAGGAACTGATGATTAAGGTGCACGTATCCATAAGCAGCTGTTAACCACTGCGGGGAGAATTTAACAAGAATTGGTAACTAGATTTTTTTCTGCTTTTCAAAATTTTAATTGGGAACTAAAAAAGCGTATTGTATCAATTATCTTTGAATTCATTCCGCATTTTGAATTATTGAATTTTTAAAAAACAGATTGTATAACAGGTCCTCAATTTGAACTAAAATAGAAAAGCAACCATTCATACTCTCAGCTTTGATATTCAATGTACTTGTACTCAGCACTGGAGTCTGAGTGTACCTCTGGTCAAATGCACAATTTGCTATTAGTGGTAATTTCATAGAACATAGAACAGTACAGCACAGAACAGGCCCTTCGGCCCTCGATGTTGTGCCGAGCAATGATCACCCTACTCAAACCCACGTATCCACCCTATACCCGTAACCCATTCTTCTGCCTCTGAGAATGTGTTGACGATAGTTTGGAGCTTGGCCTCTGGTGTGTGCATAAGCAAGCGTCTTCAGCGTACTACAGCTCGATGACTGAGGTTGGGGTGATCTTCGCTCTGGAATGGAGGTGCCGCAGGTTGAGTAGTTTCCTACTCGTCCTGTCGAGTAGCTCCAGTCTGGTCGGGAGCTTCATGGAGATGGAGTGGAGCGTTGTAGCGAGGTGTGAATGAAATGAAAATGAAATGAAAATCGCTTATTGTCACAAGTAGGCTTCAAACTAAGTTACTGTGAAAAGCCCCTAGTCGCCACATTCCAGCACCTGCTCGGGGAGGCTGGTACGGGAATGTACGGAAATGTTGTTGCAACATCACAGCCTTGCTTTACCCAAGTTTGCATTCGTATTAGGCCTGTGGCAGATTCTTTGGTAAGGATCATGGCTTGCATATTATCTAACAGTGTAATGGATGCCTCAATACTGTACTGATCTATTAACTAAGGTAATGTGTTCAAATCACTGCTAATGAGTTGGAGCATATCAACTTCTGATTCAGGTGAGAAAGCTGCCATTGAGCTATGACTGACACTTTCATTAGGTCATAGAGCCTAATTTTCCTCATCATCTCTGTAAGGTTAAAAAAGAGAATAAATGGGCCTGTGCTAATTTGTTGATAGTACTCAAATTTCTTGGATTAGTGCATGAGCAGCATTATTCCTAGATCTTGGTGCTCACTGTAACCAAGTAAAGTCGCCATAGTTCCAGATGACGTGAGGCTTCTTTCCCCTTTGAGGGGGAGAGCTGACTGGTGGTGATACAACCCGAGGGTCACCACACCTCAGGCAAGGCCAAAAAGGTGGGGCCTTCATGAATAATCTCAGCCGGTATGGAAATTGAAACCACGCTGCTGGCCTCGCTCGCTCTGCATCACAAACCAGCTGTCCAGCCAACTGAGCTAAACTAGCCCCAACTCAGTCAGCCTGACGTGAACACAATGAAGTGTACGGACCACACTCGTCCATAGGAAGTGTTAGATCCAAATGAAGAAAATTTGGAGAAAATAAGGACAATTAAAGGTGACGATTACAATTGTGGGCCAAAATTGCTGAACTTTCAAAATGCTGAAAAGGTGTGATAACAATTTTGTTTGTAATATGTAATGTGATGTTAAAGTATGCAATAAATAGCAGGTGGGGAAATGAAGACATGTTGGCTCATGTTTAGGCTAATGAAAAGCTTGACATTGGACTACTCCTGAAATTCCATTCAGCAGAACAACGCATCAGATCTTCGCATGTATCTTTCTCATCACATCCACTGCCAAAGCCTATCTGGAGAATTGGAGCTTCTGTGGCACCGTGGTTAGCACTGTTGCCTCACAGCGCGAGGGACCTGGGTTCAATCTGACCTTGGGTCCCTGACTGTGTGGAGTCTGTACATTCTCCCCGTGTCTGCGTGGGTTTCCTCCGGGTGCTCCGGTTTCCTCCCACAGTCCAAAGATGTGTGGGTTAGGTGGATTGGCCATGTTGAATTGGCTTCAATGTCCAGAGATGTATGTGCATGTTAGGTTATGGGGTTACGGAAATAGGGCACGGTAGATGGGGGAGTGGATATGGGTAGAGTGTTCATTTGATGGGTAGTTGCAGACTCGATGGGTTAAATGGTCTCCTTCGGCAGTGTTGGGATTCTATGATTATACAGTCACTAATCTGAAAAATGAGGTGGGGTCACCTCTGTCTGCAGGTGTCAGCATCTACTCATAGCAGGTGAGCTCAGAGCTCCTCTCGTGCATCAACACTTACTGATCATCCTTTCACATTTCTTCCTTCTAGCATCTCATGTCAGAAAACTCTATTTGGGAAATCCATTGAAGCAGGTGTAGTGCTGCACAAAGAGGGGAAATATGGACACAAAGATTCTCCTTTGAAGGAAAAGTAACAAATTGATTGATAAATCAATCAGTTCACAATGATATTGTGGGCAGCATGGTAGCACAGTGGGTAGCACTGTTGCTTCACAGCTCTAGGGTCCCCGGTTCGAAATCCGGCTTAGGTCACTGTCTGTGCAGAGTCTACACATTCTCCCTGTGTCAGCGTGGATTTCCTCTGGGGGCTCCGCTTTCCTCCCACAAGTCCCGAAAGACGTGCTTGTTAGGTGAATTGGACATTCTGAATTCTCCCTCTGTGTACACGAACAGGTGCCGGAATTTGACGACTCGGGGATTTTCACAGTAACTTTGTTGCAGTGTTAATGTAAGCCAACTTGTGACAATGAAGATTATTATTATTATTTATAATTCTTTCGGTCATTTAATATTTGTTATGGAAGAGGCGTTTTCAGAACCCCAAAATGTATCATGGAGTTCAACCAACCTCCCCCTTTAATGTATTGTTTCTTTTGAAGCACACGGCTTGGTCTCCAGGTGTGGTATTACAAATATGGACATGTGGGTTTTTAAACATAAAACAATGTTTATTCCATGAATTCAACTTAACCTTTTAAATAAACATTGGATCACTCAACACCCCTTACTTCAAAGATAACCCCGAAAATAATACAACACTAAATAATCCTTCAGTTGTTCCTTTAAACATCCAAGAGACTTAACACGTTTAAACAGAAACACATCAGGTTAAAGATATTACTATTATGAGTTTAAATCACCCAAATGATTCAGAGATAGTCTTTCCTGGCTGAGATCACAGCAAATCCAGCTCACTGCAAACACAGACACACCCAAGCTCTTTTTCTCAAAACTGGCTTTCTCCTTTCAAACAGCTCACAGCAAACCAGCCAGGCACTTTTCAGCTGCTCTCTCTCAAACTGAAACTAAAAGCAGAAGTGAACTCAGCTCCCCCCACCCTCTGACATCACTTCAGTAACATAAACTGCTCCATTTCTTAAAGGTACATTGCTTAAACATCCATTTCTTAAAGGTACTCTCACATGACACCTCGCCCCAAGAAGAAAAACCCATCAACTTCAAGATGGCTTCATTATTCACTTTTGCACCATCCACTAAGAAATGTACACAGAAAATATACTTTCTTGTTTAACAAAAAAAAACAACACACGCAAACAGGCATAATAATAATGTCCATCTTTCCCGTTCTTCTTCCTCCAACCGAAAATCTTTTCGATTGACAGTCTCTTTGAACAAGAAAGTCTCTGCACGATCCATCCAATCCTGTACTCCTCAGCATTTATCTTTATAATCAGATACTATAGTTCAATCTGACCACAGAGCCCCTTGCAATTCTCCAATACAGGAACATTGGTTACCACAATTTCAGGCAGTCAAATGCCTGTTGAAAGTCCGCTGTCCATTGATATTTTTGACGTTTCTTTAGCAAGTCCATCATTAGAGTAATCACGCCACAGAATGTTTGCACAAAGGTTCGATCAAATCCACTCATGCTAAGAAATCGCACTATTTCTGGTCGTCTTGAGGGTATCAGAAACTCCGCAACGAAAGTGATTCGGGCTTCTATAAATTCACTTTCGGCTAGGTTCATCACCAAACCCGCGTCCTGAAGTCGATTGAAGAACTCCATACAATGTTTTAAATGTTCGTTCCATGTCTGGAAGTTGGAAATAAAAGCAGAGTGTCCCACTTTCTCAATGCAATCCTACAAACGTGGGACAGAGTAAGAGTAAGTTCTTGTAACTGCATTCACCTTTCTATAGTCCACACACAACCGTTGGGTACCGTCTGGTTTAGGCATCATCACTATGGGTGAGCTCCATTGGCTGCAACCCACTTCAATTATGCCATTTTCCAGCATACTCTCAATCTCTCTGTTAACCTGTGCCAATTTTAAAGGATTAAGCCTATTTGGATGTTGTTTTATAGGAACAGCATTTCCCACATCTACATCATGTATAGCCATTTTAGTACCTCCCAATTTATCTCTACAAACTTGCCCATGTGATATCAATAACTCTTTCAGGTCAGTTCGTTTTTCCTCTGGAAGGAAACTTAACAATTCATCCCAATTTTTAAGAACATCCTCAATTTCCAATTTAATTTGAGGTATGTCAAATTCACAATCATCTGGATTTGGTTCGTCACTTTGCGTTAGAATCATTAAAACTTCCTTTTTCTCTCCTTCCCTTTCAAAGTACCTTTTAAGCATATTCACATGGCACACTCAGTGAGTTTTCTTTCTATCTGGTGTTTTTACCACATAATTCACCTCACTTAATTTCCTTTCAATCTGATATGATCCACAAAATATAGCTTTCAAAGGCTCACCTACCACTGGTAACAACACTAAAACTTTATCCCCACTGACAAAACTACGAACTTTGAATTTCTTGTCCGCTACCCGTTTCATCACATTTTGTGCAACTTTCGAATGTTGGCGAGCCAATTCACCTACTCTATTTAATCGTTCACTAAAATGTTACACGTAATCCAATAGCGTAATTTCCGATTTCTCACCCACCAATTTTTCCTTAATCAATTTAAGTGGTCCTCTTACCTCATGACCAAAAATTAGTTCAAAAGGACTAAATTTGGTAGACTCATTAGGTGCATCCCTAATTGCAAACAATACGAATGGGATTCCTTTATCCCAATCCTCCGGATAATCTAGACAATACGACCTCAACATTGTCTTTAATGTCTGATGCCACCTTTCTAACGCTCCCTGCGATTCTGGATGATACACAGTTGATTTAAATTGTTTTATTCCTAAGATATCCATAACTTCTTTGAATAACTTTGAAGTAAAATTCGATCCTTGATCCGATTGAATTTCTGTGGGTAGTCCATATCTAGTAAGGAATTTAAGTAACTCGTCCACAATCCGTTTAACTGTAATATTACGTACTGGAATGGCCTCTGGAAACCTAGTAGACACATCCATTATAGTCAAAAGATATTGATTCCCACTTTTTGTTTCAGGAAGCGGTCCTACACAATCGATTAGGACCCTTGTAAAAGGTTCCTCAAATGCTGGAATGGGTATTAAGGGTGCTGGTTTTATCACTGCTTGAGGTTTCCCTATCACTTGACATGTGTGAAATGATTGACAAAATTTAACTACATCTTTATGTAGTCCAGACCAATAAAAATGTTTCTGATTTTGGCTTGAATTTTCCTTATTCCCAAATGACCTGCCACTGGTACCACATGTGCAACTCGCAACACCTCATTTCTATACCCTACCGGCAATATTACTTGATGATCTTCTGCCCACTTTTCATCTTCCTGCATATGTACAGGTCTCCATTTTCTCATCAAGACATCACTTTTACAGTAATAATACTCTGGTATACTCTCAGATTCCTCTTCCGTATATGCTTTCTGATGTATCCATTTTATTTCTACATCTTTCTTTTGTAACTCCTCCAATTTTCCTGAACTAAAAATATCTGCCTCATCCTCCACCTGTTCGTGTTCTTTCTCAACCATCTGATCAAAAATCGTTTCTGATAATTACATGTCAACTTCAGATTCACTCTTTGATTTCTCCTCTTGTCTTAACCTGTGACTTTGCGACCTTGTTACTACACAATCTGGAAAAATCCCAGGATATTCGTCCTTCAACCCTTCAGTTGTCTGATTTTCCACTGGCTTATCAACCACAGTAGGCATCACTCCCACCTGCGATCCAGCTAGATCATTACCCAAGATAAACAGTATTCCTGGACAAGATAGTTTCTCTATTACTCCTACTACCACTTCACCACTCTTCACTGGACTTTCCAACCTTACCTTATATAATGGAACACTACTCCTCTCACCCTGAATTCCACATATCATGACCTTTTCTGGCAACATTCTTCCCAAACGACATAATTCCTCATCTCTTACCGTTAAAGATTGACTAGCCTCTGTATCTCTTAAAATTGTGACTTCTTTACCTGCTCCTCCTGATACACATGAGTAACCTTTACCCACACAAGTAAATTCTTTGAAGACATCTGGCACCTTCTTAACAATTACTTCTTGAACAGGCTGTACAATCGTTTGCACCTCCTTCGCTTCCCTTGGGCTTTCCTTTACCACTCTAACAAATCCCACTGTCTTATCCTGTTTTATCACGTCAGCCTTCCCAGTGCTTTTCTTCAACCACCGACACTGTGACTTTACATGCCTAGTTTATCACAGTGAAAACGTTTGAAACTTTTCATCTCTTTTCCACCCTCCTGGATCTTTTTTAAAATCTGAGGTACACTCTCTTTATTGTCTCCCATCAGATCACCTTTGCCACTTGAGTATTTCTCATGTCCCCAGTTTCTATCCCTCACCGGCTGAAACTGATGTCGGAAACCAATCTCTGATTTATGAACTAATTCATAATCATCTGCCATTTCTGCTGCTAATCTCGCAGTTTTAACCCTCTGTTCTTCTACATGAGTTCTCACTACATCAGGAATTGAATTTTTAAACTCCTCCAAAGGTTTAATTTCTCTGAGAGCTTCAGACGTTTGGTCTATTTTCAAAGCCGTTATCCACCTATCAAAATTACTCTGTTTGAGCCTTTCAAACTCCATGTATGTTTGACAAAATTATTTCCTTAAATTTCTAAATCTTTGTAAGCTTCAGGCACTAGCTCATATGCACCGAAGATGGATTTATTCACCTCCTCATGCGACCCAGATACCTCCTCCGTTAGTGATGCAAACACTTCACTAACCCTACCTACCAGCTTTTTTTGAATCAGTAATACCCACATGTCCTGTGGCCATCTCATTTGTTTAGCTACCTTCTCAAATGAAATGAAAAAGGCTTCTACCTCCTTCTCATCAAACCTTGGCAATGCTTGGACATATTTAAATAGATCTCCACCAAGCCTTCAACTATGACGCTCTTTCTCACTATCCTCTTCACTATCATCCAACTGTACGTTTCCCTTTACGTCTGCCAATTTTAATTGACTGTCATGTTTCATGGCCATTTTCCAAAGTTCAAACTTCCTCTTTTTATCTTTTTCCTCTCTCTCTTTTAATTCTTTCTCATGTTCCATTTGTTTAATTTGCAACTGAATTTTTGCCATTTCCAATGAGTCAGACTCTATCTCGGGCAACTTTAAATGCTTAACCACCTCCATAATTACCTCATCTTTTCGCATTTTGTCAGGTAATGTTAACTGCAATGTTTCTGCCAAACATAACAGGCTGCTTTTCGTCTCTGTCCATAAGGTATTGCGTGTGACATTCTCCACCCCCAAAAACTTAGAGCCTCTGAAAGAGCCATTGTACACAACACTCTCCCCACTTAAACTAAAAAACCACACCGGTGTAGCCACCTGGGGTGGCCACGTCCCGATTACAAAATGGACACTTGCAGAGAATGAAGGGAAAATTGGACAATGCTAAGAAAGCAGGCAAATGCAAGGTTTGTCTGTGGATTGAAGTTGCAGCTCCCATACAAGACCGATACTGCAAATCCATTTGCATACTAATGAGCTATCTCCGGGGACAAAAGAGAAACATTTAAGCAAATGATACCAAAGCAGACACCCCGGCGCCAGTGGAGACTAAAACAAAAGCAGGCCCAGCGATCAGACAACCACCCCTTTATTGGAGAAAATCAATACCGATGATTAGGATATGGTCCAATTAATGGGGCCAAGTTCAAGGCCCGCCCAAAAGCGTGCAAAGCCCCTTTGGGGTATAAAGGAAGCCCCCAAGCAAGAATCGTTCTTCTTGGCCTTGGCTCTCAGCAGCGAGAGACCTGCCTCGTAGCTGCACCAGACAAGTAAGTCCAAAGTCAAAGCACGCTACGAGATAGACGCTCCCAGCTACTATTCTATACAAGTTCGATGCCAGCAGCCTCAGAACTGGACAACGGCCATTGTTCCTCTGACTGAGTGGGCACCCGAAGCTTTTAGTAGTAGATATAGTTTAGTTGGTAGAGTTTGTGCATGAGTATAATTGACTGTGTGTAAATAAATGAGTATTGATTTTGAACTTACTAACTGGTGTATCGAGTCTTTGATCAGTATTCGGTTTTGAACCTTGTGGCGGTATCGAAAGATACCTGGCGACTCTTGAGCAAACATAATTTGAATTAAGGACGGCGACCATATTAACTCCATAAACAGAGTCAATTAAGGAGAGAGCATAACGAGCATCACCGGAAAAGCAACAATCTTTCACTGTCTTTCAGTTCACAAAAGCCAATCCAATAGATAGACTTTTATCCCGGATGAGCCCCCAATTGTTATGGGAGTGGCATTTTCAGAACCCCAAAATGTATCATGGAGTTCAACCAACCACCCCCTTTAATGTATTGTTGCTTTTGAAGCACACGGCTTGTTCTCCAGGTGTGGTATTACAATTATGGACACGTGAGTTTTTGAACACAAAACAATGTTTACTCCATGAATTCAACTTAACCTTTTAAATAAACGTTGGATCACTCAACACCCTTTACTTCAAAGCTTACCCCAAAAATAATACAACACTAAATAATCCTTCAGTTGTTCCTTTAAACATCCAAGAGACTTAACACCTTTAAACAGAAACACATCAGGTTAAATTACTATTATGAGTTTAAATCACCCAAATGATTCAAAGATAGTCTTTCCTGGCTGCGATCACAGCAAATCCAGCTCACTGCAAACACGGACACACCCAAGCTCTTTTTCTCAAAACTGGCTTTCTCCTTCCAACAGCTCACAGCAAACCAGCCAGGCACTTTTCAGCTGCTCTCTCTCAAACTGAAACAAAAAGCAGAAGTGAGCTCAGCTCCTGCCACCCTCTGACATCACTTCAGTAATATGGGCTGCTTTATTTCTTAAAGGTACATGAAACTGAAAATGAAAATCGCTTATTGTCACGAGTAGGCTTCAATTAAGTTACTGTGAAAAGCGCCTGTCCAAGGAGGCTGGTACATTGCTTAAACATCCATTTCTTAAAGGTACTCTCACATGACACATTATTTACCTGCAGTGTTTATTACTCAGCAACCATGGGGACCTGTGACAGTGCTTGTTTTACTCTTTCTTTGGCCACAATATGAAAAAGGATCAGTTGATTGAGAGAACAGCATTCCTACAAAATGTAAATGATCAAGACAAACTCCCACCTGCTTCAAATTAGAGATTCCTGTTGATGCAAAGGAGACATAAGCTGATAATTTCCTGAGTTTCTCTGTAAGGTGACCTGAGGTGCAGTGAAATCCTACTGCTGTTCCTCTGTTCCAATGGAAACAGTTCTGAGGAAATTAGGAGTAATTCTGTACATACACGTTAGGCCCCATCAACATCTTCCCTCAACATGTCCATTCCCTCTCCATGTTTCCATGGTTCCCCTGTATCTTCGCTGTTTAAAGTGGATGTAGAAGATTCCTTTGAACTATTCTGAAGAAGAACAGGGCAGTTCTTCCCAGTGTACTGCCCAGTATTTATTTCTCTAACATATTTACTAAAACAGATTATCTGGTAATTATCACAGTGCTGTTTGTTGATTCCTTACTGTGAAAATTGGCTGCTGTGCTTTCATTACAATAGTGACGATACTTCAAATGTATTTAATTGGCTTGAAAACACTTTGAGGCCATGAAAGGTCCTTTATAAATGCTAGTCCCCCTTCTGCCTGTCCCTCCCTCCATCACTTCCTTGTTTCTTTCCTTGGTCCTTCCCTACCTCCTGATTCAATGGGTCAATCTACCCAAAATAATCAGAGTCTGTTCTGGGCGAGATTTGCAGGGGTCCTTCCTTGTAGCATTTCAGCGTCATTTCCTGCACGAATGAAATCCAACAAGCAGAATTCATCAGGACAGGAAGAGATTGGGACACCCCGATCTTTTAACCCCCGCTCTCCTGACACAACATCCAGACCACCCCAATGCCCCAACTAAACGAGCTGGGGGTTCCTTGAGCCACCCCTCCCCCACCAGATACTGTCACAGCACCCCCAGGACAGATCCCCGTCATGGGAAAAATGATGCCAGGCTGGCAGGACCAGGGTGCTATCCTTACCGGAGGCCTCCAATCACCTGAGCCCCCCCCCCCCCCCCCTCCCCTCCCCCCCCCACATGTGCCGGTACTATTCAGCTCTCGGCTGGGGTCTCCTCGGTGAAGCCGGTAGATGCTGAGTGGCGGTTAGACCTCGGGAGGTCTATCAGCCTTCAGGAATCCCAGGGGATCTCTCTCCCGGGATCTACTGACCGAATATCACCCTGATTCTGGCAGGTAGAATGCACGGGACGCGACCGGTAGATTTCTCCAATGTCTTCTGGTGTTGCTGCCAAGTGTTAGTGAGGATTCACTAAAGTCATAGGGCTGGATTATCGGCACCCAGACGCTGAAATTGGGTTCGGTGACAGAGCTGAGAATCTATTTTGGCGCACAAAATCGGGAGTGGCGTCGGTTCTTCAATTCTCCAGCCCCCGGAAATCGGCGTCCTCGTGGAGTACGCTGCGCCGATTATGCACCGCCTTAGGCCATTGCCTGTGGCCCGCCCGATGATGTTCCGTTGCTGAATGGCTGAATTCCCAATGGCGTTAACCTTTCATGGTCCCACCATCTGGGATCCTCGCGTGGCGGCTGTGGGCTCAGTCTGGAGCTGCCACAGACGGGAGCGGACCGATCAGAGGGCAGTGCGGGCTTCATTCGGCACTGGGGGCTATGTGTGCGGGCGATCCAGGGTGCGCGAATGACTGGTACCACTTTGCCCGTCCAGGTCCGTGGGTTGAGTCCACCATATAGCACGGCACGCCCGCTGGAGGCCGCCGCCATGTATATGCATGGCCTCTGACCCGGAGGTGCGGTTGGGAGGGGGGGCCGTATCGGCAGCAAGAGCTGCGAGCTCTACGACAGCTGCCTGCCAGCTCCCTGCAAGAAGGCAAATCTGTGGCCTTTTGATGCCAGTTTTTCTGCCGTAAAAGACCACAGTTTACACGACTTAGTCCCAAAAACAGAGAAACCTGCCCATGATTTCTTGCCTTACCTAACCTTGATGATGCCTGCTACCCCTTGACAGACTTAAGATAGTCAGTGTACTTTAACTTCAAACCTTTTATTAAGTACTATTTACAAAGGTCTGAGTAAGCACATGGTATAGAGACTCCCAGCTCTCTCGGATGGAGCATCTTGGTCACCTGACCACTGAAGTCACAGCGCCATCATTAATATATTATGGTCTGATTAATATATTGATTAACCCTTAGCACTGCATCTCACCCCAGTAGAATCTCAAACTGTTACAGCCTATTGTCAATCTATTTACAATCCTATTTCTAACTGCTGTAAACTACCTGTTACAGATTCTATCCTACACTGACCCTTGCCCCCCTTCAAGTCACTGTCGTAAATGGCTTCAATCTCCAACGCTGTTCTCAGCTCTCTTGGAGGACGTTGCGGGCATTTGCGGCCACTTACCTTTTCTCTGAAGACAAACACATTGGTGGAGTGGGATAGCAGCTTGCTACAACTGCTGGTGACTGCACTTTCTCTCCATGTCTGCGTGGATTTCCTCCTGGCGCTCCAGTTTCCTCTCACAAGTCCTGAAAGACGAGCTTGTTAGGTGAATTGGACATTCCGAATTCTCCCTCAATGACCCAAACAGGTGCCAGAGTGCGGCGACTAGGGGATTTTCACAGTAACTTCATTGCAGTGTTAATGTAAGTGTACTTGTGACACTAATAAAGATTATTATTATTAACTAGGCTGTGATCTATACCCAGGCATTGTCAAATACGAAGGCACGACCCATGGGTGGGTCGTGGGCGGGTGTCGGGACGGTCGCGGAACCTTCCGTCGCGGCGCTTCCAATCGCGCAAATCAGCGAGCAACAACCGCAGCAGCCAGCTTTTAATAATGCTGGCTGCGAGCGGCCTTCAAAATGGCCAGGAACAGATTAAACAAATTTAGCCGCACTGTGGATGCATGCCTGATCATCGGTGCGCAGGTACAAAACTATATGCATGTGCACCGATGCCCGGGTGCACATGCGCAGTGCGGCCACATTTGTTTTTATTTGGGTGCAGCCTTTTTTTTTCAAGTTCAGGGGGCCAAAGGGACAAAGAGACCATTCGGGCCAAAGGGACCCAAAACCATTTCCTCAATTTTTGTCAGCAACAAACAAGGTGAGAGAAAATGGTAGATCATGCAGGTTGGCCGGCATGGGTCGCAAAGGTCGACTGGCGTGGGTCGCGAAGGTCGGCCGGCATGGGTCACGAAGGTTGGCCAGCATGGGTCACGAAGGTTGGCTGGTTGGTAAAAATGGGTCCCCGGAAAAAAAGTTTGAAAAACACTGATCTATACGATGACTGAACTACAAGGATTGAAAAACCTTTTTATTGAAACTGATGCAAGAGAGAGCACAAAAACAAAAGAAAGACTTCAGGACGTGGGCAACTGCAACGGCACGAAGAGGACACATTAACTTTCACTTCCTCTTTGCACACTTTAAGGCCTGAGGAGTTGAAACATCTTCACTTTTGATGAAGAATTTCACAGCTGTATAATTCTCTGCTGCATGGAGGATGAAAAAGTCTTCAATCTCTGAGATTGAATAAATATGTAAGCCAAGAACAACAATGACGAAAATCCTGAAGACATTGGAGGATATGACTTTCATATGGAACTTAGGGTACTATATATACTTTTTGTAGGTAATGGTAAAATTGATGTGCTTGCTTCAGTATGAAGCTACTCCACTGTAGACAGTGGGATGATTGTGTCAGCAAAAAGAGGTAAGACTACACCTTAATCAACAATGGAATGAATCACCAAATACACCAATGACTTCAATACAGTCCAAAGATGTGCACATTATGTGGATTGGCCATGCTAAATCAACCCTTAGTGTCCGAAAGGTTAGGTGGGATTACTGGGTTACGGGGATAGGGTGGGGCATGGGCTCTCTTTGGGAGGGTGGGTGCCGACTCGATGGGTGGGATAGCCTCCTTCTGCCCTGTGGGGATTCTATGATTCTATGATTCCTGGATTTGCATAGAACTCTGCAGTTATAGAAGTTCTGTAATTTTGGCCTCTGCTTCTGCCCTGAGGGTGAATTAGGTGTAAGCATAACTTGCTGATGAGATTGCAGAATGGGGTTCAACTTAATTTCACACAAACTAGTTCTGCATTTCCACTAACCTTTTGACCCAACTTGCAATCCAGCAAATGATTTATAATGCAATTTGTTTGTGACTTCAATGGGACTAATATGCAAATCCAGCTCTTCAGCAGCAAAGACAGCTGACTCCTTAAAAAAGACAACTGAAAGTTCTTGCTTTGGCATTGGTGTCAAAGGATAGACTTTTCTCATGTTTTCAGTGTTGGCTCTGACTGGAAACCACTGTGTAGCTCTCCAGCTGCACAGCCGGGTTTTTAGACAAGATCCTCAGGCACACTGAGTAAAAAAATGAGTGGGTGTGGTCTAATTGATTCAGGAAGGCTGGCCCCACAAACAACATTAAAGGGCAGCCCGATTAGGACAGAAAGTAAGCAGCGCTCCCCAACACCCCACCACCCCAGCACAGTGCAGTGAAATGGATCACTCTCTCCCCCACCACAACGTCAACATAGGGGCCCCCACCTTTCACAGACATGGGGGCTCTTCATTCTCACCAACCCTCGCAGGCATTGTAGTTCTCTCCTTGCTCCACCGCCCCCCCCCCCCCCTACCCCCTCCCCACCTTGCATGCATTGCAGTTCTCCTTCCCCATCACAGGCCTCAGGGTGATCCCGTCAACATCTGCCATCTCAGGGGCACTCAGTTTTGGAAATTAAAGCTCTCCTATCAATGCTATTATGATCCCAGACAAAACCCCAACAATGGCTGAAATACTGGGCTGAAACCTCAATATTTTAATATTATTTTTTAAGACTGTGCAGAAAGAACACTTCACTCCAGGAGTGATTGCATAAAGAAATAGGGGTTTGACATTTTAAATCAAAACTTTATTATTAACACAATTTTAAACTCTTTAACGTCTCAGCCAAAAATAGCTTACAATTATCCGTAAACAATACTACTCAATCCTCTTAATTACTCTCTCTATTCCCAATTAAACAACAGGAAAAAAAACATACAGCTCTCAATCCATCCTACATCCTAATGATACAGAATAATGTTTGCTTTCCAGAACAGATTTCGTTCCTATTAGAACCCCTGAAGACTCTGGTTGGATGTCTTAAAAAAGATGCTTGAACTGGTTTGTTCCAGCTCCTCCCTTGATCTCAGACAAGTCTGCATGGCTTTAAATACTATTAATCATTTTTTAACTATCCTATTGTGAGAGCAAAATAGTTTACTTATGATCTAAAGGCTAGCCAGACCAGAACCCAACACAAATTATTTTTCAAAATGTCTGAAAACCTTAGCTCCACCCAGAAGTTACATTATCTCCTTAAGCTGAAAACAAATTAACTCCCCAGGGACTTGTCAAACAACAGTGCATTAGCCCAGACTTTTACTCTGGTCAATTTCAATTCTGGCTCCTAAACATTTTCCGATCTTGCAAAACAAGATTATTTTAGAAACATTGGAAGCAGGCAAACACACTCCAGCCCAGGCTTCTATCCCTTAAATTGTCAAATGTTTCTGATCCAAAATATCTAAAATCCTGCATTCATTACACCTCACCCCTTAAACAAAATGAACCAGATGGTTTAATATTTCCAAATCCTTGTAACTCTGAACATTTCTCATGATTAACTGAACTTATAATGCATAAGATATATATATATCATTTTACATTTTAAACATGCAAACATAAACCGGAGTATTATCCATTTCAGTCTTCTCACACTTCACAGTTGTGATAAAGCATCGGCAATCATATTTTCTCTCACTTCTAAATGTAGAATTTTAAATTTAAATAGTTGTAGCAATAAACTCCACCTGAACAGTCATACATTGTGATTTTTAAACTTGTTCAAACATTGTAATGGATTATGGTCATTGTCTCCGATGAATTGTTACCAACATAAATGTAAAGATGTTACAACACCAATCTCTCACCATTAAAGATTGACTTGCTCCTGTATCCTTAAGATAGCAATCTCCTTCCCTACTCTACCTTGTACACTTGTGTATACCTTAGTCCCACAAATAAAATCCTTAAACATTTCTGGAACCTATCCACCAGCCTCTGAACAGGCTGTACACACTATTACACCTCTTCTACTGGGGCAATGGCTTTTCTTACCACTATAATAAACCCCACAGGCTTATACCGTTTTGTTCAGTCTGCCTTCCTAGTACTTTTCTTAAGCCACCAACACTGCAACTTCACATTATCAACTTTATTACAATGCAAACACTCAAGTTTTCTTATCTCTCTTCCACTATCATAGGTTTCCTTTTTACTCTGAGGGAAGCTCTCCTTAACATCACCAAATAAACCTCTTTTGCTTTGACTACCTGTGCATTACTCATTTCCACAGTTTCTATCATTCACAGATTGAAATTGATGTCACAAACTAGACTTTGCTTGTTCAACCAATTCAAATTCATTGCGGCCATTTCTGCTGCCAGTCTAGCAGTTTTAACTCTTTGCTCTTCGACATGAGTTCTCACTACTGCAGGAAGTGAATCTTTATATTTCTCCAAAATAATTGTTTTCCTAACAGTTTCATACGTTTAGTCTATTTTTATCCTCTTATCCACCTATCAAAATTATTTTGTTTAATTCTTTTGATTTCTATATATGTCTGACCTGGTTCTTTGCTTAGATTTCTAAATCTTTGTCTGTAGGCTCTTCGCACTCGTTCATATGGACTTACTATGGTTTTTCTCACCTCATCGTGACAGTGATGCAAACACTCGCTCTAGCTATATAGTTTGTAAAATTTGGCTGCGCCAGCCCGCCCTCTCCCCGACTCCGCTCAAGCATTACCTTCCTTATTCACGGGGTCTTGACCCCCAATATAAAGCCAGTGATCTTTTTGTTGACCCGTTTAGAAAAGGACCACGGAATGAAGATGGGAAGACATTGAAATACAAACAGGAATCTTGGGAGCACCATCATCTTCACCATCTGCATCCTCCCAGCCAGTGACAACGGAAGCGCGTCCCATCTCTGAAAATCGTCCTTCATTTGATCTACTAGTCGGGCCAGATTTAATTTATGCAGCCAGTCTCATTCCCGCGCCACTTGAATGCCTTGGTAGCTAATGCTTCCCCCTACTCAGCTAAACAGCAGCTCCCCCAATCGCCTCTCCTGCCCCCTCACCTGGACCGCAAACATCTCACTTTCCCCCATATTTAGCTTATACCCCAAAAGAACGGCCAAATTCCCCGAGAATCCTCATGATTTCCTCCATCCCCTCTATTGGGTCCAATACAAACAGAAGCAGATCATCTGCATAGAGCGAGATTCTGTGCTCCAGCCTCCCCGGACCAGCTGCTTCCAGCCCCTTGAGGCTCTCAGAGTAATTGCCAACGGCTCTATAGCTAGCGCGAATGACAATGGGGAGAGGGGGCATCCCTGTCTCATCCCCCGGTGCAGTCTAAAATAGTCCGATGTTCTCCTATTCGTCCATATGCTTGCCACAGGAACCTGATACAGCAACCTGACCCAGTGAATAAAGCTCGCCCAAATCCGAACCGTCCCAGTACCTCCCACAGATAATCCCATTCTACCCGATCAAAAGCCTTTTCTGCATCCATTGCGATCACTACCTCCACCTCCCTACCTTCTGGGGGCATCATGATCATGTTTAACAACCTTCTTACATTGACCACAAACTGCCTACCCTGAACAAACACCGCCTGGTCCTCCCCAATGATGTCCGGAACACAATCCTCAATCCTGGAGGACAAAATTTTGGCCAGCAATTTAGCATCCACATTCAACAGGGATATCGGCCTGTAGGAACCACACAGCTCCGGGCTTTTGGCCCACTTCAGAATCAGTGAAATCATGACCTGTGACATCATTGGGGGCAGCACCCCTCGTTCCCTTGCCTCATTTAACATCCTCATGAACACAGGCCCCAATATGCTAGAGAACATTTTATAAAACTCCACTGGGTACCCGTCCAGCCCCGGGGCTTTACCCGACTGCATGGCCTTCAGACCCTCCACTATCTCTCCCAATCGGGGGTCTCCAGCCCTTCTACCAGCTCACCGTCCACCTTTGGGAAATTCAGCCCCTCCAAGAAGTGCTTCATCCCCTCTGGCTCAGTAGGGGGTTCCGACATGTCCAGCTTACTGTAGAAACCCGTAAATGCCTTATTCACCCCTGCTGAATCTCCAACCAGGTTCCCATCTCTGTCATTTATTTTCCCTATCACCCTAGCTGCCTCCCTCTTTCTACGCTGTGTGCAAGCATTCTGCTTGCCTTCTCTCCATGCTCATAAATCCCCCCCCCTCACATTTCTCAGCTGCTCCACCACCCTTCCTGTGGTTAACAAGCCCAACTCCGCCTGTAGCCTCCACCGTTCCCTTAAAAGCCCTGCCTCTGGCGTCTCCGCATACCTCCTATCAATCTGTAGTATCTCCTTAACCAGTCGGTCCATCTCTGCCCTGTCCACCTTCTCCCTATGGGCCCGTATCGAGATCAGCTCCCCTCTGACCACCGTCTTCAGTGCTTCCCAGACCATCGCTGCTGAAATTTCTAGCGCTGGTCCCAAATCAATGCAATTGGCATTACAAACAGCTTCCACAAAATGAAAAACGAGAAACTTTAAAAAAAGAAATAACAGAAAAACAACAAATAAACAAAAACAAGAATGTTGGAGCAAAGTTCAAAAGTTCTCAGTCCACCACAAGTCCTTTCCGTTTTGCGAAGTCCAGCACGTCCTCAGGCGACTCGAAATAAAAGTGCTTTTCCTCGTGCGTGACCCAGAGACGGGCCGGATACAACAGTCTGAACTTCTCTTTTTTTCTTAAAAAGGATCGACCTAATCTGGTTGAAGCCTGCTCTTCTCCTGACCACCTCCACACTCAGATCTTGGTAAACCCGCAGGATACTGTTGTCCCACTTACAGCTCCGTGTCTGCTTGGCCCATTGTAGAATGCGCTCCTTATCCAAGTACCTGTGGAATCTCACCACCATTGCCCTCGGGGGGTCTCCCATTTGCGGCTTCCTCGTGAGTGCTCTGTGAGCCCTGTCCTCCTCCAAGGACTGGGAGAATTCCCCATCCCCCAGCAGCTTCTCAAACATGTCTGCGATGTATGCCACAGCGTCCGCTCCTTCGGACCCCACCGGGAGCCCAACGATTCTCAAGTTCTGCTGGCGGGACCTATTCTCTAGGTCCTCCACCTTCTCCAGGAGCTTCTTCTGCATGTCTCTTAGCATCCCCACCTCCAACTCCACCGCAGGTTGATGTTCCTCCTGCACAGCCAGCGCCTTCTCCACCTTCTGGATCGCCGATCTTGGGCGCGCAATCTAAGCTCCAGCCGCTCAATTGACTCTTTTATCGGGTCCAAGCAGTCCCGTTTCTGCTTAGCAAAGCCTTCCTGAATAACTTGCATCAGCTGCTCCGTTGACCGCTGGGTCGACAAACCAGAGGTCCGGTCCTCCACCATGCTGTCTCCTGCCAGTTTCAGCCCAAGCCTTCTCTGTCTTTCTGTTTCTGCCTTTACGAGCACTTCTAGTCCTTCTCTCCATTCACCGATGTGGGAATTCAGTACACAATTGCCTCTGTCATCAGTTTTACAATTCAAGTCCGGTAGAAAATCGGGGGAAAAGGTCCAAAAGTCCGACCAGAGCGGGAGCCAGTGCGACTTACTCCTTCATAGCCGCCACCAGAAGTCACAAGGGAGTATACTTAAGATCCTGGACAAACTCCCAATTTAGTTACAATCCAGTGGTTGTGGATCAATTACCAATGACTATTGCGGTAAAGCACAGTCTAACCCAGGATTGGCACTTAAATTGCCAAATGTTTATACTCCAATACATCTAAAATCCTGCATTTGTCATACATATGATCACAGTCCCTCTCCCCCAGGGGGCTATACCTATCTTGGCACCCCTAATGGGATGCCCTCGACTGTTTCCCATCTTAACAAATCTGCTGTAAACGTTGCTGACATGATATCACGTTGGCAAGGCTTCAATTTTATGTGAGGTTGGATAATGTGGAAGGCAGGCTTTTTAAACATAAGTAAATGCATTAAAATGTATTTACATGAGGTTCCCACCCACATTACATCACTGGCAAGAATTGGGAAAAATCGGGAAATTAGATCTCTCTGGTGAGAATCTCGTTTCCCAATTATCACAAGATTTTGCGCCCGTTTCGCCGTTTTCGCTGACAATGAACGGGGGTGCATAATCATCCCCAAAGGGTATAATAATCACCATGACCTCATCTTCCAACAAATCAACTGTTTTTGCAATGACCTTCTCAGGACCATTGTCCGGAAAGAGCCAACGTATTTCTAGACGCTCTTCGACTGGATAGTCACCGGCTTCTTGTGAGCCTTCGATAGCCAGGCATTCTAGATAAATACATCGGTTCCTCCCCCAACACTGGAAATTCCTTCTTAAATGGTACCGTGCTGATCTGCAATGAGGCCGAGTGGAGATTCCGTATGTGACTAAATTTTAAACACACCGACCTGCTGAGCAAAGAAATTAGCTGGTTATGTGAAATATAGAGCATTCCGCGACCTTATTTATCTTTATGCAAATTGTGGTATTGACCCTTCACTTGGAGCTTTGTCCTCCAGGTTTTTATAGATTTAAATTAGATAGTAAAATTTTAACTTTTAAAATCTAATTTGGAATCCAGTCCAATCTGTCCATTAAGACAAAGAATCTTGCACCAGTGTCAAGTTTTAATTCGCTCTGTCACTTTGAACTTCCAACTCCACAGACCGGAACTGTTTCTTGGATTCTTAAATTTCTCCTCGGAAATTATCTGGTTGGAAAGGTTAATCTCCTATTCCTTGAACTGCAAACAAACTGGAAACAAATTTGAGTGTTCTTCCACCAAATGTTATTCTTGATTTACAAAACTTCTGAAATGACCAGTCCTGGCACAGAGAAAGCATTCACCTCACCCTGCTAGGTGCAAACTTCATGGTGGTGATGTCTGTTCATGCCACACATGGAATACCTGACTGTAAATGAAAGAATTCAGCCCAGCCCCTCATTGGTTTTTGCAATGGCTTTTCTGTGGTTAGAGCCCCCAACTTTGCTCCAGTGAATTGGATGGACCCCTCCTGAGCCTCAACGTTGTCTCAAATTACACTTAGATTTTGCTGTCTTAACTGGGTATGCACGTCGATCTATTGCGTCCCTCTACAGTCAGATCCTCTTTAGATTATAACAAGTTGGACAACACATCGCCAATGTCGACAACGCCAACTGCAATAGGTCTCTACTCAACTTGTGTTTTCTAGCTCTGGAAATGCAATTACTTGCTGATCGATATCGACCATTGACGAAAGAATGAATGGACATCCGTTTAGGTTTTCCAATTAAATTATGTTGTATCTATTGCCAACTTATTTTGGGGGCTGAAGTATTTCTCAAAGACCTCCATCACCTGCTGCTATGATGCTGAAGTTTCCTTGATGCCTTGCTTCATGAGGACATCATCAGCTATGGCTCCTACCGCACATAAAGATATACACACCTGGTATTTTTGAGGTTCTGCAACCCTGAAACTGGTTGGTACCTTTTGAACCATTTCTTCCAGAGATCTCAGGCGGGATTCTCCGAGCCCACGCAGGGTCGGAGAATTGCCGGGGGGCGCGCGCATCCCGCCACGCCGCACCGATGCCGGGTCGCCGATTCTCTGGCGACTGGAGATTCAGCGCCACTGCCGCTGGCACAGTCGCCGCGGCGCCTGTCGGGGGCCATTGAGAGTGGCCATTTTCCACGTTCGACGGACCGAGTGCCCGCCGAGTTCGGCCGAGACCAACAGTGTTGTTCACGTGTGGTCCTACCCGGTGGAACATCGGCATTCTGGCTGCGGTGGTTGTCTTGGTGGAGGGGAGGGGGATCTGACTCCGTGGGGGGGCTTCCACAGTGGCCACGCCTGTGATCGGGGGCTTTCGGTCAGCAGGCAGGCTAATTCCGGCGGGGGGTGGGGGGGGCGCTATGTTCCTCCGCGCCAGACCCCTATAGGTCTCTGCTATGTTGCGTGGGGCCCGGTGCAGAGACGGCAGCCCATGCTGTGGCGCGCATGCGCAGACCTGCGCCGGCCATGCTGGGGCCCGTATTGGTAGCTGGAGCTGCGTGAAGTGATCCAGTGCCATGCTAGCCCCCTGTGGGTTGGAGGAGCGCTGCTCCTAGTGGCCAGATGACACCATCGTAACACGCTCCTGCATTTACAAAGGCGTCAACACTCTGCCGCTAAAACGGTGAATCCCGCCCCCCACCTTTGTCCTCCCTGTGGATGTTTCATATGTTGGAACGTTTGTGGAAGGGGCTGTTCTCTAGCACATATATTCACCACATTACTTTTTGGATTTAATCTTCATCGCTGCAAAATCAGTTTTCTTCATCTTCTGGTCTCTCACTCATGCATCATCGATCTGGAACCACAGTTTGCTGCCATCATGTTTTGATATTGTTTGGTATTTTGCAGAGCTTTGGTGAGGTTACATTAATACCATGCTTTCTTGGTTTATCTAACCTTGACGAGGATTGTTTCCCTTCAACAGACTTAAGATAGTTGGTATGCTTTAACTTCAAACGTTTTATTAAGAACTATTTGGAAAGATCTCAGAGTCAGCACCTGGTATACAAGAGGCAGACTGTTCAGATCCCAGCTCTCATGGAGCCTTTTGGTCATCGGATTACTGATGTCACAGTTACATAATTAATATCATCATGATCTCATCAACATATTTATTAACCCATTTCTCGCTACCACCCCACTTCCATCCATCCTACATCCTCCCCTCCATAGCATCTAGTTGTTGAATAGCATTCTCACCAACTGCTGCCAGCCATATAAATGACCAATGTCCTGGGGTGTTTTAAAACTGTTTGTCTAATCTCTTGAGGTTCAGATCACAAATGTTTAATCTTTAACTCTTAACCATCATGTGACATATGCCAACTCCTTCATCAGACTGCTACTTTTTCAGAGTGCACCGTAATGCAATGGTTCCTAATCAGTCGTTCACACTCCATCAGACTAACTACTGGGGCCTTATTAAATGATTCATTAGATAAATCCAACATGCAATCAACCATAAAATATTGTTAGAAAGAGCAGATGCCAATCATTTTGCAAACAGAAATGACCCCCACCAAATAGATCATTGCACATTTAAATTATTAGAGCTCTCAAAAATGGCAACAAACTAACATAGAATGATCCCAATCCAGTAAACTATCACCTTATTTGTTTATATATTATACATATATATATAGTACAAACTGAAACTGAAATCCACGCAGTTTTGGAAACTAAAGCTCTCCTATCAAGGCTATTACGATCCCAAACCAGAGCCCAACAGTAGTTGGGATACTGGACCAAACTCTTATTATTTTAGTTTATTTTGTAAGAGTGTGCAGAAATACTTTTCTCCAGGAGTGATTGCATGAAGAAATAGGGATTTGGTATTTTAAAACAGAACGTTATTATTACCACAACATTAAACTCTTTCACATCACACCTGAAAATAGCTTACAATTACCCCGTTAACAATACTACTCATACAGAAAAATACAATACTCTTAATTACTATTTCCATTCCCAATTGAACAAAAGAAAGAAAAAAACAGACAGCTCTCAAACTATCCTACACCCCAATGGCACAGAGTCATACTTTCTTTCTAGAACAGATTTTGCACCTGTAGATTCTGGTTGGATGTCTTCAAAAGGCGCTTCAACTTGTTTGCTTCAGCGTCTCCCCTGTTCTCAGACAAGTCTACACAGCTTTAAATACTAGTAATCTTCTTTTTAACTATCCTACTGTGAGAGCAAAATACTTTACTTGTGGCCTAAAGAGTAGCCAGATCAAAATTCAACACATCTTTCTCAAAATGTCTGAATAACAACTCCACCCAAAATTTACATTATCTCCCGAAGCTGAAAACAAATGAACTCCCCAGGGACTTGTACTTGTCAAGTGACATTAGCCCAGACTTTTACTCTGATCAATTTCATGTCTGGTTCCTAAAAGCTTTCTGATCTTGCAAAACAAAGATGCTTTTGTAAAAAATGACTACTGCAATTAAACACAGTCAAACCCAAGCTTTTAACCCTTAAATTGCCAAATGTTTATTATCCACTATCTAAAATCCTGCAATCGTCACATTGCTGATGCAACTACCCCATTAGTTTGCGGAGGTTGATTCTCAATGGTTTTCTTAATCTTTATGCGTCTTTCATATAATTGATCACAGGCTTCATTCTATGCTCAGCAATTCAGACAGCATTTGTGTAGATAAACAGAGTTAACATCTTAGATTGGTAAACCACTGTTCTGGTGGAAGATCATTTACGTTAACTCAGTTTCCCTCCATACTTGCTGCCTGACCTGTTGAGTATTTCCGCCACTTTTTCTTTCAGATTTACAGCATCTGCAATATTGTGCTTTCGAAATCACCTTCCCATGTATGCTGAACTTTATTGATGCTATGAAACAATATCTGTTAGCATTCATCCTACAAAAACAGACAAGACAATTTCACTGTTTCTATATTCATTTAATTGAGATCTACCCTCTTACTTGAAATTCCCTACATTAACAGTGGCAATTGTATCTTTCTTTTGATTAACTCCATCTAATTTGTATTACATAATTGAACTGATATGAAAGAAACAGAACCTTAAATTACAATGGTCAGACAAAACGTTGATTCTAAGGTCACCAAAACAATATATAATGTGAAGGTTATGGGTTTTATTTAATTGATAGCTATTGGTGCTGACATCTGAGGAACACTTACTATTCAGCATTTGTTATCCAGTGCTTAGATGATAATGTCTTGAGTGATAGGGTGAAGAGGTTGTCATCGTTACAGCATTCAGCATATTAATTGCATCAAATATATTGGGACAAATTTCTTGTCATCAATTTTGCTGCCCACTTAGTGCCAATTGCAAAATTACATTTTAGATTGGAAGTATATTTTTAGCTATGTTCTCACAGCTTGCAGCGTTTTCAAACGTAAGGAGGCTGCACAATGTTAAATGGTCAACATGTGCCAAAGAAAGTTAACATAGGGCCAATTGTTAAAAAGCCAACATTTCAACATTAGCTATTCTGGCTTGTTGAGGTACTTCTCTTGACTAGTGCTCTAAGTTACATTTCAGGTCTACATCTTATCGCCCACAATCATCTGCATAGGTACCCGACACGCGGGCCTCGATTTTTTGGGGTGGAGGGAACAATATGCTCGATCATTGGAGTAGGGAGTGCTTCCAGAGAGGCCAGAGACATGGTGGTTCTGTCAATTTTAATTAACCTTAAATAAAACTTCTCAGTGCGTCACCCAACATCTGACCAGGTTCATCATCATGGGAACAGTCCCAGGCAGTGAGGAAGGGATTGAGAGAAATCGCTGCCAGTAACTGGAGAGGGTGGTGCTAATTGTCAGCAGGCGGGACTTCCGCTACCCTTGGACTGATGTCCCGCTCTGGAGAATAGGCCTTGCAGAGGCCAGAAGAGGTAATGCAGTGCTGTACCTCAGCATAAGTCCCGGGGTCACAATTCAGGTAAGTACCAGGATCCCAGGATAGGAGGACGGAGGAGACCTGAGGGATCGGGAGAGGGTTGATTTTGGTGTTGGGTAGTAGGCCAATGGCCGGAGGTAGTGGAAGGAGGACTGGAGCTCCCAGATCCTGGAGGGGAGGACTTCAGATTGAGGTCCACTCAACCTTCCTGCCCCCTGAGATGAAGATATCTAACTTTTTCAGCTTCCCATCCTGCTCCGACAAGCGTTCCCCAGCCTAAAGATTAAGGCTGTGCAGGAAAAGGATTTGAACCTACATCCCCTGAGTATTGGCTTGGACCTCTGAATTATCAGCTCAGTGGTATTAACACGACACCACTGTCTCCTCTATCCTGAAAAATCCTTTTAACATTGAACACCTTGGGTTTTAATATTTGAAATCCCTCAATATTTTATACTTGGGGGTGGGAGAGGCGATATAGACCAAGTGTTTGCAGCCCATTTCCGTAATTTAACCCTATAAGCCACAGCATGATTCTCATGAATTTGAACTGAACTCCCTCCAAGGTCAGTGCACACTTCCTGAGACATGGAGCCCAAAACTGATAACTTCAGCTGGATTGTGGCCAAAAACTTCCTCTTTTTGTATTCCAACCTGCTTGAACTAAGGATCACCATTCTATGTGCCTTTGATTTTTGTTCCTCTCTACTAGCTCTTCATGATTTGTGCATTTGGATCGCCAAATCGCTGTTATTCTATAGTTCTCGATTCACCATTTAGAAAATTTTCAGAATTATTGCTCCAAAGTGGATGACTTCAGCATTGCCTGCTTTGAACTCCAAATTAGGACAGCTTTGCCAATTGTGTTAATTCAATTCTATTCACTGTCTGCTTGCATGGCGCATTCTTTATTCCCTTCCTTTGTATGAAGTCCATGGCCGGGATTCTCCCCAGCCGGCGGGGCGGGGTGTCCCGGCGGGATGGAGTGGTGGGAACCACTCCGGCGTCGGGCCCTCCCAAAGGTGCGTATTCTCCTCACCTTTAGGGGCCAAGCCCTCACCTTTAGGGGCTAGGCCCACGCCGGAGTGGTTGGCGCCCCGCCGGCTGGCGTGGAAGGCCTTTGGCGCCACGCAGCCGGTGCCGAACGGATTTTGCCGGCCGGCGGAAGTCCGCGCATGCGCAGGAGCGTTAGCGGCTGCTGACGTCATCCCCACGCATACACAGGAGTGAGTCACTTCCGTGTCGGCCACCGCGGAGACTATGGCCGACGCGGAGGGAAAAGAGTGCACGGTGAGCCTCGATCGCGGGCCAGGCCACCGTGGGGACACCCCCGGGGCCAGATCGCCCCGCGCCCCCCCCTCTCCCCCAAGGACCCTACAGCCCGCCCGCACCGCCAGTCCCGCCGGTAAGGGAGGTGGTTTGATTCACGCCGGCTTGACAGGCATTACAGCAGCGGGACTTCAGCCCATCGCGGGCCGGAGAATCGCCGGGGGGGGGGGCCGCCGACCGGCGCGGCGCAATTCCCGCCCCGCCGAATCTCCGGCCCGCGATGGCCCGAAGTCGCTGCTGTAATGCCTGTCCCGCCGGTGCTGGCAGGGGCGGGATTCACACCGCCCCCCGGCGATTCTCCGACCCGGCGAGGGGTCGGTGAATCCCGCCCCATAATTCCTACTCTGTCCACCGCTGTATATTACCTCATTGACTTTGTCCATCTCCCTCATGCTGACATCAAGCCATACCCATTGTTTCTCCCTGAAACAGGAGTCCATCCGTCCACTTGCTTTCTGATTGCAGCAACAAACTTTCCATTCCTGAACCAGGTGGTACACATTCCGTAAATTAACAGCTTTAACTATACAGAAGTTGTCTTGAGAGCTCCTTAGTAACCTAGTAACCTTACTATTTCTGTCTGACTGATTGTACTGCCAAAAGTATGAAAGCTAATTACTAGGGGAACCTCTCAGTAGAGGAGTATAAATTATAAAGCACAGGAAACAAATCTCTAAATAAGAAAATTGAACCTAGCATTAGGCCAGATAAGATACAAAGAAAATCATGGGGAGGAAATTGTTCTTCATTATCATGTGAATGAGGTCCATAGTAAATCAGCATGTCATTGTATACCATGCCAGATTTTCTTTTCCATTATTTAAGGATTAGGGTTTGCAATATCTATATTCTACACATTCACCTACACCATGTAAACCGGTGCTCATCCAAACATTGCTGCTTACTCCTTATCCTACATCAGACCCTGCTCACCCATCTTTCCTGGTGGTTTTATTCACATTTAAAATCTCTTCATAGCTTTTCTGCTCTATATCTATGGGAACCTTAAAGTCAGATCCTTTGGTTCTAAGCGTAGCCTCTTTTGCATTGCACTCTTCCTGAACCCCATCTCTTGTTATATTGCTTTGTAAGACTGAAAGACTGCTCCTTGGCAACAAGGGATTTGCCCAGTGCATCCACCATCCTCTGCAGTCGAGCTGACCTGAAGTTTGAGTGTGTTTGCCGAGTGCAAGCAGGGGCATCATAAGTTCTTGTTTGTAAAACAAGAATGTCAGCAAGAACAAACTGCGAAAGCATCCATCAATTCAGAGGAGGTTTTATCAATGGCCAAGACTTACAAACAAAAGACTCTGGGGGGTATTTTCTGGTCCTGCCCCTGGCGGGAATCATTGCAGATGACAAATTTCATGGACTAGCCAAAGGTCCATTGACTTCGGGCATTGTTCAATACCTTTCAATTTGGAGAAAGTTTTGAGTCTATTATTAATTTCTCTGATGAGGATTTGGGTTGGGAGAGTGTTTCAACCAATAGCCAGTCATGTAACCAAGTCTTGGATCAGGTACTTGTAAGACATGTTCTTGCTGGAAGACATATCTAGGCTGCTGAAGCAAATCCTTCTCTCAATCTAATGTCTTTTTAATAATGTACTTCACTGAGGTCAATACTTTTTCAGGTGGAGCTCACGATGGGCCAAGGGACAGGTGCCCCCATGTCCCCACCACGATGCAAATCAAGTCCACCCCACTCCCCAGCCCCCATCAGACGCCCCCATCAGATGTCCCCATCAGATGCCCCCATCAGATGCCCCCAGCAGAGAATCCATCAGCCCCCCCACCACATTCCCCCATCAGAATACACCACAAGATCTCCTTTCGGAGACCCCATCATACCCCCCCCCCCCTCCCACTGGACCCTCCATCAGACCTCCCCAATGGAGCTCCTGGTGGGGGGTCTCTGAGTGGGTGTTGTGAGAGGGGGGGTCACCCTCATGTGTACGTGCTGTGGAGGGGGTGACTCAGTGATTCCCATGGTGGTGGGAGGAGAGGATGCCCTTATACTTGTCAGCGGGGAGGGTCCAGGAGTTCCTTTATGGGGGAAGGGGGGGTCATCGTCAGAATTCGCTATCAGGCAGCCCGCTCAAAATGGTGGTCCAACAGTGGGATTCGGTATGGAATCTGTTGCACTCCCCACCATGCTTAAATTTCCCTAAATTCTGGAACCACGGCAATTAGTTGAAAAGTAAAAAAAATACCCATCTATTCAAGAAAGGAGGAAGAGAGAAAAGAGGGAACAAGAGATCAGTAAGCTGACACCAGCAGTCAGGAAATGCTAGAATATATTATTAGGGAGGTGGTAACAGGGTATTGAGAGATTCATAATGCGACTCGGCAGAGTTGACATGGATTTATGAAAGAGTAATCATGTTTGAGAAAATAATTTCAGTTTTTGAGGTTATAACTAGTACAGAAAGAATAACCAGTGGAAACAGTGACACAACAAGGCCTTTGAATCTCGCAAGAGGCCACTCATGAGATTCGCGACAGGCGTCTCGCGAATTTCAACTGAAGCTCGCATGATTTCGCGATCTGGATCTTGCCTGCATTGGACATGATCCAGATCAGCATATTTAAATGATAATGAGCCATTAGGCTCATTAGAATATGTCTTCCCCAGATTCTCCTAGCTCCCAGGACCTAATGGCCACACCTGGGGGACCTTGCCAGGACGCCATTTTGCCTGGATTCCACAAAGATGGACCAGGCATAACGGCACTTGGGGGGGGCCTCCCAGGACATAGGAGTCACCCGGGTGGTTGGGCATTGGGCAGGGTAGTACCCTGGCACTCCACATAACATTGCCAGCATTGAACCTTGCCATTGCCACCCAGGAACCCTGGACATGTGCTGTCAAGCTGGCTGCGGCACTACCATGGTGACAGGCTGACAGAGCCAAGGTTCCCGGGTGCCAGGTTGGCCATGCCTTGGGTCAGGCCCGGTATACCTTGCCCTTCAGAGGTGGTGTGAGGAGGAGGCTTGAAGACTCCAGAAGGGGTAAGTAGGATGCAACGGAGCGGGGGGGGGGGGGGGGGGGGGGGGGGGGGGGGGGGGGGGGGGGGAGGGGGGGTGCGGTCTGCTGGCCGGTGTAAGGTTGTAGAGGGGGGTTGAAAGATCAGGGCTACCTTTAAAAATGTCGAGCTGAGCTCATCAGTGCAGGAAATTATGTAAGTACGGTCTTAACAGGTTCAATTCCCGTACCAGCCTCCCCGAACAGACGCCGGAATGTGGCGACTCGGGGCCTTTCACAGTAACTTCATTGAAGCCTACTTGTGACAATAAGTGATTATTATTCTTGTTATTATTATAACAGGGCATTTCTCGCTGAGGCCAAAAGAAATGGCACGGTGCCGTTAAATAGTGGGGTCTTTGGTGTGGATGGGTGTCCAGTTTGAGTGTCCAGGCAAGAAGGCGCAAGGCGGAAAGGTTCTATCTTGGGTGGGATGTCTCTGATGTCCCCCTCTTTTAAAGGAGATATTTCCTTTTTACCAGCCTTTTCCCATGGAATCTTTCCTTTTACCTTACCCCACCCACTGTATTATGGGAGCAGAGGTAGAAGCAGGCCCTTACATTTTTATTAATTTAAGGGCATCAAAAGTTCTAAGGGTGGACGAGTTGGATGACACCTTACCCATCCACTGTAATATGGGGGATAGCTTGACAGTGATCTGCCAGTCTATTTAATTTCATGTGCTACCCAGCCTTCAAATATGTCAGAAGGAGAAATGTAAAATTCACCCCAGTCACACAGACTCGAAACATTAACTGATTCTCTTTCCACGGACCTGCTGAGTTTTTCCAGCATTTTCTGTTTTTATTTCAGATTCCCAGGTATCTGCAGTATTTTGTTTTCATGGAATTGCTAGAAACCTGTGATGCTCATTGTTTTGATCCGGGGGTGTGATCAGTTTTCCAGGTAGGGACTACTTTCAGCACAATGTTTTTGCAGCCTGTATAAAAGATTGCGGAATCTCAATTTGAATGTTGGACAGAACTTGTGCTGGGAATTTCTCCACCAGTTCTGCTTAGTTGGCTGATTTTCAGGCAGATGCCATTGCCAGCAAGCACAATCTAGCAGAAATGTTACCCCAACATGTAGCTTGATATTCTGCAATTTTACAGTAATTGGAAAAGCATTTCTTGTGCCAAATGTCACTGGAGTATATGAGGCATTATCAGTATAAAGTTCACATAGCAGCTGAACTGGACACATATTCTACTTACCTGAAGACAAGTGTGTTTTGATAGTGTTAAGCAGACTCACTTTAAGTACTAAAAGCGGAATTTAATTGATTTTAAATCCACTTGAGCTCGCAACATGTGAAATGTCAGAACTGTTGACTGATGGACGTGCCTATAATGCTTTAAAGCAGTAATTTCAAAGATGTGCACAGAAGCGGAGTTGAATTGAATTAAATAGCAGCTGGGGTGGGGGTTGGGGCAGGTTGTGGGGGGGGGGGGGGGTCGTCAGATATGGCGGGTGCATACCCATCACCTACCATGGGGTTTGAGTGTGCGTCGGGTGATTTTGCGTGTGTGTAAAATTCGAGCTAGGCAGTTCAGGGGTGATGCCAAAAAGCGCTTCTTCACAAAAACAAGAGTGGAAATCTGGAACACCCCCCTCCAATAAGCTGGCCGAGGCGATGTGTATTGAAAATATCAAAACTGAGTTTGATAATTTTTTGTCAGTTAAGTGTGAAGGATGAAGGAATGGTGGTGCATAAATAGAGTTCTGATGTTCTGATATGCATCAGCCCCAAACTTCCTGTGTTCCTGTGTACGAGGAGATTTTGTGTGTGGGGAGATGCATATATGCATACCTGAAGGGTGAGTATGTGTGTGTCGGGAGTAAGGTCACATAAATACTGCACTCCAGCATGACAAAGAGCAGACAGTCATGTTTTGAGCAGCTTTCCTTTCTTTTAAACTGGTGAACGATTTCGTTGACAAATGCATGGCTGAGACTTATCTGCTCCATAGTTGCTCCGATTGGCTACCTTCCTTTGTAGCAAGAGCTCTTCTGGAGTTTCAGATGCATGATACAGCCTTTGTTCAAGTAATGCACACAGATGAATATTTTCAAATGAGTTGATATGAGAGCTCAATAGCTTGGTTTCTTTGTAGCACAGATCCAGTGCAGTTTAAGTGACGTAGCCTCCCACCCCCTGTTGCTCAATGACTCTTCATCGACTTACCAGCAGCTGTCATGCGAGCCCTGTTGAACAGATTTTCTTTGTTCATTATAAATGGATCATATTTTCCAAAAGACCTTCTTATCTGTACTAAATCAACTGAGTCCAGGTTGTGTTTTTTCTTCTAAAGGAGTTGGCACGAAAACACACAAGATCTAGTTAACAAAGATAATGAAAATATATTTCTATGTGGAGTATTATATATGTGAGAGGTGGGAAAGTGTTCTGAGTGCTCTCAGTACCTGCTGTTTTTAACATAATTGCTTTACAGCAGTGGGCAGGCTAAAAGCTGAATCATGAGGTGCTCTGAAGCTAAAAGAATTTCTCCCATACGACTTGAAAAATTCATTATTCACCTTTACTGAATTAAAATGTGGTTGATACAGACCACTGGTGCCGTGAAATATGAATAGAAGATGGAGAGGACATGTTTGAACACAACATGTCGGTAAGAAGCAAGTACATATACTTAATCGTCATTTATTGGGCAGAATTCGTAGGAAAAGTGGTATTTAGGTGTAACTGTTCTCACCATTCAAAATAACCCTGTTTTTTGAAAGAAAATGCACACATAAACATAAAAAAGGAAAGCATTTGCATTTCATTGAGTCTTCCATGAGCTTGCCGAGTTCCAAAGTAATTCATAGCCACCTATTTTAGGTGTAGAATTTTAGACGTGTGGTAATGGTTACAATTAAGGATATGCACCGCAAGGTCCCACAAACTGCAATGTGACAATGACTAGTCAATCTATTTACAGTGAACTCTGTTGCGAGATAAATATTGGCCAGAACATCGGGTAGAATCCAGTAGCTCTTTGAAATATAGTGCCAAGGGATCCAGCGGGAAGGACAAACAAGGCCTTGATTTAACGTTTCATTCGATAGTTATAATAATAATCTTTATTGTCACAAGTAGGCTTACATTAACACTGCCATGATGTTACTGTGAAAAGGGTACAGTGCAGCACTCGCTGGAGTATCATCCTAAATTTTGTGTCCACGTCTCTGGAGTATATTTGAATTTACGGCTTTGAAGTGAAAAGTAAGAATAAAACTTGATGGGATGACCAGTGTTTCCCTCAAATCTGTGCAGGTGCCTGGAAAGTATCTCAAAATGTATCTCAAAACACCATGCGCGAGCAATATTTCCTTTAAGACATGCATGCGAGTGACCACACAGCAACCTTGAAAATACAAAACA
Organism: Scyliorhinus canicula; assembly: GCF_902713615.1. Classification (NCBI taxonomy): domain Eukaryota; kingdom Metazoa; phylum Chordata; class Chondrichthyes; order Carcharhiniformes; family Scyliorhinidae; genus Scyliorhinus; species Scyliorhinus canicula. The sequence continues at coordinate 114,136,617 of NC_052159.1, read as the reverse complement.
GTGTAATGAATAAGCAGCACCCAACAACAAAAAAATGAGAGGGAATATTGACGGTGACATCCCTTATGGCATAGGCTCATCAATGAGAAACATTAGTGGCCAAACTTAGACAACAATCATGTGTAACTGAAATTTTGCTCTTTCAGCCGTCGTAGGACAGAAGGTATCCTTCAGGTGCTCCTAGGGAAACTGTTGATGTATAATCCTTTTGCCTATAGGTGACCCATGTGTCAGTTCCATTTCTACTCTGTGGGATGATTAATGGGCTCCAGGATGAGGTTTGATTATTCACTTTGTGTGGCTGTGTCTGTGTGTGTGTGTGTGTGCCTTGTACAGAATTTCACATGAGCTGAAAATAGGTTATGAGATGTCCTCTGAAGAGCAGGGAGAATAACTCACACTGAGTGCATTTGTGAGGCACTCAGCCCAAATCTACGACTTTGTTTGATTTTTTTTTTGTTTTCTTCTGAACATGTGCATTCTAACACATGAGAAAGCACATCTCGACCCCAGTGTACAATGTAGAGGCAAATACAGCAACGTTAATCAAAATCAAAGGTAATAGAAATAGGATAACGGAAAATAAATGTCTCACTGAGATGAATGTGAAATAAAGTGTTGACATTTCCAGTTTGTTGTTGATGAAATGAAATGTCATGTTTGTTGTAATTCTTTCTGTTGGGTGAATTTATTTTTCTTGAGCAAAATAATTAATTAGTGGTGTTTTTGTGCGTATGTGATATAGGTGGCTTTCAATCAGTTACAGAAGTTGTGCCTAACAGCACGTAATTCTTGCAGTATAGTGAGCATCATTATTAATCAGCAGAATGCTTGCCTCCTCTCCTGATAAGCCATGCAGTATTAAATGATGCTGAGGCACCCTGGCGAACTGTCATTTTTATAGTTTATAAGCTGCACTTGTGTCCTTACTGGTGGATCACTTCTGTTTCCAACTGTTCAGATTGATTTCGAAGGTCTGTGGAGAAATACAAAGCTGATCATTTTTGATCTGTGCTGCTTTTAATCATCCAGCTTACAGTGCACAATCCAGCAACAACCACAGCCAAGCAACCTTAAAGATTGTCCAAACATGTGCTGGTTAGGTGGATAGGACAGGCTAAATCGTCCCTTAGGTTAGATGGGGTTATCGGGATGCGGCGGGGTAGTGGGCCGAGGTGAAGTGCTCTTTCAGAGAGTTGGTGCAGACTTGAGGGGCCAAAAGGCCTCGTTCTCCACTGTAGGGATTGTATGATTCAATGATTGTCTCAAATCCATTTGTCAATAAAATCATAACTTTGGGCATTGTTGTAAAGTGGACAAGTGCAAATTATGCCCATTGGCCAGAGTGTAAAATGAGCAGGCAAGTTAATATGGTGCAATGTCAAAATTATCCTCGTTCTTTCGTGCAGGGTAGCAAGCAGCACAAGTGATTAGCACTGTGGCTTCACAGCGCCAGCATCCCAGGTTCAATTCCCCGCTGGGTCACTGTCTGTGCGGAGTCTGCACATATTCCCCATTTCTGCGTGAGTTTCCTCCGAGTGCTCCGGTTTCCTCCCACAGTCCAAAGACGTGCAGGTTAGGTGGATTGACCATGCTAAATTGCCCTTAGTGTCCAAAAAGTTTAGGGGGGGGTTATTGGGTTATTGGGTTACGGGGATAGGGTGGAAGTGAGGGGTTAAGTCTTGATGGGCCGAATGGCCTCCTTCTGCAATGTATGTTCTATGTTCTAAAGGTTAGACAGTTAACCTGGTCCCAGACTTGCTATTTGACAATTTACCACTAGATGGTGCATGTGAGATGACCAGACAGTGGTTTTGACTTCACTTATCACCATCCCTGATGGAGTGTTTGAGATCAAGACCTGGCTTTCTGAGGAATTCTGGCTGTTTACCTCAATTGAAAGAGAATATATAGTGCAAAGAACACCTTCTCCTCACTATAAAAAATCATAAAGCTCAAAATGCTCATTAGGTACACTGTTCGCAGATAGTTGACATGGAGTGATTAAACTGATAGAAGTGATACAAGCAGCAAAGATTAAAACTGTTGAGTATATACTGTGAGGAGAATTACTGCCTTTCTTCCAAACCTGTAGACTGCCAAGAGTTGTAATTGCTGAGTACAAGTGATAAGTAAATAAGATGAAGGGAAGCAGGATTAACAATGAAGTTAAACAGAATTTTCTAAGTAGAAAGTTGAAACTACATGCAATGCCATTCGTCACACATCAACACAAGGCATCTCTGTTTATTCTCAGAGGGAAAGCTATGAAGCTACATGATTTAATGGAAAATGTCATATTTGATATTTGGCATTGTGTAATTCACCACTTGTGTGCAGGCTTTCCATATTAATAACAGTGATGACTTCAGTAAATTTGTTGGTATATGTTACAGTTAGGCTACAACTAATATTGGAATTCAGTTTAAAAAAACATCTTGGAATCTACTGTCTATTTTCTTAATGTCCTTAAAGTCAGTCGCTGAACAAGTCAAATGTTTGGTAGATGAGTTGTATTAAGCTTAATGAACAAAGGAATTGCAATTTTGTCTTAACAGGGGTCAGTCAGGTGGGCTAAAATGATGGCTAAACAACCCACTGCACTTGTGATATTTTCATACCCGCTGCATTATAGCTCAAAGGTATGTCTGTGGGCGGAAGGTGCTGTGGTGATGGGAAGGAATAGAGAGGTGAACCCATTCATGTTTCCCACTAATACCACTGACATGTACTTATCTCAAAACAAGAAGCCACATGCATAGTTTGAAAAGGGGACATTTCTGACATTTGCTGAAATAATTGATCAATGCTCATTACCAGCTGTACACAATGTGTATGGGGCCTGAGGTGATAAGTTGACGTTCAGCGGTGGATCTGAAAATAGACATTTGAAGCGCAGTGTTGATCATTCTGAACACAAAAAAGGTACCCAGCTGATGTTGCAAATGTCTCTGAGATGAAGATACCATACATTGGGTATGTGTGCCAATTGCCCCAGCATGGTGGCACAGTGGCTAGCGCTGCTACCTTACAGCGCCAGAGACCCGCGATCAATTCCAATCTTGGCTGACTGTGTTGCGTTTTCCCTATATCTGCGTGGGTGTCCTCCAGGTGCTCTGGTTTCCTCCCACAGTCCAAAGCTGTGCAGGTTAGGCGGAGTTACGGGATAGGGTGGAGGATTGGGCCTCGGTAGGGCACTCTTTCAGAGTGTCGGTGCAGACTCGATGGGCCTCCTTCTTCACTTTATTCTATTCTATGGTCCCCCACTTGAACAATCTCCATGAATGGGTATAGTAGATAAAACTGGATTACTTTAACAGAACTGCCTTGAACAAGACAACAAAATTCATCAAGCAAATTGACAAATGGTGAACACACCCTATAAGAGGTAAAATTGATGGTTTACTGATTCCATAATAAAGTAGTCCATCTCACTGTCCTTCAAAATTTTTGGGAAAATTCCACTGTCATGATACAGTTTTTTGCTTTACTTCTAATTGATGATAAAATAAATGGGGCCCATTTCAAAGCCAGAATGAAAGAGAACTCTACTTTGTGCAAGTATGTTCTGTAAGTGACCTGGGAATGCTTAATGCTGTCATTGCTGAGTATAGAGAGGGGGAAAAAAAATAAGTTTTATCCCCAGAACTGTCATCCCTGATGAGTACAAAATTGAAATGAACAAAATAATATCCCAAGGGAGGGAAGTGAGCACTCAAAGCTACTTTACCAACATAAGATCACTGTGGTGACTAATGGATAGGGGCAGACAGTGAGTCTGGGAAGTAAATGAAAAATTCCAGGAAGTCCATGTTTTTTAATATTTCAAAAATGTGTTTCTAACTCCACTGCAGTAACTGTCATTACTGAAGTGCTATTTAATTACATTGGAAAGGAAAAAAGACTTAGCGCCATACCATTATTGGAATTTCCTACAAGGATACGAGAGATCCCTGTCATTAGTTTTCACCCATTTTTTAACTAACTGATCGAGCATGGTGTTGCTCACGGACAACTTTCGAAAAAGTAGCTTATTAACATGTATCAAGCTCTTTTGCTTGATTTATATTCTCCGATTCTAACTTGCTTCTTCTTCCTGATTTTTTTCTGCTCATCGTTCACCTGATTTGTGTCGTGTGTGAATTTGTGTGTATGTTTCTGTCCTTCTGCATTTTCCTGGATGCCCGCTCGCGAAGACTGACTCCGATTGTAACACTGAGCAACATTATATCTGTAATGATGGAAATGTCTCGTTCATATTTCTAGTAATATTGTTGATGCAATGAAATAAACAGTGAAGACTGCAAAAATGTAAACAAAGCTGCTTTGGACGTGGTACATAACTTGTTGGACGTTGAAGGTATGTGTGAAGGAAGGATGTCATATAGCCATTGGCTCATTACCTGGAGTGTTATATCCACCCAAAATTCAATTCATCAAGAAGTGCGTATGAAAATTGAGTTGATGGAAATAATTAGTAAAACAAAGGTGTTCTTTTTTGATAGCCGTGAAGATATTGCACATGCTGCGGTATATTTTTCTCATTCCATTCTATCTGGTTAGCTGACTGTCCAACTTTTTTAACCTGAAGAAGGAGCCGTGCTCCGAAAGCTCGTGTTTGAAACAAACCTGTTGGACTTTAACCTGGTGTTGTAAGACTTCTTACTGTGCTCACCCCAGTCCAACGCCGGCATCTCCACATCATGGCAACTTTTTTAAAGTTCCTTTGTTGCAGAACATATCCTATTTTTGCTGCATTGATTTTAAAGCAAAAATTTTCAAAATGAGAGTGGTCGGGATTTTGTGCTCCCATTCAGCAAGGTGAGAATAGCTCAAAAGATCGGGAGAGGCCCAAATCGTGTTTTACGCTGGTGGGATTTCCCATTGCGATTGTCACCAATGCCCACAAATGATGTAACAGGAATTGTGACATTCAACGTCAGGAGGCCCATTACAATAAATTTACATCTAATTATTTGGGGCAGGATTCAGCCCGGTGCAAATCTGGTGGGTGAATCGCATGAGAACCCCAAATCGGGCTGTGCCAGCTGATTGCAATTCACCCAACTCGCTCCATCCAGCGCGATCTGGATCTTGCCCTCGCTGGATGAGATCCGGACCTGTATATTCAAAAGAGCCAAATGGTTCGGCCAGTCCCCAGGACACAACGGCCGTGAATGTGAGAATTTGCCAGGGTGCTGTTTTGTACTGGTCCACACAAACGTGGCCTACGTATAACAATACCTCGAAGGGTCACGCAGGCCATTGGAGACCTCCCGGGTCATCTGAGACAGGGCAGAGTGGCATCCTCGCACTGCCCTGGCACATGGGCAACTTGGCACTGCCAGCCTGGCACCTATACTGTGCTACATGTAGTCCCAGGGTGCTTGGGTGCCGGATTGGCACTGCCCGGAGGCAGAAAACAGGGAGGTGGCGGGGGAGGTAAAGATTGGTGCCCTGATCTGAGAGTTCAGGAAATCCCTGTCAGTGCGGCTTCGGCAGTGGGAAACACCCCGAGACCAAAAGAAATATCAAAGCACCGTTGAATACATGAGTGATTCCCGGCACTGCAGCTGCCGAGAAATACCCTTCCAAACGTGCCTGAAAGCCGACTTAGTATAAAGTCCACTGAAACATTGGTATCCCCCCCCCCCCCCCCCCCCCCCCTCACCCACACCCCCCATTTACATAAACTATTCATGCCGGACGTGAATAACGACAGGTCTCACCTGGTGAGCAGAACCCACGAGAGGGGCTCACATGAGTGGATCACTCAGTGAGGAGAAGTTGAAGCCCGGGAACATCTCCCTGGCACTGCACAGGGCGTGCCAGGGCCAGTGGTGGGAGAAGTGCCAGTAGGCAGTGCCCGGGCAATGCCAGGGGAATGTTCCACAGTGGTGTTTTGTTGCGTGGGGAGGGGATGTTGTGTGCAGGTGTTGCTCATTCTGGGTGAGTGTGTTTAACATTCAATTTGGCTCTGTGTCGTTCCTTAGCTCTGGAGTCGCCAGGTATCATTAAGATACCGCCACAAGTTTCAAAGTCAAGTTCAAAGCAATAAAACCATACACCAATTAGTAAGTTCAAACAAATGAGTTTATTATAATACAATTATAAACTACTCATGCATACGCTAAGATGACTAAACTATTCCTACCACTAAATAGACCAATACTTATCTGAATAAGGAACTGCCTGATCGGGGGACAATGGCCTCTTGCTCTGCACTGGGTCTGCAGACTTTAGGTTGGTACGGGTTAAAAGGGGTCAGGAGTGTCTATCTCTGGTAGCGATCGTTGTGAGACACTTACTTACTGGCGGCTGCTGTCCGAACCTCTCCTCTCTCTTGGTCAAGGTCTTCTTCGGTAAATGCTGGTCAAGAGGGCTGGTCAAGAGAGGAGGGCTGGTCAAGAAGAACAAACTGAGTTTGGGACCTGTCTTTTATAGGTCCCAGGGCTTTGCACCCTTTTGGGCGGACCCTCTATCTGCTGGGGATCGATTGGGTCTCTTCCCAATTGATTTGTTTGAATCCCCCCAATACTGAGGCTGTCTCTCGACTACTGGGTGGGCCTTCAGGTGCTTGTCTTCGAACCCCGCTGGTGCCGGGGTGTCTGGCTTCCCATACAATGTTGCAATCACTTCCCTATTTGTGTCCTTTGTCCCTGGGATCGTTCCATTACTATGCTAACTGTCCCGGAGATTGCTTAATTAGTATGCGGAATGTTCATTTTGGTGCTGTCTGCTCTCTTAGCAGACAGAATACACAGTGGCTTGTTGCAGCCTGCTTGTGCTGCAAACTTTGTCCATTATACCCTGCAAGCTTTGCGTTCCTCCATTTTGTATTGAGGGAATGGCCAACTTCGGTGGCTACAGAGGAGATGGTTGGCAGGGGGTATTGTTTACGGGGGAACGGGGGGGCTTCTGGGAGGGGCTCTATTTTTAAATTTTCCCTATTGGGGCAGCCTGATCTTTTGAAAACAAAGTTACTGTTGGGGTGGGCCTACCCCACCAGTGTTACCTCCTGGGAGCTGGCCCTTCATTTATTTTTCAGCTGTGGGCTGAACAATATGGGAGAGAAAGCCACCGTTGAGTGTGACAACTTCCACACTGTTTTTCCCGTCCGCATCACTCTGCCACGAAATGGGAAAATTTTGCCCGATATTTTTAATAATAATTTAGTAATTTTCTGGATTTTTAAAGTTTGGTTTCGAAACTTACCAATTGGATTTTCACAATAACACACTGATTATTTGCAACAGAGATGGGTCCCTAACAGGTGAAGGAAACAAAGCATCAGTCTGTCCTTTGTGTGTTTAATTGACTATGTACTTCACTGCTCTGCTCCATCATTACAGAGTAAAGCCTGACAAACCGCCCAATCCCTGATAATGAAGCTTGGAGAATAAGCGGAGAATATAAGAGTGTTAGAGAATTGGAAAGCCAAGAATTACATGCTGTTGTCAGTCAAATGCCACAGTGGAACTTGGCTTATCCCTTACGAATTACCATTTGATGCATTCTGAGAAATCAGAGCTAATACAAAAGTCAATAAAGCTGTAAAGAAGTGAGAATGCAATTCTGGATTCTCTGTGGGTATTTATTGGTGTCTGATTGCGGAATATATCTTACCTCTCCACTAAAATAACCCAATATAAATATTTATTATCACCAGCAGCTTCAGAATTTTGAACTTTTAAAAGGATCCATCACCTTTATATGAAGAGGGATGAAGAGGGAGGGGGGGGGGGGGGGGGCGTAGCTACACACTGCATTGTGGTTGCAAGACTTGGTGAGAGTCCTTTGAATAGTTATTGTGGGATGAACATGAGAAAGAGCGAACACCAGATTTTCCCAACATTTCTGCCATTTTTGTGCAAAACGTGGAGAGAAGGAGAGACAGTTGTATCTGTAGCTGGCAGGAAGACAACCGGGAAGCAGTGGGAAGGTATAGCAGCAGACCAAGAGCATGATGCATAGCAGGGAAGAGTTCAACAATTTGCAACGTGTAGGTGAGGTAAGTGATTTTTATGTGCAAATAACAGATTCTACCAGCTGCCGAACTCATTTAATCCGTTGTTTTATTCAGTACACCCCATCACCTGCCTAACGAAAAGTTCTATGAATCATTATTCAATCTGTTAACGTATCTGCTTTACCTCACCCTCATGCAGTTGGCTCTGATGCAAGGTCCACACCCTCAACTTACAGATCATACATACTGGTAGCTATTCAACCATGACAGCCACAACATGCAAGCACATTGCAGGACAGTCACTGACACACATCGCCGGCTCTTGCAGGAGAAAGTAGCACACAAGAATAAAATAGAGGCGGACAAGCATTCCTCTATGATGGAGGCAATGCTGGCCATCATGGAAATGTGCATCACTGAGGCTGTGGACATTGAGATTGCTGGAGGAATTAATGATCGAAGCGACAGATGTGAGTCCAGGATGGTAAATTGCCTCCTTGGGCTCATAATCGTGGATGTCACTGAGCAGCTGCAGAGCACTCTGAGAGAGGGAGGGCGAATAGCCAAAGGCCATGGTCCATACTAATACAACAACATATTTACAGAGGAAAGAAACTAGCAATCAGGACTTCAAGGATAGTAATCACTGGATTACTCCCAGTGCCACTCAATGTTGAGTATAGAAATAGGATGAAAGAAAAGATAAATGTGTGTTTGGAGAGATGTTGCAAGAGGGAGAACTTTAGATTCCTGGGAAATTGGGACAGGTTGGGAAAGGGATGGGACCGGTACAGGCTGGGTGGATGAACAGAGTTGGACTAATGTTCATGTGGAGTGGTTGCTAGTGCTACTGCAGAGGGTTTACTTTAAACTAACTTAGCAGAGGGATGACAACCAGGGGGTGATATTGAAGAGGAAAAACAGGATGCACAAAGAATCAGGTGAGACAGATAGCAATGGAGTAAGAAACGTTAAAGTATTCACTGGTTTCAGGCACAAATTGGGTTCACTGTGAATATATGAAAACGCACAGAGAGAGGTGAGTAAGGTTGATGAGTTAAAGGCATCAGTCGAAAGATTGGAATAGATTTTGTGGTGATAGTGGAGACCTGTCTCAAGATAAGAACAGAATTAAGAACAGAATTGGGCGGCTCGGGAGCAGAATTGTTAGCACTGTTGCTTCACAGTGCCAGGGTCCCCGGTTCGATTCCCGGCTTGGATCATTGTCCATGCGGGGAGTCTGCATGTTCTCCACACGTCTGCTCACCCGGGTGCTTCAGTTTCTTCCCACAAGTCCCAAAAGACGTACTGTTAGGTAATTTGGACATTATGAATTCTCCCTCAGTGTACCCGAACAGGCACCAGGATGAGGCAACTAGAGGCTTTTAGCAGTAACTTCATTGCAGTGTTAATTTAAACCTACTTGTGACAATAAAGATTATTATTATTAGATACTAAAAATTCTCAGAGCCAAGGAGCAGAGTTTAATGTCCTTCACCTAAATTAGTTTGGTGGTAGGGTGGGGTGGGGTATTTAATCTGACAGGAGGGTGCTGGGTGGGGTCCCTGTCATCTTCTCTCCTCTGACAAGATTAAGTCCAAGGCAGGAAGGCTCATGGATGACCTTTCTCACCCACCGTTCCAGGGGTGTCCCTCATTTAAGGGCACTCAGTGCCTGATGGAGTGCCTCAGAATTCGGAATGGCGGTACCCATGGAGAACAGTTTCCTCCCCATGACCCCCACCCCATGATACCCATTCTATCATCACACCTGTGGCCTGGTTCCCTCAGTGACCCTGAGCCTTGGTTGGTGCATTACCAGTAGCTCCCCCGGTAGCACTGCCAAGCAAAGTCCAGCTGCCGGACTCTGATTGGTGGAAAGTCTTTGAGGGGGGTGTGGGAATTCCACCCAGCTCCCCCACAATCATTGATCCAGGGGGAAGTTCAACCGCTGCCCACTTAAGTGCCTAGTTGGCTTTTAATTCAGTGGGCCATCCCTAAAGGAGTGGCATGACCATTCCGCTGGCTCTCCGTCCAGCGGGTGAGACCCCATTGCCTCCATTAAGTCCAACCCAAGGTGTTCAGGAAAGGTAAGGAAGGAAAGACGAAAGCATGGGTGGCAGCACTGATTAAAAATAGAACAAGAGCAACATTATAGTGCTGGAGAGAGAAGGCGTACATGCACCCCCGTAATAAATTTGATAAAATGCCATGGATACAAAGTGTGACAGAAAGAAAGTAGAAGTAAATGGTTGTTTTTCAGACTGTGCCATAACCATTCTATGATTCTATGGTTCTGTTCACTCACCCACCAATAACATTTGCTTTTTGCTTATTTAGTGCATGATCTTTCGTTCCACTTTCTAAATAGTCACGTTCAATTTGATTCCCTTCGTATACAAACCTTAGAATGTACCTTTTGACGAAAGATACACCACTGTGTCAATGGTAATAATGATTGACAGAAGGTTATGACATGGGCAACCTTAAAGGTGCATGCACATCATATCACAACACTGTTCATGTTCGCTGACCTACATTGGCTGACATTCAACAATCCCTCAATTTTAAAATTCTCACCCTTTTCAAATCCTACCATGGTTGAAGGTCACCCTATCTCTATCACATCATCCAGCCCTGCAACCTGAATAAATCCTTGCACCCCTCAAATTTGGATCTCCTGCACATCCTCATTTTTAATCAATTCATTGTTAGTGGCTGTGCCTTCAACTGCCTATTGCCTAAACAGTCAAATTCTTCTCCTAAAACTTCTCCACCCTCTCTCTCTCTCTGCTCCTTTAATCTCTCCTTAGAAGTTAGCACTACTATCTCGCAGCACCAGCGGCCTGAATTCAATTCTGGCCTTGGGTGACTGTGTGGAATTTGCACTTTCCCCCCATATCTGCATGGGTTTCCTCCGGGTGCTCCCGTTTATTCCCAGAGTCCAAAGATGTGGAGGTTAGGTGGACTGGCCATGCTAAAATTGCCCCTTAGTGTCGAAAGATCTGTAGGTTATGTGGAGTTACGGGGTTTGGGCTTAAGTTTGGTGCAGACCCAACGGGCCGAATGGCCTCCTTCTGAACTGCAGGAATTCTATGGATTATATAGATTCAACCTTCCTCTTCGGTGAAACTTTTAGTCTGCCTGATATCTCCTTATGTGGTTCAGTGTCAGTGTTTGCCTAGCTCTCTGAAGTGCTTTGGGCATTTTACGGCACGTGTTTACGATATCAATGTAAGTTACTGTTGTTGTTGAACCATCGTGGAACCATTTCAGTTGTGTGAGATGGATCTGGTTTGTTAAACTGTTCTGCAATTTCATCGGTCAACCTGTAAGTAAGTACTGGAATCAGAGGGCTGCATTTCACTCTGGAAGAGTGGGCGGGTTTGGATATAGCTGGGTGGATCAGTGTGATTGACAGCTTGTAAGCATGCCAACTCTAACCCGTCAACTGCAGAGGAGTACTTTAAGCTGCATGCTCACAAACCACTCAGGAGAAGGGCTCGTCAATTCCCATAAGGTGATTGCTCAATTAGAGCAATATTGGCACACTCTTTACAAACCACACATCAGGTCCATGGGCTTCCCTGGCTTCCTGAAGCTTGCCAGCAAAACTAAAATGTATACACAGCAGCAATTGAGGGGCTGAAGCAAACTCAGCCAAAGATGCCAATAAATGCTCAATACTCGCAATTGCTTTCTGGACTGCTGGTGGGGAACTATCTTTTCTGGGAGCTTCCTTGTACAATTTAGAGGTTACTTTCTTTGCCTTGGAGGTTTGCTCCATCACATCAGGGTGGGTTCTGCTTTATGTTACCTTGGATCGAACCTCAGATAAGAGTCACGATAAACAGTGACAGAACCAGCAACAGCCACAATTGGCTCTTCACAGATCTGTAGCTACACAGAGGGGGCCAAAGAGCCACAAACCCCCAAGGATACAGGCAAAGACTATTCCCTTGGCAATACCGAACACCAATGTCTTAGGACGTTCGAAGGCTCAGTTTGTCAGGTCAACTGGCGACAGGCCTCCTGAGCCTCCTGGAAAAAAACTTGCTGCCTGCTGGACCTTGCGATCATGTGTTACCTGTGACTGTGAAAGTCACCACCGTCTTCAACATTTTTGCCTCCATCTCCTTCCAAAGACCTGCTTCCAACACATACCAGTTTTGTCAACTTTGCCACTAATGACGGCAATCATAGTGAGCAGGTGCCCAGTTTTGTGGCTCTGGTTAGCTTCCCACAGGAGCAAGGTGCCTTTGACTGCACACTTTTTGCAATCTGAGCACGTACAAATCACACAGGAGTGCTCATTCAGCACAAAGGATTCCACTTCACGAATCTGTAGCTGGTGTGTGTGAAACCACAAGAAGATCAAAACGAGTTGTAAGATTCCCCGGAAGCTGTTTCATCAGGAAGTGGACCAATGAAGCCCAATAGCCTTACAGTGGATGTCATATCAATACCAGCTTTATGATTGAATAGGCCATTGACTTGTTAAAGATGCAATTTAGTGCCTGGACAGACGGACCTGTTGGCTTGCGTTAGTGTGCAGCAGCTAGGGATTCTAGAATGATTGTCCTACTCCAACAGTGTGGTGCAGCGAGGCTTGGGGGACCTGCAGGAGGAACAATTCAGAGAGCTCAGATCATCCTCCAATTTCTGCCAAGGGGTCCAGGGATTACCTTATCAATAAAACTTCACTTAACATGCGCCAATCTACCCATGCCACCAGAAAATGCAATGGTCACTTTTGCCACCACTCGCCCTCCCCTCTCAATGCCACTGACACAAGTAGTCCTGTAATTAACCAGTCATTTTTATCTCTTCAATTATCTCCCACTGGACCCCATCAATTCATGCATTCGCATTCATTATCAAACATATAAGGAGGACACTGACCACCTAACGCCCAATAATGGACAAGGCAGGGAAAATAATAACATAAATGTGAGCAAAATAAAGAACAAGAATGTATTAAAGCATCATTTCCTCAGAGCCCCATCTGTCTTGTGGAACTGCAAAGCCTTCCTCATCCTTTTTCAACTAATGTCATGTGCTGTAAAGCCTGTAGCTTTAGCATAAGTAGAGGCAGGTTGCTCAGATCGAAGTTATGACTGTTGACTCCTCCACCTGCATCTGTGCATGGGCAGACTTTGCCAGAAGGAAATTAGTCCACTTGTGAGCTGCCAACTGAGAGGCAAGGGACGGGTTTCTCTGATCCTGAGGCTAAGTGTTGACGCCATTGTAAACAACGTCGCGTTTCTCGAGGGCGTCAACATGGCCTCAGGAGCAGCGATTCTGGCCAGCACGGCAGTGGAGCGACCCACGCCATTCCAGCTGCTGATCCCCGGCATCAGATGGGCGCCATGGGTCTGCACAAGCACAGTGGGACCAGCGCCAATGCGTGCATGCGCAGTGGCTCCCTTCTCTGCGCCAACCCTGACGCAACATGGCGTAGGGCTACTGGTGCGGGACAAAAGAGCCCCCCAGCCCGAGAGGCCAGCCCGCTGATCAGTGGGCCCCGATCCACTGGTGGGACTCGGCTTTTTTTGCGTGGCCACTCGGCCCATCCCGGGCAGAGAATCGCCGGGGGGGGGGGGGGAACGACCCATAGAGCGGCCCCCAACCGGTGCCACACCGACCATGCCGGCGCCATTGGTGCTGATTCTCTGCTCTCCAGAGAATGGGCAGACCGCCGTCAGGGCGGTGTGGTGTGGCGTGATTCGCGCTCGTCCCAGAGATTCTCCGGCCCGGCCTGGGCTGAGAGAATCCCGTGCAGGGTGTGGGTGAGAAATGGAAATGTCCCAACTCTCATGGTCACTTTCATCATCGTCCTTCCCTTGGCTGTGCTGCACATCACAGTAACCATTGCACTGGAGAACACTTTGGTCCATATCAATGCTGCCCAGCATGTCAAGGCTAATCAGCTAATTAGTTTTTTTTAAATTCATTCATGAGATGTGGATCTCAATGGCAAGGCTATTCCTAATTGATCTTGAGACGGTATGATGCGACTGTTCTTGGAACAACCAAGGTGCTGTGTGGAAGGGAGTGCCAAGATTTTGCTGTCAGTGACAGTGAAGGAATGATAATATATTATCAAACAAGGATGGTGTGGAAAGGAAGGTGCAGGTGGTGGTGTATCTGTAAAACTATTTAAGGTCGACATTTTGCATCCAAAGTCTGCAGGATGATACTGAAGGTGTTCAAAGCTTTATTTGTTTGGAGCATATGATAGTCCATTGTTCTGACCACTCTATCTTTGGAAGAAGACATCATCTCAGTGGCTTGTGAGAGAAACCCCTCACAGTTGAGGTAGATTTCCCTCATCCTTTTGCAATCATTGTTATTCCCATAAAGGCTGTCAGCATACCGCACACTGTCTGCTGCTGCTCAATGATCCTCATCTATGGCCTCGAAGCCTCAGCATCTGTGAGCAGAGAATGGAGAAGGCTGTGTTCTGCAATTGGACTCTGTGCCTGGTCCCTGAATCCACTCTGTGCTCATGCTCGCTAGTGAAGTATCAACCAACTATCTGGTTTCAAAGAGAAAATGCTGGAAAATCTCAGCAGGTCTGGCAGCATCTGTAGGGAGAGAAAAGAGCTAATGTTTTGAGTCCGATCTGGTTTAATGGTCTGACCAAAGTGTATCTGAAATGGTGCATTATATACCGTAATGGCATTTCTTTGGAAGGACTCAGCTCGTGGGGAATCGCTACCAATGACCCCCACCATGTTGTGCTGCATGTGTAAGGACTGTGTGGGAAATAAGAGGCATGCAGTATGAAGGGGGTGCCTGAGATGAGACCCCTTAAAACTGAATAGCTAAGATAACACTAGAATAGTTCTACATGAGTTAGTTTATTAAGGATTGTGACTAATCATTGAAAGTATACCCAGTATTCATTATTAACCATTAAACATGTATTTTTAGGATAGCAGTAATAAGCATTCAAACTCTTCCTAAAAGCAGTGGCCACATTGCATGATGGCATTTAAGCTAGCTAACTTGCAGCATGCTTTTAAGACAAACAGGATTAGACAGAAATAGTGTGGCCAGCAGTAACACGGTCATCTCAGCAACCAGTTGCCCCAATATCCTGGGCGCGTTTCTCCACCCCCCACGCTGGGTGGGAGAATTGCGGGAGGGCCGGGTGACTCATTTCACGCCCTCCTGGCGCCCCCCTGCGATTCTCCCACCCCCCACCCGGATGAATCGGCGCTCGCGTTTTTCACGGATGGGCCGAGCAGCCTGCCGTTCGCGACCGTTTAATGACGGCGGCAACCACACCTGGTCGCTGCCGTCGTGAACATGGGCGCCAAAGGCCCGTTTGAAGCTTGTGGGGGGCGGAGAGGGGAGTGAGCAGCACGGCCGTGCTCGGGAGGGGACTGGCCCGCGATCGGTGCCCACCGATCGTCGGGCCGGCGTCTCAAAGCGTCATCACGCTGCATCTCTTTCCCCTCCGCCGCACCGCAAGATCAAGCAGCCACGTCTTGCGGGGCAGCGGAGGGGAAGACGGCAACCGTGCATGCGCGGATTTGAGCCATCAGCTGTCATGATGTCAGCCGCGCATGCGCGGGTTGGAGCTGGCCAACCTGCGCATGCGCGACTGATGTCACATAGGTGCCGCCGTCGCATCATTCTCGGCGCACCGCCTTGACGCAAACGTCAAGGCCCGGCTGCCGAGAATAACAGAGCGCCGCTCCTAGCCCCCCCAGGTGGGGGTGAATACGGTCAGAGGAGCGGCCTCCGAGGCCGTCATGAAAGTCGGCCGAGTTCACAACGGCCTTCCCGATTTTTCCCGGGAGCGGAGGATTGCGCCCCCTGTCTCAGACAATCCATGGTGTAAAGGGGAACTAACTTTAACAAACTGCCCCTAAATGAACAATGAGGTGGGCAGGAACTGACTGCGATAAGTAAGATGGGAATGGACAACAAATAACTTCATAATGGATACAGTATCCTGGTATACAACAGGTGGCAGAATGGGGTTAAATCACAAGTTGATCACAGACAGCATGTTGCTGAGAATAAATTTCACTGGTCAATATGAAATTGACAGCTCCAAGGATTGGATCAAGTCCAACTGGGGTACGTTATTGATTTTTGGAAAGCTGTATAATTGGGGTGCCCGTACTGGTGTCAAGAAGAGTGATTTTGCCATTTATCCAGATCACTCTCCCACATGTGTGAACCAAGCTTGGAAAAATAATGCCAGAGTTGATGTGTCTGCAAGTCTGTGTGTTCAGCTGAGCTGTAACTAAGAGGGGGGAACCCCACGTAAAAGCCAGCTCAATATTCAGTCCTTGGAAACGCTCCTACAAAGTAGTCCTGTCAAGGTAAGAAAATGTTGCAAGTTAGCATTATGAAGATGATTATATTTAATTTGCCGCTGAAATCAAATCAACCTGGCTGAATGTCATTTGACATGTGGGTGCCTCTTGTTTAATTGTGTCACCAGGGATATTGAAACTCCACCAGTCTCAAATCCCTCTTGTTGCAATATGTTTGGAGGCCGGTTTGGTGGCCTGTTTAGTTCAGTTGGCTGGACAGCTGGTTTTTGATGCAGAGCAAGGCCAATAGCATGGGTTCCATTCCCATACTGGCTAAGGTTATTCATGAAGGCCCTCCTTTTTAACCTTGCCCCTCACCTGAGGTGTGATGATCCTCGGGTTAAATCACCACCAGTCAGCTCTCCTCCCTCAAAGGGGAAAGCAGTCTATGATCATCTGGGACTATGGTGACTTTACTTATATTTGGAGGACCCATTCTGCATCTTTTCCTCTTTCTGGTATTCTGAATTCTCATCACCTGCAAAGAAGGAAAAGGCACATGAGCGATTGTAATGACATTTATTCCTCTGAAGGATGGAGTATTTTGTGTGAGTGGCTCTGATGGTGAGGCTTGGAATTGTATCAGGTGATTGTCAGTGGGTGAATGGATAGATGTTGATAAGGATGAGTGCACCTACCCTCTAAGTGGCTGTGAGGAGTGATATACTGTAGTCAGCTTAACATAGGCCAGAGTGACATTGGCATATCAGGATATAGGTTAATGTCCAATTTTAGTCTTTTTTTTCCTGAGCTGCCTAGATTATTGAACCACTTTCTGTGCTGAATCCAGGAGTACAGCATCATGCACCCACTGCTGAACTCCTCTGCTGCCTCCTCCATGGTCTCCATCTCGGTCCTCTTCCTACCATTTTGAGGGAACAGCATCTCACTGTGACTTCTCGCTATTCCCGGCAGTACACCAATGGAAGAAGGTACAGCCTTTCCCCATCTAGATTCTTTTTGCCAATTTGTTTCTCTTTTCTTCTCGGTAACAAACTCCTTCAACCCGCATGTTTTGGAGTATCTTTTTAAATGCTGGAGTTGAGATTGCATTCTGTAGATCCACATTCTACATGCTGCTGCAAATTGGATGGGAAACCCTATTTTCAAAATTATATGGCGTTTAAAAAGCCACTGTTAGACACACTGCACTTCTTGCTTTCCTCTTCAACCTCCTTTCCTTCATTGCTTCCCAATGCGATGCAGAATTAAGATGGGGCCCAGAATCTCCCAAATGTAATCCTGCAGGCATTCCATCATAGATCAACAGATTTTGAATATTTCTGCAGAAAGTCATTTTAGTGTTGGCTGGTATTGTTTTTTGGCTTGCAAGTGCAAGATGGCAACAAGATCCAATGTGCTAGAAAGTGCCACAGAATTTTCAATGCATACAATTGCTTGCAATGAAAAAAAAACAATGAAATTGATGAATGTTGGGGACGAACTGAGATCAATAATGATCTGCTCAATATTTGGACTTTTGTCATTAGATTTACATAAAAGTGCCATAAAATTCAGTCCTAATAAATAATTCAATACCTTGCTTTTTATGGTTTCTTCACTGCACAACCCCCAGTTGTTTTATCCATGAATGGCAAGTCTCTGTAATTATTGACTATGTCTAATTCTTGCCAGCGATGCAGGGCAGGTTAATGCCCCTGTTGTAAAATATACATGAAAATCAATAAACAGCTTGATTCCTACTTTGCTTTCCATTCATTGACTTCTGGATAACATTGTAGCCCATACTTTTATTGCCTCTGTGTACTATCACTTAAATATATGTACCAGCAGGGTATCTAGGTGCTCGCAGGGGTTGGCAGCTTGAATCTGAATATTAGTTCCTGGCAGTATAAGCAACTCACAGTATGGCTCTTTTCACACTGAAAATAAGGGAGAAGTATTTATAGACTGGCACTGTCAACCCATGACTGGCATGGAATTTAAACAAAGAAAGTAAATGGAATTCACAAGCATCCACTGAACTAGCGGGATCCTGCTGTTAGAAGGACTGCCATGACTCTTTGCTATTTATTTACTTTGATGAAAGTAACATGGGCACAGTTCTCTCCATTTCCCCACTGGAGCCATTATCCCAACCAAGCTATGGAATTAAAAGACTCTATTTTACTCTTAATCAGAGCTTTCAAATTATACACACTAATTCATGCTCCTCACAAATTAAATATTGGGTGATTATAACAAACTGATTACACAAATTAAAGTTATTAAATATTAACATTTTGAACGCATTTGGTTCCTCTAAAATAGCAGATTTGTTTTTGAACTCTTGACATTAATATCAATGATTTAATTTTGCTTGTGTTCTTTTTCCACAGCAGTTAATACAAAGTAAAACATTCTGCTATTTGAAACCATTTAAATTTTATTGCCATAAAACGCAAGGGTCTGCAAAATTAAAATTTTGTTTGAGAGTGTGTTTGACATTTTTTTAATGAACATTTTATTGAGGTATTTTTGGTTTTGCAACAACAACAAAATGAACAATGTACATGAGTTTATAAACATAGTGCAAAAGCCGTCATCCTCCCTTACAGGTCCCACCTTTATTAACCCCCATACTAAACTAAGCTAATCCGCCCCCCCCCCCCCCCCCCCCCCCCACTTCTGCTGACGATTAATTTTCCGCAAAGAAGTTGACGAACGGTTGCCACCTTTGGGTGAACCCTAAATTGACCCTCTCAAGGCGAACGTGATTTTCTCCAAACAGAGAAAGCGAGCCATGTCAAATAGCCAGGTCTCCAACTTTGGGAACTTTGAGTCCCTCCAGACTAATAATATCCATCTCTGGGCTACCAGGGAAGCAAAGGCCAGAACATCTGCCTCTTTCTCCTCGTGGATTACCAGATCTTCCGACACCCCGAAAATCGCCACCTCCGGACTCGGTGCCACCCTTGTTTTCAACACCGTGGACATGACATCTGCAAACTCCTGCCAGAATCCCCTAAGCTTTGGCACATCCAGAACATGTGGACATGGTTCGCTGGTCCTCCCGCACATCTTGCACACCTGTCTTCTCCACCAAAGAACCTGCTCATCCGGGCCACTGTCATGTGAGCCCGGTGAACAACCTTAAACTGTATCAGGCTGAACCTGGCACATGTTGTGGACACGTTGACTCGACTCAGCGCGTCTGCCCAGAGACCATCCTATATCTCTCTGCCCAACTCCTCTTCCCATTTGCACTTCAGTTCCTCCGCCTGCGTCCCCTCTGACCCCAAGAGTTCCCTGTAGATGTCAGAGACCTTCACTTCTCCCACCCACACTCTGGAAACTACCCTGTCCTGTATCCCCTTTGGTGGGAGGAGCAGGAAGGTTGAAACCTGCCTACATAGGAAGTCCCACACCTGCAGGTACCTAACCACGTTTCCTCTCACCAATCCAAATGTCTCCTCCAGCTCCCTCAGGCTAGGAAAGTTCCCCTCTATAAACATATCTCCCATCCCCTCAATCCCTGCTCTCTGCCACCTCCGAAACCCCCCATCCATCCTTCCCGGGGCAAACCGTTGATTATTACAGATTGGAGACCAGACCGATGTTCCCTCTGCTCCCACATGTCTCC
Organism: Scyliorhinus canicula; assembly: GCF_902713615.1. Classification (NCBI taxonomy): domain Eukaryota; kingdom Metazoa; phylum Chordata; class Chondrichthyes; order Carcharhiniformes; family Scyliorhinidae; genus Scyliorhinus; species Scyliorhinus canicula. Next base: position 114,116,730 of record NC_052159.1, on the reverse strand, counting down.
TCCATTGCCCCCAGACTTTCAGGGCTGCCACCACCATGGGCTGGTGGAGTACCATGCCGGCGGGAACGGCAGAGGCACCATTATCAGCGGTCCCAAGCTGGTGCCCTTGCATGAAGCCGCCTCCATAAGCTTCCATGCTGACTCCCTCCCCCACCCCCCTCCCCCACCACCCACTTCCTGATCATGGCTATATTCGCCGCCCAGTAGTAATTACTGAAGTTTGTCAGCGCCAGCCCGCCCTCTTCCCGGCTCCGCTCAAGCATCGCCTTTTTTACTCGCGGGGTCTTGCCCGCCCATACAAAGCGGGTGATCACTTTGTTGACCTGTTTAAAACAGAACCGCGGAATAAAGATGGGAACACAAACAGGAATCTCGGGAGGACGGTCATCTTCACAGTCTTGACCCTCCCAGCTAATGACAACGGGAGGGCGTCCCACCTCTGAAAATCGTCCTTCATTTGGCCTCCTAGTCAGGCCAGATTTAGTTTGTGCAGCCGGTCCCATTCCCGTGCCACTTGGATGCTTAGGTACCGAAAGCTTCCCCCTAATACACTAAACGGCAGTTCCCCCAGTTGCCTCTCCTGCCCCTTTGCCTGGACCGCAAACATCTCACTTTTCCCCATATTTAGTTTATACTCCAAAAACCAGCCAAATTCCCCCAAAACCCTCATGATCTCTTCCATCCCCTCTGCTGGGTTCGATACATACAGGAGCAGGTCGCCTGCGTAAAGCAAGGCTCTATGTTCCACCTCCCCCAACCCCCCCCCTCCCCCCTCCCCCCCCCCCCTCCCCCCCACCCCTACCCCCCTGGACCAGCCCCTTCCAGCCTCTTGAAGCCCTCAGTGCAATTGCCAGCAGCTCTATGGCTAACGCGAACAACAGTGGGGAGAGGGGGCATCCCTGTCTCGTCCCCCAATGTAGCCTAAAATAGTCCGATGTTGTCCTATTCGTCCGTACACTCGCCACAGGAGCCTGATACAGCAATCTGACCCAGTCAATAAAGCCCCGCCCAAATCCAAACCATCCCAATACCTTCCACAGATATTCCCATTCTACTCAATCAAAAGCCTTCTCTGCGTCCATTGCGACCGCTACCTCCACCTCCCTACCTTCCGGGCGCATCATGATCACGTATAACAACCTTTTTACATTGTTCACCAACTGCCTTCCCTTAACAAACCCGGTCAAGCCCTCCCCAATAACGTCTGGCACACAGTCCTCAATCCTAGAGGGCAATATTCTGGCCAGCAGTTTGGCATCCACATTCAATAGGGATATCGGCCTGTAGGACTCACACAGCTCCGGGTCCTTGTCCCGCTTCAGGATCAGTGAAATCGTGGCCTGTGACATAGTCAGGGGAAGCACCCCACGCTCCCTTGCCTCATTGAATGTCCTTATCAACAGCAGCCTGAATATCCCAGAGAACTTTTTATAGAACTCCACTGAGTACCCGGCTGGCCCGGGGCTTTACCCGACTACATGGCATTCAGACCCTCCGCTATCTCTTTCATCTCGATCGGGGCCCCCAGCCCTTCTACAAGCTCCCCGTCCAACTTCGGGAAATTTAGCCCCCCTAGGAAGTGCCTCAGCCCCTCCGGGCCAGCTGGAGGTTCCGACCCGTACAGCCTACTATAAAACTCCTTGGATGATTTATTCACCCCTGCTGAGTCTCCAACCAGGCTCCCGTCTCCATCCTTTACTTTCACTATCTCCCTGGCTGCTAAGCTGTTGTGCAAGCATTCTGCTTGCCTTCTCTCCATGGTTATAAATCCCCCCCCCCCCCGCCCCCCTTGCCTTTCTCAGCTGCTTTACCACCCTCTCTGTGGTTAACAAGCCGAACTCCGCCTGTAGCCTCCACCATTCCCTTAAAAGCCCTGCCTCTGGGATCTCCGCATGTCTCCTGTCGACCTACAATATCTCCTTTACCAGTCGGTCCGTCTCTGCCTTCTCCCTATGGGCCCGTATCAAGATCGGCTCCCCTCTAACCACCGCCTTCGCTGTCTCCCAGACCACCGCTGCCGAAACTTTCCCCGTGTCACTGAATTCCAGGTAATTCTGAATACAATTCTTCAGCCGCCCGCACACCTCTTCGCCAGCTATAAGTCCCACGTCTAACCTCCAGTGCGGGCGCTGGTTATTGTCTTTACTAACCTGTAGGTCAACCCAGTGCGGGGCATGGCCTGAGATTGTGATCGCCGAGTACCCCGTGTCCACCACCCCTGACAATAGAGCCCTGCTCAAAATGAAGAAAATCAATCCGGGAGTACACTTTATGCACGTGAGAACAGAAGGATAATTCCTTCATTCTCGGCTGCCCAAATCTCCATGGGTCCACTCCCCCATCTGCTCCATCAACCCTTTTAGTTCCTTTGCCATTGCTGGCACCCTGCCCGTTTATGAGCTTGACCGATCTAAACCAGGGTCAATAACTGTGTTGATGTCCCCTCCCATGACCAACGTATGCGAATCTAGGTCCGGTATCTTCCCCAACATCCTCTTTATAAAGTCCACATCGTCCCAATTTGGCACATACACATTTACTAGTACCATCTGTACCTCCTCCAATTTCCCACTGACCATAATGTACCGACCTCTCACATCCGAAACTAATTTTCCCGCCTCAAACACCACTCGCTTGTTGATCAGGATTGCGACCCCTCGTATTCGAGTCCAGTCCCGAGTGAAAAACCTGTCTGACCCCTCTCTTCCTTCATCTAATCTGGTCAGCTACTCTAGGGTGCGTCTCCTGTAGCATTGCCATGTCCTCCTTCAGTCCTCTTAAATGCGCAAACACATGTGCCCTCTTAACCGGCCCATTTAGCCCTCTTACATTCCAGGTCATCAGCCTAGTTGGGGGGCTCATCACCCCCCCTCCCCCCCACCCCCCGCCGATCATCCATCCCCTTTCTTGCGCCAGTCTCCAGCCCATGCTCCACCGGCCCGCCCCCAGGCAGCCTCTGACCTCCTCTCTGTCCCTTAGCAAAAGTCCCTCCCTCGTCAGCTGAACATTTCCCCCCCCTGTCCCCCCAGTAAGAGCACAAAGTAAATCAACCCCTTCGATAAGCCGAACATCTGCTCAACCCCCCACTGCGCTTCCGTGAGCTAGCCCGCCCAGCTAGCTTGGTGGCCCCCGCTCCTGCCACCAGACATTCTCCCACCTATTGTTCCCTCCCCACCCCCCCACCCTTCCCCCCGCTCATACACACATATTCAACTTTGTAGCAAAGTTCAAAGTTCTCAGTCCGCCACCAGCCCTTTCCTTTTCGTGAAGTCCAGCGCTTCCTCAGGCGACTCGAAATAGAAATGTTGCTCCTCGCACGTGGCCCAGAGATGGGCCAGATACAGCAGTCCAAATTTCACCTTTTTCTTAAAAAGGGTCGACCTTATCTGGTTGAACCCCGCTCTTCCCTTGGCCACCTCCACACTCAGGTCCTGATAGATCCGCAGGATACTGTTCTCCTATTTGCAGCTCCGTGTCTGCTTGGCCCACTGTAAAATATGCTCCTTGTCCAAAAACCTGTGGAATCTCAACACCATTGCCGTCGAGGGGGTCTCCCGTTCACGGCTGTGGACCCTTGTCCACCTCCAAGGTTCGGGAGAATGTCCCCTCCCCCAGCAGCTTCTCAAACATGCACGCTGTGTATGCCCCAGCGTCCGCTCCTTCGAAGCCCTCTGGGAGCCCAACAATTCTCAAGCTCTGCCGGCGGTACCTGTTCTCTAGGCCCTCCACTTTCTCCAGGAGCCTTTTCTGCTGGTCTTAGCATCCCCACTTCCAACTCCACTGCAGCTTGATGCCCCACCTGGTCAGCCAGCGCCTTCTCTACTTTCTGGATCGCCCGATCTTGGGCATCCAATCTAAGCTCCAGCAGCCCATTTGAGTCTTTAATTGGGTCTAAGCAATCCTGCTTCTGTTTAGCGAAGCCCTCACGGATAACTTGTATCAGCTGCAACCGCTGGGTTGACAAGCCAGAGCTCCGGAGTCAGCCGCCATGCTTTCTCCCACTGCAGCTTCAGCCCAAGCCTTCTCTGTCCTTCTGTCCTTCCACCTCTCCATGTACCGATGTGGGAATCCAGTACACAATTGCCTCTATCATTGATTTTACAAATCAAGTCCGGTAAAAAAATCAGGAGAAAAGGTCCAAAATTCCGACCCGACTGGCAGCCACCAAATGTGCGACTTACTCCTTCATAATCGTCAACGGAAGCCATGTTTGACATTTTAAACTAAAAGGACAAAAGAGTTCGAATTAGAAGTTCAGTTGTTCTGAATTATAGGACGTTAGCAGATATCCCATGGTTTTGCCCAGGGTATATTGGAATATATGAGGGCATGTCTTAAGAGGCATAAGGAGTGATTCTCCAGAAAGATTTTGAAGTATGCTAGCGAGCGGGAACTTCCGCAAGCTTCCTGGCGCTCGGCCCAGTTAAGTCGGCAACGCTATTCAACGTTAATTGGTCCACTTAACAAGGCCTTACGGGCTTCTCGTCTCAAATAACTTCTCGCCAGCTGATTCGCTGGAACCGCACTCGCCGGGCTTCGGCTAACAAGGTCGAGCAGCACTTAAGCTGCAATTGCTCAGCCAACTCCAGCCAGCTCACAACATTGGCGCCAAGGAGATCAGCCCCAAGATTCAGGGATGGTGACCTGGGAAGGCTCCTGGACGCGGTGGAGGCCAGAAGGGATGTTCTGGTCTCCCGGAGGTCACAGAGGATGAGCCACAAGGCAGCCAGTGCTGCTTGGGATGAGGTGGCGACAGCACTCAGCTCGGGAGTGTGACCAGGAGGACTGGCTTCCAGTGCCGGAAGAAGGTCAACGACCTACACCAAACAGCACGTGTTAGTCGACACCAACATCTGTTCTCCCCCCACAAGGAAGCATCCACGCCCCCGAAACCCCCATGTGACCTCCAATCCTCCCTTCACCCCGTGCCCCTTCAACCCTCCCTCCACCCAACGCTCCCTTCACACACACACACCCCCAACTGTGAACCATGCGTGTGGCTAACGATGCCCTCTCTGTGTACCCTCAGGAAAATCAATTAGCTTCATAAGCAATCAATCAATCAACAACAGCAACAGTCAATGTGTCAGACACATTCCGGGGTTTGTCGTTCTCTGTGTGGTTGTTGGTGGACCTCAGGGGCTGGATTCTCCTCTGGTGGGATTCTCTGTTACGCCGGCAGTGCACCCACACCTGGGGATTTCCCAATGGTGTGGGGCTGCCCACAATGGGAAACCCCATTGGCCGACTGGCGGGACGGAGAATCTCACTGCCGGCGGGGGCGCACTGCACCTGGGAACAGAGAATCATAGCATGCGTTCTATGGTGAGAGTCAATGATTATGTTAACCGGGGTCAATAAGATGATCAGAGGTTGATTCGGTGTTTGATTTGCAATTGAGGTGCTGTTTTCCTCAAGTCATTCCGTTCATGTCAGGTTCTCAGGAAGGTCCAAGTCGTCTCTTCCCACAGCTGGATTTGGACTCTCGGTTGATTCTGCCTCTCGTGAATTGAAAATGAAATGAAAATCACTTATTGTCACGAGTAGGCTTCAATGAAATTACTGTGAAAAGCCCCTAGTCGCCACATTCCGGCGCCTGTCCTGGGAGGCTGGTACGGGAATTGATTCTTGTCCCGTACCAGCCTCCCCGGACAGGCGCCGGAATGTGGCGACTAGGGGCTTTTCACAGTAACTTCATTGAAGTCTACTTGTAACATTAAGCGATTTTCATTTTTTCATGTTGATCTGCCTGCCTCCGCCATATTACATCATCTTGGGTTTGTACAGTGTAGGAGATCAGCTCTGTCTGTGCGAAAGCCATGGCAGGAATCCACTTTTCATTTGTGGTATAATTTCATGCCCGAACCTCTTTCTTAACCCTGGAAAAATATAACATTTTGCCTTGTTTTCACACAAAATTACCTCATCCTGTTGCTTTTCCTCAACAATTCATTTTGTCACAGGTGGTTTTAGCAAATCAAAAGCTGCACGTAGTTGACGTTTAACCATTGGCAACACCCGAGACAAATTGGATTGTTGAGTGCACAGTATTCCTTTGCATGAGCAAGAATTGGCTCAAGTGTTTTGGCAATGAACCTTGTTCTCTAGTTACTTTAATTAATGTTTCAGCACGGTGGCACAGTGGTTAGCACTGCTGCCTCACAGCACCTAGGTCCCAGGTTCGATCCCGGCTCTGGGTCACTGTCCGTGTGGAGTTTGCACATTCTCCCTGTGTCTGCGTGGGTTTCTCCCTCACAACCCAAAGATGTGTAGGATAGGTGGATTGGCCACACTAAATTGCCCCTTAATTGGAAAAAATGAATTGGGTACTCTAAATTTATTTATTTTTTAAATAAAAATTAATGTTTCATCTGTAAAGATGTTCTTCCAGCCTATTCATGGTATGGTAATAAGAGCACACCGGTTCTTCTTCAAGCATTTTATCAAGTCTTGAAATATGAACTGCGGTCTTTTATTGCTTACTTGTTGTTCAGGATAATCGAAGTTGCTGAAGATTTCACCCAACCTTTCAATAGCTTCCTCCGATGATGTTGACTTAATGATGGCAGCATGACCATTTCAAGTGAGCATCAACTGGAATGAGAAACATGCATCCTTTCAATGTCCAGCATAATCGACGTGTACCCACTGCCAGGTCTCTTCTGGCCATCCACGTTGATGACATGACGCAGATATTTAATTGAAGATTTCAAAAGTTCACATTCGTCGTTTCAGACACTTAATCTGTAATCTTCTAATCATTCAAGTGTGGCATCGAGTTTGTAGAGATGTTCTTCCTCATTCTTCCCAGTACCCGAGATGTCTTCCAAGTAATGTTGGGCTCTGTCTAATCCGCATAAGGCTTGGTCAATTGCTCGTTGGAACAACACTGGTGCTGAAGTAAGACAAATGGTAATGCAACTCTAAAGTGCCTCAAGGAGATTTGTGACTTTGGTTACTCACTAGGTGATGCCATTAGAGATCGCTTGGTTGTGTGTTAAGAAATGAGGTCATTCAGAGGAGATTATTAATGGAATGAAATCTAAGTCTGAAAGGAGAATCAAATTTGCCGTTTCAATGGAGCTTGCTGCTAAGGAGGCTTCTCAGCTCGGAGAAGGGACAAGGAGCTATAAACTGGCTGCTGCCCAGAGAACTTCTACTCAGCAACAGGCGTGTCATTACTATGCACAAAAAGGCCATTCACAGGCTGATTGCTGCAGCAAGGAAAGCCAATGCAAAAATTGTGGTAGAATTGGCCACAAGAGCTTGCTGGAGTAAACGAATTTCCCGAGAGAAGAACGTTCAAAGAAAAACGCAGAGCACATTGAAAGTAATAAAATGAACAACCAAGAATATTCACAATGTGGAAGAAAAGAATAACAATTATGAAGACACAGCACATAATGCTGATGAAGAATTGAAGATAAGTGATTTTCAGTTCATGGTGAATCACATCAGTTCTAGGATGTTCCAAAGCAGAATGCACAATCTGTAAAAATGGAGATCGATGTGGGGTCTGCAGTCTCCTTAATTCCAGAGACCATCTATGAGCAAAAAATGAATCACCTACCGTTAAGGCCAGCAGATGTCATCCTGAAAGCCTACATCTAGGAAATAATGGCTAGGATTCCTCATTCAACGCCGCTCCAGTCGGAATTCCCGATCAGGCAGGGAATGGAGCATCGAGAGAAAAATTGGTGCCAATCTTGTTGCGATTCTCCAATCCCAACCAGTGGCCCCAGAGCTGTAGCTGCCCCATTCCGCAGGAGAATGTAACACAAGCATTTAAATAAATGAATATCTTTAACGGGCTCAAAGCCTGAAACTCCACCCCCGCGTTATGCTCCCACAGCAGGAAATTCACCAGATGGGCTTTGGTGCAAGTTTGCCCAAGCATGGCCCTGATGTGGTAGACTCCATGGTGGGTCAAAGGGGTCAGAGCATAACTGAGATGCACCCCAAAGCCCATTTTAAGGCCCCCCATGCTGAAAGTCCTGCCCCCCCCCCCCACTGACATATAGGGGCTGGTTTAGCTAGGGGTTGGTTTAGCTCACTCGGCTAAATCACTGGCTTTTAAAGCAGACCAAGCAGACCAGCAGCACGGTTCGGTTCCCGTACCAGCCTCCCCGGACAGGCGCCGGAATGTGGCGACTAGGGGCTTTTCACAGTAACTTCGTTGAAGTCTACTCGTGACAATAAGCGATTTTCATTTCATTTTTCATTTCATCCTTGCCCCACCACGGGAAAAATGAGTCAGCCCCCCCCTCCCACCATGAGGATGACCTGCCCCCCGCCCACCAACATTCCCATTAGCCCCCCCATCTGAGACCCTCATCAGACCCCACATCAAATACTCTCATCAGACTCCCCCCATCAGGCTCACCCCATCAGACCCCTCAATCAGATCCCGCATCAGAGACCACCATCTGATCCCCTATCAGGCCTCCCAACAGAGGCCCCCATCAAACCCCAACAGAGACCCCATCAGAGACCCCCGTCAGTCACCCCTGCCTGAAATCTGAAGAACAGTCCAGGAATACATTGAAAGATCACTGCAGTTTCATTCACCCTTTCCTAACATTCGCTGCCTCAGGCAGAAGTGATTTAAGCAACAACTTTTACAAGTGTCAGAGGCTTCCTCCAAACACTTCAAAGGCTTCAAATTCCTTGACAGCCTTTGAAATGCAAATCTTCCATTCAAATTGACAGAGCAACACATTTCACTAGCCAGTGGTTGGCAGTTTCATTAGTCTAGTCATAGCTGTTGAGTGGGTTCATTTATTTTATTTCTCTTGAATGCATCTCAATTACCGTGCTTTGATACTAACCACAATGTTTATTAACTTTTGCTTTGATCGACAGCTCCTCACCACATCAAAAGGAGCTAAGTGCTTTCTGCTAAGAAAAAGAAGAACTGAAAGCACTTAGCTCCTTTCAATGTAGTACTTGAGATGCATTCAAGGAGTCAGGTCACCCTCATATATGCGTGCTATGTGGGGTGACCCATTATTCCCATGGTGGGAGGGAAGTATTTTCCTACATGTCAATGGGGTACATGATTTGCATTATGAAGAGGAGGAGGACCCACCTTCGGACCTCGGTATTGGGCTGCCCACTCAAAATAGTGGCCCGTTTCCGGGAATCCAGGGATCCAGCGAGTTCTCCCATATGCATCATTTAGCACGGTAAAGGGTGGGGGGAGACTCGCATAATGGACCCTGCCCCTAGCGCTAGTTGAGACCAGTAGTGATTCTCCGCTGGCAGGAGCTCTTGGCACCAGAACAGAGAATCCTGGCTAATGCCTCAAAGAGGATCCATCATAGTCAAAGTAGAACTATGTAGGAGCTACCACTTCATGTTGGCCTCGGGAATTTTTCAGCTCTCTTTGGCTACTCCTGGGTGGAAAAGATAAAATTGAACTGGAGTTGTTGCACGTTTTACTATGGCGTAAAACGCTTTTATTGGAGTGTATTAACACGCCTCCGTATTCGACGTGTGCTTAACACTACTAGGCTCTGTTCTATGTATTTATTCAGCTCTGGAGTCGCCAGGTGCCGTATAGACACCGTCACAAGTATTCCAAGGTCAAGTTCAAAGTAATAAAGACGATACACCGATTAGTAAGGTTCAAACGATCAATATTTATTATACAGTTATAATAAATACTCATACACACACTAAGAGACTAAGCTATAACTAAACTTAAGTGATCAGAATACTTATCTAACAGGAACAGGCAAGGTCAGAGAACGAGGCCTTCGTCCTGGTCTTGTACTGCAGCCTTCAGCAAGCGTTCTGGTACTGGGGGTCTAGTGGGCTTGGATCGCGTAGCGAGCGTTGAACTTACGGTTTCGGCGGCTGGTGCTCAACGGCTGGAGTCAGGATGCAAGATGTCTATCAGGGCCGGAGCACGGGTTTAACAGACCGGGCTATGTGGGGAATTTGCCTTTATACCCCTCTCTAATGTCCTTGCCCCCTTCTAGGCGGGCTCTACCTTTCGGTACCGATTGGAGCGTTTCCAAACGGTTACCTTCGAAATCCTCCAATGCGAGGGCCTTCCTCGGTGTTGGGGGGTGGTTTCGATATTCGTTACTTTGGTGCCATCCTGTCTGCGCAACCAATCAAGTGTTACATTGAGATGGAAATGTTGCCATTGTTCGTGCCTGGATCTGGGCTGCCTCATCAGAATGCTAAGCGCTTTGCCATTAACACCTTTGGCTTGGAGATCTTGCACCTGGCCAGAAACTGGTTTGCTGCTTGCAAAATGCTAATTAGTTGAGAGCAGACTGTCTGCTCTCACTAAACAGGCTTTTCCTTCTGTCTTCCATTTTACTTTGGCTCAGTGTCCATTTTGCGTGGCCAGCATGGCTACATTCCCTCCTTGTGATCCTCACAATCATAATATTGTGAAGGATCACCTATGTACGTTGCCTTCCTTGTGTTCTGACCTCTTGCCAGTTCCTGTTCTACTCTATCTTAAACTATGGGAAGAAGAGAAAAATTTTTTAACTAACATTTCTACTTGGCCCTATGTCAAAGGGACATGCATTACTACAACTGGGAACCTCTACCTATCACTATTAACCTTAACCTTAACTTAACATTTCATCACTCTAAAACCTTAACCATTCACACCACAACATCACACTTCCCAACTCGGCAGTCGAGTATGGAACAATATAATACATGGCTGAACTTTTTATTTACAGAGTGTTGTAATCAGTGAGGGGTTGAGGGGTTTGGTGGAATCCGAAGATGGGGGATTGAACTCTATAGATGGGTGAGGTGCTGGAACGAGAGGCTCTCCTCTTCCATTTCCTCAACCTGAGGGTCTGTACTAGTATGATGAGGATCGCGATCACCAACAGTGATTCGATTATATAGGACATGGAGTACCACGTCATGAATTTAGTGCACCAGGTCTGAACCTCGCTGATCAGGGCTGAGCACTGGGGGTTTGCTGTAATTGAAACATTTACGGTGGGGGTTGTGGGGGAAACGTGTCTTGTTTCCACACATATACACATAACATTTAGAAACAATAGGTGGGTTTCCATCATTTTGCTGTTCTTCTTCCTTCTCTTCCTTCTTCCTCCGGTATTGACAATCCTGGCTTCGACCTCTGTCTCGACCTTTGAAACCTTTGGGATCAAGCACAGTATCTGTCAATACACAGTTTAAGACCTTTACTTGTTAGTGCATCTGTCTTTCAAAACCCAATTGACCCTTTAAATGACTGGCTAAGTCACACCCTGTGACTCCCCTCATTTTTTTTTTCAAAAAGCAAATTTAAAGACCAGCATACACCTAACAATCCTTCCTTCTGCGAGCCGTCTCGCAGGCTTTGCTGATTTACCATCCGAATGTTCCCGGATGTAAATAGCATGTGGGATGGCGGCCGAAGGGCTACCTAACTTAAAATGAAAACAAACTTTGAAACAAACTTCCGAATGAGTTGCGTATGGGCCGCGACGGGTACGAGTTGGATGGAATCCCCGGGTAGGGCGTGCTGTGCCATACCCGAGCTTGGCTGACCAAGTTTGGTTCTCAGACAGGGCGGGTCCTCAGTGCCGTTTGTCCACTGCCTGAGTAACCTGGAAAAAAAAACGGGTACGAATGTGTTCATCATGACTTGCAGCCTCTATTCGCCGAATAGAGGGGCACCTAAAAAAAAACCAAGGGAGCCAAGATGCTCCAACTGAGGACATCACTGAAGTTCTCAGAGATATCTGCGGACAAGCTATTTGGCGTGTAGCCTTACAACTTTGGAAAAGATCTCCAATCAAACTGGGTTTTTGGAACCGAAGTTCTCAAAGGTTTCGGCTGAGAAACTTATTGTGTATGTGAGGTGGTCACAATCTTTTCAGCTGAAAAGAAGATGTCCATCCTCCAGCTGAACAATTTACAATCCTGAAAACAAACAAACATAAAACGAAGACAAACATACGTGCAGGTTCCATCAGAAAGGACATCGTTTCCCTCAAACGATTCCTATTTTACATCATCTGGACACCTCACTTTGATTCTGCCTCTGTGAACAGGGTCACAAAGGGGTTGCCGTGTCGGGATTCAGACATTGCGTCGTCCTGCTCTCCCGGATCCCACACCCTTGTGTGGATCAGGCATGAAACTTTGGAATTGTGTGACCGGGGGTCACTCTCATCGTTACGGACAAGTCTGAACGAATTGTCCCTGTGCCATAATGTAGTGTCGACTGTGTTGTCGGGGTAGTCGGGGTCGGGTGGTGGTTCTGGATATTTAAGGTAGGTGACTTCCATGGGGTCACTGGAGTCGGGGTCGTAGTTGGTGCAGTGTGGGCTGTATGGCTGTGTGCTGTCACTGTCTTCAGAGTCAGTGGCAGTCCTGCTGTCTCTGCTGTGGCAGCTTGTGGGCGTGTCGGGGCGTGGTCTGTCGTGGTCTGTGGGCGGAGTCGTGGGCGAGTCCGTTGATGAACTGGTCTGTGAGGGGAATGGTGGAAAAGTGTTTCTGGTGGGCGGGGTGAAGTGTTCTGCTGCATCCAGCAGTACATGATGAGCATGGTTAGACTGTGTTCCATACGCCTTAAGCTGGTTAATATGAAACCACGCGGTCTTCCCATTAGGATACTTTATCCTGTAAACGGAGGGGCTAATTTTGTCCGAGATTGAGTATGGGCCGGAATATTTTGGAGCCAAAAAACTGCTGGGGTTATAAACAGATAACATTACCTGTTGCCCAACCTGGAATTCTGTGGTGTGTACGGTCTTATTGAAACAGGCAGTGCGTTGCTGTCGGCGTTTCCCTAGCTGGACTGCGGCTGTGATCTGTGCAGACCTCACAGTCTCAACTAGATCTTTAACTGCCTTTTCATGTGTGAGGGCCGTCACTTCGGGGCTTGTCATGTCCAGTCCTAAAAGGAATTCTGTACCTTTCATAGGGCGTCCGGTCATGAGTGTATGTGGTGTGTATCCTGTAGATGTGGAGACAGTGTTCCTTATGAACATAAGTGCAAATGGGAGCACTGAATCCCATGTGGAATTGTTCTCTTGAACCATTTTCCTGAGGGTCGTTTTTAGGGTCCGATTCATGCGCTCCACAATCCCGCTGGACTGTGGATGATACGCAATATGGAAGTTTTGTTTTATGCCGAATATTGTCAGGACGTTCTTCATGACCCGTCCTGTAAAGTAAAATCCCTGGTCCGAATCGATACTTCGGGGTAAACCCCATCTCGTGAAGATGTGGTGGGTCAGGATCTTTGCAGCTGTCTTAGCTGTGTTTGTACGTGATGGGAATGCCTCTACCCATTTTGTAAAGGTATCTATCACCACCAGAACATACTTATAGCCATTCCGACAAGGGGGCAATGGACCTATAAAATCGATCTGGAGGTTTGTCCAAGGGCCGTTAACTGGGCGAGTATGCCGAAGTTGTGCTTTCTTGGAATATCGCTCCGGGTTATTCTGAGCACAAATCAGGCAATTCTCTATATAGTGTGTTACATCTGTCCTGAGATTAGGCCACCAACAGAGTTGCCTGAGGTGCCTCGTGGTTGAATCAATTCCTTGGTGTCCGTGGTTATCGTGAAATAAAGCGATCATTGCATTTCTATCCTGCTGTGGGACCACATAAAGTTGATCCTTAATGATCACACCCTCATGTGTGGTCAGTGCGTGTTTAAAGTGTTTGTACGCAGGCACAAAGTTTCCCTTGAAAACCTCCCTGAGGTCTCCATCCTGTTTCTGTGCTGCAACGAGATCTTTAACCTCTGTTTGTGAGACTTGTACTGCGCTCACAGGGGCGCTAGCTGGTGCGCTAGCTGGGGGGGTCCATAAGTGTCCTCTCCTGGAACCTGCCTTAGCCAATGCGTCGGCTTTTACATTCCCAGGGGGTGATGACCTATGGTGGCTGCGAACTTTTATTATTCCGAAGGTCCTGTCCTTCGCTCTCTCTAGAATGTGCTGGAGTAAGGGGGCTGATGGAAGGGGTTTTCCGTCTGCGGATACAAAACCTCGTGTCCTCCACAGGGGCAGAAAATCTGTCAAACTGTTGCAGACATATAAACTGTCCGAATATATGTCTGCTGGGCTGGGGAAAGAATCGGGGTGGTCCACTATATATGCTATGGCTGCTAGCTCTGCTGCCTGCGTGCCTAAGTGACCAGGTAACTTCAGTGCTATTTCCTCGAGAGCGCGCCCCTGCGCGTCCTCGACGTAGATGCCGCATCCAGTGATACGTTCACCATTTAAAACTGTGGATGAACCGTCCACGTATATCTTGAGGGGTCCACACGTGTCTGTGTGTGGGGTGCCTTGTGTTGGGTTTCCTAGCTTCCTGGGGGGTGTTTTTGCTATGAAGGGGCCTGTGTTATGCAGGGGTGCTACAATTTCACAGTCATGGGGCTGTCCGGGGTATTGGAGGTTGTCTGCTAAATATGTGTGTGTGCGTGTCCGTTTTACAGTAATGTCCCGTCCTTGTAAAAGTAGGGTCCACCTAGCTGCCCTAATCTGGCTAACTGAACCGTCCTTCAGTCGACCGTCTAGTAGTAGCTGTGTGGGTGTGTGTTCGGTTAGAATGGTGATGGGGTTTAGTCCGGTTATGTTTGAAAAGTACTGTACTGCCCAGAAGACAGCAAGGAGGTGCCTCTCACAGGCTGAAAATCCTTGTTCAACCGGGTCTAACAGTCGGGAGGCATAAGCCACTGGTCTTAGCTGCTCGTGCCGTTCCTGAAGCAACACGGCCGAGAGGGTCAGATCTGTGCTAGCTACCTCGATTGCGTACGGGGAAAGTTGGTCTGGGACTAGCAGCGCGGGTGCTGCACTAAGGGCTCGTTTTAACTCCTCCACAGCGCCTGTATGCTGCGGAAGCCATTCCCAGGCGGCTCCTTTCTTAAGGAGGTCTGAAAGTGGGGCGGCTTTTGTCGCGAATCCGTCTATGTGGTTCCGACAATAACCAACCAGTCCTAAAAACGACCGGAGGGCTGAAACATTCTGGGGAAGGGGCAATTTGACAATCGAATCAATTCTTTTGAATTCGATCTCGCGTTTGCCGTGTGTGATGACTGTTCCCAAATACATCACTTTACTTTCCAATATCTGGGCCTTTCTGGGGTTAACTTTACATCCAATTGAAGTCAACAATTCCAGGAGTTCGGCCAGAAGCGAAATGTGCTCTGCCTTTGTGTCTGTCTGCAGTAGTAGGTCGTCTACATACTGTACCAGACATTCGGGGCGGGAAAATTTTTCTAGTCCACTTGCCAGCTGTCGGTGGAAAATGGAGGGTGAATTGTGGAATCCCTGTGGGAGGCATGTCCACGTATACTGCTGAGTTTTAAAAGTGAATGCAAATTTGTATTGGCACGCTTTTGCCAATGGTATGGACCAGAATCCGTTACTGATATCCAATACCGTGAAGTACTTGGCGTTGAGACCCTGCTTGAGCATGGTCTCGGGACTAGTAGCTACCGTTGGGGCTACTGCGGGGGTTACTTTATTGAGTTCCCGATAATCGATGGTCAGACGCCATGATCCATCGGGCTTCCTCACTGGCCAAATAGGGGCATTGTTGGTGGAGGCTACCGTTCTAAGTACACCTTGGTCCAACAAGCTACCTATAACTTTTCCTATTTCCACCTCTGCTTCAAGGGGAAATCTGTATTGCTTTTGCGGTCGGGGGTCCTGTCTGGTAACATGAACTTGTCCAGTCATTCTGCCACAGTCATGACGGTGACTTGCAAATGCTGTCCTGTGTTTGTTCAGTAATGCTTTAATTTGTCTGTCTGTGTGGAGTGTAGTCAGGTCGAATGAGTACTCTCCCACTGCGCTAATCCGATTAGCGTAGTCTCCTACTGTGAGGGTGGCTGGTGCTCTGTCTGCTCTTGCCATTCGCCAGACACACTGGTTTACTGGGTCGAACGATAAGCTGTGTGTGTTCATAAAATCAATCCCTAGGATGTGTTCTGCTGTCCTGGGAAGGTTTACTAGAACTACGGGGTGCCTTGTGCTAATGTTCCCTAGCTGAATTGCTATGGGTGCTGTAATGTGTCCCTGCTGCGAGTGTCCGGTGAACCCGCTAAGTGTAATGGTGGATGTGGTCGGCCACGTGTCTGAGTGTGCCGTGATCGTAGAGTTAATGGTGGTGCAGGAGCCTCTTGTGTCCCACAGTAACTCTATGGGCTTCCCTTTGACTTTCGCTGTGACTACGGGCCTCCCTGATGGATCCCATAGTGTGTCACAGACCCAAGTGGGGGAGCCCGGACACCGTCAGTCCGTCTCGTCCACATTGGTGGGTCCTGACTGTACTGTAACATTATGGATCGGTTTTGACTTATTGCGGTTCAGAGTGCCTGTCTGCTGGCCTCTCTGAGATCGCTGGGGTGCATTGCATTCCTTAGCCCAATGCCCTAACTGTCCACAGTTATAGCATTCCTGTCCTTTCTGCTGAGGGCTGCTCTTGCCTTCATTTACCCATGCGGGCTTCTGGTGCTCTCTGACTGCTTGGATATCTGCAGCAGCCTGAGCCTCTTCTGGGGATCTAACTTTGCCTTTTTCCTGAAGCGATTGCTCCCAAGCGCGGGACAACCTTTTCAGGACCCATTTCTCGTTATGGGCCTCTTCTGAGGGGTCATAGCTGTTGCAAGCGCTCTGTCCTGCTTCTGTTGCGTGGGAGATTATTGTGCGCGTCCATTTAACCATGTTTTCGCGGGTTAAATGCGCTCTATCTAATTGTCCAAAAACTGCGCTGAAATGAATCCACAGCCTTCCTGCGAATGCTGTGGGGTGTTCGGATCTTTTCTGCCTGCATTTGTTTAATCCTTCTACTGGGTCACCTCTATTGTACCCTATGGCATCTAAAATGGCGGTGTGCATCTCCTCTAGGCTGCCTCCTGCCACGTTCTGTGGGTCGGGGAGGGCTGCTACTACACTTTGGTCTAAACTCAGAACTGTGAGCTTAACCTGCTCTCTCTCATCCAGGCCGTACATGGTAGCCTGCTGTTTAACTTTTGCGAAAAACTGGTGGGGGTCTGCGGTGGGGAGGAACGGAGTGATCTTTTCACACGTGTCCCTTAGCTGGGTTACTGTTAAAGGGGTGGTGTATGTTATGTCTGGGGCGCCTTCTGTCTCGGCTTTTCTCTGCGTGGTTACGGGATTCATGGGTGCGGTTAGGGTCTGAGCTGTGGGGGGTTGTGGTGCCTGTCGTTTCTGTTGAGCTGCTGGCGCACATGTTCCCTGAACATAACGCTGCGCTGTCTCACTTAATTCCTGCCAATCTGGGGCATTTTCCCCATCTAACTGTGCTCCAAAGGTGCTTTGGAAGCCATTCTGCACCGAAAGCAGAGATTGCAGTTCCGCAATCTGTTTCCTGCATTTCGCGTGGTCAACTGTGCTTTGTCTTTGTTCGGTCGTTGCAGCATGGAGTGCTCTCAAAGCTGCTTTGAGATCAGAACATTGCCTCTGCAATGCCTCCACCTGCTTTTCTGATTCCTGTCTTATCAGAACGGCACGTTGCACGTCCTGATAGGCTTTCTCATACTGGGTCTGGGAACTGCTCAGATGAGCTAGACAAGACTGATGAGCCCTTTTGGCATCATCCACCTCTCTATCCTTCTCTGCCAACTTCCCTTTGAGATCCAGATTCTCCTTCTCGATGTCCCTGACATCGACCTTACTCATCCTATTCCTCTCTTCTAAATCTGTCCGGAGCGTCCTGATGACCTCCTCTGCGCCTCGCAACTGTGCCAAACAGGACACAATCGCCATCGGCTTGCGTGCTTTACCTAGGTTCTTTTTGTGTATTTGAGAGAGGTTCTCCCACCAAGTATGACCTATACTCCCGGGACCTGTCTCCTCATTTGCACAAAACTCTTTCCAAAGGGGCCATCCCTTTCCCTGCAAATATTTGCGGAGTTCCAGCTCCCACGTGGGACACTGACCTACTCTGCTACTGCTGCTGGTCGCTGCGACCACAAACCTTTCTGGGTCCATCAGACGTTCCATTGCCTGCATGGCCATTTCCTCTGACTCTCTTTGTATAATTTGGAACAGGGGGTTGTTGGGGTTGTGTTTCAAGAAACGGGTACGGCTTACGCTATGTTCCGTTAACAAAACTACCGAAAGTTTGTCGCAACAAAAAGCTTTCAGTTTTACCTTACAGCCCTGTTAGTACGCATGCACTAAACACACTTCCGAATTTCGCTTATTATTTTGAACACCTTGAATACTTGTGATCTCTTTCTTTCTCTGCAATTTGGAGTTCTAATTCAAATTTCAGGGTCCTGGACGGTGTGGGGTTTCCACTTACAACCGTGTCCCGTCAGGAAGTCGCCACTAAATGTTGCACGTTTTACTATGGGCGTAAAACGCGTTTATTGGAGTGTATTAACACGCCTCCGTATTCGACGTGTGCTTAACACTACTAGGCTCTGTTCTATGTATTTATTCAGCTCTGGAGTCGCCAGGTGCCGTATAGACACCGTCACAAGTATTCCAAGGTCAAGTTCAAAGTAATAAAGACGATACACCGATTAGTAAGGTTCAAACGATCAATATTTATTATACAGTTATAATAAATACTCATACACACACTAAGAGACTAAGCTATAACTAAACTTAAGTGATCAGAATACTTATCTAACAGGAACAGGCAAGGTCAGAGAACGAGGCCTTCGTCCTGGTCTTGTACTGCAGCCTTCAGCAAGCGTTCTGGTACTGGGGGTCTAGTGGGCTTGGATCGCGTAGCGAGCGTTGAACTTACGGTTTCGGCGGCTGGTGCTCAACGGCTGGAGTCAGGATGCAAGATGTCTATCAGGGCCGGAGCACGGGTTCAACAGACCGGGCTATGTGGGGAATTTGCCTTTATACCCCTCTCTAATGTCCTTGCCCCCTTCTAGGCGGGCTCTACCTTTCGGTACCGATTGGAGCGTTTCCAAACGGTTACCTTCGAAATCCTCCAATGCGAGGGCCTTCCTCGGTGTTGCGGGGTGGTTTCGATATTCGTTACTTGGGTGCCATCCTGTCTGCGCAACCAATCAAGTGTTACATTGAGATGGAAATGTTGCCATTGTTCGTGCCTGGATCTGGGCTGCCTCATCAGAATGCTAAGCGCTTTGCCATTAACACCTTTGGCTTGGAGATCTTGCACCTGGCCAGAAACTGGTTTGCTGCTTGCAAAATGCTAATTAGTTGAGAGCAGACTGTCTGCTCTCACTAAACAGGCTTTTCCTTCTGTCTTCCATTTTACTTTGGCTCAGTGTCCATTTTGCGTGGCCAGCATGGCTACAGAGTGCTGTGAACAGCTCAGTTGATTCAAATATGTATTTGCAGACCATCTTAGAAAAATATAGTAGTGTATTTGAGGACACAGTGGGGTCCACAAAAGGAGTACAAATGCAATTTTTAAAATGAGCAGAATAGCCAGTCTAAGACCCTCAAGGCTCAAGCACCAACATACACTATACATCCAAAAGTAGAGTCTGAACTAATGAGACTTGTGGATACAGGAGTCTTAGACCTCATCATTACCAGTGACTGGGCAACACCTATTGCACCTGTAATGAAGCAGGACAGAACTATTCCCATCTGCAGAGAACATAAAACAACTACAAACCCAGTTCAATGCATGGATCAATACCTACTATGAATGACTGAGGAATTGTTTGCCGGCAGTAAGATAGAAGTTCAGCAAGATAGACCTATCGCAGGCCTACCTGCAAATGAATGTTGCAGCTGAATCTAAACACCTGCTCACTATTTGACACATAAAAACCATTTCTGCTTTAGGAGATTACCTTTAAGAATAGCACAGCACCAGCTTTATTTCACCAGTTAATGGATCAGATCCTTAGCGGGTTATAGAGGCTCCAGTGTTACCTTGACGATATACTGATTACTGGTACTAAAGAACCGGAACATGTACGCAACTTAGATGCCACATTGAAAAGCCTTCAGGTGCATGGGGCAGGATTCTCCACTCCGCCAGGCTCGTTTTCCGGCGCAGCTCTCCCTCGTTGGCAACAGAATTCTCCATTCCCTCGACAGCCAGTGGGGTTTCTCACCGTGGCCACCCCATGCCATCGGGAAACCCGCGGGTGTGAGTGCACTGCTGGCAGACTGGAAGATCTTGCTGAAGGAGAATTCCGCTGACAGACTTCTTTCAAACACCAGTCCAATATTTCGGCCAAGTGGTCGGTAGTAACAGTTTACACACTGTTGCAAACGTTGAAAAAGTACTCAGATGAGTTTTTTTTAAAATCTGACAGATAAAAAGATAGAGTGCATTTCACACTATTGATACACTGACCAAGTGTAAATGTTTCATTTTTCCCATTGCTTTTATGTATTCAGTTTAGACATCTGTTGAGAAAGCAGTTCTGAAGATTATTTATTTACTGATGACTGTTGGCTGCAATCCAACTGTCTAACCATTTTACAAGTCAGCAACAAATGGTTTATGCAACCAAAAAGAAAATGCTGGAAAATCTCAGCAGGTCTGGCAGCATCTGTAGGGAGTGAAAAGAGCTAACGTTTCGAGTCCAGATGACCCTTTGTCAAAACTAAAGACAGAGAAAGCGGGAAATATTTATACTGTGGAGTGAAAATGAAAGATGAGTCATAGCGACAGAACCCAGGGAAACAGGGTGCTAATGACCACAGAAAGCAAGGGGAAAGAGTGCTAATGGCAGTCCCCAGAGAGAACAAAAGGTGCAAAAGGCCAAACTGCAGAGAAACTAATATCAAAGGGTAAAGTATGACAGATGTAGATGTGGAGGGAGGGGAAGGAGGAAGCAAAGGGGAGAAAGGTCAACAAAAGGTGGATAAGATGGGGGGGGGGGGGGTGACTATATATAAAGAAAAACAAGAGAGAAAGAAATTGTAAAAAACAGTTAAAATGAAATAGGATGAAAACAAATGGGTACAGTCACTGAGGAAGGAAATATGGCTGTGGAAGCGAGTCTTGGTAAATACATTGTCCAACACTAAGAGATAAATCTGTTTTGAAGTGTGTATTGCTTTACATGGTGAGTCTTATGGACTGATCACTGGCTTCCAACTATTATTACAAGGCTTGAGAGTTTTGTTCATAAAGTAATAATGAGTGAGGTGGGTGAGAGCATAAGAGTGAGGGGGGTTGGTGTTTACAGTAGTCAGAAGGGTCAACTGTGTACAGGTGAGATCTGATTACCTCAGAGGCATCGGGCTGAGGTTTTTTTGGGAATGGAGGAGGCCTTTGAACATGTTCACAGGGCTTGACTCACACCCACCTTCAGGCCACTTAGCACCTGGACCACCCGAAGATTCCATGTGCAGATGGTTACGTGATGGAGGCAGAATCGTGATGGCAGGATGAGTCATATTTCCCAATTCTTGACAAAAATATGTCAGAAGTGAAACCAACACTTTTCTCTTTTATAATGAAAACATGCACAATGTATTATTCTACTGCTGATGTGTGCCATCCTACAAACACGATCTGTCCCTGTACGGCCACAAAGCACGATGTTAAATGCAGAGGTTGGAAACAATTCATTCTGAACAAACTACCCATGGTCATATAGCTGACTGCTTCTCTGTTGACTGAGAGCTCCAGGATATGATAAGCTTCCTTTATTTTTTAATCCTTTAAAAAATGCTTTGCAACTGGTAACAAAGCAAGACGTAGGGCGCGAATCTCCGGAAAGATTTCTGAGTGTGGTAGCAAGCGGTCATCTAAGATGGTGACCTGCAAATGGTCATGGGAATTATGGCCAACCCAGGACTCAGACAAATACACAGCCTATGTGTATCTAAAACAGAGGTAACCAGACCTGACTGAAAACTCCACTCGTTTACATTTCAATATCCCATTTCTCAGGTCAATAGAACTCCAATCAAGCAACCGGTACAACCACAGACTGATCGGCGCCACTCCCTTGCTCAGAAAGCACAACTGCCAAGGTCAATTACCGCTAAGGACCCGCCCAGCGACCAAGGCACCCGCCCCTTTATTGGCCAAAATCGAAGAGAGTGATCAGAGCCCTGTCGAACTTTTGGGTCCAAGGTTAAGGACCGCCCCAAAGAGCACAAAATCTCAGAGGGATAAAAGAGAGCACAGCCATGTGTTCTGTCTCTCTTGGATCCGGCCTGTGCCTACCCAATTGCAGCAGGAACAGCCAGCTAAGTTCAAGACCAATGATTGCTACCTGATGGATGAGCCCAGCAGAGACAGAGCCACTTTCTTCGAACCACCAAGTGAAATCCAGATAAAGACCTTTATCCATTTGCACAGTGCCGGTCACCCTGAAGTTAAGTATAGGTTATTGTAGCTGATAGGTGTCGTTTAACTCATAGTAGATATTGTGTTTGCATGTTGAGATAACT
This sequence comes from Scyliorhinus canicula, assembly GCF_902713615.1. NCBI lineage: Eukaryota > Metazoa > Chordata > Chondrichthyes > Carcharhiniformes > Scyliorhinidae > Scyliorhinus > Scyliorhinus canicula. The sequence goes on along the minus strand of NC_052159.1, from coordinate 114,094,396 downwards.
CTTGTGCATGTAAATAAACCCTCTTTTGAACTAACTAACTGGTTGTGTGGTCATTTGATCGAGCAAGGGGCAGCAGGGTAGCATGGTGGTTAGCATAAATGCTTCACAGCTCCAGGGTCCCAGGTTCGATTCCCGGCTGGGTCACTGTCTGTGTGGAGTCTGCACGTCCTCCCCCTGTGTGCGTGGGTTTCCTCCGGGTGCTCCGGTTTCCTCCCACAGTCCAAAGATGTGCGGGTTAGGTGGATTGGCAATGCTAAATTGCCCGTAGTGTCCTAATAAAAGTAAGGTTAAGGGGGGGGGGGGGTTGTTGGGTTACGGGTATTGGGTGGATACGTGGGTTTGAATAGGGTGATCATGGCTCGGCACAACATTGAGGGCCGAAGGGCCTGTTCTGTGCTGTACTGTTCTATGTTCTATAAGGGAAAGGCTTGTGAATCACCGAGATAAATAAATAGAGCAACAACGGGAACTGCCGCGAGCTTTCCGGCGCTCGGCCAGTGAGGCCAACAACGCTATTCAATGTTAATTGGCCCACTTAATGAGGCCCCAGGGGTTAGTGGAGAATTGTTACACACAATAAATATTTTGTGCATAACCAGTATGGTGCCTCTGTCACATTCTTCGGTGATGCAGGGTGACCTCCGAACCCTTGGCCCATCTCCAAAGCATCCTGCCTCTGGCCATGGACATGTCCTCGGAGCTGTGTCCCATCCCCAGGGTGTTCGGAAGCTGGCTACTGCATGTGTGCTGGTGCCTCCCTCAGTGTTTACACACAGTGTCCATGCATCAAGTTATGATTGGGATGTGAGGCAATGACTCCCACGTGCAACATGGCCTGCCCATCCACGGGAACCCTCTTGGGGTTGTGTGGTGTGCTCACTGAATCACCCCCAGTGCCTCCACCTCCACCCTCCTATGGCGGCCCACCCCCAGCTGAGGTTCCCCCCCCCCACGGAACACTGGGGCAGCCCACTCCTGCGGAGGGTGACCCCCCCCCCCCAGCGAATCCCTCTTCCCCCCCCTTTGCCCGTGAACAAAGATGGTTAGTCTCCTCTTCTGCTCCCCACAGAAGCCCTTCTGCCAGGATCCTGTTTTTCAAAATGAATACTAATCAGCGCCAGCATGACCACTTGCTAGGGAGGCCGCTGAATGATGGGTGTCTGTTGGATATGGGTTGGCTCTCATTAATTGAACGGCAATAGGACATAAGTGGTGATAATTGGTTTCTTGCCACACTACGGCGAGGCCCCGATTGCGCCTAGTGGAGCAAATCAGTTGCAAATTGCTTGGTGCCTGAAGTAGTTCTTGTTTTTAGCCTCTCCTGCTATTCATCTGCCTCGTTTCGCTTGAACGAGAGTGCAACAAAGCCAGAGAATTGGCCCATCGAGTCTGCACCGCCCCTTGGAAAGAGTACCCTACTTAAGTGTACATCTCCACCCTATCCCCGTGACCCAGTAACTCCACCTAAACTATGATAAAATGTATGCCCCAGCAAGTCTCCCATGCTCATTATGAGTTTGAGGAGTGCGTCTCTAGTCTATCTCTGCCATTATCTGATTTCTGCTTCTCTTCCTTTCTGTTTTTATTCTGCTGCTTTTCTCTTTCTCTTCTGCTGCTTCTGTCTTCTTTTCTTCCCATTTCAGGCAGGTGATGGAATATGAGAGGCCAGTGGGTGGGGAGGGGGGGGGGGGGGGGGGGGGGGTGATGCTGTCAGCTAAAGTGATCAAATCACTTGTAGCACATTTGCTGTTACCTTAAACTATGTCTGCTAAACCTTCTGGATCTCCACTCTATGATAATGTAACATATTGTTATCACAATATTTCAGTCCTCACAAAGTTCAGCAAAGCATCAGGATCGTGTGGGATAATAGGTAAGGAAACAAAAGGACACGATTGAAGTCAATGGAAAAAGCTCTGAGAATCATTTTCAGGATAAAACAGGTTTCTGATTTACTATGATCCCGTCATGCACTCCTGTATTGGCAATTTCACCCCACAAACACCCAGTAAACCTCCATTAGCAACAAATTAGCAACAGCCATGAGTCTATCCTCTGTTCGCAAGATAATTATGGATGATAAAGGCCATCTATCCCAGCCCATGTCATCCACCCAGAATGGAGGAAGCCATTCAGCCCGTCGAGCCTGCTCCACCATTTGATAACATTGGTTTACATTATATCAATGACCACAACTCAAAAGGATTTAATTGTAAAGTGATTTGGGACATGGTGAAAGGTGTTGTATGAATGTAGAGTTTGTCTTTCTTTCATTGCGCCTGCCTGTAGTGGGCAGAGTGACTGCAGCAGTGGTGTAATTGGAGACCCAATGCTGATTCTTTAAGGATAATTAATCACACAACAATCAACTGTTATTGGGAAAGCGGCTGCAAGAAATCACTACATTTACAAAACCATTCACTCTGTAACTAATACAACCTGACCACCCTGACTTATTTGGTGCTAACCAACAATATGCCATCAATGGCATCTGCTTCTTTTAGGCTAGTTACGTTGTTGGCAGGATTTGTCAATCGGACATCTATCAGCAGCTTAGAAAAAATGTAGATGAACATTGGTCTGAATTTTTCAGAGAAGATATAACATTTTGGTGTGGCCTTCACTCAAGAATTGGATTGTTTCCTCATCCCCCAGAATACAAATTGTGTCATATAAATTGTGTCATACTCTGGGAATTTACAGCCTAAACTGTCAAAATGTAACTAATAAATAAAAAGCTCCAATGCAAAAACAGAGTGACACCGCACCGCATGCTGCCCACCACCTTGCCCAACTCATGCCACTACACCTTCCCCAACCTCCCCTACACAACACATGCCACCCCAATTCCCTAACTTCCCCCATCCCTCAAACACACAGCCTCTGCACCATACTCCCAACCTTCCCACCATAGCCCCCAACCTATCTCAGCTGTCAAAGAGTCACCAACTTGCTCCGCAGCACTCGAACACCTCGAGCATCCCCAACACCTCTTCAATATCTACAACCTCTCCTCCCAGCTGTCTTCGTCTTCAACTGCCCTCCACCTCTCCCACATACCGCCAACCTCATAACCACCCCACCCAGCAGCCCCAGTCTCTCCCCACCTCTCAAAGTTTCCCACACCTCCCCCCACCTCATCCATCAGCCCCCATTCGCTCATCAACCCCTACAACTTTCCCCAACCTCCCCCAACTGACCCCAACTCCTACAACGTCCTCCAAGCCCCCTACCTCCAACATCAGCCAATCTCTTCCTGCCCCTCCAACTGCCACAAATTTCCCTCCTCTCCCAAATATCACCCCAGCAATCTCGTCCCTTCCCCCAGTCATCTCTCCCCTCTCCCAACTCTATCTCCCTCCTCTCCGAAACATCACCCCCCTCTTCCCTCTTCACTCTCAGCATCCAATTGGTTGTAAAATGGAGATTTAATTGACCATCTTTCAAGCTAAAACACTCTCAGTTTCTGCACTGCTGTTGGGGATTGGCAGCTTCGTCATTTCTAGCAGGTTTTTAAAAAAGAATTGGAATCATGAAGCTGAACAAATGCAGGAAGCAACAGCGCAGCAACTGACCCGACAGACCAGCTTTTTTAAAAAGCGAACTGTCATGGTGACAGTCTTTCAGATCTGCAGCTCCGGCTTCTCAGGCTGAGGGGGGGCAACAACAAACTCAATTTAGAGAAATAAACCCTCCCCCCCGCCTCACAGGCCCTGGTCTTTACCACCTGAAAGACAAAGGCATCAAATATTGTGGGGAAACCTTACAAACATGCTTCCTTCTAACATGCATGGCTTCTTAAATCACTGTGTAACCTTCACGTGCAGATGGCTGCCTTCAACACAGCACACATGCTTGACGTGCCGCTGATAAAACTGGATTTGATCTTTGAGTCTGATCATTGATCCTCCTTTAAAGGCTATCATTGATGGACAAGATATGTTGCAAGGGGCATCTCAGTCCGCAACCCGTGTTCTACTACTTTATCTGAAGGCCTGTAGAAGGACACAGTCTTCCACTGCTGGTTATGCATGGACACAACCTTGGCACCGATGGTGTCAGTGAGAGATAGGCCAGTATGCAGTCTTCACTGCCAATGTTAAAGACTTAATTGATTCTTTCAACATTTTCAATGAGGCTATTGACATATTAAAGCAGACTGCAAGATTTTTGGTAATAGTGCTGTGTATTTACCTGTGGCCTGTGAAGGTAGTGGCCTGTGGAAATGCCTACCCCCAGTGAATTGATGTGGCGACTGGAAGTAACGGTACGTGAATACATTTTCCCCCCAAAATGAATTAAACCTGGTTATTGAACAGCGCTTGTTACATGATTAGGCCGGGAACTGGATATGTATTTAAAAAAGAAAAATTTGCAAGCAAAATGTGTGGATATGGCAGGGAAACAGTGTAGACAGTTCCAGGTGAAAAGTAATTATGAGCACAGTTTTGATAGCTGAATCTCTTCCTTCTGCGTGATAACTTCAGGATTTTATGAAACTTGGCATTGGTGCCTCAGGGGAAAATCACTCAACTTGAACAACATCAAAGGGAAAATTGGCCCTAAGAAAATGCTGTCTCCTTGCTTGTTGTCCACATTTCAAAGATCTATATGCTCCCATGATTATTGCACAGCCTTCAAACATTTCTGTTAAGCTCCTTTTTTAAGAAGCTGAAATATATTTAACAGATCAGTACAAACTGAAGATGTCAACTGACATGATTTTTTTGGGGGATTAGTTTAAATAATTTATATTCCAAAATGAACACTGTACCAGGTGGCACTAATGCAAAGGAGGAAGAGTACATTTAATACTGTCGATAGCTGGTTTGACAGAATACACTTCAGGCATGACAATGGACTGAAAATAATCAAAAAGGAAATAAAAATCCCTGGACATGTTTTTTTTAGTATCCTGCTTTCTGAAACTCATCTGCTCCTGTTCAGATTTTGCTGATGACACTACAGATAACCCATCACCATCTATTTCCATATAGAATACGTCAAAAGCTCTACCCTTGTCTGACTTGGATCACGTGCTTTGCACTCCAGTTAAGATATTCCAAGGAGGAGATAAGCATACATGATGCACATTGCAGGACTTAAAATATTGCTCAAACGAAAAGTATCGATCTCCTAAAATTAAACCACTGCTAATAATAGGTGTCAACCTTATCTTAATGGTAACAATTTAATCTCTGAGTCACAAGATTATAGGTTCAAGCACCATTGTAGACTTATACAACAGAATATTTTGTTAAAAGGGTGAAACTTGTAAATTATGATGTTCAAAGAGACTTGGGCACGCTCGTACAAAGAAAGTTAAGGAAATAACTTTAAGGCAAGTGCAGCAAGCAATTAGGAAGACAAATGGTATGTTGGTCTTTATTGCAAGGGGTTTGAAGCACAAGAATACAAAGTCTTGCTACAGTTCTACAGAGGTTTGGTGAGACAACATCTGCAATACTGCATGCAGTTTTGATCACTACATTTGAGAAAGGGTATACTCACATTGGAGGTGGTATAGTGAAGGTTCACAAATTGGTCCCTGAGACGAAGGGGTTGCCCTATGATAAGAGCCTGAGTAAATTGGATTACATTTGCTAGAGTTTAGAGGAATGAGAGGAAGCCACATTGAAACCAAAGATGCACAGATTAGGTGGATTGGCCGAGATCAATGTACAAGTTTAGGGGGCTAGTGCAGCAGAAGTGGATATAGGTATGGTGCTATTTCAGAGGGTCAATGCAGACTTGATGGGCTGAATGGCCTCCTTCTGCACTGTAGAGATTCTATGAAACCTGTAGTATTCTGAAGGGGTTTGATAGGCTGGATACTGATCGATGGTTTCCGCTGGTGAAGGAGTCTAAAGCATAGCATACAGTCTTAAGATAAGGGACGATCATTTAGGACTGAGATGAGGAAAAATTAATTAATGTTGAATCTTTGGAATTCTTTACCCCAGTAGGTTGTGGATGCTCCAAAACTGAATGTGTTTAACAAAGAACAAAGAAGAAAGAAAAGTACAGCACAGGAACAGCCCTTCGGCCCTCCAAGCCTGTGCCGACCATGTTGCCCGTCTAAACTAAAATCTTCTACACTTCCTGGGTCCGTATCCCTCTATTCCCATCCTATTCATGTATTTGTCAAGATGCCCCCTTAATGTCACTATCGTTAAGTCTGGGATAGATAGATTTTTGGGCACTCAGAGAATTACGACGTATGGGGAATGGGCAATAAAATGGAGTTGAAGTCCAAGATGACCCATGATCATACAGAATGGAGGAACAAGCTCGATGGGCGATATGGTCTACTCTGCTTATATTTCCTGAGTTAGTCTTCGGGCACAATCCTTCAGCCATGTTGCACCAGACGAGAATCCATGCGAGCCAGTTAGATCACGGGAGAGGCCGGAATCGGGAACCAGGCACCGATCGGTTTCCAATATAACTGGCCGAGTCCCATTGGCGAGATCCAGATCCCGCCAAAACGTGGCGAGAAACCAATAATCACCAATTAAGACCAATCTCTATTCCATCAATGGGACGGACTCCATATCTAACGGTCTCCTGTGATCTAACTGGCTCTACAGTGAGCGGTTACGTGGGTGCCCTGTAGTACACCTATTTAGAAACATGAAGCTAGTGCAATGGCTGATGTAGGGATCGGAGAAAGTGAGTATCCATCTTTAAAATTGGTCAGTCAGCCCGGGGGCATGGGGCTGCTGCCCCAGTGCTTTTGGTAGGTGGGGAAGCCCCACGGAGGGGGAGGGGGGAGAAATGGGTCTGGCCGGGGAGTGGGGTTGGGCCACCATCGATGGGTTTGCCCCTTGGGCTGAGGGAGCAAGAAGCTCAATGTCCGTAACTTCAACATGCCACCCCTTGATTGTGTATACCCATACCAGGGGCTACTTCAGCTGCTGCCTGACCAACCCACCGAAAACTCCCAGGCCAGAGCCCGTCCGTGGTAATATGGTGAAGGTCACTTTAAATCCTTCTGACCGTGGAGGCCTCTGGCTGCACAGCTGAAGGCCATCACTAATAGGAAATTGGCAATGTTAGTAATGTGAGCCCTCCACAGTTCCCAAATGGATTCCCGTGTGTAGACGTGCCACCTCGCAGACCGGTGTTACTGCCTGGCACCACAATCAGGCTGTGAGGCCGGGACACTTTGCCCGAACACTGGAAGCATCAACATCACAGAGTTTATTCCAATAATCAAACATCCAAGAGCTGGGCTTCAGCACTCGAGGCATCCCCGTGACCAGAGGGTGCATTTTTGTGGACCGGGGAGGGGACCTGCACCTGGTCCGTGTAATGTTCCCGGCGGGGGTTTGGCATCTGGGGTCTGGGGTCTGGGGTCCAGTATTCAGGGGTCCCCGATGTGGTTGGGGGTGCATGTGCAGGGTGGGGTCCACCAGTTCAACCGTCTTGTTGGATGGCACCCTGATAGAAGGCAGGAAGCGTAAAGGTGGGGAAGCTTAGGAAATTTGAGGGTAACAAAGTGGAAGCCATAGCCGATTGTCAGTCTCTCAACCTCTCCAACTTCTTACAGATACCATAGTATGGATGATAATGTAGACCCTGCTGTAGCTGCCCTTAGCATGGCAGTGGCAATCCAGGCAGCGGAGAAGGCGGTGGGCAGCAGTGTCGACAGAGGCTGGGGGTGGCAGCCATGTGCAGGGGCTGCTGCGCATCCTGAGGACCAGACCACCCCTCAACCAGGGAGGGACACACAGGGGGAGGCCGGCGATGTTCCAAGGTGGTCAGACAGAATGTGCTGCAGGAGGTTCTGCCTCAACAAGGGATGATGCGCACCTATGCCATTTCCTTGCGGACTTGGCACCACATGGAGGAGTCGGAAACCCGCTCCCGGTGACCATCAATTTCACTGCAGCCCTGAACCTTTACGCCTCGGGTTCATTCCAGGGCTCAAGTGGGGATTTGTGCGGCATATCCCAACCTACTGCCCACAATTGCACTTGTGAAGTCACGGATGCCCATTTGCCTAGGAAGCTGACTACCTAAACTTCAACCTTGACCAGGCCCATCAAGATGGCTGGGCAACAAGATTCTCTGCAATTGCCGGAATACCCCAAGTCCAGGGGTAATAGAACGCATGTTGCCTTGTGCGCACCGGGCATTCCGGGAGTGTCCTTCATTAACAGGAAGGGGTTTCACTCCCTGAACTTTCAATTTGTGTGTGACCACCACCTTAAGATCATGGACATGTGTGCACGCTTCACCAGGGTAGTGCATGACAGCTACATCCTGGGGCAGTTAGAGATCCCTGGTGTCTTCAAGCGACACCCATGATGACCAGTTGGCTCTTGGGGGATAAGGGGTACCCGCTGAGGACCTGGCTAATGATGCCAGTATGGAGGCCGGAGACTGATGCGGATACCCAATATAATGAGACCCATGTGGCTACCCAGGCTGTTATTGAGCAGTGCATTGGACTCCTCAAGATGCGGTTCTGATGCCTCGACCACTCTGGTAGTGCACTGCAGTCAACCCTCCGGAGGGTAGCCCGCTTTGTGGTGGTCTGCTGTGCCCAAGAAAACCTGGCACAGCAGTGGGATGAAGTGATGGGGGTGGAGAAGGTGAACATGGACCTCGTAAGATGAGGAGGACGAGGAGGAGTCAGACCAGGAGGAGGTGGAAGTAGAACCCAGGGAGGAAACGCGGGATCAGCTGGAAGTTGGAGGACAGGTGGCAGCAGCAAGAGTCCAGCATGCCCGGAGGGCCAGCGAGGCCCTCATCCTCACGCACTTCTCAAACAATATGGCTTTGTCTGTATTAATCACCTCCTCTCCCCTTCCCATGCACTGCCCCCCCCCACCTGATTTGCCTCTCCCTAGCCCCTCCCCGCCCGCAACCATCTCTCCACCCACCCATTCCCTGCCCTTCCCCACTTCCCAATTGCCCTGTTCCACACTCTCCACTCTAGGGTGATGGGCCTATATCGGCACTGTCAGTGGGTCAATGTACTAGGCAGGAAGGTGAAGGTAACCCATTGTGAGCTGAGCTCTGGTGCTCCTCAATCTATGCCATAGTCATACTCCTGTCTGTCTGCTGACAGTCCACTCAGACCTATCACCTGCACGTGGTACGCCTCAGGGAGGTGGGGAGGATGGGAGTCCAGATCTAAGACCACCATGGCCAAGGGGCAGGGGCCGTGGAAGGGCAATTGGGGGAAGTGGACGTAGGTCGGCCTGCAGTGTGCAATAACTTGACAGAGGCGTCACATGTCTAGGGTGTAACGTGTTTTGAGGGTGAACAATTGTGACCTTAACTGTCCCTAGCTACTGATAGTGCCGCTCCCACCTCCCCCCAGTGCCCTCTCAGTGATTCTTTATCTGCTTAGCCTCACGCTCTGCCGCTACATCTGGCTGTGTCCCAAGAATGCTCATCAGAGATGGAGGCAGCCTGCTGCTTAACGCACCCTGTGGCCTTTGATGCCCCTGGCGGGCATCCTCCGGAGGGCCTGAGGCCAAAAGGTCCTGGCCAACTTGCTGGTGGCACATGCCTCGCTGTGCCACCTTGTTCACCCGCTGAATCTGAGAGGCGCAGTTGTCAGGAGGGAGGAACATAGGAGAGCTGGTGAACACCGCTGTCTCCCTGTAGGGAAGCTTCAGGTTGGCCTCCAGTGCTACCTTCTCCCGGTCAGTGCCCGTGGGGCCCTGGGGATCACCTTGAGAATGAGAGGTAGCAGGAGTGAGCTCCGGAGGCCCCTGCATTATTTGGCACTGCCAGCCCTAACAGCTCCCCATTGTCTGCACCATGGTGTTGACTCTCTCAGCGATGACCCTGTGACCGGGTCACGCTCTATAGTGCCTCGCCAATGTCCACCTTCACTTGGGACACTTTCCTCAGTGACTGGGACATTCTCTGGAGCACCCCGGCAATGCACCCCAGCAAGAACCACCCGAGAGTGGAACACGGTCCTCAGTGACTGGGTATTTCTCTGGAGCGCCCCGGCAATGCACCCCAGCAAGAACCACCCGAGAGTGGAACACAGTCCTCAGTGACTGGGTCATTCTCTGGAGCGCCCCGGCAATGCACCCCAGCAAGAACCACCCGAGAGTGGAACACGGTCCTCAGTGACTGGGACATGCTCCATAGGACCACGGCGAGGTCCAGCTGTGTCATGGACTTGCCCCCCAGCGACTGGAACATGCCGTCGAGGCCCTCAGCCATGGCTATCACTGACTGAGTAATACCTTTGACACAACCACTCATGCTACTGATGTCCTGCTTCAGGCTCTCCACTGCAGTCGCCACCATAGCAGTGTTGGTATCGGTCGCCTCGGTGCCACACAATGGCGGCGCCATCTCCTGCGGAGAGTGCCTTTGACACTCCTCCAAGTGAATATTGACCTGCTAGAGTGTCGCTGACGTCCCCCTCTAGATCCCACAGCACACACTAGCGATGTGCATCATCAACTGTGTGGTGCTCATCAGATGTGCCCAGACGTCTGTCAACTACTTTCACCGAGGTGTGTTTCTCTGCACTGGTGGAAGATGGGGATGACAGCTGTGGAACCTCAATGGTAACATCCTCAGAGCTCTCCTCTGAGGTGTTCAATTGGAAGACGAGGGGGGGAGGGCCACCCCAGATGGACCGGCACAATCAGATGGAAATCCTGCAGAATAAACATGCGGTCAGTAATAAACAAGGATCATATGAACAACTCGCGTGTGACAGGTCATCTTGTTGCGGCTGGTGGATACTCCCCTCTGCGGTGCACGCCAAGCTCAATGTTAGTTCCCGCTCAGTCCTTGGCCACCCCTGCAACCTCCAGGGCCCGTTCCTCATAGGGATGAGGACTCTGATGTCCAGCACTCTGCCACCCGTCTGGGCCCTTTTCCGTCTGTTATGGGCCAACTTCTCCTTTGGGGACAAAGATGAGCTGCATAGTTCATGCATCATGGGTGAAGGGAGCAGCATGACTGGGACAGGCATGGGCGCCACTGCTTCTAATGGGTGGGGTGTACTGATGGGTGCCAGGATGCGCTGGGGCACAGGCACATTATTTTCCTGGGGTGGGGGCTGCAGTGCCAACCACATGGTTGTCGGGGGAGCAGTCGGAGTGGCAGGCGGGACCAATGCCAGGGGGCCGACTCACCCGTGCGGCCCGATGGAGGTCGTTTAGCTTCTTGTGGCACTGGGTGATGGTACTCCTTGTGACACTCCCCGCACTCTAACGGCCACTGTCACTGCCTACCAGGTGGCACTTGCTGCCCTGTGTCTGACCCTCCGATCTGCTCAGGGGATCAGGGTATCCCGACTTGACTCCATCATGTTCATCAGCCTGGCCAGGTCAGCATCTCCGAGCCTTGGAGCGGTTCTGCGCGGCGGCATGGTTGCGGCTGTCTGGGGTTTGCTCTGCGGGATCGGTTTAAGTGCTGCTCCCCCCATAAGCAGGGAACTGCCGGGGGTGTTCCAGGCAAATCAGCTGGCGGGACCAGTCCTTTCCAATGTCAAGCTCGTCGGGCCTCATTACTGCCCCTAATTGACATTAGATACCAGTAGCGATGTCGCCTGGTCGGTCGTCGGGAAGCACCCAGCAATTCTCGCTCACTACCACTCTTTGAAAGTTTTCCATTCGATCACCTCCATCGAGTCAAAGAGCTTTACAGATTTACAAAAAGATCATCAAACACATCTATTCTAAAGTTCTTGTGTTATACGCATTATCCAAGATAACACATTAATTTAGTAGTAAACAAGTCCCGTCTTTTAAATGTGATGTTAAATTGAGGCCCTGTCTCAGGTGGATTTAAAAGATCTCTCGACGTTATTTGAAGAAGATGAGGTAAGTTTTGACCAATGTTGGTTTTGTTTCTTAAATTACACAGTGACTGCCCCACAGAAGTACTCCATTGGCTGGAAAAGCACTTTGGGACACGTGAAGTTGAAAGGCTAGTTAAATGTAAGTAATTTTGTTTCCTTTAAGCCTGACCCAGTGTAATTTAGACACCCATTTATATTATATTGCAATATAGAGTTTCACTGAGATTTTACCACCTTCCACTGTAATATTGCTGGATGTTTAGTAGAAATATTGGAAACAGAAAAAAAGGTGAACCTGTGTGGACATTATTGGCACAGGCCAAAAGATGACACCCATAAATTATTATCTGACATATCAGTGAGTGAACATTAACTCGTCCCAATTTTTTTGTCACTTTTATTTTTGTGTTTAGCAAATTAATGCTCAGATTGGAATGAGTGGATTAAGTATCTGCTCATTAAAGATGGCAGCCAATAGTACTGTACTATGGCTACCAAATATTTAAAATCTAGATCATAAAAAATAAGAAACAAACTACTGGCAAAATAAACATTTAATCCGAATGATCTTTTATCAGCATTAAAAACAGATATATTTTTGATGCATAAGTGTTTACATTCTCCTTTGATAGGTTTTCCAACATGTTTTATTTGATTTCAGCATTTGAACCAAGCTTTTATCAGTCGTACTGACACACATTCCTGTACATCGATGCTGGCATTATCTACATCCTGTGTTTTATCCTTTGATAGATCAGTGGTCAGATAATGGGATTTCATTTCCCTGAAATACAAATAAAGATATCTTGAGGTCTTAATAAAGAGTATTGATGTCTAGTGGGTTGAGGTGTTCAAGTACTGCTGTGCATCCACATCTGTGCATCTGATTTGGTCAGGAATGAATGTATGTAAAGTAAAAGCATGTTCTTTTCCAGGAAGTAACTGTTTTGCAATCATACGTTTCATGCTGTACAATGGCTATAAGGTCTCACTGGTGAAAATTGTGAGTAAAGTTACTCTAGGCCTCATATGGTTTCATGTTGTCATAATATTTCAAAAGATTTTCAGCAGAGATTTCATTGCCTTCCCCTTCAAATGGAAGAAAGCACCTTCCACCCGCCTCCTGATCTCCTTTTTCTCTGGTAATAGTGACAGGGGTCATTTGGCGAAAAGGACAGGCAAATGGGATGTAACGATCTTTCATGTGATGAAAACATTGTCTACTGATAGAAATGGGACATTCATTCAAAGAATAATGAATGGAACCCCAAGGAGGAAATACATTTTGCAGCAGCACATAGCAATATAATTCTCAATTATCTTTGTCAAAATTTATTTACTTCTTTCTGTCAAGAGGGCATACAATGCAACACCTTGAAATTTGGCCCCACCAGGCTAAAGAGCTGACTAGTATGCAGTATTGGATAAGGTATATGGATGGACATTGGGTATTCTAAACGGGGATAGGATCTGTTCTTCTTGAAGGCCTGGTTTTCAATATCAAACGGCTCAACACTTCAGTTGCTGAGTTCTGAACTTGCACAATGGGATGTCCTGCTGATTAGGAATGTGGAATCAAAAGGGGATGTACCTCCTGGCATCTTAAAGAAAGCAAATACATCACCCCCCCCCCCCCCAACAATACCTGTCCCCGCCACCACCCCCCAACCCACCCTCATCCCCAGTTCATAAGTTCATAAGATATAGGAGTAGGATTAGGCCACTTGGCCCATCAGGCCTGCTCTTCCATTCGATCGTGGCTGATTTCATTCTAATCTTAACTCTACCGTCTTGCCCGTTCTCCATAACCCTTCAACCCATTATCAATTAAAATGATCAGTTACCAATCTCTTATCCTGACACTAATCCTTCTCACCAAGGTGGCCATCAATCTAACTGAATTTTGTTCCTTTGTGCACATCTATTGACTTCACAAAAACTTGATTTCTGCCCTTTCCCAGGTATAGCCCTATTTCTCCCTCCCTGGACAATGATTACTCCTGTTGCGAATACCAACCACTCTCTCCTGGTCTATGTCTGATCTCTCACCCATTGGACGCCTATTGCTGGAACCCAATCACCACCTCATTTCAGTTCCGAGACCTGCTGTGCTGTTTAGTCTTCAATGGCGATTCTCTGGCAGCTTTGGGTTTGTCAGCTTCTTTGAATGGAGGACTAAACCCAATATTAAAGGTGCCTCAGGGCTCATCATTCAGGTTCATAAATTATATTAAGCATCCCGTATGCATCTACAAGATGAATGAATGAACAAATGCGCTGTGTGGTAATGCTGTGCCTTGCAGACAAGAAACACAAGGGTTTGTTCCCCACTAGTCAGCTAAAAGTAGCTCACAATGTCCATTGGCTAGGGAAGAGAAAAATCACCCAGTGTACCTCCTCTTGAATAATGCTGAGGGCATGCTGTCATGTTGGGTGAGAGGTTCAACTAAGGCCCCACCTTCCCTTCCAGTTGGATAGAAAGGATGCAACAACAATATTTGAAGAAGAGCAATTGGGTTCTGCCAACATTTGTCTCAGTGCTGTTTGAGACACCTTGCTGCGTGCAAATTGGTTACTGTGTTTCTTACATTACATCAGTGATTACATTTTAATATCATTTCAATTAGCTGTAAGCACTGTTAGACTCCCTGAGGTCACAAAATGTAAATGTAATTATAAATGCAAATTGTTTCGCTCTCCCTTTTAATCCTTTTCTTTCTTTAATACTGATTCCTGTATTTTGGCCATACATATCAGGAAATCATAGACTCATTGATCTCGGTTGACAAACTGAGAACACCATGGGCGCAATTCTCCGCTCTCACGAAAATTCGGAGAATAGCAGGCGGCGTTTTTTTACGGACACGCTGGTCCGACGCCATCCCACTATTCTCCCCCCCCCACCCACGCCCGCCTCCTGACACGAATCGCTGCCCGCCGTTTTTTTACGGCGAGCAGCGATTCTCTCCTGGCCGATGGGCCGATTTCCAAGGCCTTTACGGCCGTTTTTATAAGCGTAAAACACACCTGCTCTGACCGTTCGTAAAAACGGCCGTAAAGTCCCGTTCTCGGGAACCATGGCACCGATTGGCACAGCCGTACAACGGCCGTGCCAAGCGTGCCATGGGCCCGCGATCGGTGGGCACTGATCGCGGGCAGCGGGTACTTACGCCACGCACTCTTTCTCCCTCCGCCGCCCCGATGGATCCATCCGCGGGGCTTCTGCGGGGCATAATGGCCCGCGCATGCGCGGGTTTCACGCACAAGCGCGATGACGTCATCCGCGGGTTGGAGTCGTCCAATCCGCGCATGCGCGGCTGACGTCATCTGACACGTCAGCCGTCGCTAACTCTGGCTAGCGGGCTTAACGAAATTCGTTAAGCCCGCGATGCCGGAGTTCACGGCCGCGCGATACTATCCCCGACCGGGGAGCTGAATTGGTTCCCGGTCGGGGGGGCGGAGGCTGGCGTCAAACGCGCCCGTTTTTGACGCCAGCTTCCCGAGTTTTCATAACTCGGGAGAATCGCGCCCCATGCCTATAATTTGCTGGTATGTCCAGATGATCGGTGATGCTCCCTGCTTGTGTGTTGAATCAGCAAAAGGGCTTTATTAAACTCATGAACAATGTCTTGCAAAGATGTGCGAGCAGCTACCTATAGAACGGTACTTCAGTGTGAGTTAACCAGTTTCAGGCAAGGAAAGGAAAGGAAACCCTACTCCTCATAGCACTGTGAGAAAATCAGAAAATTAAACTAGTCTACCACTGTAACAGCACATTGGTACACCAAGAGATTATACCACAACGTATTTGAATAGGTGCGCCGTTTCATTTTAAAATAAACTATTCATAGATAAGGTTGAGAAAGCAGGTGGCAGCTTCAGTGCTGACATTATATACATTTTTGGAGCAGAAAACTTTCAAATTCTAGTGAACCTTAATAAGGTTTCTGACTTGAGAGGAACAAAAATAATTGTTGACACGCAGTTCATTGCAAAAAGTTAAAGTTACTTCCTGTCAGGTGATTGAGAGATATCAGGATCTTATTTCTTAGTGGGTCAGATGTGGATAAATAGGAAGCACTCTCATCTCTGAGTCTGAAAACTGGGTTCAAGTCACACTTCAGGAGGCGGTGTTGTCTTTTGAATGAAAATACAAGACCCTGCCTGTCTTCTCAGTTGGGTGTAAAAGAATCCACGGCACTATTTTGAATTGTCCTTGTTAATATCTGTCCCTCCACAACATCACAGACACAGATTATCTGGTCAATATCACATTGCTCTCTGTAGGAGCCTGCTGCGTGCAAAGAGGCTGCCACATTTCCTGCATTGCAACAGTGACTACACTTTGAAAGTACTTCTCTGGCTGCAATGTGTATTGAGGCCTCTGGTGTTCGGGAAAAGCACTGTATAAATGCAAGCTCTTCTTTTCTAAAAGGGCAGGTAAATGTAGATTCAAGGGAGTTAGTTAATAAGACCTATGAGCATGGAGCTGGAGAGTATGGGCGCGATTCTCTGCTCCCCACACCGGTGGGAGAATAGCGGGAGGGCCGGGAGACTTACGACACGCCCCCCCTGGCACCCCCGCAATTCTCCCACCCCCCCCCCGCTCGGATGAATCGGCGCTCGCCGTTTTTCACGGCGACCGGCGATTCTCCGGCACAGATGGGCCGAGCGGCCTGCCGTTCCTGACCGGTTCACGACGGCGGCAACCACACCTGGTCGCTGCCGTCGTGAACATGGACGCCAAATGCTCGTTTGAGGCTTGTGGGGCGGAGAGGGGAGTGAGCACCACGGCCGTGCTCGGGAGGGGACTGGCCCGCGATCAGTGCCCACCGATCGTCGGGCCGGCGTCTCCAAGCGACGCACTCTTTCCCCTCCGCCGCCTCGCAAGATCAAGCTGCCATGTCTTGCGGGGCAGCGGAGGGGAAGACGGCAACAGCGCATGCGCGGGTTGGAGTTGTCAACCGTCGTGACGTCAGCCAGCGCAGGTTACGGAGTTACGGAGCGCCGATCCTAGCCCCCCGGGTGGGGGTGAATAAGGTGCGAGGAGCGGCCTCCGAGGCCGTTGTTAAACTCGGCCGAGTTCACGACGGCCTTCCGATTCCGCGCAGGAGCGGAGAATTCCGCCCTATGTTTCTGGAATTTGGCAGAGCACACACGATTTCCTATGTAATTCCAGTGGGAAAGCATAAAGAATTTTCTTTTAATCCAATTGTGCCATTTCTAGAAACTGAATTCTCCGAGAATCGCCAGGGGCCGGCTTCAATCCCGCCCCTGCCGTGGCCCGAATTCTCTGTCACCCGGGAATCGGCGAGGGTGGGAACCGTGCCGGTCGGCAGGGGCGAAGTCCCGCCACTGACAAGCCTTTCCCGCCGGCGGGAATCAAAGCACGTCTGGTGCCGGGGGGATTGGCGGCGCGGGCGGGCGCCGGGGGGTGCCCCCACGGTGGCCTGGCCCGCGATCGGGCCCCACCGATTAGTGGGCGGGCCTGTGTTGTGGGGGCTATCTTTTTCTTCCGCTTCCGCCATGGTCTCCACCATGGCGGAGGCGGAAGAGACCCCCTCCCCCGCGTATGCACCGGGATGACGTCAGCAGCCGCTGACGCTCCGGCGCATGCGCGGATTTACGCCAAAGGCCGTTCGCGCTAGCCGGCGGAGCGGAAACCACTCCGGCGCGGGCGTAGCCCCTAATGGTGGGGAGGCCCGACGCCAGTGTGGTTCTTGCCACTCCACAACGCCGGGACCCCCCGCCCCGCCGGGTAGGGGAGAATCCCGGCTCTAATGATAGAATCTAGTTGATTCATATCGGGGTTAGTTAAACTCATAAAAATCAATTAAGCTCTGTATCCAGTGTAAAGGACTCGGGCGGGTTTCTCCGTGGCCCTCCACCGAAATCGAGAACAGCGATCGGGCAGAAAATGGCTCCTGATGCCAGAATCGGGGCAGGTGCCGGTTTACCTCCAGCTTGCGATGCTCCGCCCCCTCCAATCACCGTCATCGGGCCATGCGCAATCGCAACCCTGTTGGAGCGTCATCAGCCAGCCCACCCACGATGCTCCGCCTCCGATGGGCCAAGTTCCCGACGGCATGGGACACATGCAGTCCCAGTGGTCGGGAGCCTGGTGTGCCAACTGCGGACAGTGTCCAGCGCCGCCACACATGGCTGGGATCTATGCAGCTGGCCAGGGGTCTTCTATTAAGGCTGGGGGGAGCAGTGGTGGGTGGCAGGAGGTGGGCTGTGGGGCCGGGTTGGGGGGTACGCGGTCCAGCACGGACAGCGCCATGTTATCCCTCATGACTGGTGCATGCATGGGTGATGTAGGCGTGCGCGGCTGCAGCTTCTCCGCCCTGCGCTTGTGCGGCCTGGGACCCAGCGATTCTCCGATCATTTTCCATGTGTTCTGAGGATGTTTCACGCAGCGCCGGTGCTAACCCCTCACCGGTACCGGAATCGGTGAGGGTTTCGCGCCGGTTCTCCCGCCGTGAAACACCACGGATCCTCCATTGGCGTCGGCACTTCACCTCAGGAATGGAGAATCCAGCCCCTGATGTTCACTCTTACAATTTATTACAAGGTTGATATACATTAATCAAGACAGGATTCAGGTTCAAAGCTGATGTCATACTGCAGCAATTAAGATCCAATGCGATCACCTAAGTGACAGACATTCAGTTAAACAAATTGAAGGGCTACTGTTCAAGGTGAGGAGCCACAGGACATAAAGAAGGGGTTAAACCAAAGACAAAGACCTTTAATAAAAGTGCCTCATGCTACAGGTCTTTGTTCTAAACCAGCTTTCTTTTGTCTACATCCAGTCCTTTGTTTGTGCTTATGTTTTGCAGTGTGCTTCCATGTTGTCTGTGTCTTTTTTAATATTTATTTTCAAAGGTGTTATTCTTTTTTATTTTCCAAGTGGCTGGTGTCGTTCTCAGGCGTAATCACCAAACGGCCAGTTTTTAAATTCATTTTGTGATTGCAAACTGGCCATTTCGTATACGAGTGTCTACCAGCCAATGGCCTGACAATAAATTCATATTTTGAACCTCACCAACCAGGCTACCAATTCTATTAGAAGAGGAAAATAAGAGTTCAATCAAATGAGAGTTGGCCTCTTTGTGCCATTCAATTAGATCATGGCAAATCTGCATCTGAACTCCATTTCTCTAACTTAGCTTCATATCTCTTGATTCTTGTACCTAATGTAAACTGCTCACAGTCTTGAAAATTTCAACTGGCCAAGCCTTTCGAAGGTGAAAGATCCAGATTTCCTATATTTTTTGTGCAACAAAGCATTCACTGATTTAATTCTGAAAAGGCCCAGCTCCAATGTTAAGATGTGTTCTTGCTTTACACATTGGATGAAATGGTTTGTCTAATTCCATGATGTTGATGAATTATTTGCTGCAGAATCTATGGATCCAATGTGATGACTGGGCTGATTAGTCACACGCCCGTTCCCAGCAGTGGCCTGAATTTTCAACGTGGTGTGCGAGTGTGATCAACAGGCCCTGAAGTGGATGTGGAATCTGCTCCCACCCCTGATCAGCTGTCAAATTCAATTTTCTTCTGGATGGCCAAGTAAGTGCTGGCCAGTGTTAATGGCGAGGTGTTTTCAGAATGTATCATGGAGTCCAACCAACTTTAATCCCTTTAATGTATTGTTGCTTTTGAAGCACATGGCTTGTTCCCTAGGTGTGGTATTACAATTATGGACACGTGGTTTTTAAAACAAAACAATGTTTATTCCATGAACTCAACTTAACCTTTTAAAATAAACATTGGATCTCTTAACACCCCTTACTTCAAAGATAACCCCGAAAATAATACACTACCGAATCCTGCAAACTGTTCTTTTAAACATCCAGAAGACTTCAACCCTTCAAAAATAGGAGCACAACAGGTTACATTCAATATATTTATAGTCTTTGGATTTGCAGAAATCACCAGACCAGCTCTTTTCCTTCCTGCAGCTCTCAGCAAACCAGCCAGGCACTTTTCAGCTGCTCTCTCAAACTGAAACTAAAAAACTTCAAAATGCCTGAGCTAAAAGCCTAGCTCCACCCACACTCTGACATCATGGCATTTCTTAAAGGTACATTGCTTACACATCCATTTCTTAAAGGCACTCTCACATGACATCAGCGCGAAATGTGCACTGAGAGGCTCAGCGCTGCTGATGGGAGTGGGAAGAGGGTGGGTGCCAGGAACAGGAAGGGTGTGGGAATTTTAAATGCAGCTCTCTGCAGGCTGGGGGTCTGTATTTATTGCCTCAGGGAAATTGCTTCCAGGTGGAAATTTTCTGTTCTACATCACAGATTTGAAGTGCTGATCCATTGTGTAGGGTGGTATCAGTGCCCGGATCCCATGCCAGGCATGACGAGAATGCCCAGATCTGGTCTACTCCTCCTGAGGATCCTACTGGAGGCAGGAAATGGCCATTGTCACATTCTGCCAAGCCACAGCAACAAAGCCTGGGTCGAGGTGGTGGCCCTGGTCAGCAGCCATGATATAGCATGCAGAACCTGGATCCAGTGCCAAAAAAAGTTCAATGACCTTTGAAGCCCTGGCAGAGTGAGTACTAATTCCACTTGGCGCTCAGGGTAGATGTTGTTCTGGGTGGTCGCACACAGGAGTATGGAATGCTGAGCACAAGTGGCACATCATGTGCCTTAATAGATCTTGGCTGGCATGTGATGGGTGACAATGTGATGCGCAACATTTCCTGGATCATTGGGAGTGGTGGCATGTTGGGGGGGCCTAATGCAAGCACTTTTCCTTCACAGGAGAAGAGGATTCAAAACCTACTGGAGCGAGGGTGGACTGGTGTGGGGGTATACCTAACCTACTGATCCTCAGTCATGTTGAAGAGCAGGTTTTAGAATTAATCTGCAAGCTTGGAGCCAGGTCCACAGATCACAGAGAGGCAGGGGCATCAGATTGAGGTAAAAGTCCAATGGAAAAGGAAGAGATTGGTCTAGGGTCTCAGCGATGTCAATCTGTGGTTGTAAGACTGACATGTGAAACCTATTGCTGTTCAATTCAAAAGTATTTGCTCAGCCAGATGTTAATTCTAATGGGAAAGCACACTCTGCTGACATTATTATGATGGTCCATGGTGACATTTTTGCTACTTCCCCCTGATGACTCATCATCACGACCCCAAAGAGGCCCTGAGGATGCCCCCCCCCCCCCGACTCCCAAGGAGGAGCAGCTACCAGATGCACACACATCACATCCTCCCTCTGCACCATCCACCAGCGCAGATAAATGCATGTTGGTGATCATAAGCGTCTTGGATCAGATGGTGATGCATCTTGGTGAAAGCACATCACACTTATATGAGGAGCTGGTGGAAGTAGGGAGTCCACAGGGCAGCGGCAATTGGAGGATTTCTGGGGGTGAGAACAATGCTGAGTCCAAGGCAGATGATGAGCCTCTGAAGTTGTCCATTACGCAGAAGATGCTCGATGTCCAGTGGGATGCACGGGAAGATCTGCTAGAGATCCATGAAGGTCTGTGTGCCATTGTGTCTGTTTTGGAGAAGTACAAGGGGAGTGTGAGCAAGGGCAAAGGTTGGCCCAGAGCACAGCCCACACAGCCTCCTCCATATGGAGAGGAGGCTCCCGGAACTCAATCGGGGTTTCTGGGGTTTTGTTCAGAGCTGCAAGCCCACACACTGGCTGTGTGAGGGATGGATATGTGAGGATGGATGTGTGAGGGATAACTCTACTAGCTGGGCATTCATGTAGTCTTCTGCATTGAAAGAGCTTATTAGCAGAACGCCTTTGTAAATGTGAAGAAACCAGAGAGTTCTTCAGAACAACAGAAATGCCAGAAACTCTCCATACAACCAGCTCCAAATCACTCACAGCCAATCTCCAAAAAACTTGCCTTTGCATCTGCTTGTGGCCTTTTATCCCACCTTGATGTGGAATCCATTACAAATTTGGATGCTGATTAGCTGTATAGCCCCTACACCGAGCATAAAAGCACATGGGTCACTTAAACTCACAGTACGTTGCCCTGTAAATGATCTCATTTAGTCCTTTACTTATTGGCGGGCACATTTCCAACCACCCTGCACATTTGCCGAATGAAATATTATGAGGTGACGCGATGATATCAGGAAGCTGTCCTAAGAGCATCGCGCCTCATCTCATGAACGATCAGGACTGCCGCGCTTCCACACCGCAGGGGTAGAATTCTGACTATAGCCTCTTATTGGCCAAGATCACACAATGGAAAACAGAAACAAACACGGATTTCACAATGAGAAGATTCTGAACATAGATTTGTAAAATTAGTTTTTCAGCACATTAAGTGGATTTAACAAAATTACACTCTAGGTAAGGAGCATATCACACTGACATTGTTCCTCAGAGTAGTGTCCGAGGCTCAACCACCTTTAACTGCTTCATCAATTACCTCCCTTCCATTGTAAGGTCAGAAGTAGGGATGTTTGCGGATGGCTGCACAATGTTCAGCACCATTCGTGAATCCTCAGATAATGAAGCAGTCCATGTCCAAATGCAGCAAGGCAATAGCCAGGCTTGTGCAGAAATGTGGCAAGTTTCATTTGCGCCACAAATGTATTAGGCAATGGCCATGCCTACAAGAGAGGATTTAACCATCGCCTCTTGAAATGTTTTGGCATTACCATCGCTAAACCCCCACAATCAACATAGACATAGACCTTGGGCGCGATTCTCCCAGAGAGGGAGAAATCATAAGGCTGGCGTCAAATCCGGGCGGGTTTGACGCCAGCCTCCCCCTCCCCGACCGGGAACCGATTCTGGTCCCCGGTCGGGGCTAGCATGCCGCCGCCGTAAACTCCGGCATCGCGGGCTGAACGAATTTCGTTCAGCCCGCTTGCCAGAGTTTGCGCTGGCTGGCGCGTCACATGACGTCAGCCGCGCATGAGCGGATTGAAAGACTCCAACCCACGCATGCGCGGATGACGTCATCGCGCATTTGCGCGAAACCCGCGCATGCGCGGGCCGGGATGCCCCTCAGCCGCCCCGCGAAGTGATACAGCGGGGCGGCAGAAGGACAAAGAGTGCGCGGGTATCGGACCCACTGCCCGCGATCGGTGCCTACCGATCGCGGGCCCATGGCACCCTTGGCACGGCCGTGGTACTGCCGTGCCAATCGGTGCCATGGTTTTAAAAATCGGCACTTTACGGCCGTTTTTACGAACGGCCAGACCAGGTGTGTTTGCCGTTTTTAAAAACAGCCGTAAAGGGCTTGGAACTCGGCCCATCGGCCAGCTGAGAATCGCTGCTGGCCGTAAAAAAAGGCGGCAGCGATTCGTGTCGGGAGTCGGGCGTGGGGGGGGGGGGGGGAATAACGGGAGGGTGTCAGACTAGCGTGGCCGTAAAATTTTACAAACCCCGCTATTCTCCGCACCGTCGTGAGTGTGGAGAATTGCGCCCATAGAATTTACAGTGCAGAAGGAGGCCATTTGGCTCATCGAGTCCGCACCAGAAAGACCAACCCACCTAAGCTCAAAACTCCACCCTATCATTACAACCCAGTAACCCCACCTAACATTTTTGAACACTAGGGATAATTTAGTATGGCCAATCCACCAAACCTGCACATCCTTGGACTGTGGAAGGAACCCGGTGCACCCGGAGGAAACCCGCGCAGACATGGGGAGAACGTGCAGACTCCGCACAAACAGTGCCCCAAGCCGGGAATGAAACCTGGGACACTGTATCTGTGAAACAACTGTGCTAACCATTGTGCTACCACGCATCCTGGGGGTTACCATTGATCAGAAAGTGAACTGGACTAGCCACATTAAAACGATGGCTTGCAGGACAGGTCAAAGGCTAGGAATCCTACGGTGAGTAACTCACCACCTGACCCTCCCCCAAAGGCTGTCCAACATCTACAAGTCTCAAGTCAGGGGTGTAATGGAATACTCTCCACTTGCCTGGATGAGTGCAGCTCCAACAATACTTAAGAAGCTCAACACCATCCAGGACAAAGCAGCTCGTTTGATTATTCCTCCTTCCACAAACATTCAAACACTCCATCATCGACGAACACGGCAGCCGTGTGTACCATCTATAAGATGCACTGTAGTAAATCACTAAGGTTCCTGAGACAGCACCTTTCAAACCCACGACCATTGCCATTTAGAAGGACAAGACCAGCAGATAACTGGGAACCCCACCATCTGGATGTTCCCCTCCAAGTCACTCACCACCCGACTTGGAAATATATCGCCGTTTCTTTACTGTCGCTGGGTCAAAACAGCACAGTGGGTGTACCTAAACCTCTAGGACTGCAGAGGTTCAAGAAAGCAACTCACCACCACCTTCTGAAGGGCAACTAGGGATGGGCAATAAATGCTGGCCTAACAAGTGACGTCCACATATCCAGTAAATGAATAAAACAAAATCAGTAATTCAAAGTCCACCACCTCCAGATATGGGATGTGATTCTCTTTTCCGGGGACGAAGTCCCCATGCCGGCAGGAGAACCAGCGCCAACCACTCCGGCGTCAACAGCCCCCAAAAATGGAAAATTCTCCAAACTTCCAGGGGCTAGGTGGGCACCAGAGCGGTTGGCGCCGCTCCAACCGGCGCTGAAGGGACTGCGCGAGTTCACGTATGCACCGAAGGGCCGGCCTGATCCATCGCATGTGCAGAACCAACTCCCCCCCCCCCCCCCCCTCCCCCACCGAGGACCGCCCCAGCCAACTTACCTGCCTGGTCCCATGCGTAACCCACTCCGGTGGGACTGGCCAGAAATGGACGGCTGCTCGGCCCCAGACCGGCGTGGCATGAACCCTGTCCCCGTCCGAAAACCAGCGCCGGAGAATCGGGGCGGCGGGGCGAGATTCGCGCTGCCTACGGGGATTCTCCGACCCGGCAGGGGGTCGGAGAATCCCGCTGATGATTTTCCAGTGAAATTCTCAATATGTCCTCCTAATGGATTAAGCTGTGTGCCTGCACTGCAATTTTATGAATTGGCCCCTCTTCAATTGTGACTGATTTCCATTATTTTTCTTTAAGGTTGCGTCCGAGTGATCAATGTATGGAACAGTTCCGGGTTGTATTAATACATTAAAAAGTCTACTTTGATGCTGGTAACTAATTGAAAAAAAATAACTCAGCCCAAACATGTGCACAATTTTTGAAAATTTTGAAAGGCAATGGTAGATTAATTAAAAATAAATGGTATCAGGTGCCTTCAATTTATAAAGTAAACGCTCTGGAGCAGATTAATTTTCCCAAACTCAATACTGACACGGGCTGTACTAAGTAGTTTCTGTTATCAGACAATGTGGCTGCTCCTTTGCAGGGCTGATATCTAATCTTTTTTCAAAATGAGTAACAAGCACCACAAGAAATTTACGATTCGCAACCAATATTACAAAGGGTCTATCGGTGGTTGATTTCTGATGATCATTGATTAGTGCACAGCACAGTGAGTTTCTTATCCTTATAAAATCAAAAGTGATCCAGCAAGTTTTCTGTTCTCTTTCTGACAAGATTTCCATCGGTCTAATCAAATAAGTAGCGGCTCTGCAATTCATTCAAAGTCAAGCAAAAGGGGATTAGTTCCAGCAGTCAGCAGATTTTCCTTGCTGTCACTGAAAGAAAGAAATGCTTGACAGTCTGAGATGCCCTTTATGTATCTCACTGACCGCAAGTGCTTACTGGGCAATATCAGTCTTTAACAGGCAACCGGCTGGGGATTAACCCTACAGTAATTGAGGTTATGAAAAGGTTCTTATTCTCTCAAGTCCCTATGTGGAGTATCTCCTCTTTGGAAGCAGCAGGGCATCTCAGCAAAACTGTCTTGCTAACCAACACATCCTGCCTTTACTGTGGGCCAAGAGAGGGTCATTGAAGGTTCAGACCTGCTATATTGGAAGCCCGTGTCCCAGTAGTGTATTGGTGCCGCAATCATTTAAATGTATTTATCAGCATGGCTTGTACTGATTTGTTCTGTAAATCTCTGCATTTACAGCATGCTCAGCTAAAGCTTAGTCATTCCGGCTGCATATAAACTTTCTGGTGTTGTTTGTATGTAGCTGGATTTTATGATTTTAAAAAACTGTCAGGTACTTCAGGCTCATTCTGCTGTCGTACTTTAGCATGTGATCATTATGTCACAACATCAATCACGTTTTAAACATCAGTCATTGGCTGCTTTTATATTACAAGTGTACATACATTATTTATGCCTCAAGAATATATTATATATTTATTTATTTTAAAAATAAATTTAGATTACCCAATTATTTTTTCCAATTAAGGGGCAATTTAGCGTGGCCAATCTACCTACTCTGCACATTTTTGGGTTGTGGGGGCGAAACCCACGCAGACACGGGGAGAATGTGCAAACTCCACATGGACAGTGACCCAGAGCTGGGATCGGATCTGGGACCTCAGCGCCGTGAGGCAGCTGTGCTAACCACAAGGCCACCGTGCTGCCCTCAGAATATATTATTAAAGTTGTTGGAGAAGTTAGTTTGCATAGTTCAATTACACAGACTTACCTTGATTCCCAGGAAACAGGCAGTGCTGGGGATCGCTACCTGTATGGGTCATCATTATCATCATGAGGAATGGTGCTTAAGTCGATGAACTTCTACCCCTGAGAGTTAGGTTTCAAGCTTTAAATTATTCAAGCCTCACCTGTGAGGTTGCAAAATAATATTCACTACTGATTCCACATATTTGGACTGGAGCACACATTGAGAAATTGCACGTTGGAGCCCCTGAGATAGTTTGTTCAGTAAGTTGAGTGAGGCGCAATTGTGAATTGCCCGTTCCCCCAAGACCAAATCTGTTCATTCAACATTTATCTCAGTGTATCCTCCTCAGGATCAATTTACACAATAGTAGTATTTGATTCCTATGCAAGAGCAATGGATGGATGTCAGTTTAGAATTGCATTGCGTTTAATACATTTGGACTCTCAAATTGAAGAATAGCTTTCTAAACTGGAGAAACTACTATTGATAGTCTCTTCACTTATAGCTGTATGCCAAGAACTACCTTATTGAAGAATAATGCAGAGAAGTGATGAAGACAGAGACTTCATTTTGTAAGGGCAATAAGGAATCCATACTGAGTAGGTCGAAACAAAAATGTACTTTATTTACAATTATTACATACATCTCCAGTAGTTCCACACTGGGTCTTCTTTAGTCTGTGCCTTCCTGGCCGACTCTATTTATCCAAAGCCAAGTATTGTTAAGGGTCCCCCACCCCCTTACATAGTGTTTATATTCTGCAAGATCCACGGGGTAGTTAATCATCCCTACCCTGTAAGACCCATGCAGGTTATAACACTTAAGTGAACACTTTATAAACACTTTATAAATGGGAACTGTGAATAATGTTTGCAACAATAGGTGTCAGGCTTGACTCATTCTTGTCTGAGTCAGAAGGTTGTGGGTTCAAGTCACATTCCAGAGACCTGAGCACATAATCTAGGCTGATTACTATTATTATTATTACCCATTACTGAGGGAGTGCTGCACTGTTGGAGATGCCAAATTTCAGATGTAACTTTAGACCAAGGCTCCATCTGCCCTTACAGATGGGTGTGAAAATCCCAAGGTGCTATTTAAAGAATAGGAAATTCATCCCTGCTGCTTTGGCCACAGTTGACCCCAGAAATAACACTATTAAAATAAGAATGATCATCACGTCACCTCTTTGCTGTTTGTGGGATCTTACTGGGTGCAAGTGCTGACACATTTACTACATTGCATCAGTGACCACACTTCAAAGTGATTGGCTGCAGAGTGAGTTAGGATATTATGAAATCCTGAAACCTGTATAAATACAAGATTGATTGCATTGAAACTGAGGGTGGAATTCTACCTGCTATGTGAGGGTGGGTTTAGGGATGAGTGCCCCCCCCCCCCCCCCCCCCCCCCCCCCACAAAATAACAGTATGTGTTGAATTGACATGTTCTCACTCTTAAGCATTTAACAGGGGCACATTTTGAAGTGAGGAAATCCACTTGAAATAGTTGTGCCAGATATTTAAATACGTTAAGAGCCTATCAAGTGGTAATTTGCTGTTAGAATCTGGCTTTATCAGCCAGAGCATAGGTTTCCCGAACTGTGTGGATGTCATCAGGGTGCACAAGGTGAGAACACTGGGAAGTTATCGATTCATGAAAATGACATGCCAGGGAAAGAAACTGAACAGTCGCAGAATGCCCAAAGCGAAAGGTTACACTCAGCACCTGCCCTGGACTCGTACTTCTCTGGGGAACCAGGTTTGAATTGCAGCACAGTGGTGAAATTCAAATTCAATAAAAATCTGAAATAAAAAGTTTAATGATGATCATGAAACCATTGTTAATTGTTATAAAAACCTATCCGGTTCACTAATATCCTTTTAGGGAAGGAAATCTGCCATCCTCACCTGGTTTGACCTACATATGACACCAGGTTCACAGCAATGTGATTGAATGTCCTCTGAAATGACGTAGCAAGCCATTCAGTTCTATCAAACAGCTACCAAGTCTAAAAGGAATGAAACCAAAACAATGACCTAGGCACCTCAGGTCAAACTCAGAACTGTCGATCCTGCAAGGCCCTCTATACTAACATATCGGGGCGGGTGCCAAAACTGGGTGAGCTGTCTCACAGACTAATCAAGCAACAGCCTAACTTAGTCATGCTCAGTGAATCATACATTACAGATAATGCCCAGACACCACCATTCATGGGTATGTAATGCTGCATTAATTTGACAGGCGCAGCAGAGGTGGTGGCACAGTGGTATACAGTCGGGAGGGAGTTGCCCTATGAGTCCTCAGTTTCAACACTGGGCACCATAAAATCTCATGGCATCAGGTCAAACATGAGCACAAAACCTCCTGCTAATTTCCACATTCTACTCCCCTTGACCTCTGACCTTCCTCCCTCCACCCCTTAGCTGATGTAAACGCCATTTGGAGGGAGCTCTGAGGGTGACAAGGGCACAGAATGTAGTCTGGGTGGGAGACTTCAGTGTCCATCACCAATGTGGAGTGATAGCACCACTGCTGACCGAGCTGACTGCTCCCCCTACAGGTGGTAGACTGAGTCTGAACAGGTGGTGAGGGAACCAACAAAAGGGAAAACAAAAACGTGGTCTCATCCTCACCAACCTGCCTGCCACAGATGCATCTGTTCCTGGCGACGTCGGTAGGAGTGACCACTGCACAGTTCTTGTGGAGCCAAAATCCCATCTTTACATTGGGGATACCCTCCATCATGTTGTGTGGCACTACCACCGTGCTAAATGGGATAGACTTCAAACAGATCTAGCAACTCAAGACTGGGCATTCATGTGGCATGGTGGTCACCAGCAGCAGCAGAGTTGTACTCAACTACAATCTGTAACCTCATGGCGCGGTATATCCCCCACTCTACCATTACCACCAAGCCAGGGGATCAACCCTAATTCAATGAATAGTACAGGAGAGCATGCCAGGAGCAACAGTAATGTACCTAAAAATGAAATATCAACCTGTTGAAGCTACAGCACAGGACTATTCGCATGCCAAACAGCATAAGCAGCAAGTGATAGTCAGAGTTAAGCAACTTCCCAACCAATAGATTAGATCTAAGCTCTGCAGTCCTTCCACATCCAGCTGTGAATGGTGATGTACAGTTGACTCACTGGAGGAGGAGGCTCCATAAAAATCACTATCCTACCTGATGAGGAAGCCCAGCATGTCAGTGCAAATTAATAAAGCTAATGCATTGCTCCAATCAACTTCATTTGAAGCCTACTTGTGACAATAAGCGATTTTCATTTCATTTCATTTCATCTTCAGCCAGAAGTGCTGAGTGGATGATCCATTTTGGCATCATCCACAGGTCCCAGCATTACAGAGGTCAGCCTTCAGCCAATCAATTCACTCCACGTGATATCAAGAGACAGCTGAAGGCACTGGCTATTGCAAAGGTCATGGACCCTGACAATGTTCCAGTAATAGTACTGAAGACTTGTCCTCCAGAACTTGCCACGTCCTTAGCCAAGCTGTTCCAGAACAGCTACAACACTGGGATCTATCCGGCAATATGGAAAATTGCCCAGGTATGTCCTGCACACAAAAAGTAGGACAAATCCAACCCAACCAATTACCATCCCATCAATGTACTCTCAATTACCAATAAAGTGAAGGAAGGGGTCAGCAACAGTGCTACCAAACTGCACTTGTTTAGCAATAATCTACTTACTGATGGTCAGTTTGGGTTCTGCCAGAGCTAGTCAGGTCCTGACCACATCGTAGCCAGAGTTCAAACATGGACAATAGAGCTGAATTCCAGAAGGGATGTTAGAGTGACTGTCTTTGACATCAAGGCTATAATTGACCAAGAGTGGCATCAAGAAGGCTTAGCAATGCTGGAGTCAATGGGAATCAGGGGAAAACTCTCCACTGGTTGGAGTCATACCTATCACAAAGGAAGGTGGTTGTGGTGCTTGGAGGTCAGACAACTCAACTCAAGACATCACTGCAGGATTCCTCAGGGTCGAGCCCAATGCTCAACTACCTTCAGCTGCTTCATCAATGACCTTCCTTCTATAATAAAGTCAGAAGTGGGAATGTTTGCTGATTATTGTAGTACCATTCATGACTATGAAATACTGAAACGGTCCATGACCAAATGCAACAAGACCTGGGCAATATAAGGCTTGTAGTAAAAAATGGCAAGTAGCATTTACACCACACATGCGTTAGGCAACGATCATCTCCAACAAGAGAGAATCTAGCCACTGTCCCTGGACATTCAATGGCCATCGCTGAATCCTCCACTATAATTCCCGTTCCGGCCTCCCCGAACAGGCGCCGAAATGTGGCAACTAAGGGCTTTTCACAGTAACATCATTGAAGCCTTCTTGTGACAATAAGTGATTATTATTAAATTATCAACATGCTGGGGGTTGCCAGTCACTTAACTGGACTAGCCATAAAAATACTGTGCCTACAAGAGCAGGTCAGAGGCTACAAATCTTGTGACAAGTAACTCACCTCCTGACTCCCCAAATCCTCTCCGTTATCTACAATGTTCAATCTGGACTGTGATGGAAATACTCTTTTCCCTGGATGAGTGCAGCTTCAACAATATCCATGAAGCTTATCACCATCCAGGAAAGAGCAGCCTGCTTGATTGGCATTCTTCCATAAGCATTAACTGGCTCTACCACTGAAGCACAGACGCAGCAGTTCGTACCATCTACAAGATGTACTGCAGGAACACACAGAGGCTCCTTAGGCAGCACCTTCCAATATCATGACCACTACCATCTAGAATGACAAGGACAGCAGATACATGAGAACTCTACCACCTGGAAGTTCCCCTCTATCTCACTGTTCCTTCACTGTTTCTGGGTAAAAATCCTGGAATTTTCTCCTCAACCGCACTGTGGGTGTACCTATTCCACATGAACTGCAGCGGTTCATGAAGGCAGCTCACCATCACCTTCTCAAGAGCAATTAGGGATGGGCAATAAGTACTGGCTTCGCCTGCCATGCCCCCATCCCTTGAATGAATAAAAAACACAATGAGGTCCTTGATTTACAGGAAGACATTTCCTCAGTATTTTGCTTTAAAGATATTTTTGGAAGATGTTTGGTTTACCTTGCAGTTTCTTAACTTGAAGTTAACTTTCAGCCACAGCTGCGGAATGGTAGCAGCCATTACATCAACTTCTGAAGGTGAACAGGAGGATCAGCAACCAGCAGCAGTGGGAGCAAAAGCAGCAACAGCCGTTCCATTTTCCTCAGCCACGTGCTGCTCCACTGGACAGAGGGGTAAGGAAACAAAGCTCCAACTAGAATTGAACACGACATCACACCCCTGCAGGTCACAGACAGATTAGCTTCCTTGACATGACTGAGCAAGAGTGCCTCAGGAGGCTGAGACCCTTGTGGCAGCTCACTCTTGTCATCTGTAGCCTATTGAAACAGACCTCTTCCAAGAGGGCTAGGAGAGCATATGTTCCCAGTGGCTATTAAAGTCACAATAGCTCTGAATTCCTTCACCTCTGACTTATTTTAGTCATCACTTGAGGAGGTCTGCTGGTCTCACAATCTGCACTGCACAAGTTCATTTCCCAATTCACAGATGCCATGCTTGCCAAGGATGCACAGTCTGTGCACTGTGACACTAATGAGACCCGTCAGATGCAGAGAACTCTTGTTTTTACAAAGAACATAGAACATACAGTGCAGAAGGAGGCCATTCGGCCCATCGAGTTTGCACCGACTCACTTAAGCCCTCACTTCCACCCTATCCCCGGTAGCATTGTGGATAGCACAAATGCTTCACAGCTCCAAGGTCCCAGGGTCGATTCCGGCTTGGGTGATTGTCTGTGCGGAGTCTGCACATCCTCCCCGTGTGTGCGTGGGTTCCTCCGGGTCTTCCGGTTTCCTCCCACAGTCCAAAGATGTGCAGGTTAGGTGGATTGGCCACGATAAATTGTCCTTCGTGTCCAAAATTGCCCTTAGTGTTGTGTGGGGTTACTGGGTTATGGGGATAGGGTGGAGGTGTTGACCTTGGGTAGGGTGCTCTTTCCAAGAGCCGGTGCAGACTCAATGGGCCGAATGGCCTCCTTCTGGACTGTAAATTCTATGAAATCCAATAACCCCTCCTAACCTGTTTTTGGACACTAAGGGCAATTTAGCATGGCCAATACACCTAACCTGAATGGCTTTGGACTGTGGGTGGAAAACGGAGCACCCAGAGGAAACCCACGCAGACACGGGGAGAATGTGCAGACGCCGCACAGACAGTGGCTCAGTGCGGAATTGAACCTGGGACCCTGGAGCTGTGAAGCCACTTTGCTAGCCACTTATGCTACTGGTCATGCCCCTTATGCTGCAGGTGCTGGATTTCCATAGGTGCAAGGAATCACAGACTGCACAAAAGTAGCAATTAAGGCATCCCCAGATCATCCAAGGATATAATTCAGAAATTCCACTTCCTTAAGGTGTGGACTGTTTGTGACCACCATAAGTTGATAATGAAAGCGCAATGGGTTAGCCCTGTAGCCTCATGGCGCCGAGGTCCCAGGTTTGATCCCGGCTCTGGGTCACTGTCCATGTGGAGTATGCACATTCTCCCCGTGTCTGCGTGGGTTTCGCCCCCACAACCCAAAAGATGTGCAGGGTAGGTGGATTGGCCACGCTAAATTGCCCCTTAATTGGA
The DNA here is from genome assembly GCF_902713615.1 of Scyliorhinus canicula. Lineage (NCBI taxonomy): Eukaryota > Metazoa > Chordata > Chondrichthyes > Carcharhiniformes > Scyliorhinidae > Scyliorhinus > Scyliorhinus canicula. The sequence continues at coordinate 114,061,414 of NC_052159.1, read as the reverse complement.
AAAAATTAATTGGGTACTCTAAAAAAAATTTTTTTTTAAAGTTTATAATGAATGTGTATGCAACTTTTCTGAGATTCTGCAATGACACCTATATCCCAGGCAAGTCAGGGGCAGGATTGTCCGGCCCATCAGATGCGTTTTACTGCACGGCATGCCCCTATCAGCAGTGGGATTCTTTATTTCCACAGCCAACCAAAGGGATTTCCTATTGTGGCCACCTCATGCCATCAGGAAACCCGTGGGCATGAGTGTGCTGCCGGCGGATCGGGCCATGCCGCTGATGGAGAATTCCGTCCCAGGTGTTTGCAATGTGAGCGCCTGGAGCCTTGGAGTTGAGGGCTATCATCTGAGGACATGACTGATGGTGTCTGCCAATGGTGCCCTGGAGAGATACAACAGGAGGAAATGATAGCAAACATGATCATTGAGCAAGTCATTGGCTTGCTGTAAAAGAAGCATTAAGATACACCATTCAGTGTGTACTAGCAAGAGTATCCAGAACGATAGTAACCTGCTGTATCTTGCAAGACATGGCATTTCAGAGTGAAATAGAGCTGTAGGAGGATGAAGGTGAGGCAGTTCAGCATCCGGCTTGACTATCAGCACAAATGCCTGATACATCATGACATTCATATTTAAGTGGGTGTAATTCCTCAGGAAATACTGACAGAACCACAGACATGCCCCACTGCTGTTCAAGTATTTCCCTCCTCATGAATGACCCCCAAGGCATCTACGTCCAGCTGAGCAGAGCTTGAAGTGTTCTTGTCCTGCACCATATAACGGGGATCCCCTCTGCTGTGTCTGTCTGCAACATCTGCCTCTGCTCGCTCGCATGTGACATGTACCATGTGACAACTGGTATTTGTGCTGATGAAATGAAATGAAAATCGCTTATTGTCACGAGTAGGCTTCAATGAAGTTACTGTGAAAAGCCCCTAGTCGCCACGTTCCGGCACCTGTTCCCCCCCCCCCCCCCCACAAATGCCGGTACTCTCTTCTCCCCCCCCCACACAAACGGTGGTACTCCCCCCCCAAATGCCGGGCGACGTTGATGATGTTGCCCGACGCGCCACTTCCGCAGCGCGCGAAAATGACGCGTATCGCGTCAGTCCGCTGCTGGCCCTTTCGGGAACGGAGATTAACGGCTTAAAAGAAGGCCCCGACGCCGGAGTCATCCGCACCGCTTTTGCCCGCGGTAATGGGCGTCGCGCAGGTCTTCGGAGAATTTCGCCCCTGGAGTCTTGTGTTCAGTTTTGGTCTCCTTACCTGAGAAAGGACGTACTGGCACTGGAGGGTGTGCAGAGGAGATTCACTTGGTTAATTGCAGAGCTGAAGGGGTTGGATTACGAGGAGAGGTTGAGTAGACTGGGACTGTACTGGGAATTTAAAAGGATGCAGGGGCATCTTATAGAAACATATAAAATTATGAAGGGAATAGACAGGATAGATACGGGCAGGTTGTTTCCACTGGCGGGTGAAAGCAGAACTAGGGGGAATAGCCTCAAAATAAGGGGAAGTAGATTTAGGAATGACCTTAGGAGGAACTTCTTCACCCAAAGGGTTGTGAATCTATGGAATTCCTTGAACAGTGAAGCTGTTGAGGCTCCTTCATTAAATGTTTTTAAGATAAAGATAGATAGTTTTTTGAATGATAAAGGAATAAAGGGTTAGGGCGGGAAAGGGGAGCTGAGTCCACAGAAGATCAGCCATGATCTCAGTGAATGGCGGAACAGGCTAGAGGGGCCAGATGGCCTACTCCTGCTCCTAGTTCCTATGTTCGTATGTAAATGGGTGTTTATCAAATACCTGTAATGGGTGTACCTTTACGAAATAGTGTTTATCAAATAGCCGCAGTGCTGTCAGCGTGTGGGTGGAGATGGGCTGTCTGTCTGTTTTACTTTCACTTTGAGCTGGCAGCTACAGTGTGTGTTTAGTTTCAGTTTGCAGATTGGGGGCTGCATCCAGGAAAACCAAGTGTAATTCTGATTTATTTCTGCATGAAAGGAATGTCTTCAACTCACTTGCTAATTTAAAAGTGCTAACTGCTCTCAGTAGAGCATTTAAATCTGATATCTGTGTTAAAGAGGGTATTTGTCTCATGGATGTTGCAAGGAAAGATTAACAATTAGTTATAGAGTATTGTATTCTTTGGGGGAGATAATTGAGTTGATAGTTGCTAAGATGCTTACTGTGTGTTTATAAAAATGTTAACTGGTTTTTATAGAATAAACATTGTTTTTGTTTAAAAATACTCTTAGTTCTATGTCGCATCACACCTGTAAAGTGGGCCCTTGTGCTCCCCATAACCAAAATCTATTAAAAGTTGTGGGTCAGGAGAACCCCATGACACATTTTGGGGTTCCCTAACAGTGGGGATTAATGGCTGTTTCTCTGGTAGGCAATCAGTAGCGAGTGGTGTCCCTCAGGGATCAGTGTTGGGCCCACAATTGTTCACAATTTACACAGATGATTTGGAGTTGGGGACCAAGTGCAATGTGTCCAAGTTTGCAGACAACACTAAGATGAGTGGTAAAGCAAAAAGTGCAGAGGATACTGGAAGTCTGCAGAGGGATTTGGATAGTTTAAGTGAATGGGCTAGGGTTTGGCAGATGAAATACAATGTTGACAAATGTGAGGTTATCCATTTTGCTAGGAATAACAGCAAAAGGGATTATTATTTAAATGATAAAATATTAAAACATGCTGCTGAGCAGAGGCACCTGGGTGTCCTCGTGCATGAGTTGCAAAAAGTTGGTTTACAGGTGCAACAGGTGATTAAGAAGGCAAATGGAATTTTGTTGTTCATTGCTAGAGGGATTAAGTTTAAGACTCGAGAGGTTATGCTGCAACTGTATAAGGTGTCAGTGAGGCCACACCTGGAGTATTGTGTCAGTTTGGTCTCCTTACCTGAGAAAGGACGTACTGGCGATGGAGGGTGTGCAGAGGAGATTCACTGGGTTAATCCCAGAGTTGAGGGGGTTGCATTATGAGGAGAGGTTGAGTAGACTGGGACTGTACTCATTGGAATTTAGAAGGATGCGGGGGGATCTTATAGAAATGTATAAAATTATGAAGGGAATAGATAGGATAGATGCGGGCAGGTTGTTTCCACTGGCGGGTGAAAGCAGAACTGGGGGGCATAGCCTCAAAATAAGGGGAAGTAGATTTAGGACTGAGTTTAGGAGGAACGTCTTCACCCAAAGGGTTGTGAATGTATGCAATTCCCTGACCAGTGAAGCAGTTGAGGCTCCTTCATTAAATGTTTTTAAGGTAAAGATAGATAGTTTTTTGAAGAATAAAGGGATTAAGGGTTATGGTGTTCGGGCCGGAAAGTGGAGCTCAGTCCACAAAAGATCAGCCATGATCTCATTGAATGGCGGAGCAGGCTTGAGGGGCCAGATGGCCTACTCCTGCTCCTAGTTCTTATGTTCTTGAAAACAAATGATGTTTGCTAACTGCCGATAGTTATGACACTCAACTAGCCAGTCATAAGGAATATATTGAATCTTTTACATTAGATTCAGGACCTTGGCACCAGAAGACTAGGGAATTGGCTGTTGACTCTGAAAACTTCAGCCAAGCGCGCTTCCCTTTTTAAGCTTCCATCATGGAGAGTTTCTTCCTTTTAAATCTTGAATTTGCTGCTGTCAGTCAGATCTCTGCCAGAGTACATTAAAGGGAAATTCTTTAATGAAATATCCAGCACGTCATCCTGCCATCTGTGCCCCTTTCCTATCTGGTGGATCAAAGCCTTGACATGATGGAGAGGCTTGTGTCCTCCAGCAATCCCTGAAGCGATGCCATCTGGAGTTCCTGGCTCCTGGTAGAATTGCACTTCCCGGTAAAGTCAGGGGGTGGAGGTGCCAGAGAAAGTGCAGTCTAAAAGACCACCAAGCCATCAAGATCATGTGCACAATGACAATGTCCTTCTCCATGTCAAACAAGGTCATACTCAGGCTTTTATCAAGGCCCATTTCGATGTTCCAGAATTGGCGACTGGGATAAAGCTGTGAACCTCCAAGTCCCTATTCAAGAACCCGTGCAGGTGTCAGATGCACGAAGGTCACTGAAGATGGAACCAAGGTGTTTTTGGGCAGCAGCATCTGTGCCTGAGCAATCCTCTTCAGGGTACCGTCTGCTCACCCCAGATGGGGAAAAGACTAGAAAAGGTGCCCCCAAAAAGTTGTGGAAACCACACCCTGAGATGTCGCTCTCTTCATGGTAAAAGAAGACCCATGGCAGAAACTCATGGCGCTGAGTAGATGTCATCCATGAATCATAGGAACAAAGAAAATAGGAGTAGGGACAGACCATTCGGCCCTTCGAGCCTGATCTGCCATCATTATGATTATGGCTGATCAAGCAACTCTGTAACCTGTTCCCGCTTTCCCCCTACATCCTTTGATCACTTTAGCTCCAAGAGCTACAAGTAACATCTTTGTGAAAAAATAAAAATGTCTTTACCTCAACTTCTTTCTATAATAACGGAATCCAGTCACTGGGTAAAGAATTATTTCTGGATCTCAGTCCTGAATGGTCTATACTACATCCTTAGGCTGTGACCCCTGGGTTTGGACTCCCCACCATCGGGATCATCGTTCCTGCATCTACCCTGTCTAGTGCTGTTCGAATTTTTTTTTTCAATGAGATCCCTCCTTATTCTTCTAACTCCTACAAATATAATCCTAACTAACTCAATCTCTTCTCCATGTGTCAGTCCCACCATCCCAGAAATCAGCCTGGTAAACCTTCACTGCACTCCCTATAAAGCAAGAACATCCTTGTTCAGATGAGGAGACCAAAACTGCACATAATATTCAAGATGCTGTCTCAGCAAGACATCCCTGCTCCTGTACTCAAATCCTCTTATTATGGAGGCCATTTTTCTCATTTCCCGCCTACTCCATCAGCATGTTTATTTTCAGCGACTGATGTACAAGGATACTGATGAATCGTTGCATATTCCCCTCTCTCAATCGACACCCATTTACATAATAATCTGCCTTCCCGAGTTTGCTACCAAAGTGAATAACCTCATATTTATCCACAATGTGCTGCATTTTCCATACATTTTCCCACTCACTCTAATTGTCCAAATCACACAAAAGCATCTCTGCTCCTTTCTCACAGCTCACCCTCCCAGCCTGTGTCGCCTGCATATTTGGGCGGAGATATTGGGCGGGATTATCCGCCCCCCGCCGGGTCAGAGAATTGCCGGGGGATGGCGTGAATCCCGCCCCGCCGCTCCGATACCGGCTGCCGAATTCTCCGGCACGGTTTTCGGGCGGGGGCGAGGATCACACCGCGCCGGTTGGGGGCCGTTGGCAGCGCCCCCCCTGGGCAATTCGCCGAGACCCGATGCACCCGTTTTTGGCCCGTCCCGCCGGCGTGAAATGGGCATGGTCCATCACGGCGGGACTGGCTTGTCGGCCGTCTAACGAAGTCCTCGGGGTGGGGGAGGGGGGGCTCACGGGGGGATCTGGCCCTGGGGGGAGCCCCCACTGTGGCCTGGCCTGCGATCAGAACCCACTGATCTGCGGGCGGGCCTGTGTCATGAGGGCACTCTTTCCCTCCACGCCGGCCTCTATAAGGCTCCGCCATGGACAGCACGGAGAAGAATCCCCCTGCGCATGCGCAGGAAACACGCCTCTGGTTCTGCACATGCACCAGAACACACCAGAGGTTCTGCGCATGCGCCAACTCGCGCCAGCCCACGGCGGCCCTTCTACGCCGGTTGGCGAGGTGCCAACCCCTCCGACACCAGCCTAGCCCCTGGAAGTGCGGAGGATTCCGCAACTTCCGGGTGGCCAGACACCGGAGTGGTTCGCGCCGCTCTTGGAGCCGGCGTCGGGCCATCGCGTCAAGTGCGGGAGAATCCCTCCCATTACATTTAGTTCCCGCATCTAAATCATGAATATATATTGTGAATATATTGTGAATAGCTGGGTCCTAGTGCTAATAACTGCGATACCCCACTGGTCACGACCTGCCATTTGGAAAACGATCTGTTTATTCCTACTCTTCTTTCCCTGTCTGCCTTTTTCTATCCATCTTTCTATCCAGTTTTCTATCCATCTCAATATACGACCCTAATCCCATGCACTTTAATTTTACATGCTGATCTCTTATATGGGATTTGTCAAAAGCCTTCTGAAAGTCCAAATAAACCTCATCCACTGGCTCTCCTTAATCAACTCTACTCGTTACATGCTTGAAGAATTCCTGTTGTTTTGTCAAGTATGATTTCCCTTTCATAAATCTATGCAGACTGTCTGATACTGCCACTGTTTTCCAAGTGCTCTGCTATAAAATCCTTGATAATTGATTCTAGAATTTCCCCCACTACCAACGTTAGGCTTACTGGTCTATAATTCCCGATTTTCTCTCTACCTCCCTTTTCAAAAACATTAGGTACCTTCCAATCTGTAGGAATTGTTCCAGAATCTATAGATTCATGGAAGATGACCACAGATGCCTCCAGTATTTTTAGGACCACTTCCGTAAGTATGCTGGGATGTTATTTATCAGGCCCTGAGGATTTATTGGCCTTAAATCCCATCAATTCCCCAACACTATTTCCTTTCTCGTATTGATTTCTTTCAGTTCTTCCCTCTCACTAAACCCTGTGTCCCCAACATTTCTGGAACATTATATGTGCGAACCTTTGTGAAGATAGAAACAAAGTATGTATTTAGTTGGTCTGACATTTCTTTGTTCTCCATTATAATAGAACATAGAACATAGAACAGTACAGCACAGAACAGGCCCTTCGGCCCTCGATGTTGTGCCGAGCAATAATCACCCTACTTAAACCCACGTAACCCGTATACCCGTAACCCCGTAACCCAACAATCCCCCCATTAACCTTACACTACGGGCAATTTAGCATGGCCAATCCACCTAACCCGCACATCTTTGGACTGTGGGAGGAAACCGGAGCACCCGGAGGAAACCCACGCACACACGGGGAGGACGTGCAGACTCCACACAGACAGTGACCCAGCCGGGAATCGAACCTGGGACCCTGGAGCTGTGAAGCATTGATGCTAACCACCATGCTACCGTGAGGCCCCAATTCCACTGTTTTTGACTGTAAGGGACCTACATTTATCTTCACCAATTTTTTCTCTTCACGTAACTATGGAAGCCTTTACAGTCAGTTTTTATGTTCCCCGCAAGTTTACACTAGTATTCTATTTTCCCTTTCTTAACCAATCCCTTTGTCCTCCTTTGCTGAATTCTGTATTTGTCCCAACCTTCAGGTCTGCTGTTTCTCTGGCCAATTTGTATGCCTCTTCCTTGGATCTAACACTAATTCTAAATTCCCTTGTAAGCCATGATTTGGCCACCTTTCCCATTTCATTTTTGCATCAGACAGGAATGAACAATTGCTGCAGTTCAACCATTCACTCTTTGAATGTCTGCCATTGCCTGTTTACCATCATCCCTTTAAGTAAGGTTCCCCAATCCATCATAGTCAACTTGTTCCTCATACCATTGTAATTTCCTTTATTTAGATTTAGCACCCTAGTCTCAGTATCAACAACATCAGATTCCATATTGATGATGAATTTCATAATTTTATGGTTGCTCATCTGCAAGGGGCCTCACACAACTAAATTGCCAATTATTCTTTTATCAATACACAATACCCAATCTAGGATAACCTGTTCTCTAGTTGGTTCCTCAACATATTTGTCTCGAAAACCAACCCGCAGGCACTCCAGGAATTCCTCCACCGTGGTATTGTTCCTACTTTGATTTGCCTAATCTGTACGCAGATTAAAGTCACCCATAATTACACATGTTCCCTTATCGTATGCATATCTAATTTCATGTTCAATGCCATTCAAAGGCCGTTGGCGCCAGTCGGCGGAGCGGGAGCCACTCCGGCGCGGGCCTAGCCCCTAAAGGTGAGGAGAATTCCGCATCTTTGGGGAGGCCCAACGCCAGAGTGGTTGGCGCCACTCCGCTACACCGGGACCTCCCGCCCCGCCAGGTAGGGGAGAATTTCGCCCCATGTCTCTGGCATCCCAACTATATCATACCCATTTACATGTATTTCCACAATTAATTCATCTACTTTATTGTGAATGCTTTGTACATTAAGACACAAAGCCTTAAGGCTTGCCTTTTTAATATTCCTTGTCTGGTTCCCATTATTTTTCAATGCGGCTCTGTCTCATTCTGATCCTTGATTTCTCTGGCTATCACTCTTCATATTCCCCTTTCTGTCTTTTGCTCTTGTCTGTGTCTCCTCCTCCTCTGTCTCCTTGCATAGATTCACATTCCCCTGCCATTTTAGTTTAAACTATCCCCAACCACCCTATCAAATACTCCCTGTAGGACTTCCTTCCCAGATGTAATCCATCCAGTTTGTATTGGTCCCACTTCACACCGAACTGGTCTCAATGTCCCAGGAATCGGAAGTCCTCCTCCTTTCACCATCTTTTCAGCCATGTATTCATCTGATATATTGTACTATTTGAGCTCTGACTAGCATATGGCACTAGTCGTAATCCTGAGATCACTACCTTTGAGGTCCTACTTTGCAATGTACTTCGTAACTCCCTTATATTCTACTTTTAGGAACTCAATTTCTTTTACGTATGATGTTTGTACACAACCACTGACTGGTTCACCCTCCCCCTCCAGAGACGTCCCTGAAACTATCACAACATACCATCCTGGAGTCTCGTTTGTGGCCCCAGAAAAACTTATCTGTTCCTTTTACAATTGAATCCCTTATAACTATTGCATTCCCACAATGTTTACACCACCTCTGTGCAGCAGAGCCAACTGTGGTATAATAATATGGCTGTTGCTGCTTTTCCTGAGAGGCCATTCCTCTCAACTGTATCCAAGGTAGTATATCTGTTTTCAGAAGAATGGCCACAGGCAATTCCTGCACTGCCTGCCTAGTCCTCTTGCTCTGCCATGTGGACACTCATTCCCTTTCTGTCTGTGAGTCTTAGCCTGAGGTGTGACCACATTTCTATACATTATATCCATGATACTATCCTCGCTAATGCTCCACAATGTCCACAGCTGCCGCTGCAGCTCCAAATTCCTGGCTTCCAGGAGCTGCAGATGGGGACACTTCCTACTTCCTGCACACACATTGGCCTTGGGCACTGGAAATGTTTTGAGCTTCCTACATTGAGCAGAAGCAGCACACCACAGCTTTGAGCTCTCTTGCCATAATAAATCCCTTTAAATTAATCCTTTTGGAAGTCAAATAATAAATAAAGTCAAATAATATCAATTACTCTCTGGCCCTTCTTCCCTGGGTTTAGCTCACACGGCTAAATCGCTGGCTTTTAAAGCAGACCAAGCAGGCCAGCAGCACGGTTCGATTCCCGTACCAGTTCCCCCAGACAGGTGCCGGAATGTGGCGACTAGGGACTTTTCACAGTAACTTCATTGAAGCCTACTCGTGACAATAAGCGATTTTCATTTCATTTATATACAATACAGACCTTATCAATTATAGACCACAAAATGCAGAACAAAATACAAACTATAAACGATAAAAGTAGTAAATACTTACTCGACCATACTCACCTAATCAGCTGATTCCATTTGACCCACGTCACTTGAATCCTGGCGTCATCTCAAGAGCTCCAAACTCCAAGCTTGCACTCTGTTCCAAGTCTCTCTCTTTTCTGTGCTCTTTTCCTCTCCTGGCTCTGCTTTCAGTCTCACCCTTTCTCACGCTTTTTTATCTCCCCAGATACACTTTCCAAGAAAGGAACAGCCAATGATGACCTCTTTGGGAATCCCCCCAACGGGATGCTAATACCATGTTTTAGATCAAGAGCCATGGCAAAGTCCCCTGGGGATTTTGCTGAGGTCTTGACCAGCTTAGTTAATGCTTTTACCATTTTAGCAAGGACTAAGTTGAGAACATTGCATTTTGGAATTCTGTTTTATTGCATTGTTACTGATGCAGAGCTAATGCTCTACATCAATGGAGTGATATAAATTAAAACTGCCTGGAGAGCTTTATCTGACTCTGCTTCACTTTGGATTCAATATGAACCTTGATATATGAGTTGAACTCCATGGAAGTAATATTCAACTTCAGTGATGATATGTTGAGTATGAAGGAAATGTCGGCTGGAATTACATAAAGAGCATCTGATTCACAGCCTTTCAGTATTTGATTTACAGCTGTGTAGTTCAATTTCACCTTCTAAAAGCTCATTATTGGGATAACACAGAACCTGCACAGGTTGTTGTTAAACTTGTGTGGAAGTGCCATTATTGTTTTGCTGGCATAACTGGAAAATTGTCCAGAATTATTCTGGTCTACCTGTTTTGAAGATTTTAAAGAAATGGATGATATCACAGTTAAGCAAAATTATTTTATTGAATAGAACAAATGGCTACCTATCAATCTGAATAAACAAATCAGACAAGCTGAGGTAACTATTTTATATGCAGTGAAAAAGTCAAGAATCCATTTTACAGTTGTTGAATTGTCATAGTTTAGAACATAGAACATACAGTGCAGAAGGAGGCCACTCAGCCCATCGAGTCTGCACGGACCCACTTAAGTCCTCACTTCCACCCTATCCCCGTAACCCAATAACCCCTCCTAACCTTTTGGACACTGAGGGCAATTTAGCATGGCCAATCCCCCTAACATGCACGTCTTTGGACTGTGGGAGGGAACCACAGCACCCAGAGGAAACCCACGCAGACACAGGGAGAACGTGCAGACTCCGCACAGACCCTGCACGGAATCGAACCTGCGACCCTTGCGCTGTGAAGCCGCAGTGCGAGCCACTTGTGCTACCGTGCTGCCCTGAGTGTGATGACATATTCCATTCGACAAGATTGTAGCAGGGAAAACGCCTGCTTTTTCTACTTTTTAAAATTTATTCATGGGATGTGAGCATCACTGATAAGGTGCGAATACTTTGCCAATCCCTAATTATCCTTGAGAAGGTGGTGGTGAAGCACTTTGCTGAACTGTTCCTGTCCATTTGCTGAAGGTGCACCCACAGTGCTGTTAGGAAGGGAGTTATAGGTTTTTGACAGTACAACATTGAAGGAATAGTGATATCATTCCACAGCAGGATGATGTGTAGCACTAAAGGGAAACTCACAGATGATGGTTTTCCATGCACCTACTGCCTTGCTCTTCGAAGTGTTGGAGATTATCGAAGGTGCTGTCAAAGGAGGCTTGGAGAGTTGCTGCGGCGCATCTTGTTATATGGAACACACTGCTACCATTGTGCTGCTGGAGGACAGTGTGAATAATTAAGTTAGTGCATATCGAGCAAACTGCAGTTCCCGAGATATTTTTGAGCTTCTTGAGTGTTGTTGAAACTACACTCATTCAGGCAAGTGGAGAGTATTCCATCAGACTCCTGGGCCGGGATTCTCCGACCCCGCGCCGGTTTAGAGAATCCCCGGGGGGATGCAAGAATCGTGCCCGCTGCCCGATGCCGGCTTCCCAGTTTTCCCCCACTGATTTTCGAGCGCCCATGGGATTCCTGCCACGCCAGTCAGGGGCCATTGAAAGCGGCCCCCCGGCGATTCTCCGGGCCCCGGCGGGCCGAGTGGCCGCCGAGTTCGGCCGAGTCCCGTCGCCGTGGGTTACTCAGGTCCCACGCAGCGGGACCTGGAAGGTGTGTCCTCGGGGGCCGTCCTGGAGGGGTGTGGATCCGACCCCAGTGGGGGGGCCCACATGGTGGCCTGGCCCGTGATCGGGGCCTTACGATTGGCGAGCGGGCTGGGTCCATGGGGGTCTATGTTCTTCTGCGCCGGGCCCCTGTAGGGCTCCACCATATTGCCCAGGGCCAGCACGGAGAAGGTAACCCCTGCGCATGCGCGGAATCACGCCGGCTGGAGCATGCATGTGCTGAAAAACACCGGCAGTTCCGCGCATGTGCAAACTCGCGCCGGCCATTCCGCGCTGGCTGGAACTGCGGAGACAACTTCGCCGCTGACCTAGCCTCCTAGGAAGGGGAGCATTCCCCAATATCATGGACCGTTGACACCGGAGTAGTTGGTGCCACTTTTCAGGCCAGCGTGGGGACATAGCCCCATTATTGGAGAATCCCGCTCCTGATTTATGCCTTGTAAATGATGAACAGTCTTTGCGGAGACAAGAGGTGAGTTGCTCGCTGGCGAATTCCAAGCCCCTGAACTGCTGCAGCCACAGAATCTATATGGGTGATCCAGTTCATTTTATGGTCAGTGGTAATCAAGTGAATCGGCGAATAGTGTGAAGCAGTGGAAAGATTTGCCAACTGCTGAAAGGTATGACAGGCAGCACTGACACTGTGCAGGGAGACAACGTGCATATGTGAACCTTTCAACAGGGCTTTTTCTTCGCTAATTGCAGTTTGTGATATTTCCATCCATTCATTAAAGGAGAGAAAAATTGTGACCGAGAATGTGCAGAAATGGAAAAACTGTCTGACATATCCATGAGAGGTTTGCTCAAGTGTGGATGGTCTTAAGGCTCGACAGAAGCTATAAGTACTCATAACAGCTGAAGTAGAGAGACAGCATTCATAGAATTATAGAATCATAGAATTTACAGTGCAGAAGGAGGCCATTTGCCCATCGAGTCTGCACTGGCCCTTGGAAAGAACACCCCACTCAAGCCCACATTTCCAACATATCCCCATTGCCCGGTAACCCCACCTTATCTTTTTGGACACTAAGGGCAATTTATCATAGCCAATCCACCTAATCTGCGCATTTTTGGACTGTGGGAGGAAACTGGAGCACCCGGAGGAAGCCCACACAGACATGGAGAGAACATGCAGACTCCGCACAGTGACCCAAGCTGGGAATCGAACCTGGGATCCTGGAGCTGTGAAGCAACTGTGCTATCTATTGCCTTCATAATTTTATATGTTTCTATAAGATTCTCCCCTCATCCATCTAAATTCCAATGAGTACAGTCCCAGTCTACTCAACCTCTCCTCGTAATCCAACCCCTTCAGCTCTGCAATTAACCAAGTGAATCTCCTCTGCACACCCTCCAACGCCAGTACGTCCTTTCGCAGGTAAGGAGACCAAAACTGAATACGATACTCCAGGTGTTGCCTCACTAACACCTTTTACAGTTGCAGCATAACCTCCCTAGTCTTAAACTCCATCCCTCTAGCAATGAAGGACAAAAACTCCATTAGCCTTCTTAATCACCTGTAACACCTGTAAACCAACTTTTTGCGACTCATGCATGAGCAGACCCAGGTCTCTCTACACAGTGGCATGTTTTAATATTTTATCATTTAAATAATAATCCCTTTTGATGTTATTCCTACCAAAATGGATAACCTTACATTTGTCAACATTGTATTCCATCTGCCAGACCCTAGCCCATTCACTTAACCTATCCAAATCCCTCTGCAGACTTCCGGTATCCTCTGCACTTTTTGCTTCACCACTCATCTTAGTGTTGTCTGCAAACTTGGACACATTGCCTTTGGTCCCTAACTCCAAATCATCTATGTAAATTGTGAACAATTGTGAGCCCAACACTAATCCCTGAGGGACACCACTAGCTACTGATTGCCAACCAGAGAAACACCCATTAATCCCCACTCTTTGCTTTCTATTAATTAACCAATCTTCTATCCATGCTACTGTTTTACCCTTAATGCCATGCATCTTTATCATATGCAGCAACCTTTTGTGTGGCACCTTGTCAAAGGCTTTCTAGAAATCCAGATATACCACACCCGTTGGCTCCCCGTTATCTACCGTACTGGTTATGTCCTCAAAAAATTCCACTAAATTAGTTAGGCACGACCTGCCCTTTATGAATCCATGCTGTGTCTGCCCGTTGGGACAATTTCCATCCAGATGCCTCGCTATTTCTTCCTTGATGATAGATTCCAGCATCTTCCCTACTACCAAAGTTAAGCTAACTGACATATAATTACCTGCTTTCTGCCTACCACCTTTTTAAAACAGTGGTGTCATGTTTGCTAATTTCCAATCTGCTGGGACCACCCCAGAGTCTAGTGAATTTTGGTAAATTATCACTAGTGCATTTGCAATTTTCCTAGCCATCTCTTTTAGTACTCTGGGATGCATTCCATCAGGGCCAGGAGACCTGTCTACCTTTAGCCCCATTATCTTGCCCATCACTACCTCCTTAGTGATAACAATCATCTCAAGGTCCTCACCTGTCATAGCCTCATTTCCATCAGTCACTGGCATGTTATTTGTGTCTTCCACTGTGAAGAACTACCCAAAAACCCTGTTCAGTTCCTGAGCCATTTCCTCATCTCCCATTATTAAATCTCCCTTCTCATACTCTAAAGGACCAATATTTACCTTAGCCACTCTTTTCTTGTTTTATATATTTGTAGAAACTTTTAAATCTGTTTTTATATTCTGAGCAAGTTTACTCTTGTAATCTATCTTTCTTTTCTGTACAGCTTTTTTAGTCGCTTTCTGTTGCCCCCTAAAGATTTCCCAGGCCCCTAGTCTCCCAGTAATCTTTGCCACTTTGTATGCTTTTCCTTTCAATTTGATACTCTCCCTTATTTCCTTAGATATCCACGGTCGATTGTCCCTCTTTCTACCGTCCTTCCTTTTTGTTGGAATAAACCTTTGCTGAGCGCTGTGAAAAATCGCTTGGAAGGTTCTCCACTGTTCCTCAACTGTTTCACCATAAAGTCTTTGCTCCCAGTCGACCTTAAATAATCCCCTTTATTTAAGCACAAAACACCAGTGTTTGATTTTACCTTCTCACCCTCCATCTGTGTTTAAAATTCCACAATATTGTGATCGCTCCTTCCGAGAGAATCCCTAACTATGAGATCATTAATCAATCCTGTCTCATTACATAGGATCAGATGTAGGACTGCTTGTTCCCTCGTAGGTTCCATTACATACTGTTCTAGGAAACTATCGCTGATCCATTCTATAAACTCCTCCACAAGGAGCACGGTAGCACGGTAGCATGGTGGTTAGCATAAATGCTTCACAGCTCCAGGGTCCCAGGTTCGATTCCCGGCTGGGTCACTGTCTGTGCGGAGTCTGCACATCCTCCCCGTGTGTGCGTGGGTTTCCTCCGGGTGCTCCGGTTTCCTCCCACAGTCCAAAGATGTGCGGGTTAGGTGGATTGGCCAGGCTAAATTGCCCTTAGTGTCCTAGGGTTACTGGTATAGGTATACGTGGGCTTGAGTAGGGTGATCATTGCTCGGCACAACATCGAGGGCCGAAGGGCCTGTTCTGTGCTGTACTATTCTAAACAAAAAGGCTGGTTTGACCGACCTGGTTAAACCAATCGACATGTAGATTAAAATCTCCCATGATAACTGCTGTACCATTTCTACATGCATCCGTTATTTCTTTGTTTATTGCCCGCCCCACCATAATGTTACTATTTGGTGGCCTATAGACTACTCCTATCAGTGACTTTTTTGCCTTACTATTCCTGATTTCTACCCAAATGGATTCAACCTTATCCTCCATAGCACCGATGTTATCCCTTACTATTGCCCGGATGTCATCCTTAAATAACAGACTACACCACCTCCCTGACCAGCCATTCTGTCCTTCTGAATAGTTTGATACCCTCGGATATTTAACTCCCAGTCGTGACCATCCTTCAACCATGTTTCAGTAATGGCCACTAAATCATAGTCATTCACAATGATCTGCGCCATCAACTCATTTACCTTATTCCGAATACTACGAGCATTCAGGTAAAGTACACTTGTGTTGGCTTTTATACCTCTGTTTTGAATCTTAACATCTTGATCTGTAATCTCTCCTAAGTTATTTTTCCTCTTAACTTTTCTCTTAATTTTCCTTGTCATTGAACCCATATCTTCATGTAACAACCTGCCACGTCACTTTCGATTTATGTTTTTACTTCCCATTTTATTCCTTTTATTACTGGACCTATTCACTGAGCTCCCCTCAGTCACTGTACCTTGTACAGTCGCCCTTTTTGATTCTTGACTATGGCTTCTCTGCCTTACACTTTCCCCCTTACTGCCGTTACATGAGGAGCACCAGCAGAAATAATTGTTGCATGATCAAGAGAGTGAGCATGTTGGAACAAACAGAGAGGGATAAATGTTGAACTGATGACTCAGTAACTTAATGTGAAGTTATGACCCCTGATTGCATACCTGGGGCAGAGTTTCAGACAATTTACCCAAGAGGCAGAGAGTGAGAATCCAAAACAAAAAACAAAAGTGAGAAGATTGGAACAAGAGAGCTTGAGGACAGACTGGAATTGATAGAAGCAGAATGGACAGTCAGCAAGGTGACACAATAATAGAAATAGACAAGTGAAGATTAGAGCTATTATGAGAGCTAAACACAACTGAGCAAAGCACTAAAGTTTCATTAAGGAGGAAAATACACAGGAAAGCTGGTTTCAAAGGGTCCTGAAAGCCACAAAGTAAATCAATAAAGTAAAAAAGGTGGCAAAAGAGATAAATGTTATGTTGATACCCAGCATAATAATGCAACTTTAACTATCAGGGCACTTGCATTGGCAATGGTGGAAATTTTACCCTCCCCTTACGACAGGCTGGTGGGTGTGGCATACAATTGTGGCAACATGTCCTTGTCCTGCCTGCCACCACTCTCCTCAATGGTTATTTGACACATGGTGCAGGTGGTGTTGGGTGATCTGTGAACCCATGAGTCAATTGAGGACCTTAAATGGTATCTAATTAGTGGTCACCCCGCTGCCTCTGGGTTTTACCCAATACAGTGGAAGTCAGCGTCAGGTGGCCAGGCTGCTCGGTGAAAGCAAGCATCTTCATGGCTGGGCTTGGGACTGCCTCCTGCTCTGACACCCTGTGCACAACACAGGCCTCCTCAAGGCATTCAACCTCATGGACGTTCCTCTGCCCCCCCCCCCCCCCCCCCCCCCCCCCCCCCCCCGCCCTGTCAATGCCATACCCCACCATCCCCTCTCCAGAGCTAACCCCAGTAGAACCCCAGATTTAACTTTGTCTGGTCTCCATGACTTCAGGATGTAATGCAGTCACAGGAGTGGCCACCACTCCTGGTAGTGTTGCTGGGATCAGGGCGCTGCTGACCATTTAATAGGCCTGCAGCCCGTAAAAGTGGGATCCCCTCTCAGATGTATGTGGAAGATACAGCTTAAGCCAATTAAAACTCCAGTGGCTGAATCATGCTTACTGTGATGGGAATGTATCTTTAAGAAATGTGTGTTTAGCAAATAGCTGCAGTGATGTCAGTGTGTGGGTGGTGTTAGAACAAAAAGAACAAAGAAAAGTAGAGCACTGGAACAGGCCCTTCGGCCCTCCAAGTGCAGACCATGTTGCCCGACTAAACTTCAATCTTCTACACTTCCTGGGTCCGTATCCGTCTATTCCCATCCTATTCATGTATTGTCAAGGTGCCCCTTAAATGTCACTATCATCCCTGCTTCCACCTCCTCCTCCGGCAGCGAGTTCCAGGCATCCACTACCCTCTGTGTAAAAAACTTGCCTCGTACATCTCCTCTAAACCTTGCCCCTCGCAGCTTAAACCTATGCCCCCTAGTAATTGACCCCTCTACCCTGAGGAAAAGCCTCTTACTATCCACTCTGTCTATGCCCCTCATAATTTTGTAGACCTCTATCTGGTCGCCCCTCAGCCTCCATCGTTCCAGTGAGAACAAACCGAGTTTATTCAACCGCTCCTCATAGCTAATGCCTTCCATACCAGGCAACATCCTGGTAAATCACTTCTGCACCCTCTCTAAAGCCTCCACATCCTTCTGGTAGTGTGGCGACCAGAATTGAACACTATACTCCAAGTGTGGCCTAACTAAGGTTCTATACAGCTGCAACATGACTTGCTAATTCTTATACTCAATGCCCCGGCCAATGAAGGCAAGCATGCCACGTGCCTTCTTGACTACATTCTCCACCTGTTTTCCCCTTTCAGTGACCTGTGGACCTGTACACCTAGATCTCTCTGACTTTCAATACTCTTGAGGGTTCTACCATTCACTGTATATTCTCTCCCTGCATTAGAGCTTCCAAAATGCATTACCTCACATTTGTCCGGATTAAACTCCATCTGCCATTTCTCTGCCCAAGCCTCCAAAGATCTAAATCCTGCTGTATCCTCTGACAGCCCTCATCGCTATCCGCAATTCCACCAACCTTTGTGTCGTCTGCAAACTTACTAATCAGATCAGTTACATTTTACTCCAAATCATTTATATATACTACGAACAGCAAAGGTCCCAGCACTGATCCCTGTGGAACACCACTAGTCACAGTCCTCCAATTAGAAAAGCCCCCTTCCATTGCTACTCTCTGCCTTCTATGACCTAGCCAGTTCTGTATCCACCTTGCCAACTCACCCCTGATCCCGTGTGACTTCACCTTTTGTACCAGTCTACCATGAGGGACCTTGTCAAAGGTCTTACTGAAGTCTATATCGACAACATCCACTGCCCTACCTGCATCAATCACCTTTGTGTCCTCTTCGAAAAACTCTATCAAGTTAGTGAGACATGACCTCCTCTTCACAAAACCATGCTGCCTCTCACTAATACGTCCATTTGCTTCCAAATGGGAGTAGATCCTGTCTCAGGCAACGTGCCTCAATGACTACCGCCCGGTGGCCCTGACGTCAGTTGTAATGAAGTGCTTCAAGAGGCTGATCATGAAGCGCATCATCTCCATACTCCCGGAACGCCTTGACCCACTTCAATTCACATACCGTCGCAACCGGTCCACATCAGACGCCATTTCCTTGGCCCTACACTCATCCCTAGAGCATCTCGAAAACAAGGACTCCTACATCAGACTCCTATTTATTGACTACAGCTCCACCTTCAACACCATAATCCCAGCCAAGCTCATATCAATGCTCCAAAACCTAGGACTTGGCTCTCCACTCTGCAACTGGATCCTTGACCTTCTGACCAACAGACCACAGTCAGTAAGAATGAACACCACCACCTCCTCCACAATGGTCCTCAATACCGGTGCCCCGCAAGGCTGCGTACTTAGCCCCCTACTCTACTCCCTGTACACACACGACTGCATGGCAAAACTTGGTTCCAACTCCATCTACAAGTTTGCTGACAATACAACCTTAGTGGGCCGGATCTCGAATAACGACGAGTCCAAATACAGGAGGGAGATAGAGAACCTAGCGGAGTGGTGTAACGACAACAATCTCTCCCTCAATGCCAGCAAAACTAAAGAACTGGTCATCGACTTCAGGAAGCAAAGTACTGTACACACCCCTGTCAGCATCAACGGAGCCAAGGTAGAGATGGTGAGAAGTTTCAAATTCCTAGGTGTGCACATCACCAAAAATCTATCCTGGTCCACTCACGTCGACGCTATCACCAAGAAAGCACAACAGCGCCTATACTTCCTCAGGAAACTAAGGAAATTCGGCATGTCCACATTAACCCTTACCAACTTTTACAGATGCACTTTAGAGAGCATCCTATCGGGCTGCATCACAGCCTGGTATGGCAACTGCTCGGCCCAGGACCACAAGGAACTTCAGAGAGTCGTGAATACCGCCCAGTCCATCACACGAACCTGCCTCCCATCCATTGATTCCATCTACACCTCCCGCTGCCGGGGGAAAGCAGGCAGCATAATCAAGGATCCCTCCCACCCGGCTTACTCACTTTTCCAACTTCTTCCATCGGGCAGGAGATTCAGAAGTCTGAGAACACGCACGAACAGACTCAAAAACAGCTTCTTCCCCACTGTCACCAGACTCCTAAATGACCCTCTTATAGACTGACCTCATTAACACTACACCCATGTATGCTTCATCCGATGCCAATGCTTATGTAGTTACATTGTATATATTGTGTTGCCCTATTATGTATTCTCATGCATTTTCTTGTATTTTCTTGAATTCTGTTTAATTCCCTTTTCTTCCCATGTACTGAATGATCTGCTGAGCTGCTTGCAGAAAAATACTTTTCACTGTACCTCGGTACACGTGACAATAAACAAATCCAATCCAATCCAATCAAAGAATTCTCTCCAGTAATTTCCCTACCACTGACGTAAGGCTCACCGGCCTGTAGTTCCCTGGATTATCCTTGCTATCCTTCTTAAACAAGGAACAACATTGGCTGTTCTCCAGTCCACCAGGACATCACCTGAAGACAGTGGGGACCCAAAGATTTTTGTCAAGGCCTCAGCAATTTCCTCTCCAGCCTCCTTCAGTATTCTGGGTTAGATCCCATCAGGCCCTGGGTACTTATCTACCTTAATATTTTTCAAGACGCCCAACACCTCGTCTTTTTGGATCTCAATGTGACCCAGGCTATCTACAGGGCAGCATGGTAGCCTTATTAATAGCACAATTGCCTCACAGCTCCAGGGTCCCATGTTCGATTCCGGCTTGGGTCACTGTCTGTGTGGAGTCTGCACATCCTCCCCGTGTGTACGTGGGTTTCCTCCGGGTCCTCCGGTCTCCTCCCACAGTCCAAAGATGTGCAGGTTAGGTGGATTGGCCAAGATAAATTGCCCTTAGTGCTGGGTGGAGTTACTGGGTTATGGGGATAAGGTGGATGTGTTGACCTTGGGTAGGGTGCTCTTTCCAAGAGCCGGTGCAGACTCGATGGGCCGAATGGCCTCCTTCTGTACTGTAAATTCTATGATATCTATGATGATATCTATGATATCTATGATCTATACACCCTTCTCCAGACTCAACATCCACCAATTCCTTCTCTTTGGTGAATACTGATGCAAAGTATTTATTTAGTACCTCGCCCATTTCCTCTGGCTCCACACATAGATTCCCTTGCCTATCCTTCAGTGGGCCAACCCTTTCCCTGGCTACCCTCTTGCTTTTTATGTCCATGTAAAAAGCCTTGGGAATTTCCTTAACCCTATTTGCCAATGACGTTTTGAGACCCCTTCTAGCCCACCTGACTCCTTGCTTAACTTCCTTCCTACTTTCCTTATATTCCACACAGGCTTTGTCTGTTCCCAGCCTTCGATCCCTGACAAATGCTTCCTTTTTCTTTTTGATGAGGCCTACAATGTCTCTCGTTATCCAAGGTTACCTAAATTTGCGGTATTTATCCTTCTTCCTCACAGGAACATGCTGGTCCTGAATTCCTTTCAACTGACACTTGAAAGCCTCCAACATGTCAGATGTTGATTTACCCTCAAACATCCGCCCCGAATCTAGGTTCTTCAGTTCTTACCTCATATTGTTATAATTAGCCTTCCCCCAATTTAGTACATTCGCCCTAGGACCACTCTCATCCTTGTCCACCAGTACTTTAAAACTTACTGAATTGTGATAACTGTTCCCGAAATGCTCCCCAACTGAAACTTCTACCACCTGGTTGGGCTCATTCCCCAATACCAGGTCCAGTATAACCCCTTACCTTCCCTAGTTGGACTGTCTACATATTGTTTTAAGAAGCCCTCCTGGATGCTCCTTACAAACTCTTCACCGTCTAAGTCCCGAGCACTGAGTCCCAGTCAATATTGGGGAAGTTGAAGTCTCCCATCACAACAATCCTATTGCTTTTACTCTTTTCCAAAATCTGTCTACCTATTTGCTCCTCTATCTCCCGCTGGTTGTTGGGAGGCCTGTAGTAAACCCCCAACATTGTGACTGCATCCTTCATATTCCTGATCTCTACTCATATAGCCTCCCGTAGTACAGCTGTGATATTCTCCCTAACCAGTAGCGCAACTCTGCCACCTCTTTTACATCCCCCTCTATCCCGCTTGAAACATCTAAATCCTGGAACGTTCAGCTGCCAATCCTGTCCTTCCCTCAACCAGGTCTCTGTCATGGCAACAACATCATAGTTCCAGGTACTAATCCAAGCTCTAAGTTCATCTGCCTTACCCGTAATACTTCTTGCATTAAAACAGATGCACTTCAGGACACCAGACCCGCTGTTTTCAGCAACATCTCCCTGTCTGCTCTGCCTCAGAGCCATACTGGCCCTGTTCCCTCGTTCTCCCTCAATGCTTTCCTTTCTGACCTATTGCTCCGGTGCCCACCCCCCGCCATACTAGTTTAAACCCTCCCGTGTGACACTAGCAAACCTCGCTGCCAGGATGTTTATGCCTCTCCAGTTTAGATGCAACCCATCCTTCTCATTCAGGTCACATCTGCCCCGGAAGAGCTCACAGTGGTCCAGATAACGGAAACCCTCCCTTCTACACCAACTGTTTAGCCACGTGTTTAGCTGCTCTATCTTCCTATTTCTAGCCTCACTGGCACGAGGCACAGGGAGTAATCCCGAGATTACAACCATTGTGGTCCTGTCTTTTAACTTTCTGCCTAGCTCCCTGAACTCCTGCTGCAGGACCTCATGCCCCTTCCTGCCTATGTCATTAGTACCAATATGTACAACGACCTCTGCCTATTTGCCCTCCCCCTTCAGGATGCCCGCTAACCAGGAGACATCCTGGACCCTGGCACCAGGGAGGCAACATACCATCCTGGAGTCTCTTTCATGTCCACAGAAGTGCCTATCTGTACCCCTGACTATAGAGTCCCCTATGACTATTGCTCTTCTACACTTTGAACCTCCCATCTGAACATCAGAGCCAGCCGTGGTGCCACTGCTCTGGCTGCCCTGCTGTTTTCCCCTGATAGGCTATACCCCCCGACAGTATCCAAAGGGGTATACCTGTTCGAGAGGGGGACACCCACAGGGGATTCCTGGACTGACTGTCTGCCCCTTCTGGTGGTCACCCTCTTCTCTGTCTGCACCTTGGGTGTGACCACATTTATATAACTGCTATCTGTGACGCTTTCCGCCACCTGCATGCTCCTACGTGCATCCAACTGCTGCTCCAACCGAACCATGTGGTCTGTGAGGAGCTCCAGTTGGGTGCACTTTCTGCAGATGAAGCCATCCGGGACGCTGGAAGCCTCCCGGACCTGCCACATCTCACAGTCAGCACGGCAGAGTTGGGCTGTCTTTCACCTTCGTTTTGAGGTGGCAGCTGCAGAGTGTTTCATTTTGTTTTCAGAGTGGAGAGCTGTATTCAAAGCAAGTAGATATGTAAAATGATCTTTCTCTCTGCAAGCTAAAGAATGTATTCAGCCCATTGATGATTTCAAAGTATTACCTGTTTCTGTAGACAATTTAAACTTGCTGTCTTTGTAAAACAAAAAGGGTTTAACTTATGGATGTTGCTGGGAAAAGTATCAAGGGTTACCCATAGAGTATTGCATCTGTGGGGTTACGTGTGTTGGTATTTGTTTACTGTGTGTTTATAAAATCTAAACCGGGTTCATAGAATAAACATTGTTTTGTTTTTTAAATACTTTAGATCTCTGTTGCACCACACCTGTAAAGTGGGCCCTTGTGCTTCCAATAACCAAAATCTATTAAAAGTTGTGGGTCAAGTGAACTCCATGATATACTTTGGGGTTCTCTAAACCCTGACCCATAATATTACAGGTGAGCTGTCAAACAAAGACAGGCTTAGCTCCTCAACGTTTATGCTGATAAGAGAATTGGGGGGGGGGGGGGGGGGGGGGGGTAATGCCGGGCAGAGACCCCACACCCCACATAAAATTCAGTGCAAGATTGTATTTGCATAAACAATTAGTGTTCCATTAATCTCTTCCAGTTTTACATCACCTCTCAAAGTCTGCATTCCTCTAATTGATAGTATCTGTCCATTATTCCGCCATACTCGCCTCTATTGGTGGCAGATACGTTATCTGCCTTGATCATATTCTCTGGAACGCTGGGCGGAATTCTCCGACCGCCCGCAGGGTCGAGGAATCGCCCGGGGCCGGCGTAAATCCCGCCCCCGTCGTGGCCGGAATTCTCCGCCACCCGACCCGGGAATCGGCGGGAGCGGGAATCACGCCCCGCCGATCGGCGTACCCCCAGCAGCGATTCTCCGGCCCACAATGGGCCGAAATCCCACCGCTGACAGGCCAATCCCGCCGATGTGGTTTAAACCACCTCTGCGCCGACGGGATTGGCGGCGCGAGTGGGCCCCCGGGGTCCTGGGGGGGGCGCAGGACGATTAGACTCCGGGGGGTGCCCCCACGGTGGCCTGGCCCGCGATCGGGGCCCACCGATCGGCGGGCGGGCCAGTGCCATGGGGGCACTCTTTTTCTTCCGCCACCGCCACCGCCTCCACCATGGCGGAGGCGGAAGAGACCCCCTCCACCGCGCATGCACCGGTGGTGACGTCAGCGGCCTCTGACGTTCTGGCGCATGCGCGGACAGGCGAATGCCTTTCGCCCAGCCCCGACGCCGGGCGGCGTAGCGCCAAAGGCCGTTGCCGCCAGTTTTGGCGCCATCGGCGGAGCGGGAGCCACTCCGGCGCAGGCCTAGCCCCTAAAGGTGCGGAGAATTCCACACCTTTGGGGAGGCCCGACACCGGAGTGGTTGGCACCACTCCGCTATGCTGGGACCCCCTGCCCCACCGGGTAGGGGAGAATTTCACCCCCTGTTCCTGTACTGATTTGCCTCTTCAATTCTCCACATTTAAAACGCATGCTAAACTTCATCCCTTCCACAA
The DNA here is from genome assembly GCF_902713615.1 of Scyliorhinus canicula. Lineage (NCBI taxonomy): Eukaryota > Metazoa > Chordata > Chondrichthyes > Carcharhiniformes > Scyliorhinidae > Scyliorhinus > Scyliorhinus canicula. The sequence continues at coordinate 114,036,935 of NC_052159.1, read as the reverse complement.
ATTTTTGTCAAATCTCTCTCTCGCTCTTTCTGATAACACACACTTCATTGATCAGGATCTCTTTTCCTGATACCAAAAGAAAATACTTCAGATGCTCAAAAGATTTAAACGAAAGCAGAAAGTGTTGGATGTTTTCAGCTGATCAGGCAACTGTGCAGAGATACCGAGGTTCCAGGTTGATGATCTTTTATCAGTTCTGGATTGGATCGGATTTGTTCATTGTCACGGGTATTGAGGTACAGTGAAAAGTATTTTTCTGCGAAGAGCTCAAACAGATAATTTAGTGCATGAAAATAAAATAAAAATAGAATACATAATCGGGCAACACAAGGTACACAATGTAAATACATAGACACCGGCATCAGGTGAAGCATACAGGAGTGTAGTATTAATCAGATCAGTCCATAAGAGGGTCGTTTAGGAGTCTGGTAACAGCGGGGAGAAGCTGTTTTTGAGTCTCAGACTTCTGTATCTCCTGCCCGATGGAAGAAGTTGGAAGAGTGAGTAAGCCGGGTGTGAGGGGTCTTTGATTGTGCTGTCCTCTTTCCCAAGGCAGTGGGAGGTGTAGATAGAGTCAAAGGATGGGAGGCGGGTTTGTGTGATGGACTGCCCTCTGTTCATGACTCTCTGAAGATTCTTGTGGTCTTGGGCCGAGCAGTTGCCATACTATGATGCAGCCAGATAGGATGCTTTCCATGATGCCTCTGTAAAAGTTGGGAAGAGTCAAAGTGGACATGCTGAATTTCCTTAGTTTCCTGAGAAAGTAAAGTCGTTGTTGTGATTTCTTGGTGGTAGCATTGACGTGGGTGGACCAGGACAGATTTTTGATGATGTACATGTCATAATATACACCAGTATATCATGGTGCAGACACACACTGATGGACACACACAGGGACCAATCAACATGTACAAACACCACAGCCAATCACCAGTTAGAATACACACACTATAAAGGCAGAAGGCACCACGGTTCCCGCTCATTCTGGGTGCTGCCTCTGGGTGTAACAAGAACTCATCCAGCCCAGCACAGACTTACAACACGTGCTGAGAAAATCAACTGGTTCGGACAAGGCTTAGGTCTCTAGTTTAAGTTAGCATCATTTAGACCCACAGTCATCGTGTGTTAGTTAGTTAGAAGTAGTTAATAAAATTGAGTTGAATCTTCATCAGTGTTGGAAGTGTCTGTTCATCTCTAAAGTCTAAAGTCTACACTAGCCAACACTTCAGTACACACCTAGGAATTTGAAGCTGTCAACCATCTCCACCTTGGCACCGCTGATGCAGACAGGGAAGTGTACAGTACTTTGCTTCCTGAAGTCAATGACCAGCTCTTTAGTTTTTCTGGAATTAAGGGATAGATTGCTGTCATTACACCACTCCACTAGGTTCCCTATCTCCCTCCTGTATTCTGACTCGTTATTGTTCGAGAAACCGTCCCACTATGAACATGTCGTCAGCAAACATGCAGATAGAGTTGGAACCAAATTTTGCCACACAGTCGCGTGTGTATAGGCAGTATAGTAGGGGGCTAAATACGCAGCCTTGTGGGGCCCCGGTATTGAGGACTATCATGGAGGAGGTGTTGTTGTTTATCCTTACTGATTGCGGTCCGTGGGTCAGAAAGTCAAGTATCCAGTTTCAGAGTGAGGAGCCAAGTCCTAGGTTTTGGAGATTTGATATGAGCTTGGCTGGGATTATAGTGTTGAAGGAGGAGCTGTAGTCAATAAGTAAGAGTCGGATGTAGGACTCTGATGAAGGATCACCAAACTGTAAGGTTAACTCTGTCTCATTTTCTTATGATGGATGCCACCTTGGAAGTATTAGTGTTGTATGTGCATGAGGTGAGATGCCATGGTCCCTTGGGGGACCAAGAGACCTTCAAAAGTGAGTGAGAGCAAGGGACAGAAAGGTCAAGTCACAGTCTGGAGCCGAGAACCTGGCAGCAGTACCACAAGTCGTCTAATGACGTCAGGCAGGTGTTCAACATCATAGAGTTTATCTCCACATGACATCTCTTAGTCACCACACCACAAACCTCTCATGGTGCTCAGTGCACCATATCCATATCCCTTTTGAAGTAGCACCCCTAGGTACTCAGCTACATTCAATCATTCCACCTCATTTTCACATACTTACCAATGTTGCCAGCTTCACATTAACATGTCATTGCCTCTCATTTGCCCAGCTGTTCAGGTAAGGCAGACACATCATTCAAACACAGTGCAATACAATCACTGACATCTAGCCTTCCCTTTTGCAGAACAATGTAGTGCAGCTTAGAAGGGTTCCTGCATCTCCTGAGATCTACAAAGGAATAAGGCCCAGCGTGTCCAACATTGCTGAGAATACAACATCCTGACTTGAAACTAGATCACCAATGCTTCACTTTTGCCTGGTCAAACTCTTGGATTGCAGCAGTTCAAGAAGGTGACCCATCGCCACCTTGTCAAAGTCAATTCGGGCTGGGCAATGAATGTTGTCTTTGCCAGCGACACTCACATCCCAAAATAATTTGTTTTTAAAGAAGAGTATTGAGGAAGGCAGCATTTTTTGCCTTACGCCCTTCTCAACTCCCATCACAGCCTCATTATACCACCTGGCATGATGACAAAGCTGCTGGTGAAACAACTATCGATCTCCCACCAGCCAGAATTACCCCACTTCTGAGTGCCTGCTCTTAGACATTTCAAAATTGCTGCCTGCACAGCCACAAGAGCCCCAAGAGGAGGCAAGAGAGCTAGAGCACAACACTGGCCAAGAGGCTCCATCATTTGATGTGCCACTCGCAGCCACCAGCTCATATACTGACACTGCACTTAAATTGGAGGCTGACATAGAGCTAGGATCAGTAAGCCCCCAGACTACAAGTTGATTGCAACTAGGCAGAGTGAAAGGGTGATTTGTGTGTTAGCTCTGCCAAGGACAGGTTGGCAGAGTGACGAGTTCTGTCACAGGTGATTCAGAAAAAGACAGCATACGGGAGAGTGCTGCAAAGAGTAGCCAAGTTCATTGGATGACCTTAAATGCATCAAAGACCAGCTTCAATTTGACAGGGGGCATCTTGTCAAGCTTGCGCTCTCTACAACATTGCTTCATCTCCCTATCATGCTATAAACTCAGGTGCACTTCAGCCAGCATACCTGTTGCAGCCTTCATGCACACAGGTTATCTACTCCTTTGCCTTCCCTATGAGCATACAGCAACACCTTCCCTCCATAACACAAAAATGTTAAATTAGTATTTACTTTGGTAAAGCAGTGTGTGGGATGTTGAATAACCAAACCAAGTGACACACTGCAAGAAAAACCCACTTTTGAATTTGTAATTCCAGAGGGGCCGGCAAAGGCACAGTGGCATTGTCACTGAACTAGCAAACCAGAGGCATAAAGTAATGCTCTGGGCACCTAGGTTCAAATCCCGCCACTGCAGATGGTGAAATTTGAATTCAATAAAAAAAATCTCAAATTAAAAGTCTAATGATGGCCATGAAGCCAATGTTGATTTTTGTAAAAATCCACCTAGTTCACTAATGTCCTTTTGGGAAGGAAATCTGCCATCCTTACCCGGTCTGCCCGACATGTGACTCCAGATCCACAGTAACATGGTTGATTCTTAACTGCCACCTCAAGGACAACTAGGGATGGGCAATTAATGCTGGCCCAGCCTGCAACACCCATGCCCCAAGAACAAATAAAAAATCGACAGAAACTCACTACCATCTCTACAAAACACTCCGGAGTACTTTCAGACACTTTGCATTCTGAGAAATATCAAAAATGAATCTACCTGCAATCAAGGAACTTCTGATGCACCTTCACATTTCTTTTCTCTTTACTGAACAATGGAGGCATTGCCAGGACCTGTGTATTCCACATGGTGCATCCTGGTTTCACATCAGCCACCCACCCAGCAGAGGTGGGGAGCCAATTAGTGGCAATGAATTGATCACTTGAAGACAAATTGAGTATATTCATGTGGCATTGATAGGTCCCCACATTGAGGCTGAATCCTGTCAACAGGTAGGCAGGATGGCCATTAACACCTCCTATATATCCTGCCATCCCCCTGGAAACAGGCCTACGACTAGAGTGCCATAACTGCTGTTTAAGGCTATCCCTTGGAAAGGTTTCCCTCAAGGGTGGCCTGGCAGCTGTTGGTCATACTTAATTTTACAGGTTTTTTATGTCTTCGCAGGGTGCCTCCATTCTGAAAACTTTCTTCCTCCAGAATCAGCAGTGCCCCACTCTCTTGCGAAGAGGGCGACCAGACATCCAGAGCCTTGGGTACTCCCATTGATCGTCTAGCCTATGAAGCCTGCCCGCCATCTCTAATTGGACGGGATACCCGGATGCGGCCTCTTTATTGCCCACCTCCAGCGAGATTATGCAAATGCATGGGGATTTGACGCTATCGGAGTCCTGGCCAGTATTTAAAGGCTAAGACTATAACATTCTGTCCAAAGGGATGGATTATTAGAAGCAACATCAGCAAGGGCTGGGTCGGCAACTTATCAGAAAATTACTGGCGTGATCTTCAACAACATGCCCCAAAACTGTGGTCAGAGTTTCATTGGCATAATTAGGACAACATTAGATGTGCATCACAATCCTTATTAATAATTAGGATTTACTAGTCTGTTTGTAGTTCTTTATTGATCGGTACCAGAGAAAATGATGCTGGATTTCAATGCATCACAATTATTGCACTTCGCGAAGAGCACTGTTGCTCTTAAATAATTCAAATTATGGGTACTGTTTGGTCCGATGTCAGTCGCACTGAAGGGTGATGATAATTTGCTGTTGCACTGATTGATGTTGTATGCATTCAGGAGATCCATAATATGGAACTTGGCTAGAAATGTTAAATTAGTGTTTACTTTGGTGAAGCTGTGCGTGGGATTTTGTAGAAGCCGCACTGCAAGAAAAATCCACTGTCCAATTTGTAATTCCAGCTATAAAAGAACATGGGAAGATTAAAATCATTGAGTGTGGTAGCTAGGCCACGACACTCTGGGTTTTAGGAGAGTTTCAAATAATAAGTGGAATAGGTATCGTTGCTGCAGTAGCTGAGAGTGAAGATTGAAGTCTTCTTGCACATCACCAGTGACAGTGAAGTAGCTGTTCTGTAGAAATGATGACAAGAGCAGAACTAATGCATGATATCTTTCAAATCATGAAGAAACTGAAGTGAGCAGGCACTTTCCACTGATGCCTAGCAACACCAAGCTGAGTTCAAATGTACAAGATGTACCTGGTTGGAAGCAACCAATAATATTTTTTACCGAGGCCCGGATGCCAAGTCGGTATTGGGTAAAATAAAACAAAACAATGCTGAATGACTATTAATGTATTGAAACTATTGAAATTGGATAAAAAAATTAACTGTTGAAGTGGATAATTTGAATGAATCCGAAAATGATATGGAAGTGAGAAATCAAGATTAACAAGACCGTTCTGGAAGCAATAATATTTAATCTAAGGCTTTACTGGACGAATTGAAGGGTAGTCTATTAAATATTTATACAGTGTCTCATGTGCTCTCCTCAAGGATAATAAGTTTCCACCATTCAAAAATTTACTGACTACAGATGGACGATTAAGTTTGAATGCCATATTATGGTTCCCCTCTGCCTAGGTCTCAATTGTACCATATATCAGTCATCATACTGATGTTCTTGTGTAGAATAGTCGCTTTGCCGTGGGTTGACGAAATGCAAGTTTCACTGAAAAGGCTTTCATCATGTGAGTAAAGGTAAAACTTTAAGTCTCCTTATATCAGATCTTGAACAATTTGACAAATCTGGCTGAGGGGAATCAGACTGTTTGGCATGAACAAACTAATCTGTGTGGAGAGCTTATATTCTGAGGATGAAATGTGGATCCTTAAAGTACAATTTAACCTTGGTGACATCAAATACCATGGCCGTGGATCCAGATTTTACAAGTGATGTGATTTAACCGCCTGTTTGTGCCTCGGGGGGAGGGGGGGTGGTGAGGGGGGTGCTGGGATGGGGGTGCTGGGGGGGGGGGGGGGGGGTGGGCACCCCTGGACTGGGGGTGTGAGGGTATACACACACATCTCTCTGCATCTATGAGGCCAAGGTGGAGATGTTTAATAGTTTCAAATTCTTAGATGTGCACATTATCAACAATCTGTCTTGGTCCACCCATTGCAATGCCACGACCAAGAACGCACAACAGCGCCTATACATCCTTGGGAAACTAAGGAAATTCAGCATGTCTACATTGATTCTTACCAATTTTTACAGATGCACCTCAGAAAGCATCTTATCTGGCTGTATCACAATCTGATATTTTCAACTGCTCGGCCCAAGACTGTAAGAAATTACAGAGAGTTGTGAACACAGCCAGTCCATTAAGCAAGTCTCCAATCCATTGATACTATCCACACAATGCACTGCCTTGGAAAGTGGACAGCATAATTGAAGACCCGTTTTATTTTCTCTTCCAACCTCTTTGATCGGGCGAAGATACAAAAGTCTGAGAACACGCAAGAACAGATTCAAAAGCAGCTTCTTCCCCACTACTACTAGACTCCTGAATGACCCTCTTATGGACTGAATTGGTCTCTCCATGCATCTTCTCCACTGAGTGGTACGACACTCCATATGCTTCATCTGATATCTATGTCTAAGTATTTACAGTGTGTATTTATGTATGTCCTATGTTTTTTCATGTATAGAACAACCTTTCTGGACTGTACACAGAACAAAACTTTTCACTGTACCTTGGTACACATGACAATAAATTTAAATCCAAGTCCATTGGACTGCGGTCACCACCTGGCCATGCTGCCCGAACTGACGGTTGCTGCCACTGCCTCCCAGGCAGCATTGGCATCCCCGAAGAGTGGAGCAAACCTAATTGGTGCCATGGTCGTGTGCAGCCTGGGAGTTAGAACATAGAACATAGAACACTACAGCGCAGTACGGGCCCTTCGGCCCTCGATGTTGCGCCGACCTGTGAAACCATCTGAAGCCTATCTGACCTACACTATTCCATTTTCATCCATATGTCTATCCAGTGACCACTTAAATGCCCTTAAAGTTGGCGAGTCTACTACTGTTGCAGGCAGGGCGTTCCACACCCCTACTACTCTCTGAGTAAAGAAACTGCCTCTGATATCTGTCCTATATCTATCACCCCTCAATTTAAAGCTATGTCCCCTCGTGTTGGTCATCACCATCCGAGGAAAAAGACTCTCACTGTCCACCCTATCTAACCCTCTGACTATCCTTATATGTCTCTATTAAGTCACCTCTCAGCCTTCTCCTCTCTAACGAAAACAACCTCAATTCCCTGAGCCTTTCCTCGTAAGACCTTCCCTCCATACCAGGCAACATCCTAGTAAATCTCCTCTGAACCCTTTCCAAAGCTTCCACATCCTTCCTATAATGTGGTGACCAGAACTGCACGCAGTACTCCAGGTGCGGCCGCACCAGAGTTGTGTACAGCTGCAGCATGACCTTGTGGTTCCGATACTCAATCCCCCTGCTTATAAAGGCTAGCACACCATATGCCTTCTTAACAGCCCTATTAACCTGGGTGGCAACTTTCAGGGATTTATGTACCTGGATGCCGAGATCTCTCTGTTCATCTACACTACCAAGAATCTTGCCATTAGCCCAGTACTCTGCATTCCTGTTACTCCTTCCAAAGTGAACCACCTCACACTTTTCCGCATTAAACTCCATCTGCCACCTCTCAGCCCAGCTCTGCAGCTTATCTATGTCCCTCTGTATCCTATAACATCCTTCAGCACTATCCACAACTCCACCGACCTTCGTGTCATCTGCAAATTTACTAACCCATCCTTCTACACCCTCTTCCAGGTCATTTATAAAAATGACAAACAGCAGTGGCCCCAAAACAGATCCTTGCGGTACACCACTAGTAACTAGTTAGTTCGGAGGGAGTGTTTATGAGCAACTCCTCCTCATTAATGGATAGCTGCTGGGCACCTTTCCAGTGAATCAGCTAGTAGGACAGTCAGTTCCACCGTGAAGCTCTTGGGGGATTATCTTCAGCACTAAGTGCTGTTGAATATGGGCTGTGGTCTTGCCGGTCGGTCGTTGGATAGTACTCAGGAAGTCATGTCCGATATGACACTTAGAACTTTATCCGTTAAATTGCGCCTAAGATTTCTCAGTAGGACATTAGAAGCAGCACAGAGCATTTAATAAGCCCTTCAACCAGCCAACATCAAACGCAGCATGTCACAATCCATTTATTTACAAGTAATTTGGACAGAAAATCAGAAATTTTCAGGCACCTTGATCAAATACGTCCAGCATTGGGCCTGACACTTAGCTTCAGAACAGGATGACCAGCGAGGTCCTAAATCTGTGGAAAGTTTAGGAAAATCCTGTGTGAAATTGAGAGATTGTTGTTGTGAAATTCTTTTTGATAAGAATTCAATAAACATGTACAGTTTCTATTACAAAGCTTAAGAAGGCAATACTATCACAATCAGCGCCTCCTTTGAAGCACTCATTCTGAGAAGCACAAGCTCACTTATTTTAATCTTGATCCATCTGCAAATAATTGAAATTATGTCAGTGCAGATGTGGCAAAAATGTTTCGCTGTGACTTTCAAATTGGTGATCCTCATTGTTTTGGCACTGTGCGTGCCATTTTGATCTTCAAATTTGAGGCAAGTCGCAGAGGACATTATAACAGTCAGGACATGCACAGTGAATGAATAAAATAACTTGAATTTATACAGTGTTTTTCATGACCACTGAATTTCGCAAAGCACTTTACAGTACTTCTGAAGTGTAATCACTGTTGTTATGTAGGAAACATGGCAGTCAATTAGCACAGAAAGAACCCCCACAAACAGCAGCACAGTAAGAATCAGATAATGTGCTTCTGTGATGCTGATTGATAATATGTATTGGTAAAGACACCAGTAATTAGCCCCCCTGCTCTTCTAGTGCCATCCACCATCAGACTGGAGTGCCAGTCTTGATTTTCGTGTCCTGGAATGGAATTTGAGTCCCATAGCTTTGCAACTCAAAGGCAGGTGAGCCAATTCTGACACATAAAATGATTGCAGGAAATGTGTGGAGCAGGCAAACCATGCCATCCATCAGTGCGTTTCAGTGGTACCATTTTGGAGCCTGATTTTCTCCAGTGAATTCTCTCTCTTAATGTTTAAAGCTGAACCCATGTTCAGAAGCATGAATGAATCCCTTTACCCACCAACAAGATTTAAAAGGATTGTAGCAAGGATTAGTGTAGGGTGAGAAAACAATACTGCCCACAGTGTGATGTAGAAAGTCACATGATGGCAAATTGTGTATGGTAGAGCCTCGGAATAAGGAGATGTATATAGTTATGGTTTAAAAATAAACAGTTTATGTTCAACCATTCAAGCCGTCAACTCTCTCACTGAGACACCAAACAACCTCACAACAGGGATCATCAATTACATACAGATTAATTGTCAGTTGACTTTTGGGTGGAATTTTTTGACCACCACCCCACACCCCCCACCCCGAGAGGCAATTATAGGACTGTAAATTTGGGTGCCTTGTCAGTGTGCCTATTACCTACTCATTTCTGCCCACCCACTGCTGTTGTGTGAGCAATTTTACAACTTTTATCAATTACTCGTCATCAAAGGGCCCCTTCTTGCTGCTGCTGGGATTTTGCACATGTGCAAAAGGTCAGTGCCATGTGTCCTACCTCTCACATATAACTTGGCAGATGGTGGCCAGGCAAGGTTGGCTTGAATCTCCTTTTTGGGCCTTCTGCACCCATTGGAGGTGTGAACTCCCCCCTTGTGAGAGCCATGAGACATCTTAAGTACCCTCCTCCAACACCTCGTCTGACATCGAGTCATGGGTGGGCGGTGGGACCCTGCCGATGGATGGGCCAGGCTGATCATGTAATGCTCCTGCAAAGCAAGGAACATGGTATTAGTACATGGCCAGGGCAATTGTCTGTGATATAAAGAACTTTCTTGAGTTCGGTCATCCAGATGAAGGTGCAGTGGCTCCTCACTTTTCTCTCACGGGCCCACCTCACTCTCAGCACAAACCTTCTCCTGGTCCTTCCCTGTGAGAACAAAGAACAAAGAACAGTATTCCCGCGCCCGCAGAACGCCGGGACCCATCCGGAGCGCAAACTCACCCCCCCAGCAACCCCACTACCTCAACCAGCGCCCGGGGCCCTGCCAGACGCGACCCCGGAAATGTAAACAGCGCCCTGGACCTCGCTAGCGCCCTGGACCCCGCCAGATGCAACCACCTACCTTCCACAAGGGCGGACGTCTCCCATCGGATCTCAGGATCATCCAGCAGCAGCCGCCGACCGAGAAAGCGAGGGAAACGCAGCGGTCTGCAGGTTAGACTGAAGGAACACGGTTTCAAGACCCCTCTCCCCAGCATACTCCTGGCAAACGTCCAAGCGATTGAAAACAAGCTGGATGAACTTAACGCCAGACTTACCTCTCAGAGGGAAGTAAGAGACTGCTGTGTGCTCTGTTTCACAGAGCCATGGCTCACCCCCGCCTCACCGGACTGTGCCATACAACCTGAAGGCTTCTCTATTCACCGGGCGGACCGCACGGCATCTTCAGGCAAAGCGAAGGGTGGAGGGGTTTGCCTCCTCATCAACTCCTCCTGGTGCTTGGATGTGGTGACCCTGGTGACCTACTGCTCCCCAGACCTGGAATACTTGACCGTAAAGTGCCGCCCATACTATCTTCCACGTGAGTTCACTTCAGCCATTATCACAGCGGTCTACATCCCACCCCAGGCAGAAGTGAGGAAGGCGCTGGATGAACTGTACACAGTCATAAACAACTATGAAACAGAACACCCGGAGGCCTTGTTCATTGTGGCCGGAGACTTCAACAAAGCCAACCTCAAGAGTGTACTGCCAAAATTCCACCAGCACATCTCCTGTCCCACCAGGGGCGACAACAATCTTGACCACTGCTACTCAAAAATCAAGGGCGCCTACCATTCCATCCCCCGACCGCATTTTGGGAAATCAGACCATAAGACTGTGCTCCTTCTCCCGGCTTACAAGCAGAAACTCAAGCGGGAGAATCCAGCTAAGAAGGGTGTGCCGTGCTGGTCCGAGGAGACAGAAGAGCTCTTACGTGACTGTTTGGAGACAGTGGACTGGTCCATATTTAAGAACTCAGCGACTAACTTAAATGAGTATGTCACCACCGTCACAGACGTCATCAGCAAATGTGTGGACGACTGCATGCCAAAGAAAGCAGTACGTATGTTCCCCAACCGGAAACCATGGCTCAACCGCAAGATTGACTCCCTACTGAAGGACAGATCTGAGGTGTTCAAGGCAGACGACCCTGTCCTATACAAGAAATCCAGGTACGACCTCCGCAAAGCCATCCGAGATGCCAAGAGAGAATATCAAACTAAGCTAGAGCCACAGACAGACTCTCGGCGGTTGTGGCAAGGACTAAACAACATAACGGGCTACAAAGCGAAGCCGAGCAGTATCTCTGGCAGCAGCGCACCCCTCCCCGATGAACTTAATGCATTCTATGCTCGGTTTGAGCAGGTAACCAACAATCCGCTATCGAGTGCCCCAGCAACCCATAATTCACCCATACCCACCATCACAGTTTCCAAAGTCAGATCGGCCTTCCTGAAAGTGAACCCACAGAAGGCGATGGGCCCGGACAGGATCCCTGGGCGTGCACTCGGAGCCTGCGCATACCTGCTGGCAGAGGTATTCACAGACATCTTTAACCTATCCCTACTCCACTCCGAGGTCCCCACCTGCTTCAAGAAGACCACCATCATACGGGTACCAAAGAAGAACCAGGCAACGTGCCTCAATGACTACCGCCCGGTGGCCCTGACGTCAGTTGTAATGAAGTGCTTCGCGAGGCTGATCATGAAGTGCATCACCTCCATACTCCCGGAACGCCTTGACCCACTTCAATTTGCATATCGTCGCAACCGGTCCACATCAGCCGCCATTTCCTTGGCCCTACACTCATCCCTAGAGCATCTCGAAAACAAGGACTCCTACATCAGACTCCTATTTATTGACTACAGCTCCGCCTTCAACACCATAATCCCAGCCAAGCTCATATCAAAGCTCCAAAACCTAGGACTTGGCTCTCCACTCTGCAACTGGATCCTTGACTTTCTGACCAACAGACCACAGTCAGTAAGAATGAACACCAACACCTCCTCCACAATAGTCCTCAATACCGGTGCCCCGCAAGGCTGCGTACTTAGCCCCCTACTCTACTCCCTGTACACACACGACTACATGGCAAAACTTGGTTCCAACTCCATCTACAAGTTTGCTGATGATACGACCATAGTGGGCCGGATCTCGAATAACGACGAGTCCGAATACAGGAGGGAGATAGAGAACCTAGCGGAGTGGTGTAACGACAACAATCTCTCCCTCAATGCCAGCAAAACTAAAGAGCTGGTCATCGACTTCAGGAAGCAAAGTACTGTGCACACCCCTGTCAGCATCAACGGAGCCGAGGTAGAGATGGTGAGCAGTTTCAAATTCCTAGGGGTGCACATCACCAAAAATCTATCCTGGTCCACTCACATCGACGCTATCACCAAGAAAGCACAACAGCGCCTATACTTCCTCAGTAAACTAAGGAAATTTGGCATGTCCACATTAACCCTTACCATCTTTTACAGATGCACTATAGAGAGCATCCTATCGGGTTGCATCACAGCCTGGTATGGCAACTGCTCGGCCCAGGACTGCAAGGAACTTCAGGGAGTCGTGAATACCGCCCAGTCCATCACACGAACCTGCCCCCCATCCATTGATTCCATCTACACCTCCCGCTGCCGGGGAAAGTGGGCAGCATAATCAAGGATCCCTCCCACCCGGCTTACTCACTTTTCCAACTTCTTCCACCGGGCAGGAGATTCAGAAGTCTGAGAACACGCACGAACAGACTCAAAAACAGCTTCTTCCCCACTGTCACCAGACTCCTAAATGACCCTCTTATGGACTGACCTCGTTAACACTACTGCCAATGCTTATGTAGTTACATTGTATATATTGTGTTGCCCTATTATGTATTCTCATGTATTTTCTTGAATTCTGTTTAATTCCCTTTTCTCCCCATGTACTGAATGATCTGTTGAGCTGCTTGCAGAAAAATACTTTTCACTGTACCTCGGTACACTTGACAATAAACAAATCCAATCCAATCCAATCCAATACAGCACAGGAATAGGCATTGGCCCTCCAAGTCTATACCGGTCATGATACCAACCTCAGCATTTCCTTGTGCCGTATCCCTCCATACCAATCCTATCCATGTGTTGTCAAGATGCCTAATGAACACCGTTAATGTATCTGCTTCCACAACCTCCCCTGGCAACCCATACCAGGCACTCACCACCATCTTGTGTAAAAGACCTGCCTCGCACAACTCTTCTAAACTTTGCCCCACGGACCTTAAACCTATGCCCCCTCACAGGGAGTCTGGATCTTCTGCTCTGGCATCCTGATATGTTGGGTGGTCTGGATCCGTGGAACACATACAGGCTACCAACACTTAAAATAGCACAACACTATTTTATTAAGTTATAAACTGTTGAACATACTTTCACTGTGGGTTAACACGATGTTAGATTAAACTAAAGACCTATGCCTATCCTAACCAGTCTATGCACTCAGCATATGGTGAGGATCTATGCTGTAAGCTGTGAGCTCTGTGTTTTCTGAAAGGCTGCATCCCAATGAGCGGGAAAAGTGATGCCCTCTGACTTTATAGTGAGTGTGCTCTAACTGGTGATTGGCTGCGGTGTTGTACATGTTGATTGGTCCTACTGTGTGTCCATCAGTGTGTGTGTGTCTGCACCATGATATACTGGTGTATATTATGACATCCCCCCATTTTTAAAAAAAATGTGTATGTGGCAATAGATAATGTGTGGTGATAACGTTCCTAACTACGTGTGGGGTGCAAAGACATATTTACAGGACTATGTACATAAGAACTAAGCTATATACATGGGAAGGTGCCTGGTGCAGAGAAACAGCATGCAACAAGAGTAAAGAGAGCAACATTATATACAAACCAGGAAAACAATCAAACAAAGCGACGGAACAATTCAGAGAGGCCATAAATTCGAAAAGTTCATAAATTTAGTCTCTGAGGTGTGTGACAAATTCTGGTTGACTGCCTCAAGGGTGGGTCGAGAGCCGCTGGTTCGGGAGTGGGCTGGACTGCATCACAGTCAGGGGGAGGCAGAGTGACACGGAGCTCTGCATAGTCCGTGGCAGGGTCAGCAGGAGGGCGAGGCAACACCGGAGGATCTCGTTGCGAGCGTGGAACGAGGTGAAGGGCGCGTCGATTGCGGCGCAGAATAGAGCCATCCGGTAGACGAACCAGGAATGAGCGGGGGGCCACCTGCTGAAGAACAACAGCGGTTGCAGACCAGCCACCATCCGGGAGATGGACGCGGACATTGTCTTCTGGAGCCAGAGCGGGGAGATCCGCTACACGGGAGTCATGAGCCACCTTGTGCTGTGCACGAGACAGCTGCTTCCGGTGAAGAACTGGAACGTGGTCGAGGTCTGGGACATGGATGGACGGCACCATCGTCCTCAGGGTGCGATTCATGAGTAGTTGGGCTGGCGACAGGCCAGTAGACAGTGGGGCGGAGCTATAGGCCAGCAGGGCAAGGTGGAAATCAGACCCAGCATCGGCATTGGAGCCTCTTGATGATGTGTACTCCTTCTCTGCTTTGCCGTTGGATTGGGGGTACAGGGGACTGGATGTTGCATGGGCAAAATTGTACTGCCTGGCAAAGTTGGACATTTCTTGGCTGGTGAAGCAAGGGCCATTGTCTGACATAACCGTGAGCGGGATGATGTGTCGAGCAAAGGTTTCTTTACATGCACGACTGTCTGCAGCCGTATCACCTCCGGGTAATTCGAAAAGTAGTCCGCGATCAGGACATAGTCCCTACCCAGCGCGTGGAACAAGTTGATGCCCACCTTGGTCCATGGTGACGTGACCAACACATGGGGCTGCAGTGTCTCACGTGGTTGGGCCGGCTGGAAGCTCTGACAAGTGGGGCAGCTGAGCACTGTGTTGGCTATGTCCTCATTAATGCCGGGCCAGTACACTGCCTCTCGGGCCCGTCGGCGGCACTTCTCCACGTCCAGGTGGCCCTCGCGTAGTTGTTCCAGGATAAGCTGGCGCATGCTATGCGGGATGACAATGTGGCCCAGTTTTGGAAGAACCCCGTCTACTATCGCCAGACCATCTCTGACATTATAGAATTGAGGGCATTGGCCCTTGAGCCACCCGTCCGTCAGGTGGCGCATGACACGCTGTAGCAGGGGGTCAGCCACCATTTCGCGATGAATTTGGATGAGGCATTCGCCCGAGGCAGGTAGATTGGAGCTCGCGAATGCCACATGGGCGTCAACCTGGCAGACAAATCCCGCTGGGTCATATGGAGTGTTGACCGACCTGGCAGAGCCAAAGTTGCCATACGTTGTAGCGTCAGTACACTCGCTGCACCACCGTGCATGCGCGGTGTGATCGTACGTGGTGCACGCCTTCGCAGTATGTTCGTCGATGTCGCCGTCCCCTCGGTCGGTACGCCCAAGCGCAGGAGTCCACAAAAAGTGTGCGAAATGGCCGCCCTCATCCAGGCTGAGGTCCTGGAGTTGCTTGATTGCTTGGACCCGTTCTGTCTCATGGGGACCTTGCTGCGCTGTTTCAGCCGCTTGGATGTGGGAATAACGACTAGTGGCGTGTTCATGTAGCACGGAGGTCTCAATGGCAATCACTAGGGTGAGCTGCTTTACCTTGAGGAGCTGCTGGCGTAGGGGGTCCGACTGAACACTAAAAATGATCTGGTCGCGTATCATGGAGTCGGAGGTGGACCCGTAGTTACAGGACTGCGCAAGGATGCGGAGGTGGGTGAGAAAGGACTGGAAAGGTTCATCCTTACCCTGCAAACGCTGTTGGAAGACATAGCGCTTGAAACATTCATTCACCTCGATGTCGCAGTGACTGTCAAACTTGAGGAAGACCGTCTTGAATTTTGATTTATCTTCACCATCGGCATAGGTGAGAGAATTGAAGATGGGAACGGCATGGTCCCTGGCATCTGAAGCAGCTTCCAGGCCTGTGGCTTCAAGGTTGAGCTGGAAGCGTTGTTTGAAGATCTTCCAGTTGGCCCCAAGGTTACCTGTGATGCGGAGCGGCGGCGGCGGGCGGACGTTGTCCATGTTGCAGGGTGGCTGTATGCTGGTGGAAGGTAGATCACTTGCAGGTAGGTCTAAGAAGTAGTAACGTCCCTCAACTACTGGTACCATGATGTGTTGGGTGCTCTGGATCCGTGGAACACATACAGGCTACAAACACTTAAAATAGTACAACACTATTTTGTTACGTTATAAACTGTTGAACATACTTTCACTGTGGGTTAACACGATGTTAGATTAAACTAAAGACCTATGCCTATCCTAACCATCTATGCACTCAGCATATGGTGAGGATCTGTGCTGTAAGCTGTGAGCTCTGTACTTCTGAAAGGCTGCATCCCGAATGAGCGGGAAAAGTGATGCCCTCTGTCTTTATAGTGAGTGTGTTCTAACTGGTGATTGGCTGTGGTGTTGTGCATGTTGATTGGTCCTACTGTGTGTCCATCAGTGTGTGTGTGTCTGCACCATGATATACTGGTGTATATTATGACACATCCCACTGCCTATTTTCTCTTGCTCGCGACAGTCCTGCGGGAACACAAATGGGGATAATGTTCACTGGTCGCCTGGCGGGTCAGATGTCAATGAAACTTAGCATTTGTGGGAGTGGTGCATGAGCAGGGAGGGGTTGTGAGCAGAGGAGCCCCAGGGGTTGTGAAGAAGCTTGTGTGAGGTCAGGTGCTGGTGCCTGCTGAATGAAAGCCGTGGGTTCGAGACTACATTCCAAGCAGTTATGGCGAGGTGGAGTACAGAGAAGATATGGGGAGCACTTTGGCAGAATGGAGTAGGTTTTTCATCTTCTTGCGACGTTGCACCCCTGTCCTCTTGTGGAGGGCGCTGGCACAGAGCAGTGTTTCAGCTGTCTCCTGCCAGCTTGTGGGTAGATAGTTCCCTTGCTCTCCTCGACGGCATTAAGCAGGCGGGTGAGGGCTCCCTCCATGAAGCATAGAGCTGGCTTCTTCTCTGCCTTCTTCCTGGCATGAATGTGAGCAAGTGCTATGAAGTTGCTTAAATGCAGCGCCGCCTTGATAGAACTGCTTAAATGACCCCCTGGCGTGAGAGAATCAGACAGTTCACGCTATGAGTGCAGCATTTTACATGTGAGGAATTTCTTTTCGTCAACGAGCCCTAAAAATTGGATCACACCACCGCAGCCGACAGGATCTGTATTGGTTTTCGCAAAGAAAGTGACACTTATCCAAATGAGGGTAAAATTCGCCCTCAATGATTGCTGAGGTGAAACCATTGAAGACACCTGGTGCTCAATGTAGGGTGGCAGGGATGAAAGTTGGAATAACCTGTGTTTTTCAAAAGAGAATCGGAGAACTGAGAACATTAATTTGTGGATCAGTGAAAAGATTCTATCCAGGAGCGAACTTATTTCATTAGGACATTTCTGTGGAATTTTCTACCTTGTCATGGTCAATGCGGCACGGTAGCATTGTGGATAGCACAATGGCTTCACAGCTCCAGGGTCCCAGGTTCGATTCCGGCTTGGGTCACCGTCTGTGCGGAGTCTGCACGTCCTTCCCGTGTGTGCGTGGGTTTCCTCCGGGTGCTCCGGTTTCCTCCCACAGTCCAATGATGTGCAGGTTAGGTGGATTGGCCATGATAAATTGTCCTTAGTGTCCAAAATTGCCCTTAGTGTTGGGTGGGGTTACTGGGTTATGGGGATAGGGTGGAGGTGTTGACCTTGGGTAGGGTGCTCTTTCCAAGAGCCGGTGCAGAGTCGATGGGCCGAATGGCCTCCTTCTGCACGTAAATTCTATGAATAATGCCACTGAGAACAAAACAATGTGGAAATAACTCGCACTCACTGTCATGCTGTAGCCCATTTACTGCACCAGTTAATTTAAATAATAAACCATTGAATGCTTACCTGTAATTAGACTCTCAAAGTGCCGTTTATTGTTGAATCCTATTTTTCAACAATGCTTTGTTTATCACCTCTGGAAAATATCATCAATATGCATGGCGCTTACCAGCTCCGTAATCAAAACTGGCCAACAACTTTTGACATGAGCAGTATTGTTTAAGTATGGCAATAGTCACGCAGCACCTTTTATATTACAATAACTTCACCAATTTATTTTCAAACAAAGGTGCAGGTAATTAACTGTTATATTGCGATAGCTGGTTATATTAATCTTAGACCTGGATTGCAACTCAAAAGTGGCGAAGAATAATTTGCATTTATATAGTGTCTTTAATGCCCTCAGGATGTCCCAAAGCACAGCACAGCTAATGAAACAGTTCTGAAGTGCAGAATCTGGGATAGCAGCCAGATTGCGCCCAGCAAGGTACCTTTCCTTATAGGGCGAATACGTGGCAGATGCAGCATAACGTGGATAAATGTGTAGTTATCCACGTTGGATGGAGAAACAATGGGAGTGTGTTATTCAAATAGTGATAGATTGGGAAATGTTGATGTATAAAGCGACCTGAATGTCTTGGTACACCAGTCAGTGGAAGCAAGCATGCAGGTACAGCAAGCAGTTAGGAAGACAAATGGTTTGTTGACCTTCGCAAGAGGACTTGAGTACAGGAGCAAGTCTTACCACAGCTGTATAAGGCCTTGGTGAGATCTAATCAAAACATATAAATTTCTGACAGGGATGGACTGACAGGATGCAGGAACGTTACTTCCTCTGGGTGGAGGGTTCTAGAACAAGGCATCAGTCTCAGGATACAGGGTAAGCCATTTAGAACTGAGGTGAGGAAAAATTTCTTCACTCAGAGGCTAGTGAATCTATGGAACTCTCTCCCACAGAAATACCTTCTGGGGGCAAAATCACTGAATTATATTTAAGAATGGAATAGCTAGATTTTGAGATTCTCAAGGTGTCAAGGAGTATGGGGAGAACGCTGGAGTGTGGCGTTGAGATAGAGAATCAGCCATGATCATGTTGAATGGCAGAGTAGGCCCAAAGGGCCAAATGGCCCACTCCTGCTTTTAGTTTCTATTTTCTATGTTTCTATCTATGAGACCATAAGACTATACGCATGAGGAGGTGAAGTTTGCCCTATGCAGTGCCTCGATCCAGACTCCTCCCCCTGTTTCTATGTTTGGTTCTTTTCCCATTTTTTCCCTTGCAGTGACTTTGATTCCCCCAGTAGTCATCCATACATGTTGGCGCAGTTACCATCCCCTAGTTCACCCGTGGTCAGAAGTCTGTCCTCGAAAGGGTGCCGTGGTCGTCGGGGAATCGTTGCTGTCTCTTGTGGAGGAAGTTCCTCAGTTGCATGTCTCGCAACTTGTTCCTTTTTGGGAGCTGTAGTTTGTTTGTCAGTTGTCCCACAGTCACTATCCTGTCATCTATAGGTCCCCTACTGTCAGTGTCCCCTTGTCCTGTCTCCAGCTTTTGAAGAAGGCCTCAAAGTCAAATTTATGCTTCCTGCAGATGGGGGCCATGGTGGGCGTTGCCACTAGTCCATAGTGTTGTCTGAGTTGGTTCCATGCTCTGAGCATGGCCATTAGCATTGGGTTGTTTCAGTACTTGTCTGGGGTGGATGGGAGTTCAGTCGTGGCCAGTGCTCAGAGGGATGATCCTACAGAGGAGCACTCCTCCATTTTACCCAGTTTGCTCCCTGGTCTTTGACCCAGCCCCGTACTCTCTCTACAGTGACTGCCCGGTGGTAGAGCTGGAGGTTCGGGAGAGCTCACTCTTTCTTTATAGGACGCTCTTGTGGATCAGAAGGTTCTTTTCCCACACGTTTTTATTTGATTTGATTTGACTTATTGTCACATGTACCGAAGTACAGTGAAAAGTATTTTTCTGCGGCCAAGGAACGTACATAGTAAACACAAGAATAATCAACAGAGAAAATTGACAAATGGTACATCGACAAAACAGTGATTGGTTACAGTGCAGAAAAAGGGGCCAAACAAAGCAAATACATGAGCAAGAGCAGCAGAGGAACAGATCAGTCCGAGGGGGAGTCATTGAGGAGTCTTGGAGCTTGTGGAAGAAGCTGTTCCTATATTTGGATGTGCAGTTCTTCGGACTTCTGTATCTTCTGCCTGACGGAAGGGTCTGGAAGAAGGGAATGCCTGGGTGGGAGGGGTCGCTGATAATGCTGTCTGCCTTCCTGAGGTAGCGGGAGGTGTATACAGAATCAATGTGGGGGTGGCAAGCTTGTATGATGCATTGGGCTGAGTTCACCACACTCTGCAGTTTCTTGCGATCTTGGACTGAACAGTTGCCATACCAAGCTGTTATACAGCCAGATAGGATGCTCTCTATCGCACATCTGTAGAGGTTTGTGAGAGTCAATGCACAGGCCAAATTTCTTTGGGGCCAGCATTGCTACAAATCTTTTGTAGAAGTCCACCAGGAATCCGTCCAGAGCCAGTGCCTTCCCCGACTGCATGGAGCTGATATACTCCATGATCTTCCCGTTAGTGGTGCTTTCAGTCCCTGTTTTCTTTCCTTCCCCACAACTGGAATGCCCAGTCTGCCGAGAAACTGTCTCGTCTTCAAGTCCCCCTTGGGTGTTCGGAGGTGGACAGCTACGTGTAGTAGGCCTCGTTGATCATGTCTGAGACCTTGGCTAATCTGCCGTTTCTATATTTCACTGCACTATTTTCCCTGTGGCTGCCTTCTTTCTCAGCTGGTGAGCCAGCAGGCAGCTCACCTTGTCTCCATGCCCATAAAAGGTCTCCCATGTCTGACAGTGTTGGTTCACTGCTTTCTCAGTGCAGAACAGATCAAATTCCATTTGTAATTTTATCCTCTCCGCCAGTAGTTCCACGGTCAGGGCCATGGAGTACCCTTGATCCACATCCGGAGTCGACTGACTGCTGCCTGGCCACCCTCCATTTTCTGTCCCTCAGCATCCTAGCTGTGATTATCTCCTCCCTTATCACCGTCTTCAGTACTTCCGGAATGTGGGGGGTGAGACCTCCCCATTCTGTTTACAGGTTACGTATTCTTCGATGGCTTGTGACAATTTCTCACAGAACGCCTTGTCAGCAAGGAGGGCTGTTTCCAGCCTCCATGCGGGGCATTGGGCTTGGCCCGTTTCTAACCTCACATCCACGTAATGCGGAGCGTGGTCAAAGATTACAACTGCGGAAAATTTTGCCACTACTATCCCTGGAAGCACTGATTTCTCCACTGTTAAGAAGTCGGTGTGGGAGTATACCTTGTGGACTTGGGAGAAGGACAACTACTTCTCCCTCGGGTGTGTGAACCTCCATGAGTCCCCCCTCCGCTATATTCTCCATAAAGGTGTTCAGCTCTCTTGCCATGGCCAACTGCTTTGTTGATTTGGGGCTGGATTTGTCCGTCCGTGGGTCTTGTATGCAGTTAAAGTCCCCATGATGTGTTTGTGGTTGTCTAGATTGGGGATTTTTGCCATGGTCTTTTTTATAAAGTCGGCATCGTCCCAGTTGTGGGTGTACACATTCAAACGTTTCACTGCTACCCCTTCCAGGAAACAGATAATCATGACATACGGTCCTCCCCCCGGGGCCTATCACTGCCTTCATTACTGTGAAGTTCATCTTCTTCTTGAACAGTATGGCCACCCCCCCAGTCCTCGTCCTGTATCACCACTTGGTGCGTCTGTCCTATCCACCTCTTTCTTACGCTCAGTTGGTCCTTCTCCCTCAAGGAAGACTAGGAAGAATATTCTCCCTAGAGGAAGACTATGTCGGCCTTTAGGCTTTTCAGATGGGCAAAGACTCGGGATCTCTTCACTGATGTTCCAGGTGACTATCCTGATGGGGGGCTTCTGCCCCCCCCCCCCCCCCCCCTTTCTGTGGGGTTAGCTACACTCAACATGTGGATACATCCCTGATCTCCGGGATTTCCCTTTGTCCAGGAGCCATCCAAGATAGCCAGCATCATCTTCTTTGTTCTGGCTGTCCCCACGTGTGACTTGTTGTAACCAGCATTCTACTCTCTCCCTCCCCTCCACCATCTATCCCCCCAGTACCCCCCCCCCCCCCCGACTCTCATCTGCTCCCCTTCACCGTGCTCCATTGGGTTTCCCTTTGCCTGCTCTCCCCCTCTTGCTCTATACCTCCCCTTCTCCCTGCCCTGCTATTTTACCCCACCTTCACCTCTGCCAGATGCTCCCTCCTTCTTGGAGGCTGTGCTGCGGCCCTCCCTCTCCTCTTACCTTTGTGTGCTCGTGTACTCATTCGCCTGGTAGCTCCCCTCCTGGGTGTGTTTCCTCCTATCTTTGGTCCGTTTTGATCCTCTCCACCCCCCCCCCCCCCTCTTCCTCCCCGTTTCAGTGTCTTTTTGTCTCCCTTCCTCCTCCCCTGGGGCATGTGGGTGTTCATTATAGTGGGCATATATGTAGAGATCAATGACACAATGTGCGCCGGACACAGACAAAATTAAAGCCATTGAGGCAATGAAAGTCCCCGAGGACAAGAATGCAATACTGCGCTTCTTGGGAATGGTCAATTTCCTTGGTAAGTTCATCCCGAATTTGGCCACACATACCACGGCCCTACGCAACCTGGTGAAAAAAATCAACCGCCTTAGAGTGGAAGATGGAGCACAGCATCCTAACCCAATCGCCAGTTGTATTTAGCGGGATGGGCACGCTGCCGTATGAGTACAAGATTCTACTGCGGCCTGATGCCAAGCCAGTGGTCCACGCACCACGATGTGTCCCTGCTCCACTGAGAGAGCTCCTGAAGGCAGAGCTCATGAGTCTATAACAAAAAGGCATCATCTCCAAGGTCACTGAACCAACCGATTGGGTCAGCTCGATTGTGTACGTAAAGAAGCCTTTGGGGGACCTATGCATCTGCATTGACCCCAAGGATCTAACCAAAAATATTATGCAGGAACATTACCCTATCCCGAAGAGGGAAGAAATCACGAGCGAGGTGGCACACGCGCGCTTCTTCACAAAATTGGACACATCCCAAGGATTTTGGCAAATCCAACTTGAAGAATCCAGCAGAAGGCTCTGCACCTTCAACACGCCTTTTGGCAGGTTCTGCTACAACCGAATGCCATTTGGCATCATCTCGGCATCAGAGATTTTCCATCGCATCATGGAACAGATGATGGAGGGAATATAAGGGGTTCATGTCTACGTTGACAATATCATAATCTGGTCCACAACCCCAGAGGAACATGTGCCGCGACTCAAGAAAGTATTCCGACGCATACATGAACATGGCCTCAAGCCAAACAGGTCCAAGTGATGTTTTGGGACATCCACGCTGAAGTTCCTATGCGATCACATTTCACTCCTGGTATCATGCTGCTTTGGATAACACAGGCTGCTACTTGATGCAGCCTTAACTAAAGGATGCTCCAAACTCTGAAATGAGTTTAACGTGTTTATTGAACTATTAACATAGTTCTCAAATAAGTTGGACTCTCTGCTAATCTAACTGCAGTAACTAAGTCTAACTGTATCAGCTTGCTCTGAGCCATGTGCTGGGGTGTGATGCTGCTGAACAACCCTGTCTAACTCTCTAGATGTCTGTTTGTGGAAAGAGGCAGGGTGTGAGAGCCTCATCCTTTTTATAGTGTTTATGTCATACTCCCTTTTGGTGATGCCACCTCTGAGTGTCCTGACTGCCCATTGGTTGTGTCCTATTCTGAGTGTTCATTGTTTGCATGTTTGTATATCATGACAGTATATACGAATCACATAGCTCTCTCATTTACAGGACTTCATGCACCTTACCCAGTTTAGGATCATCTCCTTGTCCTGGTATCTGTAGAGCTTTGCGATGATTGCTCTTGGTGGTTCTCCTGAATTGGGCCTTTGCCTGAGCGGCCCGTGGGGGTTGGGAAACTTCCTTCCCCGACCAATTTTCCCAGCATCTGCGCTACATGGTCCATTTGGTTCCTGCCCTCCATACCCTCAGGCAGCCCAACGATCCTCAGATTCTGGTGGCTGAATCTGTTGTGCTGGTTCTCGGCCTTCCCTTTGAGTGGTCCCTGTGCTGCCACTCACCTTGCCACCTCACCTCTAGTGCGGCGATCCAGTCGCTCTTGTCGGTTGCAGCTCTCAACACCTCCCGTACCGTCTCTTCCTGGGTTTCCAACCAACTATCCATCTTTTCTTGGGCGATTTCTATGGCTGCCTTCACAGTCTCCATGAGACTGTGTCATACTCGGTTGGCTCGGTTGGTGCCGGTGGTCGAGTCAGCGATCCCTCCCGGTCCGCCATGCTCTTTTCGGCTTCACTCCTCGTGTCCGCCGTCTGATTCCTTCCCTCCTGGCTCTTACCACTCCTGCTGTCTTTTCTGTTTATTGGCTGGCTTGAGGCCATATTTCTTTTGGATGGCTGTTCACTTCGTTTCAGGTGAGGTTAGTATATTTTTTACAGCAGCTTAGTGGTCGATTTCTAGGTTCGAAGGGCCAAAGTTAAAGTTTCCTGAGGAGAGCCACCTTGCGTGCAACTGTTCAGCACATTGTCACCACCGGACTCAAATTTTGTATCGTGCCCTGAAACCAGGGTCGGCCTCCAGGTTTGAACTCCAGCTAAAATCCCAGCCGCAGGTCCTGGGTTAAAGGCACACTGCCCAGAATGGAGTAAATCTAGACTGACACTTCAGCACAATCCAGGGCCAATTGGGCTGGGGGGGCCTTTGTCATGCTTGCTGCCTACATTGATGCACAGTGATCCATCCAGTTTTATTCATTATTAGACATTTTATAGCAGCTTTTCAACGGAATGACTTACTAGGTTATTTCAGAGAGCAGTCAAAGACATTGCTGGGGTTCTGAAATCACATATAGGCCAGACAAGGTAAAGGCAAAGGGCTGGATTCTCCTCTGTCAGGATTCTCCATTTTGCCGGCAGCCCGGGGGTTTCCTGACGGCGTGGGGCTGTCCCACAATGGGAAACCCCATTGACCAGCCGGTGAAAAGGAGAATCCCGACGGTGTGCTGAACCAGAAATCTGGCGCGGCGGGATGGAGAAACGAGCACAACAATGAACAAAACGCATTATTACAGCAATCCTGTAGTTTCATGGTCACTATCACACAGAAAAGATTTTAGAAATTAATCCAGATGGTTATTTAATTGAATTTCTTAGTTGCCACAATGGAATTCCAATTAATGTATCTGGATCATTAGTCTATGCTTCTTGAGAACATGTCCAATACCATAACTATTAAGCTGCAACAGTACTTTGTAATTCTTTCTTTTAATCTCTTTTTGCTGGTATTGTTTATAAAACCTGCAGTATCTCCTCTCAATCATTTCTCGAACAAACAAATATTTCAATTATCTGATTCTCACCTCATAGCTTAGATTATCATAGAATTTACAGTGCAGAAGGAGGCCATTCGGCCCATCGAGTCTGCACCGGCTCTTGGGAAGAGCACCCTGCCCAAGGCCAACACCTCCACCCTATCCCCATAACCCAGTAGCCCACCCAACACTAAGGGCAATTTTGGACACTAAGGGAAATTTATCATGGCCAATCCACCTAACCTGCACATCTTTGGACAGTGGGAGGAAACCGGAGCACCTGGAGGAAACTCACGCTCACACGGGGAGGATGTGCAGACTCCGCACAGACAGTGACCCAAGCTGGAATCGAACCTTGGGCCCTGGAGCTGTGAAGCAATTGTGCTATCCACAATGCTACCGTGCTGCCCAACTAGAAACCCTGGTGTCATCTTGGACACACTTATCTGTTCACCACATGTATTGGATCCCTGAGACATTTTAACAGGAATAAAGATTCCTTTATTAATGAAGAGCCAATTCCTGGAAAAAATGCAGATTTGAGTATGAAGTAATGTTTCCCTTGTTGCACAAAACTTTCACGAAAATTAACATACGAAGGAAAATATAGAACATAGAACATAGAACGATACAGCGCAGTACAGGCCCTTCAGCCCTCGATGTTGCACCGACTAACCGATATAGCCCAGAGATGTAAATAATTTATTCAGCATTTCTATTAATTGCCCACCTTCTACCCTGACCCTCATTTAAAGAATTCAGCATGTCTTTAATGCATTTCCTTTTATAATATCTCGAAGGTTTCACCGAATCATAGGCCCGGATTTTATGTTACCGCATTAGTGTGTTTGAAGGTTATGGCAAGGCGGAAGCATGTAAAATCCAGCAGATGGTCTTCCCGCTGTCGACCCTCTCCCTCAAAATCTACCTGAAATTTTATGGTCAACGGGGAAGGCAGCACTCAGCCGACCTGCCCTTGGGCCTATTCGGGCCCTTATGTGGCTAATTAATGACCATTTAAGGACCTCATCCCATCCCTGCCAATATTTTACCCATGGTGGTGAGAGGTCCAGAGCATGCAGGAAGCTTGGCAGGTTTAACTGCAAATTCTGGTTTTGGGAAAGGGTGGAGTGGAGCACCGACATTGTGAATCCTCAGGCCCATATGGTGGCACCCCACCGAGAATCCATACCTTTCTTCAACCTGCCCCCTCCAGCAGTGGCGTGCAGAGGTCTGGTGATGCCCGGGGCAAATCTTGATTATATGCCCCAAAGACTCAAGTATAAGGCCTAATATACTGAGAAATATTATGAGAAAGGAAAACATTTTGAATATATAAACACAGATGAAACATGAAATAAACGCTTTATTCGATTTTAATATTAATCAATCAAATTTATTAAGTTCTTTTCCCCAAATGATACCTCCTGTCACAAAACACCTGAACTACTTCACTTTTTACATCAGCTGTGAGAAATTCTTTTTCAATGCTTATTAAAGCCAGGTTGGTCAGTCGCTTCTGTGACATAGAAGACCTCAGATATGTTTTTATTAATTTCAGTTTTGAAAATGACCTTTCACAGCTTGCGGCTGAAAATGCAATTGTAAGCAGTAATCTGTATGAAACACACAGCGTCGGAAAGACATCCCTCCCATACTGCAGTAAAGACTCCAGAGCATCTTTAGGATCAGGGGGAACTCTATTCCCTCCAGCTCGAAGGAGCATCACAAAATCAATAATTTTGTCATATAACTGAATTGCAACCACATCATTGTCATAATAATTTGCAAAGTCTGAACATTCCTTTTTTAATTTCTCTCTTTCTTGTTCATCTTCAATCACTACTGAATTCAAGTTCAGAAGAAAAGAAAATCGGTCACTGAGTCTTTGAAGACGGACACTGCGGTCTTCAATTTCAGTTTTTAATCTGTTCACAATCTCTACCATTGCTCTATTCATTTCTTCTTGTGCCGTCAGTCCACTATCTCTTGCTGACTCTCCAGGCATTCTTCTTCTTCTCCTTGTTCGTGCAATTGGTATTCCCCAATTTTCACAATATTCATTGGCTAAATCTATTGCATTGTGGATAATTTCGTCATTCTTCAAATTCAAGATATGAATAAGTCCTCTCAGATCACAAGAAGCTTCATGGAACCCCATTTTCGGATCCTGCAAACGTTTTGAGACTTTCTCCACTGATGATAAAACTGAGTACCAAAAATTTAATAAAGCTATAAACGGGAACTGTTGAATAGAGTTAAGTAGCGATCCTGCATCAGATTTAGTTTCTCTTGAAAATTCTCCTTCCAGCAGGTGTTGAAGGCTTGCAATAACGTTGTCACACTCTTCGTGGATTACTTGCACAGCATCATGGCTGGAACTCCATCTTGTGTCATACTGTCTTTTCACAGTCCGAGTGACAAATGATTTTAACACTTCCCAACGAGAAGTAGATGAAGAAAAAAAAGTAAAGAGTTTTTCTAGAATGCCAAAAAATGTAACAACAACAGGTTGCACCTCACTTGCATGGACACAGGCCAAATTGAGGCTGTGGTTCTCGCAGTTCACAAACACAGCTTTTGGGTTAACTTCAAGAATTTTTTGTTGAACACCTCCTCTCACTCCAGCCATAACTGCTGCGTTATCATATTTTTGACCACGACAGTCATTCATGGAAATTTTGTCTTCTTCCAAATTTTCCTGAATTTTATTTACCAGGCTGACTGCATCTTTCTTGTTGACTTGAAAAAATCCCAGAAATGTCTCCTTTATTTCTACTTTTCTGTTTTCATCAATATGAACGTAACGCAGAATTTCAGAAACCTGATCTTCATGGGCAATATCTGGAGTTGAATCCAGCATTATGCTAAAATATTTTGCGTCCTTAATTTCGGAAATTATATTTTTCTTGACAGTTTCACCAAGAAGATTGATTATTTCGTTTTGAATTCTGTTGGACAAGTAGGTGACACTTTTTGGTTTCTCTTTCCCTCTCTGCAAGTGTTTTGCTAAGATGTCATCATATTTGGCCAAAAGTCTGATTGTTGCTAGAAAGTTTCCTGTATTTTCACTGACTGTCTCCCCTGGCTCTGATAACCCAGATATTCCTTCTCCTCGATGTCCACGATAGGCCAGATTCTGTTTTGCCAGAAAAGATATAACCTCGACAATCCGTTCAGTTATAGCTTTCCATCTTTTCTTTTCAGCAGACATTTGCTGTTGAAGTTCAGCATCTATCGTAGTTGAATGATGGAGTTCACAAGGTTCAGGTATTCCCTCATGTGAGCTCTATGAGAAGGGCTTTTCTCATGGTCAGGTATTGTTGGATTTAATTTTCTCCAAGTGGAGAAACCGTCTTCCTTTCCAAAGTTTGACACAGACGACAAATGCTCCTTTGAAAACAAAAAGCAAACAAAACAGTAGCATGCTTTCCGATATGGAGAGTATAACAACCATTTTCTCTCCACAATTTCTCCGTTTGTGGAAACTTTATCAAACCACTGTTTGGAAAATGATCTCCCATCCTTCTCAGCAAATGGACCACTTTTATTCTGATATCTTTCAGGGCCATGTTGTAATATTGTCATCTTCAAATGATCTGGAATCGGTTTCTTCAAACAGCCAAAATCGCTTCTTTGCAAAAATATGCAAATATCTTCTTTATTTTCTTCACATGGATCATCATCCTGACAACGAGACTGAGGAGAGAGAGTATTATGTTCTGACCGAGCTGAATCCGTATCAGAAAAATCCTTCTCTGCACCCACATCATCTTTTACTTCTCCAGGTTGTCCTACCTCTTCTTTACTTCTTTTTATCCATGCATCTAATGCCCCTCTTTGATGGGACTCTTCTTCGTCTCTGGCCCTCTTTTTTTTCCTGTTCTGTGCTCCACTCGGTTGTACACAAAATACTCGTAACATTTCATTTTCTATCTCAAAAACCGTAAGACGCATGAGAAAATGGGAAGAAAATGGTAAACAATCGGTCAGTTGCAGACGGAAAAACCATATTTCATTTCTTTGTTCCTTCGTATCAAATTATTTCACACTGATTCTCCACTGATAATTTTGTGCAATTTATATCATAGACTTGCAAATTAGTGGTATCTGTATTCGAATATTAGCATGTTAAGGAATAAATGTCTCCTATTCCGAGATTAAATGCCATAGCAGTCCTCTGATCATCCAGGCTTCACTCTTACTACATCCCACGTAAATATTTCATTAAATATCGCCAAAAAACCTATACAAAACCGTAGTTGCACCTGTTCTAGAGCTATTCACTGACCTGAGTAGGTAAAAGAACTAATCTAGATGGACAAAAAGCTGAAGAAAAGACGAGTTATGACTCGAGGAAATGCAGGAACGAACAGCCACGTCTGCTTGTTGCTTTTGATGGTTGCACCACGTACATCATCTGCATGCATGTGGGGGGATGGGGAGAAGGACCATTTTCTCTAGACAGAAAGGGTACACCATGTTAAAGGAATAAAGGGCTAACAACTGCCTCTGCAGTGTGGTGAGCCTCCAAAAATTGATTTATCACCGCTGAAATTTTAAAATTACTATCTTATTTCCTTCTCTGGGGCAGCACGGTGGCCTAGTGGTTAGCACAACCGCCTCACGGAACTGAGGTCCCAGGTATGATCCCGGCTCTGGGTCAATGTCTGTGTGGAGTTTGCACATTCTCCCCGTGTCTGCGTTGGTTTCGCCCCCACAACCCAAAAAATGTGCAGAGTAGGTGGATTGGCCACGCTAAATTGCCCCTTATTTGAAAAAAATAATTGGGTAATCTAAATTTTTAAAAAAAAATAAAAAAAAATAAAAAAAAATTTTTTTTCCTTCTCTGATTGGATGCCCCCATCCAATGGATGCCCGGGGCCAATGCACCGTCGCCCCCCCCCCCCCCCCCCCCCCCCCCCCTCTGCATGCCACTGCCCTCCAGAAGTGTGGTGGCTTGAGGTAATATTAGGGAGTCAGCCAGTATAACGGAACAAGGGTTTATTGATAACAAGTTAAGAATCATAGAATTTACAGTGCAGAAGGAGGCCATTCGGCCTATCGGGTCTGCACCAGCTCTTCGAAAGAGCACCCTATCCCCATAACCCAGTAACCCCACCCAACACGAAGGGCAATTTTGGACACTAAGGGCAATTTAGCATGGCCAATCCACCTAACCTGCACATCTTTGGACAGTGGGAGGAAACCGGAGCACCCGGAGGAAACCCACGCACACACGGGGCGGATGTGCAGACTCCGCACAGACAGTGACCCAAGCCGGAATTGAACCTGGGATCCTGGAGCTGTGAAGCAATTGTGATAACCACTATGCTACTGTGCTGTTAAGTTAAACTATACACAGGTACAGAGTCTCTTCTCTCTGGCTCCAGGGTCCACTCTGCCCAGGCCCCATGATTTTTAAGAAATCTTACAACACCAGGTTAAAGTCCAACATGTTTGTTTCAAACACTAGCTTTCGGAGAACTGCTCCTTCCTCAATACCGGTGCCCCACAAGGCTGCGTACTTAGCCCCCTACTCTACTCCCTGTACACACACGACTGCGTGGCAAAACTTGGTTCCAAGTCCACCTACAAGTTTGCTGACGATACGACCATAGTGGACCGGATCTCGAATAACGACGAGTCCGAATACAGGAGGGAGATAGAGAACCTAGTGGACTGGTGTAACGACAACAATCTCGCCCTCAATGCCAGCAAAACTAAAGAGCTGGTCATCGACTTTCGGAAGCAAAGTACTGTACACACCCCTGTCAGCATCAACGGGGCCGAGGTGGAGATGGTTAGCAGTTTCAAATTCCTAGGGGTGCACATGACCAAAAATCTGTCCTGGTCCACTCACGTTGACGTTATCACCAAGAAAGCACAACAGCGCCTATACTTCCTCAGGAAACTAAGGAAATTCGGCATGTCCACATTAACCCTTACCAACTTTTACAGATGCACTAAAGAAAGCATCCTTTCTGGCTGCATCACAGCCTGGTGTGGCAACTGCTTGGCCCAGGACCGCAAGGAACTTCAGAGAGTCGTGAATACCGCCCAGTCCATCACACAAACCTGCCTCCCATCCATGGACTCCATCTACACCTCCCGCTGTCGGGGGAAAGCGGGCAGCATAATCAAGGATCCCTCCCACCCGGCTTACTCACTTTTCCAACTTCTTCCATCGGGCAGGAGATACAGAAGTCTGAGAACACGCACGAACAGACTCAAAAACAGCTTCTTCCCCACTGTCACCAGACTCCTAAATGACCCTCTTATTGACTGACCTCATTAACACTACACCCTGTATGCTTCAACCGATGCCAATGCTTATGTAGTTACATTGTATATCTTGTGTTGCCCTATTATGTATTCTCATGTATTTTCTTGAATTTTGTTTAATTCCCTTTTCTTCCATGTACTGAATGATCTGTTGAGCTGCTTGCAGAAAAATATTTTTCACTGTACGTCGGTACACGTGACAATAAACAAATCCATTCCATTCCAATCCTTCCTCTTGCTTTTTCTCATTGGTCAGGGTTGGTCTCGCTGAGCCATCCTCCCTTTTATGGGATAGGACTGTCCTTATCCCATCTGGTCATGTCACAAGTCAGGATAATGAGTTTTCCTGCGTCAAAGTGAGCCAATAGACTCTATGACTAAGGCCTGCTTGACATGCTGGAAGGCTTGCTCTTGTGGTCCCTACCAATGACAAAGCTGGTGTTTTAAAAAAAGTTTATTGTACCCAATTCATTTTTTTCAATTAAGTGACAATTTAGCATGGCCAATCCACCTACCATGCATATCTTTGGGTTGTGAGGGCGAAACACAGAGACAATGTGCAAACTCCACACAGACAGTGACGCAAAGTGGGATCGAACCTGGGACCTCGGCGCCTTGATGCAGCAGTGCTACTCACTGAGCCACCGTGCTGCCCTGCTGGTGTTTTCTTAAGAGCAAGTATAGTGGCGCCAATGTCATTGATAGTTTGGGAATAAAACAACTATAATAGTTTACCATCCTTAAAAAGGAATTTAATTCTTCCACGCTCTTAGGTGTCAGGTCTTGTTTTATGGTTCTCATCTTGTCTTCAAGTTGGTGGAGGCCTTTTGAGTCCACTTTGAAACCTAGGTAAGTGACCTCACTAGCTTGGAAAGCGTACTTCTAGCGTTTCAGTCAGATTCCCGCATTTCTAAATCTTCTCACCACCTTTTCTGGCTTGCTAGGTGCTCTTCCTATGATGTTCATGTTACTGGAGCCTCACCAAGGTGGACCACAACCTTTGGGCCACCTGGTTTATTGTGAGCTTGTAATACACTCATATTCTAACTGATCCATCTTGTTTTAGGGACTGGTTTAGCTCACTGGGCTAAATCACTGGCTTTTAAAGCAGACCAAGCAGGCCAGCAGCACGTACCACCCTCCCCGGACAGGCGCCGGAATGTGGCGACTAGGGGCTTTTCACAGTAACTTCATTGAAGCCTACTCATGACAATAAGCCATTTTCATTTCATTTAACACAAGGACAATGAGGTCCGGCCATTCTGAAAACTGCCAGTTCTTCCAGGCGTTTTCAGGTCGGATTCCACTTTTTGGTGCAAAGTGTAAATTCTGCTCTCACTCTGAAAAACTTTGGTATTGAGTCAGTGTTGATGTAAATATTGGCCTTTATTCCCTTTATTCAACCAAATTCATTCAGTAATAAGTCTTTATATTTGCATAAGAAATGAAAGATGCTGTCTGGGATTTTGAAAAATTCCAACCATTTCAAATTGACTTGTCAACTAACCCCATCCCATAAGACTTGGGCGATGTTCCTCGACAATGGTCATCGGTAGCTGGGCATTTTCATAGAATTTACAGTGCAGAAGGAGGCCATTCAGCCCATCAAGTCTGCACCGGCTCCTGGAAAGAGCACCCTACCCAAGGTCAATACCTCCACCCTATCCCCATAACCCAGTAACCCCACCCAACACTAAGGGCAATTTTGGACACTAAGGGCAATTTATCATGGCCAACCCACCTAACCTGCACATCTTTGGACTGTGGGAGGAAACCGGAGCACC
The DNA here is from genome assembly GCF_902713615.1 of Scyliorhinus canicula. Lineage (NCBI taxonomy): Eukaryota > Metazoa > Chordata > Chondrichthyes > Carcharhiniformes > Scyliorhinidae > Scyliorhinus > Scyliorhinus canicula. Next base: position 114,003,450 of record NC_052159.1, on the reverse strand, counting down.
CGGAGGAAACCCACGCACACACGGGAGGATGTGTAGACTCCGCACTGACAGTGACCCAAGCCGGAATCGAACATGGGACCCTAGAGCTGTGATGCAATTGTGCTTATCCACAATGCTACCGTGCTACGACAATGGCTTTGTGGTTACACCCAAACATTTCAGGTTCTTCCCCCATATATGTTGCCAACTTGCCATTGTGTTGCTCAAGTTCAAAAATTGAACACCTCCTCGAAGATATTTAAATATTCTTTTGCCTATGACCGTGGCCGAAACCCCGGTATCGACCTTCATCTTTAGTAGTCTTCCATTTACTGTCAGGAGAATCCCAATTGGGGCTGGTTTGCTCACTTTCACCATTTTTAAACTGTATGTTTCAGGATCTTCACCTGAATTCCTCGCCACTTTGTTCACTGTAGTCATGACTCATAGATTTTTTAATTAGCACATTTTGATGGGGATGGTAACATGTCTGGATGTAAGACCATAAGACATAGGAGCAGAATTAGGCCACTCGGTCCTTCGAGTCTGTTCCGCATTGCAATCATGGCTGATATTTTTCTCATCCCCATTCTCCTTCCTTCTCCCCATAACCCCTGATCCCCTTATTGCACATTTCTATTGCACCAAAATAAAACCTCTGGGCAGCGGCATGGCTCTTGGGGATGGTCTTGCCCACAATGATAGCAGTCATCCTGACTTCTGAGCTGATAACCCAATTTCTTTCCTGGCCACTGACTACAATCCTATTACTGGAATTGTGGCTGAACTGCCTCTATGCCTATCGACCTGGCTGCACAGCTTGCAGTCATACAACCCCAACAACTGGTTCACCTAGCTCTCTTGTAAACTTTGAAGCTCTGACATGCCCCTCTCGGTGTACTCAATTGTCTGATCAACCTCAATCACCCTGTCTAGGCTAATCTTTGTTTCAGCCAGAAGATTCTTTTGTGCACTTATGTTGTTAATTCGACACACTAAACAATCGTGCAGCAGGTCACTGAGTACTGTCCCAAACACTCAATTCTTGGCTCTTTGACGGAGTCTGGCAATGAAGGGGATATCATCTCTCCTGGTTTCCTGACAATCAAATTGAACTTGTATGGCTGTAGTATGATCGAGGGTCTGGGGTTGAAATTCACCCTGACTGGTTACTCCTACTGGTCAAATGACCTTGTGTCAAGAGCCTACAGGGATGTCATATTACTTCTATGTTTGTAGGTTGTTGGCCAACGAACCATTAATAGAATAACCTTCTGTTTATCTGCCCTGTAATTTCATTTGTTGTAAAGACGTAACGGAGCTGTTCAATACACTTGCTCCAGTCTTCAGCTCCCTGGTTGAATGGGTCAAACTACTCAGTCGCGAGCCAATTTTCACTCACAGCCTTTTGATGCTGTTGATGTTTTATAACATCACTGTTCATTTTTGCAGGTTTTCCCCTTCCCCCTAGAATTCTGACCGTTGTGACCTGGCAATCAATCCGGTTTACACTCATCGCCAATATGGCGGTTCAAGGCAATACTAGAAAGACTTCCCTTGTAATGGAACAAAAATTTAATAATAACAAGTAATGGTAAACTATACACAGGCACAGGGTCACTAAACAGGTCTTCATTTTCTGGTTCCAGGGTCCACTCTACGTGGAACCCCATCACCAGGGCCCTGTGTTCTTTCACCATTGGTCAGGGTTCGCCTGCTCCCACATGATAGGCCCTGAGCCAGTCACGTGGACCTTGAGAGAACACCCCTTAAAGGGGCTGTGCTACCACAAGAACCCAGCCACCCACCCACTCATCCCCATCACTGAGAACCGTGACCACAGATTTACATAGGCTTCTCGGCCTGGCTGTAGCCCCAGTAGCAGTGGTCACCGCTCCTGGTTGGTGCTGCTGGGACTACAGAGCTGTCAACTATCGGATGAGCTGGCAACTCTTTAAGGTGGAACTTTATACTGAGGACAGGATGGAAGTCACACCTTAAAGTAATTGATGATGTGCCGAATGTTAAATTGTTATGGGACAACTGCAACTCTAATATTTTAACTGGGGCTGGCTGGGACATCAGTACACCACAAAATACAGCCCATTGTGTGATACAGAAGGGCACATCTTGCCCTGAAGTATTCTTCCTGGTATTAGCTTTTTAAATATGATTATCTAATTATTAAATTGTAATCCAGTTCCCTGCTTCTTAAGACTTTTCTCGTCAAAATCTACCATTTTATTTTCCTCTTACCTATTCACTTTAGATAGTCTCAATCGACTTCTGTGTGACATCTAATCTGCATTATTTTCTTGCTATCTACTATATTTTTGCTCCACTATTCAGTCACTGAAATCTTGTTGTTTTGTTCCTCCAGATTAGTATAAATCAATCCCACATTCCATAAATTGTTTTTTAAAAATTAACTCCTAGTTGGACACAAAATGTGCTAATCCACAATGCTGTGTTTTAATGCATCACATTTAATCGTACAATTATGAACAGTGGGAATGTGTGGCCTGTTCGATTTTTTTTGGTAGACTGCTGAATAAAAGTGGAATGGCTTTAAAATGAAACGCAGTGTAACATGAAGAATCATTGTGAAAGGGAACAAAAGGTTTCAGGTTTAAATCCTGTGGAAACAGAATTAGTTCCTTCACTGAGTGGAATATTAATAATTCAACTTTTTTCCTCTGATGAAATATCAAAGAATAAATAGAATACACAGACAAAGCAGCCAACTGCAGCCAACAATGGAACCAAAGGGAGGTATTTCAGACATCACCAGAAAATCTGGGAGCACTGGGCCATTGCATTTATCACAATCCCCTTTTCTCCATTAATTAGATATTCGGCAGGCAGCAGTGTACCTGTCAATAAGAAAATGAAATGAAAATTACTTATTGTCACGACTATATTATTGAAGTTACTGTGAAAAGCCCCTAGTCGCCACATTCCGGCGCCTGTCCAGGGACATAGAACATAGAACATAGAACAGTACAGCACAGAACAGGCCCTTCGGCCCTCGATGTTGTGCCGAGCAATGATCACCCTACTTAAACCCACGTAACCCGTATACCCGTAACCCAACAATCCCCCCATTAACCTTACACTACGGGCAATTTAGCATGGCCAATCCACCTAACCCACACATCTTTGGACTGTGGGAGGAAACCGGAGCACCCGGAGGAAAACCACGCACACACAGGGAGGACGTGCAGACTCCACACAGACAGTGACCCAGCCAGGAATCGAACCTGGGACCCTGGAGCTGTGAAGCATTGATGCTAACCACCATGCTATCGTGAGGCTGGTACCGGGGAGGCTGGTACAGGAATCGAAACGTGCTGCTGGCCTGCTTTAAAAGCCAGTGATTTAGCCGAGTGAGCTAAACCAGCCCCTGTAAACCAGTAAGAGTGTTAAAGATATTGAATTGATTTCTGCACTGTTTAGATCTGATTACACCAATTTCATCAGACATAGCAACATATCTAAAAGAGATAGTTATACTTTGCTTTAACACCATGATTATCCACATAATTGGAGTACAGCAAGTCCTTGCTTTAAGATGCCTCACTTGAGATTGTTAATTTTCAAGTTCTACTCGCTGCCTCCCTCCCACCCTAGCTACTTGCTGCCTCCCTTCCGTCCTAGCTGCTCACTTCCTCGCTCCCTTCCTAGTTCTCACTGTCACCCTCCTGCCCTTGCTGTTCACTGCCTCCCCCCCGTCCTACCTGCTCACTGCCTCCCTCCCATCCTCGCCACTTCCCTCCTGCCCTAGTTACCTGCTCCCTGTCCGAGTTGTTCGATGACTCCCTCTTGCACTAGCTGCTCCCTGCTTTGCTCCTGGCCCACTCGCTGCCCTACTTGCTGCACTGCTCACCAGGCTGCTGGCTGCCTCACTTTAAACGGTTGAAAGTTCCACAGTATCAATTCACTATTTCCACAAGCAAGTAATGAAATGAAATGAAAATGAAATGAAATGAAATGAAATGAAAATCGCTTATTGTCACGAGTAGGCTTCAATGAAGTTACTGTGAAAAGTCCCTAGTCGCCACATTCCGGCGCCTGTCCGGGGAGGCTGGGGAGAGAATTGCTTGGGATTGGGAAGAGAGTCGATGAGGATCAGTAGAGAAACTCGTCCTTGTTTATACATGAATTCTGATGGGAAAATCTGATTCGCTTTACGTTGTTTTATTTAATGTCACACTTTTAAAGAATGCAATAGGGCATGAGGTGAGGAATTTCTTTATAACGTTTATGTGTTCCAAGGAATTTCAGACATTGCGTTGCAGAGGCTACACTTTAAGCTTATACCCACCGTTATTCCCCAAATGAGCAAGGTGCTGTGCCAAGAGCACACAGTTAGAACATATTCCCTTTTATTTATCTTTAGAATTTGTTTTATATCACTGAGTCTGCCCCTGGAAATATAACTTTTCACCAAATTGCTTGAAAATACATTTTCAAACTGCCAAACTTTGAACTTCCCTCCATTCATCATGACATTTATGAGCTACTAAACCGCTCAATTATATTCTCACTTCAACCTCTTTGTCAATTAAAACCATTACATTCATTCATCTTATTCATTCCCCCCAGTATGACCCTTTGAACCTTTTAAGTCAAGACAGGCCGACTTGAATGTCCATGGTGAACATCTCGATTCATTAGCTGGTCTAGCTTGATAAATAATAAAGTCTTCCTCCCCTCTCCCCTCTACTAAAACATCAGCAACAGCTGGAAAGCGAACATGGCTTTTCTCCTATAAGCTTCAACCCCTCTTCCCCATTCCTCCACCTTTACCTTCAAGCAAATGTGATGAGCTCATGGATTTCACTATCTCATTGAAACCATCTATTGAGCTGCATGTTCCATTTCTCATTCTTCCACTGACCCACTGGGCCAAACTGTCTCTAAGCCCCCCCCCCCCCCCCCCCCCCCCCCCGCCTCCCCCCCGCTTCCCCGCTCTAGCCCAGAACTTGTATTTCTCACCATTTTATTTGCTAAGCCCCATCATGCTCTCACTAAGCTCACCCTGTCCATGAGTCCAGGAAGGCCGAAAACCTAATTTAAATTAATAATCATATCGTTAGTGGGCAGTCCCACTGTAATATCTTCCCCCCACCCTCGAGAATTCTGACCAAGCCGGCACAGTTTACAACAGGTTTTTAAAAACATGAACCTGGAGACCTCACCTCGGAGTGCAAGTTCAGAGGTGAGCGAGCAGGTTGCCACTACCCACCTACTCTACTTGGGAAGAGAGGGCACTGGAGAGTTTGGGGGGTGGGGCGTGGAGGGGGGAGCCAGATAAGAGGTTAGCACTGTAGGGGTGGATGCCCTCAGGTTTGGGGGGGTTGCTCGAAGGTTCAAGGGTGTTGGTCATTGGTTCGTGGGATGTTGTGCAGGCCAAAGAGGTCAGCACAGACTGGGTATCGTTGTGGGGGGCTGCTGTGCAGGCCAGAGAGGGAATGTCATTCTGAATGAGTTGCTGGGTCTATGGGGGAGGGTCAGGCACCTTGGCAGCACCATGGATGCCCACAAGTGCCTGCACCATGCTGTTGATGTCCTGAACTATGGAGTTCACGCCCTGAACCGTGCAGTAAAAATCCCTCCGCCATGGAGTGAACGTTCTGCACAAAGATCTCCACTGCCGTCGCCATCCTTGCAGTGTTGGTCTGTTTGCCTCAGAATGCCGGCATGATCTCCTTGGACAGAAGGCGATAGGACTCTTCCAGTCGGCCTTGAAATCCGAGGTGTGAAGCAAACTTTCCTTCCTCATGTTCCCAACGTCACCTTTGTAGCTCCAGCAGCTGAGTCAATAGAGTTGAGAGGCACGTCATTTGACTGGTGCTTAGCAGAGTCCTGGTCCCTCAGTATTCCTCTAAGGGCTGAATCCCTGGGGCATAACAGCCTCCGCTTACTGTGGATCTTCAGAAGTGAGATACTCACCAGTTAGTGACCCAGAGGCTTGCCTATTACTAATTCCGACTGAGCTATGAGTCTCTGCACTGGTGAAGGGTGCAGGTGACAGCTGTGGAACCTCTTCAACGGGGATGTCTGAGAATTCTTTAGAGCAACTGTCCGGGCCGTCTCTATAGGTGTACTTGTGGATGGACCTGGCTGATCCACTGATTTTCCTGAAAGGTAAAGGAGATGTCATTAGTGCATGGCAGGGACATAAAAATAGGAGATAGAAAACCCATTTGAGGCTGGCCAAATGGAGGATTGTGTTGTGGGTCCTCAGTTTTTCCTCTTACACCAAGACTTGCCTTCAGCACGGGAGCGGTCCTTTACTTCCCCTGCAAGCTGGAGGGCTTTCTCCTCAAGTGGCTAGAGCATTTTCTGTTCTCCGCCCGCCTGTACTCTCATTTATGTTGTGAGCCAGCTTGTCCTGCATGGAAACAGACAAGGTGTATAAATGGGACGTGTGAAGCGCGGCATGTGGCGCAGTGGTTAGCACTGGGACTGTGTCGCTGAGGACCGGGGCTAAAATCCCGACCTGGGTCACTGTCCATGTGGAGTTTGCACATTCTCCCCATGTCTGCGTGGGTTTCACCCCCACAACCCAAAGATGTGCAGGTTAGATGGATTGGCCACACTAAATTGTTCCTTAATTGGAGAAAAAATAATTGGGTACTTTAAATTATTATTTTTTTTAAATAATAAATTTGGGCAGCACGGAAGCATTGTGGATAGCACAATTGCTTCACAGCTCCAGGGTCCCAGGTTTGATTCCGGGTTGCATCACTGTCTGTGCGGAGTCTGCACATCCTCCCCATGTGTGCATGGGTTTCCTCCGGGTGCTCCGGTTTCCTCCCACAGTCCAAATATGTGCAGGTTAGGTGGATTGGCCATGATAAATTGCCCTTAGTGTCCAAAATTTCCCTTAGTGTTGGGTAGGGTTACTGTGTTATCGGGATAGGGTGGAGGTGTTGACCTTGGATAGGGTGCTCTTTCCAAGAGACGGTGCAGACTCGATGAGCCGTATGGCCTTCTTCTGCACTGTAAATTCTATGATAAATTCTATGATAAAAAATAAATGGGACATGTGCTGGGCCAGATGGTAAGGATACATGGTGAGTGGGAGTTGGGATGTGATGTGGAAATATGTGGGAGGGTGAAGGATGGCAGTGAGGGAGCTCTCAGTGGATGTGTGATGGGTGTGCTAGTGGGGGTGTGTTGACAACTGAGAAGAGTGGCTTACCCTGGCTGCACAGAAGAGGTCATTCATCTTCTTCCCACATTATCCTCTTGTGTCAGGAGCTGGTGATTACCAGCGCTGCCACCACCTCCAATGTTGATAACTTAGAATTTCTACAGTGCAAAGGACAACATTCAGCCCAACATGTCTGCACCCACCCTCTGAAGGAGCACCCTACCCAAGCCCACTCCTCCGCCCTGCCTCCCTAACGCTAAACCCCACCTAACTTGCACATCCTTGGATCCTTGCGCAATTTATCATGACCAATCCATCTATTCTGCACATCTTTGGACTATGGGAGTAAACCGGAGCACCCGGAGGAAACCCTCACAGACAGGGAGAAAGTGCAAACTCCACACAGTCACCCGAGGTCAGAATTAAACCTGGGTCCCTGGCACTGCGAGGCAGTAGTGGTAACCACTTTGACACCATGCTGGCCACTTTACCAGACAGCCTCCGCTCCGCTTGAAGGTACAAGATATCCCACCTCTCCTCCCCAATATCCAGTATTTTGGCGAGTGCTCCTTCTAAAAACCATGGGCAGCTTTCCTTACAGCAATCCTCTTAACTAGACCTGGAACAAGTGCTGCGGTAGAAATTAAATGGAGCACTCCCCTAATTGAAGCACTCGAGTAATACCGAGACAGGCGAATCAGGCTGAGCCCGCCATGGGCGTGGCGTGAAATCTGTGCAAATGAAAACTTTTTCCAAGTGCCTAAAAATACAGTGCCAAAACTCACCAACATCACCGACTGACAGGCTACTCACCACTTTTCTTGTCCAAAATGACATACTGCAATAGTCTCTCAAGCTATTCTTCAACTTTTATCAGATTTGCAGGAAGTTAATGAAAGGACTAATGATATGGGGAACAAAGGTACTGAGTTAGCTCACCTCTGCAAAAATTGCCACACTGCAAATATCAACACATTACAGGGGTGTGGTTTGTAAAGATTAAAACACCCTTGGATATTACCTGTAAGTATCGGCACATTCCTTGGGATTGCCTGTATATGTAATGGAAACTGACTGAACTGTGTTTCTATTGTAATCAGAGTCTGCTTTACAAAATTCAACAGCTTGTTTTCAACATGAAGGATGAACTGGAAAGTCACTCAGATTGTCAGTTGTTGGAATGGATGATCACTGGAAGTCGTTCAAGGAATGGAAGGGCAAATTACCTGCCAGGGAAAAATCTAGATCACAGCTACTTCCATTCAACTTTCCTGTGGTCCAAATAGGGAGCCTTCCCTCTTTCTAATTCGTGCTTCTTTCAAACTGTGTTTATATGATTAAATTATGAGGATAGGTTGTATTCCTCCGAGTTTAGATGATTGAAGCATTATCTAATTGAAGTGTTTCAAATGGTAAAATGATTTAATAGACTTGATACAGAGAAACAATTTCCTCTTGTGGGAAATCCAGGACAACCACACACAATCTAAAAATTTGAATTAAATTCTGGACTGAATTGATGCTGCACTTTTTTACTCAACAGTTATGGGAATGTGATTTTTTTTTTGTTCGCTCATAGGATGTGGGTGTAGCTGGCTGGGGCAGCATTTATTGCCCATCCCTGAGGACATTTAAGAGCCAACCACAGATAAGGATGGCAGATTTTCTTCCCTAAAGGAGATAAGGGAACCAGATGGGTTTTTCCGACAATCAACATTGTCAATGGCCGACATTAGACTCTGAATTCCAGGTATTTATTGAATTCAAATTCCACCAACTGCTGTGGTGGGATTCAAACCCGTGCCCCCAGAGCATTACCCTGGGTCTCTGGATTACTAGTCCAATGACATCACTACTACGCCACTCGCTCCCAACCGACTGAAAGACTAGTGGCACAATTAAATGGCCGCAGCATGCTTGAGCGACATGACCATCAGTTTACCAGAGGCGCCAAAATCGGGAAGTGCGGCAGGTGCCGATCAGTTTGTGGTCTAACCAACTCTTCCCCATAGACGAGAACTGAATTCTGCCATGATGCATCGAGAAACCACTAATCAACAATTATAGTCAATCTACATAACATTAACGGGAATAAGCCCCTATCTAACAGCCTCCCGTCAACTAACCGCCTCCCCAGCAAGTCATCACACAGGCGCCGATTAGTACGCCTCATTAAAAATGTGAAGCAGACGGAATGGCTGCTGTGGGGACCCGAGGAGGTGAGTAGCCATCCTTGATCAAAGGCAGTGAGCCTGGGGGCACTTGGGCTGCTGCCCCAGTGCTCGGAGGGGGGGGTGGGGGTGAGCCAGCCCCCATCGGGGACTGCTCCAGTTCGGGGGGGGGGGGGCTGCCATTATTGGAAGGGCGCACCACTGGGTTGGGGGTGTTGGGTGTCTCTGCGCCTGCCACCCCCTGGATTGTGTGTGCCAATAAAGCGGGCAAATCCAGCTCCTGCCTGCCTGTCCACCAACCACCCATAACTCCCACTGATCGTGGCAGCCGCTGGCTGTGCAGCAGAAGGCTATTGCTAATGGAGAATTGGCAATTAAAAAGAACATAGAACAGTACAGCACAGTACAGGCCCTTCAGCCCACGATGTTGTGATGACCATTTATCCTAATCTAAGATCAACCTAACCTACACCCCTTCAATTTACTGCTGTCCATTTTCTGTCCAAGAGTCGCTTAAATGTCCCTAATGACTCTGACTCCACCACCTCTGCTGGCAGTGCATTCCACACACCCACCACTGTGTCAAGAACCTACCTCTGACATCTCCCCTATACCTTCCTCCATTATCCTTAAAATTATGTCCCCTTGTGACAGCCATTTCCACTCTGGGGAAAAGTCTTTGGCTATCCACTATCATTGCCTCTCATCACCTTTTACATCTCTATCAAGTCACCTCTCTGCCTTCTTCGCTCCAGTGAGAAAAGCCCTAGCTCCCTCAGCCTTTCTTCATAATACATGGAGTCTGTCCCTGTTGCTCAGAAGGGAAGGGGGGAAAGGAGTAGAACATTAGTAATTGGGGACTCAATAGTCAGGGGCACAGATAGGAGATTTTGTGGGAGCGAGAGAGACTCACGTTTGGTATGTTGCCTCCCAGGTGCAAGGGTACGTGATGTCTCGGATCGTGTTTTCAGGGTCCTTAAGGGGGAGGGGGAGCAGCCCCAAGTCGTAGTCCACATTGGCACTAACGACATAGGTAGGAAAGGGGACAAGGATGTCAGGCAGGCCTTTAGGGAGCTAGGATGGAAGCTCAGAGCGAGAACAAACAGAATTGTTATCTCTGGGTTGTTGCCCGTGCCACGTGATAGTGAGATGAGGAATAGGGAGAGAGAGCAATTAAACACGTGGCTACAGGGATGGTGCAGGCGGGAGGGATTCAGATTTCTGGATAACTGGGGCTCTTTCTGGGGAAGGTGGGACCTCTATAGACAGGATGGTCTACATCTGAACCTGAGGGGCACCAATATCCTGGGGGGGAGATTTGTTAGTACTCTTTGGGGGGGTTTAAACTAATTCAGCAGGGGCATGGGAACCTGGATTGTAGTTTTGGGGTGCGAGAGATTGAGAGTAGAGAGGTCAGGAGCACAGTTTTGACTTCGCAGGAGGGCGGCAGTGTTCAGGTCTGTGGTTTGAAGTGTGTCTATTTCAATGCCAGGAGTATACGAAATAAGGTAGGGGAACTGGCAGCATGGGTTGGTACCTGGGACTTCGATGTTGTGGCCATTTCAGAGACATGGATAGAGCAGGGACAGGAATGGTTGTTGCAGGTTCCGGGGTTTAGGTGCTTTAGTAAGGTCAGAGAAGGGGGCAAAAGAGGGGGAGGTGTGGCGCTGCTAGTCAAGGACAGTATTACGGTGGTAGAAAGGATGCAAGATGGGGACTCTTCTTCCGAGGTAGTATGGGCTGAGGTTAGAAACAGGAAAGGAGAGGTCACCCTGTTGGGAGTTTTCTATAGGCCACCTAATAGTTCTAGAGATGTAGAGGAAAGGATGGCGAAGATGATTCTGGAAAAGAGCGAAAGTAACAGGGTAGTTGTTATGGGAGACTTTAACTTTCCTAATATTGACTGGAAAAGATATAGTTCGAGTACATTGGATGGGTCGTTCTTTGTACAATGTGTGCAGGAGGGTTTTCTGACACAATATGTTGACAGGCCAACAAGAGGTGAGGCCACTTTGGATTTGGTTTTGGGTAATGAACCAGGCCAGGTGTTAGATCTGGAGGTAGGTGAACACTTTGGAGACAGTGACCACAATTCGGTGACCTTTACGTTAGTGATGGAAAGGGATAAGTATACCCCGCAGAGCAAGAGTTATAGCTGGGGGAAGGGCAATTATGATGCCATTAGACATGACTTAGGATGTGTTGGTTGGAGAAGTAGGCTGCAAGGGTTGGGCACACTGGATATGTGGAGCTTGTTCAAGGAACAGCTATTGCATGTTCTTGATAAGTACGTACCAGTCAGGCAGGGAGGAAGGGGTCGAGCGAGGGAACCGTGGTTTACCAAAGAAGTGGAATCTCTTGTTAAGAGGAAGAAGGAGGCCTATGTGAAGATGAGGCGTGAAGTTTCAGTTGGGGCGCTTGATAGTTACAAGGAAGCGAGGAAGGATCTAAAGAGAGAGCTGAGACGAGCAAGGAGGGGACATGAGAAGTCTTTGGCAGGTAGGATCAAGGAAAACCCAAAAGCTTTCTATAGGTATGTCAGGAATAAAAGAATGACTAGGGTAAGAGTAGGGCCAGTCAAGGACAGTGGTGGGAAGTTGTGTGTGGAGGCTGAGGAGATAAGCGAGATACTAAATGAATACTTTTCATCAGTATTCACTCAAGAAAAAGATAATATTGTGGAGGAGAATGCTGAGACCCAGGCTATTAGAATAGATGGCATTGAGGTGCGTAGGGAAGAAGTGTTGGCAATTCTGGACAAGGTGAAAATAGATAAGTCCCCGGGGCCGGATGGGATTTATCCTAGGATTCTCTGGGAAGCCAGGGAAGAGATTGCTGAGCCTTTGGCTTTGATTTTTAGGTCATCATTGGCTACAGGAATAGTGCCAGAGGACTGGAGGATAGCAAATGTGGTCCCTTTGTTCAAGAAGGGGAGTAGAGATAACCCCGGTAACTATAGGCCGGTGAGCCTAACGTCTGTGGTGGGTAAAGTCTTGGAGAGGATTATAAAAGATACGATTTATAATCATCTAGATAGGAATAATATGATTAGGGATAGTCAGCATGGTTTTGTGAAGGGTAGGTCATGCCTCACAAACCTTATCGAGTTCTTTGAGAAGGTGACTGAACAGGTAGACGAGGGTAGAGCAGTTGATGTGGTGTATATGGATTTCAGTAAAGCGTTTGATAAGGTTCCCCACGGTCGGCTATTGCAGAAAATACGGAGGCTGGGGATTGAGGGTGATTTAGAGATGTGGATCAGAAATTGGCTAGTTGAAAGAAGACAGAGAGTGGTAGTTGATGGGAAATGTTCAGAATGGAGTTCAGTTACGAGTGGCGTACCACAAGGATCTGTTCTGGGGCCGTTGCTGTTTGTCATTTTTATAAATGACCTAGAGGAGGGCGCAGAAGGATGGGTGAGTAAATTTGCAGACGACACTAAAGTCGGTGGAGTTGTAGACAGTGCGGAAGGATGTTGCAGGTTACAGAGGGACATAGATAAGCTGCAGAGCTGGGCTGAGAGGTGGCAAATGGAGTTTAATGTGGAGAAGTGTGAGGTGATTCACTTTGGAAAGAATAACAGGAATGCGGAATATTTGGCTAATGGTAAAATTCTTGGTAGTGTGGATGAGCAGAGGGATCTCGGTGTCCATGTACATAGATCCCTGAAAGTTGCCACCCAGGTTGATAGGGTTGTGAAGAAGGCCTATGGTGTGTTGGCCTTTATTGGTAGAGGGATTGAGTTCCGGAGCCATGAGGTCATGATGCAGCTGTACAAAACTCTGGTACGGCCGCATTTGGAGTATTGCGTACAGTTCTGGTCGCCTCATTATAGGAAGGACGTGGAAGCTTTGGAACGGGTGCAGAGGAGATTTACCAGGATGTTGCCTGGTATGGAGGGAAAATCTTATGAGGAAAGGCTGATGGACTTGAGGTTGTTTTCGTTAGAGAGAAGAAGGTTAAGAGGTGACTTAATAGAGGCATACAAAATGATCAGAGGGTTAGATAGGGTGGACAGCGAGAGCCTTCTCCCGCGGATGGAGGTGGCTAGCACGAGGGGACATAGCCTTAAATTGAGGGGTAATAGATATAGGACAGAGGTCAGAGGTGGGTTTTTTACGCAAAGAGTGGTGAGGCTGTGGAATGCCCTACCTGCAACAGTAGTGAACTCGCCAACATTGAGGGCATTTAAAAATTTATTGGATAAGCATATGGATGATAAGGGCATAGTGTAGGTTAGATGGCCTTTAGTTTTTTTTTCCATGTCGGTGCAACATCGAGGGCCGAAGGGCCTGTACTGCGCTGTATCGTTCTATGTTCTATGCCCTCCAGTACAGGCAGCATCCTGGTAAATCTCCTCTGTACCATCTCCAAAGCATCCACATCCTTCCTATAATGAGGCAACCAGAAATGGACACAATATTCCAAGTGTGGTCTTACTAGAGTTTTATAAAGCTGCAGCAAAACTTCACGGCTCTTAAACTTAATCCCCCGTTAATGAAAGCCAACACACCATACCCCTTCTTAACAACCCTATCAACCTAGGTGGCAACTTTGAGGGATCCAAGTACGTGGACCACAAGATCTCTCTGTTCCTCCAAACTTCCAAGAATCCTGCCTTTAACCCTGTATTCAGCATTCAAATTCGATCTTCCAAAACGAATCACTTCACATTTATCAAGGTTGAACTTCATCTGCCACTTCTCAGCCCAGCTCTGCATCCTGTCAATGTCCTGCTGTAACCTGCAACAACCCTCAACACTATCTACAACTTGCCCAACCTTTGTGCCATCAGCAAACTTACTAACATATCCTTCCACTTCCTCATCCAAGTCATTTACAAAAACCACAAAGAGCTGAGTTCCAGAACAGATCCTTGTGGGACACCACTGGTCACCGACCTCCAGTTGGAATACTTTCCATCCACTATCACTCGCTGTCTTCTTTCGGCCAGCCAATTCTGTATCCAGACAGCCAAATTTCCCTGTATCCCATGCCCCCTAACTTTCTGAATGAGCCTACCACGGGGAACCTGATCAAATGCTTTACTGAAATCCACATACACCACATCCACTGCCCGACCTTCATCAATGTGTCTCGTCACATCCTCAAAGAATTCAATGAGGTTTGTGAGGCGTGACCTGCCCCTCACAAAGCCATGCTGACTATCTTTAATCAAACTATGTTTTTCTAAATAATCATAAATCCTATCTCTCAGAATGCTTTCCAATATTTTGCTCACCACAAACATAAGACTGATGGGTCTGTAATTCCCAGGGATTTCCCTTTCTTGAATAGGGGTACACCATTTGCCTCCCTCCAATCATCCGGTACACTCCAGTGGAAAGTAAGGATGCAAAGATCATTGCCAACGCGCAGCAATCTCCTCCCTCACTTCCCATTGTACCCTTGGGTATATCCCATCAGGCCCAGGGCACTTATCTATCCGGATGATTTTCAAAATTTCCAGCACATCCTCCTTCTTAATATTAACCTGTTCAAGTCTGGTTCACACTGTTCTCATGTGCAAAAAGATCCCTCTAGTCTAGTGAATACTGAAGTAAAGTATTCATTTAGGGCCTCCTCCATATCTTCAGACTCGAGGCACAAGATCCCTCCACTGTCCCTGATCGGTCCTACTCTCACTCTGATCATCCTCTTACTTCTCACATAAGTGTAGAACGCCTTGGGGTTTTCCCTAATCCTTCCCGCCAGGGCTTTTTCATGCCCCCTTCTAACTCTCCTCAGTCCATTTTGAGTTCCTTCCTGGCTACCTTGTAACCCTCTAGAGCCGAGTCGGATCCTTGCTTGCTCAACCTTACGCAAGCTACCTTCTTCCTCTTGACTAGAAGTTCCACTTCTCTTGTCATCCAAGGCTCCGTCACCTTACCATTTCTTCCTCGTCTCACTGGGAGAAAACAATTCAGCACTCGCAACATGTGCTCCTTAAACAATCCGCCCATTACTGTTGTGCATTTCCCCAAGAACAATTGTTCCCACTTTATGCTCCTCAGCTCCTGTCTAATAGCAGTATAATTTCCCCTCCCCCAATTAAATACCTTCCCATACTGTGTGTTCCTATCCCTCTCCATGACTATGGTAAAGATAGAGTTGTGGTCACTGTCACCAAAATGCACACCCACCGAGGCATCTGACACCCTGTTGCTGAGCACCAAGTCCAATATGGCCTCCCCCCAAGTCGGCCGATCTGCATATTGAGTCAGGGATCCTTCCTGTACACACCAGACAAAATCTGCTCCATCCAAACCATTTGCACTATCCGGTCAATATTAGGGAAGTTGAATGCTCCCTTGACAACAACTCTGTTACTTCTGCACTTTTCCAAGATCTGACGCCCAATCTGTTGCTCTATCTGTCTGCTGCTATTGGGGGGGGGGGGGGGGGGGGGGGGTCTGTAGCATACTCCCAATAAAATGACTGCTCTTTTCTTGTTTCTGACTTCCACCCATACTGACTCAGTAGACAAACCCGCCTCAACTACCTCCTTTTCTGCAGCTCTGGTGCCGAATTAACAGTGCCACTCCCCCTCCTCTTTTACCTCCCTCCCTATTCTTCTTAAAACATCTAAACCCCGGAACATCTGACAACCATTCCTGCCCCTGTGAAATCCAAGTTTCCATCATGGCCACAACATCCAAGTACTGGTCCATCTCCCTTATTCCTGACACTTCTTGCATTGAAACAGACACACTTTAACCCATTCCACTGAGTGCAACTTTACATAGAACATAGAACAGTACAGCACAGAACAGGCCCTTCGGCCCTCGATGTTGTGCCGAGCATTGTGCAAAACCAAGATCAATCTATCCCACTCCCTGTCATTCTGGTGTGCTCCATGTGCCCATCCAATAACCGCTTGAAAGTTCTTAAAGTGTCCGACTCCACTATCACAGCAGGCAGTCCATTCCGCACCCTAACCACTCTCCGAGTAAAGAACCTACCTCAGACATCCCTCCTATATCTCCCACCCTGAACCTTATAGTTATGCCCCCTTGTAACAGCTACATCCACCCGAGGAAATAGTCTCTGAACGTCCACTCTATCTATCCCCCTCATCATAAACCTCTATTAAGTCGCCTCTCATCCTCCTCCGCTCCAAAGAGAAAAGCCCCAGCTCCCTCAGCCTTTCCTCATATGACCTATCCTGCAAACCAGGCAGCATCCTGGTAAATCTCCTTTGCACCCTTTCCAATGCTTCCACATCCCTCCTATAATGAGGTGACCAGAACTGCACACAATACTCCAAATGTAGTCTCATCAGGGTCATGTACAGTTGCAACATAACCCCACAACTCAGAAACTCAAGCCCCCTGTTAATAAACGCTAACACACGGTAGGCCTTCTTCGCGGCTCTATCCACTTGAGTGGCAACCTTCAGAGATCTGTGGACATGAACCCCAAGATCTCTCTGTTCATCCACATTCCTCAGAATCCTGCCATTGACCCTGTAATCCAGATTCAAGTTTTTTCTACCAAAATGAATCACCTCGCACTTATCAGGGTTAAACTCCATCTGTCATTTTTCAGCCCAGCTCTGCATCCTATCAATGTCTATTTGCAGCCTACAACAGCCCTCCACCTCATCCACCACTCCACCAGTTACTTATCCAATTGGCCAAATGTCCCTCTATCCCACACCTCCTTACTTTCTTCATGAGCGACCATGGGGAACCTTATCAAATGCCTTTCTAAAATCCATGTATACGACATCAACTGCTCTACCTTCATCTACACACTTAGTTACCTCCTCAAAGAATTCAATCGAATTTGTGAGGCAAGACTTACCCTTCACAAATCCGTGTTGACTATCCCAGATTAAGCTGCATTTTTCCAATGGATCATAAATCCTATCCTTCAGGACCTTTTCCATTAACTCACTGACCACCGAAGTAAGACTAACCAGCCAATAATTACCAGGGTCATTCCTATTCCCTTTCTTGAACAGAGGAACAACATTCACCACTCTCCAGTCCTCTGACCCCGTGGACAGTGAGGACCCAAAGATCAAAGCCAAAGACTCTGCAATCTCATCCCTTGCCTCCCAAAGAATCCTTGGATATATGCCATCTCGCCCAGGGGACTTGTCGACGCTGAGGTTTTTCAAAATTGCTAATACATCCTTCCTCAGAACATCTACCTCCTCCAGCCTACCCGCCTGTATCACACACATCCTCAAAATCATGGCCCCTCTCCTTGGTGAACACTGAAGAAAGGTATTCATTCAATGCCTCTCCCATTTCTTCTGACTCCATGCACAAGTTCCCACTACTGTCCTTGACCGTCCCTAACCTCACACCAGTCATTCTTTTATTTCTTTTTAAAAATAAATTTAGAGTACCCAATTATTTTTTCCAATTAAGGGGCAATTTAGCATGGCCAATCCACCTATCTTGCACATCTTTTGGGTTGTGGGGGTGAAACCCACGCAGACACGGGGAGAATGTGCAAACTCCACACGGACAGTGACCCAGAGCCGGGATCCGAACCCGGGTCCTCAGCACCCTAGGCAGCAATGCTAACCACTGTGCCACCATTCTTTTATTTCTTACACAAGAAAGAAAAGCCTTGTGGTTTTCCTTGATCTGACCTGCCAAGGACTTCTCATTCCCCCTCCTAGCTCTCCTAAGTCCTTTTTTCAGCTCATTCCTTGCTACCTTGTAACCCTCAAGCGATCCAACTGAACCTTGTTTCCTCATCCTTACATACTCTTCCTTTTTCCTCTTGACAAGACATTCAACCTCTTGTGAACCATGGTTTCCTCACACGGCCATTTCCTCCCTGCCTGACAGGGACATACCCATCAAGGACACGCAGTATTTGTTCCTTGAACAAACTCCACTTTTCATTTGTTCCTTTCCCTGACAGTTTCTGTTCCCATTTTATGCTCCCTAATTCTTGCCTAATCACATCACAATTACCTCTCCCCTAATTATAAACCTTGCCCTGCCGTATGGCCCTATCCCTCTCCATTTCAATAGTGAAAGACACCAAATTGTGGTCACTATCTCCAAAGTGCTCTCCCATAAACAAATCTAACACTTGGCCCAGCTCATTACCCACAACCAAATCCAATGTGGCCCCACCTCTTGTCGACCAATCCACATATTGTGTCAAGAAACCTTCCTGCACACACTGTACATAAACTGCCCCATCCGAACTGTTCTTTATCCCATCAACTGTCTTTCCTTCCTCTCAGACTTGCTGCATATTATTTCTGCCTTGTCAACAGCTACCCTATCCTTTGACCCCCATCCCCCTGCCAAACCAGTTTCAACCCTCTCAAAGAGCTCTAGCAAACCTCCCATCCAGGATATTGGTGGTCCTCCAGTTTAGGTGCAATCCGTCCTTCATGTACAGGTCCCACCTTCCCCAGAAGATATCCCAATGATCCACATGTCTGAAGTCTTCCCTCTTGCACCAGCCCTGTAGCCACATGTTCAGCTGTACTCACTCTCTGTTCCTTGCCTCACTTGCACATGGTACCGGTAGCAATCCTGAGATCCCTACTCTGCTCGTCCTGCTCTTCAGCTTCCAACCTAACTCCCTAAAATCACTTTTTAGATCCTCATCCCGTTTCTTAGCTATGCTGTTGGTGCCTATATGCACTACGACTTCTGGTTGCTCCCCCGCCCCTTTTAGAATCCTGTAGACTCGATCCGAGACATCCCTGCCCCTGGCACCCGGGAGGCAACATACCTTCCGGGAGTCTCGCTCGCGACCACAGAATCTCCTATCTATTCCCCTAACCATTGAGTCTCCTATCAATATTGCTTTTCTATTCTGCCCCATCCCTTCTGAGCTCTTTGAGTAAATGTAGGAAATAAAATGAAAGGATCACCTTACTCCCTCCTCACCTAACTCCCTCAGTCACCAAACTCTCACTATAGCACTGCCATGCACCCAAATTCAGCACTTCAGTAAACAAAGTCTGCACTGTAACTGGCTCACCTTTATACTGTGATTCTAGACTCTGAAAACTGGCCTAATCCAATTAACTAATTAATAAGCTCCAGCTGCAAATAGCTACAAGTAAAACCTTTGTTTAAAGCTGATTGAAAATTCACCTTCTTTGAAACCAAACAGCTTGTAGGTTAATGCTCCACAGTCCCCTTTCCCAATCCCCAACCTTTACCTGCCCCACCTTTTGTCCTCCCAGCCCTGTGTCTGTAGTGGGAGAGGGACTACCTGAGGCCTAGTGCTGCAGGCCTCCTCCTGGGGTGAAGGCCCTGCTGCCTCTCTCTGTCCTCCCACCCCTCTGCTTGAGGTGGGAATGGGACCATCCAGGGCTCCAGGTCCTGCCTTCTGTCCTCCCATCCCTCTGCCTGAGGTGGGAGTGGGACCACCGAGGGCCTGGTGCTGTGCCCCCCTCCTGGGGTGAAGGCCCTGCTGCCTGCCTCTGTCCTCCCACCCCTCTGCCTGAGGTGGGAGTGGGACCATCCAGAGCTGCAGCTCCTGCCTTCTGTCTTCGCACCCCTCTGCCTGAGGTGGGAGTGGGACCACCTGAGGCTGCGGCAAAAGACTTTGTTTCGGGCCGCTGCAGGGCTCAAGAGCTTTGTCCGCCCGCCTTTCTACCACCTGTGGTGGGAGTGGGGCAGCTTTGGACATTACCTTGGACCCCTCCAGTGAAGAACGCTGCCCCACTGTTCTGCAGCACCTTACCTTGTGGCACCTGTGCTCAAGGTGTCACGTCCCTATCTCCCTTCTCCTTTCATTGTTTTATGCACGGCCGGGTTGTACCGGGGGGGGCATCCTCCACTCTGCTAGGGGCAGGGTGGCCAAGCACTTATGCGAGGGTGGCAGCCTCTCTACCTCTCTACCTTCTGCTCCCTCCGCGGCCCCCACGCCCTTCCGCCTACTAACGCGGCAACTGGGGGTGAAGTGCTATGCCCACCCCACCATGACCATTGAGGCATGCACCCGTGCAATGGCAGGGGTTGTCAGCCCCTCGGCCATCGTAGCCGCCTCCCGGATGTACGGCAAGGCCGTGTTTTTCCTGCGGGCCAAGCAGGGGGTGGGTCCTGGAAAGGGGGCTCACAGTGGGCGTGTCCCACGCTGGAGGCCACTGCTGAGCGTGTCGTCCTTTCCAATGTCCCGACCTACCTCCCCACCGAACTCCTCCTCCCCATCTCAACATATTGGGGGAGGTCAGGTCCGCGGTGGCACCGCTGACGCTCGGCCTTCGGGATCCCTCCATCTGCCATGTATTCTCCTTCCGGCGTCAGGTTTATATCCGCCTGACCCGGGAGGAGATCACGGAGGGGGTTTTTGTGGTCTCCCACCAAGAGGAGGACCACAGGGTGTTCTGGTCAGCGGATGGCATGCGGTGCCATGCCTGTAGGTGGTTGGGGCATCTCCGCCGCAACTGCCCCACCCTGACGGCCACCAATACCACCTCCACGGTGGCCGTGGCTGGCACTGCCCCCCTCTCCTCCTCCTCGTCTACCCAGCAGTCGGCCCCCGATAACACCATGGCTGCTGGTGGGGGGGGGGGGGGGGGGGGGGGGGGGAGAGCGAACCTCCCCGGTAACAGCGGTAAACAAAAAGGAAGGCAAAGCGCGCGGGGGCACGGTTGTTAGACCGGGCCATCCAAGGCCGAGGCCCGGTCCCGGCCGTTGTCCCCGCGACTGTCCAGACCGGCTCAGCGGCAGCAGCCTCATTTCGGGACACCACCTCCCCGGTCTCCACCACCAACCTGAGGGGTCCGGGGAGACCACCAACCGGTCTCCAGAGGGAGGCAGGGATCCTGCGCCCGGCCCTGAGCTGGTCGCCGTTTTATTGTCACCTCCAGTCTCTGCTGTCCCGCAACAATCTGAGGGGCCCAGAGAGACCACCGACCGGGCTCCAGGTGGGGGTGACGACATTGCGTATGGTCCCGAGGCGGAGGAGATTCCGACCTCCTCGCAATTCCAGGGGCCGAGCGACGTGGGGGAGGGAGACGCTGCCGAGGGCTCTCCAGAAATGGAGGCCGTGCAGGAGGGCGATCCTGAGTCACCCCCTCCCCGCAAGCGCCGTCTGTCCAGGCAGGATGGGGGTGAGGATCTTGCTGCCCCCTCCCTGGGTGAGGAGATGTGGGTGTCTCCAGTATTCGTCCCCATCCCCGTAAAACCTGGTCCCATGAAGCGAGTTAAGAGAATCAAGGCCAGGGAGGCCTTCGAGGCCCCTGAACCATTTGAGCTGCTGTCGTCCCCCCGAGCAAGGAGGCCCGGGGTCGGGCGGAGACGTGACCCCCGAGGACTCGTTCCGCCCGGTGGAGTTTTACTCCCCGGTCTCCTCCTTTTGTTCATCACTGGGGGCCGGCAGCAGCCACCAGAGCCCGTATACATTCGGGTCGTGGGTGGGCGAAGGCGTGGAAGGCTCCCCACTCACCACAACTGTGCGAACGATGCCAGGGAGCCCAGGTTCCATCCGGAGGTTTTCCCAGGTCTCTCCGAGGTCCCAGCATCGACGCTGGAGGCGGAGTCGGAGCCGCCGTCTATCACGGACCCTAAATCGTGGGGGGAGCCTGCGAAGGACCCGTCTGAGGACGATTCTGGGGGTGGGATCGACTCGGGCCTTGGGCTAGCCGGTGGGCCCGTGTTTCCCGCCACACTCCACGTGGCGGGGACTCAGGCTCAGGTGGTGACTACTCGGAGAAGGACGTCTGCTCGGTGACGAGTGAGGAGGAGGATTTAGACACTCTCTGCAGTGAGGCAGAGGGCACCCTCACACCTGGCGCCGAGTCTCCCCTCATCTCCTCGGGAGAACTCCGAGCATTTTAGAATAAACATCGTGATCACCAGGACTGTGTGCAGCTGGCCCTGGACAGCTAGGGAAATCTGGGCTGTTCCTTGAGTTGCCCGCTTCTATGCCAGAGAGGCGTAGGATTTCGATCAGGATCATGGAGAGCAGCGCCAAGCTGTTCTGTTCGTTGCAGGTCTCCTGAGGGAGTGGAGGGGACATTGAATATCCACTCCCTCTATGCACTGTGCTGATTGGTGAAGGACAAACACTACTACTGACATGGAGGTAACCATAGCCAGCCTCAACATCAACAGGCGCAAGGACGCACATCGCCGTTTCCAGTTCTTCTCTGTCTTTCGGGATGGAAAGTACAGGGTGTGCTTCCTGCAGGAAACCCACTCCATTCCGGGTGACGAAGCTCAGTGGACCCTGGAATGGCAAGGAGGCGTCTTCATGAGGCACCTGGCCCCACGTTTGGGTGGGGTGGCTACCTTGTTGGCACCACATTTTCAGCCGGAGACCTTGGGGGTCAAGGAGCCAGTGACAGGCTGCCTGTTGCACTTAACAGTCCATAATGGGGCTGTGGTGCTTCACTTTGTGAATGTCAACGCTCCCCTGGTCGGGCCTCAGCAGGCGACTTTCTACGAAAAAGTGTCCACTCTTCTAGGCACCATCCCGGTGGGCGAGTGCATCATCCTGGGAGGGTATTTTAACTGCACCCTCCAGGACAAGGACCATCGTGGAGTCCAGTGCAGCTCGGCGGCGGTGCTGAAGTTGAGGGACCTGGTTAGGTCCTTCAACTTGGTGGACATCTGGCGGACTCTCCATCCTGAATTGCGGGTGTACACCTTTGTATGCCCTCCATTCAGAGCTTCCAGAATATACCATCTTTATATTTCCAGGACGTACTTGCCCAGCATTCCGAACGCCTCTGTGCAGCAGGTGCCGTGCTCGGATCACCACCTGGTCTGGGCGGGGCTCACCCCGTCCCGCGCTCAGACACGGTCAGCGTACTGGCACTTTAACAACCTGCTGCTGGAGGACGAGCGGTTCCTGGACTCGTTTTGCCGTTTCTGGGCCGGCTGGAGAAGGAAGCGGGGTGGCTTCCCCTCCTTGAGGCTATGGTGGGACGTTGGCAAGACTCACATCTGCGCCTTCTGTCAGGGGTACACAAAGGGGTCTACGGCGGGGTGAAACTCCACGATCGCCAAATTGGCTGAGGAACTCTTCGATCTGAAGTCACGTCTTGTTCAGCCCGATGAGGACCCGGCTCTGGGGCGGGTGTACAGAGAGAAGAAAGGTGTGCTGCGGGACCTGCAATGTTCCGGATCCTGCGGCGCGTACGTGCGGTCGTGGATCTATCTCCTGACGGACATGGACCGCGGCTCCCCCTTCTTCTACTCGCTGGAAAGACGACGCAGGTCCCCTTGGCAGATTTCTACGCTGCTGACCCTCGTCTCGGATCCGGAGGGGGTCAGGAACCTGATTAGGGACTTTCCTTCCAACCTCTTCTCCCCGGATCCGTCCAGCGAGGATGCTTGCAGAGTTCTGTGGGAGGACCTGCTGCAGGTCGGCCTGGAGGGCGCCGGGAGGCTCCATCAAATCATCAACCTCCAAGGGCTGACCGGTGCCCTGGACAGCTTGTCACGGTGGAAAGCCCCAGGGCTGGATGGGCTGACCGTGGAAATCTTCAGGGCGTTCTGGGGAGTGACTATGCGGGGGTCCTGGGGGAATGTATTGCGACCGGGGAGATGCCCTTTTTGTGGCGCAGGGCCGTCATTGCCCTGCTGCCCAAGAAGGGGGATCTGCTTAAAAACTGGCGACCGGTCTCCCTCCTCAGCACGGACTACAAAATGTTTGCCAAGGCGATGTCTTTACGCCTTGGCCCTGTGCTGGACCACATGATTCACCCTGACCAGTCCTTCACAGTCCCGGACCGATCAATTTATGATTGTCTTGTTATGCTCTTGGCGTAGCATAAGTGGCTTCCTTGATGTGCACTCTGACAAAGGAAGGTTCAGACGTGGAGATAACTTCAACACGTTTATTGAACTATTTACAATTCTCATACTCTGGTTCGCCACTACTGTTAATCCTTCTATAGCTACTCAGACTGACAAACCAGTCTGCTACAATCCAGTCTGATGGGTGTGATGTTGAATCAACCCTGTGTCTGTGCTCACTGAGTGTCTCCACTGGAAAGAGGAAGATGATGTGTCCTTTATATATGGGTTGGTGTAATGCCCCCCCCCCCCCCCCCCCCCCCCCGTGGTAGTGTCACCTCTGTGTGTATCATGAATGCCCATTGGTTGTGTCCCATCTTACTGACCTATTGGTTGAGTGTCTGTGTGTCATGTCTCTAGTGTCTAGCTCGTCTAAGTGTATTTACATTAACCCCTTGTGTGTCTACAGTGATGCATATCACCACAATGATAACATCAATTTGGTCCGGGATATTATTCATTTTACCCAGAGGACTGGTATGACGAGCGCCTTCCTGTCACTTGACCAGGGGAAGGCGTTCGACAGGGTGGGGCACGAGTATTTGCTCGGGACTCTGCGAGCTTTCGGGTTCACGACGCACTTCGTCGTCCAGATCCGATTATTGTACGCCGCCTCAGAGTGTCTGATTGAGGTTAACGGGTCCCTGACGGCGCCCCTTCGCTTTGGGAGAGGGGTGCGTCAGGGTTGCCCCTTGTCCAGCCAACTTTATTCTGTATGCGTGGAGCCTTTCCTGCACCTCCTGCGGAGGAGGTTGTCGGGGCTGGTTCTGCGCGAGCCGGACATGGCGGTGGTCCTCTCTGCTTACACTGATGATGTGCTCCTCGTGTTCACTGACCCCGGTGACCTGCGGAGGATGCGAGAGTGCCAGGCTGTGTACTCCGCTGCGTCCTCTGCTAGGATCAACTGGGCTAAATGTTCCGGATTCCTAGTCGGTCCGTGGCAGATGGAACCCTCCCAGAGGAGCTCAGGCCCTTTAGTTGGAGTAACATCCTCTACTTGGGAGTCCATCTTTGCCCGGCAGAGGAAGCCTGGCCGGCGAACTGGCAGGAGCTGGAGACCAAGGTCACCACTCGCCTGGGACGCTGTACAGGACTGCTCCGAGTGCTGTCGTACAGGGGTCGAGTTCTCGTCAGAAACCAGCTAATCGCCGCTATGCCGTGGTATCAGCTGGTCACTTTGATCACTCCCCCTGACGTTGTCACACGCATTCAGAAAACCCTTCTTCGGTTCTTCTGGGACAAAAGATTGCACTGGGTCGCTGCGGTGGTCTTGAGTCTCCTGATTGCAGAGGGCGGTCTGGCGCTGGTGTGCCTTTGCAACCAGATTGTGACTTTCCGTCTTCAGACTCTGCAGCGATACCTGTACGTTGAGCGTCCTCCATGATGGTGTGCCCTGGCGACGTATTTCTTCTGCCAGGTGCATGCCCTGAACTATAACGCGGAGCTCCTGTTCATTGACCGGAATGGTCTTCGGAACTCTTTGTTGGCACTGCCCGTCTTGTACCAGGCCGTTCTCAAAGTCTGGAACACAGTCGCTATGCACTGCAGCTCTCCCCCATCAGGAGTAGTGGCTGTCGTAAGGGAGCTGCTGCTCAGTGATCCGCAACTCCGCCAATATCCATTCAGGTGGCTGGCGGAGCGGAGGGCTATGGATGCCAGGGTGACCAGGATCGGGGACGTGCTGGGTGGCGGAGGGGCGGGCTGGATGACACCCAAGGCCATAAAATGGTTGTGCTCGGCCACATGGGCACACTTGGACTTGAGACGACGCGATTGTACGGTGGCATCCCGTCTGAGCGGACCCCTCCTCGGACGGAATTCCACATTGGTCCCAAACCCCGGAACCATCCCCAGGTGCTGGTGCCCCACAGCCCCAGCCACCTCGTAAAATACCCTTCGTGCCCTTTCGCACTGCACAGAGGGGTTTCCTGTATGGCCTGCTGTTGCACACTTTCCATCTCCCTGCCCTCGCCCGCAAGGGACACGCCTTGGCGTGCCCTTGACACGCCTTGGCGTTTCTCGTTGCTGTCCGGCGGCGGAGATCCCCACTGGAGGTCCCTCTAAAACTAGGGGACCTGGGGTGAAGGGTGCTGCGCATGGCAGTGCCGTGCAGCTATTGTTTGAATCACTTCACAGCTCTGCCAGAGACCTGCCACTTTTGCTGCCTGGTGGAGACCGTGGAGCACGTTTATGTTGTCTGTCCTAGGCTCCACCCACTTCTTGGTTTCTTGACAACTTTGTTGTTGAGGTTTTCTTTGCACTTCAGCCCCACGCTCCTGATCTGCGGACATCCGGTGCGGAGGGGGTCGGGAAGGCAGAGGACGTCCTCGTGAACTTGCTCATGGGCCTGGCCAAACTTGCCATTTATTATGTCCAGGCAACGGGCGACCGAGGGGGTCGTCCAGCCTGACTGTCTACCCATCTTCCACGGCCTCGTTCGCGGCCGGGTGTCCCTGGAGAGGGAGAATGCAGTATCCACGGGCACACTCGAGGCATTCCGTGCACGGTGGGCACCGCAGGCGTTGGATTGCCTTATCGATCCCGATTTTCACACTTTAATTTGACAGGTTTGTGATAAGTTTTTGTTTCCTTTCTCGTTCCTTTTGGGCTGTGCTCCACTTGTTGTTTTGGGGCACTCCCCTCTTTTGTTTTATCCATCAGTTCCAGTTTTCACACCCAGCATCATGCCAGTGTCAGTGGTGGATGCTGGCCTAATCCTGCATGTGTAGATAAACGTGCAGGTCATAAACTCACAAAAAACACAGAAAAACCAAACAAATAATAAAAAAGAAAACCAAAACACATTAAAATTTGAGTAGTGAGACCCGATAAAAGGTCTAAATCAAACAGCAACTTTTAAGTTAATTAACTAAACAAAAGAAAGACTAGATGTTAGATAAAAATGAACCTTTAAGATCCTTCAGTCACGAAACCCTTACTATAGCACTCAAATGCACCCAAATTCAGCACGCAGCGCAAAAAAAGTCTGCACTGCAGCTGGCCAACCTTTATACACTGTGACTCTAGCCTCTGAAAACTGAAAATTGTGGTGAAGTGAGCACTTCACAGACCCCAAGTGCATTTCCGTGGGTAGGGGTGCCATGTCGCAGGTGGGAGTTACTGCCTAGCACCACAATCAGACTATGAGGCCTGGATCCTTTGCCAGAAAACTGGAGGACTGAATTTCACAGACACAGTAGCCAATTGATCAGAAGATGGGTGTGTGCATATGTGATGGAACCAGCGCCGAGTCCAGGTAATCTTACGAGCTGGTATCTGGGGTACAGGGTCTGGGGCCTGGTTCCCAGGCGCCCCTGATGTGGCTGAGTATGTGTGGGAAGGGTGGGTTGGATGGCACCCTGAGAGATTGCAGGGGATATGAGAGAGGGGTGGAACCATTGGGGAGGGAAGAGTTTCAGGGTGGAAGGCACCCCTGGTTGTCAGTCTCTCAACATCTCCAATTCCTTAAAGTTATTACACAAGGTGGATGATATCTTGGACCCCGCGGAAGCTGTCCTCACGGTGTTGCTGGCAGGTCAGGTGGCTAGATGTCAGAGAAGGCAGTGGCATCAGCGTCGACAGAGGCTCGAGGCGATGGGCCATGTGCAAGGCCCCGCCCCACACCCTGTGGACCTGGCCACCCATCAGGCCAGAGGGGGACCCAGAGAGGGAGGCTCGTGACGGCCCAAGGTTTACAGGCGTTGATGGCCCCTCGATCAGATGACAGACAGCGTTCACCTAAGAAGGCTCCGCCTCAACAAGTGGATGATGCGGCACCTGTGACATGCCACTGCAGCACTGAACCATTACGCCGCAGGGATCATTCCAATTCTATAACTGACTTCCCTGGGGTTGTCATCGAGGGCCGGAGCATGGCATTCCATTTGCCGCACTGGCCACGATTCTCCGCCCAATCATGTTTCACGATTCCAGAATCGGCCAACTGAGAATCGTACGCAATATTTCTTGACATCTGGGCTAAAATGCTTTGGAAACCACTCAGAAAACATGATCCTTGTCACCTAAGCTTTATTATTGGACTTCCAAATTACAGGAAGATGTCCCATTCCTGTAACCCTTCATTGCTCATGGATTTTCTGGGTGGTACAAGAATAGAAATTTGATCTTAAACTTACTTCTGCATTGCCACCCAGTTCCAATGTCAACCGATCCTTGGCTGCCTTAGATCCTGGCGCAGGTCTCTCTTCAACTGATGTTAATCTCCTGCTGGGCATTCTCTTCCAAAAACCTGTCTTAACCAAATTGAAGATTTGTGTTGTTCCACCCCACCCCCCTCCCTGCAGATCAATGATTGTTGTCAAATCAGTGGGATAATTTTGCTGCAACTATCCTCACTAACAAATTCTTCATTTGCTCTGATGTTTTGTGGGGTTTCATCCTTCCAACCAACCATGGCCTAAAAGTTTCAATGGTAGGAGAACTCTTCTTGATGTCTCAGACCTTTAAATAACGCTTAACCTTTCCTTAGATAGTCAGCATGTCAATTGGCATGTTCCTGTCCAATAATTGTTCAATAGTTTCTAACATGCTGCACCTAGTATGGGTAATCATGGGTAAAGGGGTAACAAGTTAGCCACCAGCCTTTACGTTATCTTTGTTCTTCTTGATGGCGCACGCATCCCAAGTGAACTCGCTATGCACTCTTTCTCACCTACCTAATCACATCATAGCACTTCTAATTTCTTTTCCAAATGAATTGCTTTCCTTTTCCTTTTGAGAGTAGTGGAGTACTTGCCACTTAATGCATATTTGCTGTCCATCTTGCAGAATTTACTGATGTACTGCAGGGTAGACTAATGAAGCAAAATAATGCAACACCAACTGACGTACCAGATGATGTTCCTTGGACATTTTGGGCATGGGCGCAATCTGGCCAGTTGTGCACCTCTTGGACACCCTGTGCAAATGTGCAGAATGTTGGGTGTGCTGCATAGTGCATCCATAGTGTATCTCAAACCCTCCTTGTCAAGTCCAGCATCTGTTTTGAATAAACATGTGTGTTGATAATTTTAATCAACTACTACATAATGGGGAGCACAATATAAGCATTGGAAATAATGTGTTCAGAATGTAATTAATAAATTGCACTTTGAGACTAATTACACTTAATGATAGAGCATCCACAACCCTTTGGATTAGGGAATTTCAAAGATTTGTAAACCTTTCATGAAGAATCTTTTCCTCATTTCAGTCCCAAACGATCAGCTCTTTATCTTGAGGCTGTGCCCCCTGTAGTAATCCACGGGAGGCAGGAGTTCCGTCACCACACCAATATTTATTTACAATAACGATATTACAGGAGCAGCTACAAAACAGTGCTGCTAGCAGTCCAGTCAACTTAAGACTGCTCACAAAGCCTACACAGGTGATTATATGGGCCCCCTCAATGAGCTATCATTGAGGGAGCTCATACTCCAATTAGCCAACCAATAAAGCCAATTGGAGTTCATTACACCCCTCCCCCGCAAGGTCCGAGGAATTCCTGCCAGCTGGCATTCCTCTGAGCTTCTTCCTGCTCCTCATGTCAGGGTCTGTCACCTCTGTGTTGTCCGCCGGGTCATTCTCCGAATTGGGCGGGGTGTACCTTATAGGTTCCCGTCTTTTCCTTGACGACCTCCTTGGAAGTTGTTCTTCCTCCTCCTTGGGGAGAGGTGTCGCGGCGGCCTCGTCGAGCGTGTCCATCTCCGACTCTGACGACTGGATGACGGGGTCTGGAGAAATTGCTCGGGGCTGGGGTGTGGGTATCCTTTCCGCCTGGGCTATCCCAGCTTGAGGCAGTCCTGCTTCGCCTGCCTCCAGGTGTGGTTCCGCTGCCCTTATTTGGTCTAGGTGTTTCTTCAGCACCTTACCTCCTATTGAAACCTCATAGGATATGTGCCCTGTTTGGGACTCTACTGTGCCTTTGACCCACGTTGGTCCATTCCCATAATTCTTGACCCAAACCGGTGCCCCCACCTGGAAATGTCTCTGCTGCCGACTATTATCATGCCCCCTGCGTTGGGCCTCCTGTTGTTTCTCCACTTTCCCCGTTAAATTTGGAAAAAGGAGACTCAGCCTCGTTCGCAGCCGCCTTCCCATTAAGAGTTCAGCTGGCGGTATGCCCGTTGTGGAATGCGGTGTGGTCCTGTAATCAAACAGCCAGCGGGAGAGCTTTGTGTCTATTGACGCTGCCGGCTGCTTCTTGAGTCCCGCTTTAAGTGTCTGGATCGCTCTCTCTGCCAGGCCGTTGGTCGCTGGATGGTAAGGGGCCGTTTTGATGTGACGGACTCCGTTTTCCTTCAGGAATTTTCCAAATTCCCCACTTGTGAATGCCGTTCCGTTGTCCGACACCAATACCTCCGGAAGTCCATGCGTTGCAAACGAGGCCCAGAGCTTTTCAATTGTCGATGCTGTGCTTGCCGTGTTTACCCGGTGGACGTCCAACCATTTGGAGTGGGCGTCCACTATCACTAAAAACATTGAGCCCATGAAAGGGCCGGCATGGTCAATATGCAGGCGGGTCCACGGTCTGCCTGGCCATTCCCACGGGTGCAATGGCGCCGCTGGTGGCACTCTTTGCCCCTGTCGGCACTCCTGGCACCGATGTACCAAGGCTGCTATGTCTGTGTCCAAACCTGGCCACCAAACGTAGCTTCAAGCTAGCATCTTCATTTTAGACACCCCTGGGTGTCCGTGATGTAACTCAGTTAAGATTGCCTGACGGCCCTGAGCTGGGACGATTACCCGGGTTCCCCATAATAGGATACCGTCTTCTACAGTTATTTGGTCCCTTCTGCTCCAGTATGGGTGCATCTGGGGCTCCACTGGTCTTTCCAGTTCCCCTGTTAGCAGTAAATGCTTCATATTGGCTAAAACTGGGTCTTTTTGCGTCCACAACCGAATATGTTGTGCGTCTACTGGTAGGGTGTCCAAAAAACTTAGAGTCATTACTGTCTCCTCTACTTTTGGTATTTGCGGCGGAGTGTCCGGGAGGGGAAGTCTGCTCAAAGCATCTGCATGTGCTACTCGCGTTCCCGGTCTGTGCTCCAGAACGTATCTATATGCCGCCAGTAGCAACGCACTGCATTGGATTCTAGCTGATGCAATCGGGGGTATTGACTTGTCTTCTTTTAATAACCCTAATAACGGCTTATGGTCCGTCACTATGGTGAATTTCCGCCCGTACAGATACTGGTGAAATTTTTTTATTGCGAATATCACCGCCAGTCCTTCCTTCTCGATTTGGGCATACTTCCTCTCAGCCATCGCCAAGGTCCTCGAAGCATAGGCTATTGGCCGTTCTTCCCCATTCCTTCCTCTATGGGCTAAGACGGCTCCATCACAAGTGACCACCAACTCCTTCCTTGGGTTTTAATGCTCTAGGACATTTTCTGATGACAGCTGTTCCATAATGTCCCTAAATGCTCGGTTTTGGAGGGCGGACCATTTCCATTCTTGCCCCTTTTTTTAGGTTCTAGGATGGACGCCCTATTTTCAATAAATTTTCCATAATAGGTTACCAACCCTAGAAATGATCATAACTCTTGGACCGTGGTGGGAGCTGGGGCTTCTTTTATTGCCCTTACTCTGTCTTCTAATGGATGTAAGCCTGACTCGTCTACTTTATATCCCAGATATGTCACTTGTGGGGCCAGAAAAACACATTTTTCCCTTTTTAGCCGTACCCCTGCCTTTGTGAAATGCCTGAGCACTTCCTCCAGGTTCCTTAAGTGTTCCCTGTTTGTCCTACCCGTGATTAAGACATCGTCCAAATAAATCGCCACCTGCGGTAGTCCCTGCAGAATATTTTCCATCGTACGCTGAATATAGCGCAGGCTGATGACACTTCCAAAAGGTAGCCTAGTATAACGAAAAAGGCCCTTCAGGGTGTTGATCGTAGCAAACTTCTGGGAGCCCTTGTCCAGTTTTAACTGCAGGTAGGCGTGGCTCATGTCTAGTTTCGTGAACAAAAGCCCACCTGCCAATTTGGCATATAGCTTGTCTATTTTCGGGATTGGGTATTTGTCCAGCAGTGCGTATTTGTTTACGGTCTGTTTGAAATCTCCACAGAGACGTATAGAGCCATCTGGCTTCAAAATTGGTACCACTGGCGCTGCCCATTCCGAGAACTGTACTGGTCTGATAATGCCGTCGCGCCGTAACCTTTCTATTTCGTCATCTACTTTCTTCCTTAATGCAAAAGGTACCGGCCTGGCCTTACAAAATTTCGGAAGGGCTTCTGAGTCCTCGTGCAAAGTTGCTTTGGCGCCTATGATTTCCCCCATACATTCCTGGAAGACCTCTGGGTATTTTTGGAGTACTGCACTCAACTGCCCACTTCCACTCTGGAAAATTTTCATCCAATCTAATTTTAGGTCTTTCAGCCAGTTCCGTCCAATTAAGCTCGGTCCAGAGCCCTCTACTATCGTCAACGGTAATCTGAGCAATTGTTTCTCATATTTCACAGGTACATGAGTCGTGCCTAGAACTTCCAGGGGTTCCCGCGTGTAGGTTTTAAGTTTCGTCGATGTTTTTGTTAGGGTTAGTGGCTGGAGTCCATCTTTGATTTTTCTAAATGCTTCCACTCCCATTACTGATACGGCCACACCCGTGTCTATTTCCATTATTGTCGGCCGCCCGTTCACCCGTGGGGTAATCCTAATGGGTTCTGCTTTCTTCGTTGTAATATTATATAATTGTTCCCCTTCGGAGGAGGATGGGCATCTAGGTTGTGTACTTCCCTGCGTCCCCACCTGCTAATCCATTGTGCTTTGCACGCATGGGTTCGAATCCTATCCTCGTCGCCACTGTAGTAATCCATGGGAGGCAGGAGTTCCGTCACCACACCAATATTTATTTACAATAACGATATTACAGGAGCAGCTACAAAACAGTGCTGCTAGCAGTCCAGTCAACTTAAGACTGCTCACAAAGCCTACACAGGTGATTATATGGGCCCCCTCAATGAGCTATCATTGAGGGAGCTCATACTCCAATTTGCCAACCAATAAAGCCAATTGGAGTTCATTACACCCCCCATGTTCTAGATTCCCCAGTCAGGGAAAACAACCTCTCAATATCTACCCTGTTAAGCCCTCCATGTATTTCAATAAGCTCATGTCTCATCCTTCAAATCCAGTGGATATAGATCCAACTTACTCAGCTTTTCATCGGACAATCCTTACCCCAGAAAACAACCTCGTGAGCTTTTGCCCCACCTCCCCAATGCAAGTATATTCTTTCTTAAAAATGGAGGCCAAAACTGTGCACACTGGTCCAGGTGGTGTCACCAAAATCCTGTACAGTTGTGGCAAGACTTCCTTATTCTTATATAAGTGATCTCCCGCTTGTATCTTCCAGAAAGCAATATGCAGAGTTGGAAGAGGGCTTGTTGCCGATCATTCATTGTATGGTGTTTTGTCAGCCATTCTACATTCCTGCGATGTTCTTACTGCTTTTACAAGAATAAATGATAGATTTAAGATAGCTTATCAAACCTTGTATTGAAAATAATCCATTTCAACAGAACAGGGATTTATAAAATAACTTAAAGGGTATCTATCTATGCTGCAAGTAATGCAGTGGAATTAACTTCAATCAAAAGGACTTACTGAATCCCTGAGGTTCAGATGTTATCAAGGCCATTTTCACTAGAACAAGAAGTTGGTTATGCAAAGAACATACACAGAGTTTTGAGCATGATTAATAGCTCTAATTAAATGTTTAATGAACAGTTTAAGAGCAGTTAATTGTCACATAGAATGAGAAGTCAATGTTCAAACAAGTAAGTTTGAAAAACTATGTTGTTGCAATAGTTTCATATGTATTGAGCACCAAATAAAGATAAAAGAAAAAAGATATTAGACTTGAAAACAGTGTTGCACAAGCAAGTTAACCAAATCAATTCTCTGAAGTGAAAAACTGTGTCAAATTATATTCAATGGTTTCCATTTACTCAGCTTTTCATAGGACAAATCTTATCCGAGGAATAAACCTAGTGAGTTTATGCCACACCTTTCCCAATGCAAGTATATTCTTTCTTAAAACTGGAGGCCAAAACTGTGCACACTGGTCCAGGTGTGGTACCACCAAAATCCTGTACAGTTGTGGCAAGATTAATAGCTCTAATTAAATGTTTAATGAACAGTTTAAGAGCAGTTAATTGTGACATATGATGAGAAGTCACACAACCAAATTGGAAAAACTATGTTGTTGTAATAGTTTCATATGTATTCAGCATCAAATAAAGAGAAAAGGAAAAAAGGTACACTTTCAACCAGTAATTACATTAAACATGTGAAAAATAACTGGTATTAATAACTAAGGAAGTATTCCTCTTTGTCAGCTAGCATCCTTGATTATTGAGGGCGACTGAACCATGGCTTATTGCTGTGAATTCACTCTGGGGAAGAGTGAAAGACTAGGCCCCAAGCCTACGTCAACCAGAACCGAGATTGCACTTAACGCAGAAGGTGCTATTTTGAAACATATGCTAGCTACTAAGCCAACTGAGCTAGCCGGCTCTCTCGAGGAAGTATGACATTGATTTTAAAAATCCACTATCACGTTAACAAGTTTATATTAAAAGGGTTAACATCTTTGTTGAAATAACATTGTTGAAATAACAGACGAAGGAATTTCATATAAACATGTTACCTAATCCTTACTTATATTGCAAAGTGCAAATCCAATCCACATGGCTGACTTTGGATTAACTACCTTTGCCTCAATTCTTTTGTAATTAAACCTCTCTATTTATTTTATAAAAGCACATATCCAGGATAACTACCATTTTCTCCTTTATTCCTTCACGCCATCCAACTATCAATGGACTGTGTCAGAGAAAATGTTACGATAGTTGGTCCATTTTATTTCAAACATGTGCCAGGAGCGATGTGAATTCTGAATTCATAGCTGCTGGTCACGAATAATCAACAAAACTAAAAATATCAAAACCATTGAAAGGAAAAATGTTCCCATAAACAAATTCCTTTTAAAGCCTTATGATGACATGAGATCATGTGGTTTAGATGCTGTAGTTTTAATGATTACTGTGCCGAACCAATATTTATTCTGTCATGTTGACAGAGGGAACATTTATACAACTACCCCTTATCGTCATATAACAGTTGTGAATAACATAAGGAAATGATGCAAAAGGAATGCAATAAAAATATATGACCAGTGGGAAAGCTAGTCATCAATAACACAATAGAGTGCTATTATTGTATTGGTTTAAGTGCCAGGTTCCCTATCTGGGAAATAAATATTAACACTTTCGGTGAGCTTTATTTTTCAATCATGTGTAACTTGTAGTCACTCTCTCTCCCCTTCCAAAGCCACAAATTGACCATTCATCAACTTCATGTCTCTCCATTGGTTCCTGTCAATTCATGTCTTCCCATTTACAACAACAAATAATGAAAATGCAAGTTGCCACGCAAAATCAAGAGTGACAACATGAGAGAATGGCACAAAGTAATAATCCTCTATGATTCTGCGGAAGAAAAGAAGCTTAACAGCATCTCATTCTCTCAAACTCCCATGTGCATCAGTGAACTGCATGGTTTCATTCTTTCTTTCCCTGTCACTTTGATGCAGTTCAACCTCTGTGACTTCAGCAGAGGTGGAAAAAGACTAACCAGGATCCTGCTTTGACTGCTGAAATCCTGTTGGTCAATAATCTGTGGGATTTGGAGCCTACGAGGACTTTGTGGGATTGAGAGCCTATGAGGACTTTGCCAAAAATTGCTTCCTCTCAGGCTCAGCCATCCACACTAGAGGAGGTATGTTAGGGGTCAGGGTTATGGGGAGAAGGCAGGGGAATGGAAATAAGAAACTTATCAACCATGATTAAATGGTGGAGCAGGCTCGATGGGTCAAATGGCCTAATTTTGCTCCTCTGTCTTATGGTTTTATGAATGTGGGGCGATGCAATGGGTAAGAAGTGGGAACAATCTATGGGTGTTTCCACGTCCGTAACCCTTTTCATCATCCTCCCTCTCATGGACTAGCTTCATTTCACTACCAGTACTCGGCTGGAGAGCAGCTGGGTGCAGATTAGTGGTGTGCTGTAAGGTAAAGGTATCTGTTATCCTATTTCAGGTATGAAGCATGTTGCTATCTGGATTCTTCACGACTGTGGTCAAGGCTTGCATGGACTAGTTTGATTGCAGTGTTGGACGCTTCACAAAGTTTGTCATTCAATCCATGGAAGTTGACATCCTTACATAGTCCACTCATGACTAATCTTGACTCTTTCGTTCTACAAGCATGGACAGTGTGGATGGAAGATCAACCAATGTGTGACATACTTTCTGCCCTAACTCACTGACAATTATATTCTGACGCCTCCTGTTACAGCCTCTGTATCGGCTGGACAGAGGTTGGGAGACGATTGAGCTCTCTAACGTGGGTTCTCCACAAGCTGTTCCT
The DNA here is from genome assembly GCF_902713615.1 of Scyliorhinus canicula. Taxonomy (NCBI): domain Eukaryota; kingdom Metazoa; phylum Chordata; class Chondrichthyes; order Carcharhiniformes; family Scyliorhinidae; genus Scyliorhinus; species Scyliorhinus canicula. The sequence continues at coordinate 113,966,959 of NC_052159.1, read as the reverse complement.
GCCACGTCTATCTGCTCTTATTCAGTGTAAAATGAGAATCATCAGCTGAAATTCAAACTAGCTGTCTAACTGGGCCCAGTGAATGTGAGCACCTATGTTGGTGCATGGTCGATATGTTGCTCATGACTGTACCCACAATAAGAATCAGCTCCTCTGTGCAGTCATCAAGTACAAGCTTCACTGACTCCTGCTACATGTGTGAAGTCCTGACAGAGACAAGATGCATGAAATAGTGCTGACTAGGTAAGAATGAGTGGTAGAGGTGGGAACCCTCGCAAAATTTAAGAAGCATTTAGATGAGCACCTGAAATGCCTTAGCACACAAGGCTATGGACCAAGTGTTAGAAAATGGGATTAGAATAGATAGATGCTTGATTGCCAGTGCAGACTCGATGGGCCAAAGGGCCTCGTACTGTGCTGTAAAACTCTCTGGTGTTATTAGCGTATCTTCAGATCCATATACTTTGGGGAATAGTGTGGATGGATCTCTGAGCTGATCATCAGCCCATTGCACCGCGTTAAACACTCCTGTGGTCAACAAGTCCTGGGGTTGGATGCAAACCTGGAGTTTCTGGTCCAGCGGAAGGATGCTACCATTGCCCCACAATGCCATCTCCTCTGATTCTCTGACTCTGTGACTCTATAATGTTGGAACCTATCATTATGAAGATGGTCTGAAATGGCTGAGCAAGTCATGCAGTTCAAAGAAAATGAGGGATAGGGAACAAATGCTGGCCTTTGCCAGCAATGTCCACATCCCATGAAAGAATAAAAAAGACCATGGGCGGAAATCGCTAGCCTCCCAGCTGCATGTTTCTCGAAGGTGGGAGGTGGCGCACCGTTTACTGGCACTGGGATTCTCTGCTCCCTCTGCTGTCAATGGGAATTCCCACACCACCTGGAAACCCGAATGTGCGGGTACGCTGCCGGTGAGACGAGAGAATCCTTCCACCAGCGAGTAACCGGAGATTTTTGGTCTGTATCTTACTTGCTTCTGAAATGAAATGACAAATGAAATGAAAATCGCTTATTGTCATGAGTAGGCTTCAAATGAAGTTACTGTGAAAAGCCCCTAGTCGCCACATTCCGGCACCTGTTCGGGGAGGCTGTTACGGGAAATCAAGACAACATGACATTTTTTTCAATCTACCTTCATACCCACAATGTTTTTCCCCTGTGGGAAATAGGGGGAAGAATTCCTGAGCTGATTGACAGCCTGCTGAACCATGTTATGAACACTCTTTCCATGGCCAATGAATCCTGACTTAGGACTTAGAGATAAGGGTGCTACCACTGTGCCAGAAAACTGCCTGTTACTAAGACTGAGGGTCAATGATTCTTTACACTGTTGCCAGGTCCAAATCTCCTGTTGTACCATCTAAACCACAGTGTGCCCTTAACCCGTCTGCGATGGACACATGACCACAAGTTTGCTTAGTGCAATGACTTTATTTCACACACACACAGTTAATATTAATCAATCACACACATGTACAAGTTGAGCTCTAAGCTAACACACTAGAAAGACCTTAACTTAACTTCCAGGTGACTGGCAAGTGCAGATCAGATATGGCCTTATCTAGAATCCTGTTGTCTGACAGTGCTGGAAGTATTTTGCTGGTGGTCTGTGTCCTCAGCTCTGGTCCCTCTGTGGATAATGTGCATGATCGTCTTCCTGGCTGGTTAAGGGATCACCATTGTTGTCATCAGTCAAACCCTGCAGTCGAGAGAGAGTAAGTGGTGGGCTGTGCAGCACCTTTTATCCCTTGAGAGTTTTGCGCGCGTTTGGGCAGTCCCAGGTCCACATCGGATCGATCGATCAGGGCTTGATCCCCCTAATCGATCACAATCAATTGAAGGTGGGGATGGGTCCCGGTCAGCCATGGCCATGAGTGTCCAAGGCACATAGGCTTTCCCAAATATGTAAAATAGATGCCGCAAGGCCTGCCACTTATTGTTAGTTTCTACCTGAAGCCCATTGTCCCGGGATGGCCTTCGAACGGCCTTTTTCCTGTGTCAGTTTCTGCAACAGTCTGAGCTGCAGCTTTTGTATATTTGCAAGCTGCAACCTGCCTGTGTTCTCTCTTCGACCAAATTTCCCATCAATCTCTGCAGGCAGTCATTTTAGATGGCCGCACTCTATATTTTTGATGGTCAGAGATACGGGACCATGCTGTACTTTCCCTTTCCCATGCAGTTTGTGCTCTTTACTCCTGCAATGGAAGAAGAGATCGATGGTTAAGTTCATGTAATAGTGAACTTTTGCAAGAATTTTTTTAAAGACCTTCAGCCATAAAATCATTCATTTTTTACATATCTGATGTATTAGCGATACCTGGCTTTAGCCAAACTATTAAAATTCTTTGTATTTCCTGTCTGCACACCACCGACATCTAAATCGGCCTGGTGCAATCCCACTTGATAGAATCATGGAATATCACATAATTGAAAGGAGCTGCTTAGTTACCCTTGTCTGGGCTTGTCAACATGCAATGTCAAGGTTACTACCCCACTGCGTGCTGCACCCTCTTATATAACAACACTATATCAAGAACGAACGGATGGTACATAGCCTAGTTCAAGCTTAAAGCTGTTGAGACTGCAAAGCAGGCAGATAATAGTGCAACAGCTGTGAAATTCAAAACATAGGTGGAGATTTCCACACCCCACCCCCAATGACAGAGGCATCTCGCCATTGACTGCCGGTGGGATCTTCCAGTTCGGCCAAGGTCTATGGTGCTTTATACGGCTCGCTCGCTTTGCTGCTCGGGAACCTGCGGCAGTGTGTCACCATTGGCAGGAGCAGAAGATCCCGCCAGTGGGAAGGGCAAGAAAATACCAGCCCTAAGGAGAAGAATGGTAAAGATTGGAAGAAGCTCTCTCCAAAGCTGAGAAGAATAATTGTGCAACATGGCGTGCATCTGCAATTGGAGATAAAGTAGGTCAATAAAATTTGCCAGAATGGGTTCTGTTTTTCGAGGATTTATCCAAATCTTCACCTTGAAACAAGGAAGAAAATTAGCATTGCAGATTTAAAAGACAGCCCTGGATGGTTTACCAGGAAGAGAAACAATTTTGTCCTGTGACAGGACTCCGAGTTGTCACACCTTCTCCGAACAGAACTTGATGATGGCTTATCACAATGCAATGGTTTATAAACAAACACAGACAAAAGAGCAGATACAGATTGGCCTCTATTAGAGAACATTGATGAAACACCCCTGAATTTTGACATACCAATCAGTCAAATAGTGAACAAATTTGGAGAGTAAACATTGTTAGCGAAGACAACTAGCCATGAAAAGAGTATATTCACAGTTGTGCTGTCATGTATGTCCAATGGAACAAAGTTTAAGCCAATATTCAAGAGAGGAACCCTCCCAAAATAACCATTCCCAAAAGGAGTCGTCATTCATGTTTACAATAAAGGATGGATGGATTAAGGTGACTTGAAAATAGAGCTGAGGAAAGTTTCGAGTTTCCGACCGGGAAGTTTAAGTAAAGAATAAAATCTTTTTATCTGGGACGTGTTCAGATCACACCATGTTGATGGTGTTGTTGCTGAAGTTAGATCACGAAATGGTGATACATTGCAGAGATTCCTAGTGATCTAACCAGCTTGGTTCAACCATTGGATGTCTCTCTAATAAGCCCTTCTAGGATAGCATGAGAAGGAAGAGGAATAACTGGATGACTGGAGGAACAAAGAACAAAGAAAACTTACAGCAGAGGAACAGGCCCTTCGGCCCTCCAAGCCTGCGCCGATCCAGATCCTCTATCTAAAACTGTCGCCTATTTTCTAAGGATCTGTATCCCTCTGCTCCCTGCCCATTCATGTATCTGTCTAGACACATCTTAAATGATGCTATCGTGCCTGTCTCTACCACCTCCACCAGCAGGAGGAGAGAAGAAATTCGGCAAGTGAGACAGAAAAAGGAATCTGATGATAGCTGTCCTGTGTGAATGGATTGTAAATGCATGGGGCAAAATCAAAGTGGAGATTTTTGTCAAATTAGCTGAGAAATGTGGGCTATCCAATACAATTGCTGGTGTCGAAGATTTGTGGCATATGATATGGCCGATGACATGTGATTGCTGATGAAGATGATGTTGATGATCCATTATGGTGGTGCCATTCCAGAAGCCAATTGGGACATGCTATTTGGTTATGAAGATGAGGAGTTGGGTGGTTTTATGGATTTTAATGCACATTCCCTTGCATGCTCTGTGGCTGAATAGCACTATATTTTGTGCTGTGAAATTATACAAATGTGTACATACGGCTTTTGTTTTTGATAAATTTGATGAATTTGGTATGCAGAAATAAATGTCTGCCTCCATGGAGGTTATTTCTAAATGAATAATTAATAATAATACTTTTGCCGCCATTTGCATTACTTGAATAGTCTCCGACCTGGCAACTCTGTAACAGTGAGAACATGGTAGAGGATGGAATTTAACCTTTCCAAAATGTTACTTGTGTGAAAGTCAAACCCCTATTTTTTTGACAAACAATTTAGTCTTAGAAAGTCAATTTATACTTGAGTATATACAGTATTGGCCTGTATTCATTTGATGGATGCCGTACACTTGGTAAGGCTAACTATCAGGGAGAGGCATCAAATTGCATAAAGCATGAGGGTGAGTGGCAGTGATGGATGGATAGATGAGATGTGATGAAGAGCTTCGAGAGAGAAGGATGCGTGTGTGTCTATTGCAAGTGGATTTGAAAGTAATGCAATGAGGTATAGTTGATAAGGCAGAGTGCAGTGGAGCAATGATGCACACAACACGATTTCCGTGAATGTGCAATTGTACTCACCTTTCCTGACCTGATTAGGTCATTAAAATACTTTCTGCATAGATGCCAGGAGCATGGCATGATACTCCCGCAGCTGACCTCTACATAAAATTGATAGAATCATAGAATAGTTCCGGAACAGAAAGAGACCACTCCGTAAAAGCAAAAGCTCGTCCAGCACCCCCATCCATTCCCTGTAGCCCTGAACATTTTTTCTCCTCAGAGGGCAGCAGCACAGTGGTTAGCACTACTGCCTCACAGCGCCGGGGACCCGGGTTCAATTCTGACCGTGGGTGATTCTCCCCATGGGTTTTGCTCACGTGCTCCGGTTTTCTCTCAGTCTAAAGATGTATAGGTTAGGTGAATTTGCCACGCTAAATTGTCCCTTAGTGTCTAGAAATTACATGGGGTTACGGGGAGTGGGCCTAGGTAGGGTGGTCCTTCGGAGGATCGGTGCAGACTCAATGGACCAAATGACCTCCTTCTGCACTGTAGGAAATCTAGCATTCTATGTTCATCCAATTCTTTTTTGACAGCAACAATTGAATGCACCTCCACCACACTTTCAGGCATTGCATTTGAGATCCCAATCAGTTGGTATGTAAGTGTCATTGTTGGTCATCTTGTCATTTACCTTAAATTCCCGTACCAGCCTCCCCGGACAGGCGCCGGAATGTGGCGACTAGTGGCTTTTCACAGTAACTTCATTGAAGCCTACTCGTGACAATAAGCGATTTTCATTTTTCATTTCATTTAGAACATAAAACATAGAACAGTACAGCACAGAACAGGCCCTTCGGCCCTCGATGGTGCGCCGAGCCATGATCACCCTACTCAAACCCACGTATCCACCCTATACCCGTAACCCAACAACCCCCCCTTAACCTTACTTTTATTAGGACACTACGGGCAATTTTAGCATGGCCAATCCACCTAACCCGCACATCTTTGGACTGTGGGAGGAAACCGGAGCACCCGGAGGAAACCCATGCACACAGCGGGAGGACGTGCAGACTCCACACAGACAGTGACCCAGCCGGGAATCGAACCTGGGACCCTGGAGCTGTGAAGCATTTATGCTAACCACCATGCTACCCTGCTGCCCTAATTTCATCTGTGTCTCCTGGATCTCAATACTTCTGCTAATGGGAATAATTTCTCTCCATAAACTCTGCTTAGACCCCAGATGATTTTGAACGCCTCGATAAAATCTCCGCTCAATCTTTTCTCTAAGAAGAACAGCCCCAGATTTTCTAATCCACATAGTGGAAGTCGGTCATCCCTGGAACCATTCCCGCAAATTGTTTCTGCGTCCTCTCTGAGGCCTTCATATTCTTCATGCAGGCGATGCCCAGAATTGGACAAAATACTCCAGTTAAGGTCAAACCAATGTTTTGCAAAGGTTACCCATAACATCCTTTCTTTTGTTCTCTGTTCCTCTATTTATCAATCCCAAAATCCTGTTTGCCTCACTGTCCTCCTCATAGTTCACTTCTAAGTTTTGTGCATTCTGCAAAATTGTGCCCTGTATAACTAAGAGTAGATCACTAATACCGATCAAGAAAAGCAATATTTCTAATACCAACTCTTGAAGAACCTCTCTGCAGCTTCATCAAGTCTGATTTCCCTGTTTACTGCCATTACGAAAACTTTACATCCATGTTTCCGCTGTCCCTTTTATTCCATGGGTTTCAACTTTTCTGGCAAGCTATTTACATGGCACTCTAGCAAATACCTTTTAGAAGTACATGTACACCACATCAACCACATCACCCTCATCAACACTTTCTGTTAGCTTAACAAAAAGGTCAATCAAGTTAGCTAAATAAAATAAAGCTTTCACACATCCATGTTAGCATTCCTCAATTAATTCACATTTGTCGGGGGGATTATTAATTTTGTCCTGGATTGTCATTTCTAAAAGCTTTCCCACCAAAAAACCCTTCTCCTGCATTCTGTCATGTGGGATATATGATTGTGTCACTTTGTGCCTGACGGTCATTTCCCAGCCAAGCAATTATCCAGCCCCATTTTAATAGTTACTTTACACATCACCTTTACTGCTACTCTATCCAAATATCCAACAGCATGTGGAGGAAAAGCTCTCTATTGTCTTTGTCTTCTTTGAAGTTTACTCATTTCAAATTTTAATCTTAGTGTTAACAGTCCAATTCAATAGATTACCTCACTTAGATCTGCGCCTCCCAGGTCTGAAAATAGTTTCTCATAATACAGACCTCCAGGCCCCAGAATTAGCTTTGATCTTTCTTGAACCCTGTTTAATTTATGACTCTCCCTTGAACTCCCTTAAAGGTCAAGGGCAACGCAAGCCTCCCTAGGGCAAACATGCTGTTTGCTTTCTGCTTATGTAACATGACACGAAAGTTCAGTAATATCACAAGAATAAAGTATCTGCACTCAAAGGGAGTGTGGTTTGAATATGTGGCTAAAACACTGCAGCCCTGACTCTCAGCCTTGCCCTCTCACTAGAGTCACATCATTTTCAAATTTGATTATTGGAATTCAAATGCAATGGAAAAAGGAAAAACAAAGTTATCCAAAATAAAATGCTTGAAGATCAAATATTTTTTAAATCGCCGCCTGAACTATATTGCTGTTCGGAAATCGGTCCTTTTTGAAAATAAAGTAAACTGTGGAGTTTGCACCTGATTGATTTTGATTTTATCATTTGTGATGATGAAATTGTTGCAAAGTAATTGTTTGAAACCTGAAATTCGAGACTACAAAAGAAAAAAGTTACTATCGATGCAATTTTAAAATCTTGCATCTGGAGCCCGCTTGCGCTCAGCATCACACAAACTTTGTGTCACAGGTATTTGTCACACATCTATCCTATTGTATCATCAAACCTTGGTACAATCTCTGGCTCAGTGCAAACAATTCCATTGAAGATCTGTCAGGATGTTACAAAATTCCTAATCAGTTGAAAGAAAGGTTTTACTGACACAATGAAAGGGAGATAATGGGCATGATTTTTATTTTTTTTAATAAATTTAGTCTACCCAATTATTTTTTCCAATTAAGGGGCAATTTTAACGTGGCCAATCCACCTAACCTGCACATCTTTGGGTTGTGGGGGCGAAACCCACGCAGACACGGGGAGAATGTGCAAACTCCTCACAGACAGTGACCCAGGGCTGGGATTCGAACCCAGGTCCTCAGCGCCGTAGGCAGCAATGCTAACCACTGTGCCACCGTGCTGCCCAATGGGCATGATTTAACGGCTATGTTGCACCCAGCGAGTATCGTTGTGAGCCATTTCGATCGCAGGACAGGCCCAAATTGGGAACCGCGCAAGGTGCCGAGCAGTTTGCGATCTAACCGGCCCACTCCCTTTTATGGGATCCGGATCCTGCCTTGATGCAGCGCGAAGCTAATTGAGACTAATTAAGGGTGATCTCCATCTCATTAGGGAGATGGAAGCCCAAGCTAATGGCCTCCCCTGACCTAATCGACTCCCCAGTGAGAGGTCACCTGGCTGGTGATTAGTGTAGGTCCACAAATGTAGGCCAGGTGTCATGGCACCTGGGCGGGGGTGGGTGGGGGGTGTTTCCAAGGCATTTTTAGATCCTTGGGTCTTCACAGCCAGGACATGGTGGCACCCTGGCTCCTCCTCTGGCACCTGGGTACCTTGGCACTGCCAGGCTGGCGCCTTGGCCTCCCACAGTGCATTGGGGCTTGGGGGGTCGGGGGTCATATCGGGGGCCTCAGCAATCGAGTTACCATTTTTAAATGAGGTCCTGATCTCTGGCTATACTGAGGAGTTCCAGTGAGCAGAACTCCTTGGTGTAGAAAACGGAGCTATGTGTGACTTTGGCCACGCAATTCCTGCTGAGGCTCCTTATTTAACGTGAGTGGGGTGTACAGCCATGTGTTTCTCAGCGCTGCGCAATGGGACTTTATTCCCTTTTAGTTGAATCGCAACAGAAATGTCAAATTCCCAAACTCTTTATGAATTATAATGTTTATCTTAGTGAATAAATTGAAAGTTCGGTGTTGTGACTTGCATTCATAATCATCTGCTTCACTGTTGCCCTGTTTATTGATGCTGTAGCCAATATCATTGAAGGGCCAAAGTGAATTCAATGAGGAATGGTCCAAAGCGTGGTTATCTTTATTGACAAAGTTACAACAATCTATAATATTTAAAATGTTGCATATAAAACATATCCATAACTCTCAGTGCAAGTATGCAAATATCTGGTAAACCTCAATAACTTAAATTACAAGGTCTGGAGTTTCTGGACCTGTATTATCAGTACAATTGCCTGAAATTGGCCAAACCAGTGAAATAGATGACAGAATTTCAATCTTCTACTCAGATTCAATCAGGTTTCCACTATCATTTGTACTTGCTTAAAAACATTCTGCTGAAAGCTGGACCTACTCAAAAAACTGCTCATGTCCCCAGATTGAACTTTTCATTATTGCGAGTTTCTGCTAATTTTATCGGTTTGGGGACTTTTGAGGGTTCAACATGATGTTGTTCTTTTAAGGCCTGAGGAGACTAAAAAGGTATATTTTCGAAGAATTTAACGATAGATTTTGTAACTAAATTACTAAGTAACGGGTTACCGTATCACACACAAAAGAATACTACAGCAGATGATGGAAATTTGAAATAAAACAGAAAAGGCTGGAAACACAGACGATCCGGCAGCACCTGTGGAGAGAGAAACAAAGTTAATGTTTTAACTTGATAACCTCTCACCAGAATATTCTGAGAATTGACCATCGGCCTGAAATGTTAACTCTGAGATTTCCATTTGAACCACCTGAACATGCAGAGCGTACCTCAGTATCCAAAGGACAGCATTTCTGACAATGCAACTTAAATGTGTGCTCAAATGAGTTTTCAAGGAAAAAAGGCTTTTGTTTTGTTCATGATTAATGCCGCAAGATATGAACTGGTTATGTAAATATTTCAGATATTGCATCCCCAGCTTCATTATTATTTCTCACATTACCACACTCCCCTGTAACCTTCCCCACATACATATAATATTGGGGTTTGATTATGCACCATACACAAGATGAGGTGATGTTCGACCACTGGGATATTTGGAAAAAAGCAAATTGCATTTATATGTTGCCTTACATGACCTCATGATGTTCCAAAGCACTTTAAAACAAATGAATTATTTTGGAAGTGTAATCACTGTCATAAGGTTAGAAACAGGGCCATCAATTTGCACACAACAAGCTCCCACAGTGAGATAATGGCCAGCTAATCTGTTTTTATGACATCGTTTGAGGGATAATGGCTGGCTAGCACACCAGGGAAACCTGCTGTCCTTTGAAATTGTACTGCAGGATCTTTTATGTCCACCTGAGATAGTATCATCCAAAACATAGCAGCACATCTAAAAGCACAGTAGCACAGTGGATAGCACTGCTGCCTCACAGTGCCGGGGCCCAGGTTCGATTCGGGTCTTAGGGGACTGTGTGGAGTTTCCATATTTTCCTTGTGTCTGCGTGGGTTTCCTCCAGGTGCTTCGGTTTACTCTCACAGTTCAAAGATGTGCAGATGAGGTGGATTGCCTACATTAATTGCCCTCAGTGTCCAAATATGTGCAGGTTAGGTGAATTTGCCGTGATCAATGTGCGGGATTATGGGGATAGTGTGGGGAAATGGGCCGAGGTAGAGTGCATGCTGACACAGGATGATAAGTTCACTGTGATACCTGTCAGACAGAAGTTCACATTAGCTTGCAGGAATCTTGCATATATTAACTAAGGTATTAAACTTTGTTAAAGGATTTGAAGTAATCACTGAGGCTTCTAAGGATGAACATTACATCAGGAAGACTCGAAAACAATTCAGCTGAAAATACATTGCAAAATCCGAAATTACTTTAGCTCTGAATCAGCTGGGAGGACAGGCATGCCAACATTTGTTGCTTTGAAGGAGTCAATAGGACCAGTATCTCGGCCATGATCATCTGAAACCAACTCTGCTGGGCCGCCCATATGCTTAGGATGGCAGAGGACCGACTGCCAAAGTAAATCTTCATCTGGCTCAAGGAAAGATCCTAAACAAGGTGAGGACACAGGAAGCTCTTCAAAGACATCTTGTACGCTTACCTCAAGAAATGGAACATTGACATCAATGACTTTTGCTCAGGAGAGACCTACTTGGACGAACCTCCTGATTGAAGGGTGACAATTCTTCAAGAATGTCCAACGTTACGAGGAGGCCTGGAAAAGGAGCCTGAGAAAGGAACACCCCTGACTTAGCATCAAAGGTCCGATCTTCCTTTTGGAAACTCCTACCAAGTGAGTGATTGAAGATTTGGCTGTAGGATCAACTCACCAACCACACAACGACCCACAGAACCCATGGCCAGTACCACTGAGTATCTTAGGTGGACAATCATACCCTTTCGAGTTGGGTTACAGTTAAGGGGGTGGTGTAGGTAATATCGGGTGCGCCTTCTGTGGTCGCTTTCCTTTGGGTGGTGACTGGATTCATTGGTGCGGTAACTATCTGATCTGTGGGGGGTTGGGGTGCTTGTCTTTTCTGCTGCGCTGCTGGCGCACATGTTCCTTGAACATAACGCTGCGCTGTCTCACTTAATTCCTGCCAGTCTGGGGCATTCTCCTCATCTAGCTTTGTTCCAAAGGTACTTTGAAACCCATTCTGCACTGAAAGCAGAGATTGCAGTTCCGCAATCTGCTTTCTACACTTTGCATGATCCACTGTACTCTGTCTTTGTTCTGTGGTGGCAGCATGGAGTGCTCTTAAAGCTGCCTTTAGGTCAGAGCATTGCCTCTGCAAAGCCTCTACCTGCTTCTCTGATTCTTCTCTTATCAGGATGGCACATTGCACGTCCTGATAGGCCTTTTCGTACTGGGTCTGGGAACTGCTGTGATGGGCTAGACAAGACTGATGTGCCCTCTTGGCATAATCCACCTCTCTACCTTTCTCTGCCAGCTTCCCTCTAAGTTCCATATTCTCTTTCTCGATGTCCCTGACATCCACTTTGCTCATCCGATTTCTCTCTTCTAATTCTGCCCGGAGCATCTGAACGACCTCCTCTGTGCCTCGCAATTGTGCCAAACAGGACACGATTGCCATCGGCTTGCGTGCTTTACTAAGGTTTTTCTTATGAATTTGAGAGAGGTTCTCCCACCAAGTATGTCCTATACTTCCGGGACCTGTCTCCTCATTCATACAGAACTCTTTCCAAAGGGGCCATCCCTTTCCTTGCAGATACTTGCGGAGTTCCAGCTCCCACACGGGACACTGACCTACTCGGCTACTGCTGGTCGCTGCGACCACAAACCGTTCTGGGTTCATGAGGCGTTCCATTGCCTGCATGGCCATTTTCTCTGACTCACTTAAATTTGGAACAGGGGGTGTTGAGGTTATGTTTTACGAGACGGGTAAGGCTTACGCTATGTTCCGTTCACAAAACTCCCGAAAGTTTGTCACAACAAAAATGCTTTCAGGTTTTCCTTACAACCCTGTTAGTACGCATGCACAAAACACACTTCCGAATTACATTTATTCGTTTGAACACCTTGATTACTTGTGATTTTTCTTTTCTTTTTCTTTACTTGGATTTCTAATTCAAATTTCAGGTTCCTCGACGGAGTGGGGGTGCCACTTGTAACCGCGTCCCATCTGGGTCGCCACTAAATGTTGCACGTTTTACTTGAGTGTATTACGCATTTTATTGGAGTGTATTAACACGCCTCCGTTTAAAGGCCGTGTGCTTAACACTACTATGGCTCTGTGTATGTAATTCTGCTCAGGAGTCGCCAGGTGCCGTATTTAGACACCTCACAAGTACATCAAGGTCAGGTTCAAAGTAATAAATCTGTACACCGATTAGTAAGTTCAAACAATTGATATTTATTATAACAAATATATTAAATACACATGCATACGCTAAAGAGACTAAGTTACTTCTAAACTAATCGACTAAAATACTTATCTAAACAGGAACAGGCAAGGTCAGGGAGCGAGGCCTTCGTCCCGTTCTTGGTCTGCAACTCTCAGAGTGTTAAAGGTCGTCAGGGTCTAGCAAGTCTGGCTCACGTAGCGATCATTGTGGTGAAACTTACAGTTCGATGGCTGGTGGCTCAACGGCTGGTGATGGAACTGGAGTCAGGATGCGATGTATCAGCAAAGCGATGAAAACAGCAGAGAGCCGGAGCCAAGACAACAGACTGGACCATGTGCGGGGTCTACTTTTATAGGTCCCCCCAAAGTCCGTGCCTCTTCGGGGCGGTCTCTACCTGCTGTATATCGATTGGGCCTTCTCCCAATCGATATTTTCCAAACCCCCCAATCTGAGGGTCGCTTCTCGATGGGTGGGGCGGTCTCTATGGTGCTTTGTGATGGATACTTATGGTGCCGTTTCGTCTGGGCGTCTACTCAAAGTATCCATTCAAACCTAAATGTTTCTATTGTGTGGGCCTGGATCTGGATCACCTCATTACTATGTAAATCGTTGTTGCCATTTACACCTTTAGCTGAGATTCTGCACCTGGCCATAAACTGGTTTCTGTACGTGCAGAATGCTAATTAGCCTTCTGCAAACTGCTTGTCCTTGCTAAGACTGTTTTCTCCCTGCAGCCTTAGCAGTTCTCCATTTTGTAGCCCAGTGTCCATCTTAGGTGGCTACAATATCCCGACTCGTGAGTGCAGGATTATGCTGCGGCCTGACGCCAAGAAACCGAGAGTGGTCCACGCATCATGAAAGGGCCCAGCCTCCACACAAGAAGATGAGTTGTTCATTGAACATAAAGAGAACGATCACAACTCCGAAACAGAAAGTGATGATTTGTCCAACGAACAATACACACAATATTGCTCAGACATGGCTGAATTATTCGGAGATCCTGATCATAGCATCAGCAACATGGTTGAAAAGCTCAATACGACTCTGCTCATGGTAGATGAATCCAATACCATGGTGCCATGGCAGATCGTCGGTACATTGGATGACAGCAATACCCAAGATGAAGCAGCACAGTTGGATAATGGTTAGCACAATTGCTTCACATCTCCAGTGTCCCAGATTCGATTCCCAGCTTGGTCACTTTGTGCGGAGTCTGCACGTTCTCCCCGTGTGTGCGTGGGTTTCCTGCGGGTGCTCCGGTTTCCTCCCACAGTCCAAAGATGTGCATCTTAGGTGGACTGGCCATGCTAAATTTCCCTTAGTGTCCAAAATTTCCCTTAGTGTCGGGTGGTGTTACTGGGTTATGGGGATAGGGTGGTTTGGGCTTGGGTAGGATGCTCTTTCCAAGAGCTGGTGCAGACTTGATGGGCCGATTGGCCTCCTTCTGCACTGTAAATTCTATGACTATGAATATGTGCCATGGCAGATCGTCGGTACATTGGATAACAGCAATACCCAAGATGAAGACGACGCCACACAGTGCACAGAATGACTCCGTTGAGAGAGCACAGAACGACTCTACAGCGAGAACACTGCATGACTCCACAAAGAGAGCGATGATAGACTCCACAGAGAGAGCGATGAAGGACTCCACAGAGGGAGCGATGAAGGACTCCACAAAGAGAGTGACACAAGCCTCCACAAAGAGAGTGACACAAGCCTCCACAGACAGCTCGGTGACAGACTCAAAAATGGAAGCAAGCAAATACTCCATAGCGAACACCATGCATGTACAAGACCATAAAGATCTATCAAGCTTATTTGAGCCACCAGAAGAAGACACTGAAAGTCTACCCACTATATGTGAGACAAGTGATGAAGAAATCACAATTCCCATACAGGATGTGCAGGATCACAGCGAGACTGACATATCTCAGCACGTCTGCACAGAAGCACTCAATAATCAGAGGACGGCCACCCATGAGTCCAGAGAGACCATGTCAATTGAAATCTTGAAGAATTTGACTCCAGAAGAGGAGCACCAAGAGTCCACAGAGACCACGACAAGAGAAATCTGGAAGGTTTTGACTCCAGAAAAGGAGAACTACGACCCACAACAAAATAAAATCGTGAAGATTTTGACTCCAGAAAAGGAGTACAAAGAGCTCACAGATGATTCAAATGAACCTGAAATTACTCCGAAAGAGGAGAACCAAGAAATCAATGATATTTCAAGTGAACCTGAAATGACTCCAAAAGAGAAGCACCAAGAAATCAATGATGATTCAAGTGAACCTGAAATGACTCCAAAAGAGAAGCACCAAGAAATCAATGATGATTCAAGTGAACCTGAAATGACTCTAGAAGAGGAGCACCAAGTAAGCAAAGACGAGGAGTCGAATCCACCACAATGACTGATGTCACCAACATCAATGCAACATCAGATCATTCTCATAATTCTCAAGAAGGTACGATCAATGTAGCAGACACCACAAAGGACACTAACACCAATAAGAACATAAGAACTAGGAGCAGGAGTAGGCCATCTGGCCCCTCGAACCTGCTCCACATTCAATGAGATCATGGCTGATCTTTTGTGGACTCAGCTCCACTTTCCGGCTTGAACACCATAACCCTTAATCCCTTTATTCTTCAAAAAACTATCTATCTCTATCTTAAAAACATTTAATGAAGGAGCCTCAACTGCTTCACTGGGTAAGGAATTCCATAGATTCACAATCCTTTGGGTGAAGAAGTTCCCCCTAAACTCAGTCCAAAATCTACTTCCCATTATTTTGAGGCTATGCCCCCTAGTTCTGCTGTCACCCACCAGTGGAAACAACCTGCCCGCATTTATCCTATCTATTCCCTTCATAATTGTGTATGTTTCTATAAGATCCCCCCTCATCCTGCTAAATTCCAATGAGTACAGTCCCAGTCTACTCAACCTCTCCTCATAATCCAACCCCTTCATCTCTGGGATTAACATAGTGAGTCTCCTCTGCACACCCTCCAGCATCAGTACGTCCTTTCTCAGGTAAGGAGACCAAAACTGAACACAATACTCCAGGTGTGGCCTTGCTAACACCTTATATAATTGCAGCAGAAGCGCCCTAGCCTTAAACTCCATCCCTCTAGCAATGAAGGACAAAATTCCATTTGCCTTCTTAATCACCTGTTGCACCTATAAACAAATTTTTTGTGACTTAAGCATGAGCACACCCAGGTCTATCTGCACAGCAGCCTGTTTTAATATTTTATCATTTAAATAATAATCCCTTTTGCTGTTATTCCTACCAAAATGGATAACCTCACATTTGTCAACATTGTATTCCATCTGCCAGACCCTAGCCCAGGGGTGGGCAAACTACGGCCCGCGGGCCGCATGCGGCCCGCCAAAGGTCTTTATGCGGCCCACGAAGATCAAGTAATAAAAAAAAATTAAAAAAAAATTTTTTTTTAATTTTTAAAATTTTTTTTATAAGGTTAATGGTATAGGGTGGATACATTGACTTGAGTAGGGTGCTCATTGCTCGGCACAACATCGAGGGCTGAAGGGCCTGTTCTGTACTGTACTGTTCTATGTTCTATATGAGGCGCCCAGAATCATAACCGGGTGAAGCGCCATTTTTGAAAAGTAGAGAAAAAGAGGGCTAAAGCAGGATGCCGCCGGGGGAAGCGCTGAGGTATATGCCGCACGCTAATTGGTTACAACCGGGACTATTAATTAATATACTATGCGGCCCTTTAAAATTGTGAATTTCTGAATGTGGCCCTTGCACGGAAAAGTTTGCCCACCCCTGCCCTAGCCCATTCACTTAAACTATTCAAATCCCTCAGCAGACTTCCGATATCCTCTGCACTTTTTGCTTTACCACTCATCTTAGTGTCATCTGCAAACTTGGACACATTGCACTTGATCCCCAACGCCAAATCATCCATGTAAATTGTGAACAATTGTGGGCCCAACACTAATCCCTGAGGGACACCACTAGCTACTGATTGCCAAACAGAGCAACACCCATTAATCCCCACTCTTTGCTTTCTATTAATTAACCAATCCTCTATCCATGCTACTACTTTATCCTTAATGCCATGCATCTTTATCTTATGCAGCAACCTTTTGTGTGGCACCTTGTCAAAGGCTTTCTGGAAATCCAGATATACCACATCCATCGGCTCCCCGTTATCTACTGCACTGGTAATGTCCTCAAAAAATTCCACTATATTAGTAAGGCATGACCTGCCCTTTATGAACTCATGCTGCATCTGCCCAATGGGACAATTTACATCCAGATGCCTCGCTATTTCTTCTTTGATAATAGATTCCAGCATCTTCCGTACTGCCGAAGTTAAGCTCACTAGCCTGTAAATACCTACTTTCTGCCTACCTCTTTTTTTAAACCGTAGAGTCACGTTTGCCAATTTCCAATCCGCCGGGACCACCCAGATTCTAATGAATTTTGGTAGATTATCACTAGTGCATTTGCAATTTCCCTAGCCATCTCTTTTAGCATTCTGGGATGCATTCCATCAGGGCCAGGAGACTTGTCTACCTTTAGCCCCATTAGCTTGCCCATCACTACCTCCTTAGTGATAGCAATCATGTCAAGGTCCTCACCTGTCATAGCCTCATTTCTATCAGTCACTGGCATGTTTTTTGTGTCTTCCACTGTGAAGACCGACACATAAAACCTGTTCGGTTCCTCAGCCACTTCCTCATCTCCCATTATTAAATCTCCCTTCTCATCCTCTATATTTACCTTAGTCACTCTTTTTTGTTTTATATATTTGCAGAAACATTTGCTATCTGTTTTTATATTCTGAGCAAGTTTATTCTCATAATCTATCCTAATCTTCTTTATAGCTTTTTTAGTGGCTTTCTGTTACCCCCTAAAGATTTCCCAATCCTCTAGTCTCCCACTAATCTTTGCCACTTTGTATGCTTTTTCCTTCAATTTGATACTCTCCCTCATTTCCTTAGATATCCACGGTCGATTTTTACTCTTTCTACTGTCCTTCCTTTTTGTTGCTCCAAATCTTTGCTGAGCACTGTGAAAAATTGCTTGGAAGGTTCTCCACTGTTCCTCAACTGTTTCATCATAAAGTCTTTGCTCCCAGTCTACCTTAGCTGGCTCTTCTCTCATCCCATTGTAATCTCCTTTGTTTAAGCACAAAACACTAGTGTTTGATTTCACCTTCTCACCCTCCATCTGTATTTTAAATTCCACCATATTGTGATCGCTTCTTCCAAGAGGATCCCTAACTATGAGATCATGAATCAATCCTGTCTCATTTCACAGGACCAGATCTAGGACCGCTTGTTCCCTCGTAGGTTCCATTCCATACTGTTCTAGGATACTATCGCGGATACATTCTATAAACTCCTCCTCAAGGCTACCTTGACCGACCTGGTTAAACCAATCGACATGTAAATTAAAATCCCCCATGATAACTGCTTACCATTTCTACATGCATCAGTTATTTCTTTGTTTATTGCCTGCCCCACCATAATGTTACTATTTGTTGGCCTATAGACTACTCCTATCAGTGACTTTTTCGCCTTGCTATTCCTGATTTCTACCCAAATGGATTCAACCTTATCCTCCACAGCACCGATGTCATCCCTTACTATTGCACGGATGTCATCTTTAAATAACAGAGCTACACCACCTCCCTTACCATCCACTCTGTCCTTCCGAATAGTTTGATACCCTCGGATGTTTAACTCCCAGTCTTGACAATCCTTTAACCATGTTTCAGTAATGGCCACTAAATCATAATCATTCAAGATGATTTGCACCATCAACTCATTTACCTTATTCCGAATACTACGAGCATTCAGTTAAAGTACACCTGTGTTGGCTATTGTACCTCTGTTTTGAATTTTAACACCTCGATCAGTAACTGTGACAATGACTCAAATCATCCACATGGCACACTCATTGAGCGCAACAAGAACAACAAAAACCGCAAGAAGCACAGCAGAAACAAGAACAACAGCAACAACAAAAGCACCATGCAGCGCAACAAGAACGACAAAAGCAACAAGAAACATCCCAGAAACAACAAGCACGACAAGAAAAAGAACAAGAATATAAGCGAAAACAACAAAAACAGAATCAACAAGCATGACAAAATGAACAACAAGAACAACAACAACAAGAAAGACACAAAAACAACAGACAGAAATGACAGAAACAACAACAATGAAACAACGACCTATACAACATGGTACAACTCTGCACGTGAAGGACAATGCCACAGCACACTGCGAAATAACGACAACACTACAAACATGCCATGGCATGATAATGAATCTCACAAACTCACATCTGCTCCAGAACAAACAAGCAAAACAGCTTTCACGAATGATGACATACAGAATCAATACCACAAACACAGGAAAAAGTCGAGGTCAGACAACGGTGCAACACAGAATCGCTACCCGCAATCAAATGGAACAGGGGAAAAAGGTGTCCACATCATTAAACGGCTCATTAGTAAAGCAGCCGCGTCACGTTCCGACATCAACCTAGCTCTGTTATCATACAGAGCAACCGCATTGAGCTCAGGACTGTCGCCAGTGCAAATGCTCTTCAGCAGAGACATCCGAACAACCCTACCGACAACGCACCGGTTCTCAACGACATGCGGGCACTATGCTCCAAACAAATACTATACTACGATCAACATGCGATCCCACTCAAGCCACTGACAATAGGTGACACCATCAGAATCAGGGACCCAGAGGTGGATGGTCTGAGTCAGCCACAGTGATCAGGCAGGAGGCACTGCGGTCCTAAATTGTCAAATCGTCTGCGGGAGTGCTTTTTTGCCCTAATTTGCCATAACCACCGGGATCTTTTAGAGATTCAACCTACAATGCCTGTATTTCCCACACTGGACTTGACTGAGTCCATTTGTCTACAGGACGTTCCTTGCCACACAACGCCAGACAGTACTCTTGATGACATCAAACCATCATCCCTACTACCACCGTTAAGACGCTCCAGCAGCAGCCGTAAGGCATCCGACCGCTAGATTTGTAATGACTCTTCAACACACGCACAAGACGAATATGGACATTTCTCACAATGTACTCACAACACAGTTAATTGTTTCTGTATTACTTTTATCATTTTCACAGTGTGCAGATTTGCATATTCTCACCACTTACAGTTTTCTTGAGGCCAATCTAGAAAAAATGTCCAATAAAAGGGGGGGGGGGTGTAGTGATCTGTACATCTGTACATACATCTGTACATACACCAGGGACTACAGACAGATGTAACAGCCACAGCATTACTAGTCACATCAGAGGGTCCAGCCCAAGGGAGGATCCGCCTCTTTCAGAAGCACAGGGCTAGTGAGCAGCAGCAGACAGAGACAGCTCAGCATAGGCAGTTTACCTTAGCTTCACTGGTCATACCTCTTGACTGTATTATATCTAGTTAAGCTCTGGAAACAGAATGAACCCATTGAATAAAGTATTTGTGTTAACTGGAAGTTTACAATCTTTATTCAGATTTAGAGAATAACATAATCACCACATTTTATCCACCATAATTCCTTTAATGGAATTAATATCCTCATTGCAAAACAAAGTTTAAAATAAAATTATTATTTCACCTTCTGTAACTTCAAACTCACTTTATACAATAAAATACCTTTCTCATGGAATTAACAGCCTCATGACAAACCAATGCAAAAAAAATTATAATCACCTTTCATTTTATTTTCATTTTAAACATATTTATGAACGCTAAGCAATAATAATATAGAACTTTAACCTCCCAAAAAAATGACTCCCGATGTCTCCTGCCTTTGCTAGACTGAAAAATCTCTGCAAATAAAATGGTGTAAAAACCCACCAAATATCCGGGTAAGTAGCCTGAGTTAGCGCTGCAGCTGGACTTTTCATTCAGCAGTGCAGAGATACAAGCTGTCAGAAAAAGAAATGGTCGGACATTTAAACGCCCATTTTAACGAACTAATCAAAAGAATAGAAAATATTATTCAGACCTCCTGCACGTTAAGCAGAGAAATATTAATTTTATTGTTTACCACACGGAATGGGATGAGGGCTCAAGCTCAGATTATTCCCTAGGTTTGCCTCCCACAGCCTGGATTGCTGCCCAGGGGTGCGGACATACTTTGTCTCGTGGCCTTCATAGAACTGCTCCCCACCAACTGGAAGCAAAGCCTATCAATTAGATTATTTTATAGGCTGTGAACAGTTTGGTGATGCTGTTAACACATTTTGGTTTTCAAATCCCCTCAGCATGCAAGATACTCTGATTTCTGGCCTCTTTGAGCCTCAGCAAACCTCTCCAGCCCCACCTACTCCTGGTGGATAAACTAGACTAACATCCAGCCTGAAATGTCAAAGGTAGTAATGTTTAGATTGCATTATATTTAGTTAATTGTTTGGTACATGGCCATCAAAACCTTAGGGGCCATTAAAGCTAAACACTGAAGTCAGGGGTCTAAGTTGAGGAAAGATTGAGAATCTTGCGCTTTTAACTCTTATCTCACAGGTGGGTGGGATTTAATTTGGAAGTAATGGCCCTGCCCACTGATGAGTAAAGCAAGTATGAGCCCATTTCTGCTGACCATGGAAACTCTGGAAGACTTTGGAGTCATCATGCAATGAGTGGCTTGAAGTCATGGCTTCCTCGTCCATGAGACTAGATTTTCTACCTCCAAGAATTGCCAGGAGTAGTGACCACGGCTGAGACTGCAGCCAGTCCCTGACCCAAGGCATTCAGGGCAGCACGGTAGCATAGTGGTTAGCATCAATGCTTCACAGCTCCAGGGTCCCAGGTTCGGTTCCTGGCTGGGTCACTGTCTGTGCGGAGTCTGCACGTCCTCCCCGTGTGTGCGTGGGTTTCCTCCGGGTGCTCCGGTTTCCTCCCACAGTCCAAAGATGTGCGGGTTAGGTGGCTTGGCCATGCTAAATTGCCCGTAGTGTCCTAAAAAGTAAGGTTAAGGGGGAGTTGTTTGGTTACGGGTATAGGGTGGATACGTGAGTTTGAGTAGGGTGATCATTGCTCGGCACAACATCGAGGGCCGAAGGGCCTGTTCTGTGCTGTACTGTTCTAAATTCTAAATAGATGGCAGAGAAGTACAGGGGATAGAGCTGGTGTGGCCAGCCCGCCAAGCGAGTCCAATTTTATTCCTATTCAACTTTTCTGCAGTGGTGTGATATAACTAAGTGGTTTGTGAAGCCAGTTCAGAATGCGGTAGTTAAGGGCCAATCACATTGCCATGACTCTGGAATCACATGTAGGCCAGACTGAGAAAGGAATGCAGGTTTCCTTTCCTACCATTAGTGAAGCAGATGGGATTTTGTGGAAATCCTGCAAGCTTTATGGTTATTAGGAGTGAACAGGCAATGGCACCAGGAGGGACAGATTCCATCCATGTGCTATTACAACTTAAAGAGTGGAGGACAAGTCCTAAGGGCTTTTTAACAATTTTTTCCTGTTTTCGCATTTAAATCCCATCCTTACACATGAAGCAAGACAGATTGCAGCTGATTTCAGAAGCTACTCATCTGTTCCTGTTTACCTGTAACAATGAATACTCATGTTCTTACATTTCATGTTCAGAAGATTCCCACAGTTCTTGTGCAAAGCGAGGAAGAAGAAGATGAAGATAATGATGATGATAAAGACGACGGCGATGATGATGACCATGATGACAGCATTGCTGAGTCGAACGTATCCATCTTACACCAGGTCAGGAATGTTGTCCGTCATGTAGTTCATGGGGTAAGTTTGCGAGGTATGCACGTGGTAAATTTACTCAGCAGGAGTATACTGTTGTTCATGGAATAATCAGGAACCCAATGGATATCAGAAAATGTATAGCAATTCAAATGGATTTGTGAAATGCACTGGAGTCCCTGCGAGAGAGCTTGCACAAAATGTTGAAGTGCATGGAGGTGTTCAACTCCAACTTATGTGTCTCCTTTGAACATAGCATTGAGACTATGTGGGTAAACAAGGAGCAATTGGTCAGCAATATGAGTAGTGTAGAGATGCAGTGATGCAGCTTCTGGGGACAGTTCAAAGTGCTTTGAGGAAAGCTCAGAATGCTGTCATCTTTCCTTTCGGATCCAGTGTCCCCTCTAGCTTATACAACCTGAAGGAAACCATGAACTGCAGCTTTAAGAGGCTCTCAGTACATCCACATGCTGTTCTTCAATGCAGCAGTTGATGTCCCTCAGCTCAAGCCAACAAGTGTGGCATTGATTCCATGGGCTTTTTCTTTCTCCAGTTAGGAACACTACTGCTTCTCCACCAAGCCTCTCTACAGTACCCTGGATGGCACTAGCCAGATATTTGTGCAACACAGACCCAGCCATAGCTGAATCCTAGCAGTCTGCACCAGGGTCCTCAATAGCTTGAGCTTCTTGAGGTTTTTCACCCTGGACATGTCAGATACCCTCAGCAGTGATTTATTACCATTCTACCTCCTAAACAGTTGCCCCTGGGGAGCTTCGCCATAGGAACGTTAGGAAAGTGCTCATCTTCGACTTTCTCGCGTTCAATTTTTAACTTATTTCGCCACTTTCACCCACCTCAGAGATCTCCAAAGAAACTCTTTTCAACAGCAACTTTGCGGAGAGTGCAGCAACTGACGATGAACTTTGAGACTCACTCTGGACTGTAATGAAGTACCCTTCAGATCAACAGGGCGATGAGATAAGAATGTCAATTGATTTGCTCAATGGGAACACGATGCATGGCTCCCATTATAATCTGCCTCATTTCCTGGTGGGAGTCACTATTTGGTTGGTAACATATAAGATAATTCTTGATGCCGGAAGGCAGCCTTCCACCTAATGGTCAAGGTGGAACACATAGACGAGTGAGGTTTGGCACAATAAGTGAATTCCATGTTTACTGCCAAGAAATGGGGCACAGAGCTGCATGTGTTCACAAACAAGTTGTATATTAAACATATGTTAATTCTTCCTGTTCAGAAACAACTGCTTCCTGATGGAAAGTTCACACATGCACAGGTGTGTGTTCTACAAAATCTCTGTTCCTGCAGTAATTCAGCACTGCAGGCAAATCCCGTTGCTTTCATTTTTGCTTTGCAGCACTCAAGGGAAAATAAATGAACTGCTGTTGCCTCAAAATAGTGATCAGTCACCTGTCAGATCACGATATGCACAGAAAACTATCTGATGTTGCCAGATGCTGTTTGGCAGGAGCCATAGGCATTAATCATTTCGGACCACAGTCACATTCAGTGCCACAGTCAGTGCCAAGCAAGCCCAGGTGTTAGGCTCCAATTCTTGTTGCAACAGATGGCTAAGGTATGTGACTGACTCCTCATTGAAACCCAATTGCCTTGTACACTGATCCTCTGTGAGATGCTGGTATGATAATCAGTTTCTGAATACCCTTATGCTGTAATGTCTCTTGCATCTTGCTTCCTTCACCCACTTCTTTCAGCCTGTGTCAGTCATTGGGCATGACGTGTTGCTGCTCCTCCTCTGCTCTGTTTAGCTGCCAAAAAGTGGAGCATTCCCACGTCCAGCATTTTCTGAGCAAGGAAGTTCAGGAAAACAGTTGTAATTCTCACAAATAAACTCTGCAAAACATTGTTAAACTGCGTATGGTATGTTAGTCTTTATGGCAAGTAGGTTGGAGTTGCTCAAGGAAGTAGAAAGTGGAGAAATAGAAGTGCTTGCTATAATTTTACGATCTTCCCTAGACATGGTACAGGCACAGCTGGACTGGAAAGTGCAAATGTAACACCTTTGAGCAAGAAAGGGTGTCAGATGTTTGTAGTAACTATAGACGGTCAGCTTAACATCAATAGTGGGTCAGGTTTTAGGAACAATAATCAAGGATTTAATGAGTTAACAGGAACTTGGGGAGATTTAAATTATTTCAACAGAACCAGCACAGATTTAATGGAATCATTTAGAACATAGACATAGAACACTACAGCGCAGTACGGGCCCTTCGGCCCTCGATGTTGCGCCGACCTGTGAAACCATCTGAAGCCTATCTGACCTACACTATTCCATTTTCATCCATATGTCTATCCAGTGACCACTTAAATGCCCTTAAAGTTGGCGAGTCTACTACTGTTGCAGGCAGGGCGTTCCACACCCCTACTACTCTCTGAGTAAAGAAACTGCCTCTGATATCTGTCCTATATCTATCACCCCTCAATTTAAAGCTATGTCCCCTCGTGTTGGTCATCACCATCCGAGGAAAAAGACTCTCACTGTCCACCCTATCTAACCCTCTGACTATCTTATATGTCTCTATTAAGTCACCTCTCAGCCTTCTCCTCTCTAACGAAAACAACCTCAATTCCCTGAGCCTTTCCTCGTAAGACCTTCCCTCCATACCAGGCAACATCCTAGTAAATCTCCTCTGAACCCTTTCCAAAGCTTCCACATCCTTCCTATAATGTGGTGACCAGAACTGCACGCAGTACTCCAGATGTGGCCGCACCAGAGTTATGTACAGCTGCAGCATGACCTTGTGGTTCCGAAACTCAATCCCCCTGCTTATAAAGGCTAGCACACCATATGCCTTCTTAACAGCCCTATTAACCTGGGTGGCAACTTTCAGGGATTTATGTACCTGGATGCCGAGATCTCTCTGTTCATCTACACTACCAAGAATCTTGCCATTAGCCCAGTACTCTGCATTCCTGTTACTCCTTCCAAAGTGAACCACCTCACACTTTTCCGCATTAAACTCCATCTGCCACCTCTCAGCCCAGCTCTGCAGCTTATCTATGTCCCTCTGTATCCTATAACATCCTTCAGCACTATCCACAACTCCACCGACCTTCGTGTCATCTGCAAATTTACTAACCCATCCTTCTACACCCTCTTCCAGGTCATTTATAAAAATAACAAACAGCAGTGGCCCCAAAACAGATCCTTGCGGTACACCACTAGTAACTGAACTCCAGGATGAACATTTGCCATCAACCACCACCCTCTGTCTTCTTTCAGCTAGCCAATTACTGATCCAAACCGCTAAATCACCTTCAATTCCATACTTCCTTATTTTCTGCAATAGCCTACCGTGGGGAACCTTATCAAACGCCTTACTGAAATCCATATACACCACATCAACAGCTTTACCCTGATCCACCTGTTTGGTCACCTTCTCAAAAACTCAATAAGGTTTGTGAGACATGACCTACCCTTCACAAAACCGTGTTGAGTATCGCTAATCAACTTGTTCTTTTCAAGATGATTATAAACCCTATCTCTTATAACCTTTTCCAACATTTTACCCACAACCGAAGTAAGGCTCACAGGTCTATAATTACCAGGGTTGTCTCTACTCCCCTTCTTGAACAAGGGGACAACATTTGCTATCCTCCAGTCTTCCGGCACTATTCCTGTCGACAAAGACGACATAAAGATCAAGGACAAAGGCTCTGCAATCTCCTCCCTGGCTTCCCAGAGAATCCTAGGATAAATCCCATCTGGCCCAGGGGACTTATCTATTTTGACATTTTCTAAAATTGCTAACACCTCCTCCTTTTGAACCTCAATTCCATCTAGCCTGGTCGACTGAACCTGAGTGTTCTCCTCGACAACATTGGCTTTCTCCAGTGTAAACACTGACGAAAAATACCCATTTAATGCTTCCCCTATCTCCTCTGATTCCACACACAACTTTCCACTACTATCCTTGATTGGCCCTAATCTTACTCGAGTCATTCTTTTGTTCCTGATATACCTATAGAAAGCCTTAGGGTTTTCCTTGATCCTATCCGCCAACGACTTTTCGTGTCCTCTCCTCGCTCTTCTTAACTCTCCCTTTAGGTCCTTCCTGGCTAACTTGTAACTCTCAAGTGCCCTAACTGAGCCTTCATGTCTCATCCTAACATAAGCCTTCTTCTTCCTCTTGACAAGTGCTTCAACTTCCTTAGTAAACCACGGCTCCCTTGCTCGACAACTTCCTCCCTGCCTGACAGGTACATACTTATCAAGGACACGCAGTAGCTGTTCCTTGAAAAAGCTCCACATTTCGATTGTACCCATCCCCTGCAGTTTCCTTCCCCATCCTATACCTCCTAAATCTTGCCGAATAGCATCATAATTGCCTTTCCCCCAGCTATAATTCTTGCCTTGCGGTATATACCTATCCCTGCCCATTGCTAAAGTAAACATTACCGAGTTGTGATCACTATCACCAAAGTGCTCACCTACATCTAAATCTAACACCTGGCCGGGTTCATTACCCAGTACCAAATCCAATGTGGCCTCGCCCCTTGTTGGCCTGTCTACATACTGTGTCAGAAAACCCTCCTGCACACACTGCACAAAAACTGGCCCATCTATAGTACTCGAACTATAGTATTTCCAGTCAATATTTGGAAAGTTAAAGTCCCCCATAACAACTACCCTGTTACTCTCGCTCCTGTCAAGAATCATCTTTGCAATCCTTTCCTCTACATCTCTGGGACTATTCGGAGGTCTATAGACAACTCCCAACAGGGTGACCTCTCCTCTACTGTTCCTAACCTCGGCCCATACTGCCTCAGTAGACGAGTCCTCAAGCGTCCTTTCTACCGCCGTAATACTTTCCTTGATTAACAATGCCACACACCCCCCTCTTTTACCATCTTCTCTGTTCTTACAGAAACATCTAAATCCTGGAACCTGCAACAACCATTCCTGTCCCTGCTCTACCCATGTCTCCGAAATCGCCACAACATCGAGATCCCAGGTACCAACCCATGCTGCAAGCTCACCCACCTTATTCCGGATGCTCCTGGCGTTGAAGTAGATACACTTCAAACCAGCGTCCTGCTTGCCGGTGCCCTCTTTCGAACTTTTAACCCTATCCCTGATTTGATGAAGTAATGGGGAAGGTAGATGAAGGGAATGCAATGGATGTTGACGATGTGAATTTTAAGAAAGCATTTGACGAAGTTCCACATTGAAGGCTGGTTAACAAAATTGAATCTCAGGAACATGGGGGTCAGTGTCAGCTTGGGTAAAAATACAATTAGCTTAAGGACAAAAACAGTGAATTAGTGTTTTAAAATTCCAAATTTGCCAATGATACCAAATTTGATGATAGGGCCAGCAATGAGGATGACACCAAGCAACTGCAACAGGGCAAAGTGAGGCTAGCCGAATGGGGTGACAAGTGGCAGGTGGAATATAACACAAAGAAGTGTGCAGTGACACATTTTGGCAGAAGGGGGAGGGAGAGGCAATATAAATAATAGCACAGTTTTAAAGAGTATGCAGGAATAGAGGGATCTGTGGGCACATGTGCACAGATCTTTGAAGGTGGCTAGTATATTAAGAGAGAAGTTATGAAAGCTCATGGGATCAAAGACTTCTTAAACCTAGGCATGAGTACACGTACAGAATTCATGCTGAGATTTTGTAAAGCCCTAATTAGACCACAGCTAGATTATTTTGTCCAGTTCTGGTCACTGCACTCTATGGAGGATGTGGAGATCCTTAAAAGGGTGGAGAGGAGATTTACCAGAATGGTTCCAGGGCTGGCGGATTATAGTTACAAGGTTAAGTTGGAGAAGCTGGAGTTGTTCTTCTTCGAGCAACTGAGATTGTGGAGAGAACTGATCGAGGTGTACAAGATCATGATTGGTTTC
The DNA here is from genome assembly GCF_902713615.1 of Scyliorhinus canicula. Taxonomy (NCBI): domain Eukaryota; kingdom Metazoa; phylum Chordata; class Chondrichthyes; order Carcharhiniformes; family Scyliorhinidae; genus Scyliorhinus; species Scyliorhinus canicula. The sequence continues at coordinate 113,938,654 of NC_052159.1, read as the reverse complement.
GGTAAAGTTGACAAAGAAATGTTGTTCCCATTAGCTAGTGGTGAATGGATGAGGCGAAACAGATTTAAGATTTTGGGCCAGATAGAGAAAGGACTTTTTAACACAGTGATTAGTGATAACCAGGAACTCATTTCCTATGAGGGTGGTCCAAGTGGAGGGAAGCAATTATTTCAAAAGGAAATTGGGTACACTTTTGAGGGAATTAAACTTGCAAGTTATGGGGGAATGGACTGACTGGATTTACTCTATGGAGTAAATGGACTCAATGGGTTAAATAGCCTCCTTCTATTGCATAATGACTCTATGAATAGGATTAGTATTTCATTCCAGTGTTATTAACTGATTGAATTTAAACACTCTCATCGACCATAGTGGGATTTGAACCCTTTTCTCATGAGCATTAGTACAGGCGTCTATCTTGCTAGCTTTACCACTATCCTACCATGCATGGGATATATTTAGAGAGTAATGCTAACATTCAAGAAGAAGAATTTTGCCTCACTCGGATGTGAAGTTCTTTAGAAGAAAGATTCATTAAGAAGTATTGAGAATTACCATTGCATGTATTGTTGAAAATGTATTCCCTTATTCTCCTTTAAGACTCCTTCTGCTGGTATATGGATAGTGTAGTCTTAAATAGACGTAAAGCTAAATGAAATTTTCAATGCACTGCATTCCTCCCCTCCTAAGCAAATGAGAGGCACAGCATGTTTCAATGGTTTGGTTCCAAAAGTGTAAAAAAATAAACTTAAGTATAACTTCATCAGAACAATATTACATGTACATTACCTTTGTGTTAATTTGCACTTTATCATGCACAATGATATAAAAGATTTGTTCACCTACTGAAAATCATAGATTATCATAGTGCAGAAGGAGGCCATTCGGCCCATCGAGTCTGCACCGGCTCTTGGAAAGAGCACCCTACCCAAGGTTAACACCTCCACCCTATCCCCATAACCCAGCAACCCCACCCAACACTAAGGGCAATTTTGGACACTAAGGGCAATTTATCATGGCCAATCCACCTAACCTGCACATCTTTGGACTGTGGGAGGAAACCGGAGCACCCGGAGGAAACCCACGCACACACGGGGAGGATGTGCAGACTCCGCACAGACAGTGACCTAAGCCGGAATCGAACATGGGATCCTGGAGCTGTGAAGCAATTGTGCTATCCACAATGCTACCGTGCTGCCGAATCAGTTATTAATCAGAATAATCAGTAAATAAGCCCTTGGTAACATAATCACTTCAGTATAGTTGTCACATTTTCTCATAAGCAGATTATTGATGAACATCAGGTGTGGTCTGATTTATCTTGTGTTCTTTATGTAAGTTACCGATGTTGAAATTGGATTCAATGCTTGTGAATGGTGTTTTCGTTGAAGGTTGTATGTTTTGTGCGATGATTTATGAACTGCACTTAGCAATGATAATCTTGGCTGGTCGTAACAAATATTGAGCTATTATAGGAGGTTGTTTACTTTTCAACGTGGCCATCATGTTTCACAAGCACTTTATCTCCTGCGTTTAGTGGTGTGACTTAAAATCTCATGTTTTGCTCTGCATTTACTTTCATTCAATCTTCTGTTCTGGATCACATTCTCATCCATGTTGATGATTAGCCCTGTGCTGCAGCTCAGACATCCTGAAGCATCATGAAAGTTTGACATTGACTCAGGACATTGACAGATATCCCTCTATCTATGAGAGCATTTACCTTTGAGCAACCAGTGATCACTGTGACACATGCTGGTTGTTGTGTCCAAAAGAGAATACAAATCTAAGTTCAAGGTCATCCATCTTTGCAGTGGCTACACTCTTCCTCCCTTTTGCTGTGGTATGTGCAGGTGGCTTCCCTCTAGTGATATTGATTTTAATATTTGATTTTGTTGATGGGTGACAAACAGTAGCAAAGTGATTTAGTTTTCCACAAGATTTACACTGCCTGCCAGTAGCAGGACATTCTGTCCGGTGTGGCTAAGCAGTGAAATTATTCTTTGGACAATCCACAGTGAGCCTGCTGTTGTTGCTTTGCACATGAGTGATGAATAACGTTCACAGGAGTTGATGTTGGAATGTGATAGTTACTGTTGTCAACCTCAAATTCAGTAGCTCTAGACTCTGAAAGCGACAGTGATCTTGTTAACTCCAGAAGCTCTGATAGCTTTCTGTCTTTCTTGAGTGCTTTTCGGCTTAGCTATCCTGAGAAACTATTACAATCCCGGACCAGACACCAATATTTGTTAGGATACTGGAAAGGAACCCCAATCACATTTTTTTAAATTTGTAAAACTGTGAGGAAAGTATACCCCAGGAGTGATTCCATGCACAAATAGAGATATGCAGCATTAAAACAAACTTTAGTATCAACACAGTATTGCACTACCTTAACATAACAGAAATATACCTTATAATTACCAGTTAAACAATGCTTAACACTAAAATGAAACACTTGCTTGTAACTGATACCTTCTGTGTCTCCAATCAAGCAAAACCCATCACAGGTCAAAAAACACTTTTAAATAAATTTACCAAACAAAAAATTACATTCCGACCTCTGGATAAAGAGTTATTTTAAAAGACTGCTTCAAGAGAGACAGAGATTATTTCAGTAAACTGCTTGAAGATCCCTGCCTGTCAGATTAATTCCGAATCTGACAGCCTTCTGGAAAAACTGTTGTTCAGCTCACAGCTTCCAGAAAATTAATGAAAACTAACTGCTACAGACCTGTCTCTACCAATGATTTACATCATCTTTGTTCCACTCAAATCGCTGACCTACTTACTTATGTTTAAACTTAGGTATCTAATTATCTACTCTCCAGAAATCATTAATAAAATCCCATTAGGCCTGTCCTTGTAAACATAAGCATTGCTTGAAAGAAAGATGACTTCTGTTTACGACTTCTTAATTGCATCATTTGCAGTCTCCAAGTCTGTCTGTCTTTTAAACCAGAATATTTTTGAAATATTACTGCAACAAATATATACATACCCTAACCCATTATTTTAAAATATTACTGCAACAAATGCATTAATTGCAATATATATACCATTTTTTTTACATTCATCACAAGGCAACCTTTGATTATTGTGATTTTATTGCTCGTTCAACATGTTCAACATTAAGTCATATTTGATTGCTAGTTGCCCCAGCTGTATCGGCAATATCGACAATTTTATTTACGTTGTATAAGTGGGTTTTTCTGGTGACTCACTGAGCCTTTCTTTCAAACATGGACCCTTTATTTTATTGTTAATCCTTAACCTGTGCATATCCCAAGCACTCCCATGAATGTGTTTGTGCCATGCTGAATCCTTCTACATTGTCCTCTGCCTATATTCCCATGTGATTCTGTACATCATACCATGGGCAGTGCTATTTTTCAGGCTCACATTTTCCCTTGCTCTGCCAGACATAGTTGTATTACAGTGACATGTTGCTACTGCTCACAGGCACATACAACAGTTTGCTTCTTGCTTGGTGCATTAGAAGACAAGTGTTACATATTGCAGTTTTCTTGGGTTTGAAATAGGTTATGGTGCACTGTTGCTGAGTTGTAGTCATTTACAGCCATTGTTGCCAATGTGGGAATATCTACAAAAAACAGAAAGTAGTGGGAAATCTCAGCATGGCTGGCAGCATATGTGGAGAGAGAAACAGAGTTAACACCAAAGTTCCAAAGAAGAGTCAGATTGGGTTCAAATGTTTAACTCTGTTTCTCCACAGATGCTGCCAGACCCACATTTTTCCAACACTTTCTGTTATAATTTCTGATTTCCAGCTTCCACCGTATATTGCCTACATTTTGGTGGACATACACATGGATCCAAAAGCACATAGATTGGGTATAAACAACACCATATTGATCAACAATGTAGTGAAAGTACATGATTATGGATTTGGGATTGCATTCCTTCCAAAGATAAACCGCTCATGTAAGGACCCAAGATTTCCTTTTGCCTGGTTATTATTTGTAAGATACACAGTGTGTGTACACACTGCAGGTATTCCTGTTAATTCACAGCCTCAATGTGCATCTAACAACTTGCTCTAGCCTCAATGTGTTCTCTAAATCTCTAACGCATAAAGCTGCGCTTCTGCAGAAAGTAATAAAAACACCTTCCCAAAGTTTCATACCTGAATGGGCATTTAAATGGTCATTGGATAAACATATGGATGATAATGGAAGAGTGTAGATGGGCTTTAGATTGGTTTCACAGTTCGGCGCAACATCGAGGGCCGAAGGGCCTGTACTGCGCTGTAAAGTTCTAATGTTCTAATATTTCCTTTTTTTCACCCACTTCGTCATCATTGTGAAGCTCTTGGGGAAAAACAGCAAGGTTCAGTAAGAAGCATGCAGAATCAGAACTGCACGTGCTGTTAAGACATGGATTCCCTTATTCTCCTTCTAGACTCCCTTTAAGTTTGGAAGGCTTAAGTGAACAAAATGCAATGTTCAATGTGCTAAAATTGTTACTGTAGTTGCAAAATGAAAACAGGCTGACTTATTCCACCTTTAGATTACAGGAGATGAACATATGGCCAATTGTACATCTGGGAGGTGATTTTCTGGCCATGTGTGCCTGCGCATATCCTGCTAAGTTGAGAAAATTACAGGAGAGGCCTGAAATGGGAATTCTGTCAGGTGATGGCTGTTCCCAGGCCTGGCAAGGACACGGGTCTGAACCACACTAGCACATTAAAATTCACGGGCGCGATTCTTTGAGCCCCGCGCCGGGCTGGAGAATTGCTGCAACCATGTCACACCACCATGACGCCGGCGGGCGCTTCTCTGAGGTGCGGAGAATCGGTACCATTTGCGCCAGCGCGTTTGATGTGGCATCGGTCGCGGGCCGCCGATTCTCTGGCCGGGATGGGCCGAGTGGCCACGCATAAAAAGCAGAGTCCCGCCGGCGCTGTCCACACCTGGTCGCTGCCGGCGAGAACTCTGCATGAAGGGTTGGGGGGCGCCATGTGGGGGGCAAGGGGGCTCCGTCCCCGGGGAGTGCCTCCGATGGGGTCTGGCCCGCGATCGGGGATCACCAATCGGTGGGCCGGCCTCTCAACCCCCCCGGTCCTTCTTTGTTGCGTGACCAGCCCTTGAACCCTGAAGAAGTCCCCCACACATGCGCGGGTTGGCGCGGCCCAACTGAGCATGCGCGGGTTGGCATGGCGCCCATTTGGTGCCAGGAAGGGAGGCTGGAGTCCCATTTTGCGCCGTCATGAAACGAGGCGGCATTCACGACGGCGCAATCACTTTGGGCAGGATTCTCCGACCTCCCCACCAGGTCGGAGAATCGCCGGGGGGGGGGGGGGGGGGGGGGTGGCGTGAATCCCGCCCCCGCCGGCACCGGAGATTTGGTGGGGCCGGGAATCGCGCCGCTCCGGTTGGTGGCCTCCACCCGGCGATTCTCTGGCCCATAATGGGCCGAGTCCCCGCCTGTTTTCTGCTGGCGTAAATCAAGGTAGTTCCCTACCGGCGTTACCCAGCTCTGTGGACGGCCTCCAGGGTCCTCAGGGGAGCGCGGGGCAATCTGGCCCCAGGGGGGTGCCTCCACAGTGGCCTGGCCCGCGGCCGGGGCGCACCAATCTGCAGGCGGGCCTGTGCCGTGGGGGGCACTCTATTCCTACGCGCCAGCCGTGTAAGCCTCTGCAATGGCTGACGCGAAGGTGAAACCCCTGCGCATGCGCGGGGATGACGTCAGCAGACGCTGACGCTCCCGCGCATGTGCGGACCTGTGCCGGCCGGCGGAGTTCCTTTGGCCCCAGCTGGCGCTTCCAAAGGCTTCCAAAGGCCTTCCACGCCAGCCAGCGGGGCGCAAACCACTCCGGCGCCGTCCTAGCCCCTGAAGCGGCCCGACGCCAGAGTGGTTCCCGCCACTCCACTGCGCCGTTTCTGCCCACCCCACCAATTCCCGGGGAATCCCGCCATCTGTCTCCATTTCGGAGAATTGCACCTCACATTTCAAAATTCTGAATCAGCTTTAATCCAAATTCTCCCTGCTCCTGCAATTCTCCCACCCGCTGGCGCAATGTGAAGCCAAAGCCAATCACTATGAGTCTCCACAATTGGAGACCAAATGTGATGACCATGTCGGGAACTCGGAGACCACCATAGCCTCTGAGTGGTTGGGGACTTGGCTGGGGACCCAGGCAGCACCAAACTAACAACACTAAGTGATGCTGCTTAGTGGTGGAGTATGAAGGGACGACATGAAAGGGGAATTATTTTGGGGGAATTCCACCCATGGTGCATCTTTGTCAGATTAATCCCCAAATTATCCCAGTGTTTTCCTAACCCAACAGCCTTTTGCATATCCTGATATTGGATGAAAGTAGATTTAGTTTCTCTGTTGGAGGAGGGCTCCCCCCACTTCATTTCATAGTCAGTTTCGTCCTTAACATCTGATTCAGGACAGACAGGTTTAGCACTGTGTTTACGTGCAGTTGTGTTTCACTGTGAACTGAAATGACTGGGAGATCAGTGAGTCAGGAAAGTGTGCAAACAGGACAGGTTCCTGGGAACAGCTTGAATGCTGTAGCTAGTTATTCTGCTTGTGCAACTGGCTATCTCTCTTCACTATTTCACTCAATTGGAATTAGATAGAAATTACAGCAGATAACCAGCTGAACAGTCCAACTAGTCCATGCTAATCTGTGCTTTAATCACTAATTCTAATATTACATTCAGATAGGTAAACAATCTAAAATTACAATTTCACAATCCTCTTGGTGAAACTAAATTTTATTCTGCTGTCCATCTTAATTCCTTTAGCAATGAAATTCACCTGTTCCATTGGTATGCAAACTGAGTTGATTCCCCCCTTCACCTCTCTCCCGAGACTCAGCAGTAATCACTGTAAGTAATGAACAGGAACCTTTTCAAAGTCCTGGGGTTTCCCCATCTCATGCCTCTTGTAGACTAACTGATGGACTTTGATTCATATAATTAATCAATGACTCCAACACCATTCTGCAGGTACAGTGCCTCAAAACCAGCAACCAAGGCTGTGCTGGATTTTAGATCTTGCCAGATTTTTGGCCAAGTGGATCGGACCTTGGGCAGTTCAGGACAGCCATGTTAGGTAGTGTCAAGGGTCACTTGGAACATGGATAATAGATTGGCCGGCAAGAGGCAAAGTGGATAACGAGTCCATTGTCACACAGCACAATTTTAATAAAAAATAATAATCTTTATTGTCACAAGTAGGCTTACATTAACACAGCAATGAAGTTACTGTGAAAAGCCCCTCGTCGCCAAATTCCGGCACTTGTTCGGATATACAGAGGGAGAATTCAGAATGTCCAATTCACCAAAACGTCATTTGAGACTTGTGTGAGGAAACTGGAGCACCTGGAGGAAATCCACACGGCACGGGGAGAACGTGCAGACTCCGCACAGACAGCCACCCAAGCCGGGAATCGAACCTGGGACCCTGCTGCTGTGAAGCAGCAGTGTAAACCACTGTGCTACACAAATTGTCTTGGTAAGTTAGTTCCTGTTTTTATTTTACTCTGCTATAATTAATGCATGGCACATTATAAAAGCATCCCGTCGTCAGACAGCACTGGTCTCAGAAGAGCTGGGTTTGAGAAGGCAACTAGAAGGCAAATTAGATAGACCTGGGTCTTGCTTGGTCTGGCAATGTCTAAAATCTTAGTAGGGCATTCTGTCTGTCAGATGATCAACCTCTTTATTCTTGTTCTCAAAATTATTTTGCAAGTATTGACATCCGTGTGTCAATTTCCACCAGAAACCTCTGGTCTTGAAGATATAACTGTTCATATTGGGTTGCCCAATCATCGCTGAAAGGTTTTGAAATTAATTGTTGCTGTTAAAGGTTTGGGATAATACATGGAAACAACAGCTCACGTATAATATTGGGAAAGATTATTAATGTACAATTCATTTTATGGGTGGCACGGCTGCACAGTGGTTAGCACTGTTGCTTCAAAGTGCCAGGGACCCAGGTTCGATTTCCTGCTTGGGTCATTTTCTATGCAGAGTCTGCATGTTCCCCCCGTGTCTGCGTGGGTTTCCTCCGGGTGCTCCGGTTTCCTCCCACAAGCCCTGAAAGACATTCTTGTTAAGTGAATTGGATATTCTGAATTCTCCCTCAGTGTACCCAAACAGGCGCCGGAGTGTGCTGACCAGGGAATTTTCACAGTAACTTCATGACAGTGTTGATGCAAGCCTACTTGTGACACTTATCAAGATTATTATTATTATTAATAACGGCAAAGTGTTCAATGCATTTGTAAATTCTGATGAGTATATTAAATGCAGCCATTGCACACAAATATTGCATATTCTGCAGCTTGGCGAGTATTCCTCATTTATTTTGGTTGACCCCCATCCCAGATCAGACCCATGACCTGAGCTACTCCAGCCCAGGACAAGCGGCCTGATATCTAATCCCCATGAAGGTACTCCCTCAGTACCCTGCAGGTAATTATAAGAAGGGAAATCATTCCCTTGCCAACCCTTTGGCTGCAAGCCGCCAGTTTGGCACTGGTTGAAAGGAGGAAGGAGGTAGTGGGGTGGGGCTGAAGGTGTGGGGGGGTGGGGGTGGGGCACTGAGAGGGAGGAGTCTTGCCAGTGATTTGGGTGTGTGGGGGATTTATCAGTGATCCGGAGGGCTGCACCAGAATTCCGACACTGGGGCGTCCTTTAAAAATGGCATTCTGATGTCAGAGAGAATAGGTCCCTCTGATCTCCGTTTCGGCGAGAACGACTGTGTGCCGTGGAATGGAATGGCACAGAAATCCCGATTGAGTTTTTAAATGTTATAAAGCTACATGGAATGGCATGTCGGGGTCATTTTCCATGCCAGTTGGAATCATTCTAATTTTCCCATTGTGGGAACACTTAGTCGTCGATCGGGAGAATCGCCCCCACAGATTCAAATCTGAATCTCGGGACTTGAACCTACAAACTGAGATTCCAAATCCGTGTCAGACTGAGGCAGATGTTAAATACTGCAGCTGTTGGAAATTTTAAATAAAAATAGAAAATGCTGACGATATTCACCAGGTCTGTTTGCGTCTGTGGTAGAGAGAAACAAAATTAAAACCTAAGGTCAATGATTTTTCATCAGAACTCGGGATGGTTACTGTTGAAGCGAAGATCTTTCTCAAGCATGAATATTTAAACGTTTCAGCATCACTCCTGCGCTGGCAGTTTAAGAAACTGCAGCTCGAGGAATCTATTCAATTCTTTCTGTGAAGTCTACTCATGTCAGATATATGCATTCACAGAAATGAAAAAAATGGAACGGGACTCAGTGAAGATGTAAAGAAAATCTGAAGGAATGGGAAAGAAAAGCCAGCGCAAATGTCTTTGTTTAGTGTTCTTCTGGAAACATGATTGCATTTTGAAGAAGCCCTCTGAACAAATGCAATTTCAGGACTTACTTGTATGCGGTCCTGAAGTATCGAGTGAGGGCCATTTTATGATGGATCAACTTTGTTTTCATGTATTCCTGGATATCAAAATGTTTCTAACTGGCCATCCGTCAAAGAGTGCTTTTTTCCATCACCAATAGATTTAGAAATAATACATTTTTGAAGAAAATCTGATTTACAATGTTCCTTTTTGTCCACATGTTTCTCACTAAAATATTGTGGAGATTTTAACCTAACTGCTTTGAACCTTAGAAGCACAATGCTTCTAAACATCAAGGAGTTAAATGCTTTCACCTCCTTTTTCTCAGCAGAAGACACTTAACTGCTTTTGGTCAGGACCTGTCAATCATAGATGGATGTTTATAAACATTGTGGTAAGGTTCACAGCAAGCTGCTGGAAGTGCATTCAAATGTGAAGGGAAATGAAAATAAACAATCCTGACATCTGGCTGCCTGGACACTGTCAATTACAGCCTACTAAAAGCTATTTCTCTTTGACATGAATAGAAGCCTTGCAGATCAAAGGACCTGAAAGGGTTTAAAGCTTTTGATTGGTATTCTCTGAATTCACAGCTGTTGCATTCTAGACATCTGTTTGAGGCAGCAGGAGTGGGATTCTTCCGTACCCGGTGGGGCGGGGGGTCCCGGCAGGACAGAGTGGCATGATCCACTCCGGTGTCGGGCCGCCCCAAAGGTGCAGAATCCTCTGCACCTTCAGGGGCTAGGCCCCCCCGGAGTGGTTGGCCCCCCGTCGGCCGGTGGGATAGGGACTTGGCGCCACACCAACAGGCGCTGAAGGGCCTCTGCTGGCCGGTGTGAGCCGGCACATGTGCGGGAGCACTAGAGCGTGCTGACATCATCCCCGCGCATGCGCAGAGGGAAGCGCTTCTGCACCGGGAATGGCAGAGGACCACGGCCTCCGGTGCGGAATAATAGAGTGCCCCATGGCAGAGGGCCGCCGTGGATCGGTGGGCCCTGCCTGAGGGCCAGGCCACCGTGGGTGCACCTCCCGGGGTCAGATCCCCTCACGATCCCTCAGGAACCCCGGAGCCCACCCACGCCGCAAGGTCCCGCCGGTAAGGGACCTATTCTAATTTACACCGGCGGGACCGGCTACAGATGGGCAGGACTTCGGCCCATCGCGGGCCGGAGAATTTGGGCAGCCTCGGCACCCATTGAGGTGCGCTGGAGCCCGCCATTCTCCGAGGCAGGCGTCGCGACTCATGCCAGGCCGGTTTTTGGGGGGCGGGAGAATTGGGAGGACGGCAGGGGCAGGATTCACGTCGACCCCTGGCGATTCGCGCACCCGGCGTGGGTCGGAGAATCCCGCCCCAGGTGTAAGGGACCGGTGAATGAAAATGCAGTGATTATTTCACTGTTTCTGCCTGGACTGTTCTTTAGCTTCCAGACAGGGGTGATTGATGAAATGCTGGCTCTGGTATGGGGACCTCTCTGTTCTGGGGGATTCTCTGCTATGGGGTGTCTCTGTTACGTTTTGTTTTGTCCTGGGGTTCTCTGATAAGGGGGGCCTCATACGACATCGTAGTGTCTTCCCAGGATGCATATCAGAGGTGAAGGCGGCATGCTGCCTTCTGCGCCTTCTGGCCTTTTATGTCATTGGTGGTCATCCTCTGGAGGGCCTGGACCCGGAGAGAACAGTCCGACTTATGGGTGTTGTTGCCATGCCATCCTGTTCTGGCTGCTGCCCCTGAGGTGCACCGGTGTCAGGAGGGGGGAAACCAGAAGAGCTGAAGACTGCCAGAGTCTCCTTGGTGAAAGGCTGTGGGATAGGATCTAGCACTTTCTCCTCTCCATGGGATGGAGGGACAGCTACAGTGTGCTTCTGAGGCCTCTGAGTCATCTGGTGCTACCAGTTCTGGAGGCCTGCCATTGTCTGCACCATTGTGTCAAAGCCCTCAGCGATGGTCCTCTGTGACTGGGCCAAGCTCTGGAGTGTCACAGCAATGTCCATCTGTGTCTGGGACATACCTTTCAGTGATTTGGACATGCTGTCAATACCCTCAGCCATGGTCATCAGATATTAAACCATGCCTTGGACTACACCACTCATTATTTGGATGTTGTGCCCGAGGCGTTCCACTGTGGTCGGCATACTAGCGGTTTTGGCGTGGGAGCCGCACAATGCCAATATCATCTCCTGCGCCTGAAGCCTTTGGGACTCCTCCAATCAGCCTTGCAGTTGCAAAAGTGTTGCTGATACTCCCTCCTGAATCTCACAACTCTGGCCTATTATTTCCAGCAACTCAGGGAGAACCTCATGAAGACTCTGGATGGCCTGGTTTCATCAGATGGTGATCCTGGAAGACAAGAGACATGGGACGTGGGTTCAGTGAAAGGGGAAGGCAAGGGTCTGGAATATCAACAACCCAGTTCAGACAGGTCATCTGGATGAAGGTGTAGTAGATCCTCACCTCTCTGGCACAGGCCAACCTTGTTGTCTGACACTGCTCACTCCTAGGTCACCCCCATGATATCCACGGCCCTTTCCTCATAGGGGGTGGGAGCTGGCAATGAGGGACTCCACCCCCGCCCCATCTTCTCCTACTGGGCAAAAAGAGGACATAGCGAGCAGCGTGCCTGGTGGGTCAAAGGGTCCATGCACGTGATATGTGTGGGCACCATGTCTAGACAGAAAGGGGTTGTGATCATGAGCACCAGGAGGGTTCAAGGGAAGAAAATGGGAGGTTGGTTAACTTATATTACCCTTGCAGCTCATAGGAGGTAATTCATCTTTTTTCTACATTGGATGCTGGTCCTAATTTGTTGCTCGTTTTCGATCCCAACAGCGTCGCCAATACTGTTGCTAATATTAATGATAATGTTGGTGTTGAACCACAAGCCTTCCCTTATATCGATCAAATGACCACACAACCAGTTAGTTAGTTCAAAAGATGGTTTATTTACATCAACATGCAAACATATCTACTACGAGTTAAACTACACCTATCAGCTACAATAACCTATACATAACTTCGGGGCGACCGACACTGTGCAAATGGGTAAGGCCTTTGATGAACCACCAATCGAACGCGAGACGAGTTGCTGTACAAAAGTTAGGCTTTAATAAGCTAGAAGTTAGCCCTGCGGTCAACTACAGTAAATGGACGACCGCTGGGCATTCTGGGTATTTATACCTCGCTCTGGAGGCGGGGTTAACTCAGCCTCTCGACCAGTCGGGGAGCCGTCACATGACTGGTCTCAACCAATCGGTCGAGAGGCACATGACTGACCAGGGCTAATGGTAAGCCAGTGTTCTGCACCAATGGCAGACAGCTATGCAAATCATACCACCACATTCACCCCTTGCGGAGAAAGAAGCCGGGGGGGGGGGGGGTATCAACGAGAGCCGGGCGGGGGGGAGAACTGGTGGTATGAGTAGCAGCCAGAAAAGGGAGAAAAAAAATTTTGGCTTCCCACTGGCCCAGACAATTAACAATAGTATATATTGTCCATACAAGGTCCATGGAGTTGTTGAGAATTAAATAGACTCAATCAGCCTTTTTGTTGCCCGTGACAACCTGGCAGACCGCCGCAGTGGAGTTGGTGACGCTGGTTCAGCCGATGGCAGTGGTTCCGCTGATGTCCTGGAGTCCGGGAGCGATGGTCCTTGAACAGTCTCCGTCACCCGGGCTGGTGGTGGAGACACCATGGATGGGGAAGGGGTGGCCTAGGTGGGGCGCTGGGGGAAAAAAACAGGGGGGGGGGTCTGTGGCGAAGCGGGGAAGGCCGCACGCCGTCGGGTGCCAGGTCCCGGAAGGAGACCGTGTCCTGCCGACTGTCAGGGTACTCCACGTACGCATACTGCGGGTTAGTGTGGAGTAACTGGACTTGTTCCACCAACGGGTCGGACTTGTGCACCCGCACATGCTTCCGGAGCAAGATGGGTCCGGGGGCGGCCAGCCACGTCGGGAGAGGGGATCCGGAGGACGACTTCCTGGGGAAAACAAGAAGACGTTCATGAGGTGTCTGATTAGTTGCGGTACAGAGGAGTGAGCGGATAGAATGTAGGGCATCGGGGATAACTTCTTGCCATCGGGAAATAGGGAGATCTCTGGACCGGAGGGCCAGTAGTATGGTCTTCTAGATGGTACCATTCTCCCGCTCGACCTGTCCGTTACCCCGGGGGTTATAGCTGGTCGTCCTGCTAGAGGCAATGCCCCTGTTAAGCAGGAATTGACGCAGTTCGTCGCTCATAAATGAGGACCCCCGATCGCTACGTATGTATGCGGGGTAGCCAAACAGGGAGAAGATGGAGAGGAGGGCCTTAATGACGGTCGATGTGGTCATGTCGGGGAAGGGTATGGCGAAGGGGAAGCGGGAGTATTTGTCGATTACCGCCAGGAAGTAAATGTTGCGGTTGCTAGAGGGAAGGGGCCCCTTGAAGTCAATGCTGAGACGTTCGATCAGATGTGCACGCTCAGGGCGGTAGAAGTGCGGTTTGCACTCTGCGCAGATGTGGCAGTCACGGGTTACTGTCCTGACTTCCTCGATGGAAAAAGGCAGGTTGCGGGCCAGCGGGGAAGTGTGCCAGGAGGCCCAGGGTGCTGCAGCGCGGCTGGGGACATAGGCGCGGGCGTTTAAATTGGTGACCTCCAGGGAGGTGGAGAGAGTCCGTGCCTCAGTTAGGCTGAGGTCGTCTCTCTCCAGCATCCACTGGCGGATAGCGGCAGATTGCATCCCAGCCATGTAAGCATCTCTAATCAGAAGTTCCAAGTGCTCCGTGGCTGAAACTTGGAGGCAGGAGCAATTCCTCCCCAGGACAGCAAGGGCCTGGTAAAAATCGTCTAACGACTCACCGGGGAGCTGTTGTCTGGTAGCCAGCAGATGTCGGGCGAATACTCTGTTTACCGGTTTAAGAAACTGTCCATTCAGCTTAAGCATGGCCGCATCGTAATCTTTTTCCTCCGCAATCATCGCGTAGGCCGCCGTGCCCACGCTGGAGTGGAGGATGTGAAGCTTCTGTGCCATGGTGGGGGGGCTGTTTGCGGACGCCAGGTATCCATCGAGACATGCCAGCCAAATGTTTAAAGATTTCTGAAGCGTTCTGAGTTTGCGGGCTGATGCGGAGGCATTCGGGCTTGATCCGGAGCTCCATCTTCAAAATTCTAGCTTATTAAATTGATGAACCATCAATCGAACGCGAGACGAGTTGCTGTACAAAGGTTAGGCTTTAATAAGCTAGAAGTTATCCCTGTGGTCGACTACAGTAAATGGACGACCGCCAGGCATTCTGGGTATTTATACCTCGCTCTGGAGGCGGGGTTAACTCAGCCTCTCGACCAATTGGGGAGCCGTCACATGACTGGTCTCAACTAATCGGTCGAGAGGCACATGACCGACCAGGGCCAATGGTAAGCCAGTGTTCTGCACCAATGGCAGACAGCTATGCAAATCATACCACCACAGCCTTTATCTGGATTTCACTTGGCTGGTTCGAAGAAAGTGGCTCTGTCTCTGCTTGGCTGATACATCAGGTAGCAATCGTTGGTCTTGAACTTAGCTGGCTGTTCCTGCTACAATTGCTTTGGCACAGGATGGATCCAAAAGAGGCAGAACACATGTCTGTGCTCTCTTTTATCTCTTTGGGATTTCGTGCTCTTTGGGGTGGTCCTTAACCTTGGATTCAATAGTTCAACAAGGTTCTGATCACTGTCTTCGATTTCGGCCAATAGAGGGGCGGGTGCCTTGGTGGCTGGGCGGGTTTTTAGTGGTCATTGACCTTGGCAGTTGGGCTTTCTGAATATAGGGAGTTGCACTGATCAGTCTGTGGCTGTACCGGTTGCTTGATTGGAGTTCTATTGTCCAGGGAAAATGGGCCACTGAAATGCAAACGAGCGGGGGTTTCGATCAAGTCTGGTTACCTGTGTTTCAGATACATATCGGCTCTGTATCTGTCTGCGTCCTGGGTTGACCATAATTCCCATGGTCCTTTGCAGGTGGCCATCTTAGATGGCTATAACTTGCCTTGCTGCTGGCACTAACTGCAGCTGTCACTGCTTCGCAAATGGGATTTGTCACAGTGTTCTGGGGTCTCCTAGCTTCTTGAGGGTTCAGGGTACCCTGCTGTCTCACCACGGTGTCCAGAAGCCTGGCTGGGTCTAAATTCAGAAATTGAGGAACAGGTCTCCGTGCTGCCATCCTCCAGGCTTGACTGAGAGTGAGTGCTGAGGGACTGTTTAAATGCTGATGCCCCCTGTGTGAACAGTGAGCCCCGAGTCTGGCGAATTAGACTCTTGGGGACTCTTCTTTGTGTGATTCACAAGAGGGATTGTTTGTTGCACCAAGTGTGTGTGGATTGCAATCTGTATCGTGCTCATCCATCTGGCAGAATCACCCCGCGCTTCCCACCTAAAATTACAATTAATCATTTTCTGGGGGAATCGTGGCCGCAAAGGATTTGGTAAACTTCAGATCATTGCCAGCAACAAGACCAGAAACAGTCTCTCTCCTGGTTGGCCTTTGAACATGACTAAACATGTGTAATGACTTATGCCAGGCCTTTGAGATTGGCCAAATAGAATACAGTTCCCTGATTAGTGGCCCAACTCCCTTTCTCTGTATATAACAGGGAGTGTCAGAGTCTCTGCGCTCCCAGAGTAGACAGCAAGCTGAATGCACCTGGTTGTTCGGCTGTTGGTTTTGTAAATAAAAGGAATTCTGGTGAAGGGACTTCTGCCTCCGTGAACTTATTACAAAATGATATGAGCCTTCATCCGCTACGCCTCTTCATGAAAAGATAATTCATTTCAATAACACTAGCAAAATATGAACTGAGATATAATGAATGGTGTTAGATTTCTCACATATCTACTGGCACGGAATATGGGTCTGCATTTTAGTTGGAACAAGTTAAATGAAATGTCCCAAAAGATGCAAGTTTGAATATGTCCCAGACACAGAGGTTGGTTGTTGTTTGGCATATCTCAGTTATGCATGTTTGCTTGTGATGGAGTAAGATGGACTGGATCCAGTCAATAATATATTTTTCTCTGTAACCTGATCATCCCTTGAATGTGAATTGCATGGACATCGGGTTGCAATTTCCTTGGAGTAGCACTCAGTGTCAGAATGCCACTCCATACCCAGTTACTTACAGGGGTTTTCTTTCGATCCTGTCTCACCTGACCTTCCAACTCAGGCCAGGCGAGATTCGGGCAGTGTAAGCTGTGCACAAGGCCCAATGCTAAAGTCTGTCGCTTCAGAATTGAAGGATGACGGGCCGCATTTTTAACAACACTAGCTGAGCAAGGCTGCACCTGGGGTGAGGGGGAGGGGGGGGGGGCAGCGTTGGAGTGGCATAGGAAGGGTAGGACCTCAGGAGGGATGGTTCGAACCTGGCGGGATAGTTGGACTCAGTGGGGATGGGGTCAGGTGGTCGGGCCTGTGGGAGGATGTGGGTTCAGTCATCTGGGATGGGGGGTTGGAATGTGGTTGTAGGGTCGGGTCAGGAAGGGACTCAGATCAGGTTGCTGGGAGATGGGGTCCGGGTTGGGCCTTGAACAGTTGTGGAGATGAGAGTCAGGTAAGTGAAGACGGGTGGGGAAGATTTGTGTATGGGTGACGGAATTCCCTTGGGGGATCAGGGGTGTGCAAGGAGCCCAGTCGGAATGTCGGACTGGGTCTTTACCTTAGTTACTCAGAACTTAGAGGTTTTAATTCTTGTAACTTTCTTCTGTGTATGTACTGGTGTAACCCAGTCGGAACCATCTACAGTTTGCAATTTAAGTCATATGTTTGGATGGCTTCCAGTGCAGGACAATTGCAAGCATCCAATGTGACTGGGAAAATAATTAAGCATCCCTCTTTCTGGACGTTTCTGCTGCTTATCATACAGTTCACTACAACATCCTCCTCCAAACCTTCTCCACAGTACAGCTGGGAGAGAATACTGTTGCCTTTTGTCATTGTTATCTATCAAATTATAGTAAAAAAAACATTTGTTGTGCTCCCCTTTTCTAATCCTTCCAGGGCCAGAAAGAAAATTCATGGGCCCTGGTACACGCACACACTTCCCACCTCCCCCGCTATTCACCTTAATCCTTGCCACATATCCGTCAGGTGTCCAGAAATAGGAACCATAGTTGCAGCGGGGTCAAACTGTTTTATAACGATGTCCTGTGCTTGTCTACTTACATTGGCTTCTTGTTCAGAAATTTTTAAATGTTAGTTTTGTTTTCAAATCCCTCAATGACCCCATGCCTCCCTAACTCTGTCGTCTCATCCTAATCCATGTCAATCTGAGATATCTGCACTCATCTAATTCTGGTTTCTTCAACATAGGTGGCCTTGACTTCAGCTGTCAAGGCCTGAAGCTTCAGAATTCCCTTCAGAAACCTTCTGCCGTTCTTTTCTCCTTTTAAGATGCTCCTGACAACCTACTCTACTGGCAAGCTTTGGTCATAAGAACATAAGAACATAAGAACATAAGAACTAGGAGCAGGAGTAGGCCATCTGGCCCCTCGAGCCTGCTCCGCCATTCAATGAGATCATGGCTGATCTTTGGTGGACTCAGCTCCACTTTCCGGCCCGAACACCATAACCCTTAATCCCTTTATTCTTCAAAAAACTATCTATCTTTACCTTAAAAACATGTAATGAAGGAGCCTCAACTGCTTCACTGGGCAAGGAATTCCATAGATTCACAACCCTTTGGGTGAAGAAGTTCCTCCTAAACTCAGTTCTAAATCTACTTCCCCTTATTTTGAGGCTATGCCCCCTAGTTCTGCTGTCACCCGCCAGTGGAAACAACCTGCCCGCATCTATCCTATCTATTCCCTTCATAATTTTAAATGTTTCTATAAGATCCCCCCTCATCCTTCTAAATTCCAACGAGTACAGTCCCAGTCTACTCAACCTCTCCTCATAATCCAACCCCTTCAGCTCTGGGATTAACCTAGTGAATCTCCTCTGCACACCCTCCAGCGCCAGTACGTCCTTTCTCAAGTAAGGAGACCAAAACTGAACACAATACTCCAGGTGTGGCCGCACTAACACCTTATACAATTGCAACATAACCTCCCTAGTCTTAAACTCCATCCCTCTAGCAATGAAGGACAAAATTCCATTTGCCTTCTTAATCACCTGTTGCACTTGTAAACCAACCTTCTGTGACTCATGCACTAGCACACCCAAGTCTCTCTGAACAGCGGCATGCTTTAATATTTTATCGTTTAAATAATAATCCCATTTGCTGTTATTCCTACCAAAATGGATAACCTCACATTTGTCAACATTGTATTCCATCTGCCAGACCCGAGCCCATTCACTTAACCTATCCAAATCCCTCTGCAGACTTCCAGTATCCTCTGCACTTTTCGCTTTACCACTCATCTTAGTGTCATCTGCAAACTTGGACACATTGCCCTTGGTCCCCAACTCCAAATCATCAATGTAAATTGTGAACAATTGTGGGCCCAACACGGATCCCTGAGGGACACCACTAGCTACTGATTGCCAACCAGAGAAACACCCATTTATCCCAACTCTTTGCTTTCTATTAATTAACCAATCCTCTATCCATGCTACTACTTTACCCTTAATGCCATGCATCTTTATCTTATGCAGCAACCTTTTGTGTGGCACCTTGTCAAAGGCTTTCTGGAAATCCAGATATACCACATCCATCGGCTCCCCGTTATCTACTGCACTGGTAATGTCCTCAAAAAATTCCACTAAATTAGTTAGGCACGACCTGCCTTTTACGAACCCATGCTGCGTCTGCCCAATGGGACAATTTCTATCCAGATGCCTCGCAATTTCTTCCTTGATGATAGATTCCAGCATCTTCCCTATTACCGAAGTTAAACTCACTGGCCTATAATTTCCTGCTTTCTGCCTACCTCCTTTTTTAAACAGTGGCGTCACGTTTGCTAATTTCCAATCCACCGGGACCACCCCAGAGTCTAGTGAATTTCGGTAAATTATCACCAGTGCATCTGCAATTTCCCTAGCCATCTCTTTTAGCACTCTGGGATGCATTCCATCAGGGCCAGGAGACTTGTCTACCTTTAGCCCCATTAGCTTGCCCATCACTCCCTCCTTAGTGATAACAATCGTCTCAAGGTCCTCACCTGTCATAGCCTCATTTCTATCAGTCACTGGCATGTTATTTGTGTCTTCCACTGTGAAGACCGACCCAATAAACCTGTTCAGTTCCTCAGCCATTTCCTCATTTCCCATTATTAAAACTCCCTTCTCATCCTCTAAAGGACCAATATTTACCTTAGCCACTCTTTTTTGTCTTATATATTTGTAAAAACTTTTACTGTCTGTTTTTATATTCTGAGCAAGTTTACTCTCATACTCTATTTTACTCTTTTTTATAGCTTTTTTAGTAGCTTTCTGTTGCCCCCTAAAGATTTCCCAGTCCTCTAATCTCCCAGCAATCTTTGCCACTTTATATGCTTTTTCCTTCAATTTGATACTCTCCCTTATTTCCTTAGATATCCACGGTCGATTTTCCCTCTTTCTTCCGTCCTTCCTTTTTGTTGGTATAAACCTTTGCTGAGCACTGTGAAAAATCGCTTGGAAGGTTCTCCACTGTTCCTCAACTGTTCCACCATAAAGTCTTAGCTCCCAGTCTACCTTAGCTAGTTCTTCTCTCATCCCCTTGTAATCTCCTTTGTTTAAACACAAAACACTAGTATTTGATTTTACTTTCTCACCCTCCATCTGTATTTTAAATTCCACCATATTGTGATCGCTCCTTCCGAGAGGATCCCTAACTATGAGATCATGAATCAATCCTGTCTCATTACACAGGACAAGATCTAGGACCGCTTGTTCCCTCGTAGGTTCCATTACATACTGTCTAGGAAACTATCGCGGATACATTCTATAAACTCCTCCTCACGGTTGCCTTGACCGACCTGGTTAAACCAATCGACATGTAGATTAAAATCCCCCATGATAACTGCTGTACCATTTCTACATGCATCAGTTATTTCTTTGTTTATTGCCTGCCCCACCATCTCGTTACTATTTGGTGGCCGATAGACTACTCCTATCAGTGACTTTTTCGCCTTACTATTCCTGATTTCCACCCAAATGGATTCAACCTTATCCTCCATAGCACCGATGTCATCCCTTACTATTGCCCGGATGTCATCCTTAAATAACAGAGCAACACCACCTCCCTTACCATCCACTCTGTCCTTCCGAATAGTTTGATACCCTCGGATATTTAACTCCCAGTCGTGACCATCCTTTAACCATGTTTCCGTAATGGCCACTAAATCATAGTCCTTCACGATGATTTGTGCCACCAACTCATTTACTTTATTCCGAATACTACGAGCATTCAGGTAAAGTACACTTATGTTGGTTTTTTTACCTCTGTTTTGAATCTTAACATCTCCAGTTTTATTCCTTTTGTTATTACTGGGCCTATTCACTGTGCTCCCCTCAGTCACTGTACCTTGTACTGTCGCCCTTATGGATTTCTGACTATGTCTTCTCTGCCTTGCACTTTTCCCCTTACTTCCTTTTGTTTCTGTCCCTGTTTTACTACCTTCCAACTTCCAGCATTGGTTCCCATCCCCCTGCCACATTAGTTTAAACCCTCCCCAACAGCTCTAGAAAACACCCCCTTCATTAATGTGTCCTTAAGTGGCTCATTGTCAAAATTTGCTTCATAAGGCTCCTGTGAACTGCCTGGAGATGTTTCATTACGTTAAAGGTGCAACGCATGAGCAAGCTGTTGTTGTTGTACTGGATGCTAAGACGATGTAATAGTTTCAATTGAGTTGAAATTGTGATAATAAATTTTAAAGGTTGACACATATGAATTGAACAGAATGAGGGACTCCTATCAATGGGTTAATGTGTTTATGTACTAATATCACACTTTCACTTCACACAATTGTGTACATATGCAGAGAAAGGAAGAACGCTATGTCCCCAACAGTTAACACAAGGTAGTAATTTCATTAGGCAATAATTAACTGCAATTTGAAGCTTGTCAACTTCTAACTGTTCTCTCAACAAGAACACTGTCTTATAATCACCTCTCCCTATTCCACCCCCGTAACTTATAAGTTGATCTCCTGTGGCATTGCATAGCAGGGTCAGGATGAGGTGCAGTGAGGTTCAAGGATGAAGGACAACTAAAACGGGACATGCAGGCCGAATCCAATCCTGCTTTGATATGTTCCGTTTGACAGGGGGAGTAATTTTGAGCCTGCACGAGCCATGCTTGGGATCGGTGGCACAGGTTGAAAATGCCACCAGAATCAAGAAACACAATTCTCGCCGGAGAGGATGAATTTCTTGATTTTCCCCGCCCCTCGTCGGTGACATCATGAGATTTGTGCCCACAAAGACTGAGAAACTCATTTTAATGGATTTTAATAAATTTAAATATCATTACCATGCCTGATCATCACATGATCCCCTCTCACTGAATATTCATTCACAGCAGCTTTAAAAACAAGATTTAGTCGAGGGGATGCCGCCGAGGCGCAAACGTAAGTACAGCCCCTTGGGGGAGAGTGACATGGCACTGACCCCTGGCACTGTCCCTGACACTAGTTGGCACTGCCAGGTTAGCACAGTACCAATCTTTGCCAGGAGGCAGTGTCAGTGCAGGTCCTCATGGGACCCCCATGTGGTTCTGGGTTCCAGCTATGTGTGGTAAGGGGTAGGGTGGACAGGGAGGAGCAAACTTGCAGGCACATAGGGGAATGTGGGGGGGGGGGGGTCTGTGACAATCAGTAGGAGTGGGTGGGGAAGGTGGAGCCCCTGGGTGGAAGGGGTGGTGTGTGGAGCTCCACTTCAGTGCTGATCGAGGAATCACTGAAAGATGGCACCTCAGGGTGGCACGGTGACACAGTGGTTAGCGCTACTGCTTCACGGTGCTGAGGACCCGGGTTCGATCCTGGACCCGGGTCACTGACTGTGCGGTGTTTGCACATTCTTCCTGTATCTGCATGGGTCTCACCCCTACAACACAAAGATATGCAGGGTAGGTGGATTGGCCATGCTAAACTGCCGCTTAATTGGGAAAAAATTGATTTGGGTACTTTAAAATAAATAAATAAATAAATAAAGATGGCGCCTCGATGTCTATGGAGCTGGGTGCCAGCTCTATCAGGCCCTGCACCTGCCAGAGTGATGGCATAAACGATACCCACGCATTTATTTTTCTCAGAGTCTCAAGATCTGGAGAGAAAACTGGTGCGTGCAGCTGAAGAGCTGCCCACCGCTTTTCACTTCTCAGCCTGACACTTTGAAAGAATATGGGGTGGGATTCTCCCCTACCCGGCGTCGAGCTGCCCCAAAGGTGCGGAATTATCAGCACATTGAGGGGCTAGGCCCGCGGTGGAGTGGTAACCACTCCGCCGACTGGCGTGAACGGCTTTTGGCGCCACGCCAGCCGGGGACGAAAGGACTTCGCCGGCCGGCGTAAGTGCGCGCATGCGCCGGTGCGTCAGCGGCTGCTGATGTCATACCGGCGCATGCGCAGGTGAGGGGGTTCTGGCCCCGCCATGGCTTTCACCGCCTCCTCCATGGTGAAAGCCATGGCGGGGCCAGAAGAAAAAGAGTGCCCCCCTTGGCACAGACCAGCCTGCGGATCGGTGGGCCCCGATCGCAGGCCAGGCCACCGTGGGGGTACCCCTGGGGTCAGATCACCCCCGCCGCCCCCCAGGACCCCAAAGCCCGCCCGCACCGCCAGTCCCGCTGGTAAGAGAGGTGGATTAAACCACACCGGTGGGAAAGGCCTGTCAGCCGCGAGACTTCGGCCCATCGCGGGCCGGAGAATCGGTGCGGGGGGCCTGCCGACCGGAGCTGGGGGCCTGCCAACCGGCATGGCGCAATTCCCGCCCCCGTCGAATCTCGGGGGGGGCGGAGAATTCGGGACACGGCGGGGGCGGGATTGGCGCCGGCCCCGGGCGATTCTCCGACTCCCCGGGGGGAGTATGGAGGCATCCACAGTGTGGTGATATGTTCAGTCACATGGTTAGAGAACAATCTGGATGAACACTCTGGGAGCACCACCATGCAGGATCATACTAGGAATTGTCAACAGTTCAAGCCTACCAATAAAGATGATTATGTTTAAGTTTTGTTTAAGTGCTGTCGAAGGAGCCTTAGTGAATCGCTGCAGTGCATCATGTAGATGGCGCATGTTGCTTTCACTGCACATTGGTGGTGGAAGGAGTAAATATTTATGCTGGTGGATGGGGTGCCAGTCATGCAGACTGTTCTGGGTGGTGTTAAGCTTCTAGAGTATTGTTAGGGGTGTACTTTAAGCAAATAGAAAGAATTCTATCACATTCTTAAATTGTGTTTTCTGCATGTTGGACAAGCTTTGGGGAGTCAGGAGGTGAGTTACTCTCCACAGAATTCCTAAACTTGGACCTTCTAACTGGCTGCACCAGTTCAGTTTCTGCTCATTGGTATTCTCCAGAAAGTTAAGCAAGTTAGTACAGCAGCTGCAGAAAATATGTGATGAAATGATTGCTAAGGTTATAAGAGTCGAGAGTTTGAAAGTACAATTATAAATGAAGTGGGGTATGTTTTATGTAGGATGGACACAGAATAAACTAGGATTGGGAATGAAAGGGGGTGTGGGTAGAGAGTGATACCAGGAAATGATCAGAGATGGGGTTTAGGTATGATTAATATGTTAAGAATAGTGAGGACACATGCGATGACAAGGTCAAGAGATGGCTATGAATACTGGTTGGAAAATTTATAAGGCCGAGGAAGTTAAAAGAAGATAACAAGGCAATAGATTCAGAGGAGACACAGCAAGATAAATTGAGATGGAAGTTGAAATTATCGAGGACAAAAAGTCCTTAATGCAAAGGAAGGAAAACAGTGAAACTGTTTCCATAAGAATATTTTTATGCGATTTGGCATTAAAGAATGAGAATTTAAACTCTAAAATGTAGGGATTAACCAGGGTGAGGTGATCAGGGAGAAGAAAGTTATGGAAGAGTTTGGGTCTTACCAAAGTATGAGACCCATACTGCCAGCAGAATGATCTTGATGAGATATGAGGGGAAAGGTAGAGGCAGGGTGGGAGGCTTCATGAAGGGGAAAGATGTCCACTGAAACCATAATGTTGATGCAATCATTCACAATACGTTTATGGGGGCATGGGTTTTGTTCGCAAGCGAACAGGCACTCTGGAAGGAGATGAAGAGAGCAACGGTCAGAGCTAATCTGCTGGAATAGTCCACAGGGTCAGCAGTGGGTGTATGGAAATCAGATTGGCAATCTGCTTTCCCCATGAGTGTGTAACAAGGAGGTTTGATGAATGAGTAGGTTGGAGCAGTTTGGGTTGCTTCGAGTAACAAGACAGTGCCATCTTCTTCGATGACCCCTTTGCAGAACATCAAAGAGGAAAGTTGCTGGCTTATTGAAGGGGGAGTCAACCCTCGGACAGCAGTAGGAGAGTAGGAAAGTTGAAGTGGACTGAATGGTAAACTCTGTTTTTTTTTCTTAATATGTTTATTAAACATTTTTCATAATAATCAAAATCTGTTTTTAATAGACATGTTATTTAACATCCCTTAAATTGTAACTAATAGAGTTGTTCTGTTGGTTTAAAATGGAATGTGAAATTCCTCTTAAGCTCATGAAAGTGGCTTGGCTTTGTTCTGTCATTTTGCTTCATCATTTCATGGGTTTAAGAGGAATTTCAACTCATCAAAGCATCACCTCTGGCAGCACAGCATTCCCTCAGTAATACACTGATCTGTTAGCCTGCATTATGTATTCACATTGCTTGGACTTGAATCCTCAATCTTCAAAAAGAGGTAACAGGACTGTCACTGAGGTGAGACTAATACCTGGTTTTCAGTGTTGATGGAACTAGGCTCCAGCAAGAGGCACTTGCTTCAGGAGATGAGCAACGATAATTAGTTCAATTTTCCTCTACCAGTACAAGATTAAATTAACACGACCACAATTAGAAGTGAAACAGTGTAATTGAGATGAATTTTATCATCTTTGGGTTGCCAGTGAGAGACCTCTTATTGAAAGAGTGAATCAAGTGTCATTATCTGTGTAATTTAAAATGAAGAAAGAGAAGATTGTAAGTCACCGATAGTAGGATTTTCACAATTCCATCCCTCTTAGTGAAGCTCCTCACTGGGAGAACCTGGTCATGGAATCACCACACAAAGTTCAATAAACCAAGTTAACACATCAGAAATATTTTAAACCTCGTTCCTCAGGCACAGCTTTGTGAGTTCCTTACCGTTATACTTTCAGTGACTTGGCTTTGTTCCTGTCATTTTGCTTTAAAACTTACAGTTCCCTGTTGACTATTACAAATTACATGTTCGAAACAACTGATCACCAATTCACATAACACTTCAGGTTGTCAACAGTTTTCAGCTCTGGCTTTGTGCTGGAATGACATTTCTAATAGCACTTTCCAACTGAGTTGTAAACTTATCAAAAATATTGACCAAGTGCTGAATGACAATATTTAAATGAAATAAACCTTACGTTGTTTTACTCTCTTCCCTGCTACCTCTGCCACTGGAAATTCCCATAAACCATTCTTCTGGACATGTAAATGACTGCATATCACCACTTACCTCAGAACTACATTGGTTACAGCAAAATCTAATTTGGAATGCAGGTAATATATGTCACCGTAATTTCTGATCTGGCACAATGCAGAGGTATAGGGCGCGATCTTACAGCCACGTCGCGCCGGGCGCAAATTCTTACAAGTCTGTTGGATCGCGGGAGAGGCTGGAATTGGGAACGTCGCCGGCTGCTGATCGGTTTCCGACCTAACCGGCAACTCCCGTTGGCGAGATCCGGATCCCGCGAGGCGGGAAACCAATAATCACTAATTCAGGCCAATCTCTAACCCATTAACGAGAAGGAACCTCTATCTAACGGCCTTCTGAGATATAATGGCTCCCAGCGAGCGGTCTCGCGCGTGCCCTTCAGCACACCTATTTAAACCTGTGAAGCTAGCGAAATGGTTGCTGCGGGGATCGGAGGGTTTTCACAGATTTCATAGAATTTTCAATGCAGCAGGAGGCCATTTGGCCCATCGAGTCTACACCGGCCCTTGGAAAAGCACATTAAGCCCATACCGCCACCCTATCCCCGTCACCCCACCTAACCTTTTGGACACTAAGGGGCAATTTAGCATGGCCAATCTACCTAACCTGCACATCTTTAGAATGTGGGAGGAAACCGGAGCAGACAAGGGGAGAAAGTGCAAACTCCACACAGTCACCCGAGGTTGAAATTTTACCTGGGATCCAGGAGCTGTGAGGCAGGAGTGTTAACCACTGTGCCACCCTGCTGTCCCACATTCTGCCCTGGGGATTTTCTTTAATGGGCTGGGGGCAAAGAACGCAGCTCTCATGGGTCCAACATGCCACCCCTGGATGGTGTATACCAATACCAGTGGTTATTTCAGCTGCTGCCTGCCCATCCACCAAACACCCCCAGAACAGAGCCCTTTCCATGGTATTATTGTGAATGTGACTTAAATCTCCACTGACCGTGCTGGCTCTGTCTGCAGAGTTGAAGGCCATTGCAAATAGCAATGTTAGTCATGTGAGTATGCCATAGCTCCCCAGTGGATTCCCATGGGTAGACCTGCCATGTCTCAGATGAGCGTCATTGCCTAGCATCCCAATCAGCCATTAAGGCCTGGACACTTTGCCTGAACACTGGAGGCATCAATACCACAGAGGCAGCAGCCAACAATCAAACACCCAGGAGCTGGTCTTCAGCACTGGGGACACCCCTGCAACCAAAGGGTGGGTGTGTGGAGCCGGGAGGGAACCTGTGCCCGGTCCAAGTAATGTTCCAGGCAGGGATCTGGAATCCAGAGTCTGGCGCGCGGTCTCCAAGGTCCCGCCTGTGTGCAAGGCGGGGTCCCCCCGCAACACTGGCTTGTCAGAATGCACCTTGAGAGATTTCAGGAGCATAAGAGTGAGGGAGGATTGGTGGATTTAAGGTTCCCGGGGTGAAAGCCATAACTGATTCTCGGTCTCCCACACTCTCCGAATCTTTACAGATATCAAAGCATGGATGTCTTTGTTGACCCTGCAGCAGCTGCCTAGTGGTGATGGTGCCAGCCGAGGCAGCCAGACCCTGGACAAGGCAGCGGCCGCAGCGTCGACAGAGGCTCACAGTGGCAGCCCATGCCTAGCAGCTGCCTCACATCCTGAGGACGCACCCGGCTATCAAGCCTTGGAGGAATCCAAAGGGAGGGAGACTGGCGACGGCCCAAGGTGTACAGGCATCACTGGTCGTTTGAAGAGATGTTGGACAGCAAATGCCACAAGAGGTTCCGTCCCAACAAGGGGACAGTGCAGCAGCTGTGCCATGCCCTTGTGGACTTGGCACCACGTGGAGGTTTCATATACCCACTCCTGGTGGCCATCATGGTTATCGCAGCCCTGGACCTTCCTGTCTCGTGTGAATTCCACAGGACTTGAGTAGCTTCTCCCAACCTGCAGCCCACAAGTGCATCTGTGAAGTCATGGATGCCCTGTTTTTCTGGGCAACTGACTACATAAACTTTGACCTGAACCAGGCCAATTAATATACCTGGGCTGCAAGAATCTGCACCATTGCAGTGATGCCCCAGTTCCAGGGGTAATAGATGGCATTCATGTCACCTTGTGTGCACTGGAGATCCCGGAGCGTCCTTCATTAATAGGAAGGGGTTCCACTCCCTGAACGTTCACCGTGTGTCAGAGCACCTCCTCAAGATCATGCACGTGTGTGCAAGCTTCCCAGGAAATGTGCATGACAGCTACAGACTGGGGCAGTCGGAAATCCTCGGCATCTTCTTTTTTTAAAAAAAAATTTAGATTACCCAATTATTTTTTCCAATTAAGGGGCAATTTAGCGTGGCCAATCCACCTACTCTGCACATTTTTGGGTTGTGGGTGCGAAACCCACGCAGGCACGGGGAGAATGTGCAAACTCCACACGGACAGTGACCCAGAGCCGGGATCGAACCTGGGACCTCAGCGCCGTGAGGCGGTTGTGCTAACCACTAGGCCACCGTGCTGCCCCCTCCTCGGCATCTTCGAGGGACATCCTGGAATGATGAGTTTGCTCCTGGGGGATTAGAGGTACCCGCTGAGGTCCTGGCTAATGATGCCAGTGCGGAGCCCAGAGACCGACGTGGAAACCTGATATAATGAGGCCAATATGGCAACACCCAGGCTGTCATTGAGCAGTGCATCTGACTCCCTAAAATGTGGTTCCGATGTCTCAACACTCTGGTGGTGAACTGCGATATACTCCCAGAGGGTGACCCACATTGTGGTGGTCTGCTGTGCCCTCTATAACCTGGCACAGCAGCGGGCCAGCATGCTGAAGGTGGAGGAGGAGGAACATGGGCTTCATAGAAGAGGGTGTAACATCAGTCTTTGTGCAAGATCACTCGAGGGTGATGGGAATGTGTTGCACTGTCAGTGGGACAATATACAAGGCAGGAGAATGATGATAACCCACTGTGAGCTGAGCTTTGGTGCTCCTCAATCTATGCCGTAGCCTTCTGTCTGTTGACAGCACGCTCACCCATCACCTCTATGTGGTATGCCTTGAGGGTGGGCCCCCAGATCCAGGACCACCGTGCCCGGGGCTGGGGGAAGGGGGGGACAGAGGGCACTGGGGGTTGGTGGTGCAGGCTGACCCGTGGTGCAGAATAGCGTGACAGAAGCTTTACATGTCTGGGATGTAACATGTTTTAATGGTGTACAATTGTGACTACTATCCCTCGCTACCGGTGGTGCTGCTCCCCCTGTCCCTCCAGTGTCCTCTCGGTGATCCTCAAACTGCTTAGCACTCAGTGGCTCTGCCGCTACATCTAGGTGTGTCCCCAGGATGCACATCAGAGGTGATGCTTACCACACACTGTGGCCTTCAATGCCCCGGCGGGTCTCCTCTGGGGGCCCTCAGGTCGGAGGGCCGCGGTCGCCTGCGTGGTGGCACATTCCTCATAAGGGGCCTCACGGTAGCATGGTGGTTAGCATCAATGCTTCACAGCTCCAGGGTCCCAGGTTCGATTCCCGGCTGGGTCACTGTCTGTGCGGAGTCTGCACATCCTCCCCGTGTTTGCGTGGGTTTCCTCCGGGTGCTCCGGTTTCCTCCCACAGTCCAAAGATGTGCGGGTTAGGTGGATTGGCCATGCTAAATTGCCCGTAGTGTAAGGTTAATGGGGGGATTGTTGGGTTACGGGTATACGGGTTACGTGGGTTTAAGTAGGGTGATCATTGCTCGGCACAACATCGAGGGCCGAAGGGCCTGTTCTGTGCTGTACTGTTCTATGTTCTATGTTCTATTCCTGGCCGAGCCACACTGTTCAGCTCACTGAATCCAACATGTGCGGTTGTCAGGAGTGGGGTGGATCTAGCTGCCGTCGTCTCCCTGTAGGAAGGCTTCGGGTCAGCCTTTGATGCCTCCTCCTCCTCCCAAACGGTGCTCATAAGGCCCTGAGGGTCACCTTGGGACAGAGGGGCAGCTAGATTGAGCTTCAGAGTCCCCTCCATCATCTGGCTGTGCCAGCCCTGGTGGCTCCCCATTGCCTGCACCATGGTGTCATTGATTTGGTGGCATCCTCGGAGCTCTCCTCATAGGTATTCTCTTCGAAGGCGGGGAGGGAAGACCCATCCCTGATGAACTGGCACCATCAGATGAAGTTCCTACGGGAGAATGGATATGTGGTCAGTGGAAAGGGCCAGTCAGTCTGAACAACTCACGTGTGACAGGTCATCTGAGTGGGAGTCGATAGGTACTCACCGCTGCGGCACAGGCCAACCTCGACGTCAATGACCATTCTATCCTTGGTCACCCCCGCAAAATCAGCAGGGCCTGTTCTTTGCAGGGGTGAGCACTCTGATGTCTGGCACCCCGCTGCCCATCTGGGCTTTTTCCCGCCTGCTATAGACCAACCTCTCCTGCGGGGACAAAGAGAGGACACTGTAAGCCACATGCTTCATGCATCGCGGGCGTGCGGGGGTGGGTGGGGGGGTGGCAGGGTTGGGGGGCACATGGTGGGGGCAGGAGTGAACACTGATTATGGGTGAGGTGTGCTGACGAATTGTGCTGGGGGGTGTGGTGTTTACTGCAGGGTCATCTGGGGTTTGCTCTGCTGGATCGGTTTAAGTGCTGCTCCCCTCGTTAGTGGGAAGCTGCCAGGCACGATCCAGGCAAAGTAGCTGGCGGGACGGTCATTTCCGATGTGAAGCCCATGGGCCATCATTACCGGCTCTAACTGGCATTAGATACCGGTAGCGGTCTCACTGGGTCAGCCATCAGGAAGCAATTGACAATTCTCGCTCGTTGCCGCACTTAGAAACTTTTCCATTAGATCGCACCCATATTCTCTCGTTGCTTCTCAATTCCTGGAAAATTTGGAAATATTTGCCTATTTTCAATTTCACTAAGTTCACTTGGTGTGAAAGCCGAAGTTTAAATAAGAGATCACGCAAATCAAAATGTAAGTATTTTTAAAGTTTACGGTGCCTGACAATCGCTCGCAAGGTGGGGGGCAAATCTTACAATGAGAGCTAGGTCATTCAGGAAGTGATATCAGGAAACATTTTATCACACAAAGGCGAGTGAACATCTAAAACTCTCTCTCCATAAATGATGGATTACTTAAAAATTTCGAGACTGTGGCTTATTTGGCATAAAAGGTTATGGATGAAAAGTCAGCAAAAGCTCAGGTTCAAGCCAACTATCTAGTTAAATGGTAGAACTCATTATTGTGAAAATTGTAACCGTGTCATTGAAAAATCACAATGTGATTAGATAGAGTCAACATGGTTTTATAAAAGGGAAATTGTGGGCGGGATTCACTGAACCCCCGCCAGTCGGAGAATCGCCGGGGATCGGCGTGAATCCTGCCCCCGCCGTCCTCCAAATTCTCCGGCCCCCCAAAAAATCGGCCCAGTGTGAGTCGCGCCGCCTGCCTCGGAGAATGGCTGGGACCAGCGCGACTCAATGGGCCCCGGGGCTGCACAAATTCTCCGTCTCGCGATGGGCTGAAGTCCCGCCTGTTTTTTTGCCAGTCCCGCCGGCGTAAATTGGAGATTCTTACTGGCAGGACCTGGCGGCGTGGGCGGCCTCCGGGGTTCTTGGGGGTCGCAGGGGGATCTGGCCCCGGGAGGTGACCCCACGGTGGCCTGGCCCACGATCAGGGCCCACTGATCCGCGGGTGGGCCCATGCCGTGGGGGCACTCTATCCTTCCGCAACGGCGGCTGTAGCAGTCCGCCATAGCCGATGCGGAAATGAAGCCCTCTGCGCATGCGTGGGGATGACGCCCGCAAATGCTGCACTCCTGCGCATGCGGCAACTCGCGCCAGCCGGCGGAGGCCCTTCGGCACCGGTTGGCATGGCGCCAAGCCCTTTTCCCGCCGGCCGCCGGGACACAAAGCTATCCGGGGTGGGCCTTGCCCCTGAAGGTGCAGAGGACCCCCACCCCGCCGGGTAGGGGAGATACCCGCCCCATGTCTCCCCAAGAGATTTTAAGAAAATGTGTAACCAGCATAATAGACAAGGAGAAACCAGTAGATATAGTGTGTTTGGTTTCTGACAAGACATTTGCTAAGATGCCGCACAGGAGGTTGTTACATAAGATTAGCGCCCAGGGGATTGGGAATAATATAGTTTGAGGATTGTTAACAGACAGAAAACTGTGTATACAATAAATGGGTAGTTTGCAGGATGATGGAGTAAACCTAGTGAAGTGTTGTAAGGATCAATGCTTGGGCTTCAACTATTAATAAATTATGGATGGGATTCCTCAACTATTAATAAATTATGGATGGGATTCCTCAACTATTAATAAATTATGGGTGGGATCCCCCCTCCCCTCCCCCCCCTCCCCTCCCCCCTCCCCTCCCCCCCTCCCCCCCCCCCCCCCCCCCCCCCCCCCCCTCCTCCCCCCCCCCCCCCCCCCACCCCCCACCCCACCCCATACCTGCCCACACTTGGAGTACTGTGTACAGTTTTTGTCTCCTGATCTGAAGAAGGTTATCATTGCCTTAGAGGTGGTGGAAAGAAGGTTTATTTGACTGATTCCTAGGATGCAAAGCTGTCCGCTGAGGAAAGATTGAGTGGAATGGGCCTACACCCTCTGGAGTTTGGAAAAATGGAAAGGGATCTCACTGAAGCATGTCAGTATGTTCGAAAATTAGACAGCATAGATTCCGAGAGGCTGTTCCCCCTAACTGGAGACCTAGAACTAGAAGTCATGGTGTCAAGATGACTGAGATTAAAAGGATGAATTTTTGCTCAGAGGATTGTGAGTGCTCTATCGATGAGTATATTCAAGACAGAGAATGTTACACTTTTGTGCACAAAGAGTTGATGTAGTAATTCAACTGTGACCATAATGAATGATTGGAAAAGCTCAAAGTTTTTATGGCTTAATCCTGCACCTATTTCTTGTTCTCATATATATCAGGGTCAAAGGACTGAATGACCTACACCAATTACTATTCCTGCTGCAGGAAGTTGGAAAATCATACATTGTCCACATTTAATTGTTAGGTCCTGAGTTGGAAACTCAAAGTTGGTCAAATTGTTACAATTTTCTTTGTAAAACTGTCATCAATAAATGCATTGCTATTCATGAAGGCAAACACCCAAGGATATGAAGATAATAGGGACTTTTCCTCTGATAAGGAATATTCCTGGATGAATGAGAATGAAGGCCGTCACACCTGATGTGCGGCAAACTGAGTACCACGAGTTTAACTGCTGAATTGAACATCTGATTATTCATGCTTCTGCTGAGTGAGACTGTAAACTAGGATTGAATTGCCAAAAAAAATTACCCCATGGGTGCTGTGTGATATCTCCTTGAGCATTCAAAGTGGCTCACAGCCAATTTATAACTTGGAAATGCAGTCAGTGTTCATATGTAGCTGAACTCTATTCATGGGACTCTAACAATTTTTATTGCTGTATTTGGCAAGCTACTTACAAAAATAGATAACTTGCAGATTGCCTGTTTATGAAAAGTAGGTCTATGCTATAAAATCTGCGCACTCTGTAATAAAGCGCATAAAAATAGGAGTAGGCTGTTGGGCCCATCGAGCCTGCTCCGCCATTCAGTAGAAGCATGGCTTATCCAACATTCCTCACGTCAAATTCCTGTTCTATCCCCGTAACCCTTGATTCATTTTTTAAAATAATCTTTATTGTCACTAGGAAACTTACATTAACACTGCAATGAGGTTACTGTGAAAAGCCCCTAGTCACCAAATTCCAGTGCCTGTTCAGGTACACAGAGGGAGAATTCTGAATGTCCATTTCACCAAACAAGCATGTCTTTTGGGACTTGTGGGAGGAAACCGGAGAACCCGGAGGAAACCCACGCCAACACAGGGAAAACGTGCAGACTCCGCACAGACAGTGACCCAAGCCAGGAATCGAACCTGGGACCCTGGCACTGTGAAGCAACTGTGCTATCCACTGTGCTATAGATCCGCCCTTATCAAGAATCTATCTATCTCAGTCTTAAATGCAAAGGATTCTGCCCCTCCAACTCTCTGTGGCAAGGAGTTCCAAAGGCTCACAACCCTCAGAAAGAAGAAATTCTTTCTCATCTCAGTCTTAAATTGACACCCCTTAATTCGGAGACTATGCTCTCTGGTACTGGACGTTCCCATGAGGGGAAATATCCTCTCAGCATTTACCCTGTCAACCGCTAAAGAAACCTTTGTTTCAATGAGATCACCTCATTCTTCTAAATTCCAATGATTAGAGTCTCAATCAGTTTAACCTTTGCTCATAAGACAATCCCTCCATACCGGGATCATCCAAGTGAACCTTCTCTGAACCATATCTAATGAAATAGATATAATACAGTCAAGAGGTACGACCAGTAAAGCTAAGATAAACTGCCTATGCTGAGCTGTCTCTGTCTGCTGCTGCTCACTAGCCCTGTGCTTCTAAAAGAGGCGGATCCTCCCTTGGGCTGGACCCTTTATACCCGTCTCTGATGCTGCTCTCTCGTGAGACTGTGGCTATTACATCTGTGCTGTGGTCCCTGGTGTATGTGCAGATGTATATACAGATGTACAGATCACTACACACTTTATCTCCTTAGCTGTTACTAATTTACAAACAGTGAAAGTTCCATGGAAACAACTTTCAATCCCCTTCACATCCTTTAATCTTGTCCAAATAAACACACAAGCATTGCAAAACCTCTTGAAACAAATATCAAGTTATTACAAGGTAATACAGATGTACATCAAACAAACTAGCACTCCTCTGCAGGCTATGTACATATTGCCTACAAAGTTGACTTTATTACCCATTTTTGGAGATCTGCCAAGCACTCATAATTATACCATCTGGCAACCATATTAAAAGATGCAATTTGAACAGATGGCCAAACATCTGTTTAATTCAGATGGCCTCATTTAGAATGCTTGGCTGAGCTCCAAGAATGGATAATGGCGACATTACCTGCGTCTACAGGAAAGCTGGAAGCCCTCAAGACAGATGCTCAGGAGGCATTGGAAATAAGTAGAGTAGGGGGTCAATGCTAGAAGTGTTGCTCTAAGAACATGGATGCAGTGCTGTAAGAATTTATAAGATCTCACATGAGTTGTCAAAGTAATGAGTTCATCTTCAAATAGTTGGTCCCGGCAATTGCATCCACCACTTAATTTCCCATGATTCATCAGGTACCTGCCAACATTCTCTATTAAACAATGCTCAAATCCTATTAGTCATATGTTTCATACTATCCTTATACACTTAGCAGTGTTGTAAGCCATACTCCTGCAACTATTCATTCACACACATCACTAGCTATTGGACCATGATAGCCACATCACCTAAAAATATGGCAGAACATGGACACGCATTTCAACTTGCTTGCAGGAGAAAATGATGCAGAGAGCAGGCAGTAGCTACAAACTGGAGGGGAACAAATATGCCTGCATTTCAAGGAAGAGAGAGTGCTTTCCATCATGAAAAAGAAAATAACTTTGTCATTGGTCACTGGCAGGGCGAAGAAATTAAATTATGAGGTCAACTGCACACTTAACCCTCCTCCTCTTATCTAATTGCTCTCTCTTCCCACATACCATTGGAACTTAGAAGCTATAGATGGTGAGAGAATGAAGTGCTGGCTTACTCTTCATCCCTCACTACAATCCACCCTTGTCCCAACTTCATTTCAGACACTCAAGAATTGAAGCCTTTGCAGTCAGTGGAGGTAGAGGAAGACAGTGAAGATCACTTGATAGCACCACACAAGCCATTAGTTTAGATACTGACAATGTACATATTTTAGAGGCCAGGATAGAGGTGGGAAGGTGGGATCTGCACCCGCTGTAACACTGATCTTAAGTGTGCAGAAGCCAGATTTTCAGGAGAATGATAACACAGACATCATCTCCTCAGAAGTCGAAGTTGCATACTAGTTCTGCTTCAGAGAGCTCGGATGAAGTTTTAATGAAAAACGATTCAGGTGAAGGGTGAAATAAAAAGCAGAGAATGCTGGAAATGCTCAGCAGGTCTGGCAGCCCCTACGGAGAAAGAAACGGAGTTAACCTGTACGGTGAATGACATTTGAAACATTAACTCTCTCTCCACACAGGTAGCCTGATTTGTTGAGAGTTTCCTATTTGATTTATTATTCTGGCATCCGCAGTATTTTTTATTTTGTAAAGAAGGCCAATTGGTGCACATAACTGAATGCTTGATGCATTGGATAAACCTGCTTTAAAGCCTTCACCCATGTCAAATAGCGTGAAGTAATCAACCACCAACTTGGCGCAGAGCTTCTTGTAGATCTTGGAGCTCACCTTTCCAATTACATGGTGTGGTCACCTCCAGCAGCAGACCTGTTGAACCCAACATGGCCCCGTGTCTGACGGCCATTACAGCACAAGATGCTTTCATCAAGGTCAGAGTGGTGTCATGGAATTTCACACTGCTACATGTGAGCCCATACCACCACCCATCATGGATTTGGATATCAAAGGGCCGACCAGGGCATCAGAGCAAACAATGAATATTTTCCAATTTATCTGAGATTGCAATGAGATTTCTCACTGCAGGAGAATGGCAGTGAAGAGCATGAGAAGCAAAAACACCTAGAAGACACATGGAAAAAAGTGCTGATTGCATGCTCTGTAATGTTCCTTCTGGTGGTATGGCCCTCATCCTCAACTTACTGTACACATGTACATGGACTCCAAACTGGCCTCACGAGTCATTGTCATGAGTAGATAAGCCTGGTCACCCAATAGCCTATCTTTGACTAAATGTCATGGTTCAAAATCACAAGGCACAAAGGACTTCCATGGGATGAAGGAATCCCGGCTACTGTCACCATGATGCATTGTCTGTTGTGAAACACCAGCTACAGATTGTATTCTTTCCAGTTCATGTAAATAGCTGATTTCACATGAAGTACATTCAGGGCAATGTGCATGCAGTCAATGATACTCTCCACCATGGTCGAAGCCTGCAATCTATGTAAACACCTGTATTGAATCAACCTGCTAATCTCTAGTAAGAGCAACTGAGATGAAACTGTGTGTCTCTGCGTAGAGATTTCCTCAGTGTAACAATGTACTGCAAACTGGGAGATCTCTAGCAACCTGGAAATAGCCAAAGGTATAAAAGTTAAAGGTTATTTTGACAGCAACAGGCAATGTGGTCCTTCTCTGCTTTTTGGTTGCAATTGGAACAGCAGCTCATCTGTCGATGAGGAACCTTACGGCCATCTGGACTCAATATTGCGTTCAACAATTTCAGACCAAAACCTCTGCCCCATTTTCTTTCATTATTTTTGCATTTGTTGGACTGTATCTTGTTTATTATTTCAGATGATTATTATTCTGCTAGTCACCCCTTCACTGAACACATCCTTTGTGTTTTGATATGTTTCATTATCACATCCTGCACAACAAACTATCCCGTTGTTTAATGTCTACCTCTTCTGCCCTATCACAGAAATTCCCTCTTACTTTTTACCACCCGGCCCCATTTCACCTGCTCAAAACCAATTATATTTTCTAAACTTTCCCTTCGCTGATGAAAGCTGGACTCTTAAATGCCCTCAGGGATGGGCAATAAATGCTGGCTCAGCCAGCGACGCCCACATCCCATGAACGAATGAAGAAAACAAAGGCTGATATGAATTAACCCTGTCTATCTATCCACAGATGCTGCCTGATCTTTATTTATTCGAAGAGATTTAACAGATTTAAAGTACAGTGGGAGGGGATGAGAAGAATAAAAGGGAATGCGAGATTAAAGGCAAGAGTGAAGATGATGCAAGGTAAAATGTAATGGGACAAGTAATAAATCAAAATAAGTGATTTGAGTTAATATGAATTGAAAAGCGCAGCTGCTATCTGAAAACAAACAAAGAAGAGAGCAGACATTATTATCTGAAATTATCAACCTCACTGTTGAGGGGCAGCACGGTGGCGCAGTGGGTTAGCACTGTAGCCTCACGTGCCGAGGACCCAGGTTTGATCCCGGCCCTGGGTCACTGTCCGTGTGGAGTTTGCACATTCTCCCTGTGTTTGCGTGGGTTTCACCCCCACAGCCCACAAATGTGCAAGCTAGTTGGATTGGCCACGCTAAATTGCCCCTTAATTGGAAAAAATGAAATTGAGTACTCTAAATTTAAAAATAAAACCTCACTGTTGAGCCTGGAAGATTGTGAAGTGCCTAATGGATGTGATTGTGTCCTTGAGTTGATACTGAGCATCATTCAAACAATGGAGGAAGCCAAGGACAAAGTGGGACTGGAGCAAAGAATTATAATGAGAAGCAACTGGACATTTGGGGTCACGCTTATGATGTGAACAGTGGTTGTTCCTCAAAGTGATGATCCAATCTGCATTTACTCTCCTGGGTGTGGAGGAGACCACATTATGAGCAATGAGTACAGTGGGCTAAATTTAAAGAAGAACCCTAGTTCGATGTTTCTATATAATCCCCCCTCATTCTTCTAAATTCCAATGAGTATAGTCCCAGTCTACTCAGTCTCTCCTCATAAGCCAATCCTCTGAACTCTGGGATCAACCTGGTGAATCTCCTCTGTACCCACTCCTGTGCCAGGACATCATTTCTCAAGTAAAGAGACCATAACTATACACAGTGCTCCAGGCGTGGCCTCACCAGCATCCTGTACAGCTGCAACATAACCTCCCTGGTTTTAAACTCCATCCCTCTAGCAATGAAGGGCAACATTCCATTTGCCTTCTTAATTACCTGCTGCACCTGCAAACCAACTTTTTGCGATACATGGACAAAGACACCCAGGTCCCTCTGCACCGCAGCATCTGCAATTTTTTTTACTCTTTAAATAAAGTCCATTTTGTTGATATTCCTATCAAAATGGATAGCCTCACATTTTCCAGCATTTTACTCCGTCTGCTAGACCCTTGCCCACTCACTTAAACTATCCGTATCCTTCTGCAGACTTTCAGTGTCCTCTACACACTTTGCTCTACCTCTCATCTTAGTGTCATCTGCAAACATTGACACATTACACTTGGTCCTCAAAATCATCTATATAAATTGTAAACAATTTAAGTCCCAACACTGATTCCTATAACACACATCAAACGGAAGATGTTCTCCAAATTGGCCTGGTACAGTTTGCACAAAGCAAATGCCATCAGCTATACGAAGAAACAATGAAAGATTCTAAACTACAGAAACTGTGGAAAATCATCAATGAAGGGTAGCCGGATTCAATTCAGAATGTCCACAAACAAGTGAGACCATTTTGGCCTTATCAGGATGAGAAAGGCAAGCCTGAAGGAACAATTTTTAAAGGAAGGCAAGTCATTGTGCCTGATCTTCTTCAACATTTCCACCACTCACACATGGGCATAGTTTGGATGAGAAGACTCTCAAGATAGACACTCTATTGGCTCGGTATGAACAAGGGCATTGATGTAATTGTCAAGAAATGCAAAACATATTAAGAGCATATGCCAAGTCAGCACCATTGATTGCGTATGAAGTTCCTACCCATCTTTGGTTCAAAATTATATCCAAACTCTTTTATGTTCATGACACCGATGACATGATCAGCATCAACCACTTTTCCAAGTACCCCATTATTCGACAATTGCAAAATTCTTTAAGCACAACTGTTGTGCACACTCTTTGTGCTGTTTTCAGTTTAATTGGTGTACCAAGAGAGATAATTATGAACAATAGTCCACAATTTATTGGAAATACATTTCAAGATATATGTGGAAAGTGGAATATTGATCGCACTATTTCTTCTCCTTCTTACCCTAGATCTTTAAAAAAAATAAATTTAGAGTACCAAATTCATTTTTTCCAATTAAGGGGCAATTTAGTGTGGCCTATCCACCTAACCTGCACATCTTTGGGTTGTGGGGACAAAACCCACGCAAACTCGAGGAGAATGTGCAGACTCCACACGGATAGTGACCCAGAGCTAGGATCGAACCTGGGACCTCGGCGACGTGAGGCTACAGGGCTAACCCACTGCGCCACCGTGCTGCCCCTCTTACCCTAGATCGAATGGCCTAACTGAATGAACGATTCACACGATAAAATCCCTAATTCGCAAATGTAAATAGACCAAGTAAGATCTCCAAATTGCAATGTTACATCTGAGAGTGAAACCTTTAAGTGCATCATTAGCAGAGCTCCTGTTTGGCAGACTAGTGTGTTCTATTCTTACTCACTCTACTCTCTCAGAAACTAGAGACCAACTTTTACAATTACAAGAAAACATGACCAACGGGCACAATAAAGATGCACGTACAGAATTGTCAGTTCACAGTTGGCACAACCTGTTCACATCCGGGATCCCACAGAAGGTAACCAGTCAAGGATACAATAATTTGTTCAGAAACAAAGTCCTGCAGAAGTCATTATACAAACGAGGCATAACTGAGGACACCTAAGATGCATTCAGGCTCCTCAACCACATGGTCCCAAATGTGATCAGGAACAGCTTTGAAAAATGACAATCCCAAAGATCACTGTGAGCACCCCAAATGTCTGACCCCCTACATGTCTGACTCCCATACTCTCCTGAAACCCAACCCCCAACCCGAAATATCTGATGCCCCATGCCTCAAAGTCATAAATACACACAGGCAGTAAGAGGAGAAATCAGGGGTGTTTAATTTATTCTCCTTTCTTCCCGTAACTCATGTTGGTGGTTCTTTTGAGTTGGAATAAAATGTAAGTGATATAAATATAAAGATCATATGGAGACTCTCTTTTGTTCTGAATCACATTCTTTGCAGCTATTAACACTCATAAAGAATGCTCAAAGAGTAAGCAATCTCTTGTTTTGTGAGCAGTACATATATCAGACCACAAACAGCACAGTGATAAGAACCACGATCACGCCTTCATATGCTATAGTCCAGAAAAGAATGCAGAGATTATCAAGATCATAGGTGCAGTATCAAGTTATCAGAATTTAAAGTGTTTTTCAGCAACAGTTCTCTTGAAAGACAAAGCCATGCATAAAACTAGTCTCAGAAATATGTAACCTCATGTTACAATTCAAAAGTTGAGTCAATTTCTGAAGAACATTATGATTTATCCCAAGAATCAATATTCTTTGTGCTGCATGTTTCAAGGCAAGTACAGCCCAGTCAGAATGACCAGCTTGGTTCCTGAAATTAAACCAAAATGCCAATGCGCAGCTTATTGACTAAAAGTATTAGTGGCCATACACATGTCGTGAATCTGAAATGTCAGGGTTTTTTTGCTGCTTTATTTATAGGTAGAGCACTGGAATGACCAAGATAATCACCTGCTTAATAACCATAATCAGTGAAAGTGGAGATTCAGATTTGGGGGTGGTATAAGGTTGCTATGTTTATCCACATTACTTTGACCATCCACCTAATCTTGACCTCCAGCTATTTGACCTCATCAAAACTTAGCATTTCAATGAAATTCTCTGTAACCTAAATCTGCAGTTCAATGCACCCTTTCATTTTGCATTATACTTTCTCCCACCTAGGCCCTTCAGCTGTTTTAGTATTGAACTGGATGCCAGCCCAAAATTATGATGCACAACTAACGTTCTGCAATGAAAACAATCTAGGAAGAAGTGGATAATATTCCATTCAGGTCCAAACTAGTATTCATACACATAATTAACAAAGCTTGTCAATTTTGACAGATAAAACTGTACAGTAATTTCTGGTCACCCATCAAGAGTATGATTGTTTTTTTGTGTGGGTGCCATTATGATTACAGTGAATATTTGTTGAAGGTGACAGATTAATGAGTGTCTTCCTGCTTCTGTCTAAGTAGTAATTTCTCTTCATTACCTGCATCTGGGCCATTATTGGTAGCCTGTGAAAGGTTGTAGGTCTCAGCTGTTATTTGGAATATTTGGTGCCTTACGCACATAGCTGGGACACATTGTTAGGACACCCAGGGTTAGTGCATGGTCAATTGCAGACCCACTTAACCCGGAGTCGCAACACAGTTGAAATTAACTTTTGTTTTAAAAATACCTGAGGTCTTTGGCTGCCCAGATACAGTTACCAGGTTTGCAAATTTGAACACTGAGTTTTGAACATTTGAACTTTTTATTATTAACAGTAACTACAATTAAATCGGCAACAATTATAACTGGTTAACCATGATCTAATATCTAACCCTCTTTAAACTTGCCCCACCCTCTATACACACAAACACAGACAAAGAAACATAGAAAAACAAACACAAAGGGGAAAGAGGGGTGTGAAATAATGATGAAAGTAAAAGGATCAGAGTCTTTTTTTTCAGTTGGAAGTCTTCCAGTTAGTTTCTTCTTCTGTCGAGGCGGGCGAACCTATTTAAGGGAATTGGATATATACCTGGAAAGGAAAGAACTTCCAGGACTAGGAGAAACATCAAAGAACTGAGTCTATTCAGACGGTTTGTTCAAAGAGCCAACATGGGGATGATTAACTAAATGGCTTACGCCTATGGCATAAGGTTCAATTACTCCTGGATTTATTGTTCCCCACATGGCATGACTTTCAACTGCCATTAGGGCCTGA
Organism: Scyliorhinus canicula; assembly: GCF_902713615.1. Classification (NCBI taxonomy): domain Eukaryota; kingdom Metazoa; phylum Chordata; class Chondrichthyes; order Carcharhiniformes; family Scyliorhinidae; genus Scyliorhinus; species Scyliorhinus canicula. The sequence goes on along the minus strand of NC_052159.1, from coordinate 113,896,215 downwards.
TAGCCAAGATCCCTTTTCCATTCCACTTCTCTTATGTTGCAGATGGTAGTAACACCACATCAATAATGTAAATTAGATGCCGTCAAGGTCATTTTCACCCAATGTTCACCAGTGTTTGATGCACGCTACCGCATTAGGACAGTAGAATCTGTCCCAAAGTGCTCCCTTGTATTCTATTGCAAATTGCTTGCTTTCTCATGTAAAGTGAAAAGGCTGCCTTAGATTCTTTAAAATGTTTATTATGGACTGCAGCAGGACAGAAATTCAGTCTACAAATCATCACTGAAGTTGTTTGCACTTTGACATCTTAAAAAGGTTATTTGACAAAATTTAGCTGCATAAATACATGCTCATGAACCCATATGCCTGATGGGCTGTATTATGACCTCTTGGACATTATTGTATTTGCTTCTAACACTGCAGTACCTTTGAAAGAGCACACCATAATTGTAAATGAGACTCTATGATATGCTTGAACAGGCTTGATTGGATCTCCTATGAAATGAGGATGTACAGAAATAGGGCAGGTTAAACTCAGAGACTTGAGCTAATATGATGCTTCTCATGCTTTTTCTCACTCTTACTCATGTCTTCTCAATCATTGTCACTCGGGTATAACCACAAACACGGCACTCCACCTATTTTTCATGTATTTTGTAACCACCATTAGGATGTATTTTATAATCACCATTTCCAAATTGATTCCTCATCTGTGTCTCCAAGAACCAGCTACAGCTTCATCACCATAAAGTAGCCAGATTACATCGCTAACACCATCACTCGCCATCTGAGGCATAGCAAAGGTACAGCCACTCTTGGAGATTGAGATAATAAGCTAGAAGAGTCACCATCGATGAAGCATTGAACATATGCATGAGGAGTTGATAGTGGGATCAGATTTCCTAAGGCCCTTCCCAGCCCCTTCTTTGGTTGTAGAGTTTTCATGAAGTTTAAAAATGTTGCTATTTGAGCAGAATCACCTGATAGAGTATTTTGACAATGTTCAAGACATCCTACAGTATCTATGGAGCAGCCCTGTAACCAGATTTATACACTGATGTGGGAAACTCTTTCATTGTGGACTGCATATCAAATACATGGACAACTGCAGTAGAGCCCCAAAGGTGCTCTGAAGCACAGTGAGACTTTTTAAATTAAATGCCTAAATTGATATAAGACCATGAAAATCAAGCTATAATAGGCTTTATTTACTGACTTGAACAGGCAGTGAAGTAATGTGAAGGCAGGCTGCACTATACACATCGATCCCTCGCAGGTATGTTCCTATGTTGATTCCTGGGCATGCTGAGAAAAAAAGCTAAGTTTGGCATCAACGAAACTCGTGTATCTCAGACAGGCACCAAATCTGTCAGAATAGCACCCCATTCCAATTGATAATCAATGTGCCACAAATTGAGCAAGACAAAACCAATCGCATGGTAAGAGGCATCGTAGAACCAGGAACAAGCAGAGGGAGATGGACACATTGACCTGATAGCTACCCTATTTAGCCCTTTCATTGTTGAGACAGAGGAAAAGAGCAATAAAGTCGTTTCCACAAGACACAATGTGCAAAATCAATGGGTACAATTTTTGATACCAGAGGTTGTGATTAGTATTCTGCCCACATCTGTTGAAGTGGAGAGAGGCAACACACAGATTCTGTGCAGCCACCTCATCTGTCATGATTGTCGTGTTAGGAAATAAAGATAGTTTAACCTTGTATGTGGGGATTAGAAATTAGGCTTAAGTTTAAGATGAATTTGTGTTTCCATGCATGTACACAAAGAAAGTTAGCTTCATGTTAAACAAAAGTGCCTGCATGTTTATAGGTTTTAGTTTCACTTTAAATTGTGCCTGCAACACAATTAAGGGTTTACAATTACAGTACAAAAAACTAGGCTGTTGCTGAGCAACCAGAGAGTCACCATGGGACAGTAAGAATGGTTGAGTTAATTGTAAGCTGGAACCAGAAAAGCTGGATACCAGGAAGGGAACTGCAGAAAGCAAATTTCACAAGAGAGGTTGCCAGTACAGGGAAGACAATACAGGGATGCAGAAAACAAGTCCCAGAAGCTGAAGAACAGACAGAAATTAGGGAATGAGAGTTCAAGTAAAGGGATGAAATAAAGAACAGAAAGCTGAAAAAGGGTTCTGTTCGGTGAAGTCAGGAGCAGAGAGTTAGGCTCCCAGTTAAAGACAGCGCGGCAATGTGTGGACCTGGAGAAGTCAGCTAGTGAGAAGCAAGACATCTGAAGAAATCCTAAGGTTGATGACACCTTAATATCACCTGTGAAGCAGTGGTATACTATTGGCATGATTGGGTATCTGAATGATTGCATGGAAGCTTGAATACTTGTGGCAATCCATTGCAGAGGAATAGTGAAAGAAGAAGTTGAAATCCTGGATGTGGATGCTTGGCGAAGGCATCTGCAACAAAACCTTGGTCCATTGCTTTACATGGTCTGTGCACTTCCTGATAACATTAGAGTACAAGATATATGTTGCAACTTGTATAATCCTTATAAATCAGTGAAGTGAGAGTGGAGGAGTAGAGCATTATCGTTCATTGTTTCTTTTTGAAGGGGCTGCATGTAGCGCAGTGGTTAGCACTGGGATTGCAGTGCTGAGGACCTAGGTTCGTTCTGGCCCAGGGTCACTGTCTGTGTGGAGTTTGCACATTCTCCCCATGTCTGCGTGGGTTTCACCCCCACAACCCAAAAATGTGCAGTTTAGGTGGATTGGCCACACTAAATTGCCCCTTAATTGGAAAAAAAAATGATTGGGTACTCAAAATTAGGGGCTGGTTTAGCACAGGGCTAAGGAGCTAACTTTTAAAGCAGACCAAGGCAGTCTAGCAGCACGGTTCAATTCCCTTACCAGCCTCCCCGAACAGGCATCCGAATGTGGCGACTAGGGGCTTTGCACAGTAACTTCATTTGAAGCCTACTTGTGACAATAAGCGATTTTCATTCGTTTCATTCATTTCAAATTTATTTATTTTTAAAAATCTTTTCTTTTTGAATAAATGTTTATTCTTTTGTGAAAAATTAATCAGCAGTCCTGTGACTCTTTTCATCCATGTCTCGAAACAAAAGTAAAAGTTACCATCTATTGAGCCAGGGTTCCACTCTGGGACTTGACTGCCCAGTAGTACATAAAACATAGAACAGTACAGCACAGAACAGGCCTTTCGGCCCTCGATGTTGTGCTGAGCAATGATCACCCTACTCAAACCCACGTATCCACCCTATACCCGTAACCCAACAACGTAGTAGCATCAGATTGGATCATAACAGTAGCACAGGATGCCATTATTCCTATGCTGCTGGTTGCCTCTGCACTCAGCAGCATGTACCAATAGAAAATAGTGAAGCTAGCAATTCTTAAGGGCATTCTGTCCCTCTTAAAGGGAAGCTGGACTGAATTACAAAACTATTGTTGCAATTGTAAAGAAGGAAAATGGAGCATGTGGGCAGACACCAAGTTTCCAGTTCATGGATATGGCACTTGAAACCTTGGTGGCAGAGCTGGGCAGCAGGAGAAATGTCATGTTACCTGGGGGTGGTGATGGGGGGAGTGCAGGGCACCCTCAAGGAGCACCCTCTGAAGAGATTAGCGGTAGGTGGCTATGGACATCAGTGAATGAATCCTCATGTGACATCTCCTACACATCAATACCAGACTCTCAGACAGCTCAATGCTCTACCCTTCAGCCCATGATGTTGTGCCAACCATTTATCCTAATCAAAGATCAACCTAACCTACACTCCTTCAATTTACTGCTGTCCATGTGCCTGTCTAAGAGTTGCTTAAATGTCCCTAATGACTCTGACTCCACCATCTCTGCTGGCAGTGCATTCCACACACCCACCACTCTGAGTAAAGAACCTACCTCTGACATCTCCCCTATACCTTCCTCCAATCACCTCAAAAGTATGTCCCCTCATGACAGCCATTTCCCCCCTGGGGAAAAGTCTCTGGCTATCCACTCTATCCATGCCTCTCATCACCTTGTACACCTCTATCAAGGCACCTCTGCCTTCTTCACTCTAGTGAGAAAACCCCGAGCTCTCTCAACCTTTCTTCATAAGACATGCCCTCCAGTCCAGGCAGCATCCTGGTAAATCTCCTCTGTACCCTCTCCATAGCATCCACATCCTTCCTATAATGAGACAACCATATTCCAAGTGTGGTCTAACTGAACACACTATTCCAAGTGTGGTCTAACTGGAGTTTTATAAAGCTGCAGCAAAACCTTGCAGCTCTTAAACCCAATCCCCCTGTTAATGAAAGCTAAAATACCATACGCCTTCTTAACAACCCTATCAACCTGGGTGGCAACTTTGAGGGATCTATGTACGTGGACCCCAAGATCCCTCTGTTCCTCCACACTTCCAAGAATCCTGCCTTTAACCCTGTATTCAGCATTCAAATGTGACCTTCCAAAATGAATCACTTCACATTTATTAAGGTTGAACTCCATCTGCCACTTCTCAGCCCAGGTCTGCATCCTGTCAATGTCCTGTTGTAACCTGCAACAACCCTCAACATTATCTACAACTCCCCCAACCTTTGTGTCATCGGCAAACTTAATAACCCACCATTCCACTTCCTCATCCAAATCATTTTTAAAAACCACAAAGTGCAGAGGTCCCAGAACAGATCCTTGTGGGACACCACTGGTCACCGACCTCTTGGCAGAATACTTTCCATCTACTACTACTCATTGTCTTCTTTTGACCAGCCAATTCTGTATCCAGGCAGCCAAATTTCCCTGTATCCCATGCCCCCTAACTTTCTGAATAAGTCTACCATGGGGAACCTTATCAAATGCCTTACTGAAATCCATGTACACCACATCCACTGCCTGGCCTTCATCAATGTGTCTCGTTACATCCTCAAAGAATTCAATGAGACTTGTGAGGCATGACCTGCCCCTCACAAAACCATGCTGACTATCTTTAATTAAACTATGTTTTTCTAAATAATCATAAATCCTATCTCTCAGAATCCTTTCCAATATTTTGCTCACCACAGACGTAAGACTGATGGGTCTGTAATTCCCACGGATTTCCCTATTCCCTTTCTTGAATAGGGGAACAACATTCACCTCCCTCCAATCATCCCGTACTACTCCAGTTGAGAGTGAGGACGCAAAGACCATCGCCAACGGCGCAGCAATCTCCTCCCTCGCTTCCCGTAGTAACCTTGGGTATATCCCGTCAGGACCAGGGGACTTATTTATCCTGATGCTTTTCAAAATTTCCAGCACATCCTCCTTCTTAATATTAACCTGTTCAAGTTTATTAATCTGTTTCACACTGTTCTCATGGGCAACAAGGTCCCTCTCTCTAGTGAATACTGAAGCAAAGTATTCTTTTAGGGCCTCCCCCATCTCTTCAGACTCTAGGCACAAGTTCCCTCCACTATCCCTGATCGGCCCTACTCTCACTCTGATCATCCTCTTATTTCTCACATAAGTGTAGAACGCCTTGGGGTTTTCCCTAATCCTTCCTGTCAGGGATTTTTCATGCCCCCTTCTAGCTCTCCTCAGTCCATTTTTGAGTTCCTTCATGGCTACCTTGTAACCCTCTAGAACCGAGTCAGATCCTCGCTTCCTCAACCTTATGTAAGCTTCCTCATTCCTCTTGACTAGAAGCTCCACTTCTCTTGTCATCAAGGCTCCTTCACCTTACCATTCCTTCCTCGTCTCAGTGGGACAAAACTATCCAGCACTCGCAGCAAGTGCTCCTCAAACAACCCCCACATTACAATTGTGCATTTCCCCAAGAACAATTGTTCCCAGTTTATGCTCCTCAGCTCCTGTCTAATAGCAGTATAATTTCCCCTCCCCCAATTAAATACCTTCCCATACTGTGTGTTCATATCCCTCTCCATGACTATGGTAAAGGTCAATGAGTTGTGGTCACAATATATGCCTGAACATGCAATTCAATGCAAATGATGGGAATAGGCCAACTGAAACATTTTCTATTTGCACAATAGAATCACTGGGTGCATGGAAAGCTTTTCTATTCCTAGTCTCCAGTGTTGGTGTGGAGCAGAGGGGAGTATTTACATTCAAAATGGCTGCCTAGTCTATAGATGCAGTTGATCTACATTGTGACTCAACCATGCCATAAGCACTCTCTGGCAGCTGTTGTTAAAAACCCTGGAAAAGGCCAGGAGGTCTATTGCAAATATGGTAAGAGCCCTGACCTGGCAGGGCCAGGGGCAAAATATTGTTTTGGGCAGCTCTCCCACCATGACAGAAATGTATTGGAAATGTATATCAAATTCAGCTCATGTGAGATTAATTTACCATGACAAAGAAGGAAAATGCGGAACGGTTTGGGAAGCATTTTGATACTAACATCTGCTTTGGCTATAATGCAAGCATGACCTTATTTTCAGTATTAATGCTGTCACCTAATCATGGCTTTACTTCTGATGTTTGCTTTGCTAATGACAACATTTTGTTGAAAAGCTTACAACTGATGCCTCTATGTCACAAGAGACAGACATAAATGAGAAAAGGGGAATGTTACTTAATGAAAACATACTTTTGGTGTCTGCTTTCCTTGCAAAAAATTCCAGACATAAGCTAGACTATTCAGGTTGAAAAATAGACAGATGGCAACTATCTTTGTCAACACTTGTAGCTCTCAAAGGGACGCTTGCCAAAAGAGTCCCAAGTGGAAAACTCAAGGTAGCATAGAGATGGAGTAGAGGAAGCTCATTTGGTTCTGCGCAGTTTCACGTGAAAACTCAATAAAATGAAAGACCATTGCATTTTGAATATCTTCATCACCTTCTTACCTGTCCGGGGTGGAATTCGAGAATACTTACACCCACATTTCATATTATTCACAGCATCACTGTAACCAGTTCAAGGACGTGAAGTACAATTCATTTTCAGTTCTGAACCTATGGTTGAGAACAATAAACCTATGGTTAAGAATAACCTGAAATTTGTGCAGCAGGGTAGTACAATGGTTAGCACTGTGGCTTAAAGCGCCAGGGTGCAGGTTTGATTCCCACTTGGGTCACTGTCTGTGCGGAGTCTGCGTGTTCTCCCCCTGTCTGTGTGGGTTTCCTCTGGGTGCTCCGGTTTCCTCCCACATGTCCTGAAAGATGTGCTGTTCGGTGAATTGAACATTCTGAATTCTCCCTCTGTGTACCTGAACAGGCGCCAGAATATGGCGACTAGGGGCTTTTCACAGTAACTTCATTACAGTGTTAATGTAAGCCTACTTGTGACAATGATGATTATTATTATTATTATTATTAAACAATGATGTGATTAGAGATGAATGAGTTTCAAATTTAAATTAAAATTTCACCTCAATTAGGAAACCTTTCTGTTTTTTCGGAAATCAGCGAAATTTGCCCAATATCAAACAACTGGGATTTTCATATATCCAGCCCTATTAGAAAATAATGCTATGTTTTTGCACATTATTGTGCAGTGGTATGCATGAGCCAATGTTTTTCAGATTTCCACAGTTGGAAACTGCATGATAACTTGGAACACTCTATGAAAGACCAACAGTCTCACATCAGGAAGTAATTTTCATTTGCTATTTAACCTCAATTTCTCACTATCAAGTTACAGAATTGGAAACATTGTGTGATCCTGTTGAACTAATGTTAGTTGTTAGTAGATCTCAACAGTAAAAACATATTTTATTACCCATAAAATCCAATGTGTGGATGTGTTCCTTACAAGCTTTTCCGATCCAGAAACACAGATTGTGCTTTATGGAGTTGGCATTGTAAAGTGCCATAAGAATTAGTGATGTGACAATCATTACTGGAAAGAATAATACATGGAGAACAAATTACATCTTTTAACACTGGAGTTTTCATTTTTGCAAGTATCTCAAGTTGTAGTAAAGGATATGCCAGTGTCCATTTGGTTTTCTTAAATTGTCATTGAACAAAGCTGGCTATGTCATTGTCTGTAGACTGAGAATGCAAGTAAAAATGCCAGTCATGGCTCAGTGATAGGTTCTTGTTTCCAAGACAAGCACCACTCCAGAAATTTGAAGGTGAAAACTTCAGTGAAATACTGAGTAAGTACTTTCAGATAAGCTGCTTACCTTCTTAGGTTGACATAAAACATCCATCAAACAAGATTCAGAGATGATCAAGAGAGATTTTCTGATGTCACAGCTAAAATGTGTTCCTGAACCAACACAAATTAAATTGAGTAACTTGTCTCATGCAACTCATTTTGGGATGATGCTATTTTCAAGCTGGTTATTGCATTTCTCTGCAACAGTGACTGCACTTCAAAAGTACTTAATTTGCAGGGATGAACATGAGGATAAAAGCAAATTTTCTGCGGATGCTGGAATCTGAAACGAAAGAGAAAATGCTGGAAAATCTCAGCAGGTCTGGCAGCATCTGTCGGGAGAGAAAAGAGCTAACGTTTCAAGTCCGATGATTCTGTCAAAGCTAACAGACAGAAAAAGTGGGAAATATTTATACTGTGGAGTGAGAATGAAAGATGAGTCATAGCAACAGAAACCCAGGAAACCGGTTGCTAATGGCCACAGAAGCCAAGGGGAAAGAGTGCTAATGGCAGTGCCCAAGAGAACAAAAGATGTGAAAGGTCAAACAGCAGGGAAACTGACATCAGAGGATGAACTGTAGATGTGGGGGGAGGAGAAGAGGGAAGCAAAGAGGAGAAAGGTGAAGGAAAGGTGGATGAGATTGGGGGGGAATTAAATATATATTAAGAAGGAAAGAAATGGTAAACGGCGGTTAAAATGAAATGGCATGAAAACAAATGGGTCGAGGTGGGGTAGAGCTGATCATCTGAAGTTGTTGAATTCGATGTTGAGACCAGAAGACTGTAGCGTGCCTAACCGGAAGATGAGATGTTGTTCCTCCAGTTTGCGTTGACCTTTACTGAAACATTGCAGCACCAATGAACATTAGGATGTCCTGAGCTCAGCTTTTCCTGTCCTGTCCTGCTTGCTGAAGTCTAGGTCTGAGGCATTCAAGTCAGGCGACCCTGACCTCTACAAGAAAGCCAGATATGATCTAAAGAAATTCATCAAAGATGCCAAAAGACAGTACCGGACCAAACTTGAGTCCCAGGCTAGCCACACGGATCCCCATCGTCTATGGCAAGGTCTGCAAGACATAACAGGCTACAAGATGAAGACATGTAAAATCGTCGGCTCCAACACACCCATCCCTGATGAGCTCAATGCATTCTATGCCCGCTTTGAGCAAGAGGTCAGCGAGAGCGAGCCCTCCACCCCAGAAGCCGTCGATGAACTTGTATCTGAGATCACCATTGTAGACGTCAGAGCAGCCTTCTCGAAGGTCAACCCACGGAAAGCCACTGGTCCGGATGGGGTATCCGGATGAGCACTCAGGTCTTGCACGGATCAGCTGGCGGGAGTATTCGTATTCGTAGACATCTTCAACCTCTCTTTACAACAATCTGAGGTCCCTATCTGCTTCAAGAAGACGACCATTATCCCTATACCAAAAAAAAGTCAAGCAGCGTGCCTTAATGACTAGCATCCAGTGGCTCTGACATCCATCATCATTAAGTGCTTCAAAAGGTTAGTAATGGCACGTATCAACTCCAGCCTCCCAGATTGCCTTGATCCACTACAGTTTGCCTACCGCTGCAACAGGTCCACAGCAGACGCCATCTCCATGGCCCTGCACTCTACCCTGGAACACCTAAATAACAAAGACACCTATGTCAGACTCCTATTTATCGACTACAACTCAGCCTTCAACACCATCATTCCTACGAAACTCATCTCCAAACTCCGTGGCCTTTACCTCAGCTCCTCCCTCTGCGACTGGATCCTGAATTTCCTAACCCACAGGCCACAAGCAGTAAGGATAGGCAACAACACCTCCTCCACGATCTTCCACAACACCGGTGCCCCACAAGGCTAAGTCCTCAGCCCCCTACTATACTCCTTATACACCTATGACTGTGTGGCCAAATTCGCCTCCAACTCGATTTTCAAATCGGCTGATGACACCACTGTAGTGGGTCTGATTTCAAACAATGACGAGACAGAGTAGAGGAATGAGATAGAGAATCTGCTGAACTAGTGCGACGACAATAATCTCTCCCTGAATGTCAACAAATCAAAGGAAATTATCATCGACTTCAGGAAGCGTAGTGGAGAACATGCCCCTGTCTACATCAATGGGAACGAAGTAGAAAGGGTCGAGAGCTTCAAGTTTTTAGGTGTGCAGATCGCCAACAGCCTGCCTTGGTCCCCCCATGCCGACACTATAGTTAAGAAAGCCCACCAACGACTCTACTTTCTCAGAAGACTGAGGAAATTTGGCATGTCCCTCACCAGCTTCTGCAGATGCACCATAGAAAGAATTCTTTCTGGTTGTATCACAGCTTGGTATGTGGTAGGGGCTGGTTTAGCACAGTAGGGGATGGTTTAGCACACTGGGCTAAATCACTGGCTTTTAAAGCAGACCAAGGCAGGCCAGCAGCACGGTTCAATTCCCGTACCAACCTCCCCGAACAGGCGCCGGAATGTGGCGACTAGGGTTTTTCACAGTAACTTCATTGAAGCCTACTTGTGACAACAAGCGATTTTCATTTCATTTTTCATTTCATTTCGTATGGAGCCTGCTCTACCCAAGACCACAGGAAACTACAAAAGGTCGTGAATGTAGCTCAGTCCATCACGCAAACCAGCCTCCCATCCATTGACTCTATCTATAATTCCCGCTGCCTCAGAAAGGCAGCCAGCATAATTAAGGACCCCACGCACCCCAGACATACTCCCTTCCACCTTGTTCCGTCAGGAAAAGGATACCAAAGTTTGAGGTCAGGTACCAACCGACTCAAGAACAGCTTCTTCCCTACTGCCATCAGACTTTTGAATGGACCTACCTCGTATTAAGTTGATCTTTTCTCTACACCTTGCTATAACTGTAACATTATATTCTGCAGTCTCTCCTTCCTTCCTTATGTATGGTATGCATTGTTTGTACAGCATGCAAGAAACAATACTTTTCACTGTATACTAATACAAGTGACAATAATTCAAATCAAATCAAATTAATGGTTCATAAATGTTTGTTCTTCATTTTTATTAAAATTTTATGATTCTATCATATTATATGTGTGTGTGTGTAAAATGTATATATATATATAATAATAATATATACAAATAATTTGTAATATTCTACAATTTCTTGAAAAGGGTCAATCATCACATTGAAATCACATCTTAGAATTGAGCTCTGACAAAGGGTTATCTCCAAATACCCATCACACTTATCTATTAAACGTGGATCAATATTTTACGGTTTTCAAATATTTTCCATTTTTAAAACCTTGCTATTAATGTTGCTAATAATAATAGATTAAGGTATGAGTGAATGTCATTCTGTGGTATTGTGTGAAGCAAATAATGGCATGATGGGAAAACTAGTCAAGTCTTCTTGGTACAATTGAATTTAACCTAAGACACAGATACAAAATACACAGATACATCCGAGGTCAACATGACCTGATAACTGGGTGACTCTGAAATTCTAAGATAAGGCTTGTTCGTTATGAACCTAGAAGCAGTCTCAATAAATACCAAGCTGAAAAGCTGTCTCTTCCTGTTCGTAAACAAATTTGTCCCTTTCTTAAAACAAAGACAAGATAATGATATGAAACTCCATTCCCCTAAAGGTCAGCAAGGTGACGCCATTGTAACGATTATTACTTATGTTTTACTTTCGATTAAATTCCTGACCAAGTTGTATTCATGTTATCTTGATCCTATAATGTATAAAAATCGCCTTATTCTTCTGTACTATCGCAGACTTGGGACGGACTCAGCAGTTTGTAATTGACTGCCTTCCGAATTCAAGTCTCAGCCATTTACTGCTAGCAGTTCTAATTAGTGAATAAAGTTCAGTTTTGCTTACCTAATGAATGCTGTTTGAATTTCTCTATCACAGTCAAGAAGCGGGGAAAATATTGAATACGACAATTCAATTATCTGATTTTAATTGAGGTGTTAACCTATTTTAAATAAACAGTTAAATACCATTGTTAAACTGGGGGACAGGGGAATGTAACATGAATATACTAAGCATCACTTTTAAAAAAACGTTTAGAGCATACAATTCATTTTTCCAATTAAAGGGCAATTTAGTGTGGCCAATCCATCTTTGGATTCTGGGGGCAAACCCACACAAACACAGAGAGAATGTGCAAACACCACACGCACAGTGACCCAGAGCCGGGATGGAACCTGGGACCTCAGCGCCGTGAGGCTGCAGTGCTAATCACCGCGTTGACATACTGCCCGCTAAACACTGTTTTATTACACTTCTGGTCGTATGTTATGTTTTTCTTTTTGATAAACATTTTATTGAGGTATTTTCGGTATTGTTACAACAACAAAATAAACAATGTACATGAAACTATAAACATAGTGCGAAAGCCGTCTCCCTTCCTTACAGGTCCCACCTTTATTAACCCCCTACTCGAAGCTAAACTAACCCCCACCCCCCTTCTGCCGACGATTAATTTTCCACGAAGATGGCGACGAACGGTTGCCACCTCCGGACAAACCCTAACAGTAACCCACTCAAGGCGAACTTGATTTTCTCCAAACAGAGAAAGCTAGCCACGATAGCCAGGTCTCCAACTTCAGGACCTTTGAGTCCCTCCAAGCTAATAGGATCCGTCTCCGGGCTACCAGGGAAGCAAAGGCTCAAACATCTGCCTCTTTCTCCTCCTGGATTCCCGGGTTTTCCGACACCCCGAAAATCGCCACCTCTGGACTCAGTGCCGCCCTTGTTTTTAACACCGTGGACATGACATCTGCGAACCCCTGCCAAAATCCCCTAAGCTTCGGACATGTCCAGAACCTGTGGACATGGTTCGCTGGTCCTCCCGCACATTTTGCGCACCTGTCTTCCACCCCAAAGAATCTGCTCATCCGGGTCAGAATTGTATCAGGCTGAGCCTGGCACATGTTGCGGATGTGTTGATCCTACTCAGACCATGCTCTATCTCTCAGCACGGCAGCACAAGGGCAGCACTGTAGCATAAGCGGATAGCACTGTGGCCTCACAGCGCCAGGGCCCAGGTTCGATTCCCCGCTGGGTCACTGTCTGTGCGGAGTCTGCACGTTCTCCCTGTGTCTGTGTGGGTTTCCTCCGGGTGCTCAGGTTTCCTCCCACAGTTCAAAGACGTGCAGGTTAGTTGGATTGGCCGTGATAAATTGCCCTCAGTGACCAAAAAGGTTAGGAGGGGTTATTGGGTTACGGGGATAGGGTGGAAGTGAGGGCTGAAGTGGGTCGGTGCAGACTCGATGGGCCAAATGGCCTCCTTCTGCACTGTCTGTTCTATGTTCTATGTTCTCTCCTCCCAGCTCCTCCTCCCGCTTGCACTTCAGCTCCTCGGTCTGCGTCTCCTCTGATGTGTTATCTCTGTTGGTCTGACATCGACTGTAACTGGATGCAGTAAAACGAGAAACAGGCATCCGACACAGGAGATGGTCCAAAACTGTTTTATTGAACCTGTTGATTGTTGTACATAATCTGCTGTGGGTTGACACTCTATTAACCTAACTGATAACCTCCTACTGGCTTGACCAGATTAGCTCTCTATCACATAGTGATGATGTTCATTGGACTGTGCACTGTGACTATCTCCCTAGCCGTGTCCTGTGAGAGAGAGAGAGCCTTAATGCCCTGTGGGCTTTATAGTGGTGGCGTCCTTTCTGGTGATTGGTTGTTCTGTGTCGTGTGTGTTGATTGGTTATCGTGTGTGTCAATCACTGCCTGTCACCATCTCATGATATACATGAGTAGATATTATGACATCTCCCCCTTTTAAAATAAATGTTGGAACGTGGCTGTATATGCATGCATAACTATGTACAAGTGGGGAATGAATGAACATCTGTACATGGGAAGGTTTCTATCGTGCAGATACAGAGCAAACTGAACAAAATTTACAAGATTTAAATCTGTAGATTCAGTCTTTGTGGTGGGCAACAAATTCTTGTTGATCACCGCAGAGGTGGAGGGGGGGACGCCAGCACTGGACAGGGGTGATGGCTGCCATCTCGGTGGCCTTGTGGACAAGTGGGATCTCTGCCAGATCAGTGGTCTCGTGGTGCAAGACGTCCGGAGGAGGCATGATGACATGCGGAGAAGTGCGGTGACCCAGCCTTTCCTCAATCTAATCTGGTCAGTTACTCTAAGGTGCATCTCCTGCAACATTACCACGTCTGCCTTCAGTCCCTTAAGATGCGCGAACACACATGCCCTCTTGACCGGCACATTTAACCCTCAAGCATTCCAGGTGATCAGCCTAGTTGGGGGGCTCATTCCCCCCGCCCCCCCCCCCCCCTTTGCCGATCTGCCATCTCCTTTTTTGGGCCCGCCTCCAGCCAATGCTCTGCGCCTCCACCGGTCCGCCCCCGCCCCCGCCCCCCCCCAACCTCCTCTCTGTCCCTTAGCCCAAGTCCCTCCATGGTAGTACGTTATGTTATACTACTGAATGTAATATATGTTACTCAATACTATTGTTGATGAGGTTTTCTGAATCTTGATGAGAAAGACTCAAAGTTGTCCAGTAATAATAAAAGATTTCTAACAAAAAGAGGAGCAGAATTAGTATCGCTTTTATACCCCTGTTAGTGCTGCCCTCTAGTGATCATCTGATTCTACTGATTACACGTTAATCCCTCATGTCCATGCACATACAGAGATCACGACAAGCTCCACTTTTCATGATCACAGTAAGTTGGACAGACGCTAATATGGATGATGTCAGGAGCTCTCCCAGTCACTGCACTGTATTAAAGATCCCACTTGTCCACAACGCCTTCATTGTAAGCATGCCACTAAACTGAACACAGATTTCAAATTCACAAGATATATCTGGATGCACTATCTCACTCACAAATGTGTCACACTTTCTAATGGTTTATTGTAGTAAAATCCAGAATATTAGCATCTCAATCCTGTAGTTTCGCGCTTGCATCAGAAGCATGAAAGTTGGGACAGTCTTGACTCTGCAAACCTGATTCCTGAAAAACTACCACGGACAGTCTGATTTGGCTACCAGGTACCAGTGTCTAATGCGAGATAGACCCACCGATCCCGGAAGTAATGTCAAACTTCATTTGAAGCCTACTTGTGATAATAAGCGATTTTTATTCATTCATTTCATTCAGGACATTCTGAATTGACGCAGATCACTATAATGCATCAGGGGATGTCTGATAAACACCTTTAACCATCCACCCTTGTCACCCTATCAGTGTGCATCTGTTCAATTGACCCTTGAGCAGGTTGCCCACAGCTACACACTGACATGGCACAATAGTGTGGCTCAGAGGAAATAAAGCAGTCGGGTAATTAGTGTTCAAGAACATAAGAACATAAGAACATAAGAACTAGGAGCAGGAGTAGGCCATCTGGCCCCTCAAGCCTGCTCCGCCATTCAATGAGATCATGGCTGATCTTTTGTGGACTCAGCTCCACTTTCCGGCCCGAACACCATAACCCTTAATCCCTTTATTCTTCAAAAAACTATCTATCTTTACCTTAAAAACATGTAATGAAGGAACCTCAACTGCTTCACTGGGCAAGGAATTCCATAGATTCACAACCCTTTGGGTGAAGAAGTTCCTCCTAAACTCAGTCCTAAATCTACTTCCCCTTATTTTGAGGCTATGTCCCCTCGTTCTGCTTTCACCCGCCAGTGGAAACAACCTGCCCGCATCTATCCTATCTATTCCCTTCATAATTTTAAATGTTTCTATAAGATCCCCCCTCATCCTTCTAAATTCCAACGAGTACAGTCCCAGTCTACTCAACCTCTCCTCATAATCCAACCCCTTCAGCTCTGGGATTAACCCAGGGAATCCCTTCTGCACACCCTCCAGTGCCAGTACGTCCTTTCTCAAGTAAGGAGACCAAAACTGAACGCAATACTCCAGGTGTGGCCTCACTAACACCTAATACAATTGCAACATAACCTCCCTAGTCTTAAACTCCATCCCTCTAGCAATGAAGGACAAAATTCCATAAGAACATAGTATGTCACCTGGGAGTGACCGCAACAATAGCTATGCAAACATGAGTTTGTACAAAATCAGATTTCTCACACACCCCTCTCCACCCACCACTCCCCTCCCCTGCCTGCTTCCCAAGAATAATCATTGATGACAGGGAGAATATGGTTTGCATAGTAAGCGTACAAATGTCTCTGAGGTCATTCGAATCCGATGCTTTGCAATATTTATATTGTTTCAATATTTTAATTTCCAAGTGTCTCTTTGGGGAGAGAGATGGAGTGAGAGTTGCTGCACCCCATTCCAGCAACAAGGACCTCCAGATACTGGTGGCGGACATACAAAGATGGAAAGATATATTGTACCCAATCAGCTTGTTTAACCCAACTGCAACAACAAAGATATAGCAGTTATTGTGAGCACAGCAGGGGACAAGAGAAGAATATACGTACAGTGTAGAAAGAGTTTCCGGGACCCGCTGTGTTTTGGCAGGATGAATTGTTAAGCACAAACACAGAGGTTGCAGGTGATGATTCACATTTGAATATTGCACCAATGGTGTGACACTTCACATATATAAACGAGTATGTTCCTTTCGACGCACACAGCATAGACGTGAATAAACACTGGAGCACTGACATATTCAGAAATTTCCCTGGCAACCCTATATATTAGGCTAACATTACTATGTTGTGTTTGCAGGTGAAGAGGGCCAGGAATACCAGGAATATGGGCTGGATTGGGGGTGGGTCGTCTGGGCTATAGCGAATTGGGAATGTTGAGGAGACAGCCATGGAGAATTACCTGAAGAGCGTGCAAAAAATGTGGTAAAGGCAATTTTCAAATTGGTGGCATTGTTGCATCAGATGCTGTAAGTGGAGTAAGCACAAGAGGAGGTTATCATGAGAGGGAGTGCAAGGATGGGGTTTGCATGGTAAAGGTATTGCAAGCATGGTTAAGGCAGTAGTGCAAATCAAAAGACTTAACAACAAGGGCTATGCCAACAAACAACACTTCGGAGGGATGTCATACTCATGTACAGACGATGGCGGGGTGAAGGACATTGCATAAGAGTGCAGGAGGAAGTTTCAGAGTCTGTCTCCCGCGGGGGAGGGAGGAAAGTCAGGAACAAGAAGCCTCAAGAGTCATATTTTAGGCTACAATATTTAGATGATCAGATGCACATATGTGGACCAGGTGGCGATCCCATCCTGCGAGTGGAGGAGTCTATCATGGTCATAAGCTTCACTTTGTCCCGTGGGCTCAATCGTAAGAGTTCGAAACATGATTGAATACCCAATCTCATGGAGAGAGATATTCAGCAGCCCTCAGAATGCCAGGTAAGTGTTTTGGGCCTGCAAAGAGTTCAAGTAGGTTACCCAGTAACCTGTATCTCTCTGCTCACCATATGAGCGCTGACATTCATGGAATACATGAGGAGCTATATTCCTTTAGCAGGCTGGTTGTACTGTTGGCACAACAGTGACTGCTGCACCTAGCAGCCAGCTTCATCAACCCCACCTGAAACCCAAGCTAGGGGTGTGCAGGTCACTGAGGAAGGTTAAGATACCGACAACACCTTGGGACCCTCATATTCTTCCAATTTAGTAGCCCCTCTGCCAGAGCCCTCATCTGCTACATAGATGGCAGTGGTAATGGTTGCAGAAATGCAGAGGCCTGCATATCGAAGCTGGCCACCAACCTCCTCGATACCACATAGGACGAGAAGTGAAAAGCCTACCTGCATGTTCCCCGAGGCCATTAGCCACCCCTTGTCCCCCAGAACCCAACCACGGATCCATGTCGGTGCTTGAAAAAGCTGAGGCAGTTGCAAATTCCTCATTATGAATGAGTCGTGGCAGCTATCAGGGTAGCTTGTACAGACCTGCAGGAAAACCTTTCTGTGGTCACACAGCACCTGCAGATTGTGGGAATAGAAGGAGTTTTTGTTAATGAAGGTGTCAGATTGATGAGCCAGTGCCCTGAAGGTGACCTGTATAGTTGATAAGCTCATGCAACTGAGGGAAGCCTGTTAATAGTGCAAACCATATACCTCTCTGTGTCTCTGTGTACAGCTGACTGTGAGATCCTGCAGAGGTCTCCTGCCTAGAAAGAGCTGCCAGTATAAAAATTTAGAGCCATGTCAGCTTTGACAACCACTGGCAGAACATGGTTCAAGAGATGGCTAGGGAAATTGCAGATGCACTAGTGATGATTTACCAAAATTCACTAGACTCTGGGGTGGTCCCGGTGGATTGGAAATTAGAAAAACGTGACACCACTGTTTAAAAAAGGAGGTAGGCAGAGAGCAGGAAATTATAGGCCAGTGAGCTTAACGTCGGTAGTAGGGAAGATGCTGGAATCTATCATCAAGGAAGAAATTGCGAGGCATCTGGATAGAAATTGTCCCATTGGGCAGACGCAGCATGGGTTCATAAAGGGCAGGTTGTGCCTAATTAATTTAGTGGAATTTTTTGAGGATATTACCAGTGCAGTAGATAATGGGGAGCCAATGGATGTGGTATATCTGGATTTCCAGAAAGCTTTTGACAAGGTGCCACACAAAAGGCTGCTGCATAAGATAAAAATGCATGGCATTAAGGGTAAAGTAGTAGCATGGATAGAGGATTGGTTAATTAATAGAAAGCAAAGAGTGGGGATTAATGAGTGCTTCTCTGGTTGGCGATCAGTAGCTAGTGGTGTCCCTCAGGGATCCGTGTTGGGCCCACAATTGTTCACAATCTACATAGATGATTTAGAGTTGGGGACCAAGGGCAATGTGTCCAAGTTTGCAGATGACACTAAGATGAGTGGTAAAGCAAAAAGTGCAGAAGATACTGGAAGTCTGCAGAGGGATTTGGATAGGTTAAGTGAATGGGCTAGGGTCTGGCAAATGGAATACAATGTTGACAAATGTGAGGTTATCCATTTTGGTAGGAATAACAGCAAATGGGATTATTATTTAAACAATAAAATATTATAGCATGCTGCTGTGCAGAGAGACCTGGGTGTGCTAGTGCATGAGTCACAGAAAGTTGGTTTACAGTTGCAACAGGTGATTAAGAAGGCAAATGGAATTTTGTCCTTCATTGCTAGAGGGATGGAGTTTAAGACTAGGGAGGTTATACTGCAATTGTATAAGGTGTTAGTGAGGCCACACCTGGAGTATTGTGTTCAGTTTTGGTCTCCTTTCTTGAGAAAGGACATACTGGCACTGGAGGGTGTGCAGAGGAGATTCACTAGGTTAATCCCAGAGCTGAAGGGGTTGGATTATGAGGAGAGGTTGAATAGACTGGGACTGTACTCATTGGAATTTAGAAGGATGAGGGGGGATCTTATAGAACAGGGGTGGGCAAACTACGGCCCATGGGCCGCATGCGGCCCGCCAAAGGTCTTTATGCGGCCCACCAAGTCATTTAAAAAAAAAAATTTTTTTAAAGAATTTTTTTTTAAATTTAAAAAATTTTTATTTTTTATTTTTTTAAAGGTTAATGGGGGGTGGGGCTGTTGGGTTACTTACTGGTATAGGGTGGATACATTGACTTGAGTAGGGTGATCATTGCTCGGCACAACATCGAGGGCCGAAGGGCCTGTTTTGTGCTGTACTGTTCTATGTTCTATATGAGGTGCCCAGAATCATAACCGGGTGAAGTAATTATTTTATTTAATATACTATGCGGCCCTTTAAAATTGTGAATTTCTGAATGTGGCCCTTGCACGGAAAAGTTTGCCCACCCTGTTATAGAAACATTAAAAAGTATGAAGGGAATAGATAGGATAGATGCGGGCAGGTTGTTTCTACTGGCGGGTGAAAGCAGAACTAGGGGGCATAGCCTCAAAATAAGGGGAAGTAGATTTAGGACTGAATTTAGGAGGAACTTCTTCACCCAAAGGGTTGTGAATCTATGGAATTCCTTGCCCAGTGAAGCAGTTGAGGCTCCTTCATTAAATGTTTTTAAGGTAAAGATAGATAGTTTTTTGAAGAAAAAAGGGATTAAGGTTTTATGGTGTTCGGGCCGGAAAGTGGAGTTGAGTCCACAAAAGATCAGCCATGATCTCATTGAATGGCGGAGCAGGCTCGAGGGGCCAGATGGCCTACTCCTGCTCCTAGTTCTTATGTTCTTACGTTCTTATGTTGTTAAACCATGCAATATATGCTGGTAACCAAGTCCTGGATTCACATTAGCTGTCTTCTGCACTGATTTTCCATCACATTGACCTACTCTGTCAAGAGACGTTCACCACATGGTGCTGCATCGCCGTCTTGGCCTGGTGCCCTTCCTCTGGCCTGATGTTGGCTACATTCTCTTGGCCCTCTGGACAACTGAATGTGTGAAAGTGCCATCCTCAATTTGACTTTTTTAAAGCACAATGCACAACTCTCCCTTCTCTGAGATGCTCTCCTTCCTCTCAGCTGGGTGCCTGAGTCACTTAGAGCCAAAAACGTTGCATTTCCAAGACCATCAGCCCCAGTCTCCCACTTCCTTGGGAGTCAGTCACATGAAATGAAATGAAAATCGTTTATTGTCACAAGTAGGCTTCAAATGAAGTTACTGTGAAAAGCCCCTAGTCACCATATTCCAGCACCTGTTTGGAGAGGCTGTTATGGGAATTGAACCCTGCTGCTGGCCTGCCTTGGTCTGCTTTCAAAGCCAGTGATTTAGCCCTGTGCTAAACAGCCTCATGCCTGTGAATGAGTTTTTCAAACTTCTGTGGCAGGTGTTGCAACTTTTTAAACACAATTAAAAAGGGTATCTGAGCCCTCCTATGGGGAACTGTTATCCTCCAAAAAGCTCCAGTGAGCTCGTTCCATCTTCAGACAGGTTGTGTGTTGTTCCTCGTGTCTTAATAAAGCTCGTAGTCTCAAGTGTGGAGAAGATGCTTTATTGTGAGTTCGTTCAGTTTCCAGAGCTCGACCTAGAACTACCTTCCAGTGCTAACTACCAGCTTTGCTTGCTGTGTGTCCTGCTTACCAGCCCGCCTGCTGTGAAGAGTGTGTCCTCACTTCCTGTCCTGATCTATTTATATGGCTCTCCCGTGCTCCCTCTAGTGGTCGCTCAGTTGTGTTGCATCTGGTTAACTTGTGATCACCACATCCCCCTTTTTCTCTTAACATATTTTCTGAACATCGTTAAAGAAAATTGTACATCCTGTCCCAGTGTATTTATAGCTCTCCCGCTCGTGTTTGCTCTGTTGTTTTTGTATCTGGTCAATCTACGATCACCACATCCCCCTCTTTCTCATTACATAGTTTCTGTACATCATTAAGGAAAATTATACAAAACAGTAACTTATGATATGCGTATCTATACAAGTGATGATGCTATTGCCTTAGTTAACAAAGCCAATGTATTTATATGTCCAAACTTAATAAACACATTTATGAGTCCAAACTTGATGAATTTGTTCAGAGCTTTTTTTTTTTTTCTTTTTGTTGTTGATGACGTGGTGATATTGATATTGCAAGTCCGCTGTGAATGTTGTTGGTGTTCCTTGTTATCTTAAGTACCCAATGCGTCATCCCGAGGTGTTTGCATGGTCACATCACTGATGTTGACTGGCATGGACTTTTTTTTTTGTGCTTGTGGTGTTGATTTATTGTCTCATCCGCCTTGGATGCTGGTGTGCTTGCTTGTTCTGGAGCAGACGTGAGTTTGTGCGATTCGTTGTCATCCCATGACATGTTTGTAGTCTTGTTATCGTTTTGCAGTGTGCTGTGGCATCGTCCATCATGTGCCAAGTAGTGCCATTGTGTACAAGTCGTTGTTTCATTGCTGTTGTTTCTGTCGTTCCTGTTTTTGTTGTTTCCGTTGCCGTACTTGTCGCTGTTTTTGTCGTTTCCGTCTTTGTTGTTGTCGCTATCTTTGCTCCTGACTTTGTTGTGTTTGTTGCCATTCTTGTTGTTTCTGCCTCTGTCGTTGTCGCTATCTTTGTGCCTGACGTTGTTGTTTGTCTTGTTGCGCTTCATGTTGCTTTTATTCTTGCTGTTGTCGTTCTCGTTTCTGCTATGCTTCTTGCTATTGTTGTTTGTCTTGTCGCGCTTCATGTTGCTTTTCTTCTTGCTGTTGTCGTTCTCGTTTCTGCTGTGCTTCTTGCTATTGTTGTTGGTCTTGTCGCGCTTCATGTTGTTTTTGTTCTTGCTGTGTTTCTTTTGACTTTTGTTTTTCTTGTTATACTCTATGAGTGTCCCGAGTGGATAATTTGAGTCATTGAGCATTCCGTCTCGCGAGTGGTGCGAATGATCTGATGTTGCATCGGTGCAGGTGACATCAATCAGTTGTGGAGAATTGGATTCCGCATCTTTGCTTTCTTGGTGCTCGTCTTCCGGAGTCAAAGTCTTCTTGATTACATTTGACGCGGTGTCTGTGGACTCTCGGCGCTCCTCTTCTGGAGTCCAAATCTGCATGATTTCAGTTGACGTGGTTTCTCTAGACTCTTGGTGCTCCGCTTCTGGAGTTAAAATCTTCATGATTTCTGTTGATGTTATCTCACTGGACTCCAGGTGCTCCTCTTCTGGAGTCAAAATCTGCATGGTTTCTTTCGGCATTGTCTCTGTGGACTCCAGGTGCTCCTCTTCTGGAGTCAAAATCTGCATGTTTTCTTTTGGCGTTGTCTCTCTGGGCTCCAGGTGCTCCTCTTCTGGAGTCAAAATCTGCATGTTTTCTTTCGGCATCGTCTCTCTGGACTGTTGGGTGGCCCGACTCTGTGCTTCTGTACAGACAAGCTGAGAACTGTCAGTCTCACTGTGATCCTGTACGTCGAGTGCGAGCACCTTGTCACTGTTTTCGCTCTGTGCTTCGGTACAGACAAGCTGAGAACTGTCAGTCTCACTGTGATCCTGTACGTTGAGTGTGATCACCTTGTCACTGTCTTCGCATGCAGTGGGCAGAGGTGCATTGTCTTCTTCTTGTTCCTGTGAGCGTGTTGGACTTTCATAGTCCGCTCTTTCTTCTTGTTCCTGTGAGCGTGTTGGACTTTCATAGTCCGCTCTTTCTTCTTGTTCCTGTGAGCTTGGTAGACTTTCATAGTCTGCTTGCGGTTGCTCAGGTACAGCGGGTTTACCTTCATGGTCTTGTTCATGCTTGGTGTCCGCCCGGGAGTGTTTGCTTGCATCCCTGTTGGCGTCTTTCATCACTCGCACTGTGGAGCCTGTCATCGCTCGCTCCGTGGAGTCTTCCTGTGCTCTCTGTGTGGCGTCGTCTTCGTCTTGGGTATTGCTGTCATCCAATGTATCGACGAGCTGCCATGGCACCATGGTGTTGGATTCATCCACCATGAGTAGAGTCGTGTTGAGCTTTGCAACGGTGTCGCTGATGCTGTGATCAGCATGTCCAAATAACTCCTCCATGTCTGAGTAGTATTCTTTGAAACCCATTTCATCTTCGTTGGCTTCTTCTACCACGAGTTGATTCGTGTTGAACTTTGCGACCATGTCACTGATGCTGTGATAAGCATACCCGACTGACTCAGCTGTGTCTGAGTAGTATTCTCCGAAAACCAAATCATCCTGGTTGGATTCTTCTACCACGAGTTGATTCGTGTTGAACTTTGCGACCGTGTCGCTGATGCTGTGATAAGCATATCCGACTGACTCAGCCATGTCTGAGTAGTATTCTTTGAAAACCAAATCATCTTGGTTGGATTCATCTACCACGAGTTGGTTCGTGTTGTGCTTTGCGACCGTGTCGCTGATGCTGTGATAAGCATATCCGACTGACTCAGCTCTGTCTGAGTAGTATTCTTCGAAAACCAAAGCATTTTGGTTGGATTCATCTACCACGAGTTGGTTCGTGTTGTACTTTGCGACCGTGTCGCTGATGCTGTGATAAGCATATCCGACTGACCCAGTCAGGTCTGAGAGGTAATCGTCGAAAAACAAATCATCTTTTGTTGTGTCGGAATTCTTTTTGTTCGCTTCACTGTGTGTGGTGAAGGCAGCTTTTTCCAAGGTTTTGTGCAAGTTGTTTTTCACTGTTGGTTTAAGTTCAGGCGTTTTTCTGTGTTCTGAGGCAAGAAAATTTGGTTTTACCACTTTAAGTGTCTTGTTTTCAATTTTCGGGCATTTCCCTTTTAAGTGGGCGTGGTCAGGATTCTCAGACGTCATGACGTCACGCGTAGGAACGACTTGCACATGCGCAAATCGGCTTTCTTTCCTTGTGCGGTTCGGTGTCCATTGCGCATGCGCGGCTTGCGCATGCGCATGACGGTCCGCGACGAAGACTTTTTTTGACTGCGCATGCGCGGCTTGCGCATGCGCATAACGATCGGCTCCGCGATCTTTTGTAAACTGCGCATGCGCGACTTCCGGTTCCGGCGCATGCGCGACTTCCGGTTCCGGTGCATGCGCAGACGCGATTTGTAGTTCTTTGCTTACCAGAGACTGCAAAATGTGCTCCGACGCCATTTTATCGCGGATTTCAGCGTTTTTTCTTTCTAAAAGTTGTAAGTTACCTTTTCTTTCCGATCTGGACTGGATTTCAGCGTTTTGGCTTTGTGAAAAATTCATGTTATTTCTTCTTTTTGATCTGTACTGTGCATTCGCGATTTCCTGATCTTTTTGTGATTTTTTAAGTCTTGCATCACTCAGTCTCTGTGCAGGTTGGACTGTGAGCATGCCTTGCTGTTCAAATTTCTCACAGTACTCTTCAAATTTGTTTAGTAACGTTTGTAAGCTGTTCCTGTCTTCACCTTTTGAGTGTTTAAATCCATTATACACTTTCCTATTGACAGGCCCTTCGATGAGAATTGCTATTTTAATTTTGTCTGAGGCTTCTGCAACATCATTAGCTATGAGATAAAAATCGAACATTTGTTTAAACCTTTTCCAGACATTTCTTACATTACCAGTCGTGTCCAGCTGAGGTGGGTATCCATGCCACATCCTCGAATTAGCGATGTCTTCCCCAGTCAAATGTCCAGTAGGAGATTTCCATGCCATTTTGTGCTTTCTGTATCTGCAGCTGAGTTGTCCTGTCGTAAGCGTCCTGAAATCACTGCTGGTACAATGTGTTGTTCCTCGTGTCTTAATAAAGCTCGTAGTCTCAAGTGTGGAGAAGATGCTTTATTGTGAGTTCGTTCAGTTTCCAGAGCTCGACCTAGAACTACCTTCCAGTGCTAACTACCAGCTTTGCTTGCTGTGTGTCCTGCTTACCAGCCCGCCTGCTGTGAAGAGTGTGTCCTCACTTCCTGTCCTGATCTATTTATATGGCTCTCCCGTGCTCCCTCTAGTGGTCGCTCAGTTGTGTTGCATCTGGTTAACTTGTGATCACCACAGGTTGTATCTCACATTCCTTGCTGATGAAAAGTTTTAAATGTTCCGTTGCCTCCATAAACCATACAATCATCTGTTTCTCCTTGGCAATGAAGGTGGGTGCTGTGTTCGGGGACAGGCTGGAATCGGGGTTCTAGTGCTATTTTGGTTAAGCTGGAGGCCCTGTCCATCCCTGTATTTATTTCCATACACTGGCAATTTCACAAATGCAATTGCAGAAATACTCAAGTAAAGCCAGTTAAGGCATTCACACCAGAGAACATTGTCCTTAATATATTCATAAAGCTCTCAGACAAGGCAATTGCTGAACATGCCCCATAAAGCACTTTTATGGAAAATACATTTTAAAAATTCACTTTCTCAATTTTTACCAGTTAATTTGTGAGACATAATTCCCATGGAGACAAGCATCAATGAATTCACCTGCAACTGTAAATTGTCAGGAGCCATCAGCTCTTATTGCTCTTCTGCTTGAAGCCCAGTTGTATTTTGGAATGGGCGAAAGTAACTTTCAATTGATTGGTTCTGATAGTCTGTACATCAGCCCTCCCAATAATCCTATTAGTTCTGGAAATGTTCAATCCTACATTGAAAGCAATCTATTTAGTCAATATGGACAATGACCAATATCAGTAAAAGAAAATTTGATTTTTCTTGTGGAAGGTTGACAAGCCCTGACATACTTTGGGAATAATAAATGCCAAGTGGCAAGGTTAATGTCCAATTTGGAAATGACCGATAGCACTGACTTTTTCTGTTTTAATACCATTTGAACCATTAGTTTGAGATGTCTTGCTCATGATGAGTGGTATACCTTGAAAAGGTAAAGTGAAGAGAACACCAATCAAAAGAAGAACCTGGTTATATAATTTAGTTTTTGTTAAAAATTCTCTGCTTCTATTGACTTATTCCAAAAAGCTTCTTACAGATCCTATTTTTTCTGATTCTTGATGGCAGCTGGTTTAAAAGGAGGTGTGGAATGTACAAGCCAATCGCTTAAAACTGAACAAAATTCAGCCATATCTCTGGTCACCAATAAGAATGCATCTGCTTTATTGCTGCCCATAATCAATCTGTTTGGTATGGACAAAGGCATGTTTTTTCTTACCTTTTGAGGGTGTATAGATAATTCAGCGGCAGGCTTTCATGAGTTTAAATAGAGGCAGCAATTTATTCTCGCACACCAACCCCAGATTAACACAAAGTCACATACTTGGTCACAAACACACACACACACAAACACACATACACACACACACAGAATAGATTAGATGCACAGTGCATTTTTATAGATAAAAGTTAATTCAATCTTTGATTTATAATTTGTGGTCTCCCATGTGGAAAGTCTGTGGTTCCTTGAATGGATCTTATGATTTAAAGTTGAAGTAAGTGTCATAAAAAGTGAAGAGTTCACAGCAGGTTATGAAGTTTATTGTAGTTGAATATTGAGGAAGTTAACTCTCAGGTGAACTTTGAAACTGGAAAATGGTATGTTTGGAGCTAGTTTCTGGTTCTCAGTCTGGCTGGCTATGGATGGTTCTTAAAAGGTGAAGATGACACAGCCTTTGTCTTCACCTGTTGACTTGTTGGTTTTCTTCCGCCGCCTGCCCAGGTATCTTCTGAGTCTTTGGATAATAAAAGATCTCAGGATCAGAAGCCAGTTTTGGTCATGTGGTCAACATGAATTGTCCACCCAGAATGGATCAAAGCTAAAAGGCCACTTGATGTACAATAAGAGATAGATGGTGGTCGTTCACACTTTACTTGTGAAGAACTGGTTGAATTAGCTTCCCTTTGTTGCAAACATAGAGACATGGAGTCTAGGAGTCGACTGACTCTGTTCTCAATAATCTTTAAACAAAAGAAATGTGAACTTCACAGATAACATTTGCTTTGGTATATCAATGCCAGGTGGAGGCCCCAACCAATGATTATTCAATTCGGAGAACTTTCTGGAAGCTAGATATTCTGGTGTTGAAAAAGCAAAGCTCACCTGACCTCTTGGCAGCCATCTTAACAGTTCATTCTGTCTAAACAAAAGACAGTTCCAGAAGCTGCCATAGGTGTTCAGTCCATGTGTAAAATTATGAATATGATATGCCTTTACTGGGCATGACAACACCTAGATAGAAAACCAAGCGATACAAAAGTAGGCAATAGAATCCAAATCAACCAATATTATTCATGCACTAATGCTGTGGAGGCACACATTATTTAATTGTTTTATCTCACCAAAGGAATGGGAAGGAAGAGAAGGATTATTGGCATTCATGCCTCATAGATGCACCTTATAACTGATGGAAATTGCAGCTAGCAGTGTTCACATGCAGGCATTGCACTCAAGGGCACAGTAGCAATAATAGTATCTGTCAGGCTGTGATGCATTATTTTCAGGGCGGCTGACATTCTATAATCAACAAAAGCACAACATGTTCCTGCTTTATTTACTTCAGACCTTTTGAAAAGGCAATAAAATTCTTTATGGTAGCGCTTAGGGAGAGCGGAAAAAAAACTTGTGCAACCAAAAAGTAGCTGACTTGCAGCAAACTGGCAAAGAAATCTGTGGGTAAAATGTATTCTGTTAGAAAGGTAGAAGGAAATCATTTTTCTTTATATCATGTTATTCATGACCTCAGGAAGCACCGAACGCTCGGCAGCCAATGAAGTACGTTGGCAGCGTAGTCACTGTTGTAATACAGAAAGTGACTTACTGATATCACGGGAAAGTTAATCCTCATTTGGCATTTCTAAGAAAATGCTTTGTTCACATTTGAGTGTGGGTATTAACACATTTTAAAACAGACGAGGCAATTGAAGTGAGAACTTGAAGTGAGTATGCTAAAGGGGCAGCATGGTGGCACAGTGGTAAGCATTTTGGCCTCACAGCACCAGGAACCCGGGCTCAATTCCAGCCTTGGGTGACTATCTGTGTGGAGTTTCTACATTCTCCCTCTGTCTGCGGGGGTTTCCTCCGTGTGCTCCGGTTTTTTCCCAATCCAAAGATGTGCAGGTTAGTTGGATTGGCCATGCTAAAATTGCCCCTCAGTTCCCAAAAGGTTAGGGGGGTTACCGGGTTATGGGGAGAGGACCATGGCATGGGCATAGGAGGGTACTATTTTCAGGGTTGGGGCAGACTCGATGGGCCACATGGCCTCCTTCTGCACTGTAGAAATTCTAATTCTATCCGATGTGATTAAAATGTATAAGTTGAATAACAGAAAACAAAAGTGGTGTCAGAAAAACTTTTCTTGGATTCTTCCTCTGAACCAAGTATATTGCCTTGGGGAACTGTATAGATCCAAGCAATGCTTGTCTTTTTTGGGAGTATGTGGAACGTTCCGGGCGGGATTCTCCATTGGTTGATGCCAGATTCGGGAAACACTATTGGGTGAATTGGTTTTGATGCCGAAATCATGGCAAGCGCAGGTTTCACGCCAAATCGCAGTTCTCCATCACCTCGACAGCAGGGTCAATGCGTTCCAGAACGCACATACAATAAACACCATTGGGATATCATTAGCGGGCCAGACCCGATATTCTCCAGGGCCTCCGTGATTCTCTGCCTCCACTGGGATGAATTCCCAATGGCGAGGTTCACTTTTGTTTTAAAAATCGTGAAACTAGCACAGTGGCTGATGAGGGAGAGAGAGGGAGTACGGAAAGCATCCAATGTTACCATAGTTTGCTGACAGCCGCACCGCTGGCAGGGGGGCTTCTGCCAGGGCTGAAGGGAGTAGCAGAGGGTGGCCATGTGGTGGGCTATGGGGTCGGGGTGGAAGGGATCAGAACACCATTGCCGCAGCCTGCAAGGCAGCCATGCGACAGCGCACGCTGCTGACTACCCACTTTGTGTGTATCTAGCGATACAGGACGTATGTGTATCCACCCAAGGGACCCCACTAGGTGCTCTCTAGGTGCAGCAGACCCATTGGCTGGATGCGTACGCTCCAGCGCAACCAGTGCCACCTTGATGTCTGGGATGAGTTTGTGTGGGGTGTAAAGTGTGTATGTGTGGCTGGAGCTTGTCAGCCTCCTGAGTGTCAATCACGGACCCCGCCAATCCCGCACCATTCTTCATTGGAATCGATTGTGTTTCACGTGGTGCCTGTCCTAGCTCCTTCACGGTCACTGAATCAGTCCAAGTTCAGCGCCAGCTTTGCTGGCATGGAAGTCCACAAAATCTTGCCCAGTTGTCAAAACATCGTCTCAGGAACGGAGAATCCAGCTGCATATGTTCCAGTCCTGCACGATGCCTTTCCTGATTTTTTTTTTTGTGAAGTATTACTGAATGTATCAGTGCGGTTTCTAGCTCTCAGCCAGGTTGTGAAATTTAATCAACTTTGTTTCCAATTTCCACCTTCCTTTCACCTTCACACTGTCAATCTCTGGCTTTTCCCTCCTGATTCTTGATTCCTCTGTCACCATTTCAGAGAATAGTCTATCGATCACTGTCCATTATAAAACTGCTGATCTCCTCTGCAACCTTGGCTGTTCATCTTCCCACCCGATCCCTGCAATGATTATTCTTGTCTCTCAGTTTGTCAGATTCTTTTGCATTTGTTCTATTTGTGCCAACTTACATTCTGGTCTTTCTTTCCCCTCAGCACAGTTTGACAGAGACCTCGATCATATCTGTTCCAATTCTCATGCTTCTGGCCTGACCTTTTTCCTCTTTCCAAGATTCCCCCTGTTTTCACCTTCCATCTCACCAGCTTCTGCATTCAATGCATCATGCTCTGATATTTGGGCCTGCAAGTGAATTGAAATTAGCAATCGCAGGAAATAGTATAGGTTCCAAGCTCTGCACAAACTCTATGCCAATTTAGTGCCAGACTCCTTCATGCTCCTTGATATTGACAGCATGCTCCCGAGTTTATTATGCATACCCAACAGCATTTAGTTGTGTATGCTGTACCATCAAAGTGTTCAACTGTGCCCTCTACAGCAAAACTCATCAATCTGATCCTCTGGGAGACAGCACCATTGTTGCACTTTCCTTCTATCCTCACTGTTGGCTGCATTTGCCCATTATCTCATAACACGTAGATCCCATCTCTAAGCTACTCTTTGAAGTATGCACAGTATCAATAGTTGAGCTGTTGGCTGTGAGCATGAGATCGAGTGTGGTGTTTCATCATCAGCCTCTTGTTCCTCTTCCCTTCACACTGCTGCACAACTGCTTGCTCAGGTGACTGTTCTCAGATATCGGAAAGAAGAAAGATACAACAAGGGTAAGTTGTAGAGAGGAAATAGGATTTGGATTTGCTTATTGTCATGTGAACCAAGGTACAGTGAAAAGTATTTTTCTGTGAGTTGCTCAAACAGATCATTAAGTACATGAAAATAAAATAAAATAAAAAGAAAATACTTAATAGGGCAACACAAGGTTCACAATGCAAATACATAGACACCAGCATCGGGTGAATCAGACAGGAGTGTAGTATTGACCAGGTCAGTCCATAAGAGGGTCGTTTAAGAGTCTGGTAACAGTGGGGAAGAAGCTGTTTTTGAATCTGTTTATGCGTATTCTCAGACTTCTGTATCTCCTGTCCGATGGAAGAAGTTGGAAGAGTGAGTAAGCCGTGTGCAAAGGGTCTCAATGGATGGGAGACAGGTTTGTGTGATGGACTGGGCTGTACTCACGACTCTCTGAAGTTTCTTACGGTCTTGGGCTGAGTAGTTGCCACACCAGGCTGTGATGCAGCCAGACAGGATGCTTTCTATGGTGCATCTGTAAAAGTTGTTAAGAGTTAGTGTGGACATGCTGAATTTCCTTTGTTTCTTGAGGAAGTATAGGCGCTGTTGTGATTTCTTGGTGGACCAGGATAAATTTTTGGTGATGTGCACTCCGAGGAATTTGAAGGTGTTACCATCTCCACCTGGGCCCTGTTGATGCTGACAGAGGAAGCACGAGGTGATGCTTAAACCATTTGTAGCTTGTGAATTAGAAAAGACTGCGGCAAGCAAGAGCAGTCGGATGTGAGAAGGAGGATTAAGTTGATGGTTTCAGTCATACTACTGACCATCGCGCCAATAGTGGCTCCTCCAGTGATAGTGAGTAATGTTGTCTCCAATGAGGGCATGCAGCTGTGCCTATCCCTTGTTGGATTGGAGCTGATTGCTGTGGTATGCACTACTGTGTCCTGCAAGAAAGGGGCGATGGATGTGTTGCAGTTAGTTTGGGTGATGTGTTGGCCTAATTAAGTCATGTGTTGTCATACTATCAGCAGTGTTAAACATTTGAACGTGAGCTAAAGATATGAAGGTTAAGTATGAGTCTTGGTTTGAGGAGATAGTTGTTCAGTGAGTGAAGTGAGGGGTTCTGGAATGCTGAATTGAATGATGTGCATGGCTAGTGGTTAAGTCATAAGGAGATAACATTTAAAAATGCATTCACTGTCCTTCGCTACTCATGTGGCATCATGGAACTTCCAGTACTTTGTCCGGTTCTTCAGGGCTAGACTATTGCCGTTATCTGTAACAACCAACTACTCACATTGTTTTCTCTGTATCTGCCTGGAAGGCCTCCTGGTTTTTAGTGGATAAGTGATCTTTCTCCCTCCTGTTTGGCTCCTGCACTAAGCACTCCAGAGAGCAATATCAGAGAACCTCTTCTATGCCCATTTGTCAGTGTTCTTCCTGCTCAAAATGTCTCCTCAGCCATTTCTATTCCTTGTTACAGCTGGATTACACCTGTGCTTTAACAGGGGCAGGCTTGAATTTTGCAATCTGGCTTTAAATGATGCACACCTTGCATGAATTTGGGCCTTCTCTGAGGCCTTCAGTCACACAATGGCAGATTTTGTCATGGGTTCCATGACAGTAACATTTAAATGAGCAAGCAGTACAAAGTTTGTGCACTGTCTGAATTAGAATTAATTGATGCAGGATAACCATGAATTGTGATCCACATGCCAGCTTTTCAGCCTACCAATTGTTCACCCGAAATATTTTATTATGTCCATCAATTCTTATTTCCATTTTGCTATCTTACAGGTAAATTTGAAATGTACCCCTGCCAAATGTGCAACATTAAAAATCTCTTCGGGCTGAGACTTAAAAAAAATTAATTTAGTGCATCCAATTATTTTTTTTCCAATTAAGGGGCAATTTAGTGTGGCCAATCCGCCAAACCTGCACACCTTTGGGATGAAATGAAATGAAATGAAATGAAAATCACTTATTGTCACGAGTCGGCTTCAATGAAGTTACTGTGAAAAGCCCCTAGTCGCCACATTCCGGCGCCTGTCCGGGGAGGCTGGTACGGGAATCAAACCGTGCTGCTGGCCTGCTTGGTCTGCTTTAAAAGCCAGCGATTTAGCCCAGTGAGCTAAACCAGCCCCTGGGGGGTGAATGTGGGGGTGAAACCCATGCAGACATGGGGACAATGTGCAAACTCCACACGGGCAGTGACCCGGAGACGGGATCGAACCAGGTCCTCATCGCCGAAGGCAGCAGTGCTAAGCACTGCGCCACCATGCCGTTCCCCCCCCCACCCCCCCCTCTTTTGGGGTGATATATTAATCAATCATCATCCAATATATTGGATATTTAACACAACATTCTACAATGTATTAGTTGTATGGACAAAGTTCAACAGAATTCACTTGGACAAGTATAATTAAGTAAATATATGTGAATATTCTTCTCATACAAAAGAGTAGAAAAAATTATCTTGACGTTTTGTCAATGTGCATTAGAATAGGTGCTCTGAAGTTTTAATGTGCTGATAATCAGTTGATAGTGTGGCCGAGCATTTAAGACCGATGCTTTCTGGTGAATGGAAAGTACATGGGCAGTACATACCTAAAATTCCTTTAAAAAGATAATAGAATCTCCAGCAAAGAAAGCAAATCTGGCAAATAGCTTAGAAGTTTATTGCAACCAGACTTTATTGTGTAATGCCATATTTTTCCTGCAACAGGTCAATAATTATAAAAGTCAAACATAATGTCAAAGTAATTGGAAATACATGTTGGATTCTTCACAACATCAAGACTTTGTCTTAAAAATATATAAAGGATAATCTATAACATGTCATCTGAAAGCTACCCATGCTCAAATAGGGTCGTGGGCATTTTACAGACTTCTGAGCTCTCGGTCACAGCGTTTGCCCCCATTTTGTTTGGTTTTGTTTTGCTGGTTCGGTTTTACTTATCCTGTTTTTTCATGCTTTCTTTATTTTGGCTGCTAACCTGCTAACACACCTCACATCGCAGTTATGTTGGTTAACTTGTCTCCAGGTGTCTCAATAGATTGGCACGGTAGCACAGTGGTTAGCACTGTTGCTTCACAGTGGCAGGATCCCGGGTTCGATTCCAGATTTGGGTCACTGTCTGTGCGAATTCAGCACATTCTTCCCGTGTCTGAGTGGGCTTCCTGCAGATGCTCCGGTTTCCTCCCACAAGTCTCCCAACGATGTGCTGTTAGGTGAATTGGACATTTTGAATTCTCCCTCTGTATACCCGAACAGGCGCCAGAGTGTGGCGACTAGGGCATTTTCACACTAACTTCACTGCAGTGTTAATGGAAGCCGACTTGTGACAATAATAAAGATAAGTATTAAAATATCCAGTTGGCAAGTGGCTTGACTGGACCAGTTGAGAATTTGTTTCTTAGGCATGTTTTGTTTCTTTACTTGTCCCATTACCACTTTCGCGGTCCCATTAAACATTTTGCCATTTTGTCTGTCCAGCCCTCTACATTGTTTCAGACCCTCCCTGTTTTTCTTCTTCTCACCTAACCCTGTTCACTTAACCAACAACTTTTGGCTTTTCTCAGTTCTGATGAAAAGTCACAGACCAAAGACTCTGGGTGAGATTTTCCCAGATATCGGTGAAGGCCGATGTTAGGCAGCAAATGCAGTGTTGAGGCCGTTGATGGCAATGGCAGCTTTCTCCGCCATATAGGCCAGGGCTTAGAGAAGAAAAATTACACACGTTCTACAAAGTATTGCTGGTGGACGACCTCTGATTCGTCCAACCCTCTATTAAATCAGCGACTCAAAGATTCAAAACTAGTAAACCAGGAAACAACCTTCACACAGGTGAACACACCTAGCACCACACTGGCACTACCCTGGCACTACCCTGGTAATACCCTCTTCCCTCTGAGTGCTTCACTTATCTCTATGCTCCACTGGAAGCACTGCCCATGGTGCACGCCTTCTGAGACCAGCCATGCTTCACGCTGTTCTGACAGCACGCTGCATTACGGCACCAAAAGTAGCCCCAATCAATATAAACAACCAAGTGAATGGCCATCCCCTGGATATGGATATAGATACGGGACTGCTGTCTTGGTCATTGGACAACAGACATTCCAGAAAATTTGTTTGGGGATACAGAACCCGGACCTAAAGAGCACTAAAGGGGCAGCACGGTAGCATTGTGGATAGCACAATTGCTTCACAGCTCCAGGGTCCCAGGTTCGATTCCGGCTTGGGTCACTGCCTGTGCGGAGTCTGCACATCCTCCCCGTGTGTGCGTGGGTTTCCTCCGGGTGCTCTGGTTTCCTCCCACAGTCCAAAGATGTGCAGGTTAGGTGGATTGGCCATGATAAATTGCCCTTAATGTCCAAAATTGCCCTTAGTGTTGGGTGGGGTTACTGGGTTATGGGGATAGGGTGGAGGTGTTGACCTTGGGTCGGGTGCTCTTTCCAAGAGCCGGTGCAGACTCGATGGGCCGAATGGCCTCTTTCTGCACTGTAAATTCTATGATAATTCTATGATAAAGCACGACTGACAATGTGCCAGAGAACCAATAACAATTATTGGAACAATGACCCTGGTTATCCATGGACAATAATCAAAATTGATGTATATAATAAAGTACGGTAGTGGTGCATAGTCTTCTGAGCTACGACTAGTTACAGAGGCTTTAGAATGGATACAGGTTGATTTTATGAGATCCTGAGAAAATACCCAGAATTGGTCCAGGAAGGCCGAGGGAAGATTAAGGGGGTCACAGCTGAAATCTGCTTTGACAGGACCAGTCTCCTATACAGTCAAAACCTGAGAATGGACTCTACGCAAGCATGTGGACCATCTCAAAGGCAGGGAACATGGAACAGATGAATCTGTTCCTCATCCCCCTTGCCTACCATCTGTAAGCCAGGGAGCACAGCACTCCAAGGACCAGGTTTGCATGAGATGGAAGACTCTACATCAGATATGGAAACGGAACCCTCAATACTTTCAGAGGATAGTATGGCCAGAGATGGACCTCCGACAGGACTCTTCCGCAATGAAACTTCCCAACAGATTATGTACCCCCGACCCAGCCCCACAACCGTTGGAAGCATAACCACGAGATTAACGGCAAAGAAGGCCTCCTCTGCATCCAGCAACAGAGGGACCTTCAGAATTTGGGGAGGAAGGGATGTAATAACCCTCATGAGACTCACAGTGTGACCCAATTGATCTCCTTGTGGGGCCTCTGGAATATGAGTAGAGGACCAGCAGTTCGGGTTCATACAATCAAACCTTAAAATCCGGCTTGGATTGGGACCGGCGTGATCGGTAGGCCCGGTTAGGACATATTTGCTGGACGCCATGTTGCAGCTTTTTCTTTTGGCTATAAATAAACCTCCATTTGAATCACCTTCTCAGAGCTCCTAGGATTTTATAGACTCAAAATGTTGGGCAGCATATTCTGCAGTGGCAGAGGGCGGCTTATCAATGTCTGCAGGGGGATCGACTGGTTGTGCGTTGACAACAGGATTTCCCTCACCACTATCAGTGGGACTATAAGATCCTGTCAGCACAAATGGTCAGAAAATCCTGCCTGTTAGCTCTGGTCATAATCGTACAGCCTCATTGCGCCTGACTAGGTGATACGATGAGGCCGATAAATCTCATGAGAAACATTTCTAATGAGATCTCGTGAGGTGTCGTGATCTGCATATTTAAGTGTGTAATGTCCTTTGATTATGCCAATGTTGAATCTTGATGTGGTACTGTTAACAAAGAACATTAGACTTTGTTTGGCAACAAAACTATTTATTACTAACACTACTCTAAAGGACTACCATAATATCTAAGATTAATACAGTTGGAAATAATGGTCAAACACTAACTTACAAATCTCTGCAGCTTTAGGGGCCAAGCCCTCACATTGAAGGGCTAGGCCCGCGCCGGAGTGGTTCCCTCTCCAGCGGCTGGAGTGAACAGCCTTTGACGCCCTCCCAGCCGGGGCCGAAAAGACTTTGCAGGCCAGCGTAAGTCCGCGCATGCGGCGAAGCGCCTCTTCCGCCTCTGCCATGGTGAAGACCATGGCGAAGGCGGAAGAAAACGGGTGCCCCCACGGCACAGGCCCGCCCGCCGATTGGTGGGCCCTGATCGCAGGCCAGGCCACCGTGGGGGCACCCCCTGTGGTCAGATCGCCCCGCGCTCCCCCCCAGGACCCCGGCGCCTGCCCGCGCCGCCTGCTCCCACTGGTAAGGTAGGTGGTTTAATCCACGCTGGCGGGAGAGGCTTGTCAGCGGCGGGAGTTCGGCCCATCTTGGGCCGGAGAATCGGCGCGGGGGGCCCGCCAACCATCGCAGCGAGATTCCCGCCCCCGCCGAATCTCTGGTGGCGGAGAATTCCGGACACGGCAGGGGCGGGATTGACGCCGGCCCCGGGCGATTCTCCGACCCGGCGGGGGGTTGGAGAATCCCGCCCATGTTCTTAAAAAGGCTGCATAAATGCTGATCAATCTGCTTTCCAAACCTAGAATTTTGTGTTTTTATTATACAATTAATAAACTTAGAACTATCTTGTAACTATGCCTCTCTGCAGTTCATTGCAATTCTCTTATCTTCAGACTTGAGTTCAGTGTTGTAACACAAACGAGCTACATTGGTGAGAAGGAACAATACTGGGCGGGATTTTCCATTTCTTAGATTAAGTGTTGACGCCGACGACGAATTTGTGGCCTTTCATGTCAGCAAGACTGGCGCCAAACCTGGATCAATTCAGCATCTGTGGAGGGACTAGCACTGGCGCCACGTGGAACACAATTGATTCCAATTAAAATGGTGAGGGATTTGCCGGGACTGTGATTGACACTCGGGAGGATGACAAGCTGCAGCCACACATACACATTACAATCCCCACACACACTTATCCTAGCCAACAAGATGGCACTGGTTGCGCTGGATCATGCCCTTACAGCTGATGGTCGGCTGAAGCCATAGGGCACCCAGGAAGGTACCCTGGGGGGACACCTATACGATCCGTGGCCCTAAGTTCACAGTGGGCTGTCAGCAGCGTGCTCAGCTGCCTTGCTGGCTGCAGAAATGGTGTTCAGTGTCCGTCTACCCTGACCCCACAGACCATCACCGCTTGCAACTCCCCCCGGCCCTGGCAGAAGCCCACTACCGGCGGCACAACTTTCAGCAAGCTATGGCAAAGTTGGACACTTTCCGTACCCTCTCTCTCCCTCAGCAGCCACAATGCCGGTTTCACAATTTTTAAAAGCACAAGTGAATCGCGCCTTCATGAACTCGGTCCATCGTAGGTGCAGCATCACAGAGGCCCCGGAGAATCAGGCTGCTAATGATATGCAAATGCTGTCTACTGTATGTGCGTTCAGAACTGCATTGACACCGCTGTCGAGGTGATGGAGAATAGCAACTTGGCATCAAATTGGCGCCCGCCACAATTTTAGCATCGGAATCTATTCTCCACCCAATTGTGTTTCACGATTTTGCCGTCAGCTAACGGAGAATCCCGTCCACTAGTTTTGCCCTTAATTCTTTAGGTTTGGGCCTCACGGTAGCATGGTGGTTAGCATCAATGCTTCACAGCTCCAGGGTCCCAGGTTCGATTCCCGGCTGGGTCACTGTCTGTGTGGAGTCTGCACGTCCTCCCTGTGTGTGCGTGGGTTTCCTCCGGGTGCTCCGGTTTTCTCCCACAGTCCAAAGATGTGCGGGTTAGGTGGATTGGCCATGCTAAATTGCCCGTAGTGTAAGGTTAATGGGGGGGATTGTTGGGTTACGGGTATACGGGTTACGTGGGTTTAAGTAGGGTGATCATTGCTCGGCACAACATCGAGGGCCGAAGGGCCTGTTCTGTGCTGTACTGTTCTATGTTCTATGAATTGAAATTTAACTAGAAATTATTTTATCTCACAAGACGTTAGCATTCGGTTTGGCAAAAGTGTGATCTGTGCTCATCATGACGTTAGTGTATTGTCGCAACTCGGCTAAAATCAAGCGAAAGCACCAAGCATTAACAAGTGAATCTCAATAAAGAATTAACTGTTTTGGATAGAGACAAGAAGAGGAATGTTTCTGTGACAAAAGCAAAGGCTGCCCCTCAATAGAGAAACTTCATGAAGGGTTCATACCTGGAAAATAGAGATTGGATGAAATAAGGCCAGCTACCTACTCCCTCTGATCCTGTTACCTGTAATTCTCGCCTTCTCTTTTTAATAGGCATGTGAGACCTCCACTGGAAGACCGAGGTTTCCATTATAAATATGTATATCTGGTTCTGGTAAAAGCAGTGCCCAACTATAATATAACCCCAGGCCTGCCTGAGGCAAGTGAACCTGGGGCCAGAAGAGATCAGTTGCGGAGCTAAACAATGAAAGAACACTTTGGGAATATAGGTACAGTAGTATCTTCCAATGTTTACCATTCGCATCAGACTCAAATTATTTGCAGTCTGTTATGCAC
Organism: Scyliorhinus canicula; assembly: GCF_902713615.1. Taxonomy (NCBI): domain Eukaryota; kingdom Metazoa; phylum Chordata; class Chondrichthyes; order Carcharhiniformes; family Scyliorhinidae; genus Scyliorhinus; species Scyliorhinus canicula. Next base: position 113,857,230 of record NC_052159.1, on the reverse strand, counting down.
CAGACGTGACATACAAAATTGTTTGACCTCAAAATGACTGGGAGATTGTGAATCCCCTATCCTCCCCACAAACCTCCAGCTTTCTATTGGCTCTGTCATGATTCATATCTGTGGTAACATGTTATGAAGAGGCTGGAAGATCAAGCTCATTTTAATTTGGATCAGATCTCAGCCTTATCTTTAAGTCACCAATATGGTAATTTGGAATTACTCTAAAACAGAAAACAAACAAACACACTTGGATGGATTCTGTTTGAGTATGCGAAGTGTAGAGTTGGTGCGTGGGAGTGGGTAGTCCTGCATTGGATCAGGTTGATCTTGGGAAAATCTGTTAATGCCATTTGACCTCAACTTTCCATCTTGTCTGATAAATTTGATATCTTAGAGATTAAGTGCAGACTGAATTTGGAGACAGTTTTATTGGGTCCCTGAGTTCAAATGTAAACTAAATGACTGCAGAGCGGCATCCACAGATGCTACTGGTTAGGAAATCGCCTAGTGGAGAGGTGGTGGCGTAGTGGTATTGTCACTGGACCAGAAACCTGGGGGGACGTGATTCTGGGGACCTGGGTTCGAATCCCGCCACTGTAGATGGTGAAATTTGAATTCAATAAAAATCTGGAATATAAAATAAGCCTAATGATGACCATGAAACCATTGTTGATTGTCATAAAAACTCATCTGGTTCACTAATGTCCTTTAGGGAAGGGAAACTGCCATCTGATCTGACCTACATGTGACTTCAGACCCACTGCAATGTGGTTGACTCTTAACTGCCCCCTCAAGGGCAATTAGGGATGGGCAATAAATGCTGGCCCAGCCTGCATCACACATGTCCCATGAATGGACTCAAAAAAGCACATGCTGTCCAATTTTCTTGGTGTATATTTGAATCATTATATGGGAAATTGTGTGTTATGGTCTTCAATGCCCTGCCACATACAAACCCTTGATGGTTTATATCCTACCCAAATAATGATTAATACTGTACTACTTTCTTCATCTTGGTGAGCATAAACTCATCCCAAATGAGTAACTTATTGACCTTGTCCGAGTTTCTGAATTTTTATTTAGTGCCAAGTGTAAATTAACTGTGGTTAATTATGAATCACACTGATATAAGTGAATCCAATGACATTTCATTGAATGACTGGTAGAAGGATATTACATGTTTTACAGGCTATTGTTAAATTATTATATATCTTGAGGAAGTTTGATAACAAATGATATCTTTTGGGATGTAAACTAATTGAAAGTTATTTGTGATATCAAAATTCAGTCAGTTTATGGAATTATCAGACCCAGCAGGTGTTACGATGTGCAACACAGTCCCAAGCACTTGTTCCATTATATCACAAGATAGAGAAGATGTTTTATTTATAAGAAATAATTTGCTTTTGAAATTTACTGTTGGGATTACTGCTGTTTCTGACGATTGCCTCTTTATTGTTAGGATTAACATTATCTTCAGCCACTGCATCCACATTGATGAGATTAATGCTGTTTCCAGTCATTGCCTCGTACATTCATATTATGGTAAATTTTTCAACGCATTCCTCTATTTTGAAGAAGGTGTCATGTTTTGATTGTTCCTTTTCTAAACAATGATTTTCATATCAATATGTGTTGTACGGGTGATAATATGCTTTACTTGCATTCGTAAAACTAAACAGTTCTTTTTCTGAATCCATTAATTTGGGGCCGTTTTACAAATACGTTTTATACTCGGCCCATGGTTTAAGGTCTGAGATCATCAATGAGGCGGTTGAGCCCGAGAGTCGTTTCGTTCATGGTGACATATAAATTTGTGCCACTCAAACCAATAACTAGTTTCATATGATTTGCCAGATAGATTTAATTTCAAGTGCAACTTCTGCCATAGTTGTATTTTTCTAACATTTGACCTCGCTTATTAACCAAGCACTGTTTTAACTTAGCTAATTAAATTTGCCCCTGTTTAGCAAGTAGCTCTGTCTCTATCCATATACTTACCTTTCAACAGTAAAGAAGTTCCCTTTGTTCTTATAGCTCTGAGTTGTACCTAAACATCTGGAAATATTTTCAGCAGCAATTTAGAATTCATTGATTTTCAAATACCAATATTTGATTAACCTTGAGTAATATGTTTAATAGAGGTTACAAAGACAAAAATATCGAACTCCTAATTAATCAGATGGTTGACACTATACTGTAACAAGAGAAGCAAAATATAAATGTATGAAGATCGGTGCAGAGACACCACCATTTTCAGAATGCCAAAGTGGCTTGTGAGGTGAATCATTAGTCAAAGTGTTTTACATATGACACAACTGGGCATGATGAACAATTTGGAAACAGAAAGCAAAGTATATTGTAGCCTGAAATTTCAAGTCACTTATTGTGAAATCTTTAAGTACCCCAGAGCTTTTATTTTAAATTAAATCCCTCTTTTGCTTTTATCTCTAGTTGAGCTTCCTCCAGTGACCTCCTTGACATAAGAGAAAGGCTTCAATTTGTAGGCTTCTTTACAGTCACCAGCTGTCACAGTAGGTGCTTTTGAATCAAGTTGGGAGATGAGTGATCAATTGCAACCTTGACCTGAACTTGAAAAAAATCCATCTGCAAAAAATGGCCTAACAGATTGACCTGACTCAGAAACAGCAACAAATGAAGACAAAAAGTTAGAGAAGAAAGTTGTGTAAAAACTTAAAACATGCTGCTTGAATATTAATATTTCATCTGCAGAGCTTGAACTCTGACTAAAACACATCTGTCTGCATGCAGAAATATTCACATGGGCCCGTAACTTCCTTAAGGATTCGTGATTTAAGTCGCTGGTGTGTGACGACCCGGAAGTGCGGGTGTATGGGCATGTGCACTGGAAGCGTGCGCTGTTTAACCTCCCGGCTGTTTTTTCCCCTTCTTGAAGCCCCTTATCGTGCTGGAGCTGCTGAATGAAAAATCTAGCGACATTGAACCATTTGCTGGGATTTTCGGTGAGTTGTTACACCCTTTTATTTGCACTTTGAATTTTCGTCTAGCAGAGACAGGAGGCATTGGGAGATTTTTTTTGTTAGGTAAATGTTTTATATTTTTAGTGTTTAGCATTTATAAATATGTTTAAAATGCAAATAAAGTGAAGGGAAGACATAAGGCGGGATTCTCTGAAAATGGAGCTATGTCCCCACGCCGGCAGGAAAACCAGCGCCAACACTCCGGCATCAACAGCCCCCAAAAGTGAACAATTCTCCAATTTCTCGGGGGCTAGGTTGACACCGGAGTGGTTGGCGCCGCATGCATGCACACACCGGATGGCGTATTTGCGCGCTTACGCAGGGGTTCTCTTCTCCACGCTGGTCCCCGGGCAATATGGCGGAGCCCTACAGGGCCTGACGTGGAGGAAAGAATGCCCCCACAGAACCAGCCAGCCCGCAGGATCGGTAGGCCCGATTACGGGCTAGGCTAACAAGCCCCCCCCCCCAAGAGTTAGATACCCCCCCCCCCACCCCAGAACCACCCCCGCACACTTACCTGCCAGGTCGTGAGGTGAGTAATTCACGCCGGCGAGACTGGGCAAAACTGGACTGCTACTCGGCCCATCAGGGCCCGGAGAATCAACAGGGGAACCGCTGTCAACGGCCCCCGACTGGCGGGGCAGGAATCCTGCCAGCCCCCGGGAAACACCGCCGGAGAATAGGGCAGCCGGCGTTGGGATGGCAGGGCGGGATTCTCGCCTCCGCCCGGGGATTCTCTGACCCAGCACAGTGTCGGAGAATCCCGGCGATTGTTTTTTACTTTGGTTTCGTCATGAGGCTGTTGATTCCTTTAAAAGGGTAGGTACTTTACTGAATAAAGTGAGTTTGGAGTCTTGAAAGGTAAAGGAATTATTTATTTGGTTTGTCATGAGAAAGTTAATGCCATTAAAGGAACTGGAATAAAGGGTGGAATATGACGATCACGCCACCTAAGATCATCCGTGTTACTGGTCACGGGTTCTGTGGCTCCTTATGTGGCTGGTGAGCTGATGCTCATGCCAAATCTTCAATCAATCACTTGCCGGACTTTCCAAATAGTGGGATACGTCTTTGGACTCTAAGTCACGGGTTTTCCTTCCTCAGGTTCCTTCACTGGCCTTCTCTTGCCATCAGGTGTTCTTGAAGAATTGTGACCCTTCAATCAGGAGGTTCCTCCAAATAGGTCTCTTCTAAGCAAAGGTCTTCCAAGCAGTGACGTCTCTGTTTCATTTCTTGAGGTAAGCCTTTGAAGAGCTTCCTTCATTCTCCTCCTGTTTGGGATGCTTCCTTGAGCTGGGTGAATAAGATTTGCTTTGGCAGTTGGGCCTCTGAAATCCTGAGCATTTGGTTTTGAATGATCCTGACCTTGATACTGATGCTACTGACTCCTTCAAGGATATTAATGTTAGCATGCCTGTCCATCCAGCTGATTCAGAGCTAAAGTACATTTGGATTTTGCAATGTATTTTAAGCTTTGTTGTTTAAGGGTCTCCCTGATGTAATGTTCATCCTTACAAGCTTCAGTGATTACTTCAAATGCTTTAACAAATGCATTGTCTTAGTTGATATATGCTTTGGTGTTCTTTGTGTTGCTTATTTAGGATGGTTGGCATAGTATCCCACAAAGACCACAGTAAAGCTTTTACTTGAACAAAGCTCTGATTTTATTTACAGTACTTAACTGGATTTTGACACTTCGTCCCTTTTAGAATACACAATTGATCATTTAACATGTAATTACACTTATGACCTTCACTAGCTGTCTCCTGCATACACTCCTCCGCTAATGTCCAGCATCACTGCCTTATTTAGTAGTATTTGCAGCTCCCTCTAGTAGCTGTTCATGGTACTGCATTAACCCTTGTCATGCTGATCATTATGATACGACCACATATGCAAGCCTACTGTAAGCTAATGTGAGATATCTATCTGACAGGGGTGGGTGATTGATTCACTGCAATACCTAAGAGTGTCCTGCCAAAGGATATCCCTTTATGTCTTTTGTCAAAAGAGATGTGTGACAGGGCATTACGCTTCAGCAGCTTCTGCTTTCGGATATTGAGCTTAAACATTAAAAATTGTTTGTCGAACCCCTCCCCCCCCCCCCCCCCCCCCCCCCCGCCCCCGCTCGGTTCTCTCTCACCCTGCTTCCTTCCCTCCTCTTTACAAAGAGAGAGAACAGTTGTGTTTATGTGGAAAAATGTATTTTATTGACCATTGTGTTTAAATGAGAAATATATTTTATTGTAAGAAATTTAGAAAAGTTGTAGTCGTTTGATGTCATTGTTCAGCTGATAAAGTTAAACGTTAAGTTAAATGTCACCTGGTTTCAAAGCTTTGTAGGTATAAAATTATTTTTGTTAATACATATTTCACATTAAACTTTACAAGCTTCTACAAATTCCTGACTGAAACATCAAAACACAACATTTAATTATGAGATAATTATAAATGAATAAGATAACTGAAGTAAATACAGCAAAATATATTTAACACAGGTGGCATGGTGGCACACTGGTTAGCACTGCTGCCTAGGGCGCTGAGGATCCGAGTTCGATCTCGGCCCTGGGTCATTGTCTGTGTGGAGTTTGCATATTCTCCCTTTGTTTCTGTGGATTTCACCCCCACAACCGGAAAATATGCAGATTAGGTGGATTGTCCGCACTAAATTGCCCCTTAATTGTAAAAAAATAATTTGGTACTCTAAATTTAAAAGGATAAATATATATTTACCACAGTGTCATACTTGTTAGCACTGCTGCCTCACAACATCAGGGACCCATGTTCAATTTGGGTAACTGCGCGTGTTTGCACGTTCTCCCCCTGTCTGCATGGGTTTTCTAGAACCAATGAATAAAACTATAGAATTCCTGTAGTACAGAAGGAGTCCATTCAGCCCATTGAGTCTGCACCTACCCTCTACAAGAGCATCCTACCTAGGTCCACTCCCTTGCACTATCACCTGAACCTAACCTGTACGTCCCTGGACACGAAGGGGCAACTTAGCATCGGCAATTCATCTAACCTGCACATCTTTGGACTGTGGGAGGAAGCCAGAGCAGCCGGAAGAAACCCACACAAGACATGGGAGAAAGAGAAAGTCATACAAGGCTGGAATTGATTCCAGGTTACTGGCGATGTGAAGTAGCAATGCTAACCACTGTGCCATTGTTCCGCTGCTGTTTCCTCTGGGTGCTTTGGTTTCCTCCCATAGTTCAAAGATGTGCGGTTTAGGTGCATTAGACTAGCTAAATTGCCCTTAGTGACCAAAGGTTAGGTGGTGTTGTGAGGATAAGGCAAGAGCATGAGCCTGGGAAGGGTGCTCTTCGCAGAGTTAATGGCCAAGTGACTTTCTTCTGCACTGCAGTGATTCTTTCAATGCTGATCTAAAAATAAGACGTTACAAGGACAGTGACAGAAAAACGCCCTCGGTGCTTAATTCTCCGACCCCCGCAGGGTCGGAGAATCGCCCGGGGCCGCTGAAAATCCCACCCCCGGCAGAAATTCTCCGCCACCCGGGAAATGACGGGGGCGGGAAACACCACCCGCCGATCGGCGAGCCCCCTGCGGCGATTCTCCGGCCTGCGATGGGCTGTAGTCCCACCGCTGGGAGGCCTCTTCCGCTGCCGTGGTTTGAACCACCTCTGGTGGCAGCAGGATCGGCGGCGCGAGCGGGCCCCCACGGTCCTGGGGGGGCGCGGGGCGATCGGACCCCGGGGGGGGGGGGGGGGTGCCCCCATGGTGGCCAGGCCCATGATCGGGGCCCACCGATCGGCAGGCGGGCCAGTGCTGTGGAGGCACTCTTTTTCTTCCGTCACCTCCACGGCCTCCAACGTGGCGGAGGCGGAAGAGAACCACCGTTGCACATGCGCCGGTGGTGATGTCAGCGGCAGCTGATGCACCGGCTCATGTGCGAACCGGCAAAGGCCTTTCGGCCAGCCCCGGCACCGGGCGGCGGGCATCAAGGGCCGCTGGAGCCGGTTTGGGCACCAGTCGGTGTGGTGCCAACCGCTCCAGCACGGGCCTAGCCCCTCAATGTGAGGGCTTGGCCCCTAAAGGTGCGGAGAATTCCGCACCTCGGAGAGGCCCGACGCCGGAGTTGTTGGCGCCACTCCGCTACGCCGGGACCCCCCGCCCCGCCGGGTAGGGGAGAATCCCGCCCCATGACCATAATCTAAATGAAAACATGCAAACATTTTAAGCATGTCACATGTAAAGTTATATAATCATATAGTGCATATTTAAATAGTTTCATAGATTTAAAACAAATAACCAAATGTATGTTCACCTTTAATCACCTTTAATCATAAAAAAATTATTAAAAATTACTTTATAAGAGTCAACAACAACAGTAATGCCAGTGTAAAAGAAAGAGTGAAGAAAACTGTGGAAAAAACATCTACATGCCTTCAAAAAGCTTGTTATAATAGTTGCCTGTTCTCTTCAATATCAATCTACTGTTAAATGCCGGCCCTCAATGGATGGTTCCAAGCTGGTGCCATCATAAGGGGGGCGGAGCTGCACTGCTCCTGCCCCGCGCTGGAGACTGCGCAAACCGGGGCACTGGAGGCTCGAGACTGCCGGAGGGAAAGGAAGATTGGATGCATCATCCGAGCGTAGGTAAATGCGCAGTTTTCTCTATTAAAATCAGTGGCCTTTGGCTTCCCACAGCTAGCCGGAGGTTAAGGGCCATGGTGTTCAGTTTTGTTTGTTGCCCCTCAGGTGGTAATGTGGCTTTGGGCTGATAAGGGCCATGCAGCATTCATGGCACAAATGTGTAAAGCGATAATCATTTCCAATCAATGGAAATCAAAGAACCTGCCATTTGCATTCAATGGCATTACCATTACTGAATCTCCCGACATGGAGGTCACCATTGACCAGAAACATAACTGGTCAGCCACATAAAAATCATGGCCTCTGGAGCAAGTCAAAGTCTGGATATTTTTCAGCAAGTAACTCACCTCATGGTTACCAAATCCGTTCCACTATCCATGAGGCAAAAATCAGGAGTGCAATGAAATAATCTTCATTTACTTAGATGAGTCCAAAAAAAGACAAGCTGCTCAACATCATCCAATATAAAGGAACCCACTTAATTTACATCCTATCCTCCATCTTAAACATTCATTCCCTCTTCCACCAACTGACTAAGGCTGAAATGTCGATGATCTACAAGGTGCACTGTGGCAACACGCCAAGACTCCTTCAAAAACACTTTCCAAACCTGCAATCTTTATTACCTCGAAGAGGAACGGGCTGATAGAGCTGGCAACGCCTGTATATCCCCTTCAAAGTCGCACACTATCTTACCTACAAAACTTCACATTGGCAGGGGAGATGGAAATGCTCTGGTATCATGAGTTCAATTCCCACCATGGCAGCTCGTTGAATTGAAATTCATTTAATAAATGTGGAATGAAAAGCTAGGCCGGATCATTCGGATTTTCTTTTCTCACCGCAAGTGCGCCACTGCCCATGGGCTTCCTGGTAGCATGGGGTGGCTTCAATGGGAAATGCCATTGACAAGCAGAGGGAAGAGAGAATCCTGCAGCCTGCAGACGGTGTGCTACCGAGAAACACACGGCTAGGGGTTTGGGGAATCCCACCCCTAGTCTCAATAATGGTGAGCTTGACAACTGCTATCAATTGCCATAAAAAAACATCTGACTTATTAATGTCCTTTAGGGAATGAAAACTGTCATCCTTAACTGGCCTAACCTACATGTGACTCTAAACCCACCATAATGTGGGTAACTCTGAACTGCTTTCTGAAACGGCTTGGCAAGCCACTCAGCTCAAGGACAATAATGATGGGTCTTGCCAATCATGCTGTCATCCCATAAAACATTGAGAAAAGTTCACCACCATAACCTCAAGGTCAATTAGGGATGGACATTGTAGCCAGACCCAGCCTTTGCAACTGCATCCCATGATTAGGGATTGAATCAATTAAAATTGCCATAATACTGGATACACCGTGGGTAAAATCTGTTGCCGCACTATTCCATTAACATAGCAAGTTGATCTCATTCAAGATGCTAGACATAAAGATTCTTTTGTCACCTGTGCAACTTGTGCTTTCAAACATCAGGTCAGCTACAATGTTACGTATATAACCTTTCCTCTTTCCATCATGCAGGTGGCACTAAAACATGTATGGCTTTAAAATAACACAAGTAAATGAATCATTTATTTTTACTCATAAAAGATTTCAGCTGACTTCAGACACAAATTAATTGCTTTAACCTGTCATTATTCAATGGTTATTACTCAACATCTGCGGTGCCTTAACCACATCAAGGGTGGATCCAAGGTAGCTTAACAGTGAAAATATGAACTGATTATTGAGCAGTGTTGCATCTGCTATCGTTTATGAAATATTCAATGAAATACTCAAACATTGTCGCATAAATTCCTCAGACTGAATACAGTTAATGATTGATGTGGGAGTACATCCTTCTGCCAAAGAAATGGGAGAAATTGAGGAGGTTTTTGTATTAATTTTCAACTAAGTAGTTATGATCTGGAATGCACAGCCTGAAAGGGAAATGGAAGTAGATTCAGGAGGGACTTTCAGAAAGGAACAAAATATACACTTGAAAAGGAAAAGAAAATGCATGGCTCAGGATAAAGAGCTGGAGTTGGAACCAATTGGAGAGATGATTCAAAGACCTGAAAGAGGCACAATGGATTGAACGGATTGTGCGGTAAGATTCTATGACCTAGATTTTCATCCATGCATTGGATGCACAAACCCGGGAGAACTTGTCTAACTGATCATCAGAGTTTCTCTCTGGGATGACAGGATTCGCTGTGGGTTGGGCTGCTGACCCCGGAACAAGTATGGAGGATGCCAGGTGCAGGATCAGGCTGGGTGTGCCTGCCTCAGCGCACCTTCACTCTGTTGAAGCGTGATACAAAATGCCAGAAAACAGTCCTCCAACTCTTATCCGATATGCTCCCATGCCATTGAATGTCCTTTGCCAACCCTTCATGTCCTCTCATATCCTCCATGCCAAACCATACCCTTCTGTCCACTCCCAAAGCTTTATAGCCCCTATTCCAATTTGGTGTCAACCCATACCAATATATGCACTCAACATGCACCCTTTTCCCTTACACCTACCATGCCAACTCATCCATTGTCACACTTCAGGACTCATGCTGAGATTAAATAAAATAAAATTCCAAGTGTCTCTCGAAGACTTTATTTTTAAAAATATACTCTCTTTCATAAAAAACATTTACTGCATTTGTATTCCTTCAGCTGCATTATCCTTTAAAACAACAAACATTTCATTCAATTGCATAATCCCTTATAAAAGAACAAACATTGTAATTCATAGTCCAACTTCAAAGCACTAGGGGCAGCACGGTAACATTGTGGACAGCACAATGACTTCACAGCTCCAGGGTCCCAGGTTCGATTCCGGCTTGGGTCACTGTCTGTGCGGAGTCTGCACATCCTCCCCGTGTGTGCGTGGGTTTCCTCCGGGTGCTCCGGTTTCCTCCCACAGTCCAAAGATGTGCAGGTTAGGTGGATTGGCCATGATAAATTGCCCTTAGTGTCCAAAATAATTGCCCTTAGTGTTGAGTGGGGTTACTGGGTTATGGGGATAGGGTGGAGGTAGGGTGCTCTTTCCAAGAGCCAGTGCAGACTCGATGGGCCGAATGGCCTCCTTCTGCACTGTAAATTCTATGATCTATGATCTAAAGAGTCCATAACCACATGGAGCTGTTAACTGAACTGTGAAATGGCTGACAGCCTACACTGATAAAAGACAGTTATGAAATCAGGCATACAAAACTAATCAAGTAATGGAAGCACAAAGGCACAGGTTGGCAGACATGAAGCAATCTTTTTTTTAACATGACAGAGGGCATTTTCGAAGAATTCAAAGGCAGGAGTTTTAAATGCCTTTATAGCTGACAGATTCCTTTGTCAGTTCACCTTGACACTTTTGGCAGTTGTTTTTAACAGTTCTATTGAGCGTCACAGTTCAAATGAGCTCATACACTTTTTGCACACTCTCCTGCCTATGTTTAATAGTCCCAAAGGACACCTGCCCTCCCCCAAATGGCAACTGACCTCCTGAAAATGTATCCAGGGATATATCTGAGGGGGTACCTTACCTCTCCAAAAGGGTACCCTCACAATCCAAATGAAATCATATCTGCCGCTGACAGATATAATCTGTACCTTTCAGGTTTTAGACACCTCTCACACTAAAATCACACTTTAGTGGAGTCAGTTGTTGATTTCTATGTGCAGCTGCACTTGTGCAAATCCAAACCCAGGCCCATGCCCACCTCACAAAGATTGTAGGTGCTGTGTTTGGGGACAGGACTTCAGGATTCAGGCCTCTTGCACTCTGAGAGGCTCACCATCACTGATGAAAATCCAGGCCGATAGCTATTATTCATCCGTTGCTTGTTTGGTTATTTAAGATATGAAGCTGTAAGTGATGTTTTCTAACCATTTGGAACAAATAGCTGTAGGCCCGGATTAACAGAGGTTAAATTGATCTTTTCTCCATAGGTCCAGCATGAAAAACGAAACATGCAATTATTAACAAGGATCTGAATTAAAATGCTCGCTCTTTAAAATATTAATGATGTAAGTCGGTGACTAAATTGGTCTGTGATTACCTGTCTATTTCTGTGTTAAAGGCGAGTTGATTTTTTTCCCCTCTCCTACCTGCATTTTAAAATATATCCTACTGAGAACTGAATAAATCATGATAGGCAGTGGATATGTGAAAAGGAGTTATTTTCAGGAACTGTGATTTGTTCCATTTTGTTCTCAGACCACTGCTGGAATAAGTCAAAGGCGTAAAGCACAATCTGGTTTGCACGTTTTGCAACAGAAAATGCATCATGTCAATCAGCCCTGACCCCACTGCCGATGACCAAATCTTAAAACTTAAATACATAGAATTATTGTGAACAATAATGAAAAATGATTCATCAAAATCTGAAACAAAGCAGATGGAAATGACAGCTTACCAATTGCTTACTGGCAGAGACAGGAAGAGAAATGCCCAATGTTTGCAGGTTATTTGAAATTAAATTTTTAAATCTCTTTCCTATGTTAGCGTGAAGCGATGAGTATAAAACAAACCAGATTGTGGTTTTCACTGTTACGTCTCATTATGCAAAATGTATCCCTGTCAATTATTCAGGTGTTTTAGTAAACTGAAATTTTCCCCAAATGTCTCAGTATTTATTGTATATTACGTAACAGTGTTCTTTCTGAATCCCACAGACAGGCATGTAACTGGACGACATGTGACTCCAGACCCACACTGCAATGTGATTGACACTTAACTATCCCCTCTGAAATGGCCTTGCAAACCACTCAGTTCAAGGGCAATTAGGGATGAGGCAACAAATTCGAGCGACATCCACATCCCAAGAACAAATTAAAATAAATCATTGAAAACCAGTTCCGGCAGACAGGGGGCTGGATTCTCCGATTGCCGACCCCAAAATCGCGTTCACTGATCGGCTGCAAAATCCAAGTTTACGACCAAATCAGGGGCAGCGATGTTCCACCCCCTCCAAAGAGGCATACTCCTCGAGTACACCGCGCTACATATCGATGGCCTCAGAACATTGCCTGAGGCCCGCCTCCCAATGTTCCTGCCCTATGTAATGGATCGCATGTGGTCCCATCTGTCGGGATCTCAGCGTGGCGGCTGCGGACTCATACTAGCGCCGCTACAGTCGAGGGAGGGGAGGGCCGTTCTGCGGCAAGGGCACTGTGTGTGGGGGGGGGGGGGGGGGGGTGTCCAGGGCATGCAAGCCCGCCAAATGTTGGGGCAACTACTTCGTGGATGGGATCCGCAAGCAGCCCCCGCCATGTAGCACGATGCGGCCACTGCAGGCCACCGCCGTGCGCATGCGCGGACACGAATCCAGCAATTCTCCGGGGCATATCGGCAGTTAGAGCCGGTGCTCTATGCTGCCAGCATGCTAGCCCCCAGCAAAACGGGGAATCGGTGGCCATTTCACGCCGTTTTTTCTGGTGTGAAACGCCAGCGTTCCCACGCTGTCATGGGAACACAGCCCCAGAATCGGAGAATCCAGCCCAGGACATGCCATTCATACATCTGACTCCAGATTGCCAAAGCAATTGCTCTACTTGGAACTTGGTCAATACTTTGTCGGGAACGTGCAGAGGCAAAGTAAAGGCATCAGATCGAGCGCACAGACTTCCAAGCAGCCTATCCACTCAGCCATTCAAACACTACCCATATATGTAAGTGCTGCAAATCAAACATTGGGCTCATCAGACATCTCCAAATCCATTTAACCGGAATGGAATCAAGCCATCCTCGATCCTGATGGACTGCCTAAGGCAAAGAATCAATGACCGAGGCTTAGGTGTATTGGCCACAATTTCAAAATTTCAAACTTGGAAGTATTGCGAACTGTGAGAAGTGCAGTGATCAACTTCAAGAGGAGATTAGGCAGATTAATAGAATGGGCGTACAAGTGACAGATGATATTTAAAGAGAGGTGTGGAGTGATACAATTTGGTAGGAAGAATGAGGAAAGACAATATGAAAAGGTTACAATTCAATCGGGGTGCAAAATGGACTTGGGGGTATATATGCACAATTGCTGCAGGTTGCAGGGAAAGTTGAGAGAGTGGCTAATGAGGTATACAGGATCCTGACTTTTATCAATAGAGGAATAGGACACAAAAGCAAGGAAGTAATGGCAAACCTTGATACCGGTTCAGCCTCAACTTGGAATTGTGTCCATTTCTGGACACACCACTTTAGGAAGGGTGGGACAGCATCTGAGTAATTGCAGAAAAGTTTACGAGAATGGTTTTGGTTTGAGAATCTTCAGTTACAAGGATAGTTTGGTGAACCTGGCTGAGCTTGCTTTAAATGAGAGCAGATGAAGAGATTTGACAGAGGTGTTTCTCTGAAGGAGGGGTTTCGACAGAGGCAGGAGGGAGAAACTGTTCCTATTGGTGGAAGGATCAAAAACCAGAGGACAGTGATTTGCGATGGTTGACCAAAAACCAAAGGAAACTTGAGGTAAAACCTACTTTGCAGTGAATAGCTAAGATCTGGAAGGCAATGACAGAGCGTGATGGAACCAGATTCATGGCTTTCAAAGGGGAATTGTATAATTGTGTAAAGAGAAAATCTTGCAGGAATATGGTGAAAAAGTGGAGAAGTAGGATGAGCTGAGTAGCTCTTACAGAGAACTGGCATGGATATGATGGGCCAAATGGCCTCCTTCTGTGACATAACCATTCCATGAATCTATGACTGTAAGGTTTCCACATTGACTCTTGCTGCTGCCCTCTGAGCATCTGTATGTAGGCTACCATCACCCCCCCCCCCCCCCCACACACACACACACACACGCACACACACACACACACTTAACGTACAGGACATTTTTGTCTCTGTTCCACCTCTTCAACCTAGACCCTCAATGCAGTATCTGTAAACCTTAGGGTCTGCCCGCCCATGGTCAGCCATTATTGATTATTCTATAATGCATTATTCCAATGGTCTGAGCAACCCCAGCTGCCATAATGCATCTCCCTTTTAAGCAGTGCAGGCTAGTTTTATGTAAAGCTAGGCCATAATAAGATTGGACACTCTGTTGTTGCGTGTTGTCAATGAGAAGTAGGAGGACTGCTGGTTTCAGTCCATAGCAATCATGCAAATATGCAGCCAGTCCAGTGTTGATGTTCTACCTGCATTTCAATCAAAGGGTGAGGTTAACCATGCACCCTGATCCCTGCATGTGTTTCCAGGCATTATCCAAATTAACTGACAATATTTTGGATGAGGACTGGAACAGACTATTGCCTATCCGGATAAAATTCAGATGTTACTGGCAAATTCCTCAATTTCATGAGAGGTTCGTTTATTGGCGACTTGGTTCCTACTTTTCTGATAAAGAAAGGCTTGACTGTGACTTGCAGTGTCTTATATTTCAAAACATTGTACAAGAGGTGGTTATTCAGTTGAACAAATTAGGATCAATATGATCTGATATTTTGATCACCTGAAAGAAATAAAGAATATTTTTTACATTTGTCTTGTCCCTCATGGCTCCAGATGGGACAAATCTGCGTTGTGATTATTATGGCTTTAGAACATGAGGGGATATGCTTGATGACCAATAGGTTTTCCCTGTCCATTATTTCAATAGAGTTATAATAATAATAATAATAATAATAATAATCGCTTATTGTCACAAGTAGGTTTCAATGAAGTTACTGTAAAAAGCCCCTCGTCTCCACATTCCAGTGCCTGTTCGGGGAGGCTGCTATGGGAATTGAACCAGCGCTGCTGGCATTGTTCTGCATTAGAAGCCAGAACGCAAAAAACTGGCAATAATGATGAAAACGTCTCCCTAACCTTGGCAAGGAAAATCTTTGAATAAATGTAATTTTGTCGGAAATTATAGAAAGATAGGGAGGATGTCCATAATTTTTAATTGTGTACACTGGGTGAGCGAAGATTTTTGTTGAATAGATGAATTCGTAAAATCACTTAAGATTCATACCACACCAACCAAATAATGTATGTTCTCTTCAACCTGATCTGGTTCATCATTGAGGTGTTATCTATAGATTTGTTCAAACAGAATATTCACTTGTTCAGCGCTTAATTGGTACAAAAGGAACAAATGAAGATTCAGTTATGGATATTAACCTGTCAGGGAAATATTAAAACTCACTGTATATTCAGCCTCTTTAACAAATTTTGTCCCCATGTGAATTGTGCCACACTCATGGCAGCTTGCTTCTGTTAAACTCACTCTGGGTACACATAATCTCTGTGGACTGTGGGGCACTCCTTTTAAATACCTCTTCAGTATTTGTTCAAAGTCCAATTGATGGCTGCCAGAAAGATTGCATCACATTTCACAGTGAAAGCCCTCAGCCAACTTCTCGATGGGGTGCAGTAGAGGTGGGAAACCCTCTACCTACGACCGGGCAGACATCCAGCCAGCAAAGTGACCTGGGAGGCAGTGGCTACGGTTGCCAGTGCCAGCTCACTCCAGAAGAGAATGGGGCTGCCGTAAGAAGCTGAACTATCTCTTCATGTAGCCAAGGCAAGTCTGTCTCCTTCAGGATCTCTTAACACAGCCCTCACACCTCCATGATGATCTCACTCCCATGCACCACGTGGGCACCTGTCAGATGAAGTCCCCACCACCGCCTCCATAATCCCCCAGTAGTTCCAGTGCCCCTTGGTGGGAATAAGTAATAGGCAAGCTTCTGGGTCACTCACTCGTGAACACTTCACAGCTGATGATCCACACTTGGCGGAGGCAGGGACATCTCAGAAATCTGGAACTAGGAGGGATGCCAGAGCCTGGAACTTTTCTGAACCACAGGCTACTGATGCACCCCTGGGCACAGTCGTCCCAGAGCTGCTGGAGCTACAAAGGGAGAACTGCAAGCATCAGGAAGGGATGACAGAATCCCTCCTCCGACTCCAAGGCTGACTGAAGGAGTAGCATCAGAAGGAGGTCAGCGCTGTCCTCCTCAACGTGCCAAATTGGAGATGTGTCACTCACAGGGAGGCAGTGTTTCAGATATGCTGGACACCCCAGGGTCTTCTGGATGGAAAGTCCTGGGCTGACTCGTGCCGATCCACTTCCCTTCGGTTGCCCAGGTGACCATGGGCTCCTCCATGAGATGGAGGGGCAGCTGGAGTGAGAGCAAGAAGGCCTACCGTCCTCTGGCGCTGACACTCCTGGATTCCCACTAGTACCTGCACCATGCAGTTGAAGCTCTGCACCATAGAGTGCATAACCTCAGCCTTGGAGATCATGAGCTGCACTATGGAGCAGGCATCCTCTGCCATGGATTGCATGCCCAGAACCAAGATGTCCACTGCGGGCCCCACATTCGCAATGATGACCTCGCTGTGTCAGAGTGACTTCGTCATCTCCTCAGAAAAAAGGCAATGGGATTCCTCCAATTGGCCTTACAGTCCCAGGAGGAATCCTGTCACCCTTTCCTGATGCTCACATTTCTTTTTTTGTAGCTGCAGCAACTCTGGGAGAACTGTACTCATGGGCATATCATCGGCCTGGGGTTCAGCAGTCTTGGGTTCCAGCATCCCTCTGAGTGTTGGATCCCTACGATGTCTCCGCTTCTACCTGCGGTGGATCTTAACCTGTGAGATGCTTACCAGTGAATGACCCAGATGCCTGCTAATTTGTTTATCCCATCAAGATGTGAGAAACTGCGCTGGTTGAGGGTATGGTTGAAAGCTGTTCCGCCTCTTCAATGCTCGTCTTCGAGATATCTCCCTCCTGTAAGTGAAGAGAGATGGTATTAGTACATCATGGTGGATAACCGATGGGAGAACGTTTTGCTGCTGCCCCATACTTCGCCCTCCGAACAGGTGCAGTCCTGCTCCTTGCCAAACAACTCAAGGGATCTTTCCTCAAACTCCATGGAACATCTGAGCTCACACAACACTCCAGCAGGCTGGGCCCATTCATGGTGGTTACGCTCGAGTTTTTCCTGTGAAGATACAGATTGGGAGAGTTTAGGCAGGAGTCCTGCCAGTTCAGATGATGATGACGTCTGGCATGCACGTAACGAGTGTGAGCGGGGATGTAAGGAGAAGTTCATCTACTGGGGGGGATCATTGGGACTGGGAAGGGCAGTGAGAGGACTGCATGATTGGTGTTGAGGGGCGGCACTATGGCACGCTGCTAACTCATGGCACAGAGGACCTGGGTTTGATCCCGGCACTGGGTCACTGTCAGTATGGAGTTTGCACATTCTCCCAGTATCTGTGAGGGATCTCGCCCCCAGGACCCAAAGATGTGCAGGGTAGGTGGATTGGCCATGTTAAATTGGTCCTTAATTGGAAAACTTAAAAAAGTAATACATTTGCATGAAGTATGTCATTCACCTTCTTGCAGCACGGTTGCCTGTCTTCTTCTCCATGGAAGCCCGACAGTGCAGAAAGAAGCCATTCAGGCCATCGCGTCTGCACCAACTCTCCATAAAAGCACCCTACCTATGCCCACTCACCACCCTATACCTGTAATGTCACCTAACCTGCACATCTTTAGACACTAAGGGGAAATCTAGCATGGCCAATTCACCTAATCTTCACATCTTTGGACTGCGGGTGGAAACTGGAGCACCGGGAGGAAATCCACACAGACACGGAGAGAACGTACAAATTCCACATAAACATATACAATGACCCAAGACAGGAATCAAACCCACGTCTCTGGTTCTGGTTCTGTGGGCTGTGGGGCAGCAGTGCTAACCACTGTGCCAACGTGCCACCCTTGCAGCAGGCTGGTACTAACTAAGGCAGACTCCGCACAGACAGTGACCCAAGCCGGGAATTGAACCTGGGACCCTGGAGCTGTGAAGCAATTATGCTAACCACTATGCTACCCTGCTGCCCTGATTCGCGGCAGCCATCCCGTTACTGGATCTGGAACAAGTGCTGGAGAGTGTTGGGAAGGCGTTAATGTGAAGCTCCCCACTGTTTGCAGAGATTAACTTTTCCCGGGACGAGTGAATCAGCAGCAGGCTGCCTTGAGTGCAATGCGATTCACATGGTTCAATAAAAATGTTGTTTAAGAGACTCAATATTCCATGTGATTTCCCGCTGCCGGCCCTGGCGGGATTCGTACCTTTTTTCTCACCGGAACGGACACTTTGCCAAAATATGTTTAGATTCTGCCCAAAATGCGAGACCTCCAGCAGCCCAGGTAGCATCTGTGGAGCGAGGAACAGGGGCCGGGATTCTCCCCTACCCGGCGGGGCGTGGGGTCCGGGCATAGCGGAGTGGCACCTTTAGGGGCAAGGCCCGCGCCGGAGTGGTTTCCACCACGCCGACTGGCGCCAAAACAGGCACCAACGGCATTTGGCGCCCGCTACCCGGCGTGGGGGCTGGCCGAAAGGCCTTTGCTGGTCCGCGTATGCACCGGTGCGTCAGCGGCCGCTGATGTCACCACCGGCGCATGCGCGGTAGGGGGGGGTCTCTTCTTCGGTGGGCCCCGTTCACGGGCCAGGCCACCGTGGGGGCACCCCCCTGGGTCCGATCGCCCCACGCCCCTCCCAGTACCCCGGGGGCCCGCTCGCGCTGCCAATCCCACCGGCTCCAGAGATGCTCCAATTCCCGCCAGCGGGAGAGGCCTGTCAGCGGCGGGACTTCGGCCCATCGCAGGCCGGAGCATCGCCGCGGGGGGCACGCCGATCGTCGGAGAATTCCGCCCCTGTTCGATAACCTTTCTTCAAAACTGGAAAACGTTAAGAGAGATAACAGAATTTAAACAAGTACAGAGGTAGGGAAATGAGCTGAGGAGGTAAAAAGCAAAAAGGGAAATCTGTAATATTGTGTAAAACAGGACAGATTAAAGGGCAAAATGGTGGTGAGGCAAGTCACAAGGCAGTAAAAATGGGAGCAGCAAAGAGACAAAAGGTTATTCTCAAGGAGATGGAAATAGGAATAGCAGAATCATTACAGGCACAGGGAAAAAGGGAGCAAAGGTTATGATCAGAAGTTGTTGAACTCAGTGTTGAGTTCAGAAGGCTGTAATGTGCGTAATCAAAAGATGTTAAGCTGTTTCTCGAGCTTCCATTGAACTTCACCGGAATAGTTTAAGTGGGCTGGACACTCCGTTCCTCAGGCTACATGCCGACGTCAACGGAGGATCTGTGGTGTTTCACGACGGAAAAATTGGCACGAAACCGGCACCGATTCCGCTACTGGTGAGGAACTAGCACTGGCGCCATGTGAAACACCTACAGAACGCGCAGAAAATGGTTGGAGAATCGCGGGGCCCATGCTGCACATATGCAGGGCTGACAAGCTTCAGCCGCGCATACACCTACACTCCCCCCCCCCCCCCCCCCCCCCCCCCCCCTCCACACACACCGATCGTGCCGGAAAATTTGGTGCCGGCTGTGCTGGACTGTGTACCTGCCCACCTCGACTCCACAGCCCAGCTCCTGGCCACATCCCCGCTACTCCTCCAGCCCTGGCAGAAGCCCCTCGGCCTGCGGCGCAGATTGCGGTCGAATGTGGTAGTGCTGGACACCTTTTACTTGCCCTCTCTCTCTCCGCAGCCGCCACGCCAAGCTCACGACCACTGAGACCACACGTGCCCATTGCCGTTGGGAACTCGGCCTATCGGAGGCGGAGCATCACGAGTGGGCCCGCTAATTCCAACATTCCAACAGGGTTGTGACTGCGTGCGGCGCATGTCTCAATGATGCCGATTTGGAGGAGGCGGAGCATCGTGACCCGCCATCAAATTGGCACCTGCTGCAAATTGCATTGGCATCGGGAGCCATTCTCTGCCTGATCGCCGTTCCTGATTTTGGCGTCGTGCAACGGAGAATCCCATCCAGTGTTTTTCAATCTGGCTGTGGCCAGGACATTTAACAACTTGTATGGAAAACTGTAAAAAAGAACATGTAATTCTTTAGAGAATCAGATAATAGGGAATGGTAACGTATCGTTGTCTCATAAGACTGAATGCTACAATCATATCCTACGGCAGTGTAGTTTTAAAAAAAAATTAACATTCCAGTCAAAAGAAATGGATGCGGGTCCAAATTTAAACTAATTTGTGATTTCTGAGTAATTTTGCATTACTGCGAATTCCTGTGAAAACCCAATCCTTCAATTATCTTAATGGCTTGCTGCCATTATGTAACCAAAAAAGCATTGAGAAAGCTGTTGACGTTTTGTTCCAAATGATTTAATTCATTTTATGAATGAATAATGCTGATTACATAATTATAGACAGGAAGTTTATGCTGGTACAATTCTGTAAATACTTAGGACTTGAAATTTTTGATAACTTTTGCCATAATGGCACATGAACGGTTCCAACAAAGATGAAGTAAGTAAGATACACGGTGAGCTGTGAACCCCTGTAATTTGCTGGATTACTCATGTCACTCCACCAATAGACTGGCCTTGGGTATTTAAATTTTGTTAAAAGCCTGTTCCTGCCACTCGGGCCACAGTTGAAGTACATGAGGAGCAGCAATTTGCTGGGTCCATGGCATAAATTGTTCTGTGACCACTTAAGACATGAAAATAATGACATGGCTGACCTGCTTATGACCTGATTTATGGACCTCACATGAGACTCATGCTGGGATGCTAACCCATGGGACCACTTCAGCTGTAGAGTCTCATTCTTGCAAGCTCCAAATTGCTCCTTGAGGGTTTTTTAAAAAAAATTCTGGATTGACTGTCTTTTCGTGCCACTTTTACTGTCCAGAATCCTTGTCGTGATGGAAGGCAATCATTTTCACAATCAATATTGCAATGGCCCTTCCATCAAATAATGTTCCAGTTATGAAGTTTGTAATTTTATTATATTTTGGGACTGTAACTTTAAATTTAGGGTTAATAAAGTCAGTCGTATGACCTGTTCTACATAAAATGCTGGAAAATCTCAGCAGGTCTGACAGCATCTGTGGAGAGAGAATCGAGCTAACAGGTGCAATTTAACGGAAACATTTCGAAGTGTTATTTTGGGTGCGATTGGCGGGATGTTTTTCGACCGACGCAGGGGCGAGATCGAGGCCTGTGTTAAATGGTATTTAGTGTTGAAAATAAGCCCCGCAAGCTTCTCGCCATTACTGACTGTCTCACTGTCTGGTTTGCCAGATTCACGCCTCAGTGTCTCGCTGTTAACAAAGAGGAGCTGCTTTTAAGCGCTCCCTCACCATTCAGTCCCAGTTAACACAAAAGCTTGGCAGCATGCAGACCTGCACCTCGCTTTGGTGATGCTAACCTGGTCAGGCTTCACAACGCCATCAATGATAGACGGGCATCCTGTTCCCCCGAGGGTGTTGGAGCGCCAGCAACAGGGCCACCAGTTCCGCCTGGGAGGCAGGGGCTGCAGCTGCCACTGCGGGCAGCATGACCAGGAGGACTGTACAATGTTGGAAGAAGACCAACGACCTCCACTGAGCTGCAAGGGTAAGTTACAATCTCTCTCCTGGCATCAGGTCCATCTGCTACTCCTCAAATTCTCACACCCCACCTCCTCCACTCAACCCACTGGCTGACACTTCGCACCCTCACAACATCCAATCTTCCTGCTTGTACCTCAGCACCCCATGGCACTCACCAGTATTGGATTGGATTGGATTGGATTTGTTTATTGTCACGTGTACCGAGGTACAGTGAAAAGTATTTTTCTGCAAGCAGCTCAACAGATCATTCAGTACATGGGAAGAAAAGGGAATTAAACAGAATTCAAGAAAATACATGAGAATACATAATAGGGCAACACAATATATACAATGTAACTACCTAAGCATTGGCATCGGATGAAGCATACATGGGTGTAGTGTTAATGAGGTCAGTCCATAAGAGGGTCATTTAGGAGTCTAGTGACAGTGGGGAAGAAGCTGTTTTTGAGTCTGTTCGTGCGTGTTCTCAGACTTCTGAATCTCCTGCCCGATGGAAGAAGTTGGAAAAGTGAGTAAGCCGGGTGGGAGGGATCCTTGATTGTGCTGCCCGCTTTCCCCCGGCAGCTGGAGGTGTAGATGGAATCAATGGATGGGAGGCAGGTTTGTGTGATGGACTGGGCGGTATTCACGACTCTCTGAAGTTCCTTGCGGTCCTGGGCCGAGCAGTTGCCATACCAGGCTGTGATGCAGCCCGATAGGATACTCTCTATAGTGCATCTGTAAAAGTTGGTAAGGGTTAATGTTGACATGCCGAATTTCCTTAGTTTCCTGAGGAAGTATAGGCGCTGTTGTGCTTTCTTGGTGATAGCGTCGACGTGAGTGGACCAGGTTAGATTTTTGGTGATGTGCACCCCTAGGAATTTGAAACTGCTCACCATCTCTACCTCAGCTCCGTTGACGCTGACAGGGGTGTGTACAGTACTTTGCTTCCTGAAGTACAACCCCTTCATGTCCATTTGCGGTGCCCACACATGCCACCCGCTATAGGCCCCCTTGATCCATAAAGTGGGCTGCTCACAAAGTCATCTCTTTGTCCCTGCACTAGAAGGTAGCTCATATTAAGCAGGAAAGGGGGCAGAGTACCAGAGATCCGCGTCCGCACCCACTATGAGGAACAGGCCCTGGAATCCGCGGCGTTGTCCAAGGAATCTTGCACTGACAGCAAGGTTGTCCTGCGCCACAGAGGTGAGGATCCATTGCCCTTTCAACCAGATGACCTGTCTCAAATTAGTTGTTCATAGCAGGCAAAATTATCATTCCCTTTCACTGGCCACATGTCCATTGTCTTACAGGTTCTCCAGCAGATGAGTCCGGGCCATCCAGAGCCATTCACCCCGCTGCCACTCAAGAGACCATAGTGGAGGAGAGCTCCAGCTGCCCCTCCGACCCATGAAGACCCCAGGGCCCTATGGGCAGTGTCAGGGAGGAAAAAGCGCTGGCGACCAACCCGGGACCTGCCACCAAGGAGTCGACGGCGGCCTCCATTTTTTCTGAATCTCCCTTTCTGACACCGGTGCATCTGAAAGGCAGCGGGCAGAACAGGGTGGCACAGCAAAGCCAGTGACATTGGTAAGTCGGCTCGCGCCCTCCGGCTCCAGGCCCTCTAAAAGATGTCTGCCAAGGGCTTCAAAGGCCACAGGGTGTGAAAAGCAAAAGGCTGCCTCCCTCTCTGATGCTCATCCTGGGATGCATTTAGACGTAGCAGTAGACCACAAAAGATCAAGATGATTGAGGATCATTGATTGGGCACTGGCTTGAGGGGTGTGGGGGGGAGGGGGGGAGGGGAGAGAGAGAGAGAGAGAGAGAGAGAACACTATCTGACTATCTGTATGTAGCTAGGGGGAATGGAAATGTCAAATATTCACAATTAAAACATGTCACACCTGATATATGTGAAGCCTCTGTCACATTAATGTTCACAGCTGGCCTGCCTGAACCCTCACCCCCTGTTGACCTCTGCTCCCTGCACCATCTGTCCCCAGGCACACTGCACCAAGATCAAACACCCACAATGCAGACCCCATTCAGAGGATGAGTGTGAGTGCGCTGGCACCAGAAATACAGCAGTCAGACTTTGGTGTAAAATGAGGAGCACCAGAGCTTACCTCACAGTGAGTGATCATCACTCTCCTGTCCTGTATATTGACCTGCTAACAGTGCCGAAACAGGCCCATCACTCTGGGCTCAGGTTACACAGACCCTGGCAGGAAAAGGGTAGACGAAGGAGGGGAGGGGGAGGTGGTGGGAGATCACGCGTTGAACATTCAGGGTGTGAAACCCCTTCCTGTTGATGAAGGCACTCCCTGATGCCCTGGTATGTGCAAGACGTCATGCATGCCATCAATTATCCCCTGTACGTAAGGCATCCCGGGAACTGTTCCGGCGTCGGGGCGACGTGACGTGATTCGCGTGGCTCCCCAGTGATTCTCCGACCCGGCGCGGGGTCAGAGAATCCCGCTCTCTATCTGTTATCTCCTCATATGACTAACGACACCTGTACATCTTGGGTCATCATTGGCATCCCCTCTAGATTCCTCCTCGGTCTGAACAGTAGCCGAGTCTTCAGGGTTTCCAGTGGCCCCCCATACACGTCGCCTGCAACCTTCACTAGCACCGCGAAGCCAACCTCCGTGGGACCGACACAACCATCAATTTTGTTCTCCAAGGAATTAGAGAAGGCGATTGACCAACAGTCAGTTAAGGCTTCCACCCCAGGACCCTCAAATCCCTCATCCTCACATGTTCCGCCTTCTCTCAGAGTGCCATCCAGCGAGCCTGTTGTGCTGGAAAGCCTCGCTCTGCACACTCACCCCTCGACCCCAGACAACTTCCGGGAACAGTATGGGACCCGTGCTCAGCTGCCCTCCCCTCACCCTTTCTTTGCGTGGATATCCCCAGTGCTGAAGCCCTGCTCTTGAGTGGTGGATTGTTGGATGCTGCCTCTGAGATGCTGATGCTTCTGAAGGTCAGACAAACTGTTCGGGCTTCAAAGTTTGATCGAAATGCAATGCAATTATCATAGTCTGAGACAGAAGCTATTTGAGAATATTTTGTTTAATAAATGGTCAACAGTAACAAAGATTTGAAAATCAACTACCTAACATTCCACATATCGCACTAACCATTAAACACCAAGGAAACATCATGGTTCCATTTTGAAACCAATACAAATCTAGATCAGCATATATTCACAATAAAAATCATACTCACGGAATCACCCCTCACAGGTTCCTAAACAGAAATAGAGGGCAAGTCTGAAAATGTGTTATCATGTCCAGAGCTTTGTCGTAGAAATTATCTGTCCATCAATGTGTGACTTGTTCCACGTATCACTGCCATTCTCCGTGCTGGCCCTCCTACACAGCCCAATCTCACCCAAATCAAATCCTGGCATTCACATATTTCACTGGTGCTCAAGGTGCGGTTGAACATCCTTGACTTCCAGCGTGTTTAACCCGTGATGATGTGCCAGTTACATGCAGCATTCACCACACCAACAACAAAGGCATCAGCAATCTCCAAATGCATTTCTTCAACAGTCTCATCAGGTGGCCCATCTGAATTAATGCTGTGCACCAGGTCTGGCAGCGTCATCTTGCTTCAGACTGGATTGCCTTCTGGACTCCTACATCCCCCTGAGGCCGGTGTTCCAGGACCCAGGTATCTCAGATAAAATTATCCTTCTTTCTGGCGACAGAAAAGGAAGGAAACAGCAACAGCAGCCTCCAGGTATTTCAGTCACCAGAAGGGACAAACAGAAAAAACAACCTGCTGCTGTGAAATGCCCTCACAATTAACAAGGCCAATAGCTTGCAGCTGTGAAGCTATAGGCTGCTCACAGTTAAAGGGAGTTAAAGTGATCTTCCGCATATAACCAAGAACAGGGCTATGTCCTGGAAGTGTTTGGCAGGGCTGACAGGCAGCAGCTATAGTTGCTCCAGTTATGGGCATCCACAATATTTAAAGATGGCTTAAAGGCCTCACAAAGATCCTCACTTCCTACCCTGGCCCAGGGGGGATCCCTGACCAAGCACGACCCCATGACACTACCCCATCTCCCCCCACCCCCAGAGAGCTAGGGCCTTGAGTTGCAAGCCGAGAAATGTAATAGCTACTCACTTCCTCAGTTCTCCTCAGCAGCCATTGATTCAGCTTCACATTTTTAAACTGAACAACCCTCATGTGATTTCTCGCTGGAGAATCGGTTAATTCCCGTGAGGCCGCTACATTTGATCTGAGATTGAAATTAATGCAAATTGGTGTTAATGATATGCTTGCCATATTTGGGTGAGATCCGGAACTCGCCATCGGCAGCAGGCCAGTTAGATGGTGAACTGAATCGCGCCAGGGAAACACTGTGGCACAGTGGTTAGCACTGCTGCCTCACAGTGCCGAGGACCTGTGTTTGCTTCTGGTCCCAGATCACTATTTTAGCCTCTATTTAACCAGGGGGCCCAGATGCAATGCACCCAATCGCACCCAACGTTTCGAGTCTGGATGGATCTTTGCCAGTGCCCTAGCGAAGCTCTGACAAACAGTCATCCAGACTTGAAACGTTAGCTCCATCCTCTCTCCACAGATGTTGTCAGCCCTGCTGAGATTTTTCAGCATTTTCTGTTGTTTGTTTCAGATTTCAGCATCCACAATAATTTGCTTTTGTCTTTGACCTGTTCTCCGGTCTGCTGAACAGTAAATCTGGGTGGTTTGATTGTCAGAGATCAAAGGAAGACTTAAATTGTTTCACTGAGAAGAAAGTGCAAGGCGTTTACACTTGGAGATAATGGCAACTCTCTCTGAGTTTAAAATGAGTAGACTCTCTGTTATCCAGCATGGAAAAGGGTCATTGGAATCTGTTTTACTGCAGGTGGCAGATTTAAGGGACTCTTAAACTTGAGGAAAACTGAGGAAAGCATCTCGCGATGGTCACACAAAGTCACTATTCAGCAAAAGAGATGCGGAAATCAATTGGAAGTTGGGAACAAATGTGGACTGTTTGCTAAAAGAACTGTAATTCTATGGAGATAAGTATAAAAGGGGAATGTTGCTTTCTGTAGTTTAAGTATAAATTTCCTGGTGTTTAGTCACTGAACTGTTTAGCTTTTCGTAGGTTTTAGTCATTAGTTACTGTAAAAGTTTGAACATTTAAAATCTTGTTGTATCGTTCTTTCAACAAATAACTCTTCATAAAGGTTATCGATCTCTTGGGGGATTGTAACAATAGTTCCTTGTTTTTCATCATTACAGATGCCCTGCAGGAATGGTAGAGGGAACAGGCATGTTGCTTAAGGCTCTCTAGTGGGAAATTGAACTGATCTCAATACTGCCCTCCACAGAGAATGTGCAGGGACACAGAGAACAGATATTATATGAGGTACTGACAGTGAAGCTCTGCATGCAACATGCAAAACAAATTGGCTGTTCCTGTGAGATGCTGCAGGAAGACCCGAAATCCACTCCCTTTGGGCCTTGCCAATGTCAATGAAGAGGATGACATCCTCAACGTCCACAGACATCGGCCCTTCCAGTCGAGCACTGGACACTCTGTAACATTAACCAAATAACCGCTGAGACCTGAATTCAACAGAACATGGATGTCCCGTTCTTTCCAATATTAGACCAGATTAAATACAATGGTGTGGATTCCCTGCCCCGCCGGGCCATATTTTCGTTTCACCCTGCCGGCGGGATGCTCCTTTATGCCCGCTGGTCAATGGGGTATCCCATGGTGGGGCAGCCCCATGCCATCGGGAAACCCCCAGGCTGCCGGCAAAATGGAGCATCCGGCCGGCAGAGAATCCATCCCAACGTATTCTGTAGCCATCTGGGATGACCACGCCCCGATTACAAAATGGACACTTTGCAAAGAATGCAGGGAAAATGGACAATACTGAGAAAGCAAGCAGGTGCAAGGTTTGTCTGTTGATTGGAGCTGTAGCTCCCAGACAAGACCGATACTGCAAAGCCATTACCATACTAATGAGTAACATTTAGGTAAACGATACTAAGGCAGACACCCCGGCGCCAGAGGAGACTAGATCAAAGCAGGCCAATGGCCACCTAGGACGCGCCCAACAATCAGGGCACCCACCCCTTTATTGGAGGAAATCAATAGGAATGATCAAGATGCGGTCCAATTAATTGAGGCCAAGTTCAAGGCCCACCCAAAAGCGTGCAAAGCCCCCTTCAGGTATAAGAAGAAGCCCCCGAGAGAGAATCGCTCTCTTGGCCTTGGCTCTCAGCGAGGAGAGACCTGGCTAGCAGCTGCACCAGAACAAGTAAGTACAAAGTCAAAGCATGCTATGAGACAGATGCTCCTAGCTACTATTCTGTACCAGCTCAACCCCAGCAGCCTCAGAACCGGACAACGGCCATTGTTCCTCTGACTGAGTGGGCATCCGAAGCTAAGTATAGGCTTTCGTAGGAGTGATAGTTTAGTTGGTAGAGTTTGTGCATGAGTATACTTGACTGTGTGTGTAAATAAATGAGCATTGATTTCGAACTTACTAACTGGTGTATCGAGTCTTTGATCAGTATTTGGTTTTGAACCTTGTGGCGGTATCGAAAGATACCTGGCGACTCTTGAGCAAACGTAGTTATAATTAAGGAAGGTGACCATATTAACCCCATAAACAGAGCCAATTAAAGAGAGAATACAACGAGCAACAAATCCCTGCATGTCAAAGTGAAAGGTCTAGCAATTTTGTGAGGATAGCTGGTTTCCTTAGAGGGGTATGGCGCATTGATGTAATCCATATGCCACTGAAACTCCATTTTCTTCAATAGATAGGGGACGGGATTCTCTGACCCCACACCGGGTCGGAGAATTTCCGGGGGGGTGGGGGGTCGCGATTCCCGCAACGCTCGATGCCAGTCCACCGATTCTTTGCTGACCGGAGAATCGGCGCCATTGGCGCCGGTGCAGTCGGTGAGGCGCCAGTCGGGGGCCGCACAACACGGCCCCCCACCCGCAATTCTCCGCGTGCAATGGGCCGAGTGCCCGCCGAGATAGGCTGAGTCCCACCGGCGCCTTTCAAGTGAGGTCCTACTCGGCGGAACCTCGGCCTTCACCCGGGGGTGGCCTAGTGGGGGGGAGGGCGGATCCGACCCCGGGATGGGTCTCCATGGTGGCCTTGCCAGCAATTGGGCCTACCGATCAGTGTGATGCGACCATCAATTCACTCAAGGACACAAGTAGAAGTAAACTGTGGCTTTAATCGACTTACAACTGAGCCTGCCTGCGACGTGCTGAACTGAAGGCAGGCTCGCAAGACCGCAAAACTTTATACTTCCGGTAGTGGGTGGAGCCAAGGGAGGAGCCAAGGGCGGGGCCCTGTACATGCTCCTCATCTCTGTGGGCACCAGCTCACAGATGGAACCCACAGGGAAACAGTGATACACAGTGTGAATTGATATTATACATTCACCACACAGTGGGAGGGCTTATCCCAGTGGGTGCCTATATTCCTCCATGGCGGGCTTCTGTAGCTCTCCGCCATGTTGCGTTGTGGCCAGCGCGGAGAAGGCAACCCATTCGCATGCGTGAACTCGCGCCCGCCGTAGCAATGATGCGTGGACCCGCAGTGCCTGTTCTGACGCCGGTATCAGCAGCTGGAGCAGTGTGAGGCTCTCCAGTGCTGTGCTGACCCCCTGTGTGGCGCAGGATCGCTACTCCTAGGGGCCTTTTGATGCTGGTGTAAAACGCTCCACCGTTTACGACGCCATCAACACTTAGCCCCAGGATCAGAGAATTCCACCCAGGGTTACTGTTCTTAAATGTCTTAATTTTCTACAAATCTAACAAAACACCCTGCCTGCTAATACCTTGCTTTGAAAAAGCTATCATGATGCAGAGGGCTTCGCTTCCGCATCGGTAATGGCGGAGGACCACAGCCTCCAGTGCAGAAGGATAGAGTGCCCCCATGGTACAGGACCGCCTGGGGATTGGTGGGCCCTGATCACAGACCAGGCCTACTGGGGGCAGCATAGTAGCATTGTGGATAGCACAATCGCTTCACAGCTCCAGGGTCCCAGGTTCGATTCTGGCTTGGGTCACTGTCTGTGCGGAGTCTGCACATACTCCCCGTGTGTGCGTGGGTTTCCTCCGGGTGCTCCGGTTTCCTCCCACAGTCCAAAGATGTGCAGGTTAGGTGGATTGGCCATGATAAATTGCCCTTAGTGTCCAAATTGCCCTTAGTGTTGGGTGGGGTTGCTGGGTTGTGGGGATGAGGTGGAGGTGTTGACCTTGGGTAGGGTGCTCTTTCCAGGAGCCGGTGCAGGCTCGATGGGCTGAGTGGCCTCCTTCTGCACTGTAAATTCTATGATTCTATGCCTTTGTTCTCCACCACTCCATCATCGTTGACATATTCAGCAGGCTGCAACAAGGAAGTGGATGGACTTGGGTATAAGACAAAGCCACTGTCAACACTGTTCCACATCACTAACAATGCAGCACAGGGAAATTATTGCTGTGTTTGCATGTCTACTTGGTAAGTGGTAGAGAGGAATATGGGAGTGTTAAAAGCACAATTTCAGCCTGGACAGATTGGGGGAGTTCTATGTTATGTCCTTGATAAAGCAATGAAGGCCGGTGTGGTTTCCTGCACATGACACACTTTTGCTTCTTGCAACATTTCTATGGAAAACTGAATGTGTGAAATACTGGAAATGATCTCATGTTGCATTTTTAAAAATTTTTGTTTGAACTGAATGTAATGTTTTGGACCTGCATTTTACCCTCCCTAAACATAGGTAGTCAAAACCCTGTTCCCTGTGCCCCAATTCCTTCAAGCCCTGTTCACTTATCACCCTGTACTTGCCGGCCTACTTTAGCTCACAGTCAAGCATCATCTTGCTTTAAAATTCTCATTCTTGTTTTCAAATGTCTTCAGTTTCTCATTCACTTTCCCCGCAATCTCCATTATCTTCTGTGATATATTTGCTCATTTAATTCTGGTCTCTTTTGCTCAATCACTGGTGGCTGTGTTTTCAGTTACCTCGGCCACAGACTCTGGAGTTCCCACTCTTCATATTTCCACCGCTACCTTATTTTCCTACTTGAAGGCACTTCTACCTCTTTGACCAAGTTTTTGGGCATCTGACCTGCGGGCATCTCCCCTACCTGGCGGGGCGTGGGGTCCCAGTGGGATAGAGTGGTGTGAACTACTCCAACGTTGGTCCACCCCAGGTGCTAGGCCTGCCCCGGAGTGGTTTGCCCCTTGCCGGTTGGCGGGAAAGGGGCTTGGCGCCACGCCAACCGGCGACGAAGGGCCTCCGCCGGTCGGCAGGAGTCGGCGCATGCACAGGAGCGCCAGTGTGTGCTGATGTCATCCCCGCACATTCGCAGAGGGCTTTGCTTCCGTATCGGGAATGGCGGAGGACCACAGCCTCCAATGCAGAAGGATAGAGTGCCCCCATGGCACAGGCCCGCCCGCGGATCAGTGGGCCCCGATCACAGGCCAGGTCACCTTGGGGGCACCTCCAGGGGCCAGATCCCCGGCGCCCCCCTAAGAACCCCGGAGGCCGCCCACGCCGACAGGTCCCGCCGGTAATGGACCTACTCTAATTGATGCCGGCGGGACTGGCAAAGAACGGGCGGGACTTTGGCCCATCGCAGGCCGGAGAATTTGTGGAGCCCCGAGGCCCATTGAGTCGCGCCGGTGCCCGCCAGTCTCTGAGGCGGATGGCGCGACTCACACCGGTCTGATTTCTTTGGGGGGGCGGGAGAATTTGGAGGACGGCAGGGGCGGGATTCACGCCGACTCCCGGCGATTCTCCGACCCCGCGGGGGGTTGAAGAATCCTGCCCATCTCTGTATGTAGCCCAGTATCAGATTTTGTATGATAATGCTCCTCTGAAATGCTAAGAGACATTCCATCAAAGTTGCTATATAAATACAAGTTGTTGCTGCAGTTTTATTGTTGATTTAGGGTAAATTTAGTGGTTTCAGCAAACTTTCCTTTTAGTGTCATACCTCAATCTGCATTATTGCACCTGTTTTCAATTAGATATAGTGACATGTAGTTGGTGTGTCTTGTAAACCATTGACTGCAATATCAATAAGGTCTCTGATTCATTGCCATTGCCGTGATTTTGACAGATTGATATTCAAACAAATTTGTAATGCAAATATAGTGCCCTGTGGACAGGGGGCTCAAAAGTCCAAATCATGGCATTCATTGACCAACACACAATTCAGGCTCTTAGTTAACTTTTAATTACCATTCAAAGTCTTTGAAAGCGTTCTGACTGACTTAAATTTAAGTTTGACTGGGAACAGTGAGGCTTAAATGCAATTGGTCCCTTAACACATTCTGATATGTGGAAAGTTAAAAGTCTTGTTAGCAAGTCAAAATGGCAATGGAGCCCAGGCAGGACCGCAAAGAATCAGGGAATGATCTACATGTTCAAGGAGTAATAGAAATTAATGGACTCCCCCAACACTGAGTTGGGGAACTGCGGACAAAGATTGATTGGAGGACTTAACTTGAAGCCTCGGCTCAGTTCTCAGTAAGGCATGGTCTTCCATTCTCACTTCAGGATAGCTTGAATGACATTTAACACTCCAATTAGCCATTTTCAATGTTTGATCAAAGAAAAAACAAAATGATTAATTTGCCTTTGGATTTCCCATTTGTTTGCAAATTTTATTTAAATGGTTGATATGTGGTTGCAGACTGTGGTTAAATGCAATAGCATAGGCTGCCTTTTAAAGGAGGAATGTAATACAAAGCCTTCAGTGTAACAGATTAGAATTCACAGCGGCATTCCTTCAATCATTGTGTCTGACAGCTCTTACACGACTAGAGAAAGCCTCAAATCCCATCATCTCTGCTAAATTTGTCCATACGAATTAGCTGTCTAAGAAACCTGACAATTATGATAAGGTACAACTGAATTGTTGTTGGTGTGCATTTATTTGCTCAAAAAACTTTACATCAATCTAGGCTCTTTTTTGCCTTGACTGTTATTTTGCCTTATAACATGGACATGAACAAATGTAATAAGACAACCTCCAGACAACAATTATAACAATTCTTCTAATTAATCATTAGCTCCAATCCACACAACCCCTGCCAATTGTAGGTTGATGATGATCTTTCAAAATTCAATGAATCTGATGATTTATATGTTGTCTGTAACTCTTGTGGACAATTGACTGCTATGAGCAGGATTCAGCTCCAGAAAAACTGTTATGGCTTTGTAATAATAGGTTACAAATGCAGAGGTGACGATTGGTGCAGATTGGGCTGGAAACCAGGTTGTTGAGAAAATAATGATATGAAAATGAAACATCACTCTTTATTTGGCTGCTGTTTGTTTTGTGAGTGAGCAATATTAAAAATGACATGAATCCTTCTATTTGGTGCACCATAATTTGATTATTTCCACAGAATATAAAGTATAACATGACTCATAGTTAAGAACAAGTGCAAAATCACAGCTTTGGAATCTCAAAGAATGCAAATCAAAAGAATGGTTCAGGTACCACATAATACTGAGAGCTCAAAGTTTTCATGTAATTTAAACACCCAGAATGTGGATAAATATCGTACACCATGTAAAAGAATGTATAGCATAGATATAGAAAGACAGAAACAGAGAATAACTAATTAAAAATATAGGCCCTCATATACTGGTCAGTGGAGATGCTGAGGATATTGCCTCTGAGCTGAGAAAATAACTCTAATCCTAACTTTTTTCGTCCTTGCAGGCAAGTCTTTCTGTTCCAACTGAAGAAGTGATGCTTCAGCTGCCCACAGAGTGATGTGGTAAAGAGGAGCAGTGAAGAGAACAAGCTCCCTTTTTACAACATTAGCGGCATTGAGCTCAGGATCAGAGATTTGGACGTTTTGCACAATACTTAGCCGGGTACTTACCACAATAATGACCCGCTGTTTAATTCCTTATGCAAGTCCATGATTAACAGCATAGTTCAAAACACCACCTAATTACACCCCCTAACTCGACTACCCACCCATTTCCACCCGACCACACAACCTCATCAGACTCAACTACCCACTCCCACCCACCAAGCAACTACTCACCCACTCACTCACAGACTTATCCACTCCCAACCCATCAAAGACCCATTGACCCACTTACCCATCAAACCAACCACATACTCACCCACCCACCCCTCACCTGCCCACTTAACCACCCACTCACCCACCCACTTACCCATTCACTCATTCACCTACTGAAACCATTTAAGACCATTAAAACTTTGTAAGAACATGGCATCTAATGCTTATTCTCTTCACTGCTCCTCTTTACCACTGCACTCTGTTGGTAGCTGAAGCATCACTTCTACAATTGGAACAGAAAGACTTGCCTGCAAGGACAAAAAAAGGTAGGATTAGAGTTATTTTCTTAGCTGAGGCCATAATGTCAGTGAGAGAGGCTGCCTCAAGCACCCCGGGCGAGGGAGGTGAGAGTGGGAGATTGTGAGGGGTGGGGGGTGAGAGTGTGAGGGGTTTGCAGGGATGGAGAGTTTGTGTGGGGTAGTGGGGGCAGGGAGACCTGGTGAGGGGGACTGTAGGATAGTTTGTGAGGGGGTTGCAGGTGGTCAGGAGAGCTTGTGAGGAACCTGAGGGGTGACAGAGAGCTTGTGAGAGGGTTGCGGAGGGAGAGCTTGTGAAGGTGAATATTGAGATGTCTGCTGATGTTTAGCTTTAGGATCTGCACACTTGCACGATAATCCCCTGGGAAGTTTAAACTTCCAAATAGGTGCTAATTGTCTGGCTATATTGATGGTAATAATAATCTTTATTAGTATCACAAGTAGGCTTACATTAACACTGCAATGAAGTTACTGTGAAAATCCAGCACTCCAACTGAGCTAACTCTGAATGTTCCAGTATAGGACCTGATGTGTTGGGTACTCTGGATCCGTGGAGACTGCAGTAACACATACAGGCTACAGACACTTGAAATAGTACAACACTATTTTATTAAGCTAGAAACTGTTGAACATACTTTCACTGTGGGTCAACACTATGTTAGACTAAACTACAGACCTATGCCATCCTAACCAGTCTATGCACTCAGCACATGGTGAAGATCTGTGCCGTAAGCTGTGAGCTCTGTCCTTCTGAGAGGCTGCATCCCGAATGACCGGGAAAACTGATGCCCTCTGTCTTTATTGGGGAATGATCCCGGCCAGGTGGTTGATGTTTCAGTCGGTGATTACTTTGGGAATAGCGATCACAATTCCGTAAGTTTTAGAATACTCATGGGCAAGGACAAGAGTGGTCCGAAAGGACGAGTACTAAATTGGGGAAAGGCAGAGTATAACAAAATGCGGCAGGAGCTAGGGAATGTGGATTGAGAGCAGCTGTTTAAGGGTAAATCCACATTTGAAATGTGGGAGTATTTTAAGGAAAGGTTGATTAGAGTGCAGGACAGAACATGTTCCTGTGAAAATGAAAGATAGAAATGGCAAGATTAGGGAACCATGGATGACGGGTGAAATTGTGAGACTAGCTAAGATGAAAAAGGAAGCATACATAGGATCGAGGCAACTCAAAACTGATGAAGCTTTGGAGGAATATCGGGAAAGTAGGACAAATCTCAAACGCGCAATAAAGAGGGCTAAAAGGGGTCATGAAATATCTTTGGCTAACAGGGTTAAGGAAAATCCCAAAGCCTTTTATTCGTATGTAAGGAGCAAGAGGGTAACTAGAGAAAGGAGTGGCCCACTCAAAGACAAAAGAGGGAATTTATGCGTGGACTCAGAGGAAATGGGTGAGATTCTTAATGAGTACTTTGCATCGATATTCACAAAGGAGAGGGACAAGACGGATGTTGAGGCTAGGGATGGATGTTTAAATACTCTAGGTCAAGTTGTCATACGGAAGGGGGAAGTTTTGGGTATTCTGAAAGACATTAAGGTGGACAAGTCCCCAGGACCGGATGGGATCTATCCCAGGTTATTGAGGGAAGCGAGGGTCGAAATAGCTGGGGCTTTAACAGATTTCTTTGCAGCATTCTTGAGCACGGGTGAGGTCCCGGAGGACTGGAGAATTGCTAATGTTGTCCCTTTGTTTAAGAAGGGTAGCAGGGATAATCCAGGGAATTATAGACCTGTGAGCTTGACGTCAGTGGTAGGCAAACTGTTGGAGAAGATACTGAGGGATAGGATCTATTCACATCTGGAAGAGAATAGACTTATCAGTGATAGGCAGCATGGTTTTGTGCAGGGAAGGTCATGTCTTACAAACCTAATAGAATTTTTTGAGGAAGCGACAAAGTTAATTGATGAGGGAAGGGCTGTAGATGTCATAATAATGGACTTTAGTAAGACATTTGATAAGGTTTCCCATGGCCGCTTGATGGAAAAAGTGAAGTCGTATGGGGTTCAGGGTGTACTAGCTAGATGGATAAAGAACTGGCTGGGCAACAGGAGACAGAGAGTAGTGGTGGAAGGGAGTGTCTCAAAATGGAGAAGGGTGACTAGTGGTGTTCCACAGGGATCCGTGTTCGGACCACTGTTGTTTGTGATCAACATAAATGACCTGGAGGAAGGTATAGATGGTCTGATCAGCAAGTTTGCAGATGATACTAAGATTGGTGGAGTTGCAGATAGCGAGGAGGACTGTCAAAGAATACAACAAAATATAGATAGATTGGAGAGTTGGGCAGAGAAATGGCAGATGGAGTTCAATCCAGGCAAATGCGAGGTGATGCATTTTGGAAGATCAAATTCAAGAGCGGACTATATGGTCAATGGACGGGTCTTGGGGAAAATTGATGTACAGAGAGATCTGGGAGTTCAGGTCCATTGTACCCTGAAGGTGGCAACGCAGATGGATAGAGTGGTCAAGAAGGCGTACAGCATGCTTGCCTTCATCGGACGGGGTATTGAGTACAAGAGTTGGCAGGTCATGTTACAGTTGTATAGGACTTTGGTTAGGCCACATTTGGAATACAGCGTGCAGTTCTGGTCGCTACATTACCAGAAGGATGTGGATGCTTTGGAGAGAGTGCAGAGGAGGTTCACCAGGATGTTGCCTGGTATAGAGGGTGCTAGCTATGAAGAAAGATTGAGTAGATTAGGATTGTTTTCGTTGGAAAGACGGAGGTTGAGGGGGGACCTGAGGTCTACAAAATTATGAGAGGTATGGACAGGGTGGATAACAACAAGCTTTTACCAAGAGTGGGGGTGTCATTTACAAGGGGTCACGATTTCAAGGTGAGAGGCGGAAAGTTTAAGGGAGATGTGCGTGGAAAGTTTTTTACGCAGAGGGTGGTGGGTGCTTGGAACGCTTTACCAGCGGAGGTGGTAGCGGCGGGCACAATAGCATCATTTAAGATGCATCTGGACAGGTATATGAACGGGCGGGAACAGAGGGAAGTAGACCTTGGAAAATAGGAGACAGGTTTAGATAAAGGATCTGGATCGGCGAAGGCTGGGAGGGCCCAAGGGCCTGTTCCTGTGCTGTAATTTTCTTTGTTCTTTGTTCTTTATAGTGAGTGTGCTCTAACTGGTGATTGGCTGCGGTGTTGTGTGTGTTGATTGGTCTTGCTGTTTGTCAATCAGTGTGTGTGTCTGCACCATGACATGATATACTGGTGTATATTATGACAGGACCCGAAGGTACAATCGGGCAGCCGGTGACAACCCCCCCCCCCCCCCCAACCTTCCCACTCTACCCCCATATTCCCCCCACCATTGGTCGGGGCGCTGTGCTTGAGAACAGTTTGTTTCATTGTAAATGCGTCTATGCCCTGTCCCCAGAGGTAGAATGGCAGGCGGGGAAGGCATAGAATTGGATGGGAGCCACCATTGTGTTTAATGTCAGCCGTGAACTTGATTGTGACAACTTTCCACTAAAATATAAAAGAACCTTGCGAAAAAGAGGCCACTTACAGTGCAATTCAAACATAAATTTACCCTGGTATCTCGTTCTCAAGTAATTAGTACATTATAATTCAAAGCTAATTATCTCATGCAATGGATCATCTTTAGCTTTTCTTTTGAACAGCTTTGATTGCAAATGAAGAAATAGGAATTAACTGATTATAACTACATGAATTATAACAACATATTTAATTTTTAACACTGACCCTGCAAGTAAAAGCTATGAATTGTAGAGATGTTATAAATTACTCGGATCAGTTATATAACAGTTAACAGGAATACAACGCAGGCTGTTAGAACAGAGGGACAATTTTCTGTGGACACACAGGTTGTGATTTTGCGCTTGGGGTGACAGGGGTGCAGTATCTAGTGATGTACCATCAATTGGACGCGAGACACGATGAAGATCCAAACTGTGGCTTTAATCAGCTAGTTGTTAGCCCGGTGGTCGACTGCAGAGAAAGGCTGACCGCCGGGAACTCTGGGTACCACGGAGGCGGGGTCTACTTGCCTCTCGACCAATTGGTGAGCAGTCACATGACTAGTCTCAGACAATCAGATGAGAGGCACATGACCAGCCAGAGCCAATGGGAAACCAATGCTCTGCACCAATGGCAGTGCTCCCAGTCATATCACCACATTCACCTTGTGGAGAAAGAAGGCGGGGCGGTGTGTGTGCGGGAAAGAGAGAGGGGGGGGGGTTCCAAGACTGGTGATATGAGTAGAGATAATCGAAGATATGGGCTGCCCACTGGCTCGTGGCAAAATAAACAATACTACATACTACATAAAATTACAATAGAGTCCAATAAAGTTCCATGGTTGAATCAGATGGTCACGATCAGCCTGTCGGGTGCCCGTGATGTTCTGGTGGACCGTCGCAGTGGAGCCGGTGATGTCGGGCTGATGGTCGTCCTTGCCTCCGAGAGCATCGGTCGTAGATGTGTCTCCGTACCCCGGGCCGGTGGTGGAGACGCTGTAATCGGGGAAGGGGGGTATATGCACTGGGTCGTGGGGGTGCGGGGGGCATTGGGGTGGGGGGATGTTGATGGAAGAGGAGAGGGCCGCACGCCAGCATGTGCCAGGTCCCGGAGTGAGACCGTATCCTGCCGACCGTCGGGATACTCCACGTACGCATACTGCGGGTTGGCGTGGAGTAACTGGACTCGCTCAACCAACGGGTCGGACTTGTGCACCCGCACATGCTTCCGGAGCAAGATGGGCCCGGGGGCGGCCAGCCAGGTCGGGAGAGGGGATCCTGAGGACGACTTCATAGAATTACATAGAATTTACAGTGCAGAAGGAGGCCATTCGGCCCATCGGGTCTGCACCGGCTCTTGGAAAGAGCACCTTACACAAGGTTAACATCTCCACCCTGTCCCCATAACCCAGTACCCCACCCAACACTAAGGGCAATTTTGGACACTAAGGGCAATTTATGATGGCCAATCCACCTAACCTGCACATCTTTGGACTGTGGGAGGAAACCGAAGCACCTGGAGGAAATCCACGCACACACGGGGAGGATGTGCAGACTCCGCACAGACAACGACCCAAGCCGGAATCGAACCTGGGACCCTGGAGCTGTGAAGCGATTGTGCTATCCACAATGCTACCGTGCTGCCACGGGAAAACAAGAAGACGTTCATGAGGTGTTTGATTAGTGGCAGTACAGAGGAGAGACCGGATTGAGTGAAGGGCGTCGGGGATGACCTCTTGCCAACGGGGAATAGGGAGATCTCTGGACCGTAGGGCCAGCACGATGGTCTTCCAAATGGTGCCATTCTCCCGCTCGACCTGACAGTTACCCCGGAGGTTATAACTGGTCGTCCTGCTAGAGGCTATGCCCCTGCTGAGCAGGAATTGACGCAGTTCGTCACTCATAAAGGAGGATCCCCGGTCGCTGTGGGTGTATGCGGGGTAGCTGAACAGGGAGAAGATGGATAGGAGGGCGTTTATGACGGTTGTTGTGGTCATGTCGGGACAGGGAATGGCGAAATGGAAGCGGGAGTACTTATCAATAACACTCAGGAAATATGTGTTACGGTTGTTGGAGGGGAGGGGACCCTTGAAGTCTATACTGAGACGTTCAAAGGGGCGGGATGCCTTGATCAGATGCGCTCGTTCAGGGCAGTAGAAGTGCGGTTTGCACTCGGCGCAGACGCGGCAGTCCCTGGTGACGGTCCTGACTCCCTCAACGGAGTAGGGCAGGTTGCGGGTCTTAATAAAATGGTAAAAACGAGTGACCCCTGGATGGCAGAGGTCCGTGTGGAGGGAGCGGAGGTGGTCAATCTGCACGCTGGCGCAGGTACCGCGGGATAGGGCATCAGAAGGCTCGTTGAGCTGCCCAGGACGATACAAGATATCATAGTTGTACGTGTACAACTCGATCCGCCACTGCAAGATCTTGCCATTCTTGATCTTGCCCCTCTGTGCATTATCAAACATGAAAGCTACTGACCGTTGGTCTGTGAGGAGGGTAAACCTCCTGCCGGCCAGATAGTGCCTCCAATATTGCACAGCTTCGACTATGGCCTGTGCCTCCTTTTCCACTGAGGAATGGCGGATTTCGAAAGCGTGGAGGGTTTGTGAGAAGAAGGCCACGGGTCTGCCCGCTTGGTTCATGGTGGCCGCAAGAGCTACGTCAGACGCGTCGCTCTCGACCTGGAATGGGAGGGACTCGTCGATAGCATGCATCGTGGCCTTTGCGATATCCGCTTTGATGCGGCTAAAGGCCTGGTGGGCCTCCATCGACAGGGGAAAAGAGGTGGACTGGATGAGGGGACGGGCTTTGTCGGCGTAATTGGGGACCCACTGGGCGTAATAGGAGAATAAGCCCAGGCAGCGTTTGAGGGATTTGAGGGAGTTGGGGAGAGGGAGTTCCATCAGCGTTCGGGGTCGGGGCCTATCACTCCGTTACGCACTACGTAGCCGAGGATGGCTAGACGGTCGGTGCTAAACACGCACTTATCCTTATTGTAGGTTAAATTAAGGAGTTTCGCGGTTCGGAGGAATTTTTGAAGGTTGATATCTTTTTTCTTTATAAATTTAGATTAGCCAATTATTTTTTCCAATTAAGGGGCAATTAAGCGTGGCCAATCCACCTACTCTGCACATTTTGGGTTGTGGCGGCGAAATCCACGCAGACACGGGGAGAACGTGCAATCTCCACACGGACAGTGACCCAGAGCCGGGGTCGAACCTGGGACCTCAGCGCCGTGAGGCGGTTGTGCTAACCACTAGGCCACCGTGCTGCCCTCGAAGGTTGATATCATGGTCTTGCTGATCGTGGCCGCAGATGGTGATGTTATCGAGGTACGGGAAGGTAGCCCGTAACCCATGCTTGTCGACCATTCGGTCCATCTCCCGTTGGAAGACCGAGACCCCATTTGTGACACCGAATGGAACCCTGAGGAAGTGTAGAGGCGCCCATCTGCCTCAAACGCGGTGTGTGTGCGGTCACTCGCATGGAGGGGGAGCTGGTGGTAGGTGGACTTAAGGTCCACCGTGGAAATTACTTTGTATTTTGCAATCCTGTTAACCAGGTCGGAAATACGGGGGAGAGGGTACGCGTCCAGCTGCGTAAACCTGTTGATGGTCTGACTGTAATCAATGACCATCCGGTTTTTCTCCCCAGTCCGAACTATCAGCACTTGGGCTCGCCAGAGACTGTTGCTGGCCTTGATAACTCCTTCCTTAAGGATCCTCTGGACCTCGGACCCGATGAAGGTCCGGTCCTGGGCACTGTATCGTCTGCTCCGGGTGGCGACAGGTTTACAATCTGGGGTGAGATTAGCAAACAAGGATGGTGGGTCCACTTTGAGGGACGCGAGGCTGCAGACAGCAAGGGGGGGAATAGGACCGCCGAATTGGAAGGTTAAGCTCTGCAGGTTGCATTGGAAATCCAGGCCCAAGAGTGTTGGAGCGCATAGATGGGGAAGAATGAGGAGTTTGAAGTTTTTGAAAACCCTCTCCTGGACCGTGAGGTCTGCTATGTAGCACCCGGTGATTTGGACGGAGTGCGAACCAGAGGCCAATTCGATTTTATGCTTAACTGGATGGATGGGGAGTGCGCAGCGTCTTACCGTGTCGGGGTGGACAAAACTTTCCGTGCTCCCGGAGTCCAGTAGGAATTTTGTCTTGTGTCCATTGAGCTGGATCATAGTCGTAGTCTTGGCGAGCGAGCGTGGTCGCAACTGGTCGAGAGTGATGGAAGCAAGTCGTGGCAAGAGTTCCAGGTCATCCTCGGTGGCAGAGTAATCGCTGGCAGGGCCTTCCGTGTTGACCCAAGATGGCGGCACCCAGGACCCGCACGTGGAATTGGGGTCCCAAGATGGCGGCTCCCAGGACCTGCACGTGGAGCCGGGTCCCCAATATTGCGGCACCCATGACCCGCACATGGCGTCCGGGGCCCAAGATGGCAGCGCCTGTGGGGACCACGTGGCAGCTGGGGGCAGTGTTAGTGGCGTCTGCTGGCCGGTCGGGGCAGCTGGGAGCGGGTGTCGGGAGGACCGTGGGCCTGTTGCGGGGGCCGGAATGCGGGCCGGAGAGGTCGGTGCGCGGCGCAGGGCCCTGGGGTGGCCCGGGGGCGAGGGGGGCGATCCGCGGTCGCTGCGCGGAACAGCAGTGACCGACTTGGTCTGGCAGACCATCACGTAGTGGCCCTTCTTCCCGCAGCTCTTAGACAGAGCGGAGCGGGCCGGGCAGCGCGGGCGGGGGTGCTTAGAGAGGCCACAAAAATAGCAGCGGGGCCACGATAGCTTGTCGGAGCGTCCCGCTGCGCAGGCCTGGGGGGGGGGGTCGGGGTCAGCGGAGGACGGGTGTGGCACGTGCCACGATGTCCAGGGAGATGCTGCGGGCTGGGGGCGTATGCGCGGGCATTCAGGTCAGCGACCCCCAGGGAGGTTGCGAGGGTCCATGCCTCAGCTAGGCTGAGGGCGTTCTTCTCCAGCAATCGTTGGCGGATCGAGGAGGATTGCATGCCAGCAACATAAGCGTCTCTAATTAAAAGTTCCATGTGTTCGGTTGCCGAAACTTGAGGAGAGGTGCACATTCTCCCTAGAGCTGTGAGGGCCTGGTAGAATTCGTCGAGTGACTCACCAGGGAACTGCTGTCTAGTCATCAGGAGATGCTGTGCGTATACTTCGTTGACCGGCCGGAGAAAGTGTCCTTTCAGGATATCTATGGCTGCATCATAATCACTTTCGTCCTCAATCATTGAATATACCGCCGTGCCCACGCACGAGTGGAGGATGTGGAGTTTCTGCTCCTTGGAGGGTTTGCTGGCTGCAGTTGTCAGGTAACTGTTGAAGCACGCCTGCCAATGTTTAAAGATTGCAGACGCGTTTGCAGCATGTGGGCTGGTGCGGAGGCAGTCAGGCTTGATGCGTAGCTCCATTCCAAAATTCTAGCTGATTAAATTGATGTACCATCAATTGGACGCGAGACACGATGAAGATCCAAACTGTGGCATTAATCAGCTAGTTGTTAGCCCAGTGGTCGACTACAGAGAAAGGCCGACCGCTGGAAAACCTGGGTACTTATACCCCGCCTCGGAGGCGGGGTCTACTTGCCTCTCGACCAATTGGTGAGCAGTCGCATGACTAGTCCCAGACAATCAGACGAGCGGCACATGACCAGCCAGAGTCAATGGGAAACCAATGCTCTGCACCAATGGCAGTGCTCCCACTCATATCACCACATCTAGTGACAGTCAATAAATGTGAAACTAGCCAGCAAGATCTTGTTTTCTGATTTTCCCTGCCCCTTATTTCCATATATTTAGATATAAACAGTGGACTTTCTGGCCACATCATCCCCATAGA
The DNA here is from genome assembly GCF_902713615.1 of Scyliorhinus canicula. NCBI lineage: Eukaryota > Metazoa > Chordata > Chondrichthyes > Carcharhiniformes > Scyliorhinidae > Scyliorhinus > Scyliorhinus canicula. Next base: position 113,813,577 of record NC_052159.1, on the reverse strand, counting down.
TTTGGATAACCCCCCTCACCACTGGCTAGATCATATCAGCCCGGTGTTCAAAATGTGAACCAGGCAAAGGGAACCTGCCAGCGGTGCACCGGTTATTAGCCCCTGTGGTGAGAAGGACATACCCAAGCAGTAGCCCGGCACTGCCGCCTGGTGAACTCCCCTTACTCGTGGCAGTGGTGGACGGGTGTTCTCCATGAACGTAGTGGTGGGAGGGGAGGGCGGGGCGGGGGGGGGGGGGGGTTGCGAGTCCTTCATTTTTTAATCAAAGATCACAGTTTCATGGAGGTTACAGTGCAGAAGGAGGCCATTTAGCCTATCGTGTCTGCACCTGCCCTTGGAAAGAGCACCCTACTTAAGCCCACACCTCCACTTCTTCCCCGTACCCCAGCAACACCTTGTGGACACTGAGGGGCAATTTAGCATGACCAATCCACCTAACCTAGACATCTTTGGACTGTGGGAGGAAACGGGAGCACCCGGAGGAAACCCGCACAGACACAAGGATAAAGTGAAAACTCCACACAGTCACCCAAGGCCGGAATTGAACCTGGGACTCTGGAGCTGTGAGACATTAGAGCTAACCACTGACTTTGGTGAACTTACCTGGGATCCTCCGGCTGCCCCAGCGAAGCCACAGCTGGGCGCCTTGAGCACTAGTCCACACAAACGTGCTCTCCTCCCCGAGTGGTCTCCTGGGAGGCTGGAGAGGGGGCGCTGGGATGGTCTGCGCTATTGGCTGGGGGTCCTGCAGAAGAATGGTCAGTGGGGGGGATGGATCAGTCAGTAAGACAATAAAAACTGACACTTGACATTTACTCTGGGTGGAGCCAGTGGTTCCTCATCCTCGTCCACCAGCCTCTGCGTTGGTAACCGTTCTGTCCTCGGCCCCACTCATCACCTCCAGGGCACGCTCCTCGAATGTGGTGAGGATTCTTCTGTCCGTCATGCTACCACTAGTCTGGGCCCTCTCCCATGGTTGTTGAAGAGCTTTTCCTCAGGAGACACAGAGAAAGCATCATTAGCCACACGTGTGGTTCACAGTGGTGGGAGGGGGGTGGTGTGAAGGAAAGGTTGGGGGGGGTTAAAGGGGGAGGGGAGGGGGTTAGGTGCTCTCATGGGGGTTTGGGGAGAGGTCTCGGTGATGGAGGGGTTTGCTATGACATCTACTCACTTGTGCTGACATGTTTACGGCATTGACTTTCTTCCTGCACTGGGAGCTAGTCCTCCTCGTCACACACCCGGTGCTCACAGCCGAGGGTCCCAGGTAAGTTCTCCAAAGTCAGTTTAAAACTTGCTTCAGCGCGTGCCGTTTGGTCACGCCCCTTGTGGGCATGTTTCTGACTCGGGCACCTTGCGTGACTTGGGTGGCGTGAAGACTTCTGGGAAGCCCACGAGAGGCCTCTCCCAGCATTCACTGGCTGTACTGCACTTGATCAAGAGTGTATCGCAGCCAGTAGATCGCACCCTTAATCTAGGTTAACACCCCAGTGCTGTATGAAGGAGTGCTGCACTGTCAGAAGTTTGTATTTTGGATGAGACGCTAAATTGAGTTTCTGTCTCTCTTCTCAGGGGGATGTAAAAGATCCTATTGCTCTATTATGAATGAGAAGAGAGGAGTTTATATTTACCCCTTCACCATCATCAAGTCATTATCAGATCATTCTTAGTCAGCTTGGTGCGTGCAATTATTTGCTGCATTACAAAGTGAGATTTAGATTTAGATTTATTGTCACGTATATACTGAGGTACAAAGAAAAGTATTGTTTCCAGTCCAGGCAGATCGTTCCATTCATAAAATACATAGGATAAATACAAGTCGTAAATATAGACATCGGGTGAAACATATGGAGTGTAGTGCTACAACAATAGAGAAGATGCGTTGGTAGATCTGTTCAGTCCATAAAAGGGTCATTCAGGAATCTGGTAACAGTGGGGAAGAAGTTATTTTTCAATCTGTTACTGCGTGTTCTCAGACTTTTGTATCTCCTGTCCGATGGAAGATGTTGGAAGAGAGAATAACCCGGGTGGGAGGGGTCTTTGATTAGGTTTCCAAGGTACTTAATTTGCTTCATTTCTGACTGGAAGAGGGACACAGTGGGGTTTCCCAGGGATTAGTGCAAGCAATGCTTTTCTTGATACATATCAATAACATAGACCTGGGTGTGCTGGACACCATGCAGTTTGCAGATGGCATACAACTTAGGAGTATTGCGAACTGTGAGGAGGGGAATGATAAGACTTCAGGAGGATATAGGTAGCTTGGTAGAATCAAGGGACATGTGGCAGATGAATTTTTAAATGGGGAAATGTGAAGTGGTATATTTTGTTAGGAAAAATAAGAAGGGCCAATTAAAATAAAGTTTTAAAGAGGATGAAAGAATAGAGCGATCTGGAGCTCTATGTGCAGAGAGAGATGGTTGCATAGTTGTAATGTCATTGGACTTGTAATATAGCAGACCCAGGGAGCGTGAGTTCAAATCCCACCAAGGCAGCTGGTGGAAATTAAAATGCAATAATAAATTTTGAATTATGAACTAATCTCAGTAATAATGATCTTGCCAACTATCGCTGACTGTTGTAAAAATCCATCTGGTTCACTAATGCCCTTTAGAGAAACATATCTCCCATCCTGACCTGATCTGGCCAGCATGTGACCACAGACTCACAGCCCTGCAGTTGACTCTGAAATGGCCTAGCAAGCTAGTTTTTAAAATGTAAAAGAAATTCCAATTAAGGGATAATTTAGCATGGCCAAACCACCTACGCTGCATATCTTTGGGTTGTGGGGGTTGGACCCCAACAGACACGGGGAGAATGTGCAAACTTGACAAGGACAGTGACCCGGGACCGGGATCGAACCTGGGCCCTCGGTGCTGTGTGGTTGCAGTGGTAACCACTGCGCCACCATGCTACCCAGCAAGCTTTTCAGTTTTAAGACAATTAGGGATCAATAAGAAATTTTGTTTTACTCATTTACAGGATGTGGGTGTCGCTGGCTAGGTCAGCATTTATTGCCCATCCCTAATTGCCCTTGAGAAGGTGGTGGCAAGCTGCGTTCTTAAACCACTTCAGTCCCTGAGGTGTAGGTACACGAACAATGGTGTCAGGTGAGGGAGTTCCTGAATTTTAATTCAGCGACAGAGAGAGAGAGAGAGATACAGCACAGAACAGGCCCTTCGGCCCACGATGTTGTGCCGAACTTTTATCCTAGGTTAATCATAGAATTTTGGACACTTGGGACCCTGGAGCTGTGAGGCAATTGTGCTATCCACAATGCTACCGTGCTGCCCTTAAGAAGAAATTAATCTACACTCCATTAGTCTACCCTAATCCATGTACCTATCCAATAGCCGCTTGAAGGTCCCTAACGTTTCCGACTCAACTACTTCCACAGGCAGTGCATTCCATGCCCCCACTACTCTCTGGGTAAAGAACCTACCTCTGACATCCCCCCTATATTTTCCACCATTTATCTTAAATTTATGTCCCCTTGTAATGGTGTGTTCCACCCGGGGAAAAAGTCTCTGACTGTCTACTCTATCTATTCCCCTGATCATCTTATAAACCTCTATCAAGTCGCCCCTCATCCTTCTCCGTTCTAATGAGAAAAGGCCTAGCACCCTCAACCTTTCCTCGTAAGACCTACTCTCCATTCCAGGCAACATCCTGGTAAATCTCCTTTGCACCTTTTCCAAAACTTCCACATCCTTCCTAAAATGAAACGACCAGAACTGCACACAATACTCCAAATGTGGCCTGACCAAGGTTTTGTACAGCTGCATCATCACCTCACGGCTCTTAAATTCAATCCCTATGCTAATGAACGCTAGCACACCATAGGCCTTCTTCACAGATCTATCCACTTGAGTGGCAACTTTCAAAGATCTATGAACATAGACCCCAAGATCTCTCTGCTCCTCCACATTGCCAAGACCCCGACCGTTAACCCTGTATTCCGCATTCATATTTGTCCTTCCAAAATGGACAACCTCACACTTGTCAGGGTTAAACTCCATCTGCCACTTCTCAGCCCAGCTCTGCATCCTATCTATGTCTCTTTGAAGCCGACAACAGCCCTCCTCACTATCCACAACTCCACCAATCTTCGTATCATCTGCAAATTTACTGACCCAAACTTCAACTCCCTCATCCAAGTCGTTAATGAAAATCACAAACAGCAGAGGACCCAGAACTGATCCCTGTGGTATGCCACTGGTAACTGGGCTCCAGGCTGAATATTTGCCATCCACCACCACTCTCTGTCTTCTATCGGTTAGCCAGTTTGTTATCCAACTGGCCAAATTTCCCACTATCCCATTCCTCCTTACTTTCTGCATAAGCCTACCATGGGGAACCTTATCAAATGCCTTACTAAAATCCATGTACACCACATCCACTGCATTACCTTCATCCACATGCTTGGTCACCTCCTCAAAGAAGTCAATAAGACTTGTAAGGCAAGACCTACCCCTCACAAATCCGTGCTGACTATCCCTAATCAAGCAGTGTCTTTCCAGATGCTCAGAAATACTATCCCTCAGTACCCTTTCCATTACTTTGCCTACCACCGAAGTAAGACTAACTGGCCTGTAATTCCCAGGGTTATCCCGATTCCCTTTTTTGAACAGGGGCACGACATTCGCCACTCTCCAATCCCCCTAGTACCACCCCTGTTGACAGCAAGGATGAAAAGATCATTGCCAACGGCTCTGCAATTTCCTTTCTTGCCTCCCATAGAATCCTTGGATATATCCCGTCAGGCCCGGGGGACTTGTCTATCCTCAAGTTTTTCAAAATGCCCAACACATCTTCCTTCCTAACAAGTATCTCCTCGAGCTTACCAGTCTGTTTCACACTGTCCAATCCAACAATATGGCCCTCTCGTTTGTAACTACTGAAAAAAAATACTTGTTCAAGACCTCTCCTATCTCTTCAGACTCAATACACAATCTCCTGCTACTGTCCTTGATCGGACCTACCCTCGCTCTAGTCATTCTCATATTTCTCACATATGTGTAAAAGGCCTTAGGGGTTTTCCTTGATCCTACCCGCCAAAGATTTTTCATGCCATCTCTTAGCTCTCCTAATCCCTTTCTTCAGTTCCCCCCTGGCTATCTTGTAACCCTCCAGCGCCCTGTCTGCCCCTTGTTTCCTCAGCCTTACATAAGTCTCCTTCTTCCTCTTAACAAGACATTCAACCTCTCTTGTCAACTATGGTTCCCTCAATCGACCATCTCTTCCCTGCCTGACAGGGACATACATATCAAAAACACGCAGTACCTGTTCCTTGAACAAGTTCCACATTTCACTTGTGTCCTTCCCTGACAGCCTATGTTCCCAACTTATGCACTTCAGTTCTTGTCTGACAGCATTGAATTTACCCTTCCCCCAATTGTAAACCTTGTCCTGTTGCACACACCTATCCCTCTCCATTACTAAAGTGAAAGTCACAGAATTGTGGTCACTACCTCCAAAATGCTCCCCCACTAACAAATCTATTACCTGCCCTGGTTCATTACCAAGTACCAAATCCAATATGGCCTCCCCTCTGGTCGGACAATCTACATACTGTGTTAGTAAAGCTTCCTGGACACACTGCACAAACACTACCCCATCCAAACAATTTGATCTAAAGAGTTTCCACTCAATGTTTGGGAAGTTGAAGTCACCCATGACTACTACCCTGTGACTTCTGCACCTTTCCAAAATCTGTTTCCCAATCTGTTCCTCCACATCTCTGCTGCTACTGGGGGGCCTATAGAAAACACCCAACAAGGTGACTGCTCCTTTCCTATTTCTGACTTCAACCCATATTATCTCAGTAGGCAGATCCCCCCTCGAACTGCCTTTCTGCAGCTGTTATACTATCTCTAATTAACAATGCCACCCTCCCTCCCCCCCACCTCTTTTACCATCCTCCCTAATCTTGTTGAAACATCTATAGCCAGGAACCTCCAACAACCATTTCCGCCCCTCTTCTATCCAAGTTTCCATGATGGCCACCACATCGTAGTCCCAAGTACCGATCAATGCCTTAAGTATACACACTTCAACCCATCTCCTTGCCTGCAAGTACTCTCCTTTGTCAGTGTTACCTTCCCCACTGCATCACTACGCGCTTTGGCGTCCTGAATATCGGCTTCCTTAGTTGCTGGACTACAAATCTGGTTCCCATTCCCCTGCCAAATTAGTTTAAACCCTCCCGAAGACGACTAGAAAACCTCCCCCCCAGGATATTGGTGCCCCTCCGGTTCAGATGCAACCTGTCCTGCTTGAACAGGTCCCACCTTCCCCAGAATGCGCTCCAATTATGCAAATACCTGAAGCCCTCCCTCCGACACGATTCCTGCAGCCACGTGTTCAATTGCACTCTCTCCCTATTCCTAGCCTCGCTATCACGTGGCACAGGCAACAAACCAGAGATGGCAACTCTGTCTGTCCTGGCCTTTAACTTCCAGCCTAACTCCCTAAACTTGTTTATTACCTCCACACCCCTTGTCCTACCTACGTCGTTGGTACCAATGTGCACCACGACTTCTGGCTGCTCACCCTCCCCCTTCAGGATCCTGAAGAAACGATCCGAGACATCCCTGGCCCTGGCACCCGGGAGGCAACATACCTTTCGGGAGTCTCGCCCGCAACCACAGAATCTCCTATCTATTCCCCTAACCATTGAATCTCCTATTACTATTGCTTTTCTATGCTCCCCCACTTTCAACAAGATTAGGGAGGATGGTAAAAGAGGTGGGGGGGGGGGGGTGGCATTGTTAATTCGAGATAGTATAACAGCTGCAGAAAGGCAGTTCGAGGGGGATCTGCCTACTGAGGTAATATGGGTTGAAGTCAGAAATAGGAAAGGAGCAGTCACCTTGTTGGGTGTTTTCTATAGGCCCCCCAATAGCAGCAGAAATGTGGAAGAACAGATTGGGAAACAGATTTTGGAAAGGTGCAGAAGTCACAGGGTAGTAGTCATGGGTGACTTCAACTTCCCAGCCAGCCCCAGAGCCAGACTCGGTGCCAGAGACCTGGCCGCTAGGGCCTTCCCCAAGTAGGGGTCATCCCCCCCAACAGCATCCAAAACGGTATACTTGTTTTGAAGGGGAACGGCCATGAGGGATCCCTGCACTGTCTGCCTGTTAGTTTTATTTCCCCTGACTGTAACCCAGCTACTCTTGTCCAGTACCTCGGGTGTGGCTAACTCCCTGTAACTCTTCTCGATAACCCCCTCTGCCTCCCGGATGATCTGAAGTTCATCCAGCTCCAGCTCCAGTTCCCTAACACGGTCTCTGAGGAGCTGGAGTTGGGTGCACTTCCCGCAGGTATAGTCAGCGGTGACACCAGTGGTATCCCTCACCACCCACATCCTACAGGAGGAGCATGCAGCTGCCCTAGCCTCCATCCCCTCTTACTTTACAGAATTAGCTGCCCCTTGGACCAACTGGACCTCCGCACTCCGACTCTGCTTCCAGTCAGCTGTACTCTAAACTCCTGGCTCCCTTCATGCTCTTTGATAAATATAGGAAATGAAATGTAAGGAGCACCTTACTCTCTCCTCACCTAACTCCCTCAGTCACCAAACTCTCACTGTAGCACTCAAGTGCAACAAGCTCAGCACTCCAGTGCAAACTAAGTCTGCACTATAACTAGCTCAGATTTATACTGTCTAAGTGAAGTGATGGCGATAAATCTCCAAATCAGGATGGTGAGTGACTTGGAGAGCAACATCAACGTGATGATGTTCCCAGGTATCTTCTACCCTTGTCCTTTCACATGTCCTTCTATATGACATTGGCTGAACAAGCGATGCCCACATCCCATGAAAGAATAAAGACACAAAGCATTGAAGATGGCATGACAGTTTGTTTCAGTGATTCATAAGGCAGAGAGGATCTTGGACTATACAAAACGAGACATAAACAAAGTTCAAAAGAACGGAAGGCACAATGACTCTTGATAAAATGTGGTTCAGCCCCAAGTTTAGTGTTGTGTCCAATTTCAGGTGCCACATTGTCGCAACAATGGCATGAATTTTACCCTCCCCCCAATGGGTTTTGAGGTGGGAGGAGGGGAGGTTGAAATTGCGTGGACAGGATTTCCTCCAGGATATCGCCTGCCCTGACCTGGAGTTCATTTTACAGTCAGACGGGCAGGACCTCAGACTGGAAGGCTGCCCTTGCCCCAATTAGAGTCCTTAAGAGGACACTTAAGGGTCTTTTCCTTCCTGGAGCCCCAATTCTTAGTCTATTGGATGTCGTTTGTCCAGTTTGTGAAATGGAAAACCTCAGTCCTTGTTATTGGGTGGGAAAATGTGGGGTGGAGCACCTCCATTGGAAGCCCTCCCCTCATGTACCAGGGACACCTCTGGATTCTCAATCCTTTGCCATGCAAATTTATGGGTGGGCCTGTCTTGCATTGCCCTTGGTTGGACTTTGGGGGTAACTGCATTAAGGAGTTACCCCCTTGGCCCACGCCGTGGTCCACCACTTGCTAATTTTGCCATTTTATATGCTTGTCAGGATCAGTAGTAACTTTCACTCCTGTGATTACCGGCCCAGAGGACCAGAGAATTACGAGGGCCCGGAGAGAAAGGTGCCCTGCCTGCTAAGTGGATTCAAATGGGTCACTTGCATCCTCCTGCTGGTGCATGGGTGCGAACCTCGATCCCACCACCTGTGGGAGGCCGGAGCTTTGGAAACTGATTGGTGCCTGATGCCAATCCAGAAAGGGTCAGGAATTTGGATTAGCCGAGTTAACCACATGGACACAACAGGCAAATAGCCTCATTGTGTGCTATAACCATTCTCTGATTCTTTCATTTTATGAAGGGCTGTATAATGCACCCGGGCCATAAAAATGCTTCATAATTACAAACCATCCTCCCTCTCTTTGCATTTGGTGGAGGGTGGTGGTGAGTGTGGAGGTGTAAGGTCTCGGGCACTTGACCTTTATTTCACATCAGCCTTCTATTTCCACAGTAAATGTTTCAATATTTAATGATTGTGTTCTGTCAAAAGAAATTGCCCTTGTTCAATATCCTTTAACGACCGCAGTGGAGCAGTTTACGGAAGGCCATCAGCCTGAAGCTGAAATCCAGATGCATATAAATCTAAAATGAACTTCGATAAAGATGGTATCAGTGGCCTGGCTTTGGTAGACAAACATTGAGAATCACACACAGCCAAAACTTCATAACTGTTCAGCATTGGTCAAAGATCATGTCAGAAGTGAAAGTGTTGCACCTTTTTAATTTAAAATCAGCACAAATGTCGACTTACTGTTTCTTAAGAACTTTGATTGCCAATTGAGATTTGAAATGGCCTCAGCAGCTGAGCAGACTGAGTGCTCACAGATAACATAAAGATTATTTTTAATTGGTGTCAGTCATGGCTCATTGATAAGACTTCTGTTTCTGAGTCAGAAGGTCAATTTATATCATCCTTAACTGATACAAAGTGGTTCAAACAGAAGGCCGTGATCAACTTCTGAAAGGCTAGTGATGGGCAACAGATACTGATCTTACAGGTCATCTGTGGCAGTGAACACACTTACGACATGCAGAAGATTTGCTCCAGGTGCTTGGACGGATCTGGAGGTGAACGTCAGTACCCGCAAGCCAGAGTTTCAAGGATGATAGTGCAATTATCATAACAATGCACAGCAGCACCAAACATTGAAGCTCTTTGGGTGCTTCCAAAGGAGAAGCAAGAAGGTGAACAGGTAGGAGCGGAGGAGAAGGAGGAAAAGGAGGAGGTGTGGATAATGCAACACCAGGGATGTACATTGCTACTGGGGCTTCCTTCATTATTTTGAGGTTCAGTCACTTGGTTTCTACCAGTGAATCAATTTAATAACCCTGTTTGAAAGTTACTTCCCCCACCTGGCAGTGCCTCTGAAACAAAGCAGTCTTGCATAGAACAAAATAATTAGCGGGGGAGTCATGTCAGTGGTAGGAGGTGGAGTCGGGGGGGGGGGGGGGGGGGGGGGAACTGATTCACGGGGTGGGGTTTGGGATGGTCGAGTTGCAGGTGGGTGTCAGGTCCAGAGGGGGTCAGGGAAAATTCCATGGATTGGGGGAAGGGGTCAAAAGTGAGTGGGGGTTGGGAATACCCTGGAGGAGGGAGGAGGGTGGTCCGGAGTGTGGGGGATGTCCATGCAGGATTTGTCTGGGTGCTTAAAATAGTTATGCCTGAAGTGTTGGGCAGTGTAGACTTGTGAAGCTAACATATGCCACCTACACTGAAGAAGGTTCAACACTATTTTATTAACTAACTACAAAATAAATATAGACATACGATGACTGTGGGTTTAAATGATGCTAGTTTAACTGTGCCTGTCCGAACCAGTTGAATCTCTCAGCACGTGGCGTGAGTCTGTACTAAACTTGATGAGCTCTTGTGCTTCTGAGAGGCAGCATCCAGAATGAGCGGGAAAAGTGATGCCCTCTGCCTTTATAGTGCGTGTGTTCTAACTGGTGATTGGCTGCGGTGTTTATGCATGTTGATTGGTCCTAGTGTATGTCCATCAGTATGTGTCTGCACCATGATATACTGGTGTATATGAAAATGAAATGAAAATCGCTTATTGTCACGAACAGGCTTCAATGAAGTTACTGTGAAAAGCCCCTAGTCGCCACATTCCGGCGCCTGTCCAGGGAGGCTGGTACGGGAATCGAACCGTGCTGCTGGCCTGCTTGGTCTGCTTTAAAAGCCAGCGATTTAGCCTGGTGACAATGCCTAAGTTAAAAGTGCTTTTATTTCTTCTAACTCTTTCAGAGTAATGTGGCATTACACAGGTAGAATAATCCAAAGATAGCCATTTAAATTGCTTTGTTGGGCGGTTCCTACAACAATGCAATTGTCAAGGGGAAGTTAATGCTTCTGGACAATTGCTGGGTAAACCCTTACATGGGAACTTTGGAGAGGGATTCCCCCTCGCATCATTTGGGTATCCCCAAAATACAACACAGCGGACCCATGAAGTTACAGGTCAGTATTTTCTAAACAATAGAAAGTTAGAAACAGCAAAGATCCAAACAGACTAAGGGGTCAACAGATATTAATCATTAAAATGTCATGAAGAGGTATAGTAAATAATCAAAAAGGTTAATGAAATGCTGGTCTTTATATCAAAAGATCTAGAATGCAAGGATTAGAGTCATCCTTCAGCTTTACAAGCTCCTGGCTGGCTGGGGTACTATGGGCACTTCTGGGTATCGGATTGCAGTGTAGATTTTCCAGAATGATGTTTGGAGTTACAAACAAATTTGTTGTGTGGTTCTTTAGGCTGGCATCCTCTAGGTGTCAGTGATGGCAGAAGTTGCAACCTGGACCATCTCCTGTGGCCCTGTGGGAGGAAACAGAAATGAATGAGCACTGTCATGAGCGTTTGAAGTTGACATTATACACATGACCTTATTTCACTTACTGTTAACATCAAGTCAACATGAACGAGTGTCGTATGCATGTGACAGTTTAATATTTAATTCTGTCAACAGATATCACATCATCTCCACCATCAGCTCATCTGCACCCGAGACCTGCAAAATGGCCGGGGGGGCCATCTCTGGTTCTCTGCCTCTCCTTTATCTTCTGGTCTCTCCAGTTTCGGAGAGGAAGAGGAGACTTATGAGTGAGAAGTTATGGCATGTGCTCACCTAATGACTAGAAAGCATTTGTGAAAGGTGACTATGAGGCAGAAGCGTCAAGTTGCAGAAAGGTGACGGTGAGTATGAGTGGTGGGTGTGAGGAATTGCATTGACGCAGATAGGTGTGCATGGTAAGTAGGTGTGAGCAGTGATATGCTGCAGGAGGCTTGAGAAGACAGAGTGATGGGGTTGGGGTAATTTCTGCATAAGGGTATCAGTTAATGTGCCATTTCTTTTTTTTTCCTTTTTTAAAATTTAGAGTACCCATAGAACATAGAACAGTACAGCACAGAACAGGACCTTCGGCCCTCGATGTTGTGCCGAGCAATGATCACCCCACTCAAACCCATGTATCCACCCTATACCCCTAACCCAACAACCCCCCCCTTAACCTTACTTTTTAGGACACTACGGGCAATTTAGCATGGCCAATCCACCTAACCCACACATCTTTGGACTGTGGGAGGAAACCGGAGCACCCAGAGGAAACCCACGCACACACGGGGAGGACGTGCAGACTCCACACACTCCAATTCATTTTTTCCCATTAAGTGGCAATTTAGCGTGGCCAATCCACCTAACATGCGCATCTTTGGCATGTGGGAGGAGAAACCCACGCAACCATGGGGAGAATGTGCAAACTCCACACAGACAGTTACCCAAAGCCGGGATCGAACTTGAGACCTCGGTGCCATGAGGCAGCAATGCTAACCAGTGTGCCGCCGTGCTGCCCCAATGTGCCATTTCTTGTGTCTATCTGACCCCCATGGTCATTGTTCTGCTTTCTGCATTGTATCCAGGAGTGTGGCACAGTGAACTTGCTACTGATCTCTTGGACCACCTTTAACCTCGCCTTCTTGATGTCCCCAGCTGGCTTCTTCTTACTGCCAAGACACAGTAGATCCCTCTGTCGCATTACATCCACCCCCCACCATCAGGCCTGGACTTGCAAAATTCTACCAACTGTTCGGGCTTGAGACAATTTACACCTCTTTAATCTGTGATTATCCCTCTCCCTGGATCTGTAATGATTTGATTACCTGCAAAGGCCTGCATTCCAAGCATTGTCCAGCATCTCTGACTTTGTCTAGATAAATGTTTCTGGAACATACCTCGCCATTCACCTGAGGAAGGAGCTGCGCTCCGAAAGCTCGTGTTTGAATCAAACCTGTTGGACTTTAACCTCGTGTTGTAAGACTTCTTACTGTGCTCACCCCAGTCCAACGCCAGCATCTCCACATCATGGAATGCAGAAGTAAGCCTCTCCAGCTTTTAATGGCAGCAGCTGGGTCAGGTGGGGTGCTGATCTGCTTGTTGGGGGTGGGGGTGGGGTGTTGGGACCAGTGGTTGGGGGAGAGGAGATTGAACACAATGGTGGTAGGGGGGTTGTCAGACCCAGTGGTGGGGGGTGACGGACCCAGTGGTGGGGGGGGGGGGGGTCGAACAGGGGTGAGGGGTGGAATCAGAGGTGAAAGCGGTTTGGGGACGTCACTGATGGAGGGGGATCTGTGAGGGAGGAGAGTCAGTCCAGGATGGATGGGATCTTTCCACAGGGAGAGTCCGTCCAGTGGGGAGGAGGGTCAGTCGGGATGGTGATCAGTCCGCTAGTGAAGTGAGAGTTGGGGGGGGGGGTTAGACCGAGTCACACCCTGGGGGGTGTTCGTACTTGTGCAGATTCCCGTGCGAGGCTGGGTCTGGGTGTTTAAATAGTTTAAATAGTTACTCTGGAGTTAGATGTTTTTTTTTTCTTCTAACTCTTTCAGAGTTATATCAGGATAAAACTGGCAGCACCCTCGAAAGTTAGCGATTTAAATTGCTTCTGTCGGATGGTCCCCTGCTCAACGCAAATGTCCCGAGGATGTTAGCGCTTCTGGGAAATAGCCGGGTAAACCCTTGTGTAGGAACTTCTGAGAGGTATTCCCTTGCATCATCGGGTACCCTTTAAATGTGACGCTTGGGAACCCGGACGTCATGGGCCGATATGTTACTGCAATGCCTTGTTAACAGACAGACTTCACATACTTCAGAGATTTTCATGTGTTCCTCGATGCCACCCTCTTCCATTTTATCTACTGAAAAACTATTCCATTTCTAACTCTACCAAGTTCTGATGAAGGGTCACAACTGGACACATTCTCTCTCCACAGATGCTACCTGACCTGTTGATTATTTCCAACATTTTGTGTCTTTACTTCAGATTTCTGGCTCCACAGTATTCTGTATTTGGAGAGGAGTTCTGAAATTTGGTGTGTTCGACAGGTAAATTAGGGTTTGTCAGCTGGCGGGGGTATTCGCAGACACCTTCAACATCTCTTTACAACAATCTGAGGTCCCTATCTGCTTCAAGAAGATGACCATCATCCCTGTACCAAAAAAAGGTCAAGCAGCATGCCTTAATGACTATCGTCCAGTGGCTATGACATCCATCATCATGAAGTGCTTCGAAAGGTTAGTTATGGCATGAATCAACTCCAGCCTCCCTGACTGCCTTGATCCACTACAGTTCGCCTACCGCTACAATAGGTCCACAGCAGACGCCATCTCCATGCCCTGCACTCTACCCTGGAACACCCAGATAACAAAGACACCTATGTCAGACTCCTATTTATCGACTACAGCTCAGCCTTCAACACCACCATTCCTACGAAACTCATCTCCAAACTTCGTGGCCTTTACCTCGGCTCCTCCCTCTGCGACTGGATCCTGAATTTTCTAACCCACAGGCCACAAGCAGTAAGGATAGGCAACAACACCTCCTCCACGATCATCCTCAACACCAGTGCCCCACAAGGCTGTGTCCTCAGCCCCCTACTATACTCCTTATACACCTATGACTGTGAGGCCAAATTCCCCTCCAACTCGACTTTCAAATTTGCTGATGACACCACCGTAGTGGGTCGGATTTCAAACAATGACAAACAGAGTACAGGAATGAGATAGAGAATCTGGTGAACTGGTGCAACGACAATAATATATACCTTAATGTCAACAAAATGAAGGAGATTGTCCTTGACTTCAGGAAGCGTAGTGGAGAACATGCCCCTGTCTACATCAATGGGAACGAAGTAGAAAGGGTCGAAAGCTTCAAGTTTTTAGGTGTACAGATCACCAACAGCCTGTCCTGGTCCTCCCATGCCGACACTATAGTTAAGAAAACCCATGAACGACTCCAATTTCTCAGAAGACTAAGGAAATTTGGCATGTCAGCTACGATCCTCACCAACTTCTACAGATGGTTGGATCATGATGGTGGTGGCAGAAATGGTATAAAAATGGCCTGTTGAATACAAAGGCTGAACGGGAGGCTATGAGAGAACAGATTAAGATTCTCAGGCAGGAATGAGGTTGAAGTAAAGGAAATGAGATGAGCTTTCCTGAGGTCTTTGGAGAATGGAGGAGGGTAATAATGGTGGAAAAGGAGCACATTATACAAAGTCTATTGTTTTGAATACGTTGTATTGGGAGCATTTCGAAATACATTTCACCCGAGATATTTTGTGGACAGTGCTTTATCTGACCAGGATGATAATGAAACTGACACTGGGTGCCTGAAAAGGCAAGAATTCCATGCCTCACCTCAAAAAAAAACAAAAGAAGCTGAAGGATGAAAATCATGATATGTAGCATAAAAGTGGATCTATGTGGGATTGATAGTGAAACGAGATACAACAGATGCAATTCTGGTGAACAGGAAAGACTTCACACAGACAATGAATCTGCAGGGCAAGCACATAATTGAAACTAAATAGTTGGAGAAAGACTGTCATTTTAACAAGAAAAAAATAAGCTGAGTCATCAGAATCATTGTTGATGATGAAACATGAGAAAAATGTGACTTCACAATGGATCAGCTTCTACTGTGTATTGGAGGTGAAATGATTTTGACAGCGAGTAGCCTACACACTCAGTCTAGATAAATCCTGAATCATGAATTATGGAATTGCTTTTTAAATAATTTATGTCTGGATGTCACACGCAGCATAAAGCACACACTGGAGAAGTACACTTCAGGCACTAGAATATTAGTTCTCTTCCATTGCCATTATGGGATGACATAACCACACACACAGCGGTGAGGTGATCACTGGTTAAAGATCAGGGTTACTAGCTTTTGCCCTGAGTAAATTAATATTTCAAGAGGAGTATATTCACTTCAGAACCCTAACTCTTATTAAAATTATTCTTCTCTGCTCTCCACGCATGGTTGATATGATCTGGTTTCTCGATCACAGCTGCCTCTTTACAGTTTTGTTCAGAGGCAGAGGTATGAGTATTTCAACACAGTTCCAATTCAACAAATGTATTTACGTGTCATTTAGTGAAATCTCACTTTGTAATCAAGCATTTATAAGAACTATGAGCAGGATTAGGCAATTCAGCCACTCTAGCCTGCTCCGCTATTCAATACGATTATGGCTGATCTCCTCCCGACCTCGAGTCCACTTTTCTGCCCATTCACCAGAACACTTCAACCCATTACTGATTAAAAATCTGTCTATCTCCTCCTTAAATTTACTCAATGTCTGGGCATCCACCGTACTCTGGGGTAATGAATTCCACAGATGCAGGACCATTTGAGAGAAGTAATTTCTCCTCATCTCTGTTTTAAATCTCCTATTCCTTATCCTAAAACTAAGATCTCTAGTTCTAGATTGCCCCATCAGAGGAAACATCTGCACTACGCCTACTTTGTCAATACCTTTTATCATTTAATATGCCTCAATTAGATCTCCTCTCATTCTTCTAAACTCGAGAGTGTATAGGCCAAACTGCTCAATCTCTCTTCGTAAAACAAACCCCTCATCTCTGGAATTAATCCAGTGAATCTCCTCTGAAGCTGTCCAGGGCTGCAATAGCTTCCAGTTGCCAAGTCATTGTACCTTTGTTGGTTATAGTGGAAAATACGTTAAAATCAATCCAACGTTACGATTAACTGACTTATATCCTTCAGATTTAACCTCGGCTATGATCATCATTCTATTATCTGAATAATAGTGCCTATTTTATCAATTATAAATTGAGTTAATACTTTGAATGTCCATACCTCATAAAAAGTATTAATGATATAAAACATGTATCACACTTGCTCCATTAGCTCCCTTAAAGGTTGTCCAAGATCTCATGCAAACATTTTGCACGTGATTGTAAAAAGATTGAACAAACTTTACAAAACAAATCAAAGTTGCATAATTTAATACTGTTAACAAAACAAATTACATTTTACTCTTGCAGCTGTTCCCAATATCCTGAAACAGTATGCTATGGAATCATTATGCATCAGTTGACCATTATCAGAACAGGAGTACACTATTTAGCCCGTTGAGTCTGCTGCCACTTGTTAGTCATGGCAATCCTTTGATGCAGTTTTATGGCCTGCACATCTCGGTCTTGACAACCAATTATTTCAAATGCCAAAGCAAACACTCTAAAACCATGTCTACTTGTTCATGCAAAGTCAACAAAATACTGCACTTGATGTCATACAGAGACAAAACTCTCCTCCGATGACGCCAATTAAATGCAAAATGCCATCTACCTAAATGTTATTTACATTTGGAGCTGATTTTCTGAAGTTGCCATTTCTTCCATGAAAACATTGCTTTCTGGCCATGCACACTGTCATGATTAAGTACAGCAAATCTTGTAGGTAGCATATAATTATAATGCTAATCATGGTGATCTTTTTGCCGAGGGGTAGATTAGAGATAAACTTTGGCACTGCAGCAGTTACGATCATGGTAACTTTTCAACAACTATATATCCATTACATTTTAGCCACAGCCTTTTAAACAGCTAATACAAAATTCTTCCCAGTTACATGTGCCATATGGTTTGGTTCATGAGATTTATCATGAGTAATTAATTACTGTCGACACCAGAAAATACCAGGAGCTAAAGACTGCTTTAATACCTTGACTGGTAAATGGAACTTGTAAAGAGTAGGATCACTTCAAGCTAATAGAAAGGCTGTCAGAAAGAATCGGAGAGTTTCCATTGAAATAAATCCTGTACCAGTATTCTAGTCCCCACCTGCTTTGCAACAGTCCGACTAGATGGAAAATCTAGCGTGTGAATGAATGGGTTGAACTGCCAGGTTGACGGGGCACTGCCATGGTGCTAGGCTGGCAGAGCCAAGATGCCCAGGTATCAGGTTGCCCTGATACCTGGGCACCTTGGGTCCAGGGATGGCTTGTCCTCAAGAGGTGGGATGGGGGGGGGGGGGGGGGGGGGGGGGGGCGCAAGGTCCCCTAAGAGATAGGCTGATGCCGTGGGGGGTTCCGGATGCAGCGGTGAGGTGACTGACGGGGATCAAAAGATCAGGGAGGCATTTAAAAATGGCGCCCCTTTCCGCAAATACTCTTCATCCACTGGCATGCTGAGCCATTCAGTGCAGAAAATGATTGTAAGTGCGGCCCCAGCACAGCGTTCCTCGCCAGGCAAAAAAATTGCAAAGTGCTGTTGAATAGCGGTGTCGTTCTCAGCGATGCCGCGCCGAGAAAAAACATATTTAACTCGCCCGATTCGGGACGTGGTCAGGCTTCTCAATGGGTGTGATCCAGATTTGTATATTCAAGTGAGTAGTTAGTCTCACGTGAATATTTCTGCACCGGATTTATCCAAGGTGTGGAATCAAACGGCCTCGCCTCGGGTGTGGGCTCCGTTTAAAACTGGTTTTCATAAACATGGACTCGGCATATCGGCATACTGGCACTTGGGGTGGGGGGGGGGGGGGGGGAGGAGGGGGGGTGTTTCCCACATGATCGGCAGCCCAGGGTGGTTGTGCCCTGGGCACGGTGGTACCCTGACACTCCTGATGTTACCTGAGCCCCTTTGCACTCCCAGCCTGACATCTTGGCAGTGCCATCCAGTCACCCTGGCAGTGCCACATGGCCTTCCTGACATTGTCAGTGTACCCAGGTGGCATTGCCAGGCTGTCCAGGGCACCATCAGGGTGCTAGACTGGAAGTGTCATGGTGCCCGGGTGGCATCCTGCCCATCAGGGATCAGGCCCGGGAGAGCCCTTCCCTTAGAGGTGTCGTGCAGGGGTTTCTGTCCGATTAAATTGTGCCTCTACTTTGTGTAACTTCAGAGATGGACCATTTGGTTTTTGGAAATCGTGCAATGTGTATTATGTGCAGGTGATTAAATACAAACAGTGGAATTCTCTGTACCTGAGAATAAGTGTTGACGCCAGGACAGCATTCGTGGACTTCCATGATAAAAAAAAAACTGGTGCTGCACCAGGAACGATTCAGCAGCCACTAAGGGGCTAGCACCGGCGCCACGTGAAACACAATCGATCCCAATGAGAAACAGTGCGGGATTTGCGGTTGACACTCAGGAGGCTGACAAGCTGCAGCCGCATATACACTTCACGCCCCATACATGCCATCCCAGCAAGGACAGCGGCACTCCGATTCACGGACACTGAGCCTCCTGGGTGCCATGGAGGAGAGGCAGGTGACCCTGTACACTGGCCCAGGAAGGAGGCTGCCAGCCATTGCTATTTGCCGTGCCTGTGAATGCTGCGAACCATCATGCACAGGTGGAGAGAAAGTAAACGCCACGAACAACACCATCCAGACTGGCCAACTGGAAGAAACTGCGCACCCTCCTCAGGGCGGCCAGGGTGAGAAGGTAGCACTGTGCCCTTGGCGCCAACACCTGTCCCACACACATGTAACCATATCCAGTCCCTGTACCCCCACCAGGAGGACGGTCGAAGTCCCACCTTGCACAACATGCTGGCACCCACACCCAGCTACTATGGCTGGGTTCCCTGGCCACTGAAGCCACCAGCTACCCACCCCTGGGCAGCATGCTTCGGACTGTCAAACACTGTCCCCCCCACTCCCCCACCCCGCTCTCCCAGGAGAGGGCCGCCCATAATCGCTAGGAGTGGGAGAAGACTGGAGGGGGACTGTCCCTCACCTCACAGAACAGTGGACCCTGGATGTGGTCGGAGGGCCCCAGGAAAGGGCAGTCGCCACAGTGGAGATAGGCCTCGGTCGAGAAAGTGAGACCCGCTGTGTTGCGGTTCCCTCTGGTACGTGGTCACCCCCATAACATCACCCTCAACCCACATCACACCCACACCAACCCCTCCCCAAACACCACCACCAGCCCCTTCCCACATAACACCACCACCCCATCCCAACACACCACACCACCCCTTCCACACACACCTCCACTTGCTCCTGGTCTAATCATACACCTTATTTTGATCTTGCAAGACCTACTGATGATGGGGCCGGTCCTTCTGATGTCCCCCACCCCTAGCCGCAGTCAGAACCCCATGTGCCAAAAAGCGACGAGGATACAATCACAGACGGGAGCCATATACCCGAGACACAGGACACCCTGCAGCTCGAGTCCGTGGATGACATGGATTTCCCATCACAGCTGTCCCCAACATCTTCCATTATCCCAGAGATACCTCAGTCACACACCTTAGTGAAGAGGCTCCCAGGGCACTAGCTGGTGTCCACCACACAAATGTTCTGAATCATCAGGTGGAGGGAGGAACTCCTGAGGGGGCTTACAGTCGGAGGGCGGGTCGACCCAGAGACTAGCTGCCGTCGAGATAGGTTTCGGACTTCTAGAACGGACAGTCCCATCAATCGCGGAGATGCAGTCACAGAGCCTGGGACTACATGACGGGTTGTCGCCGAGCATTCAGCACCTGCAGGCACAGGTGGAGGAGTCTAACCGCGTGCAGTAGCGGGAGGTAATGCTGGTCATGTGTGCCACCCATACCAACAATGCACATGAGGCATCCGCGATGGAGGCCTTGGGGGGGGGGGGGATTCAGCCATGGATCAGCATGTCCAAGGCCTGGGGAAATCTGGGGCTGGTTTAGCACAGACGGCTAAACGGTTAGCTTGTAATGCAGAACGATGCCAGCAGCGCGGGTTAAATTCCCGTACCTGCCTCCCCGAACCGGCGCCGGAATGTGGCGACCAGGGGTTTTCACAGTAACTTCATTGAAGCCTACTTATGACAATAAGTGATTATTATTATCTGTGAAGGCGATGACTGAGGCCCAGGACAGGGCAGCACTTTCACAGGCAGCCATGTGCCAGAGTCACCTGGACATTGCAGCAGCACTCCAAAGCATGACCCAGTCACAGCAGGCCATGGCTGAGAGCATGGTGGCATTGCCCAGGCACTGCTCGATGTGACATAGTCCCAGAGGAAGATGGCACAGTCACTAGCTGATGAGGCACAGACCCAGAATGTGGTGGCACAGTTGCAGCGTGATGTGACGTAGTCCCAGGTGGTGGTGGCCCATCCCCTGGCCTTGTGAATGCAGACCCTGGTGGAGACCAGAGTAGTCCTCCAGGACTCGCAGTGCCAGGTGGTGGGAAGCCTCAGGTTAAAGCTCCGCTCAGACCCCCATCCCATCGGGCAGCCCGAGGGCCATTGGGCACCCCGAGGGAGGAGGTGGTCATGGGCCCCTCAGGGGAGGTGCCAGAACTCGGCAGCACCTAGGATTCCCCATCTTCTGCCCCTGGCTCATCTGGTGGGCAGAACGGGGCAGCACCACACCACCCGGGACGCCTGAACAGCAGCTGGGCCCATCCAGGCCCAGTGCCCCAATAGACGGCTGACAAAAGGGGACCCAGGTCACAGGATGGGAATCACATCAGGTCACCTCCACTACTGATGTACCGGGGGCAATTCTCCGCTCCGCGGACCAAGTGCCCGCGCCGTCGTGAATGCTGTCGCAATTCACGATGGCGCGAACAGGACCCGGGCACGACCTATTCTGTTGGGGCACCTCATTCCTGCGCATGCGCGTTGGGCCGTGCCATCCTGTGCATGCGCGGGAAACTTCTTACGCGCGCCAGCCCCAACGCAATATGGCGTGGGTGTTCAGGGCCGGCTGCGGCAGAATGTAGGCCAGGGGAGAGGCCGGCCCGCCGATTGGTGGGCCCCGATCGCAGGCCAGGCTCCTTCAGAGGCTCCCCCCCCCCGGTGAATGAGCCCCCCCCACACAGGCCGCCCCCTTTGCATTCCCGCAGAGTTCCCGCTGGCAGCAACCAGGTGTGGTCAGCGCCGGCGGGACTCTGTCGTGTCGGAGCGGCCGCTCAGCCCATCCAGGCCGGAAAAGCAGCGCTCGCCATTTGCGGTGATTCTCCGGGCGGCCCGGCGCGATTCGCACGCCGCTGGTTTCGGGGAGGTAGGAGAATCGTGTGCAGGGGTTGGGGCGGCGTGGCACGATTTACGCGATGCCCCGGCGATCTTCCCACCCTGCGTGGGGCGGAGAATACCTCCCACTGTATGCAGATCCAACTGGGCCAGAAAAGTAGACATCAGCTAAGGTGGCAGAGTGTAAGACACAGTTTAGCAATAAGGGCTAGGGCACGGATCTGTTTAACTTGTTCACATTAAACACCTGTGCACAATGTTACAGCCTGCTTCAGTGCTCTGGCCTGGGCTGGCCAGAGAGGGGAAGCGGGTGGCGGGGAAATTGAGTGATATTGTGGGTGGGCTTGGCTCAGGGACCCCAGTTCAGCCAGTGCTCACCGTTCCGAGCTCTGAGAGATTCCGGACAGGTCCCACTTAGCACCCGGAAGGACCCCGTGGTGTAAACGTTCAGGGCACCATCACCTTTACGGCCACCGGGAACGGGTGTCCTTCCCCAAACCCCCCCCCGGTGCAAGGTGAGCCAGATATGTTGCACTGTCGCCCTACTCAGCCGGAACCTTTGACGGCATGCCCGGTCCGGCATTATCAGTACCTACAAGCCCTCTTTGCACCCCTCCTCCTCCTTGGCCTTTTGGGTGGCCGGCTCTCCATCCTCAGTGGCTACCTCCTGTTCCTCTGGGGCAGGCTCCACTGCTGCAAATTCCTGCTCCTCGAGCAGCTCAAGCTTGTCCAGCCTCAATGCAACCACCATTGCTGGTTGATTTCCAATGTCCATTGTCTGCAAGGGGTAAAAGGCTGACATTACATTCTCAGAATTTACAGTCTCAGCCACCTTTGGCTCAGGCTCTTCGCTTGTATTTTTTGTTAAAAACACACGTGAAAGGCTGACATATTAGCATGGTACATACCCCTGTGCTCAACCAGGTTCAACGAGCTACATGGTGTCTCCGGTGTCTACTATGGACTCTGCCCCCGCATGTCCCCCTCCGCCCTGCAGCCCAGGCCCGATCAATGCCCGCACTGCAGAGGGCTGCCGTTGCCAATAGTATACTCTGCAGTCCCGGTCCAGCGCCCACCCTGTATGTGCTACTGTGGACATTGCCCTGGGTGGACTCCATGATGCTTCGTCGGTGGGTGCTGGCCAGTTAGGTGTGCGAAGTTGCATGGCGGAGGGTGGGATATGGAGGGTGGGGGGTGAAATGTGCGGGTGATGGGTTGGGGGCACCCATATGGCTGGTGTCACTCTGCAGAGCCAGGACCAGAGAATCCAGCCACATATGTTTGGTGCATATTTAGCAATAAATAAATCTAAGTACAACCCTCTCAATGTGATACAAACTTAACAACCGGGTGGAAGATCACTGATTAGATCATTTGAATATCAATTGCATATTTCAATACAGAACATTTCATATTAATTTGCGGGAGAAAAGAGATGCAGTGTTGTCATGACAATGTATTACAGCCCCAAATTACTTACAAGCATATTTAACCTTTTAAGGGAGATGTGTGTTTAAAATACAAGCAAGGAGCCTGAGCCAAAGGTGGCTGACAGTGTAAATTCAGAGAATGTAATTCAGTGACATTCTGGGAAGTTCCTGTGTGAATAATACCTAGACCCAAGAGAGACCACAAAATGTCGCACCTGGAGGGTGCCTGAGACTTCTTCAAACATGGAATTGAAAGGGGAGGGAGTAGGAAAAATGCAAGTAGTTCAACTTTACCTTTCTGTGGCTGCAGAAAAAATGGGAGCTTATTGTCAAACCTCAGCAGACATCCAAAACCTATCTCGTGGTGATTTATATCTCGGAATGTGGAAATAATCGGAGTTCAAAGAAAATTAACTCTGGGGCAAAAGGCATATTGATGGTTTTATTTTAGAATATACAAGGAACTGGGGAAAAAAAGTCAACTATAGACCTGTGCTGTGTGGGCCGGTGTGCTGATGGGTCAGAGTGTGTGTGCAACACAGAAACAAGACGGAATCTCAGATGCTCACCCCTGCGAAAAGGACAAGCAGGCAAAGGGGGCTGGATTCTCCGTTTGGGAGATTTCTTTATCTTTTCCTTAACCAAGGAGAAGCCAACACGTACCTTTGCCAATAGTGCAGGGAGCAATTCACTGCATGCACGTGGCTCTGATGGTCCCACATCTAAAAAGGAACATTTACGGGAGCCACAAAGCTTTCTTCTCCATCAGTATGCATTGTTGTCATCCTGAGCAATCTGCCATTCTCGCTGATTTTGACCACCATGACTAACTTTTTGGTAGCAAGAGATATCCCCTGGATGCATGACTGACGACTTCCCTCTGCGAACTGATTATGCAAGGACAACGCACATGCACAAAGAGTCATGCTGCAAGTAATCTATCAGTGTTCTCAACCAGTGATTCGACTGCCTGGATCACTCAGCAGGAGCCCTGCAATACTCACAGGAGTGTGCATCCAAAATTCTGGTGGTCGACTGCGGGCTACACAAATTTGCTACCAGAGGATTGTAGCCACCGAAGTTGGCCACTCCCTGAATACAAAATGGAGGAACGCAAAGCATATAGGATAAAATGGACAATGTTTGCAGCACCAGCAGGCTGCACCTAGCAGGTGTGGATTCTGTATGCTAAGAAAGCACCAAAACGAACATTCCGCATACTAATGAGGCAATCTCCGGGATAGTTTTCATGTTAATGGAACGATTCCAGAGACAATGGACACAAATGGGAAGCAACTGCAACATTGTAAAGGATACCAGATACTCAGACACCAACAGGGTTCGAAAACAAAGAGCCTGAAAGCCCGCCCAGTAGCTAAGGAACAGCCTCAGTATTGGGGGGATTCAAACATATCGATTGGGAAGAGACCCAATCGATTCCAAGCAGGTAAGGGAGTCTGCCCAAAGGGGTGCGGATCCCTGGGACCTATAAAAGACAGGTCCCACACATGATTCAGTCTTCTTGTCCAGACCTCCTCTCTCTTTGACCAGCACTCCTCCGTGGACCAGCACCTCGACCAGCTTTTGCCAAGAAGACCCTGAAGGAGAGAGAGGAGAGGGTTCGGACAGCAGCCGCCAGCAAGTAAGTGTCTCACAACGATTGCTACCAGAGATAGACACTCCTGACCCCTTTTAACTTATACCAACCTGACGTCTGCAGACCAGAGCAGAGCAAGAGGCCTTGTTCCCTGACCCGGCAGTTCCTTCGAGATAAGTATTAGTTTATTTAGCGGTAGGAATAGCTTAATCCTTTTAGCGTGTGCATGGGTAGTATTATAATTGTATTATAATAAACTCAGTTGTTTGAACTTACTAATTGGTGTATGGTTTTATTTCTTTGAACTTCACCTTGAACTTGTGGCGGTATCTTAACGATACCTGGCGACTCCAGAGGTAAGTAAAGAAACAGAGCCAAATTAAGTGTTAAGCACACTCACCCAGAACGACCAACATTTAGTCTCTTCCCAATCGATATGTTTGAATCCCCCAATACTGAGGCTGTTCCTTAGCTACTGGACGGGCTTTCAGGCTCTTTGTTTTCGAACCCTGTTGGTGCCTGAGTGTCTGGTATCCTTTACAATGTTGCAGTTGCTTCCCCATTTGTGTCCATTGTCTCTGGAATCGTTCCATTAACATGTAAACTATCCCAGAGATTGCCTCATGAGTATGCGGAATGTTCGTTTCGGTGTTGTCTGCTTTCTTAGCAGACAGAATCCACACCTGCTAGGTGCAGCCTGCTGGCGCTGCAAACATT
This sequence comes from Scyliorhinus canicula, assembly GCF_902713615.1. Classification (NCBI taxonomy): domain Eukaryota; kingdom Metazoa; phylum Chordata; class Chondrichthyes; order Carcharhiniformes; family Scyliorhinidae; genus Scyliorhinus; species Scyliorhinus canicula. The sequence goes on along the minus strand of NC_052159.1, from coordinate 113,788,037 downwards.
GTCCATTTTATCCTATATGCTTTGTGTTCCTCCATTTTGTATTCAGGGAATGGCCAACTTCGGTGGCTACAGGATCCCCTTTGGAGGATGAGGAAGAATGGACAGGGAGGAAGAGGCAGGACACCTTCATCCCAAAAAGGCTGCCTATTAACCTTCTGAGATTCTGATTTGCTCGGATGTTAGCCTATTATCACCATTGCTCCACAATTCCCCATCTTTCAATCCAGCTGCTATGTCTAATCACAGCATCTTCTTGGCAAGACACAATAAAAACCTTCAACAAATAAAAAACCTCTCATTGCAATGTTATCTAACAACATTTCCAAAAATATATACAAAACTGAACTGCTGTGTCCCCTTAGTACGTGTCGGTTCAGCTGGACAGCTAGTTTGTGATGCAGAGTGAGGCCAACAGCACGGGTTCAATTCCCGTACCGGCTGAAGTTATTCACAAAAGCCCCACCTTCTCAACTTTGCCCTTCACCAGAGGTGTTGTGATCTTCAGGTTAAATCACCACCAGTCAGCTCTCCTCCTCAAAGGAGAAAGCAGCCGATGGTTATCTGGGACAATGTCGATTTTACTTTAGTACCTGTCTTATTGCCTTTTCCTGGTCAAATGCTCCTATATCGTGCTTACCTCAGCAGCTGCAACATGGCTAGTGGAAGGTTGCTGACCTTATGGGGTGAGGTAGCAAATGGACCTGCAAGATGCAGTCGCATTAAGGGCCTGGCTTTGGATGGCAACTGGGGAAAGAAAATTTACGGCACTTATTTCAAGCACCTTGAATGCCCCTGAGGATAATCTTATTGCATCACCTGTCAGACCGCCCTGTGACATGGGTCTGCATATTCAGGTTGGTTGGAGCTCTGAGGAGGAAATACAGCATGCTGCCTTCTCCACACCCACAGGCAACTAAGTGGGAAAGAAGAGGGGATGGACACATGCTGTGCAACAAAGGAGGTGATTCTGGATCTACAGCCAGGGAATAGATCCGTCAACCTTTCAAAAAATTAATTCATGGGATGTGGGTATTGTTGCCTGGGCCAGCATTTGGTGTCCATTCCTAATTGCTCTTGAACTGAGCGGCTGGCTCAGCCATTTCAGAGTCACCCACATTGTCACGTGAAGATCAGAACAGATAAGGATGGCAGGTGGGAATTCCCATTGAAGCCTGCCGACGCTGCAGGGAAACCCACGGAGGGGGTGCGCTGTTGGTGGGACCAGAGAATCCCACCGCCAGTGAACAACTAGAGAATTCCTGCCATGATACTCCATGATACTCCTTCCCCAACTTAGCGGAGTTAGGTTCTGCATTTGTTAATGTACGAGGTGCAAATGCTATTGGTCTTTCTTCCCCTAAAGGTAGTATGTATGATACTACCAGACGGTGAAGCATCAGACACAAGTTGTAATGATAAGTTTGGATAGCACAATTGCTTCACAGCTCCAGGGTCCCAGGTTCGATTCCGGCTTGGGTCACTGTCTGTGTGGAGTCTGCACATCCTCCCTGTGTGTGCGTGGGTTTCCTCCGGGTGCTCCGGTTTCCTCCCACAGTCCAAAGATGTGCAGGTTAGGTGGATTGACCATGATAAATTGCCCTTAGTGTCCACAATTGCCCTAAGTGTTGGGTGGGGTTACTGGGTTATGTGGATAATGTGGAGGTGTTTACCTTGGGTAGGGTGCTCTTTCCAAGAGCCGGTGCAGACTCGATGGGCCGAATGGCCTCCATCTGCACTGTAAATTCTATGATAATTCTATGAAATGTCCCAACACTTCTGATTGTTTCAGTACCTCCTTTGCAAATTGATCTGCTTTTTCGCGTTCTGGTGTCCATTTCCATGCCTGCTTTGTGCACAACAACTTATGTGAGGGTTTCAATAGGGTTGCCAGATTCTGGACGAATCTTCCATCGTAGTTGACTAGAAACTAGGAATTACCTATGTTCATATGTTCCTCATCATGTGCCACCCTGTCTAACCGAGAATCTGGGCTCATGAGGTGTGCCTGTCTGCACATCTGGAGGGTGGGCAGGATTGATGTAATGGTGCATCCTCAGAGTGCTGGTTCTTCACTGAGAACCTCATGGCCTAACCCTTATCTCATGCGCCATGTCCGACAATGCACCAATGAGTAATAAAAGACCTGAGTTAGTGCTGTATATGGATGACCTGGGGTTCCATGATAGCATAGTTCATTCATACCATGACATTTAATGTACTGATGTTATCAGTTCAATGTGTGCCAGTTAAGTGCCAAGTGACAGTTTGCTGACACCAGGTCTCAGGGTCATCCCCATGTCTCCATCAGCAATGGCCTGTACTGCTGCCACTCTGCAAGGTTCGTCCTCCATTGTGATCAGGGTGGCCATAGCTTCAACTCCAACTCTGATTCTCTGTTTTTCTGTAAGCTGTGGGTTCTCTGCTCCAGCAATGAGAAAAGGCCAAGAGTTAGCGCTGAGAGAGTTGGACTGATGGCTGATGATAGAGATTGAACATTTGAGGAAGATGTCAGAGGAATATTAGTGAGAGGACATTAAGTTACAGCTGAATGTGAGTTTCTGGCTGTTGAGATAGAGATTCGAGGAGGAAGTTGGAGAGAAAAGAATGTGTGCATTGATGAAAGATTAACAGAGGTTTACTGAACAGGTTTTCACTGCACAAGGGTGGCACAGTGGTAAGCAATGCTGCCTCACAGCATGAGGGACCCAGGTTCGATTCTGACCTTGGGTGACTGTGTGAAATCTGCGCATTCTCCCTGTGTTTATGTGGTTCCCTCTGGATGCTCCAGTTTCTTCCCATAGTCGTAAAATGTGCAGGTTAGGTGGATTGACCATGCTAAATTGCTCCTTAGTGTCGAAAGTTTAAGTGGGGTTATGGGGATGGAGTGGGCCTAGGTGGGGTGCTCTCTCAGAGGGTCAGTGCAGACTCATTGGGCTGAATGGCCTCCTTCTGCGATCTAGGTATTCTATAGTCTAAGATTTGGTACTAGACTCTACAAAGTTTGTTAGTCAAACGAGGCTGTGCAGGAGAATGCTGGACAAGTGAGAGAGCGATGGTCCCTTGCTGAGAGTTGCAGGACACTCATCCTTCCGGATCCCATGGGGTCAATGAATCTTTTCTGACGCTGTATTCCCATCTTTGGCTTCACGCTCTTGTGAATCCACAGAAAATTCACGCCACAACTGCTTGCTAAGGCTGGCTGACCTCTTCCTGCCATCTTCCAGAAAGAAGGTTCTCTCTATGGAGGGCTGTGACTAGTGGTGTTCCGCAGGGATCAGTGCTGGGACCTTTGCTGTTCGTACTATATCTAAATGATTTGGAGGAAAATGTAACTGGTCTGATTAGTAAATTTGCAGATGACACAATGGTTGGTGGAATTGCGGATAGCGATGAGGACTTTCAGAGGATACAGCAGGATTTAGATCGTTTGGAGACTTGGGCGGCGAGATGGCAGATGGAGTTTAATTTGGACAAATGTGAGGTGATGCATTTTGGAAGGTCTAATACAGGTTAGGAATATACAGTGAATGGTAGAAACCTCAAGAGAATTGACAGTCAGAGAGATCTAGGTGTACAGGTCCACAGGTCACTGAAATGGGCAACACAGGTGGAGAAGGTAGTCAAGAAGGCATACGGCATGCTTGCCTTCATTGGCCAGGGATTGAGTATAAAAATTGGCAAGTCATGTTGCAGCTGTGTAGAACCTTAGTTAGGCCACACTTGGGAGTATAGTGTTCAATTCTGGTCGCCACACTACCAGAAGGATGTGGAGCCTTTAGAGTGGATGTAGAAGAGATTTACCAGGATGTTGCCTGGTGTGGAGGGCATTAGCTATGAGGAGAGGTTGAATAAACTTAGTTTGTTCTCACTGGAATGAAGAAAGATGAGGGGCGACCTGATAGAGGTCAACAAAATCATGAGGGGTATAGACAGAGTAGATAGTCAGAGACTTTTTCCACAGGGTAGAGGGGTCAATTACTAGGAGGCATAGGTTTAAGCTGCAAGGGGCAAGGATAAGAGGAGATGTGCGAGGCAAGATTTTTACATAGAGGGTAGTGGGTGGCTGGAACACGCTGCCGGAGGAGGTGGTGGAAGCAGGGATGGATAGCGATGTTTAAGGGACATCTTGGCAAATACAGGAATAGGATGGGAATAGAGAGATACGGACCCCGGAAGTGTAGAATATTTTAGTTGAGACTGGCAATATGGTCGGCGCAGGCTTGGAGGATCGAAGGGCCTCTTCTTGTGCTGTACTTTTCTTTGTTCTTTGTTCTTTATGCCTTTATTGCTTGCAGCATGACCTTCAGGAATTTGTCCATGAACCAGGGCACAGCCTTTCCATATCATGCATCTGTGCTCTTGCCGCACACCACTGCACTGCAGTGCCAGCAAACTGTACTGTCATTGCACGTCCTGCCTGGTATTCCCAAAATGAAACATGAAACCATAGAATCCATACAGCACAGAAGGCGGTCTTCAGCTCATTGAGCCTGCACTGACATTCTGAAAGAGGGCCGTATCTAGGCCCACTCCCCTGCCCTATCCCCATAATCACACCTAACCTACACATTATTGGACGCTAAGGGGCAATTTACCATAGCTAATCCACCTAACCTACACATCTTTGAAGATCCTGCATTTTTTTGTTTGTTGCATCATCCTGCCCATTCTCTCTGATTGGTCAGGGAACTCAAAAGCAGGCTATCCCTTAGTTTACTCTGGAAAAGAGCAATCACAAAAATGCACTCATCAGGGGATTGGGATCTTGACCTGGAAATGTTGAGGCAAGGTCTAATTTAGTAAGATTCCACCTGACAACAGGGAATTTCCTCCTTCTCCATTGTCATAATTTCACTGCGAATTAGTGAAGATTCCGCTACCCATCCTAAGAACTAACAGTGCCAGAGTGGCAGTATCTCCATGGAAATTCATTCGATTTGTTTACCTACACATGAGTGATGGCACTTCCAAATGTAACAGGTGGATTCCAGAAAGCTTTGGAACACCGTGAGGAGGCGGAGTATAATTGCTGTGTTTTACTATATATCTCAATTGCAGCAACAATAAAGGGAATATTTGAAAAAATAATGAAAATTGACATTTTAAGTAACACAGTTTCACTAAAAGTTAAGCTGAAAGCATTCAATCCAAACAGGCACAGGGTGAAGAGGATAGGGCTGAGAAAATAACTCCTCACCCTTCCATCTGACATGTTCCTTCATACATCTCAGAAGAGCACCCACAACGCCAGTGTGATTTGTCTTACATTTGCAAAGCAATCTATTTGGGCAGAAGATCTCTTCAGAGCTCAAGATGTAGCAAAATTATAAAACAGTTCTTTGCAAACAAACTTATTTCACTTCACTGAGGACACAGAAGAATTCTCCGCCAATGTCCCCTGCTCTTTGTGAGTGAGATTGGCAATTTAATGCCAATTAATTCTGAGCTAATAGCTCATGCTCATTAAAACCTGAATTAAGACTGTCCAGATCCATTTCACACATAATCCTCACTGCTCGCAGCCAGAAGAGGCGTCCAATTTATCTTTCTGGGCTGGATTAAAGCTTGGGTCTCAGAGACATGAACCTGCTCCAACACACAGTGCCAGAGAATTGAGCCTCATGTGTTTTGCACTTTTGTACTTTGTACGTGGCGTTAGCTGCACTGGGAATCAAAAGATTTTCACAAGTTTATGAACATGCCATTTTCAGTTTGCTAATATGAAATAATTTTGCTGGTATGAAACATGACAGTATGTTAATTGTAGTATGCCCCACTTGGTGCACAGACCGAATTCAGCACACTCTTCTCAATCACTATCAAAATGCAATATCTAGGGACTGTTCATATTGATTGTATTCAAAACCACTTGAACATGTGGGATCTAAAACATTTTAGATAGCTAAGTCTATTCATGCATATTGATGACTTAATTATCAGCTTCTGAGTTTGGCAAAATCTGTTACATTCTCAGAAACAGATGAAAAATTAGTCCTAAAGAACCTTTGTTATAAATGCTGATGCAAGTAGCTCAATCACTATTGTGAGGAAAAAGCGTTTGTTAATTTTCAAAAGCCAATTTTAATGCAGTCATATATTAATGAATCCTTACTGGCTTTGAGATCCAAGCACTTCCAAAGCATCCGCATGTCTTTACATAAATATATAACTGTATGATATAATTAGACTCCTGGCACGGCCTATTTGTCATGTTCACCTCTCGTTCTTATGTGACATTAGAAATGCAAATCAGAGACGTTTGTTATTACACTCATGAACTGTATTTTTTGCCCAAAATATTTAGGATTTGTATTCAAGCACTGGAAAAACATGCATCAGTGATTCACCTTGCACAAATATCATACAATCATAGAATTCCCACAGTGCAGAAAGAGGCCACTCAGCATATCAAGTCTGTACCGACCCCTGCAAAGAGCACTCTACCTAGGCCGACACCTCCACTCCATCCCCGTGGCTCAGCAAACCCATTCAACTTTTTGGGCATTAAGAACAATTTAACATGGCCAATCCACCTAAGCTGCACATCTTTGGACTGTGGGAGGAAACCGGAGCACCTGGAGGAAACCCACGTAAACATGGGGAAAAAGTGCAAACCCCACACAGTCACCTGAGGCCCGAATTGAATCCGGGTCCAAGTGCTGTGAGGCAGCAGTGCTAACCACTGTGCCGCCCACAACTGATACAGCACATTGCTGAAAAAGTTAAATGCATTAAATGCTAGGGCAGATGATGGCGGGTGGGCTTACCTAACCTCTGCAGTGAATGGCAACAAGCAAAATAATTGATTATAATGGAAATCAATCTGTGTAAATATTAGTTTGCCATCAATTTCAAAATTGTCACAGATCCCACGAGAAATTTACAAGAGGAAAACTCTGAATGTAAAATTTGAGGATGTACCCTTACACATTTAATGGTTGGGATAAAAAAGACTTCATTAGAATGAATTTGCAATGCACTTAAAGTTTCTTTATTTGCATTAGATGTGTTGATAAATCACACAAACACAAGAGATTAAAAGTATAATCTGGTCTCAGAATTGATCCTGATCTTTGCATCCTGGGAAGCTGGCCATTTTCCGTAATGTTTAGTTAATAAAGCCAGAAAGGGATTTATAAACTTGCATTATTTATAGCAAAGTAACACCTTTGAATCATTCAGGTTATACCCATAGATATAAATATACAAACAGATACAGGCAGATAAACTTGCAAATCTCCTGTGGCACTGCTCCCATCAACTCCAAAGGTTATTAAAGAAAGGTAATGGAATTCTAGGTTTCATCTGATGAGGCACAGAATACAAAAGTCAAGCAGTAATGATGAGCCTATCTAAAACCTGAATATAGTTAGAGTATAGGGATTAGGTGGATAAAACTTGGTGAAAGTTTGAATATACACAGAAAAATTTGGATGAATTCTAAAGTTCTGTGCAGTGTTGGGTTCAACACTATCAAAAGAATATTACAGCTTTAGTTGCATCACACAGCAGATCTGCTAGAATAATGCATTATGAGTTAATATGTAGAATGACTTGAGAAATTAGTTTCTTTTTAATTAGAACAATGCAGATTACAGGCTGATATGATAGCAGGGTTTAACATCACAAAATGATGGGATATTGTAGATAGAAAGAAAGGTTGAGAAATGTAATAAGCATCAAAAATGAGCATTGACATCCTATCCTTGCACATTTCCCCTTTCCGATAGCAACAAACTGGAACCTGGAGGAATAATGGTGCTAGAGGAAGACGTGGTCAAGGGAAAAGAGCCCGATATTGAAGAAACACCATTGCTTGATCTCAGACTCCCAGAAACCAGCTCAAGTTCTGACACCATACCCATTTTAGAGGATAGCTTCAGGGCCTGATCTGTGGTGAGACACACGCAGCATGTTTGGCCTGCAGTCAGGTCGGGGACAAGGGTAGAACTGGTGCCAGCTTGCAGTAGGACAATGTTGCATAAGGGTTCTGCTGTAGACAACTCAATTAAGGAATTTGATGGGGTGATCTACAGGTAATGACTGATGGGAATGCACACAGAAATGCTTGGGCAGGTCTGTCTGAAAGCCTGCAGTTAACGCTGAGGAGTAGAGTGAAGTCTGGCATGGACATCAAACACTATTTGTGCAGAATTTGGAGCCCGTCATTTCCATTGTGGAAGTGCTGTCCAAGTGCATAATCCAGCATGTAATGACCATTGGCTCAGCAAAATTAAGTCTTAGTGAAAGCTCAGGCTGAAGTTACACAAGTGTGGAACTCACATTGTTGTTATCATGACTGTGGGTAGATTCCAGTGTGCAAAACAAATTATAGGGTCTTACAGCGGTCCAGCAATCTGTCCTCCAATGCTTTCTTAGGATTGCTGAGGTGCCAGCCCTTGGGAGTGGCAATGGCACCATGAAAACAAACTTGCTGTCCTCTGTCAGGGTGATAATATGATCCACCCACCATGCTACTCCACCAGTGCCCTTCCTGTTGCCTATCAGCCTGCCTGCAAAGGTTCTGGGATTAGGCATTACTTAGCAAGTTCATATCTGTCAGCAAGGACAAGGGATTAGGTGGATAAAACTTGGTGAAAGTTAGAATATACACAGAAAAATTTGGATGAATTCTAAAAGCATTGAGGAAGGATAATTTTCCAGAAAAATATTAGAATAGTCTAAAATGAAACAATAAATCTTGGGAATCAGCAGATCAGGCAGCATATCTGCATGATTAAAATGTTTTGAACTTCCAATTATTAACTTAAATAATGAAATATAATTTTACAACTTTTCCTGTAACATGACTAAAAACACTATTAACTCAACAGTTTTTTTTCTGTAGCCAACTTATACTTTAAACTGCAGACTGGAACATTCTTTTTTTATACTTATCACCCATAACACTCTTCATAGAATGACTGCCCTTATACTAAACAGTTCATAATTGTTCCCACTTTCTAATGGGTGCCTTTATCTCCACTTTGCTGAGTCTTGACTTTGAGTGACCATCTCCAGATGCTTTCCTCAGTTTTCAGAGAATTTATTAAATCGACCACCAGCAGTAAAGCCTGTTCCAATAATTCTTCTTCCCTCTGGTCACGCCTGAATAAATCAACTGAAAACCATAGATGGCTGAAGGAGCTAACTCTTCGACTGGAATCCATCTCTCTACAGCGTCCGCTGTGGTAACTCACAAAGTCAAACAGCCTTTTATCCCTGCTGACCATCGAGAACTGCTGTTGTCTCTCTGTGATATTCAATGATTTTTACAGAAGCCTGTAAGCTGATATCAAATGGATAGTTTAGTCCACAATTATTTTTTAACAATCTGATACCTACAATACCTTTCTGGGACTTTGGTAGGCTCATAGTCTACTTGTGCTAAACTCAGATACTGCTGCCATTGTTTCCAGCATAATTACATCACATGTTCTTCTCAGTAAAGCAATCTCAGCCATCCTTTGATCTCTCATAATGCAAACCACCCAGGATTACTGTCATGCAGACTGCAGACAGGTGACATGATCCTTTTGATTTATCCGAAATTGAAAGCTACAGTACCAAAAAAATTAAATCTTTTGAACCTCAATTATAACACCTTCCACTACGAAATGAAACAGCATCACCATAGTTCTGAGTTTTCATAAACACTATCCCAATACATAGCAACGTATAACATTTCATACATCTTAATTTCACTTAATTTAATACAAACCAGTGTCAAGAATATTCTCCCACAATGCTGTTACATTGTTCTTAAACTGTTCATTCCAGCTGCATCATGATCTGGATCAATCATACATATGTAACAATCTATATTTATAATCCTTTTTATGGTCACTCTTAAAATCCTTCCTCTCATTATATATTTTTGTCACAAATGGTTCCTGTCCCAAGATGATCAAAGTTAATTTTGTTTCCATATCCTCAGCACAAAGGTGGCACAATTGATTTAGTCAGGGAAACAAAGTGCTGACTTCTGATGGCACACATGGTTTTCGAATACCAGTAGGTGTAACTTGTCGACTCAGAACAAATTCTTTGTTATAATGCTTTTTACCCTCTGGATTCAGTAGGTCCTTTTGTTTCTTTAGAATTCAGGCTGCGAACAACTTGGTCCAAGTTTTGATATTTGGAAATTAATTTTCACACTATCAGTGAAACTCTCTATCATAGCAAAAATGGCAGAGACACAGATCTGGAAGACCCTCCCCTGCACCCAATCCGTGCCATTTTAGTTTCCAAGGTACTGTCATGTAGAACCATTCCCCATTTCTTGTAGCTGCTGGCCTTTATGTTGCGCAAAATATATCAGATCAAAATGGAGAAAATCTTCAAGTTGATGCCAATGAAGACACCTTATAGATCTAAGGAATATCTTCTGTTTTCACTGAGTTAGGCAGTTTGCTAAGTGTATTTGATGTGACCATCAAATTACCTGGCTTGTTCTTAATGTCACAGTCATAAACTTGAATCTTTATCAAACTTGGTGGTTAATAGTTTTTGTCAAATCCCAGGGGAGACCCCAGGCGGAATGGGGGTGAGGAGGTGGGGAAACACACCAGGGAGGTATAATTTTGGTCAGCGAGATGAACTGCCATCGTTGACATTGTGGAATCAGCCAGGCAGCGGCAGCAGTGTCGACAGAGGCTCAAAGCAGCAGGGCGATGGCCCAATGTGTACAGGCATCACTGGCCCATCGAACAGATGACAATCAGCATGTGCAGGAAGCTTCACCTCAATAAGGGAACGCTTAGGTACCTTTGCCATGTCCTTGCTGACTTGGCACCACGTGGAGGAGGAGGACACCCGCTACCGATGGCTGTCAAGGCACTGCAGCTCTGAGCTTTTAAGTCTCAGGATTATTCCAGGGCTCGAGCGGAGACTTGTGCAGCATATCCAAACAACAGCCCAGAAGTGCATCTGTGAAGTCACAGCTGTCCTGTTTACCCGTGTAGCTAACTATATAAATATTGACCAAGTTCAACAGGATGCCTGGGCATCAGGATTCTCCGCCATTGCCAGGATGCCCCAAATCCAGGGGGTAATAGATGGCACGCATGTTGCCTTACATGCACCAAGGTGACAAGACGTACCTTACATCAAAAGGAAAGTGTTCCACTCCCTGAACATCCAACTTATGTGCAACCACCACCTCAAGATCATGCACGCATGTGCTTACTTCCCAGGGAGTGGGCACAAAAGCTACATTCTGGGGAAGTCAGAGATCCCTGACATCTTTGATGGGCACCTCAGGGTGACCAGTAGGCTCTTGGGGATCAGGGCTTAGGGATATATCAAAGGGTAGTGTGAATACACGGAAAAAGATGAGATTAGAAGAAGGGACAGGCTCAGATGGCAGTGAAGAGAAAGATTTAGTGCAATGTTGTCACCTATGAGTTCACATCTGAAATGAAGAAAAATTATTTTGTGGCTTCAGATGAGGTGAAGGATGAAATGAAATTATGGACCAGGGCAGCAGGGGGATAGACTGCATTTGTGATGCTGAAGAAATTCAAGAATTTGCATGTGACACCGCATGGCATTAGTTGAGTATCTCAGGATGCAACAAGAAAAATGAAATAACCTAATCTAGGGAAACAAACGCATACATGAGAGTTCCATAAGCAGATCTGTTAAGGTAGGGGTGGAGTCAGGCAATGTGTCAGTGATGAATGTTGAGGATCTTTAAGACTGAGAGGATATGTGGACAGAAGCTCAGTTCATGTCGTATAGGATGCAAAGGTTGTGTGTAATATATTTTAACCTCAGACAGTAGCTGAATAAGGGAGTGGGATCAGTTGCAAATGTATGAGTACACATTGAACACTTAAGGGCCCTAATTGATCATCCACCCTAGCCTGAGATTGTTGAGGTTACATTGCTCTGCTTCTATCAATTAAAAAACACTCATTCAGGGAAAACTAGGAACTAAACTTGGGACCTTCTTAACCTTTATTGTGGTTCCATAGTTTCATGAGCCATCTGTGGGAACTTAAAATGCAACAATGCAACTGGTTCAATGATAAATATACACAACTACTTCCACAAATCTATCCAAAGAGCTTGACCATATACTTTTCACTGTTGACGTTAATGTTAAAATACTTCGGTTTTATATGTTTGGGTGTCCTGATGATAGGAAATTTCATTCCATTCACTGCTGTTGGTGCACTGGAGAATTCTTTGTTTGTCTTATTGATTTCAGCATTAATTCTGTAAATCCGCTAACTAGTAGAATTTTCAGTTCAGACGTCTCTTCAGTCGATTTTGCACAGAGTAAGTCATTGCCACATGATAGGATGTGGTGGTTTTATTGCGGTAATCCACTCCTTGCAGGAAAAGAGGCTGTCAAACTTTAGCCAACAAAATCTATCAGATCTCACTCAGTTGAAGCTATGTACACAATCATGTCTAAAAACTCTTCTTTGAAACGCAATTAAATAGAATGATAACAAAAAGTCACTTCAAGTATATCGTAAAGCTTTGGGAAAAATACACTTAAAGTGGTTTTCAAAATATTTTTATTTTCCTCTTTTTTCACTGCTCTTAGTGTTAAGGTATTCTTCAAAGGAGCTGTATTCCTTCTAGTACACAGCTGATATAAACGCGATTTATGACCATATTAAAAGCTCTTCACATGTAGAAAAAGGATTGTATTGATATGGTGCCTTTCATAACTGTTGGATGCCCCAAAACACCAATCAACCAATGGATGTGGTATCCAATGTGTGCATAGCAAAATCTCACATGCAGCAATGTAATGCTGATTAAATAATCCATTTGACTGAATTACAACTCAGAAGCAAATTTTTAAAAACAATAAACGGGCTGTTGGTGGAATGATAATTGATTTTTCTCACTTTATTTTTATTAAGAGGATTGAATTTTTCTTGATTGAAGCCCAGGAACATTTTCCTCAGGTTTGGTAATAATTTCATTCTTTAAAAAGGAGATCACCTCGGATGAGTTTGAAGCACAAATAACACTCCAAAGGGATAGGAGGCCATATATCTGCCTGGTCAATACTTGTACCATCTGGTCTCCTAAACACTGCTTTATTTCCTGAAATATTCTTCCACATTCTGAATTGAACCCAGCTGGTTACAGACAAACCAGTTGCTGTTTTATCCTTTTGTTTTATTTCTTAAGTAAGCGCTATTTGCTTTGAAAGGCAATTCTGTTTTCTAGCTCAACTAATCCTATACAGAAGGCCAGTGTGGAAAATGCTGGTACGTTGTCTGCATCCCCTCAAGCAAAGTAAAGTCAGTGATACTTATCAGGTGAGAGAAAATATATTGGCAAGATATGCAGCTGTGGGAATTAGAGAAATCAGGGGTCTGTTTTCTGGCTCAACTTTTAAGTCCTTTGAAAATTCACACAATAATTTTGACGAAGGAGCAAATTCATGGTTTTATTACTTTCAGCTGTGAAGACATGGTAGTGAGCTGCCTATTTGAGCATCATCAGAAGACAGTAATGCAGTAATGCTGGTGTATTTGCATTCAATAGTGACAAGCTGGGGGTGGCACGGTAGCACAGTGGTGAGCACAGTTGCTTCACAGATCCCAAGTTCGATTCCTGGCTTGTGTCACTGTGTGGAGTCTGCACGTTCTTCCCATGTCTGCATGGATTTCCTTCGGGTGCTCCGGTTTTCTCCCACAGTCCAAAGATGTGCAGGTTAGGTGGATTGGCCATGCTAAATTACCCTTAGTGTCCAAAAAGTTTAGGTGGAGTTACTGGGTTACAGGGATAGTGTGGAGGCATGGGCTTGAGTAGGGTGCTCTTTCCAAGGGCCGGTGCAGACTTGATGGGCCAAATGGCCTCATTCTGCATTGTAAATTCTATGATTCTATTCTGTAAGAAATAGCATCATATTCACCAAGCAATAAGAGCTTGTCTAAGGATAATGACATGCAGCAAAATGTTTGATATTTTGAATGACATATAGATGAAACGATTTCAACTTGGCTCAATGGGGCTCCATTGTCTCTGACTTTGTGGGTTCAAATCTGACTTGAGTACACAATCTAAACTGACACTGTAGCACATTACAAATAAAGTGCTACATTGTTGGAAGGGATGTTATTTGGATGAGGCATAAACCATAATTTCATTAGATGAGTTCTTCTGGTGGCTTGGCCAATATGTGTTGCTTAATCAACATCAATAGAGCATATTATCTGATCAGGGGTCTTATGATTGTTTCTGAGACAACAAACTTGGGAATCTCTTGGCCAAAGGATGAAAACAGGTGTTGTATGGGTAGTGCGCTAATATGATATGCCCGTTTGAAAGTCTGGATTTGTAGAAAGTTTTGATCCTAATAGCTGATTGCCATAATTTAAACTTTCCTTGACGTGCTCAAGCAAACACCTGCTGATTAGCCAAAAAAGTGCAATAAATCGGATTGCTTCTCTTTGTGGGCTTGGAGATCACGTTGGGGCAGGCAACATGCAAATTCATTACTTTTAAAATTTTTCCGATTAAGGAGCAATTTATCGTGGCCAGTTCACTTACCCTGCACATCTTTGGGTTGTGGGAATGAGACCCCATAGACACGGTAAGAATATGAAAACTCCCACGAACAGTGACCTGGGGCCGGGGTCGAACATTGTGAGGCAGCTGTGCTAACCCACTACAAAACAGCATGCAAAATTTATGTTCATTTCCATAATTTAAGCATGCAGCCCAGTGCCAAACATACTTAGCGGGAGATCAGGCAACAAGGTGGTGGGGTTCCCAGGTATCTGCTGCTCTTGTCCTTCTAGATGGTGGTGGTCGTGGGTTTGGAAGGTGTTTTCTAAGGGACCTTGGTGAGTTACTGCAGTGATTCTTGTAGATGGTACACACGGCTGCCACTGTGCGCGTCGGTGGTGGAGTGTTTGAATGTTTGTGGAAGAAGGAGCAATCAAGCGGGCTGCTTTGTCCTGGATGGTGTTAAGCTTCTTGAGTGTTGTTGGAGCTGCACTCATCCAGGCAAGTGGAGAGTATTCTCTTACACGCTTGACTTGTACCTTGTAAATGGTGGACAGGCTTTAGGGAGTAAGGTGAGTTACTCACTGTAGGATTCCTACTCTTTGGCCTGCCCTGGTAGCCACAGTATTAATGTGGCTAGTCTAATTCCATTTCTGATCAATGGTAACCCCAAGGATGTTGGTTGTGGGAATTCAGTAATGGTAATACCATTGAATGTCAAGAGGCAGTGGTTAGATCGTTTCTTGTAGGAGATGGTTATTGTCTGGCACTTGTGTGGCGCATGTAACTTGCCACTTGTCAGCCCAAGCCTGGATATTGTCCAGACCTTGCTACATTTGGACATGGACTGCTTCATTATCTGAGGAGCCACGAAGGGTGCTGAACATTGTGCAGTCATCTGCAAGCATCCCCACTTTTGACCTTATGGTGGAAGGGAGGTCAATGATGAAGCAGCTAAAGATGGTTGGGCCTAGGACGCTACCCTAAGGAACTGTTTTCATTGTTAAGGAGTACAATGGAGTTTGGCTCCAACATGGCACAGGGTATCAAGCAGAGCTGGGAGCCAATCTTTTCAGTGTGCAAGAGATGACTAGACCATTGCAAACCATTAATGATCCTGGAATGGTGAAACATCTGACAGTCGCAGTCTTCACTTCCACTCCAGCAAAGACAGGACATCCAATATCTCAGTGCTGCAATGGAATCTCAGACTGAGGTGGTGGTGATGAAATCTACACTTTCTGACGTGCAGGTTCAGACTGCTGCCATCATGGCTATGGATCTCCGTGCTCAACATGGCATGCACGCCATCACAGCTGTCCAGCGATCTGTACTCCAAAAGAATACTAGGATTGCTGCAGGGGTGCAGTGGCATTGCTGTGAACCAACCTGCTGGCCTCTCTCTGCACAACAGCATTTGTACTCCTGCCACTGCCATTCCACTGGTCCCCTTGCTTTAGCCAGCTAGCCCAGACTGTTACCATCCATGCCAAGGTGCAAAGCTGGCTAATAAGTTCCAAAGCTGATTGAATGCCATCCTGTAAGGCCACCTCAGAATCCCCCAATACAATGCAGCAGCCCTCAATCACAGCAGCCACTGTGGACGTACTGAGTGGGAACATTAGAGTGATATAATGCAAGCCATTCTGCACAAAATAAATTAGTTTAATTCAAAATAAGGTAACAACCTTCTGTTTTCAAGAGGCCCTTGGTTGGTTTAAATTATAGTAGTTCTCAGAGCAACATGATCGAATGATTTAGCAATTCTGTTCCTGGGTATTAGCTGTCATGCTAGACGTGCTTCACTTCAGTGGGGGAAAATGAGATAGCAGTAATTCATCTGACTTTCTGAAGCTCTTCTGCTTCTGTGTTAGTAACAGACATTTCTGATTAGAATAGGAGCTCAAGGAGCCTCAAGGACTGTACTGACCACAAAATGACCCAGCCCTCTTAATGATTGGGAAATGAAGAAGATAATTCCTCATTCAACCAACAATCTGCTTGTATTTCTTTTATTGATTCTCAGGATGTAGACGGTACTGCCAAGGTTGAATTAATTGTCCACTGGTTGTTACCTTGACAAGGCAGTGTTGGGCCTTTTCTTTATGCCACTGGAATTATTGTGGCGATGGCTTTCCTGCATGAGTGTTAGCTAGGGAATTGAAGAATAATAATCCAGCACTGGTGAAGGAAAGGGACAGGAGGACGTTGTTGATGATTCTTCCTTCTCCCAGAACTGAAAAGCTTAGCTGGTAAATAAGAAAAATCAAGGTTGAGACAAGCTCATTTACCTATCAGCTTTCATCCTTACACCTCATTAGTTTCCCCATTAATTGACCAAATTGCATTTGAGGTATCGCAAATGTTTCCAGGAAAGATTTAATTATATTACCACGGAATAAGTTATTTGCTCCTGTTCTTTCCTATCTATCCCTAGGTGTTGATGCAGCACAATTATATGGGGTGGTCAAACTGCAGTCATGGTTGGTTGCTTCACTTCCATTGAGATTCACTGGTTAGGTGGCTAGATGGCTAATGTACTGCAGTGCCAGATGCAGTTTAACAGCTGGCACCTCAACAATGTCCCAGAAACCAATGTAGGTCATGTCATGCATTAAAACCCATCTCCCACTGTTTTTTAGATCAGTCTCCCCTCAGTCTATTAGATTCTTACAAGTAGGTGAAGCATGTATGTGTGGATAAGTGAAATGGGCTATAATCCTGGGTGCTTTGTTTCTCTTTGAATATCAGTACACATAGACAACTTTTGTCATGCATCACACATTTGTATTTTTACATGCACAGTGGTGCTTCAAATTTGAGCTGCTGGAACTGATGCGATAGGCAATACCACACGACGAGTGTGATTGAGGAAATATATATTAAAGCTCCTTAATTACACTAAATCCCAAGTACAATGAGGCATAAAAGTGTTCCAAGCCACTTCCAAATGTTAATGTGTTCAGCACTTATTGCCTTACAAAAAATACAGAAATATATCGTAACTATTTTATTATTTAAAAAAAAGAAATTTAGAGTACCCAATTATTTTTTTTCCCAATTAACGGGCAATTTAACGTGGCCAATCTACGTAACCTGCACATCTTTGGGTTTTGGGGCATTAAACCCACGCAGACATGGGGCGAATGTGCAAATTTCACACAGTCGGTGACCCAAGGCCGGGGTTTGAACACGGGCCTCAGCGCCGCAGTCCCAGTGCTATCCACTGCGCCACATGCCGCCCTACAATTTGCCTTTTTAAAAGACAACTTAGTGGAGTGACTTTCTCTGTAGGATTAACATCACTTGGCAAAATGTGATAAATGAAGTTAATCTAAATGAATGACATTTTGTTCCACCAGACAAATGAAGGTTGGAAATAATCTCCCATTCATTTGTTAAAAATGATTTGAATCCAAAAGTCCATTTACATGAAGAAATAGGGAAGTTTAAGAAATGTTTGTGATTAAATTTTTAAGCCCAAAATGGGTGGCACGGTGGCACAGTGGTTAGAACTGCTGCCTCACAGTGCCAGAGAGCCAGGTTCGATTCCGATCTCAGGTGACTGTCTATGTGGAGTTTGCACTTTCTCCCTTTGTTTGTGGGTTTCCTCTGGGTGCTCCGGTTTCCTCCCACAGCCCAAAGATGTGCAGATTAGGTGGACTGGTTATACGACCTAGCCCCTAGGTGAGGTTACGGGGATAGGGATGGGGTTGAGCCCAGGCAGGGTTCTCTTAGAGAGGGTTGGTGCAGACTCGATGGGCTGAATGGCCTCCATCTGCAGTGTAGGGATTCTATGATTCTAAGATTTGCAAAATTTAGCTGACTTACCTGCAATCAAATTAATATCAGTTCAAGCAACCCGAGTTCACTTGGAGTCTGATTTAAATACCAGCAGCTAATAAAAGTGCTGAAAATTATTCTGAGAAAATTATAGTGAAAATAAAGCAGCAAAATATACCTGCCGTCAACTAAAAAAACGCAACACATTTGTTATTAGTTTGTGAAGTCCACCAGTTTGGGTTAATTCATAGACACTGGTTTTGGGCTGATGTGAACTGATGTGAATAAGTTAGACGTAACTCTCAGAAGGTGATATGAGACCATCCACTTCAATCCATCATTGGTTACAATATAGCCATTGAACCGTAACAATTCCCAAGCTGTCCAACATTTTCAATGTTATTTCTGGTGACAGTATAATGCATATGCTAGGTGTCAGCTAACATTAAAATGTAACCATTCTGCATATGATCAATTTAATTTTCCTTTCCCAGAAGGTCCCTTGCTGACTCAGTACAGCTACTGGTCTCAAGCCTTCACCTGTGTGCTGTGGATGCTGTGCACTAATACTCCAGTGCAGTATGGTGGGAGTGCTACACTGTCAAAAGTGACACCTTTTGGATGAGGTATTAAACCAGATCTTCTTTCTCAGGTGAATTTAAAAGATCCCGTGGCACAATTCAAAAAAGAATATTCTTTCAATAGCTGGCCAAAACTGATCCATGAACCAAAATTGGCCTCAAAGATGAACCCTACCAACCACTCTCCACAGATTTTGCCTCAGCGGCTGGTGAGCTTTTTCCATGTTTATGGTTTGAACATTAGTTGAGTGCAGTTTGATATTTGCCAAATAATATTGCTCAAGTATTGTAGAACTGATTGGAATGCATTTGTAATGGTTTAATCCCTTTTTGTGAAGCATGGCATTAAAATTTCACGGATCGTATTTTGATTGAATTTTACTGCTCAGAATAGCGCTGTTGAAACAGAACACATTGCTGTGTTTTGCATTTAGTGCTGGTCTCAAGTATTTTCATGTTCAGTCACATTTAACATAGACAGATGCAAAATAAGTTTCTTCCCTTGTTCCAACACTCTTTCGCAGTTTCAGCTAGAGAGGGGAACCCATGGGCAGCATGGTAGCACAGTGGTTAGCACAGTTGCTTCACAGCTCCATGCTGAGGTTCGATTCCCACCTTGGGTCACTGTCTGTGCAGAGTCTGCACGTTCTCCCCGTGTCTGCATGGGTTTCCTCCGGGTGCTCCGGTTTCCTCTCACAGTCCAAAGATGTGCAGGTTGGGTGGATTAACAATGCTAAATTGCCCTTAGTGTCCAAAAAAACAAAAGGTTTGGTGGGGTTACGGGGATAGGGTGGAGGTGTGGACTTAGGTAGGGTGCTCCTTCCAAGAGCCGGTACAGACCCGATGGGCTGAATGGCCTCCTTCTGCACTGTAAATTCTATGATTCTATGATAATCTCATATTTCATATCTCAAACTAGTCAACCCCAGAGCACGATGATCTTCTATGCGTAGCTATGCTCATGGAAAACAGGCTCAGACTTCCTAAAATCATTTTATGTGACATCTTTGCAAAAATCAAAGCAAGGAAGATGCCAATTCGATCTGTAACCCAGCTGGATAATAGGAATTTTGAAAAAGTAGGTTACTTGACCCCTCATTTCCCCGTTCACTTTGCTCATGGCTGATGTGTGCGATCACTCCATTCACCTGCTTTTAATCCATATTTCATGATAATCTTAACTAATAAAAATATGGTTATCACAAGTCTTGAAATATAAATGAACTTAGCATCCACTCTTGCAAGGCATTTCTTGCAAGAAATTTCACATTTCTGCTGTACTTTATGTGAAGCATGCTTTCCAGAATGAAACCCAAGGAATGGAGAATGAGGTTTAAAGAAAACTAAGAGCGTTAGCAGACTGAAACATTAAACATGTCCAACAAGGCAGCAAACAGCAAAACCAATAGGTTATTGAACTATGCAAGCAAAACAGTTCAATGTACATCAGAGGACGTTGTGATCAAATAATACTGCACTTTGTTAAAATTGCACCTTCCAGTGCTGTCACCAAGAAACAAGAAAGGCATTCCAATACTGAAGGCAGTGTGAAAAGGAACTGATTGTTAGAGGTCCAACGTTTGAGGGAAGGCCGGAAAAGCTTGGGCCACAAAATTGAATTGTGTAGCACTCATATTTTCAATGTTTAGAAGCTGTGTCAGGTCTCAGCTTGTATCCATGCTGATACCGTTCAAGTAAAACATTACCATAGAACAGGGGAGAATTCACAAGAAGTGATGTCGGTCAGGATGTAATGCTGATTTGACTACAAGGGTGAAATATTTGACCTAAACACTCCAACTAACACCATCTCTTTACCCCGAACAGCTGAACATGCATTCAACAGCAGGAAGAATATCTCGGGCGGGATTCTCTGACCCCCTCGCCGGGTCGGAGAATTGCCCGGGGCCGGCGTCAATCCTGTTCCCGCCGTGTCCTGAATTCCCCCCCCCCCCCACGAGATTCGGCGGGGGCGGGAATCGCGGGGACGGCGGGCCGCCCGCGGCGATTCTCCGGCCCGCGATGGGCCGAAGTCCCGCCACTGACTACCATCTCCCGCCGGCATGGATTAAACCACCTCTCTTACCGGCGTGATTAGCAGCGCAGGCGAGCGCCAGGGTCCTGGGGTGGGGGGGGGGGGGGGCGCGGGGCGACCTGATCCCAGGTGGCCTGGCCCGTAATCGGGGCCCACGGATCGGTGGGCGGGCCTGTGCCATGGGGGCACTCTTTTTCTTCCACCTTCGCCATGGTCTTCACCATGGCGGAGGCGGAAGAGACCCCCTCCCCTGTGCATGCGCTGGTATGACGTCAGCAGCCGCTGATGCTCCGACGCATGCGCGGACTTACGCAGGCCGGCGAATGCCCTCAATGTGAGGGCTTGGTCCCTAAAGGTGCGGAACTAAAGGACTGCCCTCAGCAGTGCTGAATGGATTTCTATTGATTGTTGCTGAATTTACAAAAATGTTTAGTGGTTTTTACATAATGTGGGTAAAGTCTATCAGCAGTAATGTAGCAAGCTCTGTGGATTTTTTGACCTGGCTTTTAGTGTTCTTTCAGACAACTCCTCCCATACATGGGTGCAATCATTTTTAATCCTTTGGCTTGCAGCATGCTAAGAAGAATGAATACAGGAGAGAAGAACAAGCTGCTGGAAGAGGGAGGAGGAGGAGAATGAGAAGCATTCTCAGTAGGAAGCCAAATTGGTTCAGGATATTCAGGGAACAATTGACCTCTGTCAGTCTCAATGAAGAACAGTATTGTGTCAGATGCCTTTGGTTCACTAAGGGGGTATTCTCTGAAATCTGCCATCTGTTATAACCAGAACTGCAACCTCTGAACAAAATGAGACAAGCATTGTTGAAATAAAAGCTAGAACAAAAAAGCATTCCAAACTAACTCTATAGACCAAACCATCCATTATTCCATGCACAACTCAACTGATCATATATTTACATTCCCGTCGTGCTTGGTTTCCATGTGTCTTTTTTCTGGTCTTACACTCATGCCACATGCCTGTAAACCTATTAGAAATTTAATCACTATTTTTAAAGGAGGAAACATGAACTACGGACAATTTACCTTGTACCAAGTTGGAGTCCAGGGGTCAAGCGATTTTATGTGTGCGTTTGTACAAACACAGGGACACACATATCTGGCCATATCTCTGGGAAGTTATTTAAAATCTAAATGACTTTCCCGGATGTTTTATTGATTTTAATTGAACAGCCTTAAAGTGACAATGGCTCTCGGGCCTGTGGCCCCACAAAGATGGAATTATAAATAAAGACATTTGGAGGCTATTCATAACTGGAATGTTTTTTTTCTCTTTTTTATAAATTTAGAGTACCCAATTCATTTTTCCAATTAAGGGGCAATTTAGTGTGGCAAATCCACCTACCCTGCACATCTTTGGGTTGTGGTTGAGAAACCCACGCAAACATGGGGAGAATGTGCAAATTCCACATGGACAGTGACCCAGAGCCAGGATGGAACCTGGGACATCGACACCGTGAGACTGCAGTGCTATCCACTACGCCACCATGCTGCCCATAACTGGAATGTTGATGGCGTATTGCACATCCTCCATTCTGTGGGAAATGCTTTGCCATCAACCTATTTGTATGCATCATACAAGCATTTGTACTGTAACCACATGACAGAAACTGGTTTGAGATAGGAAATATTTTATTAATTCACAAAGAAAATAATAGACCGTTGTCAGTTCATCAAAATAAATCTCCAACCTACCACCTTCAGTGAGCCAAGAGAGGATTCTCGGCCCTGTTATGTTTTTTCCTATCATCTTGAAGAATCAACATAATAGTGACTTTCAAATATGTTTTAAAGATATCTGTGCACGTTACATCTTTAGAACCCAGCTTTTCTTTTGTACATGTCATGTGTGAATAAGGAATGGGTGTTTGTTGTGATTCCTTCTCGGATGTTGTGAAAATAAATGCTTATCTTTTCTGTTGATTTAAACATACAAGAAAGCCTGTTTTCTGCCTGGGATTAAAACATTCCTTCTCTAAATATAAATCTTATTGTGGTCAGTTGAGTGATGAGAATAAGGGAGAAATGTTACCCCACATCTCTCCCCTACCTTTAGGGCAGCACGGTAGCATGGTGGTTAGCATAAATGCTTCACAGCTCCAGGGTCCCAGGTTCGATCCCCGGCTGGGTCACTGTCTGTGCGGAGTCTGCACGTCCTCCCCGTGTGTGCGTGGGTTTCCTCCGGGTGCTCCGGTTTCCTCCCACAGTCCAAAGATGTGCGGGTTAGGTGGATTGGCCATGCTCAATTGCCCGTAATGTCCTATAAAGTAAGGTTAAGGGGGGGGTTGTTGGGTTACGGGTATAGGGTGGATACGTGGGTTTGAGTAGGGTGATCATGGCTCGGCACAACATCGAGGGCCGAAGGGCCTGTTCTGTGCTGTACCATATGTTCTACATTATGTTCTACCCATAACTTTGGCCTAGCGCTCATAGGCAATACTACGCCAGTGGCTGCAGCTGGTGCTGGCAGATGGTTTTCAATGAAGTACACTGTAGATAGCCTTGAATGACAACCTCCAATTATGGCCTAGAGGTCAATGTTTGAGCTCATGGAATAAAAGGGGCAGGAGCAACATGGATACGAACTTGATGAGTGAGAGGAAACAGAGAATAGCGGTGAACAGTTGTTTTCCCCACTGGAGGATTTTTGTATAGTTCCCCAGGATTAATAGCTAGACATTTGTGCACAGGGCACAATTTAAAAAGTATGGATGACACAAAACCTGGAAGTATGAGCTGCGAGCAGGATAGCGATAGATTTCAAAAGGATGCAGTGAGGCTGATGGAATGGAAGGACAACTAGCATATGGAATTTAATGTAGAAAAGTGTGAAATTATTAATTTTGGAAGACAAAATAGGGAGGTGCAGTCTGAAACAATGAGTACAATTCTAAAGGAGTGCAGGGCCAGAGGTACTTGGAGACATATGTGCACAAATCCAGGTTGAGAGAATGATTTAAAAACATTTGTGCCATGGGCTTTATAAATAGAGACATAGAGTGAGAAAGCATTTATCATAACATATGATAAATCTTCATAAACCCTGATTCAGCCTCAATTGGAGTGCTCAGTCCAGTTCTAGGCACGACTCTTTTGAAAAAAGACGATGGCATTAGAGAGGGTGAAAGAAACATTCACTAAAACTATTCTGTGATGAGGATCTGCAGTTGGATGAATAGATTGCAGAAGCTGGGACTGCTTTCTCTTGAGGAGAGAAGGCTGAGACGAAATTGGATAGAGGTGTTCAAAATCAAGAGGAGTCCAGACAGCGTAGATAGGGAATAACTACTCCTATTGGTAGACATAGATTCAAGATTCAGAGAATACCGATTTAGGATAATTGGCAAAAGAAACAATGATATCATAAGGAAAAGAAGTGATGTGTACAGGATCAGAAGAAATAGTAGAACATATGCCCATTGAGCATTCTCCACTATTCAATAACATCTTGGGCATCAACTCCACTTTCTTGCCTACTTTCCATATTGCTTGATTTTCTGAGAGACCAAACATCTGTCACCCAGTCTCAAATTCAAGCATATTCACATCCACAACCCTCTGTCATAGATAATTCCAACCATTCACAATCTTTTGAGGGACAAAATGTCTCCTCATTTTAGTCACAAAGGTTTGATTCCTTATCCTGAGACTATGTACCCATACTCAAATTTACCAAGGGAGTAGAAAATAACCGCTCAGTGTTTACCCTGACAAGTCCTTTCACAATCTTGGATGTTTCAGTAAGATCACATCTTATTCTCAACTTCAGAGAAAATAGGCTGCTCATCACAGGAAAAACCTTTCATCACAGACACAAGTTTGGCTGAACTTCTTCATACTGCCTCTAATGGAAGCATATCATTCCTTAAATATGGAGACAAAAACTGCACTTAGTATTCCAGATGTGGTCTCTCCAAAGCCTTATTGACTCCTGCATCCAATCGCCTTGAAAGGGAGGCCAACATGCCATTTGACTTGTACCTGTACCAACATTCAATTTTCTGACTTCCTTGTACATACACAACCAAGTCTCACTAAACATTTACAAGTTTCATGCCTTTTAAAAGATATTTAACTTTTCTATTCTTACGACCAAGGGGTGGGCGGATTATTCGACCAATCATTCAGAATGGCGACAACCTGTCCATCAAGCTGCGACATTGTTTGATTCCCACTCCTTAACGATTTGGCAGATCAATGGCAGAGGAAGAAAAGAAAGCAAATACTGTATTCCGGATCCCACTACCTCATTCATCCTACCTGAGGTACCCAAAGATCTGTGAGTCAAAAATCAACCTGCTTGGTCACATAACTCACAACCCTGTTGATGACCCGGGTTCAATCTCGGCCTCGGGGTCACTGCCGTGAGGAGTTTTCACATTATCCCCGTGTGTGCTTGGGTCTCAGCCCACAACCCAAAGATTGGCCACTCTAATTTGCCCCTTCATTAAAAAGAAGCTCGCAACCCTGAGTAGATTTCATGTTTGAATTGACGGACAGCCAAAGATAATAATAATCTTTATTGTTGTCACAAGTAGGCTTACATTAACACTGCAATGAAGTTACTGTGAAAATCCCCTAGTGGCCACACTCCAGCGCCTGTTTGGGTACACAGAGGGAGAATTCAGTATGACCAATTCACTTAACAAGCACGTCTTGTGGGAGGAGACCAGAGCACCCGGAGGAAACCCACGCGGACACAGGGAGAACGTACAGATTCTGCACAGGCAGTGATCCAAGCGGGAATCGAACCTGCGACCCTGGCGCTGTGAAGCAACAGTGCTAGCTATTGTGCTAGCAGGACTCCCCAATAACCTGCTCACCAGTGCTCAATTGGGGCAGCACAGTGGTGCAGTGATTAGCACTGCAGTCTCACGGCGCCGAGGTCCCAGGTTCAATCCCGGCTCTGGGTCACTGTCCGTGTGGAGTTTACACATTCTCCCGTGTTTGCATGGGTTTTGCCCCCACAACCCAAAGGTGGATAGGTGGATTGGCCACGCTAAATTGCCCTTTAATTGGAAAAAAATGAATTGGGCATGCTAAATATATATATATATTTTTAAAACAGTGCTCAATTTTGTCATACGCATATAGTTAAACTTGTGGATTGATGGAAACTGGACACTTTATTTTTAAAAACAAAATGGAGAATGGACAATCTGCTTTAGAAATAGGTGGAGTTAAGAGATCAGGTGACCCCCCATTCTTTCCTGCCACTATACATGGAACCACACAGGAATGTAAGTTAGTTTCCTTGTCTGGACAGAATATTACAATGCAAATGATCCTTTCGGCTTTTCCATTGAGAAGGCATTAAAAATGGAACAGTTCTTCCCTGTGGATTCTCCTTTGTCCAAATCCTACAAGAGCTCGTTCACAATGGCACTGCAGATTTCTTAGCTGCGGAATGGAATTCAACAGAATGGATATGAGAAGAAACCTATTCTATCACAAGGAGATGCAAATGGGCTGAAGCTCAAATACATATTGTTTGTCAATTCTCAAATAATCAGAGAGCATTTGGGTGACAATGGAGAACAGGTACTATGGTCACCTGACAGATACCAGGTTGTGATTCGGAATATTTCTCAGCACGAATTTTGAGAGCAACCTCAGTCAATCTGAGAGATGAAATGACTCAGACAGCGTAGATTCACCCCAGCAAAGACCCTGCCTAAAATCCACCAGAAAGCATGGAATTGGGAATAGCCTTTTACCTACCAATTTCAAGAACTAATCATGCTGCAGCAGTACAAAACTCTGGTGCGGCCGCACCTGGAGTACTGCGTGCAGTTCTGGTCACCACATTATAGGAAGGATGTGGAAGCTTTGGAAAGGGTTCAGAGGAGATTTACTAGGATGTTGCCTGGTATGGAGGGAAGGTCTTACGAGGAAAGGCTCAGGGACTTGAGGTTTTTTTCGTTAGAGAGGAGAAGGCTGAGAGGTGACTTAATAGAGACATATAAGATAGTCAGAGGGTTAGATAGGGTGGACAGTGAGAGTCTTTTTCCTCAGATGGTGATGACCAACACGAGGGGACATAGCTTTAAATTGAGGGGTGGTAGATATAGGACAGATGTCAGAGGCAGTTTCTTTACTCAGAGAGTAGTAGGGGTGTGGAACGCCCTGCCTGCAACAGTAGTAGACTCGCAAAATTTAAGGGCATTTAAGTGGTCACTGGATAGACATATGGATGAAAATGGAATAGTGTAGGTCAGATAGGCTTCAGATGGTTTCATGGTGTGCGCAACATCGAGGGCCGAAGGGCCCATACTGCGCTGTAATGTTCTATGTTCTATATCTACATTTTAGGGATTCAATGGCCTCTCAAAACTGAAGTGAAGCTTGAAACTTGCTACTGCAAGCAGAAAGCCACTGCGAATCTGTCACTAGAAACTTCCAATCAATTTATTCAGTGAACCAAAAGGGAATCATCAGGCCTGAAACATTTCATGCTTCCTCTGAGAGACTCAAGTAAAACAGTAGATTTCTGGACATTTTACAAACCTAAGTGAGTGCCTTTTCAAATCACTTTTTATTGCATTTGTGTGGGTCTCTGTACATGTGTCAGTGGGTGCTGTTGCAAATATATCTGAGTATTGAGAAATAATACCTTTTTTTAACTAATGAGAACGGTGTATTTTGCCTATTCTTAAGAGTCACAGTGCTTTAAACATTTCTTTAAAAATACATCTAGCAACTATCAGAGGAGAGGTCGAAAAAGGGAGAATTATCCCCTATCTCAAATAGTTTGGATTCCGCCAGGGCCACACAGCTCCAGACCTCATTACGGCTTTGATCAAACATGGATAAAGGAGCTGAATTTCAGAGATGAGTTGAGAGTTACTGCTCTTGACATCAAGACATCATTTGACTGAGTGTGGCATCAAGGAGCCCAAATAAAATTGAAATCAATGGGAGCCAGAGGGTGAGTATTTGCTGGCTGCCCTCATATTTAGAACAAAGGAAGGTGGTTGTGCTTGTCAGATGTGAAGCACTTGAGGCCTAGGATATTACTGTAGGAGTTCCTTAGGGCAGTGTCATTATCCCAATCATTTTAGCTGCTTCATCAATGACTATCACAACATCATCAAGCCAGGAGTTGGGGTGTTTGCTGACATGTTTGGGCAACATTTAGGCTTGGCCTGATAAATGGCAGATAACATTCATGCCATACAAGTGCCAGGGAGTTACTATTTTCACCATGAGAGAATCATGAGAACCATTGATATTCAATGACATTACCACCATTGAATTCCTCTCCATCAACATTCTGGGAATCCCGTAATTGGATCCATCACATAAATTCTGCGGCTACAAGTACAGGCCAGAGGCTTGATATTCTACTTGGAGGAACTGGCCTCCTGGCTCTCTAAAAAACTTTGAACATTTACATGGCACAAGTTAGGATTGTGAAGGAATTCTCATCATTGACTTGTATGAGTGCAGCTCCAATAATACTCAAGCAGATCAACATCATCCAGGACAAAGAAGCACACTTGATTGACACCATAAGCACCAAACATTTGTCTCCTCCATCAGCAGTGCACTGTCGCAACTGTAGCTGTATGGAACAGCTTGACTAGGGGCATGGCTAGTTCTGGAGCAGAAGTCAGGCAGGCCAGCAGCACGGTTCAGTTCTTGAACCAGCCTCCCCGAACAGGTGCGGAATGTGGTGACTAGGGGCTTTTCACAGTAACCGCGGGTGGAATTCTCCACCCCCTGTAGGGTCAGGGAATCGCCCGGGGCTGGCGTAAATCCCGACCCCACCGTGGCAGGAATTCTCCGCCACCCAGGAATCGGCGGGGGCGGGAATCACACCCCGCCGATCGGCGTGTCCCCCACGGCGATACTCCGGCCCGTGATGGGCCGAAGTCCCGTCGCTGTCAGGCCTCTCCTGCCGACGTGGTTTAAACCACCTCTGTGCCGGCGGGATTGGCGGCGCGAGCGGGACCCCAGGGTCCTGGGGGGGTGCGGGGCGATCGGACCCTGGGGGGTGCCCCCACAGTAGCCTGGCCCTCGATCGGGGCCCACCGATCGGCGGGCGGGCCAGTGCCGTGGGGGCACTCTTTTTCTTCCACCGCCGCCACGGAGTCCACCATGGTGGAGGCGGAAGAGACCCCCTCTGGCGCATGCGCGGACCGGCGAAGGCCTTTCGGCCAGCCCCGACGCCAAGTGGCGTCGCGCCAAAGCCACTCCGGCGCCCCTAAACTCTGCACCTTAGGGGAGGCTTGATGCCAGAATGGTTGGTGCCACTCCGCTATGCCGGGACACCCCGCTCCGCCGGGTAGGGGAGAATTTTGCCCCTCATTTGAAGCCTACTTGTGACAATAAGCGATTTTCATTTCATTTTTTTCATATTGTCAGGGCCCATAACCTTTTCAGTATTCAGTCCCTTCAGCTGTATATTGATGCCACATGGAATCAAGTGAATTGACTGAAGTCTGGCATCTGTGATGCTGGGGACCTCAGGGAAGGGCCAAGATGGTTCATTGACTCGACACTTCTGGCTGAATATATTTGCAAATGCTTCAGCCTTGTCTTTTGCACTAATGTGTTGGGCACCTCCATCATTGAAAATGAGGGCATCCTGTGCTGTAGTTTTACCAGGTTGACACCTCAGTTTTAGGTACGCTCTGGGCATGCCATGCTAAACTCTTCATTGAATCAGGGTTGGTTCCCTGGCTTGAAAGTGATGGTAGAGTGGTTAACATTCCAGGCCCTGAGGTTGCAGATTGTAGTTGAATATAATTCTGTTGCTGCTGATGGCCCAAAATGGCTGACTACCTGCCGCAGAGTCAGTCTAGCAGTTATGTCCTTTAGGACTCAATCAGTTGTGGTGTGACTGAGTCACTCTTGGTGATGGATGTTGAAGTCCCCCACCCAGGGTACATTCTATGCCTTTGTGCTCAGTGCTTTACCAAGTGATATTCAACATGGTGGACCACTGATTCATCAGCTGAGGGCGGATAGGGCGAAGCAGCAAGTGGTAATCTGCAGAAGGTTTCCTTCCCCATGTTTGACCTGATGCCGTATGAGACTTCATGGACCTGACTATGCCACACCCTTTGGTATGTCTGCCCTGCTTGTGAGTCAGGGCACAGCCAGGGATGGTGATGGTGGTGCCTGAAACATTGTCTGCCAGGTATGATTTTGGGAGTTTGTTGGCAAGTCATTGTTTTGATCAATCTGTGGGACAGCTGTCCCAATTTTGGAACAAGTGTCCAGATGTTGAAAAGGAGGACTTTGCTGGGTCGGCAAGCTGGGTGCACCAGTGCAATTTCTGGTGCCTCGGTTGTCCATCTGGTTTCATTTCTTATTAACCTTTCTATAGCAGTTTGATAATCCAGGCCCTGAGGTCTAGGCCAGTTAAAAGTCAAACACATTGCTTTGGGCCTGGAATCACAGGATGGCCAGGTCAAGTAAAGCTGGCAAGTTTCCTTCACTAATGAACATTCGTGAAACAGATGGGTTTCTGAGACAATCGATAATATTTTCATGGTCACCATTACTGAGAATAGTTTTTAATTTCAGGTTAATTAATTGAATTAAAATTCCACCAGCTGCCCTATGGGATTTGTACCAGTGTCCGCAGATCATTAACCTGGGCCTCTGAATTGCTTATCTGGTGACATGACCACCAGGGCAGCACGGTAGCACAGTGGTTAGCACAGTTGCTTCACAGCTCCAGGGTCCCAGGTTCGATTCCCGGCTTGGGTCACTGTCTGTGCGGAGTCTGCATGTTCTCCCCGTGTTTGCGTGGGTTTCCTCCGGGTGCTCCACTTTCCTCCCACACTCCAAAGATGCGCAGGTTAGATGGGTTGAACATGCTAAATTGCCCTTTGTGTCCAAAAAGGTTAAGGGGGGTTATTGGGTTACGGGGATAGGGTGGAGGCATGGGTTTAAGTAGAAAAACTTGACGAACAGAGTAAGGCATATGTAAATGTGTTCCTGTGCTCATTTGTCATACTCTGTTCTGATCGTGGATTTTTGATACTTTTTCTGGGTCTTGAATGTTTGGTTCATTAAGGAACTCTTTAATTCCTAATAATAACTGCCTGACAGTAATAACAGGTTTTCAGTTCTTGTCCTCCTCTAGAATGGATAGACACACAATACCACAGGGATGCACATTCAGGTGGAATGTTAGGGGTTCAAATTCACACTTCGGTGGAGATGAGGGGTAGTCATCCTTAAGCAGCGTGTAGAGTTTATCTATATTGATCTCTACCGCCTAGAAGAACAAAGCAGCAGATGCATGGAAATACTGCCATCTGCAAGTTCCCTCCAAGTCACGTCTCACTTTGACTTGGTAATCTATCATTGCGGGGCAAAATGCTGGAATTTGATGGCAAGGCAGTCACACTAACCTCACCTCTGGAATTCAGTTCTTTTGTCCATATTTCAAACAAGTCTATGATGAGTTTTGGAGCCAAGTGTTCCTGGTAGAACCCAAACTGAACAACAGTGAGCTGGTTATTGGTGAGTATGTGCTGTTTGATAGCGCTGTCAATGGGGCTTTCCATCATTCTGTCAAGGAAAGTATGTTTCAAGATATATGTAGTCAAGTATATCATTTGTCTCTGCACTACCTGTTTTATGTAAAAATAGAAATTAAACTAACTCAAGTTGGAAGAATACTAGCTTTCTGATGAATTCAGATAAGGGTGGGTTGACACAATTATGCTGCTTGAGCATGTCCACCACTTGTGATAAACAGGACAGTTCGAAAAATAACTGCAGGGTCAGAACATGTTGAAACTAAATATCGCCACATCAAGGTGACTCAATTAATATGCAGGAAATGTGAACATGAGACAACCAAACAGCATAAAGGGATAACAGGATAACTTAATGTTAGAATTTTAAATTTAAGAAATCTCTAGTAATGGGACAGCACAGTTTTACAATCTGGTAGGGTAAAATTGAGTGGCAATGCAGAAATGAAAATCTTGTCATAAGTACCAGCCCTAAAAGTAGGTGGTGAGCATAATTGGCAATTAGTTTGCAAGGCAGTAATTCCTGAAGCTCAGGTGGTGGTTGAGGGCGAGCTGCCATTTTTGATCTAGTTACGCAGAACAGTGCAGGGGCTGGGGCTGATTTAGCTCAGTGAGCGAAATCGCTGGTTTTTAAAGCAGACCAAGTAGGCCAGCAGTACGGTTCAATTCCCGTACCAGCCTCGCCGGAATGTGGAGACTAGGGGCTTTTCACAGTAACTTCATTGAAGCCTACTCGTGACAATAAGCGATTTTCATTTCATTTCATTTTCATTTCATTTTCAAATTGTCCAGGTATCTTTACCCCGTCGCAAGTTGCTGGACAATTTATACATTAATATTGGCTTGGACGTTCAACTCTGTTATTGTGGCGACAATTTTGGGTCGAGTATAAAATACTAAAAAGTGCCTGCAGTCTAATTCAAAAGGTTTTTGAGCACAGAATCACAATGGATTTCTATTTGTAATCATCGTTGTTCTGTGTTAAATCCTAATAAAAAGTGGAAAATAACTGAATTTTAGATGTTTGAACTGGCTTTAGTCCCACTGATTTATGGTTTATATTGATCAGATTTTAGTCGCGCTGTCTGTAACACATAATTTAAAATGCTGGTTGCTATAAATGGCCTCTGAAGCATTTACATTGAGAGGATCAAGATAAATTTGCCTTTTCATTCAACAATGTATAATATACATTGGAATGAGTCCACACAGCTATGCTAACTCAGCCAGGATTAATATATTCCGACATGGGTTTATGTCAGAACAGATGAAAGGGGACAGTTACATTATGTTAATGATATTTTAATGGCTGGTGAATGTTGGCGGGAATAGTATGAGGAATTAAAATATGTTTTTGGCACACAAATGGTGTACTGGATTCACGGAGGTTCAGTTTATGAAAATGAATTGCATTTTTTATTGTACGTTTGACTATAGTGATATTCAATAGTGTCTTAAGGTATTTGAGGTCAACCATCATTAACTTAAAGCATGAAGCGTGTATGGAAAAAGCAGAGAAATAAAGCATGTGGAAATATGGATCTGCTATGTGTGGGCACCCTGCGTACAAGTACATAGTCATCGAAAGTATTTCAATGCATTAGTTGATTGAATCATTTGTCTTTTATAATCAATACAAGCAGACATAGAGCTGGCACCTTACCAATACTATTACCTTGCTAAAAAAACTACTTTTGGAGCAAAGTTCAACTTGTAACAAATACTTATTGGATTCTTGGAGATGAAATTTTAAGTTCGGTGACATTAGCAAAACGCATCAAATGTCCCTTTCCTATGATTATGAAATCAATTTTGCACTTATGATAATTTTGATTCCACTTCATCATTTTAACGGTCGGTCACCTTTGAAATTATATCATCATTACTGGGATGCAGCAAATCATTATTTGGTGTTTATTAAAGGTGAGATGGAGAAGAGGGCATCAGTATTTGCCACAGATTCTTTTATGTACACCTGATTCAATTTAGCATCTGATCCAAAATGCATCACTAGTGACAATTCAACAATCTTTCGTCCTGGGCTATGTACTCAAATCCATGGGAGGCTTTAACCCAGAGTCAAAGCTACTACAATATGAGTTGAGCTAACAGTGAGCTAACAAACTGATGTTTAATACAAATTGTAAAAATTTTCTACAAGTTAGCATTCATCAACATGCCCACCTAGATATGTGTTGAGCTGTTGTGTTGATTTCTACAGGGTTTACCAAGACTGAGTTTGGTCTAGAGGGTCTAAAGTCTATTTGGGGAAGAAATTGGGTTTGGTCATACTTGTTCCTTGTATGCTACAAATGCCCATTCAAAAAGGAATCCAAGGAATGCCCAATCCATTCTGATGCAATGTTCGCCAAGCACTGTGCACACTGAACGTCTTTCAGATGTGTGCAGGGCAGACAAGTCATGATTTGCACTGCTGCCTCGCAGTGGCAAGTACCCAGGTTTGTTTCTAATTCTGATTCTGATTGTGTGGAGTTTGCACTTTCTCCCCGTATCTCGTCGGTCCCTCCGGGTTCTCCGGTTTCCTCCCACAGTCCAAAGATGTGCAGGTTAGTAGTTGGTCATGCTAAATTTCCCCTTGGGGTGGGATTGCAGGAATGGGGCGGGGGATTGGGCCTCGGTCTGATGGTCTTTCAAAGGGTCAGTGCAGACTCGATAGGCCAAATGGCCTCCTTCTGCACTGTCAGGGTTCTATGATGTCAAAAATGTGCATTACTGATTTGATGCCAGCACAGTGATTTTTGGAACCACACACTCCAGCCTCTGCTCACTCTTACTCTTGCACAGTTGAGCACTTGTTAAGCAGGTGGTGGTGACTGAAATCTGCCAACTGCTGCAGCCACAATTCCAGCCTCAAAGCAAGCAAGACCAGCATTGCCAGTGTTATGAAGATGATCATGGCTATAAACATTTATGCCACTGGGCATCATTGGAGGCTGAATCGTTCTAGTTTGGGGGGGGGGGGGGCTTTATTTAAGTGAAACGTTCCAGTCATCTTTAAATATTGTGGAGATCCAAAACAAGGCAACCACAGCTGCAGTCTGTCTGTCCTACCAAACACTTCTCAGGACAGAGCCCTGATCTTGGTTCTCTGCTGAATATTACTTTAACTCACGTTGATGGTGAGCAGCCTCCAGCATCACAGTTGAAGGTGACTGTAAAAGAGGAATTGGCTGTGTCAGTTTTGAGAGCACTTCACACACCTCAACTCTCAAGTGGCTTCTCAAGGGTACACGTGTTATGTCTCAGAGGATGATCAGTGCATAGCATTTCAATCAAACTTTGATGCCTGAACACTGAACACTCTAGGAACATCAGTACCTTAAAGGTAGCTTCCAACAATCAAACATTAAAGAACTGGGCTTCAGCACTGGGATCTTCCCGTGATGAAAGTGCAAGTGTGTGGATCAGGGGAGGGTACCTGAGCACAGTGTCCCAAGTGTTCCCGGCAGAGGTCTTGGTCTAGTTGCTCCTGATGCGGGTGGGGTGTGTATGCAGAGTAAGGTTTGCCAACACAACTGGCTCACTAGATGACACTCTGAGAGAAGGCGGGACACATAAGGGTGGGTGGGGAGGCTTGGGGGATTTGAGGGTCCTGGAATGTAAGACCTAACTGATTGTAGGTCTATCTCCTTGTCCAATTCTTAAAATGGATGGTGGTGTCAGTCCCATAGCATACCATTGTGGAAGCCCAGGTGGCCAGATGCCGGAGAAGGCAGCAGTGATGATGCAGGCTGAAGAACCCAGAGAGGCCGATGAGACACAGGGAGAAGGTGTGTTGTCACACACCCTGAAGACCTGCCGCTCATCAGGCAAAGGAGTAACCGAAAGGGCGATCCTAGTGTCGGCCCAAAGCGTACGTGTGTCATTGATCTTTCAGTGTGTTGACAGACACCATATGCTGCAGGAGACTCCCCCTTAACAAAGAGTGAGTCACCTGTGCCAAGTCCTCACGGACTTGACACCCCATTGAGGAGGACGGCACACACTCCCGGTGGCCGTGAAGGTCACTGCAGCCCTGAACCTTAATGCAACTGGCCCATTCCAGGGCTCAAGCGGTGACCTTTGTGGTATTTTGAGAGGTCACGGATGCCCTATATGCCTGGGCAGCCAACCACATCACTTTTAAGCTGGACCAAACTCACCAAGATATCTGGGCTGCAGGATTTTCCACCAATGCTGGGATGCCCAGGTCCAGGGGCCAATCGATGGCATGCATGTTGCCCTGTGTGCACGGGGGGCATAGGGATGGTTCATTATTAACAGGAAGATCTTCCACTCCCTGAATGTTCAGATTGTGTGTGACCAGCGCCTCCAGATCATGCACGTGTCGGCTCCCTACCTAGGGAGCGTGCATGGCAGCTACATCCTGGGGTACTTTGAGATCCTTGGCATATTCAACGACCCTCCCAGGATGAAGGGTTGGCTCTCTGGTGAGATGGGGTACCCGTTGAGCTGCTGGCTGATGACGCTGTGGGGGAGGCCTAAGACCGAGGCGGAGAACCACCCCCCCCCCCCTCTCCCCAGACGTTCTCCCACTTTGTGTTGTGCCTGCCGCAACCTGCCACTGCACTGAAACAGCATGCTAGAATTAGAGGAGGGGGGTCATGCGGTATTATCTGAGCATGAGGAGGAGGCAGACCAGTGGAGGCTGGAGGACAAACAGGAGGAGCCGCAGGAGAAGCCAGAGGATGGAGAACAGACAGCGGCAAGTGTCTTGCATGCCCGGAGGACCAGGGAGGCCCTCATCCTCACTAGATTTTCATAGGACGAGACTGTGACCAATACCAACCTCCCAATTTCCCTCCCTCCCCCGCGATCACTCCTTCCCCCTACAATTTGCCATCCCCTTCCCCCCACCTTCCAGTCATTCCTCCTCCACCCATTTCCCTCTTTCCCCCTCACCCTCATCCCCCCATTTCCCTCAATTCTCCATCCCCCATATTTTCCCACCCCCCACACACACACACACACACAGTTCCCCCTGCCCAACTACCTTGTTCCACCCTCCAAGGGTCTGAGTAACATCACCTCAAGGTGATAGGTCTGTGTCGCAATGTCAGCGGGCCAATACACAAGGCAGGAGAGTGATGCTCACTCACTGTGAGGAAAGCACTAGTGCTCTTCAGTTTCTGCTAAAGCCTGACTTCTGTCTTTCTGCTGACTGCACGCTCACACCTGTAATAACAGTGTATATGACAGTGTATATAGCGTCCGAC
Organism: Scyliorhinus canicula; assembly: GCF_902713615.1. NCBI lineage: Eukaryota > Metazoa > Chordata > Chondrichthyes > Carcharhiniformes > Scyliorhinidae > Scyliorhinus > Scyliorhinus canicula. The sequence continues at coordinate 113,751,401 of NC_052159.1, read as the reverse complement.
CACCAGCTGTCATGCAAGAGGAACAGGACACTGGAGCCGGAGAAAAGCAGTCTTGATCAGAGTTGCCGAAGCTGTTGGTAGCATAGTCAGAAAATCCACAGTTTGGTTAGCAATAGTTTAGTTTAGTTTACCCACAGTTTATTCAACCATAAACAACTAGTCTTGAACAAGACGTTCTGTTGTACACTGATTCATTTATTATCACAGTACACAAACATAACATCACCCATCCTCTGAACAGGGTAGGCATCAGGGGTGTTTGATCTTGGACCACTGTGCCCCGGGGGTGGCACTGGGGGGATTGTGGAGCTACAGGGGTTGGGGTGCAGGTGAAAGTGGCTGCAGTTGTATCCGCTGCAACACGTTTTAATAGTGAACACTTGACACCATTCCCCCTAGCTACAGATAGTGAGACTCCACCCCCCCCCCCAAAGCCTCCAGTGCTCACTCAGTGCCCCTCACTCTTCTTGATCGTTCATGGTCGAGTGCTATGTCTAGGTGTATCCCCACGATGCACATCAGAGGTGGTCGCTGCCTGCTGCTTTTCGCACCCTGTGGCCTTTGATGCAGTTGGTGTATGTCCTCTGGAGGGCCTGGAGACGGAGGGTCCCGGCCAACTTACCGGTGTCATTGACATCACCATGTCACCCTGTTCTGCCCGCTGCCCCTGCCGGTGTCAGAAGGGGGGGAATCGGAAGAACTAGATTTGGTGATATTGTGTGAGTATTGTCCATGTTCAGTAATGTCACTTCCACTATCTGGTGGTGTCAGACCATGATCACGTGACATCTGTCTCTCGCCAGTTGGTAATAGGGCATATAACAGGACAGTCGCATATCGGGTAGTTTCAAGAAAGTTCACAAAACTCAAATAGCAACTTAGTCTGTATAGTATTCTGATTTGATTTGATTTGATTTATTATTGTCACATGTATTAGTGTACAGTGAAAAGTATTGTTTCTTGAATGCTGTACACACAATGCATACCGTACAGGGAAGAGGGAAGGAAGGAGAGACTGCAGAACATAATATTATGTTATCGCAAGGTGTAGAAAAAAGATCAACTTAATACGAGTTAGGTCCATTCAAAAGTCTGATGGCAGTCGGGAAGAAGCTGTTCTTGAGTCGGTTGGTAGGTGACCTCAAACTTTTGTATCTTTTTCCTGACGGAAGAAGGTGGAAGAGAGTATGTCCGGGGTACGTGGGGTCCTCAATTATGCTGGCTGCCTTTCCGAGGCAGCGGGAATGGTAGACAGAGTCGATGGATGGGAGACTGGTTTACATGATGGATTGGGCTACATTCGCGACATTTTGTAATTTCCTGCGGTCTTGGGCAGAGCAGGCTCCATACCAAGCTGTGATACAACCAGAAAGAATGCTTTCTATGGTACATCTGTAGAAGTTGGTATGAGTCGTAGGTGACATGCCAGATTTCCTTAGCCTTCTGAGAAGTAGAGCCGTTGGTGGGCTTTCTTAACTATAGTGTTGTCATGGCGGGACCAGGACAGGTTGTTGGTGATGTGGACACCTAAAAACTTGAAGCTCTCGAACCTTTATACTTTGTTACCATTGATTAGGCAAGGAATGTTCTCCACTACGCTTCCTGAAGTCAATGACAATCTCCTTCGTTTAGTTGACATTGAGGGAGAGATTGTTGTCATCACACCAGTTCACCAGAATCTCTATCTGATTCCTGTACTCTGTCTCATCATTGTTTGAAATCCGACCCACTACTGTGGTGTCGTCAGCAAATTTGAAAATCAAGATGGAGGGGAATTTGGCCACACAATCATAGGTGTACAAGAAGTATAGTAGGGGGCTGAGGACACAGCCTTGTGGGGCACTGGTGTTGAGGATGATCGTGGAGGAGGTGTTGTTGCCCATCCTTACTGATTGTGGCCTGTGGGTTAGAAAGTTCAGGATCCAGTCGCAGAGGGAGGAGCCGAGGCCAAGGCCATGGAGTTTGGAGAAGAGTTTCGTAGGAATGATGGTGTTGATGGCTGAGCTGTAGTCGATAAATAGGAGTCTGACATAGGTGTCTTTGTTATCTGGGTGTTCCAGGGTAGAGTGCAGGGCATGGAGATGGTGTCTGCTGTGGACCTATTATAGCGGTAGGTGAACTGTAGTGGATCAAGGCAATCTGGGAGGCTGGAGTTGATTTGTGCCATGACTAACCTTTCGAAGCACTTCATGATGATGGATGTCAGAGCCACTGGACGATAGTCATTGAGGCACACTGCTTGGCTTTTTTTTAGTAGCGGGATGATGATCATCTTCTTGAAGCAGATAGGGACCTCAGATTGTTGTAAAGAGAGGTTGAAGATGTCTGCGAATACCCCTGCCAACTGATCTGTGCAAGACCTGAGTGCCCATCCGTGTGCGCCATCCGGTCCAGTGGCTTTCTGAGGATTGACCTTCGAGAAAGCTGTTCTGAAGTCTGCAATGGTGATCTCAGATACAAGTTCATCCGAGGCTTCTGGGATTCTGGGCTTGCTCTCGCTGACCACTTGTTCTCATTCTGTTGTTATCTTTCTACGTGTTAATCAGTAAATCATCATTTCAGTGAAATCACAAGCAGTTTTGTGTGCATCATTGCAACGGCAAGAGTCACAGAGCACAACATGGTACTAGGTGTGTTGAACATTTAATGGTAACAGCAGAAAAGACAAAGCAAAACCGTCCGAAGAATGAAAAAGAGAAGATTCTTCCACCGAACTGTTGAATTACGGCCATCAGCTACTCAATGCAACAAATGATGGAGAAGATTGAGATGGAAGTTTAAAGACACCCCACCAGCTTCAAGTCTTGTGTTACGCAGATGAAAACTTGCGTTCTTTCAAACAGCAGTTAAATCTCTGTGTCTCAGCCCTTGGCCAGCAGGCACAGCCTGACGAAAGGCGCATTGCGTTGCTGCTCACGATGGCGGGTCCACAAGCAATCAAAATCTACAATACCTTCGCTTTTGATAGCGAAGAGGAAAGCAAGAGCTTTGATGTGGTGATAAAGTACTTTGATCCGTATTGCTTTCTGAAAAAAAACGAAGCATGTGAACGAGGCACATTTAGTACATGTACCCAGAAAGAAGAGCTTCAATCAGAAAACCATATCAAGATGTGACATGCAAGTGAATGGGCTGCACAAACATTTAGCGCCATAAGCACTGTGGCGCAGTCGGAAAAGAAATGTTGTCTCAGTGTGGGCAACTATTTTGAGCGCACCGTTGCACAGCCGCAAGAGAAACGTGATCTCAATATAGTGGCCATTTTGGGTGGCCAACCGGATCTGCCATCGTATGCCAAAATGTAACAACCGACATGGCCTACGGCAATGTCCAGCATGTGGAAAACTATGTTCCAGGTGTGGCCGTACAAATCACTTTGCGAAACAATGTTTTTCGCGTCCTACAGTGGACTAATTCAGATCGGTTAACGCAGTTGATGAGATGCCTCCGGACGAACAGTTCTTCATTGATCTAATTTCTACCAAGGAACAGAAGGGTCCGACCAATAAAAAGTGATGATGTGGAGATGCCGGCGTTGGACTGGGGTGAGCACAGTAAGAAGTCTTACAACACCAGGTTAAAGTCCAACAGGTTTGATTCAAACACGAGCTTTCGGAGCGCAGCTCCTTCCTCAGGTGAATGTTAAAAGTGAAGAAGTCCTTCCGAAAAGTTGTGATGATAGTAAGGATAGACCTGATGCCATCGAAACCAGATGGAAAACTTCAGTCTGGATGAACGACACATTGATAAAATGTGATCTTGACATGGGAACGAGGACCAAACTCCTCAGTCTGTCCAATTAGCATGGGCTGCACGTTTAGCCAAAAGTTATCGATCAACCGAGACTGCTGATACACTACAGTGGAAAGGAGATTGAGATGCTGGGTGACTGTGAACTCGAATTATGCGTGCATGACACAACTTACATGTTACCATTTTCCATTGTGGACATGAAAAGCATGTCCATCATAGGAGCGGATGCGTGTGAGGCCCTGAACTTAGTTGACGGCTGTATGTTCCAGACAGCGAATGGCCAGACGATTACTACAACTCTCAACGAGATATGCAAACGAAATTATCCGATGAGATACCAGTGATAGTGACAGTGGAGGAAGGTCAACCAGAGACAGAAATGGAGGATCCAAAGGACACTTCAGAGTTCTGTTTAATGTTCTTCGAAAATGAGGATATGCTCAGTGACATGATGCAGAAGCATGATGAGCCCATCCTGCAGCATCTACAAGATGTTGCCGTAAATTTCTCAGATCCAGGACAGCCAATGAGCTTTACTCTGGTGTTCAAGTTTGAATTGAATGAGTACTTCACGAATGAGGTGCTCGCAAAAACATACCGGATGGAGTCGCGGCATGATGGGTCAGACTTCTTCGTATTTCCAATCACAGGGTGCACAGGCTGCCACATCGACTGGAAGAAAGAAAAAAAATGTCACACTGAAAACCATTAAAATGAAGCAGTCGCACAAGGGTCGGCCTACTCGTAAAGCAGTTACAAAGACTGTACTAAATGACACTTTTTTCAACTTCTTCACTCCTCCTGAGGTTCCAGAGCATGGCGTATTAGATGGAAGCTGTGCAGCAAGACTCACTGCTGATTTCAAAATAGGTCAATTCCTGCAGGAGCACATAATTTTCACGAGCAGTGTTAAACTTGCCAGAAGGTGCGATAATGAATGTGATGATATTGACTCCGATGATGAGGACTATGAATGCTCTAAAGAGAGAGCTAAGGTGAGCCAGGCGAGGACATGAGAAGTCTTTGGCAGGTAGGATCAAGGATAACCCTAAAGCTTTCTATAGATATGTCAGGAATAAAAGAATGACTAAGGTAAGAGTAGGCCCAGTCAAGGACAGTAGTGGGAAGTTGTGCGTGGAGTCCGAGGAGATAGGAGAGGTGCTAAATTAGTACTTTTTGTCTGTATTCACACAGGAAAAAGACTAAGTTGTCGAGCAGAATACTGAGATACATGCTACTAGACTAGAAGGGCTTGAGGTTCATAAGGAGGAGGTGTTAGCGATTCTCGAAAGTGTGAAAATAATAAGTCCCCTGGGCCAGATGGGATCTATCCTAGGATTCTCTGGGAAGCTAGGGAGGAGATTGCTGAGCCTTTGGCTTTGATCTTTAAGTCATCTTTGTCGACAGGAATAGTGCCAGGCGACTGGAGGATGGCAAATGTTGTCCCCTTGTTCAAGAAGGGGAGTAGAGATAACCCCGGTAACTATAGATCAGTGAGCCTTACTTCTGTTGTGGGAAAAGTCTTGGAAAGGTTTATCAGAGATAGGATGTATAATCATCTGGAAAGGAATAATTTGATTAGAGATAGTCAACATGGTTTTGTGAAGGGTAGGTCGTGCCTCACAAACCTCATTGAGTTCTTCGAGAATGTGACCGAACAGGTGGATGGGGGTAAAGCAGTTGATATGGTGTATATGTTTCAGTAAGGTGTTTGATAAGGTTCCCCACGGTAGGCTATTGCAGAAAATACAGAGGCATTGAATTCAGAGTGATTTAGCAGTTTGGATCAGAAATTGGCTAGCTGATAGAAGACAAAGGGTGATGGTTGATGGGAAATGTTCTGACTGGTGTCCAGTTACTAGTGGTATACCACAAGGATCTGTTTTGGGGCCGCTGCTGTTTGTCGTTTTTATAAATAACCTGGAGGAGGGTGTAGAAGGGTGGGTGAGTAAATTTGCAGATGACACTAAAGTCGGTGAAGTTGTGGACAGTGCAGACGGATGCTACAAGTTGCAGAGGGACATAGATAAGCTGCAGAGCTGGGCTGACAGGTGGCAAATGGAGTTTAATGCAGAAAACTGTGAGGTGATTCATTTTGGAAGGAATAACAGGAAGACAGAGTACTGGGCTAATGGTAAGATTCTTGGTAGTGTGGACGAGCAGAGAGATCTCGGTGTCCATGTACATAGATCCCTGAAAGTTGCCACCCAGATTGATAGGGTTGTTTAGAAGGTGTACGATGTGTTAGCTTTTATTGGTAGAGGAATTGAGTTTCGGAGCCATGAGGTCATGTTGCAGTTGTACAAAATCTGGTGCGGGCGCATTTGGAGTATTGCGTGCAGTTCTGGTCGCCGCATTATAGGAAGGATGCGGAAGCGTTGGAAAGGGTACAGAGGAGATTTACAAGGATGTTGCCTGGTATGGAGGGAAGATCTTATGAGGAAAGGCTGAAGGACTTGAGGCTGTTTTCGTTAGAGAGAAGAAGGTTAAGAGGTGACTTAATTGAGGCATACAAGATGATCAGAGGATTAGATAGGGTGGACATTGAGAGCCTTTTTCCTCAGATGGTGATGTCCAGCACGAGGGGACATAGCTTTAAACTGATGGGAGATAGATATAGGACAGATGTCAGAGGTAGGTTCTTTACTCAGAGAGTAGTAAGGGCGTGGAATGCCCTGCCTGCAACAGTAGTGGACTCGCCAAAACTAAACGCATTCAAATGGTCATTGGATAGGCATATGGACGATAATTGAATAGTGTAGAGGGACTTTAGAGGGGTTTCACAGGACGGCTCAACATCGAGGGCCAAAGGGCCTGTACTGCACTGTAATGTTCTATGTTCTATGATGGGTATGATGATACATACCCATGTATGTATGTATAAGGTGAGGACTACGATTATGTTTACGAAGACCATTAATAAGGTGAACAAAATAAAGGCTCGGAGGGTGAGCCAGAAGAGGATAGCTTTGAAACACGTGTAAGACTGTTTTGCGGGCGTGATGAGGTGATCATAAGAGACGCCCAGCCTGTGCAGGACACCAAGAAGTGTGAAAGCTCTGAAATGGCGCCTGCAGAGATGGTAAATGAGATTGCAGTAGCAGACACTTCGGATCAAGGCGACTCAGCTACGAACAAACTAATAATGGAAGATATACTACCAATTCTGGAGAAACGGCGGGATTAGCATATGATGAATCATCTCAGGCCTCTGAAATGTTTCCGATAGTGAACTCCCCAATACTTGAGGCAACTCCACCGAAAGATGAGTCAGAGGAGCAGATGGCTGTATCTGTACGCAGCTCCACAACAACAGATGATACTCATACCATGTTACCAGATGTGGCTGTATCTGTATGCAGCTCCATGACAATGGGTAATATGTATATAGTATTAGCCATTACTTGGTTGTTCAGGAAAAGATGACTTCTGCATTGAAATGTGGCAAGGAGCCATCACTTGCAGCTCAAACATAGGATGTAGGGACAGCACCCAACGTGGGATATGTAGATCCAACCCAAAAACCAGAGTGCAATCCAACCGAGATACCAGAGTGCGATGCTGTGCAACCATTCCGAAGGTTAGCTGGTTGGTAAAAATGGGTCCTCAGAAAAAAAGTTTGAATAACACTGCTTTAGCCCCTCGGGCCCACTCTCCCTTTCAATAAAATCGTAGACAGTCTTCCAGATCAGCGATACCTTTCCTCACTATTCCTTCAAAATAGATCAAAAATCATGGGCTGTGTGAGCCCAAAACCTTCCAAAGGAATTTGGTGCTGTAAAAGGTGCCTTCTGGCAGTGTTCTTCAAACTTTTTTTCCGGGGACCCATTTTTACCAACCGGCCAACCTTCGGGACCCAACCCGGCCAACCTTCGCGACCTACGACGGCCGACCTTCGCGACCCATGCCGTCCGACCTTCGCGACTCACGCCTGCCGACCTGCACGACCCACCATTTGCTCTTACCTTGTTTGCTGCTCACAAAAATAGAGGAAATGGTTTTGGGTCCCTTTGGCCCTCGTACACGCTCATCCAATGGAACCTGTTGGATGAAGGTGAAGCCTTCCGGTGTCGGAAAGTATGGAGTTTCCATCTGTCCAAGTTCTGAATTTTTTTCCTTTAAAATTTTATCAATTAACCCCCCCCCCCCCAAAACATGTAAAAAAAGAATAAAATGAGTAAAATAAATGAAAGAAATGAATAAAACCCCCCCCAGAACTTGTAAAAGAAATACAATGAATAAAATAAATGAAAAAAATAAAAATAAAATGAATAAAATAAATGAATAAATGAATAAAAACCACTGCAGAACTTGTAAAACAAAAAGCTGCAATCGTTTAAAAAAATAGTGGCGGTACTGCGCATGCATGCCAATCATCGTGCGCGCATGCGCAATGCGGGCAATTTTTTTTTTAACATGTTCGCTGCCGCTTGCAGCCGGCGTAAAAAGCCGGCTGCTGTGCGGGGTTTGCGCATTCGGGAGTGCCACCGACACCCGCCCACGACCCACACACGCGTCGCGCCCCTGGCTTTGAAGAACACTGCCTTACGTCATCAAGGGGTTTGAAGGATTCACTTTGCTGTGCAAACGAAGTGAGAATTACCAACATCACTGGCAGAGTTTATGTGGATCTACCATCAAAGCTTTGTCATAGACTTCAGAGAAATAGCATGGACAACATCTTACCACTGAAATTCTTTAAACTTGTTACTGCATATCAAAGATTTCAGTGTCTATTCCAAGCTGTTCTCTTCTGTTAGTTGTGACTGTTGTGTTGAATGTAAGAGCGATGTGGATTGAGGCAGAGTGCTTTGGTTTTTAGAAATAGCTTCCTGTATTATATGCTTTTTCACATCATTACAGAGGCATGTAATTTGCATAACCCTGCTATTTTCTCTTCCAAATGACTTGCTGCCTTCTTGCTAACATTTAACTGAGTTGGTAACTGTTTTGTTGCATTCACCTTTTAAAACTATTGCATTGTTGAGATGTTCTGTTTGACATATTGGCATGTTTGCTTCTTCCTTTCTGTAATTAGAGGCTGATGTCCCCATTTCAAAACAACGCTAGTGTTTTTCCATGACAGAGGTTACAAGTGTGTCATGGGCTTTGCCTTTGATTCTGCTTTTTCAATACTAGTCCATCAAAAAAAAAATTACAGTTGCTTATTTCCAATAGTTGACACCAGTCAGGTTAACCGCTTGAGAACCAGTGAAGGATTGTTCTTTCCGATGTACTGTGGTTCATTGCTGGTTTTCACTGCCATGAATGAAATTTCAATCTTACGGGCTGTACATTTCAAACCTGTGATCTAGTCACCAGGTCATGCATTATGCTGAAAAATTGCAGTTTCTTTTACTTTGTCCTCAGATGAAATGTCAGTCATTTCTTCTTTAATAATATTGTCCATAGCTCATATTGATGTTAACCAAATTAGATCTGAAGAAATTCAGAATGGATTCCAGCACTACAAAATGTATTCTCCCTTTTCTTTAGTCTGATCAAATCTGAAGCATATTCTTGCTCCATATGCTTTACCCTGGTCCTTGATGAGTAAAGTTTAAACTGCCTGAGGTAGAGATTCCATCAAATTTCTCCCAACATCCCACCATAACTTTGACAGAAACCTCGAAAAAGGTTGTATCAATGGCTCTTCACAGTATGCCTCTTGGGTGTTCACCAGAGAAAGCTATCCCTCTCCCTTACGAGGACCAGAATGAATTCTAGGTATGTCAGAGTAAAAGATTATTAAGAAATGATTGTCACTGTTTTCCATTAAATCTGCTGCACAGTCACAGCAGTAAAAGTTCTATAGGGGGAAAAAAAACAGCAGGAGGCCCGGGACAACTATCTCCTTCTCCGCCAATCACACTGGTCTTTAGGATTTACAGCATCTACATCAGGACTGTCAGCCGACTTAAGCAATAGGAACTTTCTTTCAATGGTCTACTGATTCAGTTGTGCCAACCAAATCCAAATCAGAACAATTAAAACAGGCGGAAACCACACACAATGAGCAAGTGGCTTTCAATCAAGCGCCAACTGTTTGAAGCTATTCAGCATACATCGACTCTACTGTGCAGCTGTGCAAAATCAAGAATGCCCAAACAGCGCAAAAATAAAGTTTAGGTGATGCATAGCAGCGGTAGAAAGGCAGCGAAGTGTATGAATAGTTCCAAACAAGTTGGGCGGGATTCTCTGTTGGCCGACGCCGAAATTGGGAAAGGCGATTGGGCTGAGAATACGTTCTGATGCGGCAGGCGCCGATTTCTTTTTTAGAATAAATTTAGAGTACCAAATTCATTTTTTTTTCCAATTAAGGGGTAATTTAGCGTGGCCAATCCACCTGCATACCTTTGGGCTGTGGGGACGAAACCCAAGCAAACACGGGGAGAATGTGCAAACTCCTCACGGACAGTGACCCAGAGCCAGGATCGAACCTGGGACCTCGGTGCCATGAGGCAGCAATGCTAACCACTGAGCCACTGTGCTGCCCTTGCAGGCACCGATTTGACGTCAAATCAGAATTCTCCATCGCCTCGGCAGTAGCGTCAGTGCGATCCGGAACGTATGTACAGTAAACATTTGCATGTCATTAGCAGGCCCGATCAGTATTCTCCGGGGCCTCCACGATACTCCGCCTCAGATGGTCTGAGTTCCTGATGGCGTGGTTCACTTGTGCTTTTAAAAATAATGAAACAGGCGTGATGGCTGCTGAGGGAGAGGGAGGGGTACGGTAAGTGTCCAACCTCGCCATATTGTGCTGACCATTGTGCTGCTGGCTGGGGGGCTTCTGCCAGGACCAGAGGGAGAAGTGGAGGGTGGCCAGAATGTGGGCTGTGGGGTGGGGTGGACGGGCATGGAACACCATTGTCACAGCCGGCAAGGCAGCCATACAGCTGCATATGCTGCTAACAGCCCACTGTGAACTTAATATCATGGGTCGTATAGGTGTCCCCAGTGGGCACCCCCTCACTAGTTGCCTTCTGGCCCCAGCTGACCCATCAGCTGTATGGGTGCACTCCAGCACAGCCAGTGCCAGCTTGTTGGCTGGGATGACTCTGTGTGGGGGATTTAATGTGTATGTGTGGCTGTAGCTTGTCAGCCTCCTGAATGTTAATCACAGACCTGACGAATCCCACACCGTTCTTCATTGGAATCGATTGTGCTACACGCGGCACCATTTCTAGCCCCTCAGTGATAGCAGAATTGGTCCAGGTGTGGCGCCAGTATTCTGTTGTGAAAGTCCACAGATTCTGCACTGGCATCAACACTTAGTCTCAAAAACGGAGAACACTGCCCATTAACCATTACGAGTTGACCAATAGAAAAACAGTGATCATGTCAGCAAGGTAGTGCATTTGTTAGCACTGCTGTCTCATGGCGCTGAGGTCCCAGGTTCGATCCCGGCTCTGGGCTACTGTCCGTATGGAGTTTGCAAATTCTCCCCGTGTCTGCGTGGGTTTTGTCCCCACAATCCAAAGATGTGCAGGTTAGCTGGATTGGCCACACTAAATTGCCACTTAATTGGAAAAAATGAATTGGTGACACTGAATTTATTAAAAATAAAGAAAAACAGTATTCCAGGAAAACGTTAAACTGGAACCAATCCTTTGAATTTGTAAAGCGCGTAGAGGGCAATGCATAACCATTGAAATTGCAAGGTGAAGCACTTACAGCAACATGCATAAGTTACTAAGAAGCAATTGGCACAGGATTGGAGGGCCGAAGGGCCTGTTCCTGTGCTGTAATTTTTCTTTGTTCTTTGTTCAAACTAAGGGAACACTATCTGCCTGAAAAATTGTAATAGCTTTTTATAGTAGCCAGTTGTAAAATGACTAAAACGGCCCAAGCAGTGAGGAGAAAAATGAGAAGATCCGAATCCATAAACCTTTAGAAACATGGGGGATGGACCTCCTCAGGGCTTCTCCTCCTCTGCTGTCAAATCTTTGACAGGTACACTCAACACATGATGGAAATTCGGTTAAGTTACGGTCGCAGAGAAACCTTGAGAAACATTTCCCCCATGATGTTGGGGTAAGTGCCTCATCCAAGAATTATTTGTGATGTGCATGTACTTCCTCTGGTTTTATCAAAGTAGTTCACAATTAGATAACCAAAGTCTGGTGAGACTGTTACACTAACGATCTAGAACTCAATATGACCACCACATTATGGAGAAGCAAGGAAAACACAAAAGGGAAATACTGATGGGGTTGGATGAAGGAGTATAGGAAGAGGTTCATAAACATGAGCATTGACCTGCTGGGCTTAAGTGGGGTGCTCTTTCCAAGAGCCGGTGCAGACTCGATGGGCCGAATGGCTTCCTTCTGCACTCTAAATTCCATGAAATTCTATGAAATTCTATGACCTTTTGGAATCAATGCCGAGCATGTAAATGCTCGGCAATACTATGGATGGAGAAGAAGGTTGTTAAGCCCCTCTAGCCAGCTCCACCATTCAATTAGATCTTAGCTGATCTGTATCTCAACTCCTTTTTCTGTCTTTTCTTCATATGCCTCGATACTGGCAAAACTCTATCTCAGTCGTGAAAGCTTAGGTTTCCCCACAGCCAGTTATTTTGGAGAAAAATTGCAGATATATACCACACTTTGTTACGGCTAGGTGAGAAGGGGTGAACTGGCTGCTCTCTGTTCAACTTCCACAGTTGGTCACAACTAAGGTTTAGGTTTATTTTTCATGAGGATATGCCTTTTCCAAATCAGAATTGTTATAACCCACACAAGGCCTGCAGGTCTGAAGCAATCACTCTCCCCGTGAGCCTCGTCAAATACAATATCCCCCAATAAGAGGGTGGGGAGCCCTGAGGACATTCATGATTGAGATCTGTACAAAGTCGGCCAGGTCTGGAACCGACAGAAGAGACCTGGCTATAGGATCTGATATGTATTGCAAATATAATTGCTTTGCAATAAACCAAGATTTCCTTTTACCAACTCAATTCGGACTCGTTTGTGGCCTACTAAATGAGTGCATTTAATTATTTAAGCTGTGAGGGATAAGAAGCCAATAAAACATGTTTTGCTTCAGTCAAAGCAAGAGCAAATGTATTGACCACTAAATCCGAGAAAAATAATAACAATGTGACATCAAGCATTCAATCTTCATGCAGTCATTCATCACTACACTCAACAGCCCACTCCGCTCCCCACCCCCACACTCACACACATAAAATAAGGGGAGTTAGAGTTCATTAAAAAAGGTCAAGGTATATATGGTTAAGTGTCTTTTGATTGCCTTTGAGGTGTAAATTTTAAATGCTGTTGATTAAGCTGGTTTCTTGGACGTAGTTGGATGTAGAAGATGTTACAATTATTACGAGATCTCAGTTTGCTGCTCGGTCTCTGGTTTGAACTGGAAAATAGAGAGAGGGAGAGCAGCCTTCAGCCTGTTTCATCAACTGAAGACGTTCTCGACGCTGCCTGTATCACTTGCAATCTCTCTCCAGTGGCTGGGCAGCCTTGCCTTGGAATATTTCATCTATTGTATCTTTTCAAAAGGTTTTGGGTGGGTCTGTCGTAGCAGCCACCGTTTCAATCCAACACTTTGCCACTTTAATGTCTCTTCCTCAGACAGTTTTGAGTTTCAATGGGTGTCTGGACTCTAGGAAACCTCTCTCTCTTCACACCCTTGCTGAGGGTGATTTATTTGTTTCTCACCATCACCTTGGAATATGGCCTTGCATTGTTCAGCAGTTTCTCCTGTCTAGGTTCAAACTGAAACATTTCCAGTCAGTTGAAAGTTGAAAAATTATGGGTGCAATTTATCGGCCGTCCCGCCGGAATCAGGAGAGACCTCTTTAGGGATCCCCGACGGTGGTTATGCCTCGCGAGACCTAATAAGATCCCGCAAGTCGTAGCGATCTGGATCCTGCCCACAATGAACAGGACCCAGACTTGCAGAGTTAAGTGAACTTAAAAGATCGCACAACTCTACTGACGCCAGGTTGAACAAGTTCCTGGGATCTACTGGCCTCGCCGAGGAGATCCCAGCTGGGCACCGTTTAGCACTGGTCTGCACAAACAGGGACCAGGAGGAATAGCACTTGAGGTGGGGGGGGGGGGGTGGTGGGGGGGGGGAGTCTCTCAAGTGATTGGAGGCCCCCCGGTGGCTGATATCTGGGGAGGATGCACCCTGGTACTGCTGATGCCACCAAGGTATCTTGGCACTGCCACCCTGGCACCCTGGCAGTGCCACCTGGGTGCCATCCTGGCACTGCCAGAGTAACCAGGTGGCACTGCCAGTCTGGAAGGGGCACTGCCAAGGTGCCAAGCTGGCATTTTGCCCATGCCGTTGATCAGGCCCGGGGGTGCCCTGTCCGTATGAAGTGTGGTGCGGGGAGGGGGGAGCTATAGGACCCCCCAATAAATGATTTGGGGCAATCAGAGGGGTTCAAGGGTCGCTTCACGGGGGGGGGGGTCAAGAGATCAGGGTGTCATTTTCCAATCTCTTCTGCACTGAGGAGATTCGCTCTTGGAGCTCCTCAATGCAGGAAATGACGCTAAGTGAGGGCTTGGGGGTTGTTCCTCACTTGGGGCTCGAAAACCTAAGAGTGCCATTAGATAGCCACTTGTAATGCTGGGAACGACCCCTCTAATCCCTCTCGAACATGGTCAGATCCCATCCCACATTTTCAAATGTTATCAGGCATAGCTTTGAGAGTGCCACTGTGTGCTCTGATTTTCTTGCGGAATAATTTAGCCCTAATTAGGTGTGGGATTTTCAGTTCACGCCTGATCCCAGACCGGAAATTCTCACCTCAGGTCAATGCAGCTTTAAATGGTACACCAAATGTTTCATCCCGCCCGCTGGAAAATTTACCCTCAGGTCTCATTGTTCCTGATTTCCCCAGCAGAGTAAATATTGTCTCTGTGTACATGTTCTATCAACTCCTTTTAAGAACCATTTCATCGTCATAATTTATACCTCTTAGTAACGTAACTATATTATTATATTGTTCATGCCTCCTGAGATGGACAGGTTGCAAACTATATTTGATTTTTTTGCATGTCGTGTTTCAGGTGTCTGATACAGCTAGATACTGCAACTCCTGAGACATGATCTGTTGAATAGGTGGATTTCATCATTAAAATGTTGAAAATTACATCTTGAAGGCAAATGTGAAAATTATGGATTATAAAACAATCATGTAGTCTTTGGCTGTGCTGCCAGTTTAACAAGTATTAGCAAGTTTTCATTATCTCACAACAACTGTTAATCACTTCCAATCACACTTGGTGCCCTGTGCTTTTATGGCACATAACCTGTATTCGCTAGGGTTTTGAAGAATGAGACATGATCTCATTGAAGCCTACAAGATACTTAATGGGACAGACAAGGTAAATGCAGATGAAATGCTTCCCTTGGTTAGGGAGGCTTGAACCAGGGTGGACAATTTCAAAATAAGGGGGAAGCCACTTAGGACTGAGATGAGGAACTATTAATTTTACTTAGAGGTTGTGAATCTTTGGAATTCTCTACCCGAGAGGTTGTGGAAGCTCAGTCATTCAGTATATTTAAGGTAGAGATTGATGGATTTCTAAATGCCAATTACATCGAAGGATATGGGGATAGTACGGGAAAAGGTCATTTACATGAATGATCAGCCGTAATTTTATTGAATGGCGGGGCTGGTTCAATGGGCCAAATGATCTACTCCTGCTTCTCTGTCCCTATTATGTAAGTAATTTTCAATTCACAATCTAAGTGCAAAATCTATAAATTCCCCAATATCAAAGAGGTTGCAAAGACTTCCTGGACAACTAATCAATCATCAACAAGCTAGTCATTCATTTATTAAAGTAAGTCACCAAAAATGTCATTGTTGCTGTTAACAGGAACTAAACATTAATAATGTTTACATTACATGATGTAACCCAGTGGTTTAGCCAACAACACAGCAATGTACATTGGTGCAAAAGCAGCTTTTCCATGATAATTTGTCAATGACCCGGAACTTCCAACCTCTGGGGTGTCTTACCTGGGGGGTACTCCAGGAAGATGAATGGGGGAACTCCCCCACCTTCCCTCCATGTAAGGATTTCATGGCAATTGCTCGGAAAATTCAAACTTCCACTGGCCAATTACCCTGCACTGGGAACCATCTGATACTCTTAAATTGTAGACTTTGGATGGTTACACCTGGCTTATAGGAATAGTTACCCAAGAAAAGTTGGAAGAATTAAAATAATTTTTAGATCCTGGGTAACTATATATTTCTTTTATAAATTTAGAGTACCCAATTCATTCTTTCCAATTAAGGGGCAATTTAACATGGCCAATCCACCTACCCTGCACATCTTTGGGTTGTGAGGATGAAACCCACACAAACATGGGGAGAATGTGCAAACTCCACATGGACAGTGACTCAGAGCTGGGATCGAACTTGGATCCTCGGCGCCATGAGACTGCACAAGCTAACCACTGCACCACGGTGCTGTCCTTCGGTAACTATAATATTGAATAACTCCCCAGTCCCTCTGCTTCCTGTGGACCCCCCACAGGATCCATGACTAACACCATCCCACCCCCACTCCAGACGTTGCCTCGACAATTCCAACCGACCAACCGACTACCCTCCTGATTATCCCTTTGCCTCACTCATGACACCCTGAATAGCCCCCAGTCACCAGCTGCCCTCTTGCCTTCTCAACTACCCCAACCTCCAACTACCCTCACTGACCACCCCTCCACTGACCAACCGATCACCACTGACCACCCAACGCATACCCTCCACCCTATTCACTTACCTTACACAATGACTTTCTCTCTGACTTCTCAAAGTGGTTGGGATCTTTAAACATAGCTGCTAATGGTGCTGTAAAAAAGTGTTGTATCTTCCTTTTCCTTGACTCTGCTGGATTCCTTGGTAGCTGCGTTGCATTATTCCCACTCAGACCAAGTCCGAAAGTTGGACGAGAAAATTGCATTTGCATTTCAGTGTAAGGAAGTAGGAGCAGAGTTACTGTGATTGGCATTCCATGGAAGTTATGGCTCATCCAAAATACTTAATGGATTAGCTGATGCTTCAGACTAAGATAAGGGAACAGGAGATTGTGCAGAGTTCTTACCAAGCTGTTCCAGGCTGTTTGACAAAAGAGATGAAAATCAATGTTGGCCAATATATTTCGGAGGAGTTGGAGCCATTAATAATGTCAGTTAGCATGGGGACCAGGTAGCATGGGAAACTAAATGATTAACGGTGGAGACAGAGTCAAAAGAGCAGAAGATGAGACTCATGGACAAGTGGAGGCTAAAACAATCCATCTGATTGGCATTAATTTAAATATTTGCTCCCTCCACCACACATTTTAAGGTAGCTGAGTGTACTATTTACAGGATGCACTGCAATCGCCTGCCAAGATTTCTTCAATAATTCCTTCCAACCCTGCGTAGTCTACTGCCCAGAAGAATAATGGAATCTGGCATTTAGGAACATCACCATCTGCAATTTCCCCTCCAAATCATATACCACGCTGAATTGGAAATACATCACCATTCCTTCTTTGGCACTGGGTCAGTCCTGCAACAGTCCTGCCACTTCCTCCCTAACAATACTATTATTGGTTAAGATTCAGACTAAGATTGAGGCTATCCATTCAGTAGCTTCTATCTCTACCTCCCTTCTTCACTGCAACTCAAGCTCACTGCAATATGATCCTGCGGCCCCAACTCTGAATGTGCAATATTCTTCAGTCTCTCTCCTTCATGCCCGTTCTGAACTCACCTTCTCCATGAGTCTAGCCTCTTGTTTATTTAACACGATCCTCACTGCTCATCACTTAGCCTCGTGTCTGTCATGCTAGCTGATATTATATTTGGTTCCCTCTCCTCAGATTATATACTCTGCCTTTCCCATTTGCCAACATCATCCTCCCCCTCAAAAACCCACGTAACTATGAGTCCACAGGCCTTATAAACTGCCATCCGATCTCCAACCTCTCTTTCCTCCCCAAAATCCACGAACAAGTTGGTGCATCCCAAGTGTGTCATCATCTTTCCCACGTCCCAAATTTGAACTGCTCCAATCATGTTTCTGTTGCTACTGCTATACTCAAACGTCTTCAGTCTATATTCTCTGTTATTGTGCAATGGAGCTCCGTTACTCCTCATTCTTCCTAATCTGCCTGTAACCTTTGACATGTTGACCACATCATCTCCTTCAATGCCTCTCCTCTGTGGTTCAGCTAAGTGGGACTGCACACATTTGGTTCCACTCTTACTTATTCTGTTGTAATCAGAGAATCTGCTGCATTGGCTTCTCTTTCTTCTGGAGTCCTTCCAGGAACTATTCTTGAGCCTCACCAATTTAGTATTTACTTGCTGAGTCTCAGTGATAATATCAAAGGCATGAGATTGGGCTTCCGAAGAACGTTGACTATTCCCAGCATTATCTTGCCACCACCTCTCTCGACCTCAAATGCCTCTGTCTTGTCGGCCTTCTTGTCAGACATCTCATCCTAGATGAGTTGCAATTTCCTGCAAAGAAGCATGGAGAGAATCAAAAGCTATAATCTCTATTTCCTCAATATTGATTCATTTCCCCTCCCCAGTCGTTATCTCAGGTTAAACTGGAGGAACACAACCTTCGGATCATATTTGACTGTAAATTGAATTTCCGACAAAGGCCATCTACTGTGACTGTTGTAACACTTCCTCTGCCTCAGCTTGTTTTCTGCTGTAAACCTCACCCATGCTTTTGTTACCTCCAAACTCAACTATTCCACAACACTGCCGTCTGATCTTCCCAAAACTTTACAAGTGCCTCTCACCTATCATCCATGGTGTTCACCAACATTGGTAATACCTCAAAATTTAAGGTCCTGTTGTTCTTAAGTTCAAATCTCTTCATAACCTCATCTCTCCCTATCTCTGTAACATTCTCCTGACCTGCATCCCTTTGGGAATACTGCATTCTTTCAATTCTGGCCACTTGCACATCCCCCAGTCCACTGGCCCTGACATTAGTGACCGAGACTTTACGTCCTAAAGTTTGCAGTTCCATCACTGAGTTTCCATTCTCATCCTTTCTTTAAAACTTTCAGGCATTCATCTTACTTTCTCTATGTTTTGATGTTTTCCTGTGTTTCCTGTGCTTAAGGGCTTGTATAAGTTTTTGTTGCTGTTTTTTTGGATGAAAAATTGACCCCTTTCTGTACCTTCAACTTGACGGTAGCACAGTGGTTAGCACTGCTGCCTCACGGCACCAGGGGCCTTGGTTCAATTCTGGCATTGGGTAACTGCCTGTGTGGAGTTTGTATTTTCTCCCTGTGTGGGTTTCCATTGGGTGCTCCGGTTTCCTCCAAAGTCCAAAGATGTGTAGTTAGGTGGCTTGGTCATGCTAAATTGCCCCTTCGTATCCAGAGATATACAGGTTAGGTGGGGTTATGGGGTAAGGTGCGGGGAATGGGCCTAGGTTGGGTGCTGTTTAAGAGTGTCGGTGAAGATTTGATGGGCTGTGGGGATTCTTTGGTTCTATTCTATTCTATGGCTGTAAAGGATTCAAAAGCACGTAAGGGAGAACAGCTGGAATTTACCTTGTGTCTAAGACATCATCAAAATTAGAAAGCTGGTCATTCATCACATTTTCTGTGTATATAAATTTGTTCTTTGTTTCGTCTTATAATGTGTTCCATGTGTTTTGCAAATATACTTGTCTTCCTCAGGCAGATTAGAGCACATTTTGAGACAGGATCAGGAGCTGTGTGTGTAGGCTGATGCAATAGCTGATCCTGTTCAGGCGAGAATCACTGGAGCCATTTGATTGAGGAATGTTTCACTCTGTGCATTTTTGCCCGAAAGTTCAATCATACATTTTCTGTTTCAAATAAACCTGGTTATAAACAAGTTTGACATCAAACCACAGACATGTATAACTATTTTGAAAATTCAGTGCACAATGTATCACTGCACAATCAGTGCTTAATCAATTTAATTACATCTCTAACAGCAGACAAATGCGTCATCCCCTCAAAATAATTTTTGTACTGAGAAAACATGATCTAACGTGTTATGAATGTGTCTTTTTCTTTTGAGCCAGCACGCTTGTCGACATTTTCTTTCACAGTTTATCAGATTTTTTAATCACACCTTTCCTATTTTTTCCATTATTGTGATTTCCTGGCCTTGAATCTTTGCCTCAGTTTTCCTACTTAAAGATGTAATTCAGGCATAATAGTAACTTTTGTTTTCCATACATTTATTGCCATTGAGAGTTGATTTAATACTTTTAGGTATCCAGGTCAAAAATGTACCATTTGAGACTGCGTTGACTGTCTTTTGGTGTGCCTCCACCCCACCCCCTTGGACATTTGACCTTTATTGGATAGCATTCATCACTGCCGCAAAACGTCTCGATATTTGTCAACTACCTCTGAAGACATGGCCATGAGCAGGGAGGTGTGGAAAGGGAGTTAAATTTCTTCATTCTCACTCTGGACAAGAATGTTTTTAGATGCTGAAAAACAATTATGGTTTAGGATCATTATCTGTGAGGAACAGTAAAGATATCAGAATTCTAAAGATTTACAGAAATATCTTAAAGTAATTGCCCAAACCTTACGATCTCAGGATCTTCGGAAATCAGACATATGTGGTGGAAGATGCCCGTCAGGACCCTGCGGATGTCCTAATGCACAGAGATATTTGGGAATTGAATTTTCTACAGGATAATTCCCTGCAGTCTGGCAGCCTCCGTGAATGTTTCCAATCCGAAGCTGAGGGCAGGGATTGGGAATAGATATGTGTGTTCCACCAAGATACTTCCGCAGGAAATATTAGATAGCTTAAAATCTGGTCTAACACCTGGGTAACTCCACAAATGACCCCTGCCCCCCAATCACTGCCATCTCTCAACCACCCTACCCAGCCCAACTTCGCCCGACAACCTGACATCTGAATGCACCCAACTATTCCCAAACACTTCACTATCCCCTAATCTGACAACTATCCAACCAACCGAGGACTGAACTACCCTGAACCCACCCTGACTGTTCACACAATGACCCAACTACTGTCCAACTACCCGTCTTCCATGCCCAAGCAGACTGACTCTCTTGCTGATCATCCGAATACCCCCAAACCCACTCACCTATTCTGCCCACCAAATGATCATTCACTCACCCATTCAGCTACTCACCCATTCAGTCATTCATTCACTAATCCACATTCACTCACTAAAAGAATGAATGTTTAAATACTTACCTGAATATGGCACCTTACTGCTGTAAAAGGGAGGATGTCCTTTCCTTCCCCTGACTCTGCTCCATTCACTGGACTTGAATGGGAGTCGCTGTTCTGAATATTTCTCTGTCACCAAGGATGGGAAGATCCCAGAAGAAATGGGCAGCAGTGTTGAGTTGAGAAAATATTCATGGACTGTGGTGGTATGCCCAGCATTGCCACTGCCTGGATGATCTTTGCATTTATTTCTTGAAAATAAAGAAGAATTATATTATTCAATCGGTAAAATAAGTGCACATTTCTTTCATTACGATATTACGCCAACATTGCATTTGGTAGTTGAGGTTGGGGTGGGATTCTCCATCGGTTCACTTGTGTTTTCAAAAATCAGGAAACATGCGCCCTGGCTGCTGAGGGGAGAGAGAGGGTACCGAAATGTCCAACATCGCCATTGTGTGCTGACAGTTGTGCCGCTGGCGGGTTGGTTTCTGCCAGGGCCGGAGCGAGTAGTGGCGGGCCATGGGGTGGGGGTGGATGAGCACAGAACAGTGCAGCCACTAAAACAAAATATATCATGAATGGACAAACACGGAACACCATTGCCGCAGCCTGCACGACAGCCGGTGCTGCGCATGCCGCTGACTGCCCACTGTGAACGTCATGCCACGGGTTGTATGGGTGACCACCAAGCCACCTCCCCAGGTGCCCTCTAGCCCCAGCCAACCCATCAATGGGCTGGCAAACTCCAGTGCAACCAGTGTCATCTTGTTGGCTGGGATGAGTGTGTGTGGTGCATTATTCTCTAAGTCTGAATAAAGATTGTAGACTTCCAGTTAACACAAATACTTTATTCCGTGGGTTTGTTCTGTTTCCAGAGCTTAACTAGATATAATACAGTCAAGAGGTATGACCAGTGAAGCTAAGGTAAACTGCCTGTGCTGAGCTGTCTCTGTCTGCTGCTGCGCATCCTGCCTTGGGCTGGACCCTTTATACCTGTCTCTGATGCTGCCCTCTAGTGATGCTGTGGCTGTTGCATCTGTCTGTAGTCCCTGGTGTATGTACAGATGTATGTACAGATGTACAGATCACTACATGTGGGTTCAATTTTTCCCTGGAATGGCTCGCGTTCTAAGTAGCGCTGGCATTACCCCATTAATGATTGTTGAATTGATTTGGGACTTGTGCCAATTTTGCTGCAGTAGAAGTCCACCAATTCTATCCCATCATCAGCACTTAATCTCTCAAATGGAAAACCCAGCCCCTGATGTTCAATATTTTCTTGGTATGTTTTGTTGTTCATTGTATTTCTTGCATAGAGGTATGACACATGAATCAATGCTTGTGAGCAGGAATCTAGTGCTCTGGCTTATAAATACTAGATTGATATTCATGTCGATTTTCCCATATGATAGAAGGGCTGTAGTGAGCCTCCCATCAAATTAAACCAATCCGGATCAGCCCCTGCACTGGTCAGACTAATGAAGTGTCCACCATAAATAGAAATCTTTGTTCTGGAAACAACCATCTGCAGTCGTCAGGAAACTCTTGATAGCAATCATCAATTGTCCAGAACAGTTAATAGGTAATAATAGAAAAGGTGATGCCGAATCTGGAGCAGGGTGGAGACATTGATTTGAAGTGGGCAGTGCAGACCAAATGAGATCACTTCATTGTTTGAATCAAGAATTTTCAGAGGAAGTGTAGCAATGAAAGGCCTTGGGCAAAAATGGTCAAATAAATTGCACATGTGAACTTAAACTGCGTATTTCTCGTCACCAGTTAACTCTCATGTTATATTTTGTTTTCATTGCTGCACTGTTTTGAAACTCACAAAAAAATTCAAAATTTAATTTTGCTGAATGGGATTACATTCATAAATTTATGAATCTTTAATTTGGTCTATTGTTAGAGTTTAGCTGGATTATAAAAAATATTTGACTTCAGTTCAAAAAATATTGTCATATTTATTTTAGTCTTTATTGACCAAACCACCACGTGTTTTCAGGCAGCAGATGCAGCTAGCCAGCAGGATTTTCTGGTTCCGTTGATTGCACCCCACATCGCTGGGAAACCCATGTGCTGGCTGTGGGAGCAGAATATCCCGCCGCCGTGACCAGCCCGTAAATCCTGCCAGGCATGATTTTTAAAATGAATTTAGAGACCCAATTCTATCTTTTTCCCAATTAAGGGGCAATATGGCATAGCCAATTAACCTACCCTGCCTATCTTTTTGGGTTGTGGGGGTGAGACCCACGCAGACACAGGGAGAATGTGTAAACTCCACACAGACAGTGACCAAGCCGGGATCGAGCCCGGGTCCCCGGCGTTGTGAGGCAGCAGTGTTAACCACTGCACCACCATGCTGTCCTCCATCATATTTTCTTGAGGAAAATGATGACGTGGTAATGATATTTAGTCCAATAAGCTTACAGATATTATGTTTGGTAGTCAACAGTACACTCTTTCCCTCCCATCGCTCAGAAGTCCAACAACATACTAGACAATCAGAATGTAAAAATAACTAAGCCCTGGCCCCTGCCTGCTGCTCAGCAAAAGTAAGTACTCGATCCGTAGCAACGGCCTGCTGTGCCATCTGTTGCAGAATCTAGAGAATGAATCACCTGCAGTGGACCATGTACATACACTGAATCTGTTGACCCTCCTCTTCTGGTGCTTTGCACTTCATGCATGTGTGGAGAAAGGGTCATGTTGTTCAGGGAATTCAAATAATGTCCAAAATTGCACACCTGAGCTCTCCTCCCCACCCACTCACGACTGGTATATGAGTTTGCTTTTAGACATTGTGTTTGGAGCAAATAGATGGCAATATAATTGACTTAATTATTAACAGGATTTAACATGAGCTCAATTATTTATAATTGCAGTAGAATATGCAGACAAACAGTGGTTATGCAACAGTCACCTTAATATTTTGCACTACATTAAACAGTCCCTTTCTAAATTCACTTGAAAGCATGATACGTAGTTAAAAAAAAAAGACTATTTATGTCAGCAGACACAACTACCTGAATTTTCGCTGCCAGGTCAGGAACACAAAGTGGGGACAATTCCCAGGTCCGCAAGGCAACCTGGGAAAAAGTGTCCCAGAATGTTGGATTTTCGGTCTGGGGTGGTGGGTGGGTGTGTGGAAATGTGAGTCATGGCAGGCCACTCCGGAAGAAGGCTTCCGGGTGGGAGAGGCAGGCTGGGCTATAGCCAACCTTGGTACACTGTCACTTTGTCGAGGATATAAAAATAAAACAAAAAATAGTCCTGCAGCATTCACCCTTCACATCCACACACACTCCCAATGCCCTATTCACGCACACTAAAACCAACCTATACACTACCACCCACCCCCTATGGCCCCTCACAGTCTCCATGCCAACCTAATCCCTCTGTTGACCTCTGTGGCCCTTTATAGCATCATACCAACTTATTGCTAACTCATGCAAACCATGACCCCTATCCACCACCCTTTGCTCTTCCACCTACCATGCCAAGTCGCACAGTGTCGACCTCTCATTGATTAAATTCTAGTCACATTTAACTTCTTTTAATTACTTAGAAATAATCAGAGGTGGGCGGTGGGGTATAGGTTGACATTGGTGTGCATGGATAGGGCACTTGGAGTGTATGTAGATGTGAGGGGTGAGTGCTGGAGAGATGCTTTTTGTTTTATTTTTACATCCTCGACAAGGTGCCAGTGTACCGAGGGTGGCTTTTGTCCAGCCTGCCTTTCCACCCGGCAGCCTTCTTCCGGACTGGCCCACCATGACTCCCATGTAATCACTTATAAAAAATAATCATTTGTATTCACTGTCACATGCTAAAAAGTTATAACCACTTGGAGAGCTGTCAATCAAACAGTGAACTGGTCGGCACTTCACTGTGATATTGAAAGGTTGTGAAATCAGTTGTGCAGCAATAATAACTCCTCAGGCTTAAGTCAATTGACAGAGTTAAAATCAAGCACTGAACTTTTTTTAACACTGCAGATAGCTTTTTTTAATTTAAAGGGTCAGAGTTTTAAATGCCTTCACAGCTTGACAGCTATCTATTCTCTTAACAGTTATCTCAACAGTTCATTTGGCAGTTTCTATGAGCTTGACAGCTCTAATGAGTTTAAGCACTTTTTTATGTCTCCATTCAACAATCAAAAAGGATATATTACCTTTCCCAAAGAGCACCTTGCTTCATCCAGAGGTGTCCCAGGACCAAATCCAAAAGGGTACCCCACCTCTTTGAAGAACTCTGGCAGCTTGTCTCCTAACTGGTCTAAAGTGCACAGGACTTGCTTTCGACATACTACTAGCCAAAATCAGACATCGCGCGGCTGCACTTGAACACTTGAAGTTTCTCCGTGAACCACAGATGTACACACACCACCCCATGATAAAGACAGAGGCTGGGTTCCGGTTCATGAGTTCCGGATCCTGGATTTTGCAAAGACACAGAGACTCGCTGCCTGCCCAGAAATTCTGGTCAAAACCTTAACTTTCTAAGGACCAGCTTTATTGACATTCAAATGCCCCCAAAGGAGTTCCAGAAGCTAATTTCAAACACAGAGACTAAAATGTTTGATGGTGTAGCCTTCAGTTATTTTTGAAGATGTATCACAGAATCTAACCTCTGTTCTATTAAGTCACCATGTACATCTGGCCAGTGGGCAATGGATTTCTTTTTAATTATTAGGTGTTCGGATTGCTTGAGGCAAACACCTGTGGCTTTGATGAAACATCTGTCTGCTCGTGATGTAGCTCTGGCATGGTATTTGATATCCATAAATCTGAGGCTGCATCCAAATCTGTCTGGCTTCAGAGGTCAGTTAGTGGTGATGTCCCTCACAGCTTAGTGACTCTCTGACTTTCTTAATTATTTGTTTTGGCACCGAAAGTGCTACAACCACTGCAACCAGAAATTCCATCTCTTCATCGGAGAATATCTATTATTTCACAGTTCTTTCTCATTTGATCCTTCAGGGGCTGGTTTAGCAAAGGGCTGGTTTGGCACACTGGGCTAAATAGCTGGCTTTTAAAGCAGACCACGGCAGGCCAGCAGCACGGTTCAAATCTTGTACCAGCCTCCCCGAACAGGCGCCGGAATGCGGCAACTAGGGGTTTTTCACAGTAACTTCATTGAAGCCTACTTGTGACAATAAGCGATTTTTAATTTCACCCACATCTGCCAACAGCAGTGCACATTTAGGATGTGTGTGCTCATCAATTTGCATATCATTAACCATCAGAACACCGTGATTTGCATCTCAACTTTAATTGGTGCTCTGGGTGCTACTCGTGCAATATGCATGTGTTAAAGGGAAAAATAGCAACTTTGCACATGTAATTGTCGAGTAATTAAAGTTATCTTTTCGAGCAAGTTAAAAATAATGGTAGCAATGACAGCTTTCTGGTGCAGAAAATGTTATGTTGTCACCTTTTACATTTTCTTGACTTTCTAATTTTTGCTGCTTTTTTTTGCGCTCCTCTCTTTTGAATCCCTCCACTTATGCCAATCCCCAGCAGTTGTGTTGCTATCTGCGCCAACCAGACATTAACTGTAGAAAACGTTCTCTGCTGCTTTTGTGCTCAATACCTGTACATTACCATTCTTCTTTGTTTGCCGTGAGCTCCCAGTAGTTTTGATTGCTGAATAATAAGCTATGCTCTGTAGCCCCTTTTTTTGGGAGAGTTAGAGAAGTCACTGGGAAAACGCTCTGGGGAAAACAATCTCTGTCAAACTGCACGTGCAAACTACTATGTGTTGAAAGCAATGCAAAAGCACAGGTTGAATAGAATGAATAGACACAGATTGTGACTCCACAGTCTCAGAAAGTTCAACTAGGATTTGCCTTTCAAACTCTCGCTCCTACTCTCCACTGTCTCCACTTTATTAAAAAAGAAGAGTCAATTTTAGAAGCAAATGTATTTACTCGGACATTGACTTTTCTTCTCATTGTTAAAGGTCAACAGAGAAAGAGAATTACTGCACTGGCACTTTGAAAATGATAAAGCTGCATTTGCAAGTAATCGGGAGGAGCTCCTTGTTTCTCTGTTTACAGGCAATTTGGAAATACTTCATTCATTTCTTTTTTCCTGGATGCTTTATTCTGCCTTCAGTTTGACATAACAGATAAAGCACTATGTTCCACAAGCTTTATCTGGCTTCCCATTGATCACTGACATTAATACATCTATGTGTGACACATAGACCAAATTAATATAAATCTTTGCCTGAGAGAACTCATCTTCTGAAAAGGGATGCATGGGATTTGTGCTTTAGGCGATAGTACTGTGCACACACCTGAGAAAAGGACTAGGAAGTCAGAAACACAATCTGCATAGTATGGGACCAGTATATTTTGATTAATTATTTCCATTTATCTTTCTCAAAAAACACTGGTAAAGTGCTGCAAGAAAGATTTAATACAAAATGGTCCTTAATCTAATCTAATTGATAGAGTCTAACAATTAATATGTAACAAATGCCATAGATAAAATAAGCCATGTGTTCTGAATGTGAAAAGAGACTCTGCCTTGGTTTTCTTTCTCAAAACAAAACTTATCATACAAAATGTTTCTAAATGCTGGGAGTAAGTACCAAATTTATATTCCTCTGATCATTGCTTTTATAACAACATAATGCAGTAATATAAATAGGATCATGTGGTATTTGATGCAGTTTTCTATTCTGCCCTGGAACACAATGACTCATGTTATAGTGGGACTTGGCATGCACTGTCCATTCTCTGCCATTCTTTGCACCTAAAATGCAGTGGTTATTGAACCAGTGAGGCAGCACAGCAGAGCTTCATCCTGCCTAATCTTTCAAACACATTCACTGTCCACGCATACTATTTACACACAATACACAAACAATAAGCTGCCTGTAAGGAGAGGACAGGAGCTCTGGCTGATATTTTATTTTACACCTCCCTTATTTCGGGGTGGGGTGCTGAGGGGACAATTGAATTGCTTACTCCCCTCCCCAGCTGAGGTCAGTCAACTCATAATTGAATGGAAGCCTTCCCTCATTTTATGCCCGAGTTCCAAAGGTGTTTGGTTGCAAGCGGCAATATATAGCACGGATATCAGGCGTGATTTAATGACCATTCGCCGCCTGTAAAGCATCTTGCAGTGGCGCAGTTAAAGCCGGGAGACCCCGCTCCCTAGATCTACCCGGCACGCAATGTCTCACAATGTCTCGTGAGATCTAACGCGATCTCATGCGACATTGCGATGTGAATCCTGCCCATTGTGAACGGGATCACTTTTTAGCAAATCTGCACATTAAAGTGAGACAGCTAGTCTGACTTTAATAACAACAGGGGCAATGACAATCACGGCCAGCCTGGCACTGCCAAGATGCCCAGGTGGCACTGCCAGCTGGCAGCGACACTGCCAGAGTACAAGGTTGGCAATGCCAAGATGCCAAGCTGGAATTTTTTGCGATCGGGCCAGAGGTGCCCTGTGCGGGTGTTGGGAGGGATGCAGGGGGTGGGGAGCCGGGGACCTTCCCATAATGCGTTTCGGCTTTGGGGGATTTGGGGGTCGCTTTGGAGGCCTCAGAGATCAGGACACCATTTAAAAATGATGTCCCGATCTCTCGCTACACTGGGGAGTTCTGGCGAGCGGAGCTCCTCAGTATACAAAACCATGCTATGTGCGGCCTCAGCCACTCGTTCCCCATTAAGGCCCCTTATCAAACTGGGAGTGCCGGGAAACCCGAGGCTAAATGTGCTTGCTATGGAACTTTGTTTCCATGTAGTTAAATCACGCTCATCATGTCCTTATTTCGGGATATATCAGGATAACTGAACAGTTGAGTTATGTCTCCCTTGAGGCAAGGTAAACAGAAAGATGTTTCAGTAAGCGCAGTCTTTATCGATGGATTTGGCCAATACTAGGGCATTAAGTCCATTGACAGGGTATTGGGATTGAAAAGTAAAGCAAACTGGGAGCAATATCTTAGGCACAGAGGGATCCCAAAAGGAATGCTTGTCAACATCATTAAATGGTTGTTCATTGCACAAACATGCTGATTAAAAAGTGTCATGATGTGAAGTGGATATGCTTTTCATAAAATTCATATGCCTGAAAATATTACAAATGAATATTAGATGATGAAACAATATATTTCATTCTTCTTAAGATATTGACTCTTGCTGGTGTGCACTGACACTTCTCCGATGAATGAGATTATGGCAGATTATTGCAGTTGAGGTGACAGACCTTCAGTGAAGGATCATGCATGCTGTTCCTGATCTGTGAAGATTGATGCCACAGTGAAAGGTAAACATATAGCAATATCATCAATTTTACATCACTGATTTCTCACACATTGAAAAGATAAATTAACATTTCTTCCCCCCACATCCCTCACCCCTCCATTGCCTCAACCTCAATATAAGTTCTAACTGGTTAAAAAAGATGGTTTTGTATTATGTGCAAATTTACATTAATTTGTGGTTTGGGAGATTACCAACACTCTATAAACCAACAGAACTGTTGGTGTTGAGAAATGATTGTGACCTAATAATAATATCATAACTTTTTATTGTCACAAGTATGAAGTTACTGTGAAAAGCCTGCAGTCGCCACATCCCGGCGCCTGCTTGGGTAAACTGGTACGGGAATTGAACCTGCGCTGCTGGCTTACTGAGCTAGCCCACTGAGCAAAACCAGCCCTCTAACTACAAATGATGGGAAGAATCTTGTGCCCTCCTCCGTGGTGAGTTTTGTGGCTGGTGGGGAGGGTGGAGTTGGAGTGAGGGGTGGGGGGACGGGGGTCATATGTGGGGACGGGGTGTATTGGTGCACAAAATTAGATGGGAGGGTGGTAACCCGGTTACCTTTTTAAGGTCCCGGATTCAAGCCCCCCATTTTCTGTAACAGATGTTATCTGCGAGGGTATCTCAACTTGGAACACGGTTCGTGGGGAGCATATAGTTTTGTTTTTGGAATATTGTGAGGAGTCAAGTGAAATCCCAGGTAGGATTCTCCGATCGCCCAGCAGAGTGTTTGTCAGCCGCACGCCGTTTTCTGGTGACGGGATTCTACCCCCCACCGTTTGTCAATGGGATTTCCCATTGAAACCATCCCACGTTGCCGCGAAACCCATTTGCGTGGGTGCGCTGCCAGAGGGAAAAGAGAATTCCAACAACCGGAGAATTCCGGCACCAGTGAAAATAAGCAGTCCAGTCATCATGCAACAATTAGTAAAGACTATTTACTAAATTAAAGACAAACAAATACACACAAACAGGACTACTCTACTCTAAGACACATAGATATATGAATTCCAAAACACACACAGTTTATGTAGAATATACTCCATCTTCCAAAATAAATCTATGGTGCCTGAACTTCTTAAAACTTCTCCATTTCCCCAAACAACATCCTAATTAAATAGATCTGGAAGTCAAAAACCAGCTTATTGTTGCTACAAATACAGGAATGCTAATGAAGTCTGGGATACGTCTTGTCCTGGTCCAGCAAAGATATTTAAACCCCCTTTACAAAGATACCTCCGCAGCCTTATCTCTAAGACTTAGAGGCTGTTAAATGTAAAACCCGGCCTCCAGGCTGCTAGCTGGAAACTGGCTTGTCTGCTTCTGAAGGTGCTAGGTGTCAACTGACCTGCTTTGTTCCTGAGGGTCCAAGCAATTATACGTTTGTTCCACTTTGATGCTGCCTCCTATGCATTTGGCTGTCTATCCCTCTCAAATTCCTTGGGTGGGATTCTCCGACCCCCTGCCAGGCCGGAGAATCTAATTACGCATGTTGTCTCAGCTTTAAGACAATGCTTCTTATCTCTTATCTGTCAAGAAAAGAGTCGATCCCCGACTCTTACCATTTGTCATCAAGTATAATGAAAGGATTTACAGACTGACGAACTAACCTGTCTGGCTACAATATGAATGCACCTTCTGTGGCCATCAAGTCCTGAAGAGGGACTTGAACCTCAAGCCCAGATGCATCGATACTACCAGTTGACATCAAAAGCTCCAACTTGACATTATCTACAGAATGGTAAATATAGACACAGATAAAGATTATGTACTGAAACCCCCCCAAAATTTTTTTAAAATAAACAGCTTTTTTAACATAAAGACTCGTAAGCAACAATTCTCACTGTAGACATCATGTCAAAACCTTTGTTTGCAGTGAATCCAACTGGGGGTGTTTTAGCTTTCTCACCTACCTGGAGCTGGAGTGGGATTGTGGAGGGGATGGGTTCCATTAGCATATTAGAAAGCTAGTCCGGGATTCTCCCCTACCCGGCGGGGCGGGGGGTCCCGGCGGGATGGACTGGCATAAACCACTCCGGCGTTGGGCCTCCACAAAGGTGCGGAATTCTCCGCAACTTTAGGGGCCAGGCCATGGCTGAGAACGTCGGTGGCACTGCCCAGGTGCTGGCAGACATGGTGTAAACAGAGAGGAGGTGGCCCAGTCCCAGAGTAAGATGGCGCAGTCATTGACATTGATGTGACACAAACCCAGAAGGCACAGTCAATGGGTGATGTGGCGCAGTCCCAGACAGTGATAGTGATCCTCTGCAGCATGACCACGAGCATGCAGACCCTGGTCGAGACCAGAGCAGGCCTGCAGGACTGGCAGAGCCAGGGGCTGGGGAGCGTCAAGGGATAGCTTCGCTCGCACCCCTGTCCCATGGAGTAGCCCGGGGCCATTGGGCACCCCGGGGGAGGAGGAGATGATGGGACTTCCGCAGGGGAGGTGCCGGAACACCGCAGCAGCTCAGACTCCCGCCGCCACCCCCCCCCCCCCCCCCCCCCCCTTTATGTCCCTGGTGCATTGGTGGGAAGAGCACACAACAGGGCGACACCATGCCATCTGGAACACCCGAGCAGCAGTGCCCCAGAAGGCAGATGCCAAAGGAGACCCAGGTCGCAGGATGGGAATCACAGCAGGCCACCCTTGCTGTACCATCTGGGGACCCACCAAGACATAGCATATGGCTAGAAAGTTAGATACTAGTTAGGTTGGCATGGATGCAGGGCACAGTTTAGTGATAGGAGCTAGGGCACAAATCTATATATATGTTGTCATGCTAAATACCTGTTCACACTGTTACAACCTGCCTTGGTGCTCTGTCAGATGGGTGTGAGGGGTGGGCTGGTCTGGGGAGGCCAGTAAAGTGGGGGGGAAAGACCAGATGTTGGGGGGGAATGGGCGGACATTGTCGGTGGCCTGGGCTCCCCGCCCTGTGCCCCCCCTCACCCGACCCACCACTGTCACCCTAGGAATTCGATGGGACCGTGTGATGTAATGACCGGCTCGCAAGCAGGGATCACCCAGGTAGACGGTGGAAAGTGCTACCATGGGCAGGAGTCAGACTTTATTAAACGATGTAAAGCACCAGAGCTCATTGCAAAACAGGTTGTCATCATCCTCCACCCCATGGACGAAACACGGTGTTACTGCCAATCCAGGGCCCTCACCCCGTAATGCAGGTATGTGCCACAGCGGGGGTTGCAGGCGAGGGATGGTTAGAGATGGTGGTGGGGGCGTGATGCGGTGTCCATGTCCTTGGCTAGAAACCCCGCCCCCTACTCAGTTGGTGATCCTGGAGGCGATCAGAGTATCCCATGTGCGTTGGCACTGGTGCACACGTCAAGCGACCTCCCTTGCTTGCCAGGGTCCCATTTCTTTCTGATTCTTCCCCTTCCCGCATCCTCCTCATCGGACGAGGACTGGCGTTCCTCCTCTTCCTCCAGCACGTTGCCCCTCTGCTCCTTAATGTTATGGAGGACGCAGCAGGCTACCACGATGCGGGCGACCCTCTCAGCATCATACTGGAGGGCCCTTAAAGAGTGATTCAGACATCTGAGCTGCATCTTGAGGAGGCCAAAGCACCACTCGATCACGCTCCTGGTTGTTGTATGGGCGTTGTTGTAGTATGTCTTTGCATCAGTCTGTGTCCTTTAGATAGGCTTCATCAGCCACGGTCGCAGTGTCATCCAGGAACCAACCATCGAACTTGGTGGGTGTCTCAAACATGTCAGGAATCAGGCACAGACATGCATGATGCACAGCTGATGGTTACAAATCAGCTGTACCTTCATTGTGTGGAACCCCTTTTGATTTGTGTCGACCAGCCTGTCATTTGCAGATGCACCCCGTAAATCACAACCTGGACCCGAGGCATCCCACCGATGGCAGCGAACCCCACTGCCCTGGCATCCTGATGAGCTTGTTCTACATTGAAGTAGATGTATTGAGCCGGCTGGGCATATCGGGCTTCGTGACGGTACGGATGCACATGTGCACCCTGTCTGTGAAATCCCAGATCAGCGCCTGAAAGGACCCCGTCATGTAAAATTTCAGGGCGACCATCATTTTGACGGTTACTGGGAGTAGGTGTCCTCCCCCATACCCTCATGATGCCAGGTGTGTCATGATCTGGCAGATGTATCGGACTGTCCCCTTGCTCAGACAGGGTCCTTGATGGAATGGCTGGTCCAGCAGGTCCTCGAGTGACAGTCTGTGCTGGTATGTACGAGACCTCATGCGGTGCCTCCTTGGCACCTCCTCCTGCTCAGCTGCTGCACGCTCCGCTGCTGCACGCTCCGCTGGTGTGGCTTACTCCTCCTTGAGCAGCTCCAGTGGGCCGTGAGTGGCTGCCACCGTGAGAGCCTCTGGCCTGACACCTGTTCCTGATGCTAGTAGTACTGTCGGCTGGCACTGCCCTTGCCAGTGGTACACTCCGTGGTCCCCACCCTATGGCCCCTAGTGGTTACAGTGGTTGTTTCCCTTGGGGGGGCTGCCTGGTGCCCTGCCGGCGGGTGGTGGGGGTATGGAAGAGGGTCGGGTGCAGGGATGGGGCACCCACGCGACCAAGTTGAGTGGTCAGTGGGTGCGCAGCATGATGGCTGCCTTGCAGGCCGCAGCAATGGTGGTCCGTGCCTGGACATCACCCCAGTCCTATGGGAGGTCATCCAGCCACATGGCCCAGTCCGCCATCACCTCCCCCTTTCCCGACTCTAGCAACGTCCCCTCCCACCCCAGCTAGCCGGCCAGTGTCTGGTCCGGCAGCCCACCGTCGCACCTCTCTGTGTCCTACCACCTCTCTCTCCCTCATCAGACACGACACTGGGTTCACAATTTTTAAAAGCACAACTGAACCGCGCCAGCGGGAACTCGGCTCATTAGAGGAGGAGAATCGCGGAGGCCCCAGAGAATACGGGGTCAGACCATCTAATGACATGCAAATGGTGTTTACTGTACATGCGTTCCGGACTGCAATAATGCCATTGTCGAGGTGACGGAGAATTGGACTTGCTGTCAAACCCCCCCCGATTTTGGCATCGGAACCATGTCTCCGCCCCACGATTTTTGCATCAGCCAACAGAGAATCCTGCCCAAGGTTTCTCCTCTTACTGCTAATTGCTGTCAATTGATATTTTGCTTTTTATCTTTCTGACTTGTTACCTTTTTAATGGTTAATAAACATTCTGAGTTCATCACTCAAACTGTTCTTTCTTGCCATATGGTTAAGTCTCTCGAACCTTATATGATTTCCGATTGAAGGAGTTACTGCCAACAAGTGAACCCATAAATCTTTGTTCAGCTAAATAAAACAACTTAAAATACGGGTCCACTCATTGTGACCATACCAACACCAGGTGACATTCTGCCCAGTTTGACTGCAAGCTAAGTCCCCAATAACTTGCACATTAACATAAAAATGTTGGACAGGAAACAGCTGGTCCATCTGGTGTGACCCATTCGGTTGCAATGCATTATGCATCATGATAAAGCATTCCTACCAACTTGCTGCCACATAATCTCCTGGGACAGGTAAAAACACTAAATAAAAGCTTAATGTCAATTAGGGGTAGAAGCTGAAAATTCCTTTCTGATTTCCCAAGCTGATTGAAATTAGTTCAGGCCACATTGATCGCGGCTTACATTATCTGATACTTAACTCTTGTATAATGTGATCTCCTTCTTAATCAGGAATTATGTATTTATATAATTCAACCTTTTTATATTATTTAGAGATACCTTTGAGTGATTTTAGCACCTCCACGTATCTGTTGCTAAGGGGTTGGCCACATTCCAGGATGTTTCCTGATCAGTTGCTGTAACAAAGTGGGGGGGGGGGGGGGGGCACATACTTTACTTTAGCATTTTAAGTTGTAGAAACAGTGCTCCAATAAGATACACACACTGCCCTGATGTGTTGACACATCAGCCAGAATTTAGTATCTTCAGGAATTTATGAAACACACGTGAAGCTATTAATAAGATAAACCTAATTTGCCATTCAATATTCATTTTGAAATACACCATGAATTATCTCCAGGGTTGTTTGCAGCTGTGTCCAAGAGATAAATCATTCATTCTCGAGGACTGCAGGGCGATCAGGGAGTGTTGGCAACCCTATCCTTCTTAGACCAGAATTCTGAAGTAAACTTACACCTTAATGTTGTCCAGCCTGAGATCATACTAACTCAGCGCAGACTGGAAACAAAGCTGAACTCAATGTTAAAGATTTTAAACAATTGCTGCAACAACATTTTTTTGCACATTGTTTCCACCAAGCATATTTTAATTGTTAGACATAGACATAGAATTTGCAGTGCAGAAGGAGGCCGTTCGGCCCATCGAGTCTGCACCAGCCCTTGCAAAGAGCACCTCACGTAAGCCCACACCTCTGCCCTATACCCGTAACCCAGCAGCCCCTTTGGACACCAAGAGCAATTTCGCATGGCCAATCCACCTAACCTGCACGTCTTTGGACTGTGAGAGGAAACCGGAGCCTCCAGAAGAAACCCACATAGACACATGCAGACTCCGCATAGACAGTGACCCAAGTCGGGAATCGAACCTGGAGCTGTGAAGTGACAGTGCTAACCACTGTGCTACTGTGCCACCCTGGTATATTGAATCAACTAAAATCTAAATAAATAATTAAAGTATTGAAATAATTTAACTCTGACCGTATTAAGCTTCACAGACCTTAGGGTATAATTAACAATTTGGTCCCTTTGCACTGTTAATTCTTAAGCACTGAATGTATTTTGTTAAAATAGAATTA
Organism: Scyliorhinus canicula; assembly: GCF_902713615.1. NCBI lineage: Eukaryota > Metazoa > Chordata > Chondrichthyes > Carcharhiniformes > Scyliorhinidae > Scyliorhinus > Scyliorhinus canicula. The sequence goes on along the minus strand of NC_052159.1, from coordinate 113,715,383 downwards.
TCTGTCCTAAGCATGTCCTGTTTAATTTGTCTTTCCTGACTTACCTTCAATGTAAATAATGGTTGAATGGAATGCATGAGGGATATTGCACATGTGCTTTTGGTAAGTGTCTGTTATTCATATTTGAGTATAGGCCATGAGACCTTGGATTTCCCCATTGTTGGAATGAATGTCGAGTGAGTTGGGACTTCTATCTGCCAGAGTTTAATGCCATTTGCAGTGCAGAGCGGGTTGACATTTGCCTTCAGATTGAGAAGTAGAAGCTGGTTTGTGGTCCTCTCTTCTAATTTAATGTGGTTACGCATATTAAAATTTGGCTCAGAAGGTCACAGACCCTCTTGACTGCAGACAAATGCATAGGAATAATTTAAGATTATTTAACTTCAAATGGGAACAAAAATAGAAACTAAAAATAAAATAGCTGCCTGTAAAGCTGAGCATCTGATCAATAATATAGTATTCACGGAACAGAGATGAGTATATTATTGCGAGCAACACTTCAAAACTAAGAATAGCTGACAGTGACAAAACGCGTGATAATGTTCACAAGAAAGACAACACGTTTAGCAAGTATAGCCTAAAGGTAAGCTGGTATATTTTGCTTTTTCCCTTGGTAAAACAGTATCAATGGAACAGGCCAACCTCTTTGAATATATCTTAAAATGTTGGGAAGCTCAAAGTCATATTTGAAGATTTTACCTCATTATCTCTGACATACAACTCAGATGAAGGGGAGGAATTGATGAAAAATTAATGAAAGGAACTGTTTAGCCCATTGAAATTACTTCAAGTGCTGAAAAAAAAAACAATCACTATTCTAATCATCAAACACCCAGAGATTAAACTGAAAGTATTCTGCAATAAAGACACAAAATTAGTATTAATCTCATTATGCATTTATTTTTTGCAGATTCAGCCTTAGTCTTTTGGGAGTCACAGATGAAGGTCATGTTTGAAGAAACTTCATCCCCATCCACATCTGCTCCTGACCTTTTGCTTCCCAGGGAATCACAGGTCCTACTGATAAGTGGGGCTTTGATTCGTGATTCCTGCTCCAAATAGCAGCTGCAAAGGCCAAACAGGGAGATATGACCTGCTGTGTTTCCAGGAGGAAATGCCGACAAACGACTCACATAAGGATTATATCAGGTGAGCAAAGCCTTCCGCTGAGTATCATCTGGGGAAATCAAGCTCATAGATGTATTCAGGGCCGAGGAATGCATCTTTAAATAGTCAGCTTGCCTTATGGGAGATTCTGAATCTTGATCTGTTTTCTTTCATTTAATACAGTCTCATAATTGGGTAGGAAGAATGAAAGAGTAGCATGGATCTGTTGGTCACACATTATTTATTAAACTGCACAGAAATCATTACCACCTGGCTGGTCCCCAAAGACAAGGAGCATTTACAGAAGATATGTTTCTGAGTTTAAGCAATTTGTAGCAGTGTTTTGTGCTATGTTTTCTCATATGCTTCCTAAATGCATCAATAAATCAGAACACTGAGTGAATCACATAGCGGAAAGAGACTAATAATTATTTTTTTAACAAAAGACAAATAATCACAGCATATTTTTAATGACAATATGCCCTATAAATTGTCAGCTATTTGAATCTTGAAAATAAGAGCTAGTTGACTTCAATTGTTCTCACATATCCCGGAGTGTTCAATAATTATTGAATCATTTTAACAAACTCCCTTGGCATCTCCTGTTCCCACCAGCCCTTTGATTATTGCTAACCTTTCAACATTATTTGAAAATTGTAAGATACAACTGCATTGCCTTAAACAATTTCATAAATAGGATACTTTCTTATCTAAAGAATAATTTTTGAACGCTAATTCCAATCGAGTTGGTGTTCTAACGTGTCCTATACCTTAGTTTTATAATATCAATGTGTTAGCTCACATCGGAAGACTTTGTCTTAGTGGAGTTACCTAGAGGGCAGTGCAAAGAAAGCACCCCTGTGCACATCTGCCTTGCCAGGAGCTATGTTCGAAAGTTGAGCAGGCCTGGGTTCATAGTGTCCCTGAAATTTCAGTTTGTGCTTTACATTATTGGTGCATTATAAATCAGGCTCTCTGACCCTCCACCCCGATTCACTGATCTGCATTCACATTGGGAACAGATTATTTTTTAAATGTCCATGTGTAGATTGAAGTGACAAGACAGTGAAAATATGAAATATGCTCATTCTGGGTGAGTGTGCTTAACACTCAATTTGGCTCTGTTTCGTTCGTTAGCTTTGGAGTCGCCAGGTATCGTTAAGATACCGCCACAAGTTTCAAGGTCAAGTTCAAAGCAATAAAACCATACACCAATTAGTAAGTTCAAACAAGACACGTTTATTATACAGTATACAGTAATCTACTAATCATGCATATAAAACTATAAGACTAGGCTAATCCTACCACTACTAGACCAAATACTTATCTGGATAAGGGGACTGCCGGATCAGGGAACAACGGCTTCTAGCTTTGTCCAGGGTCCGCAGGCTTCCAGTGGTTATGGTCTAAAGGGGTCAGGAGTGTCTATTCCCGTAGCGTGCGTTGTGACTTACTTGCTGGTGGCTTCTGACCAGACCTCTCCTGCACAAGGTTCTTCTGCTGCAATGGTGTTCTGCTGGGAAGGCTAGCTGGTCAAGGAGAGGCTGACAGAGAGAAAGAGCTGGGGTCGCGTTCTCTGTCTTATACTCCTCTTAGGGTCTTGTGCCCACCTGGGCGGACCCTCTATACTCTTGTAATCGATTGGGTCTCTTCCCAATCGATTGATTTGAATTCCCCAATAGCGGGGGCAGTTGCTCGATCTCTGGGGCGGTTCTTGGGGCTCATTGTTTTGGGCTTCTTTGGCGCCGAAAAGTCTGGCCTTCCATCCAATGTATCAATTAGTGTTAACTTGTGTCTTTTGTGCCTGGGGATCGCCTCATTAATATGCTAACTGTTTCTTTTCATAGTGTTGTCTGGTTTCAGCAACAGCCAAACTGGTTTCTGTAGCAGTCCAAATATACAAGCACTCTGCAAGCTGCTTGCTTTTTACAACATGTCCATTTTCCCTGCATTCCTTGCAATCTTCCATTTTGTGTTTGGGCAGTGGTCACCCCAGGTGGCTACAGTACAAAGGATGACCTGAACAATAAAGTATGATTAGTTTGTTTTTTTAGCATTATTTAACCCATCACATTATAACCTTCACAGTCTCTGCTATGTTAAGAAGGATTGAGGGAAGTAATGTCTTTTTGTGAATTCTGATGGAGAACATCCTTGTGGTGGCTATCAATAGATAAATCATATGATTTAAATCAATGTGCTATTGTTGTCCGCAATTTGAACAGGTGCTATGTGGAGTTTAATTTTACTGTATGTTTAGGGACTGTGTATATATGATTTGAACAATGGCCGGGATTTCCTGGCCCTTTCTGCTGGCGAGATCTTCTAGTCCCGACAAAGGTGACCCCACCCCCTCCTCTGCCCCCCCTCCCCCCCCCCCCACCCCCCCACACCACCATGACAGGTTACCCAGCAACATGTAATTAATTACCCATTAAATTTGTACATTGAGCGTGGTGACATATTAGTGCCTGATCTATATATTGAAAGTAGGATTTATTACATTGCTCTGAGTGTCCTGCTTGCCTACTCAAAGAGATTAACATTGGGATATGTTGGGAAAGCAGTCTGATCTGGCAGATTAAGTTGCTTTCCTCATTTAAACTACCAGCCAGCCCAGTTTTCAACAGATAGCATATGTTACAGTTTGGGCCAGGGTTTCACTTGGCTCTGGGATGAGATGTGCTGCTCAAAACTGAGGCAGGAATGCCTGTCATCTAATAACACCTAATTGATTTGGTTTAAACTGCATTTATCCAACATAAACAGGACAATAAAGTCCTGAAAATATCATTGAGTCGCTGACAGTCCTGTTTAAGGAAGGAAGTTATTAATTTAGTTAAATTGAATATTAAGTAAAGAATAATTTGCTTAAGATGAAATTGACTGTTCATTAAATTAAGCAAATCAATAAATCACTTTTAACAGAAATGTTTGCATTCATTGCTTGCTCATAGATCATGAACATGGAATTGTCTATATGGTATAAGGGTCTTGCACATGGAGTGTTAATGTGGGATTCACTGCAGTATTGCCCACTCATTGATGTAAGAGAACTCATGACACGCATCCAGGGTTAGACTTGTGAATGGACAGAGTTGGTACAAGTAGCATGGAGACAGATCTCAGCTTGTACCTGTATATTTCAGATAGTTCTTGTAGATGTAGTGGGTTCCTGAATCACTGCAGCTCTAAGAGTCAATAAAGACATACAGTTAACCTACATATGACAATGAATGCTTCTCCAGACCAATAACCAACACCATACACAACCTCTGTGTTGCTTTTGACTATCTCTGCCAGTCAGCCAGCATCTCTGACTGTGTCTATATAAATGTTTCTGGAAAATACCTCGCCATTCACCTGAGGAAGGAGCTGTGCTCCGAAAGCTAGTGTTTGAAACAAACCTGTTGGACTTTAACCTGGTGTTGTAAGACTTCTTACTGTGCTTTTGCATCAGTAACTGTGTAAGGTAGAAGGGTGCACATCTACCTTAGGAAGACTACAAGAGAGTCAAACTTCAATTAATATTACTCATGGATTAGGAAACTCAAAGCAATGACAAAGGAAAAAATGATAGTACTGACCTCACATATGGTAGAAAAACTGAAGTGCTGACTCCAGTGGTGCAGATTAAGGACTGACATTGTTCAGCCTCATTGAAGTATGCAATTCTACATGCAGGCAGTGAAGGCTAACACGCATGTTGAACATAGTTTTCAGACCACGAAAGGCTGTTTTGGTACAAGTAAAAGCTGAACATTAAAACAGACCTTTTGTTTCTTCAGCCTGAGAGAAGTGCAACATTTTAAATACATTGGGGCTGCAGTTAACTTTCAATGCATGAAACGATGCAGGCAGAACAAGCCTGATATTTGCATTATATAACTACTGTGAGGCCTAGGTTTTCCAATGTCAAACTGTACTCAAAGGCAGTTTGCCATTTGAGAAATAGGGAAATGGGCTAAATGTTGGACCATGGGTGCGAAATGAGGAGTTGAGTGCAATTTTGTGTAACCCGGAATATATTTATTGTCCTCCAGTTCCAATAAAGATATGAGTTGAAAATTCCTATGGGCTACTTGTTGAGAGACTGCTTCCAGTTCTTTGAAGGACAGCTGTTTCGACAACTCAACCCTGGTACAAAAGAGTGAAACGTGTGAGGTAAGCGTATTGTTTATTAAGACCTCAAAGTTGTAGTCAGGGTTCACATTATGTACTGGGCTGCTTATTTGCATGTTGAAAGTGTCTTCTTCCATGAAACTGGCCAGCATCTGGCCTCTTTCCTGATGGCCCTGACCATGATGGCAGTGGCAGCATGATCCCACATGGACAGATGGTCTGTGGTTCTTTTAGTTGAGGGGAAAAATATTGCACAAAACTCCAGTGACAGCTCCCCTAGTCTTCTTCAAAACGGTTGCATTGAATTTATTCCATCCACCTGAGAGAGAAGACAGTGCCTTGGTTTAATGTCCCATCTGAAGGACAGCACTTCCAGCAGTACAGTGTTTCCTCTGCATTGGATTGTGCATCAGCCTAGATTATGTGCACAGATTTCTGACTCTGAGGCAGAAGTGCTACCACTGGCACAGACTGAAAGCTTCATAAGCGAAGTAAAGAGAACAAAAAACACTACAGCACAGGAACAGGCCCTTCAGCCCTTCAAGCCTGCGCCAATCACGTGTCCTATCTAGACTAACCATTTGTATCCTTTTATACCCCGTATTTTCATGTGCCTATCCAGATAAGTCTTAAAGGTCGCTAACGTATCTACCTCAACCACCTCACTTGGCAGGGCATTCCAGGCCACCGCCACCCTCTATGTAAAAAACTTGCCCCGCAGATCTCCACTGAACCTTTCCCCCCTCACCTTGAACTTGTGCCCCCTTATAATTGTCATTTCCGCTCTGGGAAAAATTGTTCACCGAATCTATACCCCTAATAATTTTATAAACTTCTATCAGGTCACCCCTCAGCCTCCGCCTCTCTAGGTAGAAGAATCCCAGTTTATTCAATCTCTCCTCATATCTAATACCCTCCATACCAGGCAACCTTTTCTGTACTCTCTCCAAAGCCTCCACGTCCTTCTGGTAGTGCGGTGACCAGAATTGGACACAGTATTCCAAATGTGGCCTAACTAACGTTCTATATAACTGTAACATAAATTTTCAGCTTTTATACTCGATACCCCATCCTATGAAGGCTAGTAGGTTGACTTTCTTTTCTCTAAAAAGGGAAATAAATTGCTGCCTTGTTGGAGCAAGTCTTTTGAGTAAGATGTTAAGCCACGATTAGGTCGGGGGTTGGAAGATCTCATGGCACTATTCAGAAAATAGTAGGGGAGATCTCTCTCTTGTCCAGACCAACATTTATCTCTCAACCAACAACTGAAATAGATTGTGTGTATGGGACTTCTCTGTGGATAGCTTGGCCATTATGTTTCTTACATTACAAGAGTGACTACACTTCAAAAGTAGTTAACTATTGAAAATGACTTTGGAACATCCTGGACTTATGAAAGGTGCATGATCATTACAATCTTTATTTTCTATCCTTACATCTGAACAGGTCAATTTGGGCTGAGAGTCACTTCTCATTGGAAAGAAATGAACTCAAAGTTAGTTGCTCTGGGCCCAGAGGGAGGCCTTGCCCTGCTGTTACGGTATTCATTATTCGCAGCTACAATGCAAATAATTATTCCTCTCATTTTCTATTATTAAAACAGTGGGTGGATGTTCATAAAAATGGCAAAGTGTCATGTTCTGACTGAAAACTGATATTGTTCTCCTCAGAAACGCAGCCAGGTTTTCACTCCAGATCTCCGACACATTGTGAAATTTAGGGGGCAGCACAGTGGAGCAGTGCTGAGCACTGCTGCCTCAAGGCGCCGAGGACCTGGGTTTGATCCCGGTCTTGGGTCATTCTCAGTGTGGAGTTTGCACATTCTCCCTGTGTCTGCGCGGGTCTCACTCACACAACCGGGGGCAGCACGGTAGAATTGTGGATAGCGCAATTGCTTCACAGCTCCAGGGTCCCAGGTCCGATTCCGGCTTGGGTCACTGTCTGTGCAGAGTCTGCACATCCTCCCCGTGTATGCGTGGGTTTCCTCCGGGTGCTCCGGTTTCCTCCCACAATCCAAAGATGTACAGGTTCGGTGGATTGGCCATGGTAAATTGCCCTGAGTGTCCAAAATTGCCCTTGGTGTTGGGTGGGGTTACTGGGTTATGGAGATAGGGTGGAGGTGTTGACCTTGAGTAGGGTGCTCTTTCAAAGAGCTGGTGCAGACTTGATGGGCCGAATAGCCTCCTTCTACACTGTAAATTCTATGAAAACCCAAAGATGTGTAGGGTAGATGGATGGGCCATGCTAAATTGCCCCTTAATCTGAAAAAAAAAAGAATTGGGCACTTTAAATTTTAAAAAAAGACTGAGATTGATGTATCAGCAAGGGCCACAGGAGAATAATGCACAAAAACAGTGTTGAAGCGGAAGATTTGCCATGATCATATTGACTGGTGGAGTGAGCTCGAAGGGCTGCATGCTCCAATCCTCCTCCTATTTAGGAAAAAAGTAGATGAGTCTGGCGAAGGTGCGTAAATAGTCTGGGTCACATTGAGATCAAAAAGGAGGAGATGTTGGGCGTCCTGAAAAACATTAGGGAGATAAGCCCCCAGGGCCTGATGGGATCAACCCCAGAATACTGAGGGACGGCAATTGTTGGGGCCAAGACAGAAATCTTTGTATCCTCATTGACTAGAAATGAGGTCCCAGAGAACTGGAGAATGGCTAATGTTGTTCCTTTGTTTAAGAAGGGTAGCAAGGATAATCCAGGAAATTACAGGCCGGTGAGCCTTACGTTAGTGGGATGGAAATTATTGGAGAGGATTCTTGAAGACAGGATTTATTCCCATTTGGAAGCAAGTGGATGTATCAGTGAGAGGCAACGTAGTTTTGCAAAGGGGAGGTCATGTCTCACTAACTTGATCGAGTTTTTTGAGGAAGTGACAAAGATGATTGATGAGGGTAGGGCAGTGAATGTTGGCTACATGGACTTCAGTAAGGCCCTTGGCAAGGTCCCTCATGGCAGACTGGCACAGAAGATGAAGTCACACAAGAGATCAGAGGTAAGCTGGCAAGATGGATACAGAACTGGCTCGGTCATAGAAGACAGAGGGTAGCAGTGGAATAGTGCTTTTCTGAATGGAGGGTTGTGACTAGTGGTGTTCCACAGGGATCAGTGCTGGGACATTGGCTGTTTGTAGTATACAAAAATGATTTGAAGGAAAATGTAACTGGTCTGATTAGTAAGTTTGTGGACGACACAAAGGTTGGTGGAATTGAAGATAGCGATGAGGACTGTCAGAGGATACAGCAGGATATATATTGGTTTGAGACTTGGACGGAGAGATGGCAGATGGAGTTTAATCCGCAAAAATGTGAGGTAAAGCATTTTGGAAGGCCTAATATAGGTGTGAAATATACAGTAAATGGCAGACCCTTTAAGAGTATTGCCAGGGAGAGGGATCTGGGTGTACACGTCCACAGGTAACTGAAAGTGGCAACGCACATGGAGAAGGTACTTGAGAAGGTGTATGGCATACTTGTCTTCATCGGCTGGGCATTGGGTCTAGAAATTTGGACGTCATATAGTGAAGTCAGCTATATAGAACCTAAATTCGACTACACTTGTAATATAGTGTTCAATTCTGGTAACCACACTACCAGAAAGATGTGGAGGCTTTGGAGAGGGTACATAAGAGGTCTATGTACCTTGATACGTTGTGTGATATAAAGGGCATTAGCTATAAGGAGAGGTTGGAGAAACTCGGTTTGTTCTCACTGGAATGACAGAGGTTGAGGGGTGACCTTATAGAAGGCTACAAAACTATGAGGGGCATGGACAGGGAGATAGTCAGAAGCTTTTTCCCAGGGTGAAAGAGTCAATTACTAGGGGACGTAGGTTTAAAATGCAAGGGGCAAAGCAGATTTTCGAGGGACGTTTTTTACATAGAGGGTAGTGGGTGTCTGGAACGTGCTGGCATAGGAGGTGGGGGGATGCAGGTGCGATAGTGACGTTTAGGGGGCGTCTTGTCAAATGCATGAATAGGTCGGGAATAGAGGGATGCAGGCCGTCGAAGTAGAAAAGGTTTTAGCTCAGACAGGACGGATGGTCAGTGGTTCATGTTCACCGGCCTCTTGATCATATCGAGGCCCCACTGTTGTTTGGGTTGCACAAGTCATTACTCCTCCTGGCCCTGTGCCAACCTGTGTTGCACCCTACTTGCCTTCATCTGGATGACAGCCATTGCCAAGGTAGGGTTGCCTGTAGCCTGTACCACTTGGAGGGCTGAGGGGCCTGTTCTGTGATATACTTTTCTTTGTTCTTTGTTCTAAAAACAGGAGGCATGTTTGGCATATTGGTCTGACAGGGCAGTGCCTCATAGAACCGGAAAGTCCAGCTCTTGAACTCAACAAGAAAGTGAAGCCCCCCCCCCCCCCCCCTCCCCCCCCCCCAACCATCATCACTAGATTCCCAGATAGTAGGACCTCCCCTCTCTCAATGGAGTTCCCAAGAGGCCCTACCCCTGGTGGCCCGCTCTCTGGCAGTACCAACCAGTCAGTGCCAGATGGCAGTGCCAGGCACTGCCCAGCCATGTCCCTCACTGTCCGAGGGCTATACTCACCTGTGAGCCTGGCGTGGTCATCATGGCTGATTTCCATTTTCGGAAAGCAGTAGTGATTCATGCTGATGTGTCGCCATGCAGGTGGGGTGGAACATCCGACGATCGTGGAAGCAACAACATTCCCATTAAGCATATTCAAATATATGATGATCAGGTTCCTTCCCTTGCTGGACATGACCCTGATTACTTCGCTGGCGAGGGGTGGGGAAAATCTCAAACTGCGATTGCTAGCTGTCATAATGGGGTTGGCACCTGTGGCAAATGGGCCCAGAAAGTTGCAGCCAGTGGCTGCTGGTAAAATTTTCCATTCTGGAGATTAAGCGTGGTAGCAGGCGAGAAAGTTGGCATGATTCCGGCTGAGTGGTGAGGCGGATGAACACATGTGATCTTCTGCTTTTCCGCTCATCAACTTTGCATCTGCGCGAAGTTAGGAAAATTCAATAGCAGCATGGGTTGGAGGTCAACCGCCCTGCCGTTATCTCACAGGATCAAAGCTCTTGGCACCATATTCAAAAAGCACACAGACAGACATTCACTCACTGCAAGCCTGGAATTCCGGATTACTCCTTCAAAGTCCTGGTGACTTCTGCTCGTAATGGAGAAGCTTGCCGATGTGAGCAACCGCATTCCAAGATATACGAGGGTGCCTCCAGCATTGCCTTTTGCTCATCTCTAGATAACAGCATTGCTATCAATACACCCATAGTACGACAAATGCTCACCATTGTGTGGTTCATGTTCACCGGCCTCTTGATCTTATCGAGGCCCCACTGTTGTTTGGGTTACACAGGTCATTTCTCCTCCTGGCCCTGTGCCAACCTGTGTTGCACCCAACTTGCCCTCATCTGGATGAGAGCCATTGTCAAGGTAGGGTTGCCTGCAGTCTGTACCACTGATGCCTCAGTGGAAGTGTGAACAACTTGAAGTGAAATATTAATCAAAGATGTTCTTTACAGGTTTTCCGCCATATCAAAGCGCTGAGCACTTCACCTGGCCTCCGTCCAGGCATGACATCCATACTCCACCCCTTGCAGGGAAAAGGCATCCTGGAGGACCAGATATGTGAGTTCTCCTGTATATATTTAGTGAGGGCTGCATAGAATCCAGCATGAGTTTGTAGAGTCAAACAGAAATTAATTTTATTTACAACAATATGTGCACAATACCAATAGTTCACTCCTGGTTCCCTCTCTGGCAGATACCACACTGGCCAGCTCTATTTACACAGCTGCACTGCTAATGATTTCCCCATCCCCCTCTCTGGGGGAGCTCATAGAATCATAGAATTTACAGTGCAGAAGGAGGCCATTCAGCCCATCGAGTCTGCACTGGCTCTTGGAAAGAGCACCCTACCCAAGGTCAACAGCTCCACCCTATCCCCATATCACAGTAACCCACCCAACACTAAGGGCAATTTTGGACACTAAGGGCAATTTATCATAGCCAATCCACCTAACCTGCACATCTTTGGACTGTGGGAGGAAACCGGAGCACCCGGAGGAAACCCACGCACACACAGGGAGGATGTGCAGACTCCGCACAGACAGTGACCCAAGCCGGAATCGAACCTGGGACCCTGGAGCTGTGAAGCGATTGTGCTATCCACAATGCTACCGTGCTGCCCCCTCATATTCCCCTTGGAACATGGCGCAACCAATTGTCCCCAGCCAATAGTATCCGGGTAGGTTTGATTTGATTTCATTTGATATATTGTCACATGTACCGAAGTACAGTGAAAAGTATTTTTCTGCGGCCGAGGGAATGTACACATTACCACATGTACACGATGTAGACAAAAGAAAATCAACAGAGAACATTGATAAATGGTACATTGCCAAACGGTGATTAGGTTACAGTGCGGAACAAGGGGCCAAACAAAACAAATACATGAGCATGTTATAACAATATACATGAATTGGATATGGAGACATTGCTCTTTGACCAGAGTGGGAAATGCCATCCACAAGAAGCCTCGAGTGAACACTTTTCCACTTGCCTTCACAAGTCTCAATATTCCACAGAGACCATTGCCTTGGCAGCATTGAAAGACTAATCACATGATCCCTTGTCTGCCATGACTAATCATCCTTTCTGGGTGTTAATAGTCACATAAATTCTGGAAGCATCATTCAAGTCCAACTATTGATATGCATGGCTCATATCTAATGTTGCATATGACTGTCCTCCAGCCAGTCTTGTATATAAATCCTTTACCTATTGGATAGGCTATCTGTGCAGCTTTGCTGATTGGTATGCTGTTAATTGATAGTCCCTGCAGATGCGGACTGTTTTTAATCGGGTTTTACCACAGGCACTATCCGGTTTGCCCATCCTGCAAACTAGACTGGATGATACCCAGTTCTTCCAGCCCTTTTAGCCCAGACTCGACTTTCTCCAACAAATCATATGACAGAGGTCAAGCCCTGAAAAATATTGGGTGGCTTCTGGATCCACATGAATTTTTGCCTTTTAGTCATTACTTTCTCTTTGTTCATCTTCAAAAATGCCCTGATACCTCTGGATTACTTCATGCAGGCCTCCTTCCTTAATTCTGAAAATTTACAACCAGTTGAGTTTACTTTCTTGGAGCAAGTCATGTACCATTAGACTTGGTCCTGACACCCCAATTGATGGACGTTGGGCAGATTATTTCAATAGCTCACAAGTTTTTAGGTCATCCCCACTATCTTAAATGTTTTAAGATAGTGATAGATAGTTTTTTGAAGAATAAAGGGATTAAGGGTTATAGTGTTCGGGCCGGACAGTGGTGCTGAGTCCACAAAAGATCAGCCATGATCTCATTGAATGGCGGAGCAGGCTCGAGGGGCCAGATGGCCTACTCCTGCTCCTAGTTCTTATGTTCTTATGTTCTTAATGGCCTCCCATTAAGGTAGTCAATCTAATTGATGTGTTTTGCAAACTCAGAGGCTGAACCCTTCTCAAAGATATCTGTAGGTCTGCTCCCCACGAAGGTAGCAGACATTCCATAGAATTCATAGAATTTACAGTGCAGAAGGAGGCCATTCAGCCCATCGGGTCTGCCCATTGGGTAGGGTGCTCTTGGAAAGAGCACCCTACCCAAGGTCAACAACTCCACCCTATCCCAATAACCCAGTAACCCCACCCAACACTAAGGGCAATTTTGGACACTAGGGGCAATTTATCATGGCCAGTCCATCTAAACTGCACATCTTTGGACTGTGGGAGGAAACCGGAGCACCCGGAGGAAACCCACGCACACACGGGGAGGATGTGCAGACTCCGCACAGACAATGAACCAAGCCGGAATCGAACCTGGGACCCTGGGGCTGTGAAGCAATTGTGCTATCCACAATGCTACCGTGTTGCCCCTTTCTGCATCCACATCCATTCTTATATTTGCCATTGACCAATAATGCCACTGTAATGTGGCTTCCTTGCCTATTTTCACATTATTTATCTGAAGAACGTTCACAGAAAGATTTTCAACACTCTGGACAGATGGTGGACTGTTCACTTTATTGCGATGAGGCAGGCTCTGCTTACTCTTGTCTTTGTGCCTCAAATGACCCTTCAGGTGGCACATGAAGCATTCCTCTTCCTTGAATCTGCTGATCTCTGGGGAGTGATTTTCCCCACACCTGTAACCACTCTGTACTGATCCTAGGCTGTTGATTCATTCTCCTGAGTCTTCTGACTCGATCAGCTTCTGTATTTATTCCTCTGTTTAGCCTGGCATCTTTGTTTTTGGTGCCACTACTGTCTGCAGCTTCCTGCCCTAACTGATGGACCATGCCACTCTGCATGCTCTGAAGTTCATGGGCACCCTTCTAGTGCTCTCCATCGCTAACACTATTTCCAGTGTATTTTTAAAATTAATTTCATTTTTTGCAGAAATCTTCTCTCTATGGCCTCAGCAATGATTACACAAACATATCATTTAGTTTTTTTTCCCAAAGTCACAATCTTAAACAATTTTCCCAAGCCTTGCTTTGTAGGTTGAAATGGTCTCGCCTGGGCTCTCCCTATGGAATTGATTTAAATCATTGTATTGTGTGACAACTGATTAGGATTTATTAACAACAATCTATTAGGACAATTAGCACTTACTCTAAGGGAGTTTGAATCTATACAGTGTAGGATAGTATACAAAAGCAATTTTCATAAAGATGTTAGCTAAAAGCTATTGTGGCACCATCTGCAGCAGCTAGCATAAGGATCAAGCAATATATTCTAGTCAACTCAGATTTCAGTGACTTTGAACAGTTGTTCTAAGACAGTCTACAACAGTCAGCATAAAGGTTAACAAACATGTTTTCCTAACTCGACCTAAGGACCAGACACATCTATTTGGTCCAGCACCAAGTAGGGAGGTTAGGGAGGGATCCATAGAAAAATGTAGGGTAGATAACACTCACTCTGCCTTATTGCACATGCATAACTTGTTTAATGTAAATATTTAAAACTGATACGATCCATTGTAAACAATATCCTTACCTACATAGCTACACTTTTTTATAAATGTCACCTGATTCTTTACGTTGGCAGAGTCAGCGCCAGAGGTATATCTCTGAAGCTGGCCTCTCCCAACGTATTGGTCAATAAACAATTGTTCTGTACCCGAGACTCCTCCGTTTATTGTGTGGAAAAGAGAAAAAACACGATAATTGGCACTGCAAGCAGGGTACTCATATTGTTTCCTCAGGCTCTGCAAGAGGCCGAGCATATTTTTATCTATCGCCCATAGTTAGTGCAGCAGGCATGTCTACAATGATCTGGATGAGTATCAAATAAAAATCTGTTTGGGAGGTCTCAGAGCAGTGAGAGGTGCCAAAGCAGGTGGTAGAGCTGTGCATGTGGGCTTGCGGAGCCAAAGTGACACAAGTCGGCCAAAGCCACTGCTGAGTATAGGGTGGACATGAGGGGCAGAAATTAAGCTGCACAGGCATGTTAACACTCTAATTAGCGTCAGTGAAGCTGCTCAGACATAACCGCGGCAATTGGAAGCCACATAGGTGTAGTCCATTCAGAAAGCCACACAGTCAGCGCTCATAGGAGCATCCATTCAGTAGCCACACAGGTGTAATTGGCACCACTGGAGCTGCCACCCGAGAGCAGGAACATAGACATTGTGACGGAGTTGAAGCCACGCAGGTGTAACTGGGACAGCCACAGTCCATGCAGGCGGGATCAGCGCTCACTCGAGCGTTTGATCCCACTGTGCAGGCATAGCTGACATCACCAGAACTGCACGAATACTGCATCTTCTTACCTTATAGATTGCTGTAGAGGTAAAAATTTAAAGTAAAAAATCACAGAGGGATATGCGTGAGAGTGTCCATTTACCAAATCTATGATCTCTATAAATGAGCTTGCATAAGACATGTTTGGGGATATAAGGTGTTGTGGAAATTCTAATAAAGGCAAATTCCTCGAGGTTCGATTTCAGGAAATTTATTTACACAAGTATATTTGCGGAGAGAGAGTGTTCTGGCTGCATAGCCAGTGTACCGTACTCTGAGATTCGATTGAAGGAAGCATATCTTTATAGTCTGAAATAATAGTTAGAAGTAAACAGCCATGTTTATATTCAATAGACCCTGGAAAGTACGAAAGATGAAATACGTAGTACTTGTTCTTGCCCTTGGCTAAAAACAACTCGAGTACACATTTTGTTATCTTTCGGAGGACAATGTGTTATCATAATAAGGCCAAGACCAAAATATTAAGCAGTATTTTGTTTATGTTACCTGACCTACTTATTTTCGTTCAAAATCAGTGTTCACCTATATAGTCAAGCATTTCCCAGCATGCTTCTAAGTTGGCTACTCATTAATTTCCCTTCCACATAAGGCTATAGATTAAGTTATAGGCTGAATAATATCTCCTTCTTCTTTCCCTCCACATATCCTCCACTTGCTTTGAAGAAAAATTCTAATCACTCAACATACTGTACCCAATCTTCAGCAGTGGCACCAAAGGGATTCACTGTACCAAATACAGGCATCTCTGCAGCTCTTGTCTACTTCACAAGCTTGACTTTGACTAGACCAGTTTCTGAGATGATGATCTTGCAAGTGCACTTGCTGCTTTTTTTTAACCTGTAGTAGAACATAGAACATAGAACAGTACAGCACAGAACAGGCCCTTCGGCCCTCGATGTTGTGCCGTGCAATGATCACCCTACTCAAACCCACGTATCCACCCTATCCAAGTACCTTGGGTCTACCAGCGATGAATGGACTATAAACATTTATTAATACTACAACTATTTCCAGGGCGAAGCTGATTCAGTGATATCAGTCATGTTTCTGGGATCTAACTGAACAAAAGCCTGCACTCTGCTTGGATGATTCCGTACGCTTGTTACCGATTGGATGAGCAGGTCACCTGAACCTTCAATAGATCGCTCCTTAAAAGGGTTAGCTACCACAGAATGGGTTAAGTTTGCCTGAACTAAATGTCCCCACTTCTGAGTCTCTGGCACCAGTGATCTTAATATGTAATGACAATTATAATTTCCTTGACAGATCCCTTTTTGAATTATGGAGTATCTTTTCTCTGGGTGGAGGAGTTACACTTTGTTCCTCACATTAGAACAGGACAGGGTAGTAATGGATACTTTACCACTCTGCCCAATTGAAGGAAAATCAGGTGGGTTGGATAAGGCAGAAGATTCATTCATATCCTTGTAGTTTCCACTATTCCCCATTGCCTCCATTTAAATCGAATTTTATCCTCCTCATCTCAGAGAATATTTGAGGAAATTAATTTCAGATAAGGCAAGGAAGACTGAGTGACACATATCCCAGATACTCAAACCGATCATTTTCTGATTGCGCGTCAGATGCTCAGTTGCACTTCAATGTTCTTTCTTGGTTCTATTTAAACTTGACCACTTAAAATGCTCTGTAAGTAATGAAGTAATTCGATGCTCCTCTCCTCCTGATCAATCGGTAGTATAATGTCAGATTGGGTCAGACAGCTTCCTGCAATACATGGTGTGACACAGACACATTAATTGTGGCATTGCTATATTGATTATCCACCCTTTTCACGTTCCCCTGCGTGGTGATTTTTGGGGGTAATTATGTGACCTATTTGAGTCAATCAGGCTGAGTCCACAGGGATCCATGTGAAGTGACATTGGTCATCAACACACATTAGATACAAATTGTACACTACAAAATGATAGATTTCCTGTCTTGAATGGTGAAAGGCCCTCCGAGTCAGAACAGTGGCACAGAGCGTCCTCAATCCATCATTGTCCCACTCTGACAATTCAAAAGCCTATTCCACTTCGGCAATGGATGTTACTTACAAAACTGAGCTGCGTATTAAAATCTGAAAAAACACAATTAATGCTGGAAATGCAAATTGTGTAATTCCAATTAATGAAATGTGTCCTAACTTGTCCATATTCGGACTTCTCTCTGTAAGAAACTCACCCTTCAAATAAAAAGTGATTCCTTTTTTAAATAAATGTAAATTGGGAACATCTCTGATAAGTTTTCTGCCAGTGACGAAACTGTAATTTTGTTGCAAAATGTTTTCTCCACCGACCTCAATTCTGGCCTCTTTTTGTACCCATGTGTACAGTATGTTTATCTTTCTTTTGTTATCTTTTTTTCCCTAAATTTAGAGTACCCAATTCTTTTTTTTCCAATTAAGGGGCTAAATTTAGCGTGGCCAATTCACCTATCCTGCACATCTTTTTGGCTTGTGGGCATGAGACTCACGCAGAAACAGGGAGAATGTGCAAACTCCACACGGACAATAACCGGGGCCGGGATCGAACTGGGTCCTCAATGCTGGGAAGCAGCAGTGCTAACCACTGTGCCACCGTGCTGTCCATTTTCATTTCTTAATGAGATTATGCAATTTTTGATCTAAATTATTTTTTGAGATAAGAACAACTTGCGTTGATTTCAACAGAATCGAAAATCTTATGATTTGCTTTTCAACTATCTCCTGCTTTGCAATTTCAGTCATTCCATTTGTCTATTACATGATGTAATTCCCTTCCTTATAATACAGTGGGCGAAATTATACAGAGGCTTCATGGCCCCCACTCCAACGCTAAAATGTTGAGGTGGGAGAAGATGTCCAGGGGAAGAATGGCTGTCCTGCCACCATTTAATGGTCAATTTTCCGCTATTACACTGTGGGGGCAGAAATTCCGCCCCTCAATTACAGAAGTTTCACTTCAGAGAGTTGCTTGCCAATCAGAGGCAGGTAGCTCTCAAGTATTGGCAGCACCAACATGAGCAGTGGCCAATGCTGGTACTGCACTTGGAACTTGAGGAATGGATCAGAATTTTGTAAAATTCTTGGGATTCAGCAGCGGGGCGGGGGGTGGGGGGTGGGGGGGGGGGCTTGCGCAGGAGCTGTGGTGGTGGTCACCGAGTGTGTTAGGGATGGGGCTTCATCAGCCATTGGAGTGGAGGAGTGGAGATTTCAACCATGGGCGGGTCCTCCAATGGGCATAAGGGATTAGTTAAGAAGGGAAACCTTGCTGCCCACTACCAGTTCATTCAGGGAAACCTGCCAGGTTGGCTGTTTCGCATGGTCCTCCTGCCACTCGGTGGTAGCCATTAACTGGGTATAAGTTGCATAGTTAAGGGCCTCAATTGGCCCACTGGCGGGTGGGCAGTCTGATGCCACCTTGTCACAGGAAAAACTGCAATGGGTAGGGGAGGGTGAGTCAGTGGCAGGTATCTACTGTATTTAACATGCTCTCTCCCCTCTCCCTCCCATCCCACCATTTCCTTCAAGTGCTTGGGCAGGGACTCATGCCTCACACATCTGGTGCTAATATTAATTAGTGATGAATGTGGGGATCCCCCTTCATTGCAACTTCATAGCTTTCTTAGAAAAAGAAATGGAAATTCGGCATTTAAATGATGGACTCTTTTGACCTAAACTCAGTGGTACAATTATCTCAATCAACCTATTCAGATATAAAAAAAGACAAAGTAGAAAAATAGGTACACATCAGAACTATATTCTGGGCCCATCTTACCAATGCGTGGCCCAATATATCACTTCACTATTTAAATCTCGAAGGAAACAAAGAAAAGCTTGAATTTAAATAGAGCCTTTTACAATCTCAAGATATTCCAAAATGCAGCCAATAATGTACTTTTGAATTGCAGACACAATTGCAGTGTTGGAAACAAAGGACTAACTATGTGCAACAACAATTATGAAATGAGTAACCAGATAAGCTTTTTTAAGCAAGTTAGATGAGAAATAATTGTTGTTGAGGACTCTGAGGAAGTCTCCGATTCGGGTAGTACATATGCATCCAGCTGAAAGGGCAGCTGGTGCCAGTTTCATCTGTTATCTGAAAGATGGCAGAGTACAGCACTTCCTTACTACTATACTAGAATGTCAGCCAAGATTACACGCTCAAGATTCTGGAGTGGAATTTGAACTTATACCTTCTGACTCAGAAGCCATGGGCGAGATTCTCTCAGCACGAGCCAGTTCGGAGAATTGGCGGGCCGTGCAGGATTCGCGCGACGCCGGTCCGCCGATTCTCCGGTCACCGGAGAATCGGTGTCATTGGCGCCGGCGCGGTCGATGTGCCGCCGGTCAGGGGCCGCTCAGCGCGAGACCTCGCCGATTCTCCGCCCGGCATAGGCTGAGTGGCCGCCAAGAAAGCCCGAGTCCCACCGGCGCTTGTCACATGTGGTCGTACCCGGTGGGACCTCGGCATTCATTCTGTTGGGGATGGCCTGGTTTGGGGGGGGGGGGGGGGGGTGGGGGGGGGGGGGGGTCCGACCTCGGGGAGATCTCCGCTGTGGCCTGGCCACGATTGGGGCCTACCAATCGGCGGGCCAGCTTCCCCTGCTGGGGGATCTTTTACTCCGCGCCAGCCCCTGTAGCCCGACCTCATGACCTCACGGGGCCGGCGTGGAGAAGGAAGCTACCGCACTTGCGCTCATTCACACTGGTCGCAGTGCAAATATACACATTCCCGATGGTCGCAGTGCACATGTGCAGACCCGCGGCATACGTTTGCCACTGGCATCGGCAGCTGGATCGGCGTGAGTCACCCCAGTGCCGTGCCGTTCTCCTGTAGGGCAGAGGATCGCAACACTTGGCGGTCCAATGACGCCGTCGTTAGACTGTCCAGTTTTTACGACGGCGTCAACACTCTGCTGTCAGAAGGGAGTATCCCGCCTCATAATGCTCCCATTCAGTCAAGACTGACACCTAGGGTGGGATTCTAGCAGCCCACGCCGGGCCGGAGAATCGCCGGGCCGGGCGCGAATCGCATGACGACGCCCTGACGCCGGGTCTGTCGATTCATCGGTGAGGTTTCAATGTGCTTTGATCTTCTCAAAATGGTTTTGTAACTGACATAAGGCAAAATAAATTTCCCATAATGCCAAAGAAGGAAATGTGAGGGCAGATGAATGGAAGCTTGGCCAAAGGAGATGAGTGAGGTGGAGCACTAAGGGAGGAAGTTCCAAAACTTCAGCACCAGACGGCTGATGGTATTACCAATATTTATCCCCAACCCAACAATATTAAAACCTGTGATCTGATCATTTACCACGAGTGAAATTTTATCGCCCCACTACAGAGTGAATGAGACCTGAAAATGTGGCGAGCCATTCAAAAGTCCGTTGACTTTAGTCAGAGCGTAAAATCCTGCTGGCAGAAAATTCCATCCCACATGGCTGATTGTAGGATCCTCCTTTGTACAAAAGGGTCATAATGTTTCAATGGTAAGACAGCTATTGCATTTTAAAAGTACTTAATTGGCAGTAGATCACTTTGGAACTTCATGAGATCATGAAAAGGACTGTATAATTGCAAATGCTTCTTGTTTTTGCTAATTGAATGTGATTGCATGAGGTTCCCTCACAGCTTAGCGAGTAATCGCACTGCTGAGGGTAGACTAAGAGGGTCAAAGTTTAAATCCTGGACATAGATTTATCTAGTTGATTCCCATCATGATAGCAGCAGGGTCTTAATATGTTGCCACAGTGTCCCTTGGCAAGAGAAAAGGAGAAACTGACTGAGGTGTCTTTTCCTGTGTGCTATTCAATATTGGCTTTTGGTAAGGGTGCTGCATGAGCAAGAGATAAAGGTGGAATTAAGCTGTGCTTTAATTTGTCAATGGACCACTGATGTTCAGGTCCAGATTTTCAACCACAAGGTGGTAGTAGGGCCATTTCCTGAGTTTATGATTCAACCTCCTGCACAGTAGTGTCAACCCATGCAATTTTTATCTCTGGGGTGAAGTCACAATTGCCATCTCATATCCCCTATATGCACTTATATTTCCAATGGTCCTCCATGTCCCGCATGCATTTGCCATACCCTGTGACAGTTGAGGAGTATTTATCTAAGATCTTCCCGATTAGTCAAGGTTGTAAGCTACTAGACAAGGTCTTCTGAATATCTAAAGTAAGACTCGCTATATGGGAGATCTAATTATAGTATACACAATGTGCCTTGCTTTCACTACCTTCAGTGTACAGGATAGACTGTGACTTAGATTGCTATCTTTTCCTTAACTTCAACTAAATATTTCTAATTCTTGAGGGGCATGGGCAAGTGACCCTCCAGATAGCCTCAGAGGGTGAGAATATGATGAGTCTTAGTTAAAAGTCACTCTTATTTATTGAAGTAGACACGCATCTATATGGCAAAATATATACGCAATTTATTTAAAGAAAAAATACAAGTGTTTTGATAAATGATACAGTTTGACAGATACAGGATACATGATGAGTTAGCCTCTGAGCTTCTTTAACTACACATTTGCTTAAACTACTAACATTTCATACTTACAATGACTAGTAGTTCTCGGAGCTCGATACTCAATAAAGAGCAGAGCTCCACGAGTCGAGATTGCAGTTTAAACACCCAGTAATATCCTAAACAGCTCTCCAAGCGAAACTCTAACTTTCACAGCTTTTGCTTGAATATTTATATTATTTTTACACACAGGGAGAGCTAGGGAGTTCGAGGGGAGTATTAGCATAGCCCCTTCTTTTGAAAAGCAAGTTAACTTCCCACAGTTATTTAGAGGCAAAGAACCGTCTCTCTCTTGGTTGGCAAGGCCTTAATTTCAGGGAGGCCTATCAGGGCACCTGTTTCAAAAGATACGAGGTTGATACCTTCGGTAGCTATCTCCAGAAAAACACAAGCGTCCTTTTTTGGCGGGGTCTCTTGCCAAGCAGTAGCCTCCCTTAGTAGCAAGGCCACTAGACTTAATGAGTTCACTGAATCTGGACTCTTACAAAGATAATACATGTTAAAAAACATTATTGCGATAAGAAATGGTTTACATTGAAAATGGACTCATCAAAAATCAGTTGTTAATATAGGGTTAAATACATGATTTAACATAGTATCAGCTGTGATCAGCTTTTAATTTAAAATGAATATATTATTTAATATAAAATCACAGCAGCACGGTAGCATAGTGGTTAGCACAATTACTTCACAGCTCCAGGGTCCCAGGTTCGATTCCCGGCTTGGGTCACTGCCTGTGCGGAGTCTGCACGTTCTCCCTGTGTGTGCGTAGGTTTCCTCCGGGTGCTCCCACAGTCCAAAGATGTGCAGGTTAGGTGGATTGGCCATGCTAAATTGCCCTTAGTGTCCATAATTGCTGTTAGTGTTGGGTGGGGTTACTGGGTTATGGGGTTCTGGGGATAGGGTGGAGGTGTGGGCTTTGGTAGGGTGCTCTTTCCAAGGGCCGGTGCAGACTCAATGGGCCAAATGGCCTCCTTCTGCACTGTAGCTTCTATGACAGTTCTGATCAGCCTTTAATATAGGTGGATACCGCCACAACACACTCACCCAGTATCCACTTTGGGCAGAAATTACTAGCCCTTTAATTATGCTGGGATGTCTTTTAAATGCTCATAAAGCAGTCAAAATATAAAAAAAAACAGCCATTCAAATTCCCCCTTGAAAATGATTTAAATCTTTCAAGTGTTCAGAAAAGTATCGAAATAAACAAACGGGCATTCCAAAACCACTTCAAAGAAAATGATACTCTCAAAAGCCCATAAAACTGGTTTGGATTTGTTTATTGCCACGTATTCTGAGGGTCAGTGAAAAGTATTTTTCTGTGTGCAGCTCAAACAGATCATTTAGTTCATGAAAAGAAAAGAAAATACATAATAGGGCACCACAAGGTACACAATGTAAAAGAGAAAGGTTAGTGATAGTGTTAGTGTTAGAATTACATTTTAAGAGAAGAGTATGGTTATAAGAGATGGAAAAAGAAGATCATACATGCCTGCTATCCTGGGAGTGTGGATGCCAGCTAAATCCTGACGCACCTGGAGATCCCCATCAAGGTGCACCCCAGGATGTCAGGCTGGCTCGTGGGGGACAAGGGCTGACTTCATAGCAGATTAAATCAGTGCAAAGGCCTGAGACCAAGGTGGAGGCCCGGTACAATGAGGTTCACATTGCCATTCATGCTGTCATTGAGCGGTGCATCGGGCTGCTAAAGATGCGGTGCTGCAGCCCGGACCGTTCTGGCAGGGCTCTACAATGCACCCCCGAGAGGGTTTCCCACTTTGTGGTGGTCTGCTGTGCCGTCCATATTTGGGCACCGCAGTGGGGCAACAGGCAGGTTGAGGAAGAGGAACATGCAGCCTTATCTGAGGAAGAGCAGGAGACCCAGGAGAGGCTGGAGGACAAGTCCGAGGAGGAGCCGGAGGATACCGGATGGGCGGCGGCAAGGGTCCGACATGCAAGGAGGACCAGCGAGGCCCTTATAGGTGGCAGATTCCCCTGAGACATGGCTGCACCATCAGCTCAGCATCCCCCCCCCCCCCCCCCCCGCAATCACACTCCTCTTCCCCAGCCATCCAATTTCCCACTCCAAGGTTCTATGCAACGTCACTCCAGAGTGATGGGCCTGTGTTGGCACTGTCAGTGGGTCACTATACAAGGCAGGTGAGTGATGGCCACTCGCTGTGAGTAAAACTATGGCGCTCCTCAGGATCTGATTAAGTCTGACTCCTGTCTTTCTGCTGACAACGCGCTCACACCCTCATGTTGGAGTCTGCATCGGGGTCTTTTGATCTTGGAGCACTGTTGAGGGTGGGGGCTTTGGGTGTGAAGGAGTGGAACAGGGGTGGGGTGCATACAGGCCCACTGTGAAGAAAAAAGTGATTGATGTATCAGGTGAGAGCCAGCACGGGGGCACAGTGGGTAGCACTGCTGCCTACGGTTCTGAGGACCCGGATTTGAATCCCTGCCCTGGGTCACTGTCTGTGTGAAGTTTGCATATTCTACCCATGGGTGCGTGGGATTCACCCCCACAACCCAAAGGTGTGCAGGGTAGGTGGATTGGCCACGTTAAATTGCCCCTTAATTGGAAAAAAATAATTGGGCACTCTAAATTTATTTAAAAAAAAGATGTATCAGGTGTGACATGTTTTAATGGAGAACATTTTAATGTGACAGATTTCCATTCCCTCGAGCAATGGATAGTGACCACGCCAGGCCCACTCAGTGCTCCACACCCTTTTTGATCCTCCATGGTCTACTGCTACATCTAGGTGTGTCCCCAGAATGCACAACAGAGGTGGAGGCAGCCTGCTGCACTCCATGCCCCGTGGCTTTTGATGCCCTTAACGGACATCCTTTCGAGGCGTCGCCGTGCCACTCTGTTCTTGCTACTGCCCTTGAGATGTGCCAGTGTCAGGAGGGGAGCTTCAGAAGAACAGGAGACCACCTGCTTAGACATCTTGGTGCAAAGCGCCGGGATGGTTTCCAGTGTTTCTTCCTCCCTGAGGGTGCCCAAAGGTTTTTGGGTGACTGTATGAAATGGTGGGGCAGTTGGAGTGAGCTCCAGAGCCTCTGAGCCAGCTGGCACTGCTAGTCCAGGAGGCTGCCCATTGTCTGCACCATGGTGTTGATGCCCTCAGCAATGGTCCTCAGTGACTTGGTCACACTCGAGAGTGCCTCGGCAATGTCCACCTGTATTTGGGACATGGCCCTCATTGACTGGGATATGAAGTCGAGGCCTCAGCCATGATTGCCACAGATTGAACCATGCCATGGACACCACCATTCAAGGTGCACATGTTGTGCTTCAGGTTTTCCACTGGGGTCACCACCCTGGCAATGTTAGCCTGGGTGCAACACATTGTCGGCATCATCACCTGCATCTGAAGGATTTTAGACTCCTCCAATCGGCCTTTTAGTCACTTAAATGTCACTGATACAGCCTCCTGAATGTCACAGCGGTGTCCTTTCATATGCAGCTGCTCTTGGAGAATCTAGTCCAGAGGTTCAACACCTGGGCCGGGATTCTCCCTTACCCGGCAGGGCGGGGGGGTCCTGGCGTGTTGGAGTGGCATGAACCACTCCGGCGTCGGGCCACCCCAAAGTCTCCGCATCTTTAGGGGCCAAGCTCTCACATTGAGGGACTAGGCCCGCACTGGAGTGGTTCCCGCTCCGCTGGTTGACGTGAACGGCCTTTGGCGCCACACCAGCCGGGCCGAAAGGAGTTGGCTGGCCGGCGTAAGTCCGCGCATGCGCCGGAGCGTCAGCAGCTGCTGATGTCACCCCGGCGCATGCGCAGGGGAGGCGGTCCCTTCCGCCTCCGCCATGGTAAAGACGACGGCGAAGGCGGAAGAAAAAGAGCACCCCCCACGGCACAGGCCCACCCACTGATCAGTAGGCCCCAATCACGGGCCAGGCCACCATGGGGGCACCCCCAGGGGTCAGATTGCCCCTCGCCCCCAGGACCCCGGCGGCCCGCCCGCGCCGCCTGCTCCCGCCGGTAAGGTAGGTGGTTTAATCCACGCCGGCGGGAGATGCTTGACAGCGACGGGACTTTGGCCCATCGCGGGCCGGAGAATCGCAGCAAAAGGGCCAGCCAACTGGCGCGATGTCCGCCCCCGCCGAATCTCTGGTGGTGAAGAATTCAGGACACTCGGGGGCGGGATTGACGCCGGCCCCGGGCAATTCTCCGACCTGGCGGGGGATCGGAGAATCCCGCCCCTAGTTGGGACCCAGTTGTGTCCTGGGATCCAGCAGGCATCCAACATCAATAATGACTACTGGATGACAAAGAGGCACGTCATTCTGCCGCTCTAACACATTAGATCTGAAAATAAATAAGGAGAACATGTGCTGACATGAGTGCTATGGTCCATTTGTCATGGAAGTGTACCACGAACCAAGTTCATGATGATGGGGAAGAGAATTGTATGAGTATGTTCTTGGTAGTCCCACCAAAAACACAGGAAAGTGAAGATAAATTTGGGTGGGCAGCTGCTGTGCCTAATCTGAAAAAAGCACATGATGGGCTGAGGAGATGATCCATCTCATCCTCAGCTTGTTCCATCCCACCTCACACTTACAGTCCTTTCACAGGAAATGCCACTGACGCTGCAGCGGGTATTGCCTTTCGTATTTGGAAATTAAACTCCAGAATGAGGAGAATCCAACTCCTAGACCCTCCTCCCACTTTCATCAATGATCTTTCAGGGTTTTGTGAAAGATTTGTCTCCACAGGTCTGTACTGAAAATGTTTATGTGTCACTGCTGAGTTTGCTGAATTCCCAGTGGACTTAGAACAAGTACAGTCATTTATGTTTTATTTGATTGTGCATGCGTACATGTGACTTCTGAAGTGGGAAGTTACAAATCTGAACTCATTATATATTTGGTACCCACCACAATTGGCTATAGTGAAACCTTTGTTTGTACTTGTAAAACCTCAAATACTTTTGACCAGTTTATTTACTCAAACGTTTTACCTAGGTGTCTTTACTAACAAATTCCAGTTCAACAATATATATTTAGCACAATTAATCCGTACATTACCCACAAAATATACTCGAGGTACCCAAAATCAGTTTATACTACCCACAAAGATGGCTTGGTAGGGCTATGGATTCAATCATTCTGTCCCTTTTTTCCATCTTCATGAAGATTCTCCCTGGCAGTCTCTTCCTTCCTTTCTCCTCTGGTTTGGTCAAGGTCACCTGCCACACTGAGTCTTTGCTACTGATGTGCCTTGGGCTTCCCACCCTTTTCCCACTTCCTGTGGCCTTTTGCCAATGGGGTATCGAGAGGAGGTTTTAGTGTCCAATGATCCAATTGATGCCCAATTGTCAGGTCACCTGGGCCCACCGGGAACTCAAGGCACCCGAGAGTCTGGCCTAGCCTGGGTTTACAACAATAGACCGGTGCTTATCAATCAGATCAATTATCTCTTGATTGCCAATTGACAGGGCAGGTCCAGAGATGTCTTGCCAGCCTGTCTGACCTTTAGTGTATTCTAAATTGGCCAGTTCGAATTCTTTTGGGGCTGTGTTCGAATGACTGAGGCATGTTTTAAAGTGTCCGATTCTTTAATTTAAAATGGCCAATTTTAGCCAGGTCTAAAAGCTAGGCCCTGGTAAGTCATCACACCTTTTACATGGACTTGTGGATAGGTTGCTTGCTCACTGTCTCAACCGATGGATGTGTGGTTTGCAGAAACCGTAAAGAGAAAAGAGCCATAAAATGGCATTTTTTATGTGCAAAAACTCACAAGTCAAAAAAAAAGATAGAACTTCCATGAACTACCTAGAAATTAAAAAATATATATAGAATATAAATGTGATTTTACTTCAAAACAAGGTGTAAGGCCAGTTATCTCTTACAGTCAGAGTGATTCGGAATAGAACATTGGTTGGAAAGGAATTAATTTTTCTTTGTATCCCTGTTCAATGAATGATTAGTGTCATGAAAAATCCCTGAATTCCTGATTAGGAAGTCTGGTTCAGAGATCATACTGTTTAAAACAAAACCTCTGCCTGAAAAAGCTCAGACTTAAGTCTGTGTAATGAACTGCGCTGAATCTCACTGAGTGACCTTGTATAGGAAATAATCGTTTGAGGCTGGGAACTTTGTGCTGAACTCATCTGCAGGGTGAGAACACTCGTTTAGAATAAAACAGCTCATAATAGGTACTGAGGTTGGAACTCCATATTCTCAAGTACAACTATTATCTTCAGCCAATGTTGAATTGAATGACTCTATTGAATAGAATTGATAATTGCAGGAAAAATGAGAAAGGAATGTAGACATTAGGGAAAACCAAATAAAGATAAGGAATAAGGTTTATGATAGAGGCAATTTTAGTGAATATGACAATGGGGATTCTGAGTGCTAAAGTAGTTTCATTCAGCACTGTAACCTGAATACTAGTATCAGCAGATGTATGTTTTGACTTAAATATATTAGCATTAGATTAATTCCCACTGTCATTATGAAGTTGGAGAATGCTTACTTAAGACATTTAAAGCTGACTCGCTGCTCCCTTCACCTACAAATAAGTAGGCCTTAAAGATTAAAAGATTACATTGAAAATGGCATAAAGAGTGCTCCGTTCAGAAGCCACATAGGGGAAAAGGAGCCACTCTTTGCCTCACCATTGTATTTCATTAATCCATTTATTGAAGGAATCATGGTTTGCTTTATTGATTTGAATTCATGTAAAACTGACACCGAAGATTTAAAGTTCACATATCCTTTGGTAGGTTCAAGGAGACAAAAGCAACAATAAAAACTGCAGAAAATCAAAGAGTAATGAAAAGAGCACAGCACACATTCTTCATGTCTGCACCTTTTCAATACTTGATGAGCAAGCTGCTCAGTTAAAACAAACAATAACAATGCAGTAGACCTTCCAGCACAGGCCGATGTTTCACTTATTCAACAGGAAAAAAATGATGGCATACTTAACGGAATAGCAAGTCATGCAATTACAGGCATAAACTATAAAGCAACATTCTGAAGTAAATGGAAACCATTACATTGGGTAGCATAGATAATCAGATAGGAAATCATTTTGAGCAGCAGGAAAGAAAAGAGGAATTTTCCCAGGTTAGCTTCAGGCTATATTTATTTATATAATAATTTAACAGAGAACATGCTGGTGAAGTACTCATACAATCTTAATGTGCTAATCATATTATAAAACAGATTAAATACTTTGCAAATATTTACTGTTAGACAAGGATGGCCTTTAGGCATGCAGGAAGCATCTAAAGATCACAGATCTCTGTTCGTCTAGCAGTTGTTCCACATCCAGTTTATAATCCTGCGGTGTTGAGCTCACAACAGAGACACTCAGAACCCCATGGGAAGGCCATAGGCAATCTTACATAAGTGATATAATTCTACCGCTTTGCAATCAAGGGCGATTTTACAGCATACCCAACACATCCTTTTTATGACAGTAATAATGTTATATTGCTCAGCAGAATATTAGTCAAAATTGATCCCTATTGGTGAGCCCCAGCTGCAGGAAACACTTGCAATCACCACCAAATGGATGATTTGTTTTGTCACTTCTCATCTGGGCTGCTGGGTGAGGTTATGATTTATCCAATCATAAAGCAAAGCTTACATGGTGTTGCATCCATCCAGAGGTGAGGAGAATCCTGTGTTGTATTTGCCTAATACATAAGAAAGCACAGGAGAGAGTGGTATAAGGGAGATGAGAGTGGCAAGATGGCCACTGAAGAGCGTAGTATCTCCTACTCCTGAGCAGACTGGTCCATTGTCTTTATGGGGGTATTCCATTGTGAATTGACTTTGAAGGGAAAAACTAACAGAAGATACATTTGCAACCAATTACATATCAAGCACAGATTGTTGAATAAACAAAGTGATATATGAAGAAAGAATGTGAAGAAAATTATGGGGTAAACTTCTTCGGGATTTCACCTTGCACCTTGCAAAGAAAGGTGAAGCTAAATGACATTTGTCCATTTAAGCATTTCCTAATGGCGTATAGCTTATCAAAATTGTTTACCACATAAGACATTTGGCTTCATAGAAAGTGAACATGTTTAGATTGACAATTTTGAACCATACTGGAACTATAATTGTCCTCAAAACGCCCAAAACCTGAGTTGTTGCATGTTTCAGAGTGTCTGTCACATTATTGAGAGGAAGTTACAAAAAATAATGATGGTAGACTCTATCGCTCAATATAAATACTCTTGTGCCAACATCAATGATGAGCAACACTGAGATTCCCGCAATCCCCACTGTATAATGAAGCAGTCTGTCACTGCTTGCAGCAAAACCTGGACAACATTTGGTCTTCGGTTGACAAATCCCAGGTAATATTCGCGCCACACAAGTCCAGGCAATGGCCATCTTCAGCAAGGTAGAATGAATTAATCTCCCCTTGACAATGCCTTAACCCCACTATCAAAATTCCAGGGAATATCATTGACAAGAAACCTAACCAGATCAGCCATATAAATATTGTCAGGCAAAAGCAGGCAAAGACTCACCTTCATGAAATGAAAATCGCTTATTGTCACGAGTCGGCTTCAATGAAGTTACTGTGAAAAGCCCCTAGTCGCCACATTCCGGCGCCTGTCCGGGGAGGCTGGTATGGGAATTGAACCGTGCTGCTGGCCTGCTTGGTCTGCTTTAAAAGCCAGCGATTTAGCCTGGTGAGCTAGACTCACAAAGCCTAGTCCACTATCTACAATGTACAAGTCAGACCTCTAATGGAATACCTTCCACTTTCCTGAATGAGTGCACCTTTTATCACACTCAAGAAGCTCAACACCATTCAGGAGAAAGGAACCTGTTTAATCAGTACCCAATCCATCATCTTATACATTCACTCTCTCCTATTCTGGTATGTAGTGGCAGCAGTGTTTTTAGCCTACAGTATGCATTACAGCAACTCACCAAGTTTCCTTTGACAGCACCTTCCAAGCCCAAAACTTGTGCCACCGAGAAGAACAAGGGCATTGGAATTGTACCACTTGCAAATTCCCCTCCAAGTCATCGACAACGCTTTCAAGTAGCACTTCCTCAGCAATAGCCAGCTAACGGATGCTCAGTTTGGTTCCGTCAGGTTCACTCAGCTCCTGACCTCATTAAAGCCTTGATCCAAACATGGACAAACTAGTTGAACACCAGAGGTAAGGTGAGAGTACCTAAACGTCAGGGACTGCAGCGGTTCAAGAAGGCAGCTCACCACCACCTGCTGAAGGGCACCTAGGGATGGGCAATAAATACTGGCCTAGCCAGTGACACATCCCATAAATTAGTTTTTTTTTAATTATTGGGTGACAGGAAACAGAGAATAAGTAGTAAGTAGTCTAATTGGCATGATGTGCCTATTGATGTCCTGCAAGGGTCTGTATTGGCTCTCCCTGGTCAGCTGAATATTTTCAAGGTGTTTGGTCATGGTATCTTTAATTCTACTGTCAAGAAAATTTCTAAAAATACCTCGGGCTGTATTCTACGATTCTGGGGTTATGTCCTGACGCCGACGTGGGAACGATGGCGTTTTACGCCAGAGAAAATGGCACAAAATGGCCACCGATTCCCTGTTTCTCTGGGGGCTAGCATGCCGGAAGCGGGTTCATGGCCGTCCATGCGCACGCTGGCGGCCTGCAGTGGGCGCGCTGTGCTCCATGGTGCCGGCCACTCGCAGGCCCGGCCTGCGAAATAGTCCCCCCCTTCGGCTGGCTCACGCACCCAGGACCACCCCCCCCCCCCAACAGTGCCCCAGCCCCGAATAATATCATAATAATCTTTATTGTCACAAGTAGGCTTACATTAACACTGCAATTAAGTTACTGTGAAAAGCCCCTGGTCGCCACATTCCGGCGCCTGTTCGGGTACACAGAGGAAGAATTTAGAATGTTCAAATTAACTAACGTGACTTGTGGGAGGAAACTGGAGCACCCGGAGGAAACCCACACAGACACGGGGAGAATGTACAGATTCCACACAGACAGTGACCCAAGCCAGGAATCGAACCTGAGACCCTGGAGCTGTGAAGCAACAATGCTACCCACTGTGCTACCATGCTACCCAATGTCCCCCCGGCCTGCGGATCAGCCCTCCCCAGACTATGGCGGTGCTGGACTGGGTCCGCAGCTACCACGCCGAGATCCCGACGGGTGAGAACACACATGTCCCATGCCATCGGGAACACGGCCGGTCGGGAGCAGAGAATCAGGGATGGGCCTCAGGCAATGTCCTGAGGCCATCGATACATGGCACGGCGCACTCTGTGAATATACCGCTTTGGAGCATCACAAACGTGATTTCGGCAACCGGAGAATCCAGCCCCCCAACTTTCAAAAGTCAAACCTTTCAGGTACGGTGAGTCAATATGAGGCAGTATTAGGTCATATAAACAAACATTTGGTCAAAAATATGAAATCAGTTTTAAAGATTCAGGGAAAATCACAGACCACTTTCCTCACAGTGCAGTCTTCTGATCCGTATTTAATACTTACACTGGGATCTAAAATGTAGGGTGGGATTTTCCAGTCCAAATCCTGATCGGAAGGTCTTTGAGCCCTTTGCAGTTACCCCGATAAATGTAAAATTCTAAATCATAAAAAAGCCCATTTCTCATCCCCCTCCCACCAGATTGCAGCAGTTCTCTCTCCCGCTCCCCTCATCTTTCGCTCCTTACTCCCATCTGCTGAAGGATCAGTGAGGTTTGGAATTCAGCAGCATCAGTGGGGCCCAAGGCCCCGAGACTGGAGGGAGCATGGTGAGTTTGGAGATTAGAGATAGGGGAGAATTTGGAGACTGGAGGGGGAGAGGGGGAAGTTTGGAGGCTGGAAGGAGGGGCATCTTGGATAGTGGAGGGACGGGGGGGGGGGGGGCATTTGGATACTAGAGGGGCAGAGGCATAGAGTATGGAGACTGAGGAAAAGAGAGTTTTGGAGACTGGAAGGAGAGGGGGTGGTGTGTTTTGAGAATGGACGTGGTGGGTGTAGTTTGCCGATGGGAGGGAGAAAAGTGGAGTTTGGAGACAGAGGGGAGAGAAGTGGGGTTTGGAGATTGGGAGATGAAGGTTTGGAGAGAAGGGGAGTTTGAAGATTGGAGGCCGAGGGGAATTTTGTGACTGCAGGGAGAGGGGAGAAGAATGGAGTTGGAGACTGGAGGGAGAGTTTGGAGACTGAAGCGAAAGGGGGGGATGGAAATTGGAGACTGGAGGGGGTTGGTTTGGAGACTGCAGGGAGAGAGGAGAGGAGGTAGGAGACTGGAGGGAGAGAGGGGTGAGAACTTGGACACTGGAAGAAGGGGCAATTTCAAAACTCCGGGGGGGGGGGGGGGGGGGGGGGGGTAGTTTGGAGAGATGGGGAGCTGGATCTGGCATGCACGTCTTTTGTACTACTGTTGGAATATTCTCAAGGCTCATAGCCTTTGCAGTTCTCAATGCCTCCAACAGTTCCTTTATATCATGTGGAGTGAATCAATTTGGCTGAAGATTGGCATTTCTGATCCTGGGGACTTCAGGAGGAGGGCAAAATGGAGGCCAGGTCTTGTAGGATTGGGGAAAGATGCTGTGGTTGCAGTGAAATACAATAATGTCAGACGTAGTAGATTCAGTTATGTCAGCTTTTCCTAATGCATGTAACAACCAGAACAAATTTCTCATCTAACTGGGCTCCAACCTGGCTATCTAAGCAGCAGGATTCCTTTGAAATAATATTCCAATGAAGGACCAACAGAGCCGGGAGGAAGATAAGGGAGGAAGAGGGAAAACTAATGGAGAAAAAAGTTGTCGGCTCTTCAAATTCCAATGATTCATGATAAGATGTTTGCTTCGACAGAAAAAAAATCAAATTTAATCTGTCTTTTCTTATGATCATTCTATTTTACTCATACAATTCCTTCTCTTTCTCAATCTTATATTTCTTTTGTTTTTATTTTAATAATGCACCACTTTCCGAGTGACTGACTAGTTGTACTCTCACAGGCGGAGGATGCCAAACAGCTGTCTAACACTGTTCAGGAATTTCTGTTCCTTCTATCTCCAGAATGGAAATGTTCAAATTTAAAAATATAACAAGCAAACTTTAAAATTAATATAATAATCTTGACTGTCGCAAGTAGCCTTCCATTAACACTGCAATGAAGTTACTGTGAAAAGCTCCGAGTCGCCACATTACGGCGCCTGTTCGGGTACACAGAGGGAGAATTCAGAATGTTCAAATGACCTAACAGCACGTCTTTTGATACTTGTGGGAGGAAACCGGAGCACCCAGAGGAAACCCACTGACATGGGAAGAACGTGCAGACTCCGCGCGAACAGTGACCCGAGCCTGGATTTGAACCTGGGACCCTGGAGCTGTGAAGCAACAGTGCTAACCCTGTGCTAACATGCCGCCCTAAATACGCATAATTTAGGATTTGTTTACTTTTCATCTGAAAAAAAAACATTGCTTTGTCAAGCTAATCTTCTGCCGCTGATGGTGCAACGCAAATCTGTATTTCTGGTTTGCCAGATTTTTGACAAAATGCTTCTCTTTAACCAATTTGGTGCATGACCTCCTGGAGGACTAATTACAGAAATTTATGCCAATTTTATAATGTTTTCTTGGGCACGACTAATAATACAGGAACTCTCAGTTACTGAAGCAATATGGTTAATTATGAGGTATTGTATAAGATAATGGAAGCCAGCTGCTAAATAACTGCCAAGGCTAGAGCATTACGCATTTATACAGTAGAGCAGGAAGCTTGTTTACTAAGCATGCTACCTCATCATAGACCAAGATACTGCAAAATGTCCCAGGGAGGAAAAAAATTAAACTGTTCTGGAGAAAGTATATAATTTATCATTTTTTTTGCATTTCACCTTCCAAGACACGTTAATGAGTATTGGGATGGATAAAATCACAGATAGAACTGTAAATGCAAAATGACTGGCATTCATTCAAGTTGAATAGAGCTCTGATTTTTGGATGATGTTGATTTGAATGTTCTGGCAGTTCACTGAAAACTGAATTGATCTTTGACTGTCATTGGTCTACTCTGAGCAAATGTAATGCTATTTTGATTTAATATGCAAATACGTTTGAATATTATATTTCTCCACGTGTTATTAGTGTCACCAGGATTCTTGTCAACAGGATTCTTTGTAATTTTTGGAATTTACTTGTACCTAATCAACCGATAGTCATATGGCAAATTATTGAAGACATCTATTTACTACACAAAATTGTTGGGAGAGCGCATCTGTTCCAGTCCAGATAAACCTTCACCAGAAACACAACTAGAGACTGCCACTCTCATACTGTCCCTCTCACTGTACACGCAAAGGTCAGTATAGTTACAAGTCAACTAATTTAAGTATTTTGTTAAGTAATTTAGGTATTTTGGTGGCATGGAAGGGGGGGGGGGGGGGGGGGGGGGGGGGGGGGGGGGGAGGGGTTCCCTGCTGCCAGATTCCCTGCACCCAGTGAAACCTGGTAGCCTCCTAACAGATTCCAGGTGTGGGTCTTCTCCTTTTCAAGCATTTCATGGCCCTTGGAAGAGCCCCCACATCTGCAATATTGTCCCTGCACAAAAACCCAACTGCCGGTTGCTTGGCCCTGCTTTACTGGCCCTGGATTTCCCCTAATATCTCTGATCCCTCTTTCCGGATGCCTCAGCCTTTGTGGTTCACTTTCCTTGCAGTGGGCAGCACGGTAGCATTGTGGATAGCACAATGGCTTCACAGCTCCAGGGTCCCAGGTTCAATTCCGGCTTGGGTCACTGTCTGTGCGGAGTCTGCACATCCTCCCCATGTGTGCGTGGGTTTCCTCCGGGTGCTCCGGTTTCTTCCCACCGTCCAAAGATGTGCAGGTTAGGTGGATTGGCCATGATAAATTGCCCTTAGTGTTGGGTGGGGTTATTGGGATAGGGTGGAGGTGTTGACCTTGGGTAGGGTGCTCTTTCCAAGAGCCGGTGCAGACTCAATGGGCCGAATGGCCTCCTTCTGCACTGTAAATTCTATGATCTATGAACTGCAGCCTCAACAATAGCCGCTGCTGTTGGTGATACTGTCAAGGTTACTGAGCTCCGAGTCCTGTGACTGTATCCGGAGTTCTCGGAAGCAGTACCCCATCCTTAACTAGGATGGTAATTCCATCAGATGCCACTTAATTGGTCACTATCAGGACAATGTTCTCCAGGTCCTGCTATAGGCCCAAGCAGTGCCACCTGCTGCTTTCGGGCACGGCAGCGGAAATTCAGCCACAGTGAAGAAGTTCTGCCCTGGAAATCTTTTCTCCCCAAATTGGCAATGTTACACTATTATTCCTTCATTTGAAATGAGCAAACTACTATCTGGTAACTAGAGGTAGCTCTATTGCTGCGATATGAATATTTAAAATTAAATATACTTGGAACATTATTAAGGGCGTGAAATGATCCCACAGGACACCAACATCAGATAGTTTTTTAAAAATAAATTTAAAGTACCCAATTAATTTTTTCCAATTAAGGGGCAATTTAGCGTGACCAATCCACCTAACCTGCACTTCTTTGGATTTTGGGGGTGAAACCCACGCAACACGGGGAGAATGTGCAAACTCCACACGGACAGTGACCCAGAGCCGGAATCAAACCTGGGACCTCGACGCCGTGAGGCAGCATTGTATCATATCATATTGTATAAAATTCCTCTCCCTACAATTTTAGTTGCGTTTCCAACCTATTTTCCTGAAACAGGGTAATGTCCTGCTAATGTAGTGGAGAGGTGTGTCCGATGAAGATTCTGAGTATTTGCATGCCACACCATTATTTCAGGGCCAAAATCTTTTAAGAATTTACCTTCACCCTATCTATCTTAGCTTACTTCCTAATTTTATCAATTTTTTCTCTGATTGAGGGTGGGATCTCCTGCCCCCTCCCTCTGCTGCGTTTTCTGGCTGCAGAGGTGGCTTGCCATTGGCCTGCTTGTGTGATTGGCTGGCCCCACCAAGGTCTTTTGCATGGCTCACCCACCCTGCCACTGGGGAATCCACTGGGGGTAGGTAGTGTCGCCTTTGTCTGCACCAGAAGATCCTGCCAGTGGAAAGAGCGTGAAAATGCCACTCTGCGTGTGAAAGTGCCAACTTTGCAAATAGGTGGTACTCACGGGTAAGGAAATCTTGCCCATTGGTCGCCGCATTAAGAAATCATTGGCAATTCATCCTAAAGGGCAGGGGTCTCTCTCCTCGGATCAAACTTGAAAAATCAATCTTTATATATAAGTAGACCTGAGATCTATAACAATGATGTCCTCAGTCAGCTTGATTTTGTAATGCCATATTTAAGTCAATAAACTGCAGATCACTGTGACAGTTTTCTTAAATCAGATGGTTGTGAGTATAACACCTTTAAAATTGCTGAAGGTAAATTATAATTACCTGATAAATTGTGGTAGGCTGCATTTGTACTTGTTAGATGAGATCTTACTCCATGAGTCTCAATGTCCAGAAGGTGCAGCACACATCAATTGACCCTGTTTTTTTAACCATCATTTGGATCGCCATACAAAAGTCAGCCTTATTCCAGAACTGGGTACTTAATATTGGGTCAGAAACCCGAGCAAAGCTGGTGACGTGGAGAGCATAAACCAGGATGCCACATGCACAGTCAATCATTTTGAGGCAGGAGTGTACGTATGATTTGAACTTCATTCATTTACCTAAAGCCACCTTGCCCACAGAAGTCCAAGGACAGATGTTGTAGCACTGTCTAACAGATACCACAGTCATGTGGAGCATTGGACATGTGATGTGAAATGAAGAAGCAGGAGTGGATGGGGTTGGGCACCCGTGTTTGCACGAATGAAAAAACAATCAAACTGTGATAACACAGTAAGGTTGTGAGTTGTTTGGTGGTGAGCATTGTGGTTGTGTGTCCTTCTCTCCAAAGTTATGGAATTCGGGTGAGAATGTGGGATTTTTTTTAAAAATCACTTTTTGGATATGAAGGGTTCAATAAAGTATCTCTGTTAACTTAATTATATTTGAGTGATATCACCAGAAGTAAAGGAATATCTTGTTTGTCTTTACTTTTTAAATGGTAAGCTTTATTATCTGATCAATAATGGCAGGACAGCTGTGACCTCTCAAATGCACATCCTGTGGGAACTTCAGGATGCTGCCATGTCTTCTATAACCATTTGTATTTCAATTCATTCATTCATAGGAAATGGGTGTCATTGGTCAAGTCAGCAGTTATTGCCCATCCCTATTTGTGCTATTTTAAAAAATCATTATCTTCATCACCACATGTGCTCTTCAGGTCAGAGACACAGCCCTTGGCTCATAGTATTCTCCAGGCCTTTGTCCTGTGCCACTCTTTTCATTTTCCAATAACTTTCTTCAATTTGCAAGTCATTCAGCATTGATATTCTTTTCCTTCCTCTTCTTCTGTTGCCTTGAAATCTTCGCACCATAATGTCTCTTACTAGTCCACTTCTTCATAAGATATGTTCTGCCCCGTCTCTCTGCATTTTTCCTGCTGAATTTAACTTGATTAAAATTATGATAATGATGGGCGGGACAACAGCGGGATTAATAGATCCCACTGGCAAGCTGGTCAGTAAGTCCTACTGATAATTATGGTTTTTGAACTTTCATCTCACAATGGGAATGAAGCCAAAAATAGGGAAAAGAAATGCTCCCTCAGTCCGATAAATTGAAAATTAAGAATTGAGTTTTCAACTTCAGTGTGATTTTGAACCAAAAGCCAGAGGAAAGCCACTCTTTGGTCTAAAAGGCGTTGCCACTGCCTTAAAGTTGCATTTTTTCATGTTTGTGAGCTGTGTGAATGTTTGTTGATGCTTGTTTCTATTGGCTGCTGTTGTTGTTCCTTACTGTGTTTTAATGGGCTGCTCCATTTCCCTACATAACAGTAATTACATTTCAGAAGTAATTAATTTCCTGTGGAGTGCACTGGGACGTCCTGGGTGTATAAAAAGCTGCTGTCTGAATTCAAGTTATTTCTTCATAGGTCTCCCACTGGTGCACCAACACCCACAAAGGATAATTGTTTCTCCATGAGTTGAAGAAGCTGCTGATTCATGCAGAAGTGTGTATCGTGGGGATTCTGCCAATAACAATGTTGTATAACATACATCAGACGAACAAGATGATGGCGACAGCAATGCAACAATACAAGCAAAATATTGAGGATGCTGCAAATGTGAAATAAAAACAGAAAATGCTGGAAATACAAAGTAGCTCTGTCAGCATCTGTGGAGAAAGAAACAGACATTTTAGGTCAAGGACCTTCCTTAACTAATAGCAACACTTCCTTCAGTATTTATTTTTGATATTGAAACATCTCAACACACTTTCTTGCCTAGAATGCTGAAAGAACATTTAAAGCACTTTAGGTGGCATGAGATCGTTTACATCGACTTGAGCAGGCAAATAAGTTCTCTGTTTGGTGCCTCAACTAAGCATCTGACTGGCAGAAATCCCAATCTCAGGCATGCAGTCAAACTTTATGAATAACTAATATCCTAGGTCAGGGGTCAATTTATAAACTTCAGAACCAGATGCAAAAATTCCATCAAGTCAGTAAAGCCCTTCCCTTTCTGTCATGTTGTTCTAGCTTCTAAATCATTGCCTAGAACTGTACCAATGTGGCGAGGGTCCTGACATCAGGATAAATTGTGGGAAATGAGGCTGTGCGGGTCGACATAGGGCAGGTGGAAGACATTTTACTGGCAGCAGCTAATTAAGAGAGCACCAATCGGACTACTGTCCAGTAAAATATGCTAACCTGCTCTCTAATCAAGGAGCCTCCACTGGGAAACCATTGGGAGGATGCCTCAATATGGCTGGTGAGCACGCCATGTGACAGGGGCCATTCTGACGCACGCAATATCTAGGTAGGCTGATAAAATGTCTACCATTAGGTCAAATAACTGCCTTAAATTGCGTCATGCCTGTTTAGTTGGTGGCCAAGCCACTTCCATTTCTGTAACCAGGAATAACATCTTATGGCAGGAACATATTGGGCTTCACTTACTCCCCTCCAACCTCCTAGTCCACGTCCAAAGGGCTGATAAAATTCAGCCATGTTTTAACATCCCAAATACTGGAGCTCCCTGGTGAATAAATGTTTAAGCCATCCTTTCCACATGCTCCATGGCCCAAATAAATATTCCCCGGTAAAGCCGCACCCTTGGCTCCAAAGTCACTGCTGGAGCATAGATCCCCCAAGTGTCAGAGTATGCTTGTCATAACTATTTTGCTGGTGCTTCCAGGGTGCCTCAACATGGTGGCATGCTCTCCTTCACACTGCAGCCCCAGCAGCCACTAAGATGGCTGCCAGCTTCCTGATTAGAGAGCAGGTTGCCTTAATTTATTGGACAGCAGTCAGCTGGTGCTCTTAAGGCAGAGGTTGAGAGACTTAAGCTGATAGAATCCCATGGGAGACTTCAAGGTGCCAACTGCATACAGATACAGGATGCTCATGATTTTTACTTCAACAGAAAGTAATGACTCACCTTTCAAAAAAAGGTTTTCATGGAACAGTTCTCCCATCCTGTAATTTCCTCCCTAAATCTTTCTAATCTCCACTGTCTCTATTTATTTATGATGTGGAAATGCCAGCGTTGTTTATTTAAGGTCTATTTATTTAAGGTCCTTCTTAACAGCTTTCACTTTGATCAATATTTTAGTCACATCCTTTAAATATCTCTTTCTATATCTTAAGTGTAACTATTTGGTCAAATTCCCTCATAAAGGTATTCGAAAAATGAAATTTGTTACTTTAAAAAAATAACACAAATGTAAATTATTGAATGCCACTTTGGTTTTAATCTATCTCCATTCAATTTATGCATAGTTTTGATTGTAATGAGAGATTCAGCAGAGGTCATCAAAATCATGAAGAGTTTTGATTGTTTACATGAGGTGAAACTGTCTCCTGTGGCAGGACATTGGGAGTCAGGCAACAATACGTGCAAGCAAAATCAAAGAGAACGCAAAGATATCTGATCAATACAATAGGATTAAGAGGATAACTAAGGAAAGAGTAGGATCCCGAAAGACCAAAGGGTAGCCTGTATGTGGAGGGGAAAGATCCAAGTATTGTCCTTAATGAATATTTTGCACTCCTTGTATGTGGAGGGGAAAGATCCAAGTATTGTCCTTAATGAATATTTTGCACTCCCTTCACAGAAGGGGTGAAAATTCAGACACTGTAGCTAAAAAGGAGGAGTATGAAGAACTGGATGTGATAGACATAGGGATAGTGGAAGTACGAAGGGGATTATCACCCTTGAATGTGAATAAACCATCAGGATGGGATGAAATGTACCCAGGTTGTTAATAGAAGCCAGGGAGAAAATTGCAGAGGATTTGCAATTGAAGGTTGGGTTAGTAAATTTGCTAATGACACCAAGATTGGTGGAGTAGTGGATAATGTGGAGGGCTGTTGTAGGTTGCAAAGAGGCATTGATAGGATGCAGAGCTGGGCTGAAAAGTGGCAGATGGAGTTTAACCCTGATAATTATGAAGTGATTCATTTTGGTAGGACAAATTTGAATGCGGATTATATGGTTAACGGCAGGGTTCTGAAGAATGTGGAGGAGCAGAGAGATCTCGGAGTTCATGTCCATAGATCTCTGAAAGTTGCCACCCAAGTTGATATAGCCGTGAAGAAAGCCTACAGTGTGTGAGCATTTATTAACAGGGGGATTGAGTTTAAGAGCCGTGAGGTTATGATGCTGTAACTGTACAGGACCTTGGTAGCATTTGGGGTATTGTGTGCAGTTCTGGTCACCTCAGTGTAGGAAGGATGTGGAAGCATTGGAAAGGGTGCAAAGGAGATTTACCAGGATGCTGCCTGGATTGGTGGGTGGGTCTTATGAGGAAAGGTTGAGGGAGCTAGGGCTTTTCTCATTGGAGTGAAGGAGGATGAGAGGTGACTTAATAGAGGTGTATAAGATGATGAGAGGGATAGATAGAGTGGACGTTCAGCGACTTTTTCCTCGGGTGGATGTAGCTGTTACAAGGGGGCATAACTATAAAATTCATGGTGGAAGATATAGGAGGGATGTCAGAGGTAGGTTCTTTACTCAGTGAGTGGTTGGGGTGTGGAACGCACTCCCAGCTATGGTAGTGGAGTCGGACACTTTAGGAACTTTCAAGCGGTTATTGGATAGGCCTATGGAATGCATTAGAATGATTGGGAGTAGGTTGACTTGATCTTAGTTTCAGACTAGATCGGCACAACATTGTGGGCCGAAGGGCCTGTGTGCTGTACAGTTCTATGTTCTATGTTCTATTTTCCAATCCTCACTGGACGCAGGTGAGGTGGTGGAAATCTGCTAATGTTGTACCTTTGTTTAAAAAAGAAGTGAAGTTTGCACATTCTCTTGTGTCTGTGTGGGTCTCACCCCCACAACCCAGAGCTGTGCAGGGTAGGTGGATTAGCCATGCTAAATTACCCCTGAATAGGAATTTTAAAAAAGAGTGAGGGCTAGACCAAATAATTCCAGTCTGATCTTGATAGCGGGCAAATTATTGAAATCAATTCTTAGGGACTGGATTAACGGTCACATAGAAAGGCATGGATTAATCAAAGACAGTCAGCGTGTATTTGTATCGGTAAAGTCATGTCTCACAAATTTGATAGAATTGTTTGAGGACGTAATGAGGAGGATTGATGAGGCTAGTGTAATTGAGGTTGTCACCATTATTTTAGCAAAGCTTTTAGCTAGGTCACACTTGGCAGACTGTTTAAAAAATGAAAACACATGGAGCCCACGAGAATTGTGCAAGCTGGATACAAAATTGGCTCAGTGGCTGGGAACAAATTGTAATTGTTGATGGATGATTTTGTGACTGACAGGCTGTTTCCAGTGGGGTTCTTCAGGTTTAGGTTCCTCGCTTTTTGGGATAGATATTAATGAT
Organism: Scyliorhinus canicula; assembly: GCF_902713615.1. Classification (NCBI taxonomy): domain Eukaryota; kingdom Metazoa; phylum Chordata; class Chondrichthyes; order Carcharhiniformes; family Scyliorhinidae; genus Scyliorhinus; species Scyliorhinus canicula. Next base: position 113,672,930 of record NC_052159.1, on the reverse strand, counting down.
TTGGATGTAAACATCAGGGGGATGATCAAGGAGTTTGCAGATGACACATAAATTGGCCACGTGGTAGGTAGCGAGGAAGATTATTGTAGATTGCAGGATGATATCAATGGACTGGTGAGGTGGGCAGATAAATGGCAAAATGGAATCCAGCTCAGAGAAGTGTGAGTTGATCTATTTGGAGTGATCGAAAAAGGCAAAGAATTACACAATAAATGGGAGGTTACTGAGAGGTGTAGAGGACATGAGAGCAGGGAGGTTTTGCTGGCACTACATAAAACATTTGTTCGCCCACAACTTGAGTACCGTGTGCCATTCTTACCACCTCATTACAGAAATAATTAATTGCACTGGAGAGGGACGGAGGAGATTTTTACAAGGATATTGCCAGGACTGGAAAATTACAGCACCGAAGAAAGGTTGGATAGACTGGGGTTGTTCTCCTAGGAACAGAGGAAGCTGAGGAAAGATTTGATTGTAATGTACAAAATTGTGAGGGGCTTAGATAGAATGGATGGAAAGGGCTTATTTACCTCAGCAGAAAGGTCAGTGACTAGAGAGCATAGACATTAAACGATTCATAGAAAGATTAGAGGGGAGGTGAGGAAAAATATTCACTGAGGTTTTGTGGGTCTAGAACTCAGTGAATGAAAGGGTAGGAAAGGCAACTGCTCATTTATAAAGGTGTCTGGATATGCATCTGAGGTGCATCTGCTGGACTATGGAGTGCTGGAAAGTGGGATTAGGATTGTTGACTCATTTTTGGGCTGGTACTGAAAGGATCGGCCAATTGGCGTCTTTCTGCGGTGTAAACCTTCGATGGTTCGAACACAGATTTAAGGTAATTGGCAAAAACAACACTAGGACACCAAATGGAAAAAATAAAAGTCCTCAGTGGGTGGTTAGGATCTTGAATGTACAGCTTGAAATAGCAGTGGAAATAGATTCCATAAAATATTGTTAGACTATGGGGAAAAGCTGGAGAGTGAGACAGTCTAGTTGGATAGCTCTTTCAAAGATCTCGGAGAGGCACAATGGGCAAAATCATCTCCTTCTGTGCTGCATTATTCAATAATTTTAAGTGTAATTCACCCACTGCTGAGCTGCTGGGGGACTCCTGTAGTTTTCCATCATTCTGAGACCCAACTACAGGACTCTCACTTTTTAGAAATAAACTTTATCTGTTTACATTAAAGAAAGAAAGAAATTCTATCCATATAACTCATCTTGAACCTTTCCAGGATACGCTAGTAAGACCCTGCTGCGAGCTTGGTGGGAATTAATTAACTCAGCAATTCTTAGTCCAAGTGGCTGAGTTCTATCCCACTTGCTTCGCCACAAACCAGTGAAAGCACTAAGCTTGTAATGTTGCAAGCTCCCTAATTTCTTTGAACCTGCAAGCACTCTTAAGGGTGGCTTCTACAAGTTGAAACATACCTCCTTCAAGCTCCAAGATACCGACAAGGACCTAACAATGAAGACCAGGAATAGTATAACAAAAATCATATGACGACCGGATATGTCATTGAGCTTGCTCAAGTAGACTCATGGGGTCATATAGTAAAGAAGAGTCCCTTCAGTCCATTGAATCTGCATCAGCAAAACTGTACTAAATCTACACTAATCTCACTTTCCAGCACTTGGCCCATAGCCTTGAATGTCATGACATTTCAAGTGCTCATCCACGTATGTTTTAAAGGGTGTGAGGTTTTCAGCTGCTACTACCCTCCCAGGTAGTGCATTCCATACTCCCACCACCCTTTGGGTGAAAATTGTTTTCCTCAAATCCACTCTAAACCTCCTACCCCTCAACTTTAAATTATGTCCCTTCGCCATTGACCCTTCAACTAACGGGAACAGCTGCTTCTTATCCACCCTCTCCATACGCCTCATAATCTTACGCACCTCTATCAGGACCCCCTCAACCTTCTCCACTCTAAAGAAAACAACCCTATTGAGCCTTTCTTCATAGCTAAAATACTCCATCCCTGACAACATCCTGGACAATCTCCTCTCCACCTACTCCAGTGGAATCATGGCCGGGATTCTCCCTTCCGGGGACTAAGTCCCCACACCGATGGGAAAACCAGCGCTAATGACTCCAGCGTCAACGGGCACCCAAGATGAGGAATTCTCACCTGTCTAGGGGGCTAGGTGGATGCTGGAGGGGTTGACGCCGTTCCAGCTGGCGCTGAAGGGACGGTGTGAGTTCACGCATGCGCAGAACGGCCGTTGTGAACTCACGCATGTGCAGAACCACCGGCATGATTCGGCACATGCGCAGTACGGCCGTCGTATTTTTCCGCATGCACAGCGGTTCTCTTCTCCGCGCGAAGCCCCACAAGGGCCCAGCATGGAAGGAAGATCGCGGGCCAGGCCACCGTGGGGCTCCCCTGGGGTTGGATCCCCCTGTGCACTCCCCCATCCCCCCCTCCCCGAGGAATGCCCACGCCGCCTTACCTGCCAGGTCCCGCCATGTGGGACCATACGTAACCCATGCCGATGGGACGGGCCATCAGGGCGTGGAGAATCGCCAGCGGGGGGGGGGGGGGGGGGGGGGTGTGTGGGGGGGGGGGGGGCGTGGCGGCGCTCCCACCCCCGCCCGAAAAACGGCGATGGAGAATACGGCAGCTGGCGTCAGGGTGGTGGAGTGGTATTCTCGCCTCCACCTGGGGATTCTCCGACCCGGCAGGGGGGTCGGAGAATCCTGCCCCACATCTTTCCTGCAGTAAGGTGACCAGAACTGCACACAGTAATCTAGTTGTGGCCTAACCAATGTTTTGTACAGCTCCAACACAACCTCCATGTTCTTATAATCTATGCCATGACGGAAAAAGGCAAGTGTCCTGTCTGCCTTCCCAACTGCCCTATTAACCCATCCTGCTGCCTTCAGGGATATGTGGACAAGCACCTCAAGATCCCTTTGTCCCTCTGAGATTTCTAGTGTCCTGCTATTCATTGAGTACTTCACTGTCTTGGTACCCCTTGCAAAGTGCATTACCTCGCACTAATAAGGGTCAAATTCGTCTTCCACTGAACTGCTCATCTTCCTGCAATCTACGACGACTTCCTCACTATTAACCACCCTGCCACTCTTTGTGTGATCTGTAACCTTACTTATTCACCCCCACATTCTCATCTGTACTATTTGCATATATATCGTGCACAATAAGGGATATAGCACTAATCCCTGAGGTATGCCACTGGACACCGTCCTCCAGTCACACAAACAGCCCTCTGCCACCACCCTCTGTCTCCTACCGGTTGTGATGATATGCATAAACACTTATACAACTATTAATAGATATGACCTCCAAACAACAGGTGGCAGTAAAGAACAACCACGTGACACTTGGGGGAGTCTGGAGATAGTCGTTGTAGTGGACAGTCGCATTTGCAATACTACTTATATAATTTTATAATAGTTATTTAACATTTAGTCGGTTTAGTAATTTCCATATTGTTACCTGACCCACATTATTGTTAATCAATAAACATTCATGGCAGCACGGTGGCACAGTGGTTAGCATTGCTGCCTATGGCGCTGAGGACCCGGGTTCGAATCCCGGCCCTGGGTCACTGTCTGTGTGGAGTTTGCACATTCTCCCCGTGTCTGCGTGGGTTTCACCCCCACAACCCAAAGATGTGCAGGGTAGGTGGAATGGCCATGCTAAATTGCCCCTTAATTGGAAAAAAAAATCAATAAACATTCAACTAGTAACAAACTAGACGTTTTCTAGTGCATTAATTCCGTCCAGCCAAGCACCAGAATGTAGCACCTGTCAGCCAGTTTTAGATCCAACTTGCCAAGTCACCCTGGATCCCAGGTGCTTTTGCTATCTTTATCAGCCTTTCATGTTGGTCCTTGTCAAAGACTTTGCTGAAATCCATATAAACTACATCAACTGCACTACCCTCATCTACACACCTGATCACCTGCTTGAAAAATACTATCAAATTTGTTAGGCATGACCACCTCCCTCTGACAAACCCATGCTGTCTAACCCTGATCAAACCTTGCCTCTCCAGGTGGAGATTCATTTTCTCCTTCAGATTTTTCTCTAATAGTTTCCCTACCCCTGATGTGAGACCCACTGGTCTGTAATTCCCTGGTGTTTCTTTACCACCCTTCTTGAACAGTGGAGCTGACTGTCCTCCAATCCTCTGGTACCACACCTATAGCCACAGAGCAATTAAAAACTTGGGTCAGAGCCCCTGTAATATCCTTTCTTTCCTCCCACAACAGCCTGGGGTACAACTCATCTGGACCTGCCAATTTGTCCAATGTTTAGCCCGCGAGAACCTCTAATAATAAGGGCAGCACGGTAGCTTAGTGGCTAGCACAATTGCTTCACAGTGCCAGGGTTCCAGGTTCGATTCCTGGCTTGGGCCACTGCTTGTGCGGAGTCTGCACATTCTCTCCGTGTCTGCGTGAGTTTCCTCCGGGTGCTCCGGTTTCCTCCTACAGTCCAAAGATGTGCAGGTTAGGTGGAGTGGCCGTGCTAAATTGCCCTTAGTGTTCAAAATTGCCCTTCGTGTGGGGTGGGGTTCCTGGGTTATGGGGATAGGGTGGAGGTGTGGGCTTGGGTAGGGTGCTCTTTCAAAAAAAAAGCCGGTGCAGACTCGATGGGCTGAATGGCCTCCTTCAGCACTGTAAATTCTATGGTTCTAATACCATCTCGCTTCCAATGTCAAACTGTTCAAAAATCTCAGTCCCTCTACCTGAATTATCTTCCTTTTCCTGAGAAACTTGTTTAACACCCTACCAATGTCCCCCCTGCTCCACACACGTCATCCCCATGGTCCCGTATGGATCCTACGCTTTCCCTGGTTATCCTCTTCCCCTTAATATACTTATAGAATATTTTGGGATTTTCTATAATCCTACCCGCCAGTGCTTTTTCATGCCCACTCTTTGCTCTTCTAATTGTTTTCTTCAGTTCCCCTTGCACTTTCTATACTCCACTAAGGCCTCTGTTGATTTGCTTCTTTTGTAGAGGCTAAAAGCCTCTCCTTATTTCTTATCCAATCCTGAATATTCCTTGATACCAAGGGTTCTCTTTGATTGTTGCTTCTATATTTTGTCCTAAAGAGAATGTGATGGGACTGTACTCTCCCAATTTGCTTTTTGAATTCCCCCCAATCCTCTCCTGTAGGGTTTCCCACCGGAATCTGTTCCCAGTCTACTTTGGTCAAAATCCTGCCCGTTTCTAATAAAATCTAAATTCCCCCAAATCAAAACCATTTTTTGCAAGTCATCTTTTTCCTTTTCCATAACAATCTTAAATCAGACTGTGTTGTGGTTGATTCCACTAAAATGCTCCACCACTGCCATTTCAAACACCTGTCTGGCTTTGTTTACCAAAATTAGATCCAGCACTGCGCTACATTTAAAAATATTTGGTCATGGGACATGGGTGTCACAGGCTGAGCCAGCATTTATTGCCTATCCCTAATTGCCTGTGAGAAGGCAGTTCAGAGTCAACCACATTGCTGTGGATCTGGAGTCACTTGTAGGCCAGGCTATGTGAGGATGGCAGATTTCCATCCCTAAAGGACATTAGTGAACCAGATGGGTTTTTACATCAATTTACTATGGTTTCATGGTCATGATTAGGCTTTTATTGATTTTTTGTTGAATTCAAATTTCATCATTTGAAGTGGTGGGATTTGAACCTGGGCCCCCAAAACATTAATCTGGATCTCTGGTTTACTAGTTGAGTGACAATACCACTATGCCACCGCCTCCCCCATATTGACATAAAAAGCTCTTCTGAGTACATTTCAAGAAATATGCCCCCTCTAAATCCTTTACAATATGACTGACCAATTACTTTTGGGGAAGTTGAAATCTCCAATCTAAGTACTCTTTCATTATTTTAACACACTTCAGTAAATTGTCCTCATATCTGCTCCTCTATTCCCAGCTGACTGTTTGGGGGCCAACAATACACTCCCAGCAATGTGAATGCCGCCTGGTTATTCCTAAGCTCTGCATACAAAGCCTCAGCCGAAGACCCTTCCAAGATATCATTCCTTCCTACTGCAGAAACGGACTCCTTAATTAATAATATGGCCCCACCTCCTCTTTTACACCCTCCTCCATCTCGCCTGAAGACCCCATACCCCAGAATATTGAATTAACTGCTCCTCCCTCAACCACATCTCTGAGATGGCAACAATATCACAATTCCATGCATTAATCCACACTCTATCTCCAGTCTTATCTAGAATACTCTTAGCATTAAAGTGGAAGCCATCCAGCCTCATCTTACTCCCTTGGAACTCAACATGGCTGTACTCCATCTGTCTTGGTTCTCATACTCTCGTAATGCTGTGTCCCTATTGTACTAACACTCTTTGGCCCCTCCCCCTGCCGAACTAGTTTAAATTGCTCCCAACTGCACTTGCAAACCCACCCGCAAGGATGATGGTCTCATTCTAGTTCAGGTGAAGACCGTCCCACTTGTACATGTCCCACCTTCCCTTGAAATGGTATCTGGACAGATCTGGATACTCGCCAGCCAGGGCTTTCAATGATTGATCATCCTGTACTGCACTGTGCACAACAGTAAGGAGTGGAAATAGAAGGTGGTGTTCACACATCATCTGTGAACAAATTCCATCAAGAGGAGAAGGAAGAGGTTGAAAATGTCAACTCCAACTTAGCACCAAGCACTCACATTGCTGACTGGGATGTCTATAATTTCCTTATAGCCACTTTCACTGGACTGATGAAACAATCACATTCAATGACCACTCACCCAACCCCCTGCCCTTCCCCCACTCACCCCAATCCTACAGGCAGTCATATTACCAATCGCCTACATATGCCATCAATTCATAACTTTGCTTTTTAAAATATATTTATTGTTGCTGCAAAAAAAAAGTAGAGGTGCTACATTTCAAATTTGTAAAAGTTGTGCAGGGTTTATTAAGAGATGTTGCTTCCATCGGGTAAGATCGTGAACTCTCCAAAAGCCCGCAAAATGTTCTATTGCCATGCAATGTGAGTGGTTGGTGCGAAGTTGGAGTTGACATTTTCAACCTCTTCCTTCTCCTCTTCATGGAATTTGTTCACAGATGATGTGTGCTCAGCACCTTCTATTTCCACTCCTTACTAACCTTAGTTAGGCCACACTTGGAGTAGAGTGTTTAGAACCTTAGTTAGGCCACACTTAGAGTATAGTGTTCAATTCTGGTCGCCACACTACCAGAAGGATATGGAGGCTTTAGAGAGAGTGCAGAAGAGATTTACCAGGATTTTGCCTGGTATGGAGGGCATTAGCTATGAGGAGCGGTTGAATTAATTTGGTTTGTTCTCACTGGAATGACAGAGGTTGAGGGGCGACCTGATAGAGATCTACAAAATTATGAGGGGCATAGACAGAGTGGATAGTCAGAGGCTTTTTCCCAGGATAGAGGGGTCAATTACTGGGGGGCATAGGTTTAAAATGCGAGGGGCAAGGTTTAGAGGAGATGTACTAGGCAAGTGTTTTTACACAGAGGGTAGTGGGTGCCTGGAACTCGCTGCCAGAGGAGGTGGTGGAACCAGGGACGATAGTGGCATTTAAGGGGCATCTTGACAAATACATGAATAGAACATAGAACATAGAACGATACAGCGCAGTACAGGCCCTTCGGCCCTCGATGTTGCACCGACATGGAAAAAAACTAAAGGCCATCTAACCTACACTATGCCCTTATCATCCATATGCTTATCCAATACACTTTTAAATGCCCTCAATGTTGGCGAGTTCACTACTGTTGCAGGTAGGGCATTCCACGGCCTCACCACTCTTTGCGTAAAAAACCCACCTCTGACCTCTGTCCTATATCTATTACCCCTCAATTTAAGGCTATGTCCCCTCGTGCTAGCCACCTCCATCCGCGGGAGAAGGCTCTCACTATCCACCCTATCTAACCCTCTGATCATTTTGTATGCCTCTATTAAGTCACCTCTTAACCTTCTTCTCTCTAACGAAAACAACCTCAAGTCCATCAGCCTTTCCTCATAAGATTTTTCCTCCATACCAGGCAACATCCTGGTAAATCTCCTCTGCACCCGTTCCAAGGCTTCCACGTCCTTCCTATAATGAGGCGACCAGAACTGTACGCAATACTCCAAATGCGGCCGTACTAGAGTTTTGTACATCTGCAACATGACCTCATGGCTCCGGAACTCAATCCCTCTACCAATAAAGGCCAACACACCATAGGCCTTCTTCACAACCCTATCAACCTGGGTGGCAACTTTCAGGGATCTATGTACATGGACACCGAGATCCCTCTGCTCATTCACACTACCAAGAATTTTACCATTAGCCAAATATTCTGCATTCCTGTTATTCTTTCCAAAGTGAATCACCTCACACTTCTCCACATTAAACTCCATTTGCCACCTCTCAGCCCAGCTCTGCAGCTTATCTATGTCACTCTGTAACCTGCAACATCCTTCCGCACTGTCTACAACTCCACCGACTTTAGTGTCGTCTGCAAATTTACTCACCCATCCTTCTGCGCCCTCCTCTAGGTCATTTATAAAAATGACAAACAGCAACGGCCCCAGAACAGATCCTTGTGGTACGCCACTCGTAACTGAACTCCATTCTGAACATTTCCCATCAACTACCACTCTCTGTCTTCTTTCAACTAGCCAATTTCTGATCCACATCTCTAAATCACCCTCAATCCCCAGCCTCCGTATTTTCTGCAACAGCCGACCGTGGGGAACCTTATCAAATGCTTTACTGAAATCCATATACACCACATCAACTGCTCTACCCTCGTCTACCTGTTCAGTCACCTTCTCAAAGAACTCGATAAGGTTTGTGAGGCATGACCTACCCTTCACAAAACCATGCTGACTATCCCTAATCATATTATTCCTATCTAGATGATTATAAATCGTATCTTTTATAATCCTCTCCAAGACCTTATCCACCACAGACGTTAGGCTCACCGGCCTATAGTTACCGGGGTTATCTCTACTCCCCTTCTTGAACAAAGGGACCACATTTGCTATCCTCCAGTCCTCTGGCACTATTCCTGTAGCCAATGATGACCTAAAAATCAAAGCCAAAGGCTCAGCAATCTCTTCCCTGGCTTCCCAGAGAATCCTAGGATAAATCCCATCCGGCCCCGGGGACTTATCTATTTTCACCTTGTCCAGAATTGCCAACACTTCTTCCCTACGCACCTCAATGCCATCTATTCTAATAGCCTGGGTCTCAGCATTCTCCTCCACAATATTATCTTTTTCTTGAGTGAATACTGACGAAAAGTATTCATTTAGTATCTCGCTTATCTCCTCAGCCTCCACACACAACTTCCCACCACTGTCCTTGACTGGCCCTACTCTTACCCTAGTCATTCTTTTATTCCTGACATACCTATAGAAAGCTTTTGGGTTTTCCTTGATCCTACCTGCCAAAGACTTCTCATGTCCCCTCCTTGCTCGTCTCAGCTCTCTCTTTAGATCCTTCCTCGCTTCATTGTAACTATCAGACGCCCCAACTGAAACTTCATGCCTCATCTTCACATAGGCCTCCTTCTTCCTCTTAACAAGAGATTCCACTTCTTTGGTAAACCACGGTTCCCTCGCTCGACCCCTTCCTCCCTGCCTGACTGGTACATACTTATCAAGAACATGCAATAGCTGTTCCTTGAACAAGCTCCACATATCCAGTGTGCCCAACCCTTGCAGCCTACTTCTCCAACCAACACATCCTAAGTCATGTCTAATGGCATCATAATTGCCCTTCCCCCAGCTATAACTCTTGCCCTGCGGGGTATACTTATCCCTTTCCATCACTAACGTAAAGGTCACCGAATTGTGGTCACTGTTTCCAAAGTGCTCACCTACCTCCAGATCTAACACCTGGCCTGGTTCATTACCCAAAACCAAATCCAATGTGGCCTCGCCTCTTGTTGGCCTGTCAACATATTGTGTCAGGAAACCCTCCTGCACACATTGTACAAAGAATGACCCATCTAATGTACTCGAACTATATCTTTTCCAGTCAATATTTGGAAAGTTAAAGTCTCCCATAAGAACTACCCTGTTACTTTCGCTCTTTTCCAGAATCATCTTCGCCATCCTTTCCTCTACATCCCTAGAACTATTAGGTGGCCTATAGAAAACTCCCAACAGGGTGACCTCTCCTTTCCTGTTTCTAACCTCAGCCCATACTACCTCAGAAGAAGAGTCCCCATCTAGCATCCTTTCCGCCACCGTAATACTGTCCTTGACTAGCAGCGCCACACCTCCCCCTCTTTTGCCCCCTTCTCTGAGCTTACTAAAACACCTAAACCCCGGAACCTGCAACAGCCATTCCTGTCCCTGCTCTATCCATGTCTCTGAAATGGCCACAACATCGAAGTCCCAGGTACCAACCCATGCTGCCAGTTCCCCTACCTTATTTCGTATACTCCTGGCATTGAAGTAGACACACTTCAAACCACCTACCTGAACACTGGCACCCTCTTGCAAAGTCAAATCTGTGCTCCTGACCTCTATACTCTCAATCTCCCGTACCCCAAAACTACAATCCAGGTTCCCATGCCCCTGCTGAATTAGTTTAAACCCCCCCAAAGAGCACTAACAAATCTCCCCCCCAGGATATTGGTGCCCCTCAGGTTCAGATGTAGACCATCCTGTCTATAGAGGTCCCACCTTCCCCAGAAAGAGCCCCAGTTATCCAGAAATCTGAATCCCTCCCGCCTGCACCATCCCTGTAGCCACGTGTTTAATTGCTCTCTCTCCCTATTCCTCATCTCACTATCACGTGGCACGGGCAACAACCCAGAGATAACAACTCTGTTTGTTCTCGCTCTGAGCTTCCATCCTAGCTCCCTAAAGGCCTGCCTGACATCCTTGTCCCCTTTCCTACCTATGTCGTTAGTGCCAATGTGGAATACGACTTGGGGCTGCTCCCCCTCCCCCTTAAGGACCCGGAAAACACGATCCGAGACATCACTTACCCTTGCACCTGGGAGGCAACATACCAAACGTGAGTCTCTCTCGCTCCCACAAAATCTCCTATCTGTGCCCCTGACTATTGAGTCCCCAATAACTAGTGTTCTACTCCTTTCCCCCCTTCCCTTCTGAGCAACAGGGACAGACTCCGTGCCAGAGGCCCGTACCCCATGGCTTACCCCTGGTGAGTCGTCCCCCCCACAAGTATTCAAAACGGTATACTTGTTACTCAGGGGAACGACCGCAGGGGGTCCCTGCACTGACTGCTTCTTCCCAGTCCCTCTTACAGTTACCCATCTATCTCCAATCTTTGGTGTAACTACTTCCCTGAAGCTCCTATCTATGACCCCCTCTGCCTCCCGAATGATCCGAAGTTCATCCAGCTCAAGCTCCAGGTCCCTAACACGTTTTTGAGGAGCTGGAGTTGGGTGCACTTCCCACAGATGAAATCAGCAGGGACACTGATGGCGTCCCTCACCTCAAACATTCTGCAGGAGGAGCATTGTACTGCCTTCCCTGACATAACCTCTAGATTTAAAAAATAACAAGAAAAAGAAAAAGAAAGGAAGAGCTTACCTGATATTACCTCAAACCCTGCTCCCGCTGAAAGTTAAGCAAATTTAAAGGCACTCACTCACCTTCACGACAGGCCCCTGCTCCCGCTTCCCAACCACCGTTGGGAATAGGATGGGAATAGAGGGATACGGACCCAGGAAGTGTACAAGAGTTTAGCTTAGATGGGCAGCATGGTCGGCACAGGCTTGGAGGGCCGAAGGGTCTGTTCCTGTGCTGTACTTTTCTTTGTTCGTTGTCCTTTGTTGAAATATCACATGACATTTCACCAACCAATAGTGTTATTTGAATACATAACATCCCTTTATTCCTTTAGTGCCAAAGACTTTTTTTTAAAACACTTAAGCAACAGACACAGCACAATATTCATTGCATTACATCAGCATGTATCAGAAAGATAGTCTCTTTGCAGATATCTGTCTTGAAATGAAACGAAAAATGAAAAATCGCTTATTGTCACAAGTAGGATTCAAATGAAGTTACTATGAAAAGCCTTTAGTTGCCACATTCCGGCACCTTTCGGGGAGGCTGGTATGGGTATTATCTTATTTAGATAGTATCCGACATTCAGGGAACTGGCTCTTTGAGGGCGCAACCAGAGTCCGAAAGAATTCAAAGTATTGTGAAGTACAATAATTTTTTTATTAAGCATTACAACAAATATGAGTGTTTAATGTTGAATGTTTAGATACTCAATTCATCCATGAACCCCAGGTTTTAGCTATATGCTCTTCTTAAATTTCATACACATGCTCCTACACAGTGTTCCCCTGTGCTTGCAGCTGAAGTGGAGGTAAGCAGCTAACCTTGCAGCCCCATCGCCTGGGATTAACTCAGAAACCCCATCACCCTTCGAGCCTGCTCTGTCATTCATGGCTGATCATCCAACTCAATAGGCCAGGGGTTTTCACAGTAACTTCATTGCAGTGTTAATATAAGCCTACTTATATTAAGATTATTATTATTATTAATCCAGCTTTCCCCCAAAATCCTTTGATCCCCTTCACCATCAGTGCTATATCGATCTTCTTGAAAATATTTTTTTTAACTAAATTTAGAATACCCAATTATTTTTTCCAATTAAGGGTCAGTTTAGCATGGCCAATCCACCTGCCTTGCACACCTTTGTGTTGTCGGAGAGAATGTGCAAACTTCACACGGACAGTGATCCAGAACTGGGATCAAACCTGGGACCTCGGCGGCCTGAGGCATCAGGGCTAACCCACTGCGCCACCATGCTGCCCTTCTTCTTGTCAACATGAGCTGGATTCTCCATTCCTGCGGCTATGTGCCGGCTCGAACGTAGGATCCGCGGGAAGCTCGCGTGAAAAAATCGGCGTGAACCCCTCATTGATTCTGCGACTGAAACATCCACCTCCCGCTCTGGAAATGGCCGGAGAATGGTCGGGTCCCGTCCAGGCCAGACATTTGCATGGCTGACGAGCTGCAATGGTTGCTCCGTACAACAAGGCAACGGCCATGCGTGGACTCAACCTTTCATCCACGACCCCACAGCCCACATTCTGGCCAGCTCGCACCAATCCCCCCAGTCCTCGCAGAAGCCCCACCCCCGCTATTGGCACAGATCCCGGCCGAGTGTGGCAGCACTGGCACAGTCCACAGACGGCACACTGGGTTCACGATTTCGTAGAATTTACAGTGCAGAAGGAGGCCATTTGGCCCATCGTGTCTGCACCGGCCCTTGGAAAGAGCACCCCAGTTAAGCCCACTCTTCTAACCTATCCCTATAACCCAGTAACCCCACCCAAACCTTTTTGGACACCGAAGACAATTTACCATGGCCAATCCAGCTAACCTGCACATCTTTGGACGGTGGGAGGAAACCGGAGCAGCCGGAGGAAACCCACGCAAACACGGGGAGAACGTGCAGACTCTGCATAGACAGTGACCCTAGCTGGGAATCGAACTTGTGATGCTGGAGCTGTGAAGGAACTGTGCTATCCATGTGCTGCCGTGTTTCCCACAAAGATTTCTGGGACCACACATGTCCCGCACCGTCAAGAACTCAATCAGGCGCCAACGGCATTGTGACTGCACGCGTCACGATGACGCCATTTCAGAGGCGGCAGAGCATGGCTAACTGGCGTCAAACCAGCGCCAGTCCCGATTTCGGCATCGGAGCCCAGTCTCCGCCCGATTGCCAAAGACGCTTTCGACATTGAGCTATGGAGAATCCCGCCCACAAAGTTTTGGCCACAACTACGTCCTGTGGTAATGAATTCCACAGGCTCACCACTCTCTGTGTGAAGAAATTTCTCCTCATCTCTGTCTTAAATGGTCTACCCCACATCCTGAGACTGTGGCCCCTGGTTCTGGACACACCCATCATCGGGCATAATCTTCGTCCATCTCCCTTGTCTCGTCGTGTTTGAATTTTACAGGTTTCTCTGAGATCCCCGCTCGTTCTTCTGATTTCCAGCAAATACAATCCTGACCGATTTAATCTCTCCTCATTTGTCAGTCCTGCCATGCCAGGAATCTGTTTGATAAACCTTTGCTGCACTCCCTTTTGAGCAAGAACATCCTTCCTCAGATAAGGAGAATAAAACTGCACACAATATTCCAGATGTGACCTCACCTGGGCCCTGTATAATTGCAGCAAGACACCCCTGCATCTGTACTCGTTACCTCTCGCTATGAAGGCCAACATACCATTTGCCTTGTTTACCACCTACTGTACCGGCATGCTTAACATCTGGTGTACAAGGACACCCAGGTCACATTGCACATTCACCTCTCCTAATTTAAGGCCATTCAGATAGCTGTCTGCATTCTTTTTGCTACCAAAGTGGGCAACCTCACGTTTCTCCAATTTATCCTGCATCTGCCATTCATTTACCCACTCACTCAAATTGTCCAAAAAACCTTGAAGGAGCCCTGCATGCTCCTCACAGCTCACTTTCTCACCCAACTTGGTGCCATCTGCAAATTTGGAGATGTTCCTTTTTGTTCCCTCATCGAAATCATTGATAGATATTCTGAGTAGCTGGGGTCCGAGCACCAGTTCCTGTGGTACCCTACTAGTCACTGCCTGCCACTTTGAAAAAGACCCATTAATTCCTACTCTTTGTTTCCAATCTGCCAACCAGTTTTCTATCCATCTCAGTTCACTACCCCTAATCACATGAGTTTTAATTTTACACACTAATCTCTTATGCGGGACTTTGTCAAAAGCCTTCTGAAAGTCCAAATATACCATATCCACTGTCTTCCCCCTCATTAACCTTGACAGCTGTCTGCTGGATTCCTGAGGTCTGGAGGTCTCTGGAAGGCTGAGGAGCTTCTGCAGATGTGTACAGGATCCTCTTCCATCATGATGGTTATTTGAGGCACTGCTGTCACTGGCAGATGGGCTGAGGAGCCACCGTCCATACTCAGAATGTGCTGGGCAAAGCCCCAGAATCAGAGATCTTCCCTTCGAAGGCACACCTGCACATCTCTGCTGATCTGAGAAGGATCAGCACCTGGAGGAAACTCCTCACTCTTCTCTCGGCTTGCCTCTGCTCACTTGAGCTCATGAACAAGGTGATGGTTTGTATGGCTGCGTGTATTTCCAGTACACACTGAATGGTCTGCTGGATCAGACTCTGCATTAGAAATGCCAGCCTCTCCATGCTGGAAGTTAAGTGCGCCCGCACCTGAGACATGACCGCACTCATGGCCTGGATAAAACATAGAACATAGTCTAGTACAGCACAGAACAGGCCCTTCGGCCCTCGATGTTATGCCGAGCTTTGTCCAAAACCAAAATCAAGCTATCCCACTCCCTGTCATTCTGGTGTGCTCCATGTGCAGCATGGTAGCATTGTGGGTAGCACAATTGCTTCACAGCTCCAGGGTCCCAGGTTCGATTCCGGCTTGGGTCACTGTCTGTGCGGTGCGGAGTCTGCAAATCCTCCCTGTGTGTGCGTGGGTTTCCTCCGGGTGCTCCGGTTTCCTCCCACAGTCCAAAGATGTGCAGGTTAGGTGGATTGGCCATGAGAAATTGCCCTTAGTGTCCAAAATTACCCTTAGTGTTGGGTGGGGTTACTGGGTTATGGGGATAGGGTGGAGGTGTTGACCTTGGGTAGGGTGCTCTTTCCAAGAGCCTTCGTCTGCACTGTAAATTCTATGATAATCTATGTGCCTATCCAATAACCGCTTGAAAGTTCCTAAAGTGTCCGACTCCACTATCACAGCAGGCAGTCCATTCCACACTCTAACCACTCTCTGAGTAAAGAACCTACCTCGGACATCCCTCCTACATCTCCCACTCCGAACCTTATAGTTATGCCCCCTTGGAACAGCTACATCCACCCAGGGACATAGTCTCTGAACATCCACTCTATCTATCCCCCTCATCATCTTATAAACCTCTATTAAGTCGCCTCTCATCCTCCTTCACTCCAATGAGAAAAGCCCGAGCTCCCTCAACCTTTCCTCATAAGGCCTATCCTCCAATCCAGGCAGCATCCTGGTAAATCTCCTTTGCACCCTTTCCAATGCTTCCACATCCTTCCTATAATGAGGTGACCAGAACTGCACACAATACTCCAAATGTGGTCTCACCAGGGTCCTGTACAGTTGCAGCATAATCCCATGGCTCTTAAACTCAAGCCCCCTGTTAATAAACGCTAACACACTATGGGCCTTCTTGACGGCTCTATCCACTTGAGTGGCAACATTCAGAGATCTGTGGACATAAACCCCAAGATCTCTCTGTTCCTCCACATTCCTCAGAACCCTGCCATTGACCATGTAATCCGCATTCAAATTTGTCCTATCAAAATGAATCACCTCGCACTTATCAGGGTTAAACTCCATCTGCCACTTTTCGGCCCAGCTCTGCATCCTATCAATGTCTCTTTGCAGCCTACAACAACCCTCCACCTCATCCACTACTCCACCAATCTTGGTGTCATCAGCAAATTTACTGACCCACTCTTCATGAATCCGTGTTGAGTATCCCGGATTAAGCTGCATCTTTCCAAATGGTCATTAATCCAATCCCTCAGGACCCTTTCCATTAACTTACCGCCCACCGAAGTAAGACCAACCGGCCTATAATTATGAGGGTCATTCCTATTCCCTTTCTTGAACAGATAGACTCCTCTATTATCCAAATTTGGTTGTGTTTGGCTTCTGGAAGCACCACATATGTTCCCTTACATCTCTCTGCAGCTGCAACATCTGTCATCTTGCCGCCAGCTCCAGAGGGAAGTGATCAGCCTGGGCTCAGCATCGGCCTGGCTCGCCATGGTTTCTTTCAGCTGCTCAGAGCATCTGTGATTTGCTCACCAGATTGCTCACCCTGATTTGGTTCATGTAAATACACAATGATTTACATAGATACATAGAAGATAGGAACAGGAGGAGGCCTTTTGGCCCTTCGAGTCTGCTCTGCCATTCATCACGATCATGGCTGATCATCCAAATCAATAGCCTAATCCTGGTTTCTCCCCATAACCTTCGATCCCATTCACCCCAAGACCTATATCTAGCCGCCTCTTGAATATATTCAATGTTTTGGCATCAACTACTTCCTGTGGTAATGAATTCCACAGGCTCACCACTCTTTGGGTGAAGAAATATCTCCTCATCTCTGTCCGAAATGTTTTACCTCAGACTGTGACCCCTGGTTCTGGACATAGCCACCATTGGGAACATCTTCCCTGCATCTACCCTGTCTAGCCCTGTTAGAATTTTATAAGTCTCTATGAGATCCCCCCTCATTCTTCTGAACTCCAGCGAGAACAATCCTAACCTAGTCAATCTCTCCTCATATGACACTCTTGCCATCCCTGGATCCAGTCTGGTAAACCTTCACTGCACTCCCTCGAGAGCAAGACCATCCTTCCTCAGAAAAGAAGACCAAAACTGCACACAATATTCTAGGTGTGGCCTCACCAAGGCCCTGTATAATTGCCAGGATGTGGAGATGCCGGCATTGGACTGGGGTGAGCACAGTAAGAAGTCTTACAACACCAGGTTAAAGTCCAACAGGTTTGTTTCAAGCACGAGCTTTCGGAGCACTGCTCCTTCCTCAGGTCCTCACCTGAGGAAGGAGCAGTGCTCCGAAAGCTCGTGATTGAAACAAATCTGTTGGACTTTAACCTGATGTTGTAAGACTTCTTACTGTATAATTGCAACAACACATTCCTGCTCCTGTACTTGAAATCTCTCACAATGAAGGCCAACATGTCATTCGCCTTCTTTAGCGCCTGCTGCACCTGCATGCTTACCTTCACTGACTGGTGCACAAGGACACCGAGGTCCCGCTGCACACTCCCCTCTCCCAATTTATAACCATTCAGGTAGTAATCTGCCTTCCTGTTTTTGCTTCCAAGGTGAATAACCTCACACTTATCCAAATTATACTGCATCTGCCATTGATTTGCCCACCCCCCCCCCAACCTATCCAGATCTGTAGGATCTCTGCATCCTCTTCACAATTCACCCTCCCACCCAACTTGGTATCATTTGCAAACTTTGAGATGTTACATTTTGTTCCCTCATCCAAATCATTAATATACATTGTGAATAGCTGGAGTCCCAGCACTGATCCCTGTGGCACCCCACTAGTTACTGCCTGCCATTTGAAAAGGACCCATTAATTCTTACTCTTTGTGTCCTCTCTGCCAACCAGTTTTTTATCCACCTCAATAAACTTCCCCCAATCCCATGCGCGTTAATCTTGCACTTACGCAGGACTTTGTAAAATGACTCTGAAAGTCCAAATATATCACATTGACTGGCTCACCCGTGTCAATTGTACTAGTTATTTCTTCAAAGAATTTGAGAGTAACTGTGTTGGTGGAGGATGAGAGTGGATGGTGCGACAGTGCGCCTTCTGAGGACTTTTCCAATTCTCTGCCCTTTGACTTGAACCCTGCCCTGCTTGGGCCAATCCTCTTGAGTGGGCACACCTGCCTTACCATCAGCAATGGAGTGGCCACTCTGCTGCCCGACAAGTTCCAAGGTCTTCTCCCTGGGGCCGAAATAATACTTCTCCACCTATTTTGGTTATTTAGATTGTGAACTATATTCTTCTTCAACACAAAGATGAACACTATTAATTTCTCCATGAGACATGCACTACAAGTATCCTAGAGGAGGCCTCGTGAACATGATGGTGGGCATAAGATGATGCGTATGTAATTATTTCCCATTAAAATTGTTAATTAATGCAGCCCTTTATTTTAAATCTAATGCATCGTCATGATATTATATGCAATGTGTCTTGAAAATATTTCTGCATATTGAACAGAATCACTAGTTATTCATTTTGTCAATCTGTCTTTCACTGTTCTGTTTACTGAGCTCATGTATGGCATTGTTGAATTTTCTAACCTAATAATTAATATGCCTAATTTTGAAATGATTTTTTTGCCCTTTGTGCAGAGCCAATGTTGTCATCACATCAGGCCACTTGCCACTCCTTCATCTGCTGTTCAGATAGGCCCAGGCTTGTGCCAGTTTCACCAGGTGTCAATGTCGGAAGTTCTTCCATTGCAGCTCCACCTCTGCTGAGGAAATAGTGTCCTCAGCAGCAGGGCCTCGAGAGCGAACATAGTTTCATCTGGAACCATGTTCATCAACTGACTTCAGAAAACTCAACATCAGGATCTGAGCACAAGCAGATTAGAACAATAAATTTACAGAGTAGAGTATGTTTGCTTTGAGACCTTCGAGCTACATCTGCAAGAGATTAGAAGATCTGTTCAGATCAGAGGAGGAAAGCAAAGCAGTCAGCCAGTTTCCACACCTGAAAGCTATTTGTTTTAAGTGTTAAATGTCAAGTGCTAACTTCTATCTGATTGCCAGGAATTTATTGAAGTTACATTGTCTGTCTGTAGCCAAACATGCTTCAAATGGAATGTTCAAAATAAATTGTGCAGTCCACTCTGGCACAAACTGAATCTATTGTATTATGTATTTGTACCCTTTCATTTGCTGCATAAAAATACCTGACTTGTGGCTTTCATTTTGAGCTGCAAAAACATTTGTGTTATTTGTGAGTTTCTCTCAACCTTTTTATCATTGGAGCAATAACACTGCAGCAATTCTGCTTGCTCTCTCATATTTACAAGCTGAAGACTTGAGGTTTGACAAAACACAAGCAAGTGGAAGGCAATCAGGCAATGCGGCAAAGCATGAATGAGCTCTGGGACCATAGGACATCAGTCATTTGAAGGTGCTCAGGGAAAGATAAGTAACATGTAGCAGACGGTTTGAAACTTCAATCAGATGAAGTGTTAGAGTTGAGGATGGAGGAACATTTCAGAATCCAGTAATATACTTGAATTTAGCTACTATTAGAACATTGCATTCACCACGGTATTAATGGTGGGGTTGATAATGGCGAAACCATCTGGGAAAGTGGAGGCCATCTGAGAACAGGAGGGGAGTGTGTTTCTGAATTTGGGAGTGGGAAGACAAGCCCTGATTGAGATGAGGGAGAGAGGCTGCGGTTGGGGGGGTGGGTGGCAGGGGGCGAACAATTGAAAGGGCTGAGCGTGGCTAACAGTTTGGCTTTTTTGAGTTAGAAGGCTGGTGATCTTGGCTGGGCAGAGGTTAGAGGCCTCTTTGAAGGATCTGAGGTGGTCCAATCCCGCTTCTCCTGGCCAACAATGAGTGCTGAAGCATTCATTACCTTGTGAAGCTGAAACTCCTATCACCAGTTCACTGCCGAGTTTCTTGATTCCTGTGAAACCGGCACAACAGCAACTTTTAACAGGCTCGCAATCACGTGGTCGTGGTTCAATTTATATATGCTAATTAGTGCCCCACCTCTCTACTATACGACACATGGTCACCCTGACATCTATCATCTTTTTGTAGAATCATAGAATCATAGAATTTACTGTGCAGAAGGAGGCCATTTGGCCCATCGAGTCTGCACCGGCCCTTGGAAAGAGCACCCCACTTATGCCCATTCTTCGAATCTAACTCCATTACACAGTAACCCTACCGTACCTTTTTGGACACTAAGGGCAATTTAGCATGACCAATCCACCTTTGGACTTTGGACGTCTTTGGACTGTGGGAGAAAACCGGAGCACCCAGAGGAAGCCCACGCAGACACGGGGAGAACGTTCAGCCTCGCACAGACAGTGACCCAGCGGGGAATCAAACCTGGGACAGAATTCTCCGACCCCCGCAGGGTCGGGGAATCGTCCGGGGCCAGCATAAATCCTGCCCCCGCCGTGGCCAGAATTCACCTCGGCATGCCCTCCGCACCGATCGGCGTGCCTCCCGCGGCGATTCCCGGGCCCGCGATGGCCCAAAGTCCCGCCGCTGACAGGCCAATCCCGCCAACATGGTTTAAACCACCTCTGTGCCAGCGTGATTGGCGGCGCAAGCTGGACCCCGGGGTCCTGGGGGGGCGGGGGGCGATTGGACCACGGGGGGTGCCCCCACGCTGGCCAGGCCCACAATCGGGGCCCACCGATCGGCGGGCGGGCCTGTGCAGTGGGGGCACTCTTTTTCTTCCGCCACAGCCACGGCCTCCACCATGGCAGGGGCGGAACAGACCCTCTATACCGCGCATGCGCCGGT
This sequence comes from Scyliorhinus canicula, assembly GCF_902713615.1. NCBI lineage: Eukaryota > Metazoa > Chordata > Chondrichthyes > Carcharhiniformes > Scyliorhinidae > Scyliorhinus > Scyliorhinus canicula. The sequence continues at coordinate 113,651,824 of NC_052159.1, read as the reverse complement.
GGTGACATCAGCGGCCGCTGATGCCCCGCGCATGCGCGTACTCATGCCAACCGGCGAAGGCCTTTCAGCCAGCCCTGACGCCGGAGAATTCCGCACCTTTGGGGAGGCCTGATGCCGGAGTGGTTGGCGCCACTCCACTACGCCGGAACCCCCCGCTCCGCCGGGTAGGAGAGAATTTTGCCCCTGGTACCCTGGCGCTATGAAGCCACAGTGCGAGCCACTTGTGCTACCGTGCTACCGTTGACCAGCTGTCTGCTGCAAAACTCTCTCACTTGATCAGGTTTAAATTCTTCCTTTATTGTCAGCAATATGGTTGCTACTTTTTTTTCATTGAAATAGCTGGCGCTATTGTCATCATAAAAAGCTTCAATTTTGTCTGAAAGAATAAGTAATGACTGAAAACCTGAAACAAATATGAATGATTTGTTCACAATTTAAAAGACTGGGTGAGCAGGGGAAAGTGACGTGTAGAAAAGAACATTCTGAGACTGAATGAAGACCAAAATAGAAATAGAAATGTATGGAAAGGGCAGAAATATGGAGCGGAATTCTTTGTTTCGAAAACCAAGTGTTGACCCCGGGACAGGATTCGTGGACTTCCACAACAGCAAAACTGGCGCCACACCAGGGCCAATTCAGCGACTGTTGAGGGGCTAGCACCGGATCCACATGGAACACAATCGATTCCAAAGAGAAATGGTGCCGGATTCGCTGGATTCGCGTTTGTCAAGGAGACGCATGTGTACCTTTCACTCCCCACACACAACATCCCAACCAAAAGGATGCCAGCGAGGACAGCGGCACCAACATTCGTAGACACCAAGCTTGAGGCCCACCCGGACACTGTGGAGGAGAGACAGGCCATTCTGTTCCCTGCCAGGGAAGGACACTGCCAGCTGCCACCATTCATTGTGCCTGGGCATAGGTGGAAGAGGCAGTGAGCACTACGAGCAACCGCATTCTGTATGACCTCCTCAGGGGCGGCCAGGGTGAGTAGGCAGCACTGTGCCTCTGGCACCAACCCTGGTCCCACAAACACAAAACCATGCCCGCTTCCCCCCCCACCCCCCCACCACCAGGAGGGCGTCCGAACCCCCACCCTGAATTGCATGCCAACACCCACACCATGGCCGGGTGTCCTGGCCACCGAGGACACCAACTACCTATGCCCAGGGCTGCATGCGTCGGACTGTCTAACACTGTCATTTTCTGTTTCTCCACGCCCAGGAGAAGGCCATCCGTAACCGCCGGGAGCAGGCGCAGACTGGAGGAGGACCGCCAGACCTGTGGCCCCTCACCAGGCCAGAGCAGTGGACCCTGGATGTGGTTGGTAGGCCCGAGGAAAGGGCAGTCTCAGGGGTGGAGATCGGCCTCGGGCAAGGAAGTGAGACCCCGTTGAGTTGAAGTTCCCCATGACAGGTGAGTCACCTCCCTCCCAACACCCCCTCACCTCCATACCACCGTCACCCCCACACCACTCTCCCACCACCCTCACCCCGACACCACCATCAGTCCAACACCATCCTCAACCCCACACCGCCCTCACACCACCCCACACCCACACCACCCCACTACCCGCACCCCCTCACCCGGCCTACTCATATGTCTTGTCTTATGGCATGCAAGACTTGCTGGTGATGGGGCGGATATTTTTGGTTTCCCCCACCCTTAGCCACAGCCAGAGCCCCTGGTGCCGAGCAGCGAGGAGGATACTGACACAGAAGGACTTTATATACCGGAGACGCAGGAAGCCCTGCAGCCCAAGTCCGCGGATAACACAGAGTTCCTGTCGTACCTGTTTCCAACACCCTCCACTATCCCAGAGACACTCACCTCGGTTGGACACTTGAGTGAAGGAGTTCCTCGGGCACCATCTAGTGAGCACCACACAAATGCCCCAGCACAGCAGATGGAGGTAGGACCTCAAGAGGGGGTGGATAGTCGGGGACGGGCCGACCCCAGGGACCAGCTGGCGTCCAGACAGGTTTCAAGCTTCTGCAACGGACAGTCCCATTGATCATGGAGATGCAATCACAGAGGCAGGGAATGCATAAGGGGCTGTTGGCAACCATCTAGCACCTGCAGGTAGAGCTGTCCAACCACAGGCAGGTGCAAGAGGTGGTGCCGGCCATGCGTCCCACCCCAGCCGACACCACACGGGTGGCGTGCATAGTGGAGTCCTTGAGGGCGGAGGTTTCGGTCATGGATCAGCATCAACGATTTAGCGTTAAACCAGCGCCTGCCATGATTTCGGCATCAAAATCAATTCTCCGCACAATCGTATTTTCCGATTCCAGTGTCAGCCGACAGAGAATCCCACCCCAGATTTTTTGTTTGAAGAATCAAAAAACCTGCTGATTTATGAAGAAAATAACATGAGATAAAAAATGGAAAGTGTAAACAGAAAGGCAACAGGAATAACAGTGGGAAGTAATCCATGACGTTATCCTCAGATTGCTACATAATGGGCGGGATTCTCCCGTACCAGGTGGGGCGTGGGGTCAAGGCGGGACAGAGTGGCGGGAACCACTCTGGCGCGGCCAGCCCCAAAGGTGCGGAATCCTCCTCACCTTCAGGGGCTAGGCCGACGCCAAAGTGGTTTGCGCCCCGCAGCCCGGTGTGGAAGGCCTTTGGCTCCGCGCCAGCCACGGCTGAAGGGACTCTGCATGCCAGCGTGGTGCCACGCATGTGCGGGAGCGTCAGCGCCTGCACAGGTGGGGATTCACCTACGCATCGGCCATCGTGGACGCTGACATGGCCAGTGCGTAGGAAAAGTGTGCCCCTACGGCACAGGCCCACCTGTGGCAGGCCCGCACCGCCAGGTCCCGCCAGTAGGGGACTTAGTCTAATTTACGCCGGCGTGACTGGCAAAGAACGGGCGGGACTTCGTCCCATCGCGGGTCGGAGAATCGCCGGTGGGGGCGCTGCGAGCGGCCGCCGACCGATGCGGTGCAATTCCTGCCCCCGCCAAATCTCTGGTGCCGGAGAATTCGGCGGCTGGTGGGGGCAGGATTCACAGAGCTCCCAGGCAATTCTCCGACCCGGTGGGGGTCAGAGAATCCCGCCCAATAACTGGAACCAAGGCCGGGATTCTCCCGTACCCGGCGGGGTGGGGGATCCCGGTGGGATAGAGTGGCGTGAACCACTCTGGCATTGGGCCTCCCCAAAGGTGCGGAATTCTCCACACCTTTAGGGGCTAGGCCCACGCCGGAATGGCTCTCGCTCCGCCAGCCGGCGCGAACGGCCTTTGGCGCCCCGTCAACCGGCGCCGAAAGGCCTTCGCTGGCCGGCGGATGTTCGCGCATGCGCCGGTGCGTCAGCAGCTGCTGACGTCATATTGGCACATGCGCAGGGGAGGGGTCTCTTCCGCCCCCGCCATGGTGAAGGCCATGGCGGGCCGAAAGAAAAAGAGTGGCCCCACAGCACAGGCCCGCCCGCTGATCGGTGGGCCCCGATCGTGTGCAAGGCCACCGTGGGGGCACCCCCCGCAGTCAGATCGCCCCATGTCCCCCCCCCCAGGACCCCGGAGCCCGCCCGCACTGCCAATCCCGCCGGTACCAGAGGTGGTTGAAACCATGCCGGCGGGAAAGGCCTGTCAGCGGCGGGACTTCGGCCCATCGCGGGCCGGAGAATCGTCGCGGGGGTCCCGCCGACCGGCGTGGCGCAATTCCCGCCCCTGCCGAATTTAGGTGGGAATATATATTTATTTGACAGTTGACAATCTCAGTAAAAGGAAGATAAATGCGATATCTCTTTGTCTAATGTGGAATCTTCATATTTCGACACCACTGGCTTACATTTAGCTCTTCATGGTTTGCCAGTTATTGACACTATTGACACTAACCTGTATCTTTACTGTTTGAAAATGATAACTCATCAAACCATCTGTTAACTAACTCTAACATGTATTTAAGGGCTGACTAGTTACAAATGTAGAGGTTGGGAAGGGAACTTGTATAATGGGGATGGTTTGGATGGATATGTGGTTGTGATTTATGTCTCGCATGCTTCATAATGAAACTTCTGTGCCCTGAAGTTCCATTGTTTTTATTTGGAGGGGGGGGGGGGGGGTTGGCGGTCTGTAAGGGTCCTTCCTATTTGTTCCCTTAATTCCCCGTTCTTTTATTTTGCTGTTGCATTTTTGATTCAAGGATGATTATTAGACATGTCACTTTACGACAAGAAGCCTGCACCTTGAATTCAAAAAGAAAAATCCGGAAGACTGTTCTGGTTTGAACTGGTGAGTGCAGACTGGCTGGTATCAATGAGGGCTTGGTTTGATTGTTTTGGCTGGTGGCCAATAAGTGGGCCTGGAGGGCTGTGCTCTGCCTGGTAACAGGTGGTGATTAGTTGTTATTCCACTGGAAAATTTTCAGAATCCCGAGGTTCCAGTTTGGTTTTAGTTTTGTTTCTGGCGGCCTGATGAAGGGGTGTAACTAACTCTCTAAAATGTTCCAACCAAATCTCTCCAGAAGGCCCCTGTGGGGGCTTACTCTCTCTCCAGCAAATTTGGGTGTCATTCTCTTGAGATTGCAGAGGCCTGAAGTCAAACCACGAGCTAAAAGCAAGGTTTGATGCAAACTAAAGTGTCCCTACAGTTTGATGAGAAATAAGGGGTTGGATTCTCCGTTTATGAGCCCAAGTGTTGATGGCAATGGAGAATCCGTGGACACTTACGACAGAAAAACTGGCGCCGCATCTGGACCAATTCCGCTACCATTGAGGGGCTAGCACTGGTGCTGCATGGAACACACTCGATTCCACTGAAAAGTGTTGCTGGATACATTGGGTCCGTGATCAAGGCTGACAAGCTACAGCCGCATATACACTCCTTACACACCCTTATCCCAGCAAAAAATATGGGACTGGTTCTGCCGGAGTGCACCCATACAGCTGATGGGTCAGTTGCTCTGGGGGGACACCTATATGATCCATGGCACCAGGTTCAAAGTGGGCTGTTAGCGGTGTGCACAGGTGCATGGCTGCCTTGCTGGCTGCAGCAATACTGTTCCATGGCTGTCCATACCAACCCTACAGGCCCACCTCCTGGCCACCCTCCCACTACTCCCCCCAGTCCTGGCAGAAGCCCCGCCCCCCACGGCCAGCGGCACAATTGTCAGCAAATTATGGCGATGTTGGACACTTTCCGCAGGGCCGGCCCAAGGTACCGGCAACTCGGGCAGTCGCCCGGGGCGCCATGTGTTAATGGGCACCAGAGACTCGGGTCCCGCGCATGCGTAGTTGGGCTGGTGCCAACCAGCGCATGCGCGGTGGCCGCCCTCCCCAGGGCGGCCCCCTCCGGCGGCCCCTCCGGCTCCGGCCCCCCCCTCCGTCCGCCACCCTCCGTCCGCCCCGCCTCGGCCCCCCCCGCCTCGGCCCCGCCCCCCCTCGCCCCCCCCCCCTCGCCCCCCCCTTGCCCCCCCCCTCGCCCCCCCCCCCCCCTCGGCCCCGCCGGGCCCCCCCGCCCCCCCCCCCCCCCGGCCTCCCGCCCCCCCCCCCCCGGCCTCGGCCCCGCCCCCCCATGCCCGGCCCCGCCCCCCACCTCCCCGGCCCCGCCCCCCTGGCCCCAAGGGCGCTGAAGATCAGCTTGCCCGGGGCGCCAGCAACCCTAGGGCCGGCGCTGTCTTTCCGTACCCCCTCTCTCTCCCTCAGCAGCTGCCACACCAGTTTCACGATTTTTAAAAGCAGAAGTGAACCGCGCCGTCGGGAAGTCAGCCCATCGGAAGAGGAGATTCGCGGAGAGTACCGGTTGGGCCCGCTAATGATATGCAAACGGTGCCTACTGTACATGCGAAGCGAAATGCATTGACACCATTTTTGATGTGAGGGAGAATTGCGATTTTGGCGTTGGAAGCTATTCTCCGCCATTTCCCGATTTCGCCGTGTTCCCCGACTGGAAGGGAACATTCTTGCCTGCTGATTGTCGCACGATGTTTGTTCAACCTTTGTCGCAACGTCTGCATGGTCTCGCCAATGTACCACGCTTCAGGACATCCGAGCAGGAAGACCATTGGCGCGACAATCAGCAGGCAGGAATGTTCCCTTCCAGTCGGGGAACACTTCAGCAGTCAAGAGCATTCGGCCTCTGATCTTCAAGTAAGCGTTCTCCAAGGCGGCCTTCAGCACGCGCGACAACGCAGAATCGCTGAGCAGAAACTTGCAGCCAAGTTCTGCACGCATGACTATGGCCTCAACCGGGACCTTAGATTCATGTCGTATTACATTCACCCCCCCACCATCTGGCCTGGGCTTGCGAAATCCTACCAACAGTCCAGGCTTGAGACAATTCACACCTCTTTAACCTATGATTACCCCTCTCTCTGGATCTGTAAAGACTTAACTACCTGCAAAGACTCGCATTCAAAGTATCGTATTGCATCTTTGACTTTGTCCATATATATGTTTCTGGAAACCACCTCTTCATTCACCTGAGGAAGGAGCAGTGCTCCGAAAGCTAGTGATTCAAAACAAACCAGTTGGACTTTAAGCTGGTGTTGTAAGACTTCTTACCGTAAAGAAAAGGTTCACAGACTGGCTATGAGTTCAGAGTAGTGTTTGTATGATGGAAGAAGGATGGATGCGATACTTCCTAATTACATTAATACCTATTATGAAAGTGCTACTGTTGAATTAAACACAACAATTGGAATTAAATGGAACTGTGCATTGCAGCAAACCTGTTGAAACCAGAAGAGGCTGACTGAAACATAGAACATAGAACAGTACAGCACAGAACAGGCCCTTCGGCCCTCAATGTTGTGCCGAGCCATGATCACCCTACTCAAACCCACGTATCCACCCTATACCCGTAACCCAACAACCTCCCCCTTAACCTTACTTTTATTAGGACACTACGGGCAATTTAGCATGGCCACCTAAACCGCACATCTTTGGACTGTGGGAGGAAACCGGAGAACCCGGAGGAAACCCACGCACACAGGGGGAGGACGTGCAGACTCCGCACAGAAACCTGAAAGATAATCACAGCAGTACAGGAAGCAGTGCTTATATGGAGAGGCCAATGGAAGACAACTTGGGAATGTTTCAAGTGCATTATCAAGGCCCCCCTCCCGGACTGACCCCTCCTCCCATATCCCGGACTGAGCCCGTTCCCTCACTGACCCCCCTCCCTCCCTGGATTGGTCACGCTAAATTGCCCTGAACCAGAATTTTTTTTTCAAAAGTAAAACTTGTTGAATGTATTGCTGCACAGTAGTATCAAAGCATAGTACAGTACTTAACATCCACAATAACGATGAAGACCCTGGAACTGACACAGACAGATCCCTTTGCCTACCTACGGCTTTCAATCTCAGCCTGCTTCCCATTGGAAACCAGTGGGATTTTTCTTGAACTGTTCAGATTGGGTTCTGATGACACCAGCAAGGCTGACAGCCATTTTAAGAACACAGAATCCCTTCAGTGTAGAAGGAAGACATTCGGCCCATCGAGTCTGCACTGCCCCTCAGAAAAAGCACCCTACCAAGGCTCACTCCTCTGCCCTTATCACCTTATCCCTGTAGCCCCACCCAACTGCACAAAGTTGGACACTATGGGGTAATTTAAACATGGCCAATCCACCTAACCTGCACATCTTTGGACTGTGGGGGAAAACCAGAGCACCCGGAGGAAACCCACACAGACACGCGGAGAATGTGCAAACTCCACACAGACAGTCACCCAAGGCCGGAATTCAACCCGGGGCCCTGGTGCTGTGAGCCAGCAGTGCTAACCACTGTGACACCATGCCGCCCCTAAAACCTTTACGGAGTGGCCTACACAGGTAGCCATTATTGCTTCTGATCCTCCACCCTAGCACCCAAATCACCTTCGTGGTAAGAGGTTCTGGTGCCAGAGAGGCCCAAAAGGGAAGGTGACTTTATTTGTTTTACTTTCCTCAAGCAAGAATATTCCTTCTGGCTACACAAGTAAAATTTAGGCCCCTTTGTCCAGAGATTAACTCCCCTTTTCTCAAACCACTCCAAACCAGTTCTGTTGGGGATAACTGTTTTTGGTTCCTAGTGGTGGACTCCCACTGCTTAATATGATGTCAATGTTCAATGCTCAGCTCACCCTTCCCACCATGTTTGGGAATAAAATCTTCATGTACATGTATTGTCCTTCATGTATTGTCCCCTTGACCCCTCCTGACAGACTCCCGCCCCAAATGAAAATAAGCACGTCAGTCTCTATTGAGTTAGTCTCCAATGTCCCTGAAGGACATGGTTCAAACATTATTATGCCTAACTACCTATTTTAATGATTGGAAGTAGGGTGGTGGGGGAGGGGTAGATAAACCTGAAACATGTTTGCTTTATGCATTTAGTAACGGTAGCTGGAAAGACATCAGTGAAGGAATGTTGTGCACACAAAACAAGAAATGTATGTTGGCTTCATGTCTTCCCTAAAGTCAGGTACAATTTATACCATGGCGTAGTCTGTCCAATTTATTTGCTCTCCTATCAGAGATTAACTGCAGGTGGCACATTCAAAAGAACACACTCTATGAAAGCACTGAATGTGCTCCCAACATATCAATCAACAATTACAAATGTAATGTTATCTAAAACAGTAGCATTCCGTAATGCTAATAAGTGAGATGTTTCAATGTTGTAAGTTAGGACTAATGGTGTAGCTTTTAGCCTGTGGGGCATCTATTGATATCGAGCCAGCATTAGAGGATTTTGACTGAAGGCTTTGTGTACATTAAAACAATCTTGTTAGAACATTTGAAGCAGGATGATGCCCTGTTGCTTGACCTGAGAAGGGGTATTTTCCAATTAAAAATAAATCTGAACAACATCTGGTTTTACCTACTCCATGTGTACAGTTTAACATTTCCATGTGCTGCCATATGTTTTGTGTAGAACATTTCATTTTATTGAGATAAAGTCATGTTCCATGGTCCCTAGGAGAAAATCCAGTGAGTAAATATCGGATATTGCTTAATAGCTCTGTCATCTTTCATTTACGGTGTAAATACACGACTAAAAAGCTCATTGTGAATAGACTCCAACTTGTTTAAAGGGTTTTACATAGCTAATTCCTACTTGCTTTGAATTTTAATCCATCTGCTGTTCTTGCCTGAGCATTAACCAAAGCATGTCTAAAGAAAGTGACCCCACAGCAGTCATTTCATGAATGCCTATTCATGTGTGCATATCAAGATAAATTATATCAGTATCAGGAAGGGTATTTTCATTTCCGTTTTACTCCCAGTGCCAAGCTCTGTTGCTTCGCCACCCATTCCAAGTTAAATTTTAATTGGCTAAAATAGTTTTGCCTGTCCCAGGAGCAACAGTAACAAATTACATCACCCTGGCAGAGGAAAACAGAAGCAAAAATTAAATAAATAGCAGTTCGCATGGATCTCAAAAGAGTAGGTCATGCTTGACCAATTTTCTTTGAAGTAATAACAGAAGGTGTAAACAAGGGTAATGTAGTGGTCATGATATAATGCATTTTAGTTCTCAAAAGGCTTTTTGATAACATATCATGTAAAAAGACTCATGACAGGTCAGAGCATGTGAAATCGAGGAACAGGTGATAAGAGGAATGGATAGCAAGTTGGCTACAAAGCAGAAAAGAGTGAGTAGGTGTTCAGGGTAGCTACTCATTCTGGTGAAAGGTGAGAAGTGGTATTCTACATGTTACAGCCCTGGGACCACAATTGTGCACAAGTTGCATTTCACAATTCACAATTGACCCCTTGGCTTAATCACAAAAATCTAACTCGATACTCCCATGCGGTACTAAGAGAGTGTAGCACTGTTGGAGGTGCTGCTTTTGGATGAGACCTTAAACCAACCGGAACGTAAAAGATCCCATGGCAGTTTTTAGAAAAAGAACAGGGGAGCTTTTACCAGTGTCTTACTGAATAGTTATCTCTCAATACATATCACAAAAGCAGATAATCTGCTCATTGCCACATTGCTGTTTATGGGAGCTTACTGCATGCAAATTCACTGCTGAATCTAACTTACAACGGTGACAACATGTCAAAAGTACTTGACTGGCAGTAAAGTGCTTTGCGATGTTTGATTGTTTTGAAAGGAGCTATATCAATGCATGTCCTTCTTTTTATCTTTTTATATCTTTGACTTGGACCCATGAATCAAAAGAACAATTTCAAAATTTGCTTACAACAATAAATAAGAGGTAAAGCTAATGCACAGGTAGTTTGTAAGAAAACGCAGAAAGATATTCATACATTTTCAGAATGAGCATGCAATTGGGAAATAAATTTTAAAAAGCGAAAAGTGAGGTGATGCATTTGGTCGGGATAATAAGGTGATTATACATGGTTTAGATGATAAGACCTAACTGGTGTTGCTGAGCAATGGGATCTCTGAGTGCATTTACACAAATTAGTTAAGGTGATGACACAGTTTACTAAGGCCATAATAAAAGCAAGCCAAGCAGTCGGGTTCATTTCTGGAAGGATAAAGAGAAGTTATGAGAAACCTTTATAGAATCTTATTTTACAACAGGCTTGAAGGACTTCTTGGGTTGGATCCTCCGTTATAGGGACTATGTCACCACACAGCATCAAAACTGTGGGGATTCACGCCAGAAAAATTGGCATGAAAGGGCCAGGAATTCCTAGCCCTGCAGGGGCTAGCAGGGACCCAGCCTGGATCGAGCAGCTTTTGCTGCAGATACGGCCCCCGCACTTCTGGGCCGGAAGCCCCACATGTGCTCGGCGGCAGCCTCCAGCGGCCGCGCCGTGCTCCATGGTGGACTCAGACTGCAGAGCTGGACCCAAAAATTCAACCCCCCAATCGGCCGCGTGCCCGAACCTCAATGCCCGCACAAACATTTTGCAGCCGCCTATAAGGCTCCCCTGCCCTCCGATCGGCCCACCCTAACCAGGGTGGCTGCGGATTGAGTCCGCAGCCGCCATGTGAATATCCCGACCGGCTGGACCACATTAGATCCACGCCGTCGGGACTTTGGCTGGCCAGGGGCGGAGAATGGTGGAGTGGGCCTCCGTAAATGGCCCCAAGTAGGTCCTAGGCGGCACGGTGTACTCCCCAAGTACACTGCCTTTCAGAGCCCGCAGAATCGGGGAACGGGGCGCCGGTCCCAATTCCATGTGGGGTAAATGGATTCTCCGACCCACGCCGGCCATGATTTCGCCATCGGGGTGCGAAGAATCCAGCCCCTTGTCTCCATATTATACAAAAAAAATGATTGTCTGTGCCGAGTCTGCACGTTCTCCCCAGGTCTGCATGGGTTTCCGCCTGGTGCTCTGGTTTCCTCCCAGAAGTCCCAAAAGACACGCTGTTCGGTGAATTGGACATTCTTAATCCTCCCTCTGTATACCCGAACAGGCGCCAGAATGTGGCGACTCGGGTATTTTCACAGTAACTTCATTGCAGCATTAATGTAATCCTACTTGCGACAATAAATATTGTATAAACAAAGATTCTTATAAAGGCATTCTCGAAAGTTCAAACAAGAGTCACAGAATGATATCAGAGCTGAGAGGAGATACCCATCAGGAAAGACTGCACAGTCTGACATTCATTTTACTGGAAAAGAGACGGTGACCTAAAACATATCATTAAGGTGATGAAAAGGTTTGAAAAGCAGACGTAATGAATAGTTCCACTTCCGTGACTGCCCTAAACTACAGTCCATATATGTAAGTTAGTCACTTATAAATTTAATTGGGAATTCAGGAGAAACTTATTTACACAAAGAGTCAGATGAATATGGCATGTACTGCTCAAAGGAGTGACTTAAGCAAGTAGTATAGATACTGTTCGGGTTTTGAAAAGTAAGCAACCTGAATAACACCTCTGGCTTTCTGTGGTCAAGTGATTGTACAATGAAATGAAATTAAATTAAAATCGCTTATTGTCACGAGTAGGCTTCAATGAAGTTACTGTGAAAAGCCCCTAGTCGCCACATTCCGGCACCTGTTCGGGGAGGCAGTTACGAGAATCAAACCGTGCTGCTGACCTGCTTGGTGTGCTTTCAAAGCCAGCGACTTAGCCCTGTCCTAAACAGCCCCTAATGAGGTTGCCTCTGGAGGCAGACATCTTAGGACAGTTTGATTAGGACCTCTCACTGAACATACACTGAAGATTGCTATCCTTACACTTGAAACATTAGCCAGGGTTTTCTGTTGCGAGTTTGTCTCACTACCGCTGCTGGCGAGAATGGAGAATCTTGCGCTGAGCTAAATTTTTCATTCACTGCTGCAAGATTGAAGAATCCTGCTGCCGTGAATGGATGGAGAATTCCACTCATCGTGTCCTGGCGATGAGAAAAAACAGATTTTTGAACCATGAAAAGATGCACAGAAGACACTGAGAATATGGAAAGGTTCAAAATCTGCAACAATAAAAGCTACTGAAAAGAAAAAAGCAAAACAGGGAAAGGCTTCAAATGAAATACAGCTCAGAAAGGCACACAGAAAAGTACAAAACTACAAAAAAGCTACTAAAAAAAGGGCAAAAGAAAATGACACCAGGCTGCAAGTGAAATTACTGGCTGCAAAGAAAAGGACAAAGGAAAATACAGGTACAAAAGGACCTCAAACAAAGACTGCAAGAAAATGACTGAGTTAATTAAAAAACTAAAAATGAGCAAGTAAAAATGGCTGTAGCAGATTGTCCAAAATCATCTCCAGTAACGGTAGATGGTGATACGTGTAAAACTGGCAGTTTTTCAACTGACAGTGGCAAAATAATGAGATGAGCAAGCCTGAAACAATGAGAATAGCCATACTGGTAACACTGCTGGGAAGGGCTGTAGCGAAATGCATACCACCCTTAATCTAAGAGCAAAGAAAAAAGGCAACAGAGATTTTCCATGCCTTGAATGCACATTTAAACCCCAAGTAAATGTTACAGATGAGCATTATGTATTAACACCAGGGTTCAGAGTGAAAATGGGACTGTTGAATGGTACGTAATGCAGCTCACAGAATCTTTCGAATTCGGACAGCTAAAAGGTGGTCTGGATAAAGATGGATTGGTCTTAGCATTGAGCTAGCAGTGAGAACAACTCTGCTGAAAGATAAAAAACTGACACTAAAGAAAGGGATCAAAATGTGTAAAAATGAAAATATAGTGAAACAAACAGTTAGAGCATATGTATGGCAGAATAGACCATGGGATACATTATGCTGCAAGACAGTCCAATCCAAAAGAGCTGAGCAATTGCAGAGAAAGAGCAATGTGTAAATACTGTCCAGCATGGGGAAAGCAGTCTTTGTACTGAAAGAAGCAAATTAATTTTGCATATATTGCATTCACATAAACTTGGCCAGAATAAAACAAACCCCCCTGTACAGATGACCATTGGAGAGTATCAATAAATGATGAACAAGATAACAGTTCAGTCAAATCTATAGGAGACAAATGGTTTGTGACTGTTACCATGGTGAGAAGAGATAGAAAATATCAAGCTGTAGAAGAAGTGTCAGATAGACACTGCTGCATCATGCAACATAATGACCTTCACTGGTCTGTGTGAAGTGGCTCAATATAGGGATCCAGAAATGAAACCCTCGAAAGTAAGATTGAGGGCATATGATGGCACAAGACTCTTAGCGAAAGGACAAATTTATCTGACAGCCCAATACGACACCAACAAGGAAGATCTCGAGTTCCAAATCATTGCCAGGATTCAACGGCCACTTATCTCAGCTGGACTACTTTGGGTTGGTGACCCTGAACATGCCAACAAGGAAAGGTCAGCAAAAGACGACACAGAAAGAGTGGAAAAACACCCCAGCGAGAGGGAGTAAAGTACAAAGATGGTTGCCGATCACATCAATTCAATGACGTGCATGAGCCTCAGGTAAATGAAACAATTCTACAAGAAAATGTTAACACCAGTGCTAAACTGGAAGATTTGCAGGGTAAAATCTCAGCTAAGACTTTGAAAACTGAAGTCTTCAGTGAACCAAGCTGTGCAAGATCTGACCAAACAATTTTCAGGAACAACACAAAGAAACTAGGAGGAAAGAATGCCCCACAGCTGGCAACTTAAAGCAGGAGCAGAAAAAATGTCAACCAGATATACAGGTGCAACTGCAGACACAAATACTCAACTAGCAAAGTTGTTCCTTCACTGAAAAAAGGTGGTCAGGGAGGAAAGATCTCACAGGCATTCAGGAGTACAAAATACCATCAATCCCAGAGGTCCATGTGTGCCTGACAACTGCAAGAACAACATTCATCAAGGCAATTAGGGCCATGGAAAAGATATTCTGCTGACAAGGGACATCAACCAAACAAACAGCCAATGTCAATGCACAAGCATTCCATTCAGTGACGTGCATGATTTAAAGAATATGTGCAATGCACAGTTGCGAATGCATGAGAGTAATGGATATATAGTGGATAACAGGATTGTGCATGTAAATATGTCCTTTGTTTACTCGGCAATAGAGGTTGTTTGTATCTTTAGTACAATATGAAAAGGGATTGGAAATGTTACAATTCTGATCAGTAACTCTGGCGCTCCATAGTCTTATGATTGTGCCATGAGGCTGTCACTGGAGGCAGACATCTTTGGTCAGCACAATAAAGACTTCTTTCAGAATGTACACTGAAGAAGATTGTTGTCCTTAAACCTGAAACGGATACTTATGAGGAGAAGGCATTTATGTAAATGAGGGAGAAAAGAATAGAAGGATAAAGGAAGCAGGAGGAGACTCCTGTGAAATATAAATGTTAACATAGATAAACTAGGCCAACTGACACATTTCCATGTTCTACACGTTATTTAATGTTATGTAATTTTACCCTGTCCTGTGAAAAGCTTGACGTGAAGGGTAGTTTTTTTGTACAGCTAGGGAAGCACATCGAGAACAGAAGTCTCGACCAGCTTTGTAGTTCCTGCACAGAGTGGCCTTCATGTGTGCTGCTTTTAACATTAATGTTCTTTAAGCCTGGACAGGCTGTGCATTCCTGCATAGACAAGGAAAGAAGGGCAAGGAGCGCCATGGCTAGCAAGTGTCAGGTGGTGCACAAGTGAACAGAATAGGGAGAGATCCGAAAAATAAGTCCCGGGGCAAATATAGGCCAGCTAAGGTAATAAATAAGAAAGGAGCAGAGAAATGTACTACAATTTAGAAAAATACTGTGGGGGCAGATTGGAAGTAAAGAGGGCCACTGGGGTAAAGATGCTGTTATTAAAATGAAATGAAATGAAATGAAAATGAAATGAAAATCGCTTATTGTCACGAGTAGGCTTCAATGAAGTTACTGTGAAAAGCCCCTAGTCGCCACATTCCAGCGCCTGTCCGGGGAGGCTGGTATGGGAATCGAACCATGCTGCTGGCCTGCTTGGTCTGCTTTAAAAGCCAGCGATTTAGCCCAGTGAGCTAAACCAGCCCCTGATCCCAGCTGGTATTACTACAGGACAAGTCAGTTCCGAGGGTGGAACGAGGCTAGATAGATCCTAACTCTTAAATTTTTTGTTTAGAAACGTGGAGATAGGCCACTGAACAGAGTCACATAGTTTGCTGATTAATTTTTAACAAAATAATGAAACATTATTAAAGGTGGAAAGGTGAATTTGGTTAACTACTCCTTCATCCACAACTATATCATTACAGATATATACAGATTTGCAAGGATAACACAAATTACAAAATCCAACTTGTACGTTAGAATGTTCACAGTAAGTACACGTTACAGTAAAGCAATAGTCAACCACGCTATGGAACCAAGTGACAGATGCCACCCCAAACAGATGCCATGGGTTCCTCATCACCCCCCCCCCCCCCCCCCCCCCCAAGGCACTTGTCACAATTTGAGCCAATTGGTCTCAGTGAAACCCTAAAAATGTCCGATCTCTGCGTTCAAAGTACTTGCTTTGGAACCTTCCCCTAAACAATGCTTTCTCATGGATGCCTTCCACAAGAGTCCACCTCCAGGGTTACGATATCTCCTTCTGACGTTTCTCTCCCTTAGATTACCACATGCACCAAACTTCACAAATAACAAAAGAATAAAGAACAAAGAAAATTACAGCACAGGAACAGGCCCTTCGGCCCTCCAAGCCTGCACCAATCATGCTGTCCATCTGAACTGAAATACTCTATCCTTCCGGGGACAATATCGCTCCATTCTCATCCTATTCATGTATTTGTCAAGATGTCCAAGGAAAGTTACTATCGTAACTTTCACTACCTCCCCCGACAGCGAGTTCTTGGCTCCCACCACTCTCTTTGTAAAAGCTTGCCTCATACATCTCCTTTAAACCATGTTACTTGCACCTTAAACCTGTGACCCCTAGTAATTGGCTCTTTCACCCTGGGAAATAACTTATGACTATACACCCTGTCCATGCCCCTCATAATCTTGTAGACTTCTATCAGGTCGCTACTCAACCTCCGTCATTCCAGTGAGAACAAACCAAGTTTCACCAACCTCTCCTCATAGTGAATGCTCTCCATACCAGGAAACAGCCTGGTAAATTTTTTCTGTACCCTCTCCAAAGCCTCCACATCCTTCTGGCAATGTGGTGACCAGAATTGAACACTATATTCCACTACAACTAAGGTTCCAGAAAGCTGCAACATGATTTGCCAATTTTTAAACTCAGTACCCCGGCTGATGAAGGCAAGCATACTGTATGCCTTCTTGACTACCTTCTCCACCTGCCTTACCACTCTCAGTGAACTGTGTACCTATACACCCAGATCCCTCTATCTATCAATACACTTAAGGGTTCTGCCATTTACTATATATTTCACATCTGTATTATAATAATAATCTTTTTTGTCACAAGTAGGCTACAATTAACACTGCAATTTTACTTTTACACCCTCTCTATCCCGCCTGAAACACCTGTATCCTGGAAGAATAAACTGCTAATCCTGTCCTCCCCTAACCAAGTCTCTGTAATGGCAACAACATCATAGTTCCAAGTACCAATCCAAGTTCCAAATTGAAACATTGAAACAAATGCATTTCAGTCCACCAGAACCTCTTTGATAAGCAACCACATCCTGCCTGCTCTTCCTCTGAGTCTTACAGGCCCTACTCTCTTGTTCCCTTTCAGTTAATTCACCTTTGCTTTGGTACCCATCCCCGTGGAAAACTAGTTTAAATCCTCCCATGTGACATTAGTAAACCTCTCGGTCAGAATTTTTATGTCCCTCCAGTTTAGGTACAACCCATCCTTCTTGTACAAGTTCCACCTGCCCAGGAAGAGATTCCAATGGTCCAGATATCTGAAACCCTCCCTCTTACACCAGCTGATAAGCCCTGTGTTGAGCTGTACTTGTCATAATATGCACCCATGCACATCATGAGGTAAAAGCAGGCAGTGACAGACACCCAGGTGAGCCAATCAACATACAGGACAGAACACAACCAATCACCAGACAGAACACCAGAGGGGGGCTTCCAACTATAAAACATACAAGGCATCAGCACTCCATCTCTTTCCACTGGTGACAACTGTAGTGACAGTCAGGGTGTACATATCAGTCAGCACCTTCTACACGTGGATCAGAGCTAGCCTGGTCTAGATAGTTAGATTTACTTTACTTAGAGTAGTAGAGTCAACCCACAGCCAGCTGTGTGCATTATTACAGAAGTTCAATAAATCGTATTGAACCAACGCCTACGTTTGGTGTATGCTTTATAGTCTATCTGCATTGTGTTGCAGTCTGTGTTACCCCAGGGTGAATGACACAACATGATACCAGGAGTGGCTACTTCGTCTCAGTAATTTACCTTCAAGAACTCACTGACGATCAGCAAGTGCCTTCAGTGGCATGGAGAAGATCCAGGCTCCGGACCTCCGGAAACTTGGCACCAACTGGCAGGTCTTCAAGCAGAAATTCAGTCGATACATTGAGGCCTCGGGCCTCGAAATGCGCCTGATGCCAGAAAAATTGGGCTGTTCCTATCGACTACGGGGGACCAGGCCATCCAAATCTTCAATTCGCTCACTTTTGCCGACGGTGAGGACAAGACCAAGTTCCAGACTGTGTTAGCCAAATTTGACAGCCACTGTGAAGACGAAATGAACGAGAGCTTTGAGCGCTATGTCTTTCAGAAATGCCTCCAGGGTAAGGATGAGTCTTTGCAATCTTTTCTCACTCATCTCCGCATTCACAGCGCCAAGGTCCCAGGTTCGATCCTGGCTCTGGGTCACTGTCCGTGTGGAGTTTGCACATTCTCCCCGTGTTTGCGTGGGTTTTGCCCCCACAATCCAAAGATCTACAGGGTAGGTGGATTGGCCACGCTAAATTGCCCCTTAATTTGAAAAACAATAATTGGGTACTCTAAATTTAAAAAAATAATAATTTACTTTGGAGCAACTCATCCAATATTCTTGGACTTATTTTCCTCAGCAATCTGTTAGTATGTCCAGATAGAGAAAGACTTAAATTGCTCCTTTCACCTGAGAACATAATCACTAACTGAACTAAAAATTGCTCTTCCTCCTGTTTCTAGGCAGCCAAACTGTTTTTTTTTTCTCTTTTTAACTACTTCACGGATCATAAAATCTCATTAAAATTTCAGTAATACAAACATCTGCAGACCTGCTGTCTCCACTATAAAATGAAATTAGACCCAGGTTTTACCTTTATATCCCACAAATAAAGAATATAAATTAAACTTAAAGATGAAACCTATTCCTAATATCCATTAATATAAATACAACTTACTTTATTTCCTAACAGTACCCCTTGAAGCAATAGAGTTCTGCACAACATGGAGTTGTGCCTGAAATTGGTATTTGAGTATATTCTCAGGGCTTCAGAAGAACGGAATCTCAGGGGGTAAGATTGAAATGGTATGAGGTGGCCTGTTGTTAACATCGTCCAAGTCTAGTAATTAAAGAAGGCTTAATGGAGCTGTGAAGATCCAGGAAAGCAACTGAAGATTGGTGACTCCGTGCTGTGAGGTGTTGGTGCAAAGATATCCCTTTGAAGTAGTAGTATTCTGCTTTGCATGTTTGAAAAGCGGAAATTGTGTTTATAAGTTGATGCTTGGGTGCACTTGGGGATACAGGGAAATGGCTTCTCAGAGAGTGAGATTGAAACACTGCGAGGTTGGCCTTCATTGAAGACATCGAAGTTGGGGTGGTTTATGGAGAGAATTCCAAGATGGGATTTTTGAGGATGAAGATTATTAATAATAATAATAATAATAATCATCATCATCTTTATTCAAGTAGGCTGACATTGCAATGAAGTTACTGTGAAAAGCCCCCAGTCCCCACATTCCGGCGTCTGTGCAGGTACACAGAGGGAGAATTCAGAACGTCCAAATTACCGAACAGCACGTCTTTCAGGACTTGTGGGAGGAAACTGGAGCACCCGGAGGAAACCCACACAGATGCGTGGAGAACATGCAGACTCTGCACAGACAATGACCCAGCCGGGAATTGAACCTGGGACCCTGGAGCTGTGAAGCCACAGTGCTAACCACTGTGCTACCGTGCTGCCCTTGTTTGAGCAATAAAGGTTCAGTGAGATTGGTTGACTCGCAGAGCAATTGATGGATTGTTGATAAATCCATGAAATCTGTTTTGGTCACATTTGGCATTTATCATGCGTGCAACCACAGTGGGCTGATTAATTCACACATATGCCATACTTATCCTGAATTTTAGGACATAAGGTAATATTGCAAATTGTTTTACATTAACAGGGGGATTGAGTTTAAGAGCCGTGAGGTTATGCAGCAACTGTACAAGACCTTGGTTAGATTAGATCAGATTTGGAGTATTGTGTGCAGTTCTGGTCAGCTCATTATAGGAAGGATGTGGGAGCATTGGAAAGGGTGCAAAGAGATTTATCAGGATGCTGCCTGGATTGGACGATAGGTCTTATGAGGAAAGGTTGAGGGATCTAGGGCTTTTCTCATTGGTGCGAAGGAAGATAAGAGATGACTTAATTGAGGTGTATAAGATGATGAGAGGGATAGATAGAGTGGACGTTCAGCGACTTTTTCCTCGGGTGGCTGTAGCTGTTACAAGGGGCATAACTATAAGGTTCATGCAGGATGATATAGGAGGGATGTCAGAGATAGGTTCTTTACTCAGAGAGTGGTTGGGGCGTGGAACGCACTCCCAGCAGTCGGTAGTGGAGTCGCACACTTTAGGAACTTTCAAGCGGTTATTGGATAGGCATATGAAGTGCACTAGAATGATAGGGAGTAGGTTGATTTGATCTTAGTTTCAGACTAGTTTGGTACAACATCGTGGGCCGAAGGGCCTGTACTGTGCTGTACAGTTCTATGTTCTACGTTCTATTTTTTACCTTGTTTAGTTTTGTTTATTGAACCCCTGTGGAATGTTTTTTAAAAATTTTTTCTTTATAAATTTAGAGTCCCCAATAATTTTTTTTCCAATTAAGGAACAATTTAATGTGGCCAATCCACCTACCCTGCACATCTTTGGGTTGTGGGGGTGAAACCCACGCAGACAGGGGGAGAATGTGCAAACTCAACATGGACAGTGACCCAGGGTTGGGATTCGAACCCGGGTCCTCAGCGCCGTAGGCAGCAATGCTAACCACTGTGCCACGTGCCGCCCCTACCTGTGGAATGTTGCAGCTTTCATCACCCAGTGCTTTCAATTTCAAAGTTTGTCTACTTTAAACAAAATGGTTTTGCACCATAACCGGATCTCATCAACAGCTTGGGGGCTGCCAAGGATTGGAACACAGGGGTGGAGTAGAGTGGGACCTGTTGACACTGGAAGCAAATTGTAGGTGTCCACAGGGCTGGGCAAGTGCCAAAATATGCTGGTTGGACGGCCCACCTCAATTTCCTGGGATTTTGTTCCAGTTGTTTTAGAAGCTGTTAGGTCCTCGAACCTTCGTTCCCCACACCTCCTCAGTGGTCTATTTGTTACCTTGCAGAAGTAATCCAAAGGCCACCAATAATGATCCAGAGACATGGGCTAGATTTTTCTGTCCTGAGATTGTGCAAACCCATGTCGGGCAGGTGAAATTCTAATTCGAGGGACCTAAAGCTTAAATTTCCCACCTGCTAGCTGACATTTTGACGAGTATAGATATTGTTGTAGATGGTGATCTAAGACTCACTCATGCTGATGTTGCGTTCAGCTTTTTAAATGTCTGCTTTATTTTAAATTTCCATGAAATTGACTTCATCAATTCAGGTAGGTTCCTGAAGGTTGTGTGAAATATGTCAGGTCAGTCAGCTTGAGGAAGCCTTTCGTTGAGCTCGGAACAATTTGGCAGGCCCAGTTAAAAAATCTTTCGAGCTTCATCGGTCATAATTAAATGCTTTGAGAAGTTAATTAAGTTTTTAATGCAGTGATTGATAATAAGATCCTATCCTTAAAATGTGAGTTTAAATTTACCAACATTGTGCTCACATGCACTAGAGTACCTACTCCATAGTGACAAACTGCTCATTTGCATTCAGTAGTATTGGAAATGTGACATTATTGTACCCTGAAATTTGATTTTAATATGGATTTAAAGTCCAGACATCTGTTGAGCCTTTGGAATATTTGATCAGATGCTGGATTGTTTGATTGCAAATGCATCTGTTGACACTTTGTAAAATAAAGTTACAGATGAGTATCTTTTTCAGGCAATTTCAAATTTAATGTTGCATTCAGTCGTAAAGGGTTTGTTTACATTGTTGTGCAATGGAATCTCATTACGAATGCTTGGCTGACCTTCAAACTCAGTCATGGATTTCTAACAGGAGCAGTTATTTACAGAGCTATGAAGGAGAAAGCGATTAACTATTTTACAATCAGTTAAGAGGAGTAAAATATTTTAAAGAGATTTTTGAATCTTTATGAGCACATAAGAGGAGCCATATTGTGAATGGGGAGTTTGAATGGATGTGTGTTTAAATGACAATTTTAAAAGCTTTGAAGAAGATTTTTATTCAAAGTAAGTTTGACTCCATTTTTAAAAAAATTCATGAGCATTCCAATTACTTCAAAGTGTTATTTTCGAGGTCTTCAGTCCTGAACATAGTGGATAATGGATCAGTGAGTATGTAAGATACTTGCGGGCAAAGAGATTGCATGGGGCTTAAGGAGTGTGCATGAGGAGTATGAAAGGTACATTGGACATATGGAGTGGATATGGGGCACGAAGAGGGCATGTGAGTTGGGTGAGTGTTGCAGGCTTGGGGTTTAATACTCATCCACAGAACTGGATTGGTGTCCCAATTAATGGAGGCAGGCTTCTAACTTCCCACCATGGCATCAGTCAACCTCCATTCTGTTTTGCTTCTGGAGGTGGTGCCGAGCTTCAACCTGCTCCTGACTGTCTGGGGTGAAAATTACATATATGTGCACATTTATTCAGAACACAAATCTTAGAAATGTCCTGACTTGCGATTCCCAAGCCAATGATGAAAGATTAGCCCACAATGGTAGCTGGCAGAATTAATCTGAATTCATTAAATAGATTTAAAATAAAAAGTTGGTATCATGAAACTTACAGGGCGCGATTCTCCGCACCCGCGAAAAATCGCGAAACTGTCGTAAAAAACGGGCGCGTTTTACGACGGTCGTGAAGGGTCCATTTCCCGACGTATTCACTTCCGGGAAATGGGCTAGTAACGCGGCCGCGTCAATCACGTGCGCGATGACGATGGAACGCGACGACGACACGATCACACCCACGTGACGCCGCCCGACGCCGTAAAAAGGCGCGGGCGAGCACAGAATCTGTCGGCCATGATGTCGGAGTCCAGGAGAGCTGCACTTCGTTTTGTGGAGGCCGATGTCGAGACTCTGCTCGATGCTGTCGAGCAGAGGAGGGGCATCATCCGCCCGCGGAGAGGGCATCGCCAACCTGCCAGCGCGGTACGCCAGGCCTGGCGTGAGGTGGCTGCTGCCGTCAGTGCTGTGGGGCAGACCCCTCGCTCTGCAGAACAGTGCCGGAAAAAGCTACACGACCTCACCAGGGCTGCCAGGGTAAGTGCCAAGAAGGTGCCCCCTGGTCACAACCATCCCTCCCCCTTAACTTAAGCACCCACCTCCCCCCCCCCCCCCCCCCCCCCCCCCCCCCCCCGGCACGGGGGGGTGGAGGGGGATTGGGGCAGAGTTATTTGAGGATGGTTCACAAAGTTGTCGCAGACCCAGCGCTCTGGCCCCGAGGAGAGATGCAATCGTCTTATGACAACTTGACCCACCCAAACTGTGCCAGTATCTGAACGGACTGCTGATACCTGCCGTTTTGTAATGATCTACCTATGTACCCTCCCCCAACAGGCCAAGTCCGCTCACAACAACCGTGAGCAGCACAAGACTGGAGGGGGTTCTCCCAACCTGCACCCCCTCACCACCTTTGAGCAGAGGGCCCTGGACCTTGTTGGGGGGTCTGCCACCCGGGATGTCGTGCTATGCGAGGTTGGCGGATCTGCAGCAAGTGAGACAACCCTCCTTGACAAACACCCACCCCTCCCCCATCCTCTGTCCCTTCACACACCCTGCCCACTTGGACACCTCCCCCATCCTCTGTCCCTTCACACACCCTGCCCAATTGGACACCTCCCCCATCCTCTGTCCCTTCACACACCCTGCCCACTTGGACACCTCCCCCATCCTCTGTCCCTTCACACACTCTGCCCACTGGGATACCTCCCCCATCCTCTGTCCCTTCACACGCTGCCCACTGGGACCGTCCAGCGGCCTGCCGAGCAAATCTAAATAACCCGTCTCATTCTCTTCCCTAGGACGTGATGCTGAACGACCAGGGCCGTCTGGCTGCAGACGGACACAGGCATCTGCCACCACCTCACCCGGGGCCGCACAACAGAGGGTGCCCGATCAGCGGGGAGCCCCATCCTCCCCAACCCAATCTGCGGATCAGGGCGCCCAGAGGGTGGCGAGAACACAACCCCCGGAAATGGCCAGGGATAACCCTCCGGACTCTGAGCGGCCCCACACCTTTGAGGAGGGGCTAAATTGCGAAAACATCGGGCTTGCGGCACTGCTATCTCCCACGACATCCATCATCCCAGAGACACTCACCCCGGCGGGCCTATTTAGTGATGAGTCTCTTGGGTCACAGTCTGGTTGGCACATCACAGCTGAGCAGGTACAGCAGGTGAAGGTCGGAGGAACCGAGGGCCCGGACTCGCGGAGGCCAGACCAGGCCCAGGATGCAGCTGGCTCCCAGACGTTTTCGGAGTTCCTGGAGTTTCTCAACCCACCCGCACAGCCGATGCCTCAAGAAACCCAGGGAAACAACGACGGGATGAGGGCTTCCTTCCAGACTCTGCAGAAGTTGTTAGAGGAGTCGAACCGCGTCCACGAGCAGGGAGTGGTGCCGCTCATGGCAGAGACCCAGTCCGACACCGCACGGATGGCATCCGCGGTGGAGGCAATGGGTAAGGTGATGCAAGGCATTGGGGTTCATATGCACGCGTCATCCTCGGCCCTGGACAGGGTTGCCCTCTCACAGGCAGCAATGTGCCAGAGGCAAAACGACATTGCCAGCGCGCTGCGGGCCTTGGCCGAGTCTCAGCAGGTCATGGCCCAGTCGCAGCACGCCAAGGCACAGTCACAGCAGTCGATGGCACAGTCCCAGCAGTCAGTCGCGGAGAGCATCAACCGCCTGACACATGTGCTGGATGGCGTCGTGCACTCACAGGTTGAGGTTGCACAGTCCCTGGCAGGAATGTCTAACTCCCTGGACTCCGTCTCTGCAAACCTTCGGATCCTGGTGGATACCGTAGCAGGCCTCCAGGACTGGCAGCGCCAGGTGTCGGTGGTGCGACGGGGCACCTCCCCGCTCGCACCTCTGTCCCAAAGTGAGGCCCGGGGGCCACCGGGCTCCCCGAGGGAGGAGCTTACTTGTAATACCGTGTGATTGTTCCACAGCCACAGGATTTGTGATGGTGACCGAGTGTCGCTGGGGTTGACGAGTGGTGAAACTTCGGTGCCGGGTGTGCAGTCCCTGCCCCTCCCCCCTCCCACAGCTAGCCCACGCGGGCACGTGATGGAGTGTCAGTGACGATCTCAGCGGCCACCAAGGTGGATGGTTCAGCTATTGCCATGGGTCAGACTCTCTCTAACGATTCTGAGCTCACAGCTCTTCGCAGAGCGGGCTGTCATCATTCCACATGGCACTGGTCACACCCGCTGACACAGCCATCAATGTTGTGCCATACCGTCTGGACCCAGTGGTAAGGGTGATGTCGAAGTGGAGCAGTGTACACTGAGAGGGGGTGGGGGGGGGGGTTGTGGTGGTGGAAGTTGTGTGTTGACCCTCTGCACGACTAGCGATGCAGGTGGTGGTTTCGTGTTCAGCGGGGACGTCACATGCGATGCGTGAACCGTGCTGCCACCAAGGCGTCGCGTGCCCGCCGTCCTCGCCGGGTCTGTTGTGCCGCCTCCTGGACATCACCAGCACCTGGGTCGTGTCTGCGTTCTGCGCCCGCCACTCCGCCAGCCTCCTCCTCCTCCTCCTCCCTCTCCTCCCTCTCCTCTCCTCCTCCTCCTCCTCCTCCTCCTCCCCCCCCCCCCCCCCCCCCCCCGTGCTGGCACCACTGCCACTGGCTTCTCCCTCCGCCTCCTGCAGCAGGTCATCTCCCCTCTGCATCGCGATGTTGTGCAGCGCACAGCAGACCACTACAATGCGAGCGACCCTTTCGGCCTGGTACTGCAGGGCCCCTCCAGAGCGGTCCAGGCACCTGAATCTCATCTTCAAGAGGCCAAGGCAGCGCTCCACCACACCCCTGGTTGCTGCATGGGCCTCGTTGTATCGTGTTTCCGCATTGGTCTGAGGCCTCCGTATAGGCGTCATCAGCCAAGACCTCAGCGGATAACCCCTGTCGCCTAGCAACCAGCCCCTCAGCCGGGGGGGACGTCCCTCAAACATCGCAGGGATGAACGACTGCGCCAGTATGTAGGAGTCATGCACACTCCCTGGGAACCTTGCAGAGACGTTCATGATCCTCATGTGGGGGTCGCATACCACCTGGATATTCATGGAGTATGTCCCCCTTCTGTTTGTGAACACCTCCCTGTCCCCTGCAGGCGGGCGCATAGGGACGTGAACACAATCAATTGCCCCCTGCACCCTCGGTATCCCGGCCACGCTGGCAAATCCACGAGCTCGTGAGTCTTGACTTGCTTGGTCCTCGGGAAAGGTGATGTAGGCTAGGAATTCTATGACAAATAAATCACCCCCTGACCCCCCCACAAAGCCTGTCCAACATCTACAAGGCACAAGTCAGGAATGTAATGGAATACTCTCCACTTGCCTGGATGAGTGCAGCTCCAACAACACTCAACAAGCTTGATACCATCCAGGACAAAGCAGCCCGCTTGATTGTTACCCCTTCCACAAAGATTCAGGCCAGGATTCTCCGACCCCCGCCGGGTCGGAGAATTCCCGGGGGAACGCGAGAATCGCGCCCCGCCGCCCAGACGCCGGCTTCCCGATTCGGCTTCCCGATTCTCCCCTGCCGATTCTCGGGCGCCCGTGGGATCCCCTCCGCGCCAGTCGGGGGCCATTGAAAGCCCCCCCCCCCCCCCCCGGCGATTCTCCAGACCCCGATGGGCCGAGTGGCCGACGAGTTCGGCTGAGTCCCGTTGGTGTGGGCTACTCGGGTCCCACACAGCGGGACCTGGAAGGTGAATCTGTGGCGGCCGTCCTGGAAGGGGTGGGGTGGCATATCCGACCCCGGGGCAGGCCCCCACAGTGGCCGGGCCCGTTATTGGGCCCTACCAAAAGGCTGACAGGCGGGCTGGTTCTGTGGGGGCCTATATTCTTCCACGCCGGGCCCCTGTAGGGCTCCACCATATTGCTTGGGGGCTGGCACGGAGAAGGGAGTCCCCACGCATGTGTGGAATCATGCCGGTCGTTCCGCGCATGCGTGGAAATACAGCAGCCGTAGCACGCATACGCAAACTCGCGCCAGCCGTTCCACGCCGGCTGGAGCTGCGGGGACCACTCCGCCTCTGACCTAGCCCCCTAGGAAGGGGAGCATGCCCCAATATCGGGGACCGTTGACACCGGAGTGTTTGGCGCCAGTTTTCACGCCGGCGTGGGACATAGCCCCATGATTGGAGAATCCGCCCTCAATCTCTCCACCACCAGTGAACAGTGGTAGCCGTGTATACCATTTACAAGATGCACTAAAGGAACTCACCAAGGTTCCTTAGGAAGCACCGTCCAAACCCACGTGCAAATGTGCAGATCTATGCCCTGATCTTTTGCCAACATTACTGGAATGGAACAGGATATCACTCCAGCCTCTGAGGGAATTCACAAGGCTTATATCATCGTGTTATTTTCAGTTCTTTTAAAAAGGAAAGCTGGAAAGCCATGTTTTGGGTGGGAGAGACGCTATCCCTAATGCCTGCTGCTGTGTGTCAATATATTTACCCAGCAAAAATTAGAACACAATGTGGTCAATGTGCATTACTGAATCAAATAGATTTGAAACACCATGCTGTGCTGACAACACTAATTTGAGAAAGTAACATCCTACCCAGCGTTGATTCACTGGGGTTTAATTCACTCTGTGGGATATTTTTAGCATACTGCTTATTATGTTTGCATTTAATTCCTGTCTGCACTATTTTAAGGCAGTCATTAGCACGTTTAAAATGATGAAGGGTTTTGATCGGGTGAATAAGGAAAGGTTGTTTCCTCTGGTTGAGTAGTTGGTGATGAGGGAATTATTAAGGCAGAGAAGCTGCATCTTCTAAGGGTTAGATCAACATTTGAAAGGGTAGAAGATATAGAGAAATGGGGCGGGATCCAGGCTGTCAACTTAATTTTGGATTATAAAAGCAAATTACTGCAGATGCTGGAAATCTACTTCAGCCTGCGCAGATAAAATGGACTAAGTGATCTCCTATTATACTGAAAACCTCGATATTAAAACAGTTCAGACAGGAATTTAATACGAGGAAAATTAACATTATAGAAAATTCAAAATTCTAACTTTTAAAAAAGAAATTGATTGGAAAATAATATATATACAAGTCAAAAGCCTCATGAGTTGTAAAAGTGAAACACTGTGGCAGTTTGATGGTTTTACTATCTTCTCAAATCGCAAGTCAACGAGTGAGAAGCAGGCCAATAGCCAAGTATAGAATCCCGACAATGCTGAAGGAGGCCATTTAGCCCATCGAGTCTGCAGCGACCCTCTGAAAGACCACCCGACCTAACCCCACTCCTCTGCTCTATCCCCATAACCCCACCTAACCGTTGGGCACTAAGGGGCAATTTTGACCATGGCCAATTCACTTTGGACTGCGGGAGGAAACCGGAGCACCCAGAGGAAACCCACGCAGACAAGGGGAGATGCACAAACCCCACACACACAGTCAGCCAAGGTTGAAATTGAATCCCTGGCGCTGTGAGGCAGCAGTGCTAATCACTGTGCCAGTGTGCTGCACTAAAGTAGTAATGCTTGTGAACATCTATGGTGCAATGACTACGAACAATCATCCCTGTTTATGCCAAAAGCCGTGATAATATTCAGTTTGACTACATGCAGTGTAACAGCGTAAATTTCAGTTCTGTTGATTGGAGAAATACAAGAAATGCATTAAATACTTCTGGCAAACGATGTCAATGTGTTTTTATGCCCCAAATGTCACTGTAATGTACATCACAAATATTTTCATTTGGAAGGAAAACACAGCAAGGAGCACAGTGTGCTGGTGCAAAGGTTTGAGCAGTTCCCCTCGAAGCAGATGAGCATGAGCATAAATTTCAAGCTGTCTGTCACAGCATCACGTGACAGTTTCAGCAGTTCTCAACTACGCTGTTAAAAATGTTTTTTACGGCGAGCGGCGATTTTCCGCGGCTGATGGGCCGAGCGGCCGGGCCTTTACGCCCATTTTTTCACGGCAGCAAACACACCTGCTTGCTGCCGTCGTAAAAACGGACGCTGGATGCCCGTTTGGGGCATCCAGAGGCCCGTTTGGGGCGGGAGCATCGCCATTGTGCTCAGGTGGGGACAGGCCCGCGATCGGTGCCCATCGATCGTCGGGCCTGCGTCCAAAAGGGATGCACTATTTCCCCTCCGCCGCCCGACAAAATCAAGCCGCCACATTTTGTCGGGCGGCGGTGGAGAAATGCGGAACCGTGCATGCGTGGGTTCCATCAATGGCGTGATGACGTCACCCGCGCATGCGCGGGTTGGAGCCGGCTTGACGCGCGGCCTTAACGACGGTCGTTAAGACCGCGACACCGTGATTCCCGGGGTCCCGCTCCTAGCCCTAATTGGGGGGGGGAGAATCGAGTCCCGGGAACGGGCGTGAAGGCTGCCGTGAAACACGGCCAGTTTCACGGCAGCCTTTACGACTCTCCGCATTTGCGGAGAATCTCGCCCGTGCTGTTCGGTGAATTGTACATTCTGAATTCTCCCTCTGAGTACCCGAACAGGTGCCGGAATGTGACCACTAGGGGCTTTTCACAGTAACTTCATTGCAGCCTTGATGTAAGTCTTCTTGTGATAATAAAGGTTCTTGTTCTTGGGTGAGTTGATTTTGGCTTTTCATAGAAGCATGGCTGAGAGTGCAGGCCTTCAATTTGTGATTAGTTCTGTACCATATGAAGCAACATTCCATGCCTGGATTCAAACGCGTCTTTTGGACAATCACTGTTTGAAACACAACTGCAGATTATCGCTATTAATTAGCAGTAGTGATGGAAAGGCTTGCGAGCTAGATTGATTCGGGATTCATAGAGGCGGGGGGGGGGATGCGGTGCGGTGAGGAGGGGAGTTGTGATGATGAATAAAATGTAAAGTGAGAAATCTTTTTTTTTACAAACGTATTGAGCTGCAAATCAACGGAACTAAACCAGATTTTGCAAAATGCTATGTCGGAGTGGCAATAGTGTCAGTGCTTGTTTGGAGTTTTCTTACAGGGATAAACTAGAAGTTTATTCAATTACAAATAAACTGTTCAACTTTGGCCTATTTTTTCACAAACCTGTTCTCATACTGTCAAATGTTAGATATATCAGCCAGGAATGCAGCACTTCTTAATTAAAATGTAAAGTTTATGTAAATTAACTTACAACAAGTACTGTCTACTGTCATGTGCTTGTCTCAATGTGTAAATGGGACAGATTAATCGTCAGTTTCCCTGTATATTCATGTAAATAAACCACAGTCACCTTCAACAGTGTTAATTAATAATAGCAGGTACCAAAATATGAATCCAGTTTACATGTTAATTTGCTCCAGTTTTCACTCATGTATTATAATGATGTGGTCAGCTTCAAAAGATTGATTTGTGTGAAGTCCTTATGCGTTAATTCAAAGAATATCAAAGTGATGGAAGCGGCCAGTTTCCAAATGGTAAATATATTGTACTTACATTTTTAATGGATTCTGTTGAAAAATGAAATTGAAAAGTCCAAACAATTGCCACTATTCATTATCTGATGATAGTGTCACAGACAGATTTTAGGTGTTTCCTTTTATTTGACTTGATCAGTATTTCTGTGTGGATTTGTGGATATCTGGAGTTAGTGAATCAATTTTAGTAACCCAGTGGCAAACTTTTGTGTATTTAGAAATGTGAATGGTTATTTTATTTCTCCCATACCTACTCCAGAGGATAACTACAATATGACATCTCATCTACTCGACTCACCCACTTCATCACACACACAAAATTCGATACAGATGAAATAAAATGATAATAATAAAAATAGAATTTAACTTTGTTTCTATTTCCGTGCAGGCCTGATGCTTCTTAGTTGAGTTGACACTCAACTACGGCTAGAGCAAAAGAGCAAGAAGCAAAGCTTTTTCTGTATCTGTAAAAGTTCCTGCAGTTGAACTGCTGAGAGGTGGACATCTCAGTTGAATTTGAATGTGGAACATGTTAAAGGAAAGAGAGTCCTTCTTTCTCTTTTAACATGTTGAAGTTAGTCACTTGGCTGCTCAGCTGGATGCAGTTGTCTGACGGCTTCACTTGAAAGACTCTGGGCAGGTTTCTCTGGCCTTCCAGCCACATGTTTCTCGGCAGTGGGAGGCTGAGCACCATTTGCTGGCAATGGAATTCTCTACTTCCGTCGCTATCAATGGAATTTTCCATTCATACCATCCCATGCTGCCGGGAAACCTGGAGACCAGAGAATCCTGCAGCCAGAAAACGGCTGGAGAATTTCACCTTCTCTCTCACTGATGGAATTCTCTTGAAAGCCTAGAAGTCAATTTGAATATCTACTATATCTTTTGGCACTGTATCATGTGACCTTGCATGAAGTGTCATGTGATGGTCCAGATAATGCATTGTGATCTTTCAATCAACAGTGTGGATTCTTCTCCTATACTGTGTTCAATCAGTTAGAGGCCTTTGTTTTTTTCCCGATGTAGCTCAAGGGGAGTCATGATGAAATGTATTTGTGTCTTTTTGAGAGATGCACAGATTTTGGCCGTGATCGTATTACTTCATCACGCCTGACACAAGACCTAATTAAGCCGTTAAATCTCATGAGGGGGTGCAAGTGGCATTGCCAGGCTGGCAGAGTATATTCAGGGTGCCAGGCTGGCAGTGTCAAGGTGCCCAGGTTGCCTGTGCTGGGGATCAGACCTGGGGGTGCCCTCCCCTCATGAGGTGGGGGGGTGAGGGTGGCTTGAGAACGCCCTAACAAGTAAGGTGGCGTTGCGGTGTTGAGAGATCATGGTGGCACTTAAAGATGGTGGGCGGTATTCTCCCCCCCTCGCTGGGTGGGAGAATTGCCGGCGCGCCGCGCGAATCGCGCCACGCCGCCCCGACACCCGCACGCGATCCCCCCCCCCGCCGAAACCAGCGCCATGCGAATCGCGCCGGGCCACTCGGAGAATAGCCGCAAACGGCGAGAGGCGATTCTTCGGCTCGGATGGGTCGAGCAACCCCACGTAAACAGCCGAGTCCCGCCAGCACTGTCCACACCTGCTCGCTGCCAGCAGGTACTCGTCACGAAGGCTTGGGGGGGGGGGGGGGGGGGGGGGGGGGGGCGGCGGCCTGTGGGGGGGGCTAGTGAAGTGTTGGCTAGTGTAGACTTGAGAGATGAACAGACACTTCCAACACTGATGAAGGTTCAACTCAATTTTATTAACTACTTCTAATTAACTAACACACGTTGACTGTGGGTCTAAATGATGCTAACTTAAACTAGAGACCTAAGCCTTGTCCGAACCAGTTGATTCTCTCAGCACGTGGTGTGGGTCTGTGCTGGGCTGGATGAGTTCTTGTTACACAGAGGCAGCACCCAGAATGAGCGGGAACCGTGGTGCCCTCTGCCTTCATAGTGTGTGTATTCTAACTGGTGGTTGGCTGTGGTGTTTGTATATGTTGATTGGTCCCTGTGTGTGTCCATCAGTGTGTGTCTGCACCATGATATACTGGTGTATATTATGACAGGTGGGGCCTCCGATGGGGTCTGGCCGGCGATCGGGGCTCACCGACCGGCGGGCCGGCCTCTCCCCCCCCGGGCCTACTTCCTTCGTGGCCAGCCCCGGAACCCCGGCGCCATGTTGGTGAAGGGCCGGAGCGCTCTGCGAGGTAACCGCGCATGCGCTAGTTGGCGCCAGCCCAACTGCGCATGCGTGGGACCCGAGGCACCGCATCTTTTACACAGCACCGGATCTCTTTTTTTTTTAATAAACAATTTTATTGAGGTAGTTTTTGGCTTTATAAACAGTTACAGACATCATCAGAAAGGAAGCAAAAAAGGCAAAAATGTGCAAACATCCACGTTCTTTCAATACTTCCACCGTAACATATTGCACAAGCCCGCTCCCCTCCCACCGGTACTACCCGCCATATTTTCCCTCCTACTCTACTCTAACCCCCCCCCACCCCCCTGTCTAGGATCCCCATTGGCGGGAGGCGCGGGAAAGATGGGACCTGTCTACGAACAAAGTCCCGCAACTGTAGGTATCTAAAATCATTTCCCCTTACCACCCCAAATTCCTCCTCCAAGCTCCTCAAACTCGCGAAGCTCCCTTCCAGGAACATATCACCCACCCTTCCCGCCCCTGCTCGCCGCCATACTCGGAACCCCCCATCCATACTGCCGGGGGCAAACCGATGGTTGTCGCAGATTGGCGCCCAGACAGACGCCCCCATCTCCCCCACATGCCTCCTCCACTGGCCCCATATCCGCAGGGTCGCCACCACTACCGGGCTGGTGGTGTACTTGGCCGGCGGCAGCGGTAGAGGAGCCGTGACCAGGGCTTCCAAACTGGAGCCCCTGCACGAAGCCGCCTCCACCCGCTCCCAAATAGACCCCGTACCCACCATCCACTTCCTTATCATAGCGATGTTGGCCGCCCAGTAATAATTGACCAGACTCGGCAAAGCCAGCCCTCCCTCGCTGCGGTTCCTCTCCAACATCGCCTTCTTTACCCGCGGAGACTTTCCCGCCCAGACAAAGCTCATGATCAGCCCGTTAACTCTTTTGAAGAAGGACTGTGGGATAAAGATCGGGAGGCACTGAAAAATAAACAAAAATCGAGGGAGGATTGTCATCTTTACAGTCTGCACCCTCCCTGCCAGCGACAGCGGGAGTGCATCCCATCTCCGAAACTCTCCCTTCATTTGCTCCACCACCCTGGCCAAATTTAACTTATGCAGCCTGCCCCAGTCTCGTGCCACCTGGATTCCCAAATACCGGAAATTTTCCTCAACCAGCCTAAACGGTAGCCCTCTCAATCTGTTCTCCTGGCCCCTTGCCTGGACCACAAACATTTCACTCTTGACCGTATTTAATTTGTATCCTGAGAACTGGCCGAACTCCCTCAGCATTCCCAGTATAGTTCCCATCCCGGCCACTGGGTCCGACACGTACAGGAGCAGGTCGTCTGCATAAAGAGAAACCCTGTGTTCAACCCCGCCCCTCACCATCCCCTTCCAACCCTCTGCGGCTCTCAGCGCCATCGCCAGCGGCTCTATGGCCAGCGCAAACAGCAGCGGGGAGAGCGGGCAGCCCTGCCTGGTCCCTCGGTACAACCTAAAGTACTCCGACACTTCTCTGTTAGTCCTGACGCTGGCCCTCGGGGCCTGATATAATAATTTGATCCAATCCACCAATCCCTCCCCGAACCCAAACCGTCCGAGCACCTCCCATAGATAGTCCCACTCTACCCGGTCAAAGGCCTTCTCGGCGTCCATTGCCACCACTACCTCCACATCTCTACCCGCCGGGGGCATCATTATCACGTTGAGCAATCTCCTCAGATTGGCCGCCAGCTGCCGACCTTTAACGAACCCAGTTTGATCCTCCCCAATCACCTCCGGTACACAGTCCTCCATTCTCCCCGCCAGTACCTTTGCCAGGAGCTTGGCGTCTACATTAATCAGGGAGATTGGCCTGTAGGACCCGCACACCTCCGGGTCTTTACCCCGCTTCAATATCAGAGATATGGTGGCTTGTGACATTGTCGGCGGCAGGGTCCCTCTGTCCCTTGCCTCATTGAAAACCCTCGCCAAGACCGGGCCCACCAGCTCAGAGAACTTCCTATAAAACTCTACTGGGTATCCATCCGGCCCCGGGGACTTCCCCGACTGCATGGCCTTTAGGCCCCCCAATACCTCCTCTACTCTAATCGGGGCGCCCAGCTCTTCCACTTGCCCCCCCCCCCCCAACTGTTGGGAATGTTAACCCGTCCAGAAACCTTTTCATCCCCTCCGGTTCTTCCGGCGGCTCCGAAGTATACAGCTTACGATAGACGTCCCGGAATACCCTATTCAATTCTGCCGGATCCTCCACTTTGCGCCCCCCCTCGTCCCTCACTCTACCTATTTCCCTGGCCGCCTCCCTCCTCCTGAGTTGCTGCGCTAACAGTCTGCTAGCCTTTTCCCCATACTCGTACACCACTCCCCTCGCCTTCCTAAGCTGTTCCACGGCCCTGCTCGTGGATAGTGCCCCCAGTTCCGCCTGTAGCCTCCGCCTTTCCCTGAGTAAAACCTCCCCCGGGGACTCCGCGTGCTCTTCATCTATCCGGCCCATTTCCCTGACCAATCTATCCATCTCTGCCCGGTCTGCCTTGGCTTTGTGGGCCCCAATTGAAATCAGCTCCCCCCGAACTACTGCCTTTAGCGCCTCCCACACGGTCGCCGCTGAGACCTCCCCAGTGTCATTCACCTGCAGGTAATTTTTTATACATTTCCGAAGCCTCTCGCAGATCCCCTCCTCCGACAGCAGTCCCACATCTAGCCTCCATTGCGGGCGTTGATAACTCGCTCCCCCGAACTGCAGGTCCACCCAATGCGGGGCATGGTCTGAAATGGTAATTGCTGAGTATTCCGTGTTCTTTACCTCCCCCATACAGTCCCTGCTTATTACAAAGAAATCTATCCTGGAATATACTTTATGGACGTGCGAGTAAAACGAGTAGCCCCTTCCTGTTGGCTGTCCCTCTCTCCAGGGGTCCACTGCCCCCATTTGCCCCATAAACCCTTTCAGCTCCCTTGCCATTGCTGAGAGTCTACCCGTTCTGGGACCCGACCGATCCAAAGTCGGGTCAAGGACCATGTTAAAGTCCCCTCCCATTATTAGCTTGCGAGAATCCAAGTCCGGGATCTTCCCCAGCACTCTTTTAATAAAGTCCACGTCATCCCAGTTCGGGGCATATATATTCACCAGCACCACCCTTCTCCCCTCCAGTCTGCCCCGTACCATCAGGTATCTGCCCCCCCTGTCTGCAGATATGCCCTCTGCCTCAAATTGCACGCGCTTGTTGATCATGATTGCCACCCCTCTGGACTTCGAGTCCAAGTCCGAGTGGAAGACCTGGCTAATCCAGCCCTTCCTTAGCCTGGTCTGGTCTGACACTTTCAGATGTGTCTCCTGCAACATAATTACGTCCGCCCTCAGGGCCCGCAAGTGCGCGAACACCCGCGCCCTCTTAACCGGCCCATTCAGTCCCTTGACGTTCCAGGTGATCAGCCTGGTCGGGGGGCACATCCCACCCCCCCCACCCCGCCGGTCAGCCATAGCCTTTCTCGGGCCGGCCCCTGACCCGTGCGTCGCGCCATTCCTGGCCCGCCCTTTGGCTGCCTCCACCCTCGACCTCCTTTCCAGTGCCTATTTCAAGTCCCTCTCCCGTCAGCAGAACAACCCCCCCCTCCCCTAACCCCATCCCCCGATACCCCCACCCCCGCCATCTACTGGCTGTTACTTCCCCCCCCATCTGACTTCCTTGACTAGCCAATCTGCTAGCCCGGTGACTCAACACTCCGGCGCCTTCCTGTCCCATTCCCCTTGTTTCCCCGCCCTCCTCCCCACCCACTGGGGCAAGCCGGTTCCAGTGTCTTCCGCGAGCTGCACAAAAAGCCCAAACAGGGAAAAAAAAAAAAAAAAAAACCCATAAAAAGGGAAAAAAACCACAGAAAAAAGAGAAAAAGCACATAAATGTCCATGAACAAAGGAAAGAGTCTCAAATGTTCCGCTTGGCCCCTTTGGCCCAGCAAACCGTTGAGCAGCGGTCCAGGCACATTCGGCGTTCCTTCCCACAAAAATCCTCGGGCCCTAACTCGCGTCCTTGGGGCCTCCTTTCGGGACCAGCCCCAGGTCCCTCACAAAATCCATCGCTTCTTCGGGCTCGGAGAAGTAGTGGTGTTGACCCTGGTGCGTGACCCATAGCCGGGCTGGGAACAGCAGACCAAACTTCACGTGCTTCTTGAACAGCACCTCCTTGACATTCGTAAAGGCTGCTCGCCGCCGAGCCACCTCCTGGCTTAGATCCTGATAAATGCGGAGAACACTGTTGTTCCACGTGCTGCTCCTGGCGCTCTTTGCCCACTGCAGCACCCGCTCCTTGTCCACGAACCTGTGGAACCTAATCACCATCGGGCGGGGGGGTCCGCCCGGCCGCCCCTGCCTTGCCTGCACTCTGTGTGCCCCCTCCAGCTCCAACGGTCGTGGAAAGGCTTCGGCTCCCATCAGCTGCTTCAGCAGGTCTGCTACAAACGCTGCAGCATCAGCTCCCTCCGCCCCCTCCGGGAGGCCGACCATCCTCAGATTGTTCCTGCGGATTCTATTCTCCAGCTCCTCCACTCTGTCCAGCAGTCTTCTCTGCCGCTCTTTCAGGCCGTCCACTTCTACCGCTGCAACCGTTTGCGCATCCGCCTGCTCCTCCACCGCCTCTCCCAGCTCCTTAACTTTCACATCCTGGGCGTCCATCCTCTGGTTCAGCTGATCCACCGCTTTCTGGATTGGGTCCAAGCTGTCCCGCTTCAGCGCTTCAAAACTGGACTTCATTACCTGGAGCATGTTATCCAGCGCCAACTGGATTGCTGAGTCCGGGGTCCGTGTGTCCGCCATCTTAGGTCCCAGGTAATTTTCTTCAGGTCCTTGTCTCTGTCCCTTTTTCTCCTTCTTCTTCTGCCTTCTGGAATCCCGCTGTTCCATATGCCGCAGCCCGCTCCTCAGCGCCTTCGCTGCCGCTTTCCTTTGCCCAGCACCTTAAATTTTTACCCCCTCCTGGGCATCTGAAGTGGGTCCAAGCTGTCCCTCCTCAGCAACTCCAAACTTTTTTTTCCCTTTGTCCTGGAGGAAGGAAGGTCCGTGGGTCCGCCATCTTACCCTTCAGGTCAGCTTCCTCCTTGCCTCCGTCTCTCTCTCTTTCTTCCTCACCTGCTGGCCTCCCACACTTTCATTTTCTGCAGCCCGCTCTCCTCTTCTGTTCCCGGCAGCCTTTCCGCCGCCTCCGTGGTCCCGCTATCGCGGGGAAACAGCTGTTCAGTCCCGCCGGAGTGAGAGCCCACCGAATGTGCGGCTCACTCGGACATCGCCGCCACCGGAAGTCACAGCACCGGATCTCTGACGCCATGCCGAGGCTCCACTCCCATAAACCACGCAACGCCCCTACTATCCCCACGGAGAGGGGTGAATAGGGGTCTGGGAACGGGTGCCGACGCCTGAATAAAACACTCTGGTTTTTACTCCGGCGTCAGCACTTAGACTCCCGTTGGGAGAATCCCGCCGGTGCCCCAATCTCTTCCTGTACTGACAAGCTATAATAATCATGTTTATTGTCACAAGTAGGCTTACAAGTTACTGTGAAAATCCCCGAGTCGCCACATTCCGGCGCCTGTTCAGGTACACAGAGGGAGAATTCAGAATGTCCAAATTATCAAACTTGTGGGAGGAAACCGGAGCACCCGGAGGAAACCCATGCCAACACAAGGAGAACGTGCAGTCTCCGCATAGACAGTGACCCAAGCCGGGAATCGAACCTGGGACCCTGGTGCTATGAAACAACACTGCTAACCACTGTTGTAACCGTGCCGAGCTGCATGGCACCGAGAAACACCCCGCTAAACGTTCCCAAAATGGGATTCTCCCCCCCCCCCCCAATAAACCGTGTCCATTGCGTTCTATTCAAAAACACCTGGTAGTTCTTGGAAGCTATCTCGATTTTCAGTCTTTTTAAAACGTTGCTTTTTAAAAAATATAGCTCTGAAAGACTCACAATTGTCATGCCTGTGCTTGATAATATATTCTATGCTTACTTGCTGAGAAATCAAACATGGTGTTGCAGTGTAAAATCAGTGTGAGCATCACCAGTGACATGGGGAACATTTGGCAACAAGTTCTATGACATCTAGTACCAATCGGCAAATGCAGAATGAAATAATAAAACTTCTCCCATTGTCCTCTCCTTTAATGTTTAAATCTATGCAAAGCTAGATATTCCGGAATGATCTAAGTTTAGACTTTATTAAATGTTTGCTGTGTGAGCTCCACTTCTATGGTTTATGACACCTCTTGAAGCTTCTGTGAAATAATTGTATTGCAATTCCTCTCAGCCAAACAGCATGGTTTTCAATAATCAATCTTACAGCAGATTAGAATGGAACTTTTGAAGAATCAGTGAAGGGAATTCTAATCTTGGGCGATGGTGTAAATTGGATGAGATAGAATTAGCTGCCTGTAGTCCACCCCATCCAATTGACCTTTTCATTGATGTCAATAGAAGGTGAAATTGGGTGGGATGTGCATTCCTCTTTGGCTGAAACCGTAGATGCGTCAACAGTTCTGTACTTATGCCTGTGTATCCAGGTACGCATATTTACACACACTCACACAAAATGATGTGATGGTCATGCTCAAATCCTTTTCCTTGAAAGTCTTTCCAACTCCAAAATGTAATCCTTTTTCAGAGGGTAGCATTAATAATATGAAAAGATAATTGGTTTGATTTTTATCTCTCTGCACTTGTTCCCTAAAACTGGATTTTAGTTGAAATGGAAATAGGGTAGCTTCTATATGTCTGGCTGATGCACAATGTCAAATTCATGCCTAGAGGTGGGGAGGGAAGGTGAAAATCTAGCCCAGTCTGTCTAATTGAGAAAGCCTTTGAAGTTTAGTAACTGCCAGTGGGTTTAGTGAATCATATTTCAATTCTTAAATAAGCGTTTGCAACCATTAAGTGCCTAATAAGATTTACTGCATCTTTAAACCTGTAGCTTCTTTGATTTAGTCCATATTTTCAAATGTTAAAAATGTCTTATAGAATTCCTTGGAACTGCATGAAATTGCACAGAATCTGGAGCATGGGAACAGACATCAATCCAGTCTCCTCTCATCCTTCCTTATCTGAGCCTATCTGTGTAACCCTTCACAGGGTTCATCTTTTTCTTCGACACTTATTTAGATTCCCTTTAAATCTCAATGACTCCCTGTGGTAGTGAGGTCCACATTTTCAGCAATTTCAATAAGTTTAGTCTAAATTGCTGATTTGAATATTTTGGTGACTGTTTTATATTGCTGGCTTTTAACTTTGCTCTTCCCAGCAAGTAGAAATGGGTAGAATGTTATCCTTCCCTAAGAGATGGGAATGTAGTTGGGAGGGCAGGTAAAATCTCAGGCTACCCTGTTGAATCAGCTCCCCAATCCTATGTCCTGCTGTCAGGGAACAGGTTGGGGCAGGTTCCCCATTCCAAGGCAATGAGCAACGTATTTTAATATGTTAATGTTCTATTTAGGGTCATTTTAACATACCATCAACATTTTACCAACAGCGTATTAACCGTAACCACCCCCTCCCACCCAACTCCCCCATCCAGCACCATGTGGGGAGGCCACCCACCAGCAGTCCAGAGTCATTTTTCTTTTAATCAAAAGGGGGCTGCAATCGCGTAAGGAAGCCACGCTGGCCTTAGCAATTTCTCTGGCGGGATCTCCCCTCCAGCAATTAGCCTCTCATATGTTTCATATGTGGGCAGCAATGCCCACCATTTCTGCTGGCAGCTCAAAAGGGTGAAAGATTATCAGTAGGCAGGAATGTGGGATTGAAGTTACAAGCTGATCAGTCATGATCTTATTGAATGGCGGAGCAGGCTCGAAGGGCCGAGTGGCCTACTCCCACTCCTAATTCATATGTTCTTATGCTCCTTTGAGGGTTCCTGTTCCAACAGGATGGCAAACCCAGGGTCACCCTTAAAATTGAAGGGAGGTCTTGCAGCTGTGCTTGGCAATCTGCCAGATTTGCAAAGTACAGCCCATTATTTTATTCCCACTTTAATAGGTTTCCCCTTAACCTTTTCTTCTCAAGAGAAAAAGAGATCCATCATATTTGTGTTCCTTGATTGGCTAACCTCCACAGTTATGATATATCCTTTATGTAAATTAGGTGGATTAGGTTAGGTGGATTGGCCATGATAAATTGCCCCTTAGTGACCAAAAAAGGTTAGAGGGGTTAGAGGGTTACGGGGATAGGGTGGAAGTGAGGGCTTAAATGGGTCGGTGCAGACTCGATGGGCCAAATGGCCTCCTTCTGCACTGTATGTTCTATGTTTTTATGTTTCTAAATAGCATTGTAACCACGGTGCCGAACAAGTTGAACATAACTACTCTACTTTTTGATTCTATCTCTCTCGTAGTAAATCCTAGTGACTTGTTTCCTCTTGTTATGGCTTCTTGGCCAATGTCACAACTTTTAATGAATTGTATATTTGTACTCACAGAATACATTCCTCTTCAACCCCACTGAGATTGTAACTTTCCAACTTCCTAATTTTTCTTACCAAAATGTATTGGGTGCGATTCACCCAAAAACTTTGAGAGACTGGTTTTGGGCGCATTTGGCAGGGATGTTTCTCAGTGGCTGCAATAGTGCTAAGAATGAAACCGCTATTCAATGGCACTTTGCCGTTTTATTGGGCCTTGGGGAGTTTCTCCCCCCTCATCACACTGAGAGAGATATCCTGCACTGAGGAGCTGAGCTCGGCAGAGCCACCGGCTTCTTATAGATTGAGCTGCAATTTTGAATGGCTACCCTGATTTTTACATGATGTGGAGATGCCGGCGTTGGACTGGGGTGAGCACAGTAAGAAGTCTTACAACACCAGGTTAAAGTCCAACAGGTTTGTTTCAAACACGAGCTTTCGGAGCACGGCTCCTTCTTCAGGTGAATGGAAAGGCTTGTTCCAGAAATGTTTATATAGACACAGTCAGAGATGCCCCGGAATGCGAGCACCTGCAGGCAATCAAATCATCAAAGATGCAGAGAGAGAGGTAACTCCAGGTTAAAGAGGTGTGAATTGTCCCAAGCCAGTTCAGTCGGTAGGCCTCTGCAAGTCCAGGCTTGTTGGTGGGGGCCGAATGTAATGCGACATGAATCCCAGATCCCGGTTGAGTCCGCATTCATGCGTGCGGAACTTAGCTATAAGTTTTTGCTCAGCAATTTTGCGTTGTCGCGTCTCCTGAAGGCCTCCTTGTAGAATGCTGACCCGGAGATCAGAGGCTGAATGTCCTTGACTGCTGAAGTGTTCCCCAACTGGAAGGGAACAGTCCTGCCTGTTGATAGTCGCACGATGCCCGTTTATTCGTTGTCGCAGTGTCTGCATGGTCTCCCCACACCCCCACTACTGGCCTTCAAACAACCGCGCAACCTCAAACAAACCATTGTTTGCAGCAAATTACCCAGCCTTCAGAACAGCAACCACAACACCACAAAACCCTGCCAGGGTAATCTCTGCAAGACATGCCAGATCATCGACATGGACACCACCATTACACGTGGAAACACCACCCACCAGGTACGCGGCGCATACTCGTGCGACTCGACCAATGTAGTCTACCTCATACGCTGCAGGAAAGGATGTCCCGAAGCGTGGTACATTGGCGAGACCATGCAGACACTGCGACAACGAATAAACGGGCATCGTGCGACTATCAACAGGCAGGACTGTTCCCTTCCAGTTGGGGAACACTTCAGCAGTCAAGGACATTCAGCCTCTGATCTCCGGGTCAGCATTCTACAAGGAGGCCTTCAGGAGACGCGACAACGCAAAATTGCTGAGCAAAAACTTATAGCTAAGTTCCGCACGCATGAATGCGGACTCAACCGGGATCTGGGATTCATGTCGCATTACATTCGGCCCCCACCAACAAGCCTGGACTTGCAGAGGCCTACCGACTGAACTGGCTTGGGACAATTCACACCTCTTTAACCTGGAGTTACCTCTCTCTCTGCATCTTTGATGATTTGATTGCCTGCAGGTGCTCGCATTCCGGGGCATCTCTGACTGTGTCTATATAAACATTTCTGGAACAAGCCTTTCCATTCACCTGAAGAAGGAGCCGTGCTCCGAAAGCTCGTGTTTGAAACAAACCTGTTGGACTTTAACCTGGTGTTGTAAGACTTCTTACTGATTTTTACAGTCTTCATAGTTTTAGGATGCCTGCTTTCAGGACACCCCCTTTCAACTCCCACAACTTTCCTCAGTCCCCTCTCATCGGCATGGGCCCCCAGACCCCACCCCTGGGAGTGCCAACCTGACACCTGGCACCTTGGCACTGCCGACCTTGAAACCAGCCAGCTACCCTGGCACTATGGCATTGCCACATGGGCACCATTGCAGTGCCAGGTTAGAACTGCCAGGGTGCCTGGCTGGCAATGCCAAGGTGGCCAAGTGCCAGGGAGAGTAGTAGGTACTACTCTGCCCTGTCCCTGACCACCTGAGGGGATCTAAAGATCTGTAATACCCCCTGAGGTGCCATTATGCCGAGACTATGATTGTGGAAACCAGTGCTAAAAGGCACCCGGTTGAGGCCTCATAGTCACCGCCGTTGACTCCTGGGCACCGACTGAATACAGTGTCCGGATATTAATATCAATATCTGGATCACGCCCAGCATTGGCTATTCAACTGTTGCAATGTGGTGGAGGTATTGCACCCAATGTCTTGTTCTTATCTATCGTGTTGAAATTTATTTGCCAACTATGTCTATTCTGCAGGTTTGTTAATGTCTTTTCATAATCTTCAACAGTTCTCCTCAGTATTGTTGACTATCCTTCCCAATTTGGGGCATTTGCAAATTTAGAAATTGGGTTTTTTATTCCAACGTCTGAATTATTGGCATTGGAGAGACCATGCAGATGCTGCGACAACGAATGAACGGACATCGCGCAACAATCACCAGACAAGAATGTTCCCTTCCAGTCGGGGAACACTTCAGCCGCCAAGGGCATTCAGCCTCTGATCTCCGGGTAAGCGTTCTCCAAGGCGACCTTCAGGACGCGCGACAACGCAGAATCGCTGAGCAGAAACTTATAGCCAAGTTCCGCACACATGAGTGCGGCCTCAACCAGGACCTGGGATTCATGTTGCATTACATTCATTCCCCACCATCTGGCCTAGTCTTGTGAAATCCTATCAACTGTCCTGGCTTGAGACAATTCACACCTCTTTTACCTGGGGTTACCCCTATCTCTGGATCTGTAAAGACTTGATTACCTGCAGATGCTCGCATTCTAAGCATTTTCTGGCATCTTTGAATTTGTCTATGTTTCTGGAACATACCTCTTCATTCACCTGAGAAAGGAGTAGTGCTCTGAAAGCTAGTGTTTGAAACAAACCTGTTGGACTTTAACCTGGTGTTGAAAGACTTCTTACTGTGCTCACCCCAGTCCAACGCCAGCATTTCCACATCATGAATTATTAATGTAAGCTATGAGCAACAATGACCCCACATTCGTTCTTGTTAGATCCCACTTACCAGCTCTGCCACAATTTATCACTTCTCTTTATTTTCTCTCTTGTAGTTAGCTATCTATCCATTTCCAGAGGTATTTTGGAAATCTATATGTATTACATCAAGTGTATGATCAGTCGAAATCCGATGTGAGCAGCATTGTCCGACATGATAAAACTCTTTCTAATAAAGCTGCCACTTTATTATGGTAAACGTATCATTTTCTTGCATTTCAGAGTGCAAAACAGCCGCGAGCGTTATTATGGACTGAGCTAAACTATTTTGCAGCCCTATCGTATTTTAACATTTTGATTGTACAACCATTAATGTCTTTTAGCGAGTAACTCCATCCTCCAGTCATCCTTTTGTTCATCTAATCGTCCTATTTCTATCTATGTAGTCCCCTCCCTTTATTTATGCATCAATTTCTCTACCCATACATTCCCCTGTATCTTTACCCATCAAGCCATATATCTCACACCTCTCAATATCCATATTTGTATCTATTCTTATACCCCCCATTTATTGATACACATTTCTCCTCCATTTAACTGTATATTCCTTCATCAATCCATTTATACCCCATCCATCATTATATGCATGAACTATTTTCATTTATCACAACATAAAGTAAGGCGTTCAATTCTTCCCAAAAATATTTTCAGGGAGCTCATCGTGAACAAATATTATAAGGTTCAAATTGTTCTCAATAGATAAAGAATGAATCTTGATTTTCTTCCAATCTTTAAGCACACTCTAAGTAGTACACAAGCTCATTCTATGTATTTTTAACAAGACTGGAATGTGTCATTACTAACTTTCAACTTAAGAATACTCCTGCAGGATTGGTACAAAGGCTCTTGATATCTAGTTTCAAAGCCAGTGAGCAGTAATGGTTGTTAAAGGGTAAATTCTGATGTGCAGTGTGATAGTTGTGCCGAGGTAGAAGGTAAATGCAAAACACACAAAGATGCTTCACTGATGAAACCCCGATTATGAATGGCAGAATTTGCTCCTAAAAATGTGCTCCTTTCAGAGTGGAGGATCAATCCAAGAATACAAACGGAGGGTATAATGGTGAGAAGAGGTAACC
Source organism: Scyliorhinus canicula (assembly GCF_902713615.1). Lineage (NCBI taxonomy): Eukaryota > Metazoa > Chordata > Chondrichthyes > Carcharhiniformes > Scyliorhinidae > Scyliorhinus > Scyliorhinus canicula. The sequence continues at coordinate 113,606,843 of NC_052159.1, read as the reverse complement.
AAGTTGACAATAAACAACACAAATGTGCGAGTATCAAGGAAATCATTTCAGGATAAAAATAAGTGCAAAGATGAAGAATAGAAATGGATATTGGAATTGCAATAAATGGATACCCAAGTTCTCGGCAAATATGAAATAGACTTATCCCCAGATTAGTTTTATTAACCTGAATTCATCCAGTACCTTGTTGGGAATTATAACACTAAAATGAGCTAATGATGACGTTACGAAATATTAGAGTAGACTGAAAAAAAACAAAGTAGAGAAAAATGCAGCTTAGAAAAAACATCAATGCTCATATTATTACACACAGAACAAGACAATGCCAATTGAAATGCTTTTTGAAATACTACTCCGAAGTATTTTAAATTGTATTAAACTATGCATAAAATATTCAAAAAATGCTGCCGGCTGAAATACATGATATCAGTTTATTCAATGCAGATTGCTGTTCTCTTCACAGACAGGGTCACATTCAACATGAAACAGGCAGCGGTACTTATCACCAGAAGGCCCAATTGCTGTCATGAGGGACAATAAGGATGATCAACGGAGGCCAGGTTGAGCTCTATGGTGACCATTTGTAGGCACACCATGGAAGCAGGAAACTCAAAAATGGGGCCAACATTTCACCACAGGAGTTATTTTTCTTTTTCGGGCCAGAAATCCCCCGACCATCCAATGAGAAGCTGCTTTTTATGTGTGTGAGCCCTCAATTGTGATGAAATCGGCTCTTTGTCCAACTGGAGCCAAAGAGGGCAGCAACAAAGGAAGGGCATCAGATGAAGTGTGCTACTTATTTCAGGGCCTATGGCAGTCTTCATTGAGACAACTGTTTGTCCTGAAGGAGAGATCTGTGGTTTGTAACAATGCCCTCTGCAGTACCAGAGGGAAATGAGATGTTGGTGGAGAGATGATTGTCTATCGTCTGCGACAGGGCTGCTTCTCATTTCATTGATGCAGACTTTGACCTAATTTTGGAGACAGTGAAGGAAAGTGTGAGATCCTCATCCCAGATGGTAGCACAAAGAGGCCTTGAGCTGAAACCACCTCAAAGTCACCTGAGTCAAGATTGTTGTCACTGCCAGAAGCAGAAATGAGACTAAAGGAACTTAGTTCACAACCTCATACGTTCTGGTAATGCGGGAGCAATGCCAACACACCAGAAAGGTCTCAAGGTTTGCATTCTCCAACACGTTAAACACCTGAGGAGTCTCCGGGAATATACTGCCCATGAGCATTGGATGAGTGTGTTCCCAGGCCACTTACTGACCCCATGAAATGGCACAAAGCCACATGCTGCTTAAGACCAGTCACTACTGGGACCAGCACCTCCTCTTGAAAAGGGCAGATGGCATTGGACACAGGGGGCAGCGGAGCCTTATCTGCTCTCTTTTATCCACACAGGAGAAACATGTACACAGATTACCATGCACCATACTCCCTCAGCTGAAAATCCTTCATGTTGAACATCAGTAGGAGGAAGCACTGAGAGTGGCAAAAGATAAAAATGTATTCTGGGTGGGGGACTTCAATATCAAACACCAAGAGTGGTTAGGTATCAGACCGAGCTGACTGAGCCCTAAAGGATGGCATGATGGCACGGTGATTAGCACTACTGTCTTACAGGACCATGGACCAACGTTCAATTCTAGCCTTGGGTGACTATCTTTGTGGAGTTTGCACATTCTCCCCATGTCTCCATAGGTTTCCTCCTAGTGCTCTGGATTCCTCCCACAGATGGGAGGTTAGGCGGATTGGGCATACTAAATTGCCGCTTAGTGGCCAAAGTTGTGCAGATTAGGTAGGGTTATGGGAATAGGGTGGGGGAATAGGTCTTGATATATTCTCTTGGTAGGGTCAGTGCAGACTCGATGGGCTGAATAATCTCCTTCTGCACTGTTTGCAATCAATCAATTCTATGGACCTAGCTGCTGGACTGGCTCTGCAGCAGGTGATGAGGGAACCATCAGAGGGAAAAATACTCATGACCTCATCCTCGCCAACCTGCCTGCCACAGGTGCATCAGTCAATGACAGTGTCAGTCAAAGTGATCCCCACACAGTCCTTGTGGAGATGAATTCCCATCTTCATATTGAGGATATCCTCCATCGCATTGTGTGGCATGACCACAGTGCAAAATGGGATGGACTTTGAGCATATCTAGCAACTCAAGACTGGGCCTCCAGGAGGCGATGTGGGTTATCAGCAGCAGCAGAACTGTACTTAACTGCAATCTGTAACCTCATGAGTTGGCATATCCCCCAACGACACATGACAACTTGAGTGCCAAACAGCAGAAGAAGATATTCAGGACTAAGCAAATTCACAACCATGGAATCAGATCTAAGTTCTGCAGCCCTGCCACATCCAGTCGTGAATGGTGGTGGACAATTAAACAATTCAATAGAGGAGGGTCCACAAAAAATCCTCATCTTTAATAATGGGGGAGCCCAACATCTCAGTGCAAAAGTTATATGTCTGAAGCATTCACAACAATTTTCAGTCAGAAGTGCCGAGTGGATGATCCATCTCAGTCTCTTCCTGAGGTCCCCAGCATCACAGATGCCAGTCTTCAGTTAATTCGATTCACTCCACGTGATATCAACAAATGGTTGATGGCACCGGATACTGCAAAGGCTATTGCTCTTGACAATATTCCGGCAATAGTACTGAAGACCTGTGCTGCAGAACTTACTGCGCCCCTAGCAAAATTGATGCCGTACTGCAACAACACTGGCATCTACCTGGCAATGTGGAGAATTGCCCAGGTGCATCCCGTATATAAAAAGCAGGACAAATCCACCCTGGCCAATTACAGCCCTATCAGTCTATACCCAATCTCAAAAGATCTCCCAATCGCAAAAGAGACGGAAGGGGTCATCAACAGTGCTTTCAAGTAGCACTTGCTCAGCAATAACCTGCTCTCTGATGCTCAGTCTAGCTTCTGCCAGGGTCACTCAGCTCCTGAGCATAGCTCAAATGAGCTTAACTCCAGTGGTGAGGAGAGAGTGAGTTCTCTTGATATCAAGGCAGAATTTGACCGATCATGGCATAAAGAAGCCCTGGCAAAGCTGGAGTCAATGAGAATTGTGGGGGAGGGACAAACTCTTTTCTGGTTGGAATCATATACGGTAAAAAGGAAGATGGGTGAAGGTGTTTGGTGGTCAATCATCTCAGTTCCAGGCATCACTATAGGAGTTCCTCAAGGTAGTATCCGAGGCCCAACCTCTTCAGCTGCTTGATCAATTACCTTCTTTCCATCATAGATTCGGAACTGGGGATGTTTGCTGATGATTGCACAATGTTCAGCACCAATCGTGACTCTTCAGATACTGCAGCTATCCACGTCCAAATGCTTCATGACCTGGATAATATCCAGTCTTGGGCTGACAAGTGGCAAGTAATATTCGTGTCACACTAGCACCAGACAATGACCATGTCCAGCAAGAGAGAATCTAACAATCACTCCTTGGCTTTCAATGGCATTACCATTGCTGAATCCCCAATTATCAACATGTTGGAATTTACCATTGACCAGAGACTGAACTGGACCAGCCACATAAATGCTGTGGCTACAAGAGCAGGATAGAGACTATAGGAATCCTGTGGAGTATAACTCAACTCCTAGCTCCCCAAAGACTGTTCACAATCCACAAGGCACAAGCCAGGAATGCCAGAGGATCAAAGACCGCTGCCTGGAAAGCAAGTGCACATGCGGTGAAAGCTCTTGTGGTCATAAACCATCTAAACATTGAGAAGGTGGAATCTTTTCCTGTTGACGCATTTGTAATCTCTGGGTTCTTTGATGGTTATAAGGGAGCAATCAATCTTGCCCTAAACCATGGAAAAGCAAATGACGGTGATTATCTCTCTCTCACTGCAAGCCTGTATCTGTCAAGAAATGGATATACTGCCCTGCTCTGGAAAAAGGGGATTCAATGACCTGCAAGATGCAGTGAAGTAATGCTGTTTGTGAGGTACCATTATGGTCCACAACTGAGCAAGAAGCAAAGAAGTTCAAGCCAGAGTGACTTTAATGTGTATTGACAGGATATGTTAACCAAAGCTGCAATGTGCATAGTCCCTGAAGAAAAGGTCACGGATGTCTGTGACCATCTGCCTGGAGAGTCAGTGTCCTGCAGCACTCAGTGATAATCATCTCCAGGTAGCTCTGTCTTCAGCATTAGATCCAGTGTTGCAGGTATTGCTTCTGCATCGTCCCTGCTCCTCTTTGCTCTCCTATACCACCCTGCTGCTTGGGCTTCTGCCTTTCCAGTGGAGGCTGTCTGCTTTGATGGCAACTGGGCCCAAAGCCTGACAATCGTTCCCCTATTACCAACTCCAGTCTTTCTTTTTGAAAGACAGCCGCTCTATGTGATTGATAGCTATGCCCCTGCACTTCGATCCCTGTGATGCCAAGAGGGTGATGACGCTGTTCACTGCCTGAATATTGAGTGCCCATTCTCCCCGTTATCTGCCCAATGCCATGGGCTCCTCTTTCCAAATGTTGAGTCCCCTTTGCCCAGTTAGCCCTCTTATGGGGTTTGATAATTTCTTGGTCAACTATGATTGGCTTCCTACTCTTTACCGACCTCTTTTCAGCTGATCAGTCCACTCTGAGCCATGCAAAACACATTCAAAATTTCACTTCTAATAAGCTACTAATGGTCTATATATCTATTTTAATTCGTTTTAATTATGTGATGGACAAATCCGTTGCACCCCCCCCCCCCCCCCCCTCCGCACTGGTGAATGATATCTTAAAACTGACATTCAGATCACAGTATTTTTGACTCTCCCACTCCACACCACACCATTCCCATCCTTGGTTGACTACCCTGAAAACTGAGCCAAATTTTTATGTGATGTTTGCAGAACACCATGTAGCTAAATGGGTTGTATGCATAAGGCTAACGACAGCCGACAGTATGCAGAACAGTGACACGTTTGTGCGAATGAATACGCTACATGGATTTGAAACCGGTGCTGCCATTTTCTAATATAATCTTGTTCAGGTGTGTGGTGCAAATCACTTGCATTGTCAGGGCAGCTGTTAATTTTTGCCACCAATGGGCCTAAGCACACTTAATCATTTAAAACAGTTTTGCAACACAAATTTACCATGTTGCCTGCAATACAATAAATGGTCCAGGGTTAATTATGTCTAATTTTTTGGATAAATCCATTTTAATTCCAATGGCTCAGTTGGCACTCATCCCTCTGAATCTGATTTAAGTTCTGCTCCAGGATTTGAGGCTTACAAGGAAGGCTGATGCTCCAATACAGTGCTGTGGGATTGTTGCATTGTTTTCCTCAGAACAGAGGGATTTAAGGAGTGACATAGGAACATAGATGTGGGAGTAGGCCATTGGCCCACTTGAGCCTGTTCCACCACTTTTCCCACATTATCCCCATATCCCTTGGTATCTTTAATATCTAGGCATCTGTAGATCTCCATTTTGAACATTCAGGAAGCCCACATCCTGGATGGGGATAGAGAATTCCAAACGTTTACCACCCTTTGAATTAAGAAATTCCTCCTATCCTCTGTTCAAAATAGCCTACCACTTATTCTGAGACTGTGTCAGCCAGGGGAAACATTCTTCCTGCATCTATCCTGTCAAGCCCTGTAGGAAATTTGTATGCTTCAATGAGAGCAAATTCTCTTTTAGACTTAATAGAGATTGTCAAAATTATGATATGTATTGATAAAGCATATAGGAACAGCTATTTCTTCCGGCAATTCTGTCAGGACCCAGCAGTCCTATATTTACAAGTAACGGGTAGGAAAATTAGAGGCAAAATTTGGGAAGATTTCTTCAGACAAACAGTTGTTAATGTCTGGAATGCACTGCCTGAAATAGTGGTGGAATTTTCATATTTGAAGAGGATTTACAGAGTTATGAGGGAGGGATAGGGTTTGGCATTTAATTGAATAGCCTTTTCAGAGATCCAGCATGGGGAAGATGAGCCCAGTTGCTGTGCTGTAATATTCTATGGACACGAATCTCCGGCCAGGTTGGGCTCTCGCTTGAGCGCAACAACGGCCAGAGAATGCTTGGAAATGTCTGGAGCAAGCCTCCCGACAGGCTCTGCACCTCTCGCGATTTACCGACACCCCACGAGACAGCGGTGTCAGAACCCCGCCCCAAATGGGCGGAAACAAATGGCGCTTACGGAAGTAGGTCATAAACCTACTTATAACCTACCTGCACGGGATCCAGGGGCCTCCCTTGAATTCTTCGGCCTCCCCAGGGAGGCTATCCGTGCGCTAATCAGTACTGGTCCACACAAACGTGAACCAGGTGGAACGGCACCTGGGGCGGGGGTCGCTCAGGCCACCGGAGATCCCAGGGTGGACAGGGTAAGTTCAGGGTGGCTCCCTGCCCCTCCCCCTGAAACGCCCACACCTTGGCACTGCCACCCTGGCACTGCCAAGGTGCCAAGATGGCACTGCCAAGCCAGAAGGAACACTGCCGAGATGCCAGAGTGGCAGTACGAAGGTGCCCAAGTGCCTGGGTGGCACTGTCAAGGGTCAGGGGGCAAAGGGCCCATGAAATGAGGATGGACTAATGGTTTGAAGGGCGGGGGAGTGCAGGGCAGGTAATTAGGGTCCTCCGGGAGGTTGGGTGGGTGACGGGTGGGGGTCCTAGAAACAAGGAGGTGCTGTAAGGGGGCTTGTGGGGGCCTGAAGAGGGGTCTCCCAGGGACCCCATAGCGGGGTGTCCTCACTTGGGGTGTGTGGGGTAGCGTCTATGTGTGTGTGTGTACGGGGAGATTACATTGCCCATGGTTGGGGGGGGTGTGGTGGTCCCAGAAACTCACTTAGAGTTCGGGGCACCCTTTCAAAATGGCGGCCCAATTTCTGAGCTCGGCTCCCCAGTGCTAAAAAAAATTTGAAGTGTGGGCTAAACCGATGAGAAATTGCCCAGGGCCCAAAAAAGTGACAGTGGGTAGGATTCCCCGATAATGGGGCTGAGTGTTGACGCCGTCGTAAACGCCGGAGCGTTTTACAACGGCATCATCTGCCCGCGAGGAGCAGCGGTCCTGCGCCGCACAGCACTGGAACGCTTCACGCAGCTCCAGCTTCCAATACGGGCGCCATCACGGCCGGTGCATGTCCTCGGATGCGCATGCGCGTGGGTTGCCGTCTCCATGCCAGACCCCACGCAACATGGCAGAACTCTACAGAGGCCAGGCACGGAGGAACATAGGCCATCCCCCGGAATAGCCTGCCCGCCGATTGGTAGGCCCTGATCGCGGGTCTGGCCACCGTGGAGGCCCCCCTGGAGTCGGATTCCCCCCCCCCCCCCACCAGGATGGACACCGCAGACAGAACGCCAAGGTCCCACGGGTAAGACCTCACACGAACAACGCCGGCGGGACTCGGCTGAACTTGGCGGCCATTCGGCCCATCGAGCATGGAGAATCGCCGGGGTGGCCGCGCGAGCGAGCGACCCCCGGCCGGTCCCGCAGCGACCGCGCCGGCGTCATTGGTGCCAATTCTCCGATTGCCGGCCCAGCGTCGGAGCGATGTTGCACGATTCGTGCCCCCACCCCCCCGGCGATTCTCTGACCCAGCACGGGTTTGGAGAACCCCGCCCAGTGTCTTTGGATAGCGGTGGGAAACTCCCTGAAAAACCAGCCACAAATTGACTTTGAAATTTTGGGGGAGAATCGGGCCCCATATGTTACTGGAAAGTTAAATCAGACAGAGTTGGAAATGGTTGACTAACGCAATCTCATCAGTGTCCTGCTGTGCAGATGAGGTTAAAAATTACCTAAGAGTGTCTGCTGTTCAGGCTGACTTTCCTCAGCAACCAATAAGAGTGGCATCTGCAGGGGGCACCTTCGCACAGGTGGCAAGCACAGCAGGTTTCTCCTTCTCATAAAACCAAGTCATTAATCCTCACATTCGAAGATGTGACTATCACAAAGGAAACATTCAGAGGCCTCATGATTTGTGCGAACAGAGACTAATAGCTGGCATCACAATTCTGCTTCGGAAAATGCTATAAGTGCAGAAGAATATGACCCAACAGCTGGCAGCTTACCCATTCACAAGCCCTTGCCAGTACATACTTAGGACCACACGCGAACAACGCCGGCGGGACTAATACTAAATTAGCAAACGTGACATCACTTGTTGTGTTATGCTGCTTCGGATAACACAGGCTGCTACTTGATGCAGTCTTAACTAAAGGATGCTCCAGACTCTGAAATGAGTTCAATGTGTTTATTGAACTATTAACACAGTTCTCAAATGAGTTCAACTCACTGCTAATCTATCTGTAGTAACTCAGTCTAACTGTACCAGCTTTCTCTAAGCCACTAGGGTGTGATGCTGCTGATCAACCCTGTATAACTCTCTAGATGTTTGTCTGTGGAAAGAGGCAGGGTGTGAGTGCCTCATCCCTTTTATAGTGTTTATGTCATGCCCCCTTGTGGTGACGCCAACTCTGAGTGTCCTGACTGCCCATTGGTTGTGTCCTATTCTGAGTGTTCATTGGTTACATGTTTGCATATCATAACACCACTGTTTAACAAAGGAGGTAGGCAGAAAGTGGGTAATTGTAGGCCAGTTAGATTAACTTTGGTAGTAGGAAAGATGCTGGAATCTATCATCAAGGAAGAAATAGTGAGGCATCTGGATGGAAATTGTCCCATTGGGCAGATGCAGCATGGGTTCATAAAGGACAGGTCGTGCCTAACTAATTTAGTGGAATTTTTTGAGGACATTACCAGTGCAGTTGATAACGGGGAGCCAATGGATGTGGTATATCTAGATTTCCAGAAAGCTTTTGACAAGGTACCACACAAAAGGTTGCGGCATAAGATAAAGATGCATGGCATTAAGGATGAAGTAGTAGCATGGATGGAGGATTGGCAAATTAATAGAAAGCAAAGAGTGGGGATTAATGGGTGTTTCTCTGGTTGGCAATCAGTAGCTAGTGGTTTCGCTGAGGCATTAGCGTTGGGCCCACAATTGTTCACAATTTACATAGATGATTTGGAGTTGGGGACCAAGTGCAATGTGTCCAAGTTTGCAGAACACAGTAAGATGAGTGGTAAAGCTAAAAGTGACAGTACATCCTTTCTCAAGTAAGGAGACTAAAACTGAACACAATACTCCAGGTGTGGCCTCACTAATACCTTATACAATTGCAGCATAACCTCCCTAGTCTTAAACTCCATCCCTCTAGCAATGAAGGACAAAATTCCATTTGCCTTCTTAATCACCTGTTGCACCTGTAAACCAACTTTTTGCGACTCATGCACTAGCACACCCAGGTCTCTCTGCACAGCGGCATGCTTTAATATTTTATCGTTTAAATAATAATCCCGTTTGCTGTTATTCCTACCAAAATGGATAACCTCACATTTGTCAACATTGTATTCCATCTGCCAGACCCTAGCCCAGCAGACGTCCGGTATCCTCTGCACTTTTAGCTTTATAAACCCATGCTGCATCTGCCCAATGGGACAATTTACATCCAGATGCCTCACTATTTCTTCCTTGATGGAATGCATTCCAAAGTGCTAAAAGAGATGGTTAGGGAAATTGCAAATACACTAGTAATAATTTACCAAAATTCACTAAACTCTCGCCTCGCTATTTCTTCTTTGCTGATAGATTCCACCATCTTCCCTACTACCGAAGTTAAGCTCACTGGCCTATAATTACCCGCTCTCTGCCTACCTCCATTTTTAAACAGTGGTGTCATGTTTGCTAATTTCCAATCCGCCGGGACCATCCCAGAGTCTAGTGAGTTTCGGTAAATTATCACTAGTGCATTTGCAATTTCCCTAACCATCTCTTTTAGCACTCTGGGATGCATTCGATCAGGGCCAGGAGACTTGTCTACCTTTAGCCCCATTAGCTTGCCCATCACTACCTCCTTAGTGCTAACAATCCTCTTAAGGTCCTCACCTGTCATAGCCTCATTTCTATCAGTCACTGGCATGTTATTTGTGTCTTCCACTGTGAAGACCGACCCAAAAAACCTGTTCAGTTCCTCAGCCATTTCCTCATCTCCAATTATTAAAACTCCCTTCTCATCCTCTAAAGGACCAATATTTACCTTAGACACTCTTTTTTGTTCTATATATTTGTAAAAGCTTTTACTGTCTGTTTTTATATTCTGAGCAAGTTTACTCTCATATTCTATCTTACTCTTCTTTATAGCTTTTTTAGTAGCTTTCTGTTGCCCCCTAAAGATTTCCCAGTCCTCTAGTCTCCCACTAATCTTTGCCACTTTGTATGCTTTTTCCTTCAATTTGATACTCTCCCTTATTTCCTTAGATATCCACGGTCGATTTTCCCTCTTTCTACCATCCTTCCTTTTTGTTGGAATAAACCTTTGCTGAGCACTGTGAAAAATCGCTTGGAAGGTTCTCAACTGTTCCTCAACTGTTCCACCATAAAGTCTTTGCTCCCAGTCTACCTTAGCTAGTTCATCTCTCATCCCATTGTAATCTCCTTTGTTTAAGCACAAAACACTAATATTTGATTTTACCTTCTCCCCTCCATCTGTATTTTAAATTCCACCATATTGTGATCGCTCCTTCGGCATCCCCGGCCCAATCATTGCCATGCAGAAAATGCCAGCTCGGTACCACCAACATGGTACCCTGAGAGTGCCCGTTCCGGTTGGCACTGCCAGTGTACCTTGGAACTGCCAGGGTGCGCAGGTGGCACTAGTAGTTCCAGGGTACCACCCTGCCCAGACGGCATGTACCTGGGAGTCTACAATCCCCAGGGAGACCCCATGAGTGCCATTCCATCTGGTCCTCATTTGTTGTGACCAGTGAAGAACGGCACTCGCCCGAGTTGTCCGAGGCAAAGGGGATAAATGCCAACGCCTCGGATTCACCAAATATTAGAATGAGGCAAGCTGTCTTGCACTAATATGCAGATTTTCCAAAATGTGATTATGGTAGTATGACAAGGGGTATTACGGTACCTGGGAGTGTGAGCTGCCATTGGTGCAGAGGGCTCGCTGCCCATTGGCCCAGGTATCGTGTTCTCCGTATTCCTATTGGCTAAGAGGAAGGTAGCTCCGCCTACTAGGCGGGGTATAAGAACAAGTGTCCCCCAGCAGCCAGTCCATTTCTGTACGTCTGCTGCCGGGCTCACTTCTTGCTGATTAAAGCCTTTCGTTTCGGACTTCACCTACGTTTTGTGTCCATTGATTGTGCATCGATTTAATCAGCAAGATTTTAAAGGATGGAGCTCCGCATCAAGCCGGGGTGTCTTCGACTCAGCCCTCACGCAGCGAATGCAACAGCCGCATTTAAGCACTGGCTAGCTTGCTTCAACAGAAATGCGACAACGCACAGAGGGACAAGATAAAGAACGACAAGATCTTTCAGTGGAGGATCGAACTGTCCACCTACAACTACGACATCGTGTATCGTACTGGGAAGCTGAACGAGCCTCCCGATGCCCTGTCCCGCGGTACCTGTGCCAACGCACAAGTGGACCGCCTTCGAACCCTCCACGTGGACCTCTGCCACCCGGGGGTCACCCGTTTTTTTCACTTTATCAAGACCCGCAACCTGCCCTACTCCATCGAGGAGGTCAGGACAGTCACTAGGGACTGCCACATCTACGCGGAGTGCAAGCCGCACTTCTACCGCCCCGAAAAAGTGCATCTGATAAAGGCTTCCCGCCCCTTTGAACGCCTCAGCATGGACTTCAAAGGTCCCCTCCCCTCTACCAACCGCAACACATACTTCCTCAACGTGATTGACGAGTACTCCCGCTTCCTGTTCGCCATCTCCTGCCCCAACATGACTACACCCACCATCATTAAAGCCCTACGCACCATTTTCTCCCTGTTCGGATTCGCCGCTTACATTCATAGCGATAGGGTGTCATCCTTTATGAGTGACGAACTGCATCAATTCCTGCTCAGCAGGGGCATCGCCTCCAGCAGGACGACCAGTTACAACACCCGGGGTAATAGACAGTTCGAGAGGGAGAACGGTACGGTCAGGAAGACCGTCCTGCTGGCCCTACGGTCCAGAAATCTCCCAGTCTTCCGCTGGCAAGAGGTCCTCCCAGACGCCTTCCACTCAATCCGGTCACTTCTTTGCACATCCACTAATCAAACGGCTCACAAACGCCTTCTTGTTTTTCCCAGGAAGTCTTCCTCGGGGACCCCGCTCCCGACCTGGCTGGCTACACCCGGGCCCATCCTGCTCCGGAAACACGTGCGGGTGCACAAGTTGGACCCGTTGGTCGAGAGGGTCCAGCTGCTCCACGCGAACCCGCAGTACGTGTATGTGGAGTATCCTGATGGCCGACAGGAAACAGTCTCCCTACCGGACCTGGCACCCGCCGGATCCCAACCACCGCCCCCGGCGCTAGCCCCCCAACCACCCCCCCAACCGCAACTGCTCCCGGCAGGCGCTCCCCTCCCTGGCCCGCCGACACCCTTACACAAGCTGCCTAGAGGACTGGATGACCCTCCCCCGGCCCGCCACTCGCCAGCTCCGACTTGGGGTACGGATGCAGCCATAAGGACCGGATCGTCGCTTCCGGAGTCACAGATGCCCAAAACTACAACGTCTCCAAAGAAGCACCGCAGGTCGCACAGGACGTCCAAGGCACCCGATCAGCTGATCGAGCCTATGTGAACTGTTGATGGACCCTTGTTCTTGCTTGGTCCTGCTTGTTCTCTCATTTTTTTATTCTCTCAAACCTGTGTATAGTTACTGTATTTTGACTCTGTACATAGTTGCGGGCCAGTGGGCAGCCACCGTTGAAGAGGTACGATCCGACATCACTAGTTGTACTACCAGTCTCTTACCCACTTGCACGGGACACCCCCCTCTCTCTCCATGTCCGCATTCCCCATACACGCCCCTCTCCCGGTTCCTTTCCCAACAAGGGGTGAATGTGGTAATATGACTAGGGGTATTACGGTACCTGGGAGTGTGAGCTACCATTGGTGCAGAGGGCTCACTGCTCATTGGCCCAGGTATTGTGTTCTCCATATTCCTATTGGCTAAGAGGAAGGTAGCTCCGCCTATGAGGCGGGGTATAAGAACCCGTGTCCCCAGCAGCCAGGCCATTTTTGTACGTCTGCTGGCGGGCTCACTTGCTGATTAAAGCCTTTCATTTCGGACTTCACCTACATTTCGTGTCCATTGATTGTGCATCAGTGATGCTGCCCATAATGGGTGGGATTCACATCGCAACGTCTCACGAGATCTAACGCGATCTCACATGGCTTTGCAAGCCAGGTAGATCCTGCGATGAGGGTCTTTCAGCTTCTAATGGCAACGTTGCGTGGTGCTGCACTGCAGCATGGCCGTTCGATTGTGCCTGTAGTTTCTTGTTCTTTGCTTTGGTCTGAATGCTGAGTATCATTTATCACTGTTTCTATGAACTGGTCATTTACTTCCAAAATAATAGTTTGAATAATTTTCATCACCTGGCTCATGTGACTTATTGTCCTGTGCTCTGAATGCTCTCAGTTTTTTTTTGTTTCTTTGGGAGCTTAATGAACACTTTCCACAGAATATCCTTAGGTAGCAATACTGCTCTGTAAATTTTGTTGCAGAAATCTGTCAATATCCCAGTGTTAACACCATTCACAACTTCAGATATTCTCTACAATTCGATGTGCTTTCCTTACTTTCATCTTTTTGATGGTGCTACTCTCAAATGCAGAAAATAACTTTTTAAAATTGGAACTTGGAATGTGAGGACGCTCTACCAGAGTGGAAACATCGATATCTGCACGGAAGAAATGTTCAGAGTGAACGGGCGGGTTTCTCTGTCCCACGCTGTCGGGATTCTCCATTTTGTCGGCTGGTCAACGGGGTTTCCCATTGTGGGGCAGCCCCACACCGTCGTGAAACCCCCTGGCTGCCGCCAAAATGGAGAATTCAGCCCAACAGTGACATTTTAGGATTGACAGAGGTTAGATGGACAGAATCTGGGAAATTAGACAAAGCAAAGTATGTTATATGGCGGCATATGTAAAAATTGAGTCAGAATAATGATGACAAGGAAGGTAGAAAAAGTGTAAGAGAAAACTGGTTAGTGTCATGTGTTCACAACTGTAAGTTTCAACTCAGTCACTGACAACTTATCTTCTTTTCTATGTTATCATATTATTCTTTATTGATTGTTCTTATCCTGTCTCCGTTCCTCCACCATATCTATTATTTCATCAGACATTCACTCTTCGTATTTCCTCCTCTCTTTCTGACTGCCTCAGTTACTGCATGTTTTGTGCTGTTTGAACCTCCCCCAATGCCTTCCTATAGTTTCACACAAAAGAAGTTAAAATATTCTAAGAGGAGGTGCAAAAAGCATTGAAGCATGTGAGGAGTGGAGGCCATTTTGTTCATCGTGAGTGATTTGAACACAAACATTGGCAGACAGGTGTGGAAATGTGTCCGATGTTTATTGATGAGGAATGAAGAACAACAACGGTGAACACCTAACAACTTGGTCATCTTGGACACAACCTTCAAACAGCAACCAAGAACCCCTGAAGGAGTCGAGGGGGTTAAATTAAATAGATTTGTTGATGATCAGTGGGGGGGGGGGGGGGGGGGGGGGGTTAAGAACAGCATCAAAAATGCCTTCACTTACCCAGGCGCAGATATCATTTCAGCCTGCATGTAATGAGGATGAAGAACAAACTAAAAATACCGAAAATAAATCCCATGAAAGATCAGACCAACCTAAACAGACTGAGAGACGAAGATGGGAAGAAGATGAATGTTGTGCAGGTTATTAGCATGTTCTGACGTAAAGCTTCATACTTAACAGGTCCCAATTTTACTGATGAGGAATCTATAGGAAGGAATTAGGGGAGATTCAAACAGCATGAAACGTGAGGCAGTCAAAAATACGGTGGAGGAACAGAGACAGGTTAAGAACAATTAATAAAGAATTGTATGAAAAAATAGAAAAGCAGATAAGAAGATAAGCTGGAAATGCCCATTCATGAAGCACCATCTGACTTCACCAACCACATCCCAAAACTCACTGTGGTCTATCTGACTGATTGTAAGGGTACCATGCATCCATGTCATCCTCCTTCAATCCTCAGTAGCTGAACAGATGGGCTGAATTCTCCCAAAATGGGGCTATGTCCCCACGCCGGCATAAAAACACTGGCGTTGCACTCCCCAGTTTCCTGCAAAAAATACCTTCTGGGGGCCAGCAGGGACCCAGGGAGCTTCCCACAGCTTTGGCTGCGGATATGGCCACCGCACCTCCGGTTCCGTGTCTGCGCATGCGCCCGGCAGTGGCCTCCAGCGGCCTCCGCCGACGCCATGGCGGACTCGGAGCGCAGACGTACATGGACAATGTAGCCCCCCCCCCCCGATTGGCCCCGCGTGCCATTGCATCGGACTGGACCCGATCGCTGCCCCGGCCGCCCATAATGCCCCCCAGTGTTTGATCCCCCTGCCCCCACCAGGGCTGCCGCGGACTGAGTCCGCAGCAGCTGCGCGAGAGGTCTGACCAGCCATACCTCATAAATTCCACGCCGTTAGGAACTCGGCCGGTCGGGATCGGAGTATCACTGGGTGGGCCTCTGGCAATGGCCCTCCAGCCGCGCGGCGTAATTCGAGGACGAGCGATTCTTTGGGGTCCAGAGAATCGCCGGAGAGGCACAGGCTCGATTCGGTCGGGAACTTCGATTCTCCGCCCCCGCACCAAAAGCGATTTTGTAGCGGAGATTCCAGCCCTGAGTCCCGCAAATCCGCCTTAACCCACCACTCCCATTTCATGCTCCTGACCCATCAGTGTGAACTTGTCTGCAATGACAAAACCCGCCCCATATTCAGAACTTTGCTCCTCGATAACCACTCCAGAACATTCCAAGAAATGAACCACTCCTTTCCTCAACCCATTACACAGACTATACACAATATTTGTGTTCGTGATTATGAAACAGATAATGCAGCCATAAATATTTACAAAATTGCAATCTCCCTTTCAGGGTCAGGAGACACACATTGTACCTAAAGAGTTATTTTGAGTCAAAAAGTGCATGTTATACTTTGCGAATTTGGTTATTATTTGGTTATTATTTGATGTACCCTAAAAGAAGACCGGGACATTGGTTTGGCATAGGGGAGTTTACTATTGGTTTAAGGGCAATGTAATAATTTTGTTACTTGCCACAATCAAAAGATCTTTCGATAAGTAAAACCAATACAACACAGAGGATGTTGCGCCAATATTTGTTGATTGGCTGTGGGGCTCGAGTCAACTTATTCTCATAAACTAAAGTAAGCAAGTAATCAGCCATAGTCCGCAAGAGACCAAAGATAACTCCCTCCATTAGAGAGAGACAATTGTTTTATATTGCTTGAGGGCACCACTCCACAAACATGGGGCAAGGCCAGGGTCAAGAATGTCACCCTTCGGGGGACTGTGTCAGCTTCTCCAGCTGATGTAACGTACTCCTCCCCGGTTAATATGCACAGCAGCAACATGTCATAACAGCATCTGTGACCTCAATAGTGCAGAAGTTAGCTTCAAACTGATTGGAGGGCTTGTGTGCCAATTCTGGAATATTTGTGTCATAAAAGCTGCATGAATTACTTATCCTGAATACTTTGCAGGTCAGTGGCCGGGGTGGGGGGGGGGGGGGGGGGCACAATGTTGATGTTGATTTTTGATCTCACGTTTGGTGTCAGTCCATATTTTTCTGTGCTGTCCCAACAAAGAAGTATGATCTTCATCAGCATACCCTGGTGAGATTGAGGTAACTCTGTTGCCTGAAAAATGGGTAATACTTGGTCCACCTCTGATAATTCTAGTGTCCTATTGTTCTCCTCTCCATTGCTCCAGCTTCTGCAAGTTGTTCAGCACATTGAGGTCCTGTACATTTTCCAAGCTTCATTGCCGACAGTTATCTCTCACCCTGCTCTACACTGAACCTCTGCCAGACAAAATATGTGATTGAAGTCATACTTTACTAAGTTTTGCGCCAGTTAAGTTTAGTTCTGTTTATGAAACATACATTACAGTGACTGTCTCAGATTAAGGTTGACCATTCCAGCCAGAGAAAAACTGATTCCATCCACTTATAGAATCATAGAATTTACAGAGCAGAAGGAGGCCATTCGGCCCATCAAGTTTGCACTGGCTCCTGGAAAGCCCACACCTCCACCCTATCCCCGTAACCCAGTAACCCCACCTAACCTAAGGGCAATTTAGCATGGCCAATCCACCTAACCTGCACATCTTTGGACTGTGGAAGGAAACTGGAGCACCCGGAGGAAACCCGCGCAGACATCGGGAGAACGTGCAGACTCCGCACAAACAGTGACACAAACCGGGAATCAAACCTGGGACCCTGGAGCTGTGAAGCCATAGTGCTAACCACCATTCTACCATGTCTTCCCACTTATTTTATTTTGATGTTACGTTGAACAAAGTTCATTGGATTGATGTAGTGCTTTTCACAACCTCAGGATGTCCCGAAGAGGGCTTCTATAGAACCATGCTTACTTCTGAACCATAGTCACTGTAGTCACTATTGTAATGTAGAAAACATGACAAGTTGCACACACGCAACAATGTGACAGTGACCAGATCGTTAGCCAAGCTGGGTCAATAACTTCTTGCCAGGCAATTTTGGTTAAATTTATCCACTGTTTCATTTTGTGATATTTGTTTGGGGGCAAAGTTGATGAGGCATTTTCGTTTTGTCATTTCCTAGTTTCCTTGATAACTGGGTGGCCTGTTGATGTGAGACTTGAGTCATGTGCAGCTAGAACAGGAAAGCGTCTGAATGGAAGTCCGAATTTAGTAAACCAGTTGTGTTTAGTGGACGGCCGTCAGTTTTCATGTGTTATAATAACGTACAAAACATCCATTGGTTCCAGGAATTAATTAACGAGCATCACACTTAAATACTCTTGATTAATTTTAGGAGTGTCAGCATCTGTTTCACGAACCCACATAATTACCATATTTATTGGTTGCTCTCGTTTAGATGTCAACAAAGTATATTGAGTTACCAGATTTGCTGGGCAGAATCTTACCAGAATTTGGTGAAGTGTCAGGCTCAGATTGAAAACCGGCATGTCACTCTCCAGTTCTTGAGCCTACCCCCAATCTTGAGCCTCAGAAAAAAAAAGAGTGGCCGTAGTTTACATCATCACTCTGGCGGGGCGAGGTCTGATAGAGCCAGCAATCGACTCCAAAGAGATTGGGGCACTCTTTTAAATGGCACACCGATCAGCATTGAAACCCAATGGACCCCAGCTAGCCAACTTGTTTGTCCCGCAGTTCTCCAGCTCCTCCAGGCACAGCGCTACAATGGCTGAAAGAGGCACTGCAGCAACATGCCTGACATGAAGTGCAGGGCATGAAGGCCAGGTATGTGGTAGGGTCGCAGTGAGTGAAGTGTAGGGGACACCTGGGGGGGGGTTTCTCCAGTGTGTGCAATTTTGGCCCCAGAGTATAGGCTGGGGGTTAAGGGCAGTTCAGAGGTTCCTAGGACTTCACAGGAGGATGCCCAACATCAGAAGGGAGACATCCTCCCATCTCCTTTCCCGCCTGAGATGCAGGTTTTAATTTTTTTCTATTCCTGGCCCCTAGAAATTGAGGCTGAGCAGGAAAAGGCCCTTATGTGACGTTAACAGCCTTAATTGGAACAAAGATAGATTCACCCATGCCCAAGGCCCTGCCCACACCAAAGTAAAATTGATTCTAGTTTTGTTTAGGAAGCAACCCGGATGGAATCCCGTCCATTCAATTTCATGTTACCCCCGGCAGGGGAGTGTAAAATTCAGGCCTCTGAAAATCCAACCTCTGCTCTCCTATTGAGCCATTACCATTGGGTTGAGCAGACTTTAAGTTATTCAGCGCACCTCACTTGTGAGGCAAGCAATTTTGTTTTTAAAGCAGAATACATGAAGTCCATGGGCGTGATTCTCCAGAAAACCTTCTAAGTGTGGTAGCGAGTGGAAACTGCCGCAAGCTTGCCGGTGCTCAGCCTGATAAAGTCAGCAATGTTATTCAATGTTAATTGGTCCACTTAACGAGGCCCCACGGGCTTCTCACCACAAACAAAGGCTCACCAACCGATTCACTGGTACCACGCTCGCCAGCCCCCCCCCCCCCCCCCCCCCCCCCCCCGTTAACAAGGTTGAGCTGCATTTAAGCAATACTTGCTCAGCCTACCCCAGCCAGCTCGCAACAATGGCACTCAGGAGATCAGCCCCAAGATTCGGGGAGGCAGATCTGTGGAGGCTCCTAGACGCAGTGGAGGCCAGGATCAATGTCCTGTCCCCCCAAGGGTCACGGAGGGTCAACAATCGGGCAGCCAGTGCTGCCTGATACAAGGTGGCGGCTCTGAGTGCTGGGAGTGTTACCAGGAGGATTAGCCTCCAGTGCAGGAGAAAGGTCAATGATCTACACCTGGCAGCATGAGTGAGTCAACACCAACACCACCATCCCCCCTTACCCCTCCTCCCCCGCTCACCCGAGACCTTTCCGCCCCAATGTGAGCATCCACCCCCAACTCTCCATGCGACCTCTACCCCTCCCTCCACCACCCTTCCTCTTCAACCCCCCAAACTTTCTGTCACACATCCCCATGCCCTCCCACCACTGTGAACCATGCATGTGACAAATGATGCCCTGTCTCCTCAGGAAATGTTCTCCCACAGTCGCCGGGAGAGGGCCAAATTGGCGGAGGCGTGCCGCACATAAGAATCCCCTCCCCCTTTGAGGAGCGGGCCCTGGAGGTGAGTGGGATGGCCAAGGGGAGACAGCAGTCGGAGATCTGCTGGATCCCAGGACCATGCTGGGTTCCAACCTGATACTGAGCCTATGGAAGAGGTCATCCTGGAACTGATGGAGACATGAGGTGCGGCCGGGACATTCAGAGGAAGATGTCACTACAGCAGATCCATAGTCACTTGGAGGAGTCCCAGAGGCTACAGCGCAGGAGATGTCACCGGCATTGTATGGCACCGAAGCCATCACTACTAGGGTGGCGACCGCAGTGGAGAGCCTGGTGCACGATGTCAAGTCCCCAAGGCATCGTGCAGTTGGTGACGGCCATGGCTGAGGGTCTTGACAAAATGTCTGACTTGCTGGGCGATGTCACCCAGTACCAGGCTGAACTTGATGAGGTTCTGCTTTCTGATGGGAATGGCCGAGGCACTGCGGAGCTTGTCCCCTCGTAGGTGGGCATTGCTGAGGCGCTACAGAGCACTGTGGAGCATTGCCAAAGGCGTCAACACAATGGTGCAGACCATGGGGAACTGCCAGGGCTGGCAGAGCCAGATGATGCAGGGGCAGCCGGGGCTGGAATCAGCTGCCCCTGCAGCTTAAACGTTCAGAGCTGCAGTGACCTTGATGGCCACTGAGAGCAGGTGTCCTCCTCTCCATGTGGAATCAAGTCCGTGAGGACATGGCACAGGTGCCGCACCATCTCCTTGTTGAGAGGGAGCTTCCGGCTGCTCGGGCTGTCTGTCTTCTGTTCAAATGACCAGCGATGCCTGTACAACTTGTGCCATCACGAAAATCCCTTTCTGGGTCCCTTCCTGGCCTAGTGGGTGGTCGGGTCCTCTGGATGGGGGCACATGGGCCGCTGCCTCAAACATCTGCTGATGCTGCTGCTGCCTCTGTCTCTGGCGTTTGGCCGCCCGGGCTACAGCAGCACCATTTGCGCAAATTTGAGTCCAGAATTGCTGCCACAGCATTCAATATCTGTCAGGAATTGGGAGAGGATGTTTGAATTGGGGGGGGGGGGGGGGGGGGGGTGTTCAGCGATGATACTTTTTAAAACAAAATAGTTAGCATGCCACTAGATTAATTTTACATAAATTATTAAGGGTTGAGATGAATTATAGGAAGAGTACCGTGTAATCATTATTAACCATTAAACATGTATTTTAAGGACATAGCAGTAATACGTAATCAATAGTGAAACAATCCAGGGTGCTGGTTCTGTTGTTCTGTTTCTCACAAACAAACAGCACAGGATGTTGAGATTGTACATAGCTGTCAGGATAAGGATCCTGGCATCAATCATGGGTTGCTTGCGATTCTATTGGGTGAAGTTTAAACATTGCTTGCAATTCTATTGGGTGAAGTTTAAATACTGCTTGCAATTCTACTGGATGAGTATAAACAGAGCAGCTTCAGGGATTGGATCACATCCAAATGGGGAGGCCTATTGATTTTTGAATGTTGTACATGTGCTGAGTTTGTGTCTTTGGTCTGTAGAAGGACCGTGGCAGCTTTCCAGGCCTTATCTCTCATGAACATGAAAGCAAGCTTGTAGAATATTAAACCATCTTCAGATTGTTGATGTGTCTGCTGCTCTTTGTACTGAGTTGAGCCACAGGAGAAAAGCCTACATGGAAGCCGACTCAATACACAGGCCTTGAAACTGCTCCTGCAGAGGTTTAGACTGACAAACAGCGGTGGCTCCCATCCCGGGACCCTCATTCCCCCATTTATCACCCCTCCTCCCCTCCCCCACCAACTCAGAACACCCTACCCATGCACACCCAGACGCAGTGGGCTCCCCTTACTGGACCCCAGACCCTGTACCCTGAACACCTGCTCAGAATAACACCTAGACCTGGCACAGGTTCCCTCCCTGTGGCACTCACCCACCCTCCGGCCATGGGCATGTCCCCGGTTGCTGTGTCCCATCACCTGGATGTTTAGATCTCCGCTGCTCCATGTGTAGTGTTGCCTCCAGCAGTGTTCAGACACAGTTTCCATGCATCACGGTTTGATTAAGATGCTAGGCAATGACTCCCACATGCTACACACCCCACCCACCCAAGGGAATCCACTTGGGTTGTGTGAAGCGCTACCTTAACCAATTCCCTATTAGCAATAGCCTCAGCCGCATGGCCAGAGGCCTTGGCAGTCGGTGGGGTTTATGTTTGGCCAGTGGGACAAATGGGCAGGGACAAAGGTTGCCGTGGAACAGGGAACACGATCCACGGTTTGGCATCGTGGCACCATGAGCATTTGCCCCTCCTGGTTGCCCCCCAGCGCCTCCCCTCCCACCCTCCCATGGCCCCACCCCTGCGGAGGGACTCCACCCCTCGCCGAGCACTGCTGTGGCAAGCCCAGCACCCCTGAGCTCTTTGTGAGAAAAGATGGCTACTCGCCTCCTCGGCTCCCCACAGAAGCCCTTCCGCCAGGTTCACGTTTAAAAAAAATTACTAATTGGCGCCAGCGTGACCACTTGCTGGGGTAGCTGATGAATGACTGCAGGCCATTGGATATGGGGTGGCTCTCATTAATTGTATGGAAATAGGGCCTAAGGACTTGGTTTCTCACCACGTTACAAACATCTGTTTGCATCGCAAACTATTTGGCACCTTGCGCGGTTCTCATTTTCTGCCTTTATCGCTATTCACAGGCCTTATTTTGCTTGAGTAAGAGCGCAACGAGGCCAGAGAATTGCGCCCCATATCTTTGTACTCATACAGATCTGGGAGAGCACTTCACTTTGTGGTGACCATCTCCGGGGCTGCCCCGCTATCATTTTATACCTCGAGTGGAGGCCACTCTTACAAAGGGATTAATTTTAAATGAAAACAGTGCCAGAGCACAGGAAGTAATTTGCTGTTGAGTTGAGGATTTCAGGTTGTAATAGAGGGGATGGTAACAATGTCGTACACTTCACCAAAACATATGCTTTTCCAGAGAACTCTGAAGCAGTCTCACTTTCCTGTTGCACATCAGTAGTCTTATTCCTGCTCAGTATTTCTTTTCAGCCACTTCCAGTATCTGCTCCAGCCAGAAAGCACCTCTCCTTTAAATATTCATTCATGGGATGTGGGCAGTGCTGGCCAGGCCAGCATTTGTTAGCCATCCCTAATTGCCTTTGAGGGAAGTTAAGAGTCAATTGCTATGGATCTGGAGTATAGGTAGGCTTAGAATGGAAGATTCTCTTCCCTAAAGGGCATTAGTACATAATCAGTGATGCTCATCGTCACCATTACTGAGATTAATTTTCAATTCCAGATTTTTTTTCCAATCAATTTTAATTAAACTTCACCAGCCACTGTTGTGGGATTTGAACCCATCTTCTACCCCAGAGCATCATTAGTCCAGTGACATCACCACTGCCTCCCCAAAATGCAGGCTGTCTTTAAGTAAATGCTGTCACAGTCTCAGAGGACCATAGGCTGCTCTCACCTTTGAGAGTTGATTCATGATGATTTAACCTGAGGTCACCACATTTCAGGCAAGGGGTAAGGTTAAGAAGGCAGGGCCTTTATGAATAACCTCAGCCTGTACAGGAATTGAACCCATGCTGTTGGTGTCATTCCGTATCATGGACCAGCCATTCAGCCAACTGAACTAACCAACCCCAGTAAGTTTAAATGGTGCTAACCTCACAAAATCTTGCCCCCCTGTTGAGCTTTGCAGCCATTCATCAATATGTTTAGCACTAGGTTGCATGTTACAATTATTTAAGTTGGCTGACAGCATGCAATTTGTCTGGTGCGTGCATCGAAAGCAACAGGCACAGATTAAGTACACATCATGATCCCTATGCTTGTTTTTAGGACCTACAGCATAATCCCTACACTTGTTTTCAGGGCCTGTCCAGCTTTCCCCCCGAAAGGTACCACCGAATGGATGATATGAAAAACATTACTATGAATGGGGTGTTTTTCTGAAGGTGGGCTGTTTTGAAGCAGAGAAGGAGGTGTTTTATTGTACCTCTATACTGTATCACATCTGGAATTGCTTGATTCTTTATCTGGTTGCCTTCATCTCACTTTGCTGCTCTATGATTCCTTGTATTGAGTGCAAAAATTGAGTCCTTTAGTATTTTAACTCTTTTTTTTGTCTGTGTTACAATTGTTTTGGGAAAGGAGGACTTGATTCATAATTATCACAAAGGACCTTGTGTGAAAAAATTGAAGAGGCCTACACTAAGTGGGGAGGCCTACACTAATGAGGCTGTTAGTCGTTTCCAGGTGCAAATTGTAAATCATAGGTTGCTGAGTGTGTATAATCACACTCATTGCTTCATCCTGTGCTGATAAGGAGTGAACAATGGAGTCATAATAACTTAAATCTGACAAAAGTCTTTAATTAGCTTTCTTTTCATTTTAGGCTCTTTCCCTTGGACCATTGTTACTGTGCGGTCTTAGTTTATATGTTCACATGAATAAGAGCTGGCTCCAACGCTTGTGTATTATCACAGACCCTTTCCTGTAATTCAATACATATTTGATACAAGTTCCTTCCTAAGTCCAAGCAAATGGCCCAGGAAAGCCTCAATGTCTTCAACACCATGCTGAAGCATTAGAACAGTTTGTTGAAAGCATTAAAAGATCAATTTGAAGTATGCATAAATCTGTCTCCACATTTATCAAGTAGACATCAAACACAATATTGTTTATATTACATCTATCAATGGTCATATTTTAAACAGTTTTAAAACCCTTGTTTGTCTAAATGGTTGTAATTGCAGACCTATTAATTATAGAAATAAGCACATTATACTCAGCAGAAGTAACACCGTTAACACAATGAGAAGAGCAATTCATTTCAAAGCAATTTAATACCCTTTGAAAAGAACCATTCCCTTTGCAAATGGTCTTAATTTAGACTGTGGTTCCATTGGTGATGTGAAAGAACAGATCAGGTAGTTTACAGATGAACACTCATGTTGCTATGCATTACTTTTGGTAGTATCACATGTGCAGATTTTCTTTGCAGCAATGAAAGTCAGCTACTTTAAACTACAGTCAATTTAATCTGTGACTAATTCTGACTTGTTTATTTCTGATTTGATTGAGTTTTCTTTTTTTTTCACCGTTTCTTTCCTTTTTCTGGCTGCGCCATGTTTCAGAGAGTTAAAGGGCAGGGCTTCAGCAAATGTTTACCCATATATGACTGCTGGGAAGTATGGAGCAATACACATCCTTTCCAACTTTCCTTTCCATTCCGTGGGAAATGCCAGCCTTTTTAACTTGTCAACTAACTACGTCAAGCTACCCAAAATCAGGAGGCAAATGCCACTGGATCGCGTAAATATGGCAGAGAATCTTACTAAATCTGGCAGTCAGGATATTACCGTGAGCAATGTTACTGAAATATTAGCCCATTTCAAACAAATGGGGTGAAACAGCAGAAAGAGGATTTTGAAATGAATGTATTTAGAATTTGCAGAATAACATTGCTCTGTGTGATCTCCAAGAATACGTTAGGTGCCAATGGGGCAGATTCATCTGTTCCTGCCAAGCGTTTGACTGCAGTAAATACAATGTTGGACCGGGATTAGCTCATGTTCCTGATGGATCCTCCCTACCTGATTCACCTCCGTGCAATCCACCCAGGAGGCACTTGACACCCAGGCAGTAGAGTTCAAAAACTACCCCATCATCTTCACTAGCAGTGGCACTCGGGAAAAACATGTATTTTGAAGATAAGATGATATCTGGCTTTCTACTGAATAAAAGATGAAGCACAGAAGAACATTTTAGCTTTGGTGTTCATGTGTAGCTATCCTTACGTGAGATGCACCACTATGGCCTTTAAACTAATATTCCGTGATTCAAAGCCTGAGTTAAAAAATTGACTTCTGGGGGAATGGTGTTTGGATACCGATCCAAACGGTCCAATCAAAAGTTGCTGATTACACATCAAAGTGGTAACGTACAATTTAATGTGTTATATTCATGTCGGTGCAAATTTTATCGTAAAATAGGTACTTTCTTCAACCATGCAAAATTAATATTTCATATTCTTTCAAGCTGCAGTGTTATGTGATAAAAATTTTACTGTAATAGGGTAAAGTCCCAATGTGGATCCTCAGCGAATAAAATGAATGAAAAACTAGGAAACTGGGATTGTCACAATTTGGACTAATGAAACTCTGAAATGGATTCGATAGGGGACAGGAAACAACCTGTGCCCTTGAGGGAGAGATTGCGATTGTTAATTTAAATGGAAGAAGCATCAAGCAGACTCCCTGAAAAGTGTCCAATCAGATTCACCTTCCTGATATACCCAGGAGATATTTTACATTCAGGCAATACAGCTGAATAGCTTGATGAATGAGACTCACAAGACTAAAGTGAACATTCATCCACATTTGACTTGTGTTAAACTTAATTTGCACTTCAGACAGAATAAAGCAGTTATTTCTGATTCCTCGCTATTACTTCTAGATAAATTATTTTTCCAGTTTTACTCCCGTCTCCTTTAATACTGATGGTTCATGCAAGAGTACAATTTCATTGATACCGTCAGTTCTCTTGACCGTCATCTGATGAAGCTTATGTGTCAAACGTCAATGGCATCAGGTTCTTTGGGGGGAAAGTCTGAATTTGACCAGATCCACACACAGCAACATCTTCAGGAATTTGTCAGAAGCAAAAACATTGGGTGATTTCTATTCCCACCTTTGGCATGGGAACGCAACTGTGGCCGTGGTTCTCCATTCTCCACCGCTAAGATCGGGAATCCGACTGGGCGGAGAATCCCCCTTCTGGGAAAACACAGGATCAGTGGCAGACCCATCTCCAGTCTCTGTTTCCGTCACGTGCAGTTGGGGACATGCAAACAGCTGATTTTCATGGATTACAATACAATTAACGGGTTGGAAGCTGGAATCTCTGTTATGCTCTGACCCCCACAGCGGGAACTCCACCCGATGGGATTTGGTGTGAGTATAGCCAAGTGCAATGGACCCTGAGGGGGATCAAGAGGGTTTGTCCATTGATCATGTTCCCTTCTGCCATGGCCAGGCTGCAAACAGAGGGTCCGCCAAAGGTCTTTGGGTGTTGGGTGGGCTCGGGCCGGCGGTAAGGGGTAGACCACGGGACACCCCCCGGGACAATGGTCCAGTGTTTGGTCTGTCCCTTCCAACCCTGGGCATGGTGATCTCAGGCAGCCCTCTGTTCAAATTCATCTTTGTATGATCTGTTTAAACTTTGAAGAGGCCTTCTCAGTCTGAACTCACTCCCGTGGTGGGAAGGAAGATGGCCCTCTCGGCAAGGGGTTAGGGTGCTCCCCTTGTCAGCTGGAGGTTCAACATTTGTGTTGTTGGGAGGAGGGGACCTGCTGCTGGACGCAAGAATCAGGGCACCTGTTCAAAATGGTGGCCCAAGACCGGGAAGGGAAGGGAAACCAGCGCGCTTTCTGCTGTGCATAAATTTGCATGACAAACATCTGGGAATAGCACCTGAGTGACACCCTGAGCGCAAATGGGGACCAGTTCTGATTCTCCGCTGGCGGGTGCACTTAGACTCTAGAATGGAGAGTCTCGCCCTTTCGCTACACCAACCCAAATCAGCACAGACCATTAATCAGCCTTATATTTTCCTACTCTATATGAATTACTGACACATAGAGCATTTCCCTATTGAACCATCGTAATTATTGTTAATACATGACTAAATTGTTTGTGGTGCTGTCCAGTGATCAGTTGATGGATATATGTTTTATATTACTGTGGAAATGCAAGCCATGTAGATGTTCAGATAGGTAATTTCAAAATGAAATAGTGAAATAAAAGTATGAACCAAAACCGGAAAAAATTTGTGCAGGATGTACACTCATACACATTATTGTTTATTAATACATTGATCTGGTGCTATAACTGCAAAGCAAAGCTGCAGATCCCCTGGAGTGGCCAAGTTGATGTTGGCATTGGTACAAGCAGGGGCTGGTTTAGCACAGGGCTAAATCGTTGGCTTTGAAAGCAGACCAAGGCAGGCCAGCAGCATGCTTCAATTCCCATACCAGCCTCCCAGAACAGGCGCTGAAATGTGGCAACTAGGGGCTTTTCACAGTAACTTCATTTGAAGCCTACTTGTGACAATAAGCGATTTTCATTTTCACTTTGATGTTGGGCCATAGAGCACAACACAAGTCAAAACAAAGGAGAAAGGCAATCTTTTTCTTGTGTTCATGCTTGTGATGTCAAAAATGTGCATAGAATTTTCAAACTTCTGAATTAGACATTACTATGGTGGCCACAAAGCGCACGAGTGCTGTGTTTGGTCTTTTATACCTTACAAAGGAATCCACCAAACACCTCGACTTATCCAAACCAGATTCTTTATTGAACCTCGTGTGGTAAGATAGCAACCTGATACAGAGCACGTCATCATGGAGTCTGCTTGTTACTCCTCTGGAAACTGCACCCAGCAATGACCATTCACTTTTATGTCTTATTACTCTCTCAATCTTCTTCTGAAGATGGCCAGATGTGTCTCCCCTTATATGGGAGTCACTGGTCACATGAGCGCATGGTATGTCTGCACCATCACCTGCTGGTTGGAGGTCGCACGCCATCCATCTCTGATATAGCCCATAGGCATATCACAACGGGGATCGTCAATACATCTCCCTGTGGGCTTCATGGAATATGAATTCCCCTAATAAGTGGGCGGTAGCTCACCCAAAGGGAATGTATGGCGATAGCTGAAAACTCGCTGTTCTAACCCGGACCGGCATCTCCATTGGTCCCCGGGCTTGGACGCATGTGTTGTAAGCCGCAGCAGTGGGTTTGTTATTGGAAAGCCTGCCTTGGCAAAGTTATTGCAAACAAATAAAAAACTAAATTACATGGTTTCTACTTGCACGGAAGAGAGAAAGAAATGAAAAAAAAACAAGAATGCAAACTGCCTGAACACTTACAATCTCTCACTTCTGTTTGGATCTGAACGATGGACTTTTTGACTTTCCCTTTGTTTCTCATGTTAGATAGTTCTGATAGATCCCATCTAAGTTGTTACAGATGAGAGCTGTGTGTTGTCAGACCAGTCATCTGCTCCAGGCTTGAAAGAGCATCAAAGTATTAACCCATTCTGCCCTAGACAGTGGGGTATTAGAAAACCTTTAAAGGTTACCAGGTGTTTTGCCATCAGCAACACAAAATGAATGTATTCGTGATTGCAATGCTCAGTTCAAATCCCTCAGTGTAATGACTGATGCAGTATCTGTAACACAAAAATCTACAAGGATTAATAATGCTTCCCAAAAGATGGAATCCCAGCGCAATCCACACTGTCAATTAAAGATCCTGTTGCTGATTTCTACTTTCACATATATAGACGATTCCTTGTAAATTTAAGTGAGGGTTTTGGTGTAATCAATATCCCAAAGTAACAATTCCAATTTACAATATTCTTAGACAAGTACTTAGTGGAACAAGATGGATATCAAACCATATTACTTTCCTTCATCTCCAATTTTCTTCCTGTCTCCTCTAATCTGGAGTCAAGCCATTCTTGTCAAATTAATTCAAAACTTCTCAGCAGCTGCTTCAAAATACAGTCTGCACAGTGTTATTTACAAAGAGAGTCCCAGGCCAGAATTATCTCGATCTAAGGGTTTAAATCCTTCTCCTCCTAACACTAATCAGATGTCATTCATTAAAAAAAAATTCAAAAGAAGTATTCTGGAAGATTATAGTAATCCTTCAATGAATCAAAGAGCTAAATCTTTTCCCCGATAGCAAATCTCATAATCTGTAAATCTGCATATCAGCCCAGTCTTTCTAATGTTCGGTACGTTTGATGAGTAGATTTCTTGTGATGATAATGCAGGACTTGGAGGGAATCTTCCGATATTTAAACACCTTGATATTTTGCTCATCAGTGTAAAACAGAAAAGTCACTGTTAAAAATCTCTCATGGGCACACAAAACCTGTACAACATTCAAGGCTCGGGGAGATTTCCAACACTTAAAATAGTTATTTATATGGCTTGGAGGCCTCCTGGAGCAGGGATAGCATCACCCCTACTGCGGTACCAGAAGCTTTGAGTTTGTGTCCAATGCCAGGACGTGTTGGCTATGGAAGGTGCGTTCAATGTGGTTCAGCGGGCTGGTCATCAGCTTGGAAATCATGCCACCACTTTCTGTCACTATTCCTCAAAGGGTAAAAAAACAGTATATGGGTGTGAAGATATGCTTGCAACAACATTTATATGGCTATATCATCACCTCAGCCAGGAATGAATGTCCAGATCTAATTGTGAATCAGTATGGTTAAATTACTTAATTGAGCCAATCAGAATATCACATTGCTGAATTTTATTTCCTATTACTTACAGTTTAATGTACATTTTACACATTTAATAATGTGCTGTGTAAACATAGATTCATGCCATTTGTGAATTAGAAAGGCTAAACTTTTTTGTTTCATGTTATTCAAATAGTTGTATCTGTTGAGAAATTATGTTTGTTATATTAATAGAGTAGAATAGAATCCCAGAATCCCTGCAGTACAGAAAGAGGCCATACGGCCCATCCGGTCTGCACTGACATTTCAAAAGACCAGCGCACCTAGGCCCTATTACCCGCTCTAGTTCCCTCACCCTCAGGGACAATTTAGCATGTCCAATCTACCTAACCTGCACATCTTTGGTCTGTGGGAGGAAACCGGAGCAGCTGGAGGAAACCTACGCAGACACGGGGAGAAAGTGCAAACTCCACACAGACAATCACCTTGATGCACGATCAATTACACAAAGACGAGAGTTTAATGCAATCGAGGCTTTAATACACTAAGATGTGTGGCCTCCTGCAGCAGCTGGAGAAATGGCTGCTGTACGGGGAACACACATATTTATACTCCGCCTACTGGGTGGAGCCAGCAGGCAGGGAACTACCCCCGTATCTGTCGTACAGGGCCTCACCATAAATCACATAATATGTACATCAGTGGTGACTACCATATTCACCACCTGTTAAAATTGAGTCCGGCGGGGGTGGTGGAGAATTATACAGAAGGATGATGTTTCAAGAGTCCCGATCAAGTTACAGGTTCAGTTAGTCCGGAGCCTTGATCTGCCGCTGGGAGCGCCGCAATGGTGGCGCTGATTCCGGTGTCAGTCTGGTCCTCGGTGACTCCGTGAGCGTGCCGAAATCCTTGTCATCCTCGGCGTGGGCAGGGGGAGGACGGATTGTCCTGGGGCGGCAGTTGCGGCTGGGTGCGCCGGGGAAGGGGAGGGTGACGCCGGGCCAGAGGGGTGTGTGTGTGTGGAACCTGCTGGTGCCAGGTCCCTGAGGGAGACAATATCTTGGCAGCCGTCGGGGTACGCTACGTAAACGTACTGTGGGTTGGCGTGGAGTAGCTGTACCTTTTCAACCAACAGGTCCGCCTTGTGGAGTCGTACGTGCATATGGAGGAGTACGGGTCCTGGAGCTGCAAGCCAAGTCGGGAGTGACACCCCAGAGGTGGACTTCCTGGGGAAGGCAAAGAGATGTTCATGGGGTGTGTCATTAGTCGCAGTGCAGAGGAGCGACCAAATGGAGTGCAGTGCGTTGGGGAGGACTTCCTCCCAGCGGGAAGCCGGGAGATTTCTGGACCGTAGGGCCAGTTGGACGGCCCTCCAGACTGCCCCGTTCTCCCTCTCCACCTGCCCATTTCCCTGGGGGTTACAGCTGGTCGACCAGCTGTTGAGCAGGAACTGACGCATCTCATCGCTCATGAATGAGGATCCCCTGTCGTTGTGGACGTAGGCGGGGAAGCCGAACAGAGTGAAGATGGTGTTGAGGGCTTTGATAATGGTAGCAGACGTCATATCAGGGCATGGGATGGGGGAAGGGGAATCTGGAGAACTCATCGACCACACTGAGGAAATACGTGTTACGGTCGGTGGAGGCGAGGGGCCCATTGAAGTTCACGCTGAGACGTTCAAAGGGGCGGAAGGCCTTCACCAGGCGCACACGGTCTGGCTGATAGAAGTGCGGTTTGCACTCCGCACAGACCTGGCAGTCTCTGGTGATTGCCCTGACTTCCTCGGCAGAGAAGGGCAGATTGCGGGCCTTGATGAAGTGGTTCAAACGTGTGACTCCTGGGTAACAAAGATTGTCCTGCAGAGTCCAGAGTTGGTCCACCTATGCGCTGGCACATGTACCTCGCAATAGGGCATCGGGGGGCTCGTTGAGCTTACCGGGGCGATACAAAATCTCGTAGTTATAGGTGGAGAGCTCAATCCTCCACCTCAAGATTTTATCATTTTTGATCTTGCCCCGCTGTGTGTTGTTAAACATGAAGGCTACCGACCGTTGGTCAGTGAGGAGAGTGAACGCCTCCAATGCCGCACAGCTTCAACGATGGCTTGAGCCTCTTTTTCGATGGAGGAGTGCTGAATTTCGGAGGCATGAAGGGTTCGTGAAAAGAATGCCACGGGCCTGCCTGCCTGGTTGAGCGTGATGCGTCGCTCTCGACTTGAAATGTTAACGTCTCGTCGATTGCATGCATCGCAGCCTTGGCGATGTCGGCCTTAATACGGTTGAAAGCCTGGTGAGCCTCGGCCGTTAGGGGTAAAAGAGTGGATTGGATGAGTGGGCGGGCCAATTCTGCATAATTGGACCCACCGGGCGTAGTAAGAAAAGAACCCCAGGCAATGTTTGAGGGCCTGGGGGCAGTGGGGGAGGGGGTATTCCATGAGAGGGCGCATGCGGTCGGGATTGGGCCCCAGAACTCCGTTCTGGACCACATAGCCGAGTATGGCTAAGCGGTTTGTGCTGAACACACACTTCTCCTGTAAGTTAGGTTGAGGAGAGTGGCAGTGCGGAGAAATTGGCAAGGTTGTCGTCATGGTCCAGCTGATCGTGGCCGCAGATGGTGACATTTTCAAGGTACGGTAAGGTGGCCCGCAGCCCGTACCGGTCGACCATTCGGTCCATTTCCCGTTGGAAATCTGAAAAAGGTGTAGAGGGGCCATCTGCCTCGAAGGCAGTGTATGGGCGGTCTGCTTTACAGATGGGGAGCTGATGGTAGGTGGATTTTAGGTCCACAACTGAGAAGACCCGGTACTGGGAGGGGGTATGCGTCGAGCTGCGTGTACCTATTGATGGTCTGGCTGTAGTCCATGACCATTCTGTGTTTCTCCGCAGGGAGAAGCAGTGACCGAAGCAATCACTAGACTTCGGACCGGATGAAGGTCCTGTCCTGAGCGCTGTACCGTCTGCTCCTGGTGGCGACGGTTTTGCAATCTGGGGTTAAGTTTGCAAATAGGGAAGGTGGGTCGACCTTTAGGGTCGTGAGGCCGCACACAGTGAGGGGTGGTAGGGGCCCGCCAAATTTCAATGTTAGGCTCTGGAGGTTGCACTGGAAGTCCAGGTCGAGTAGTAAGGCAGCACAGAGGTTGGAGAGGATGTAGAGGCGGAAGCCGGTAAACTCCACGCCCTGGACAGTGAGAGTGGCTATGCAATACCCCCGGATTTCCACGGAGTGGGACCCGGAGGCCAGGGAGATTCTCTGATTGGTGGGGTGTACCGCGAGGGAGCAGCGCCTTACCGTATCGGAATGAATGAAGCTCTCGGTGCTCCCGGAGTCCAGCAGACAGGAGATCTTGTGCCCATCGATTTTCACGTTTGGAGGGGCGGTTGCTAGGTTGTGTGGGCAAGACTGGTCAATCATGACCGAGGCGAGACGCGGCTGGTCGTCGATGGTGGCAGACAATGGGGTGCCCGGCGGGCATGGGTCCTGGTGCGATGGCGGCGCCCACGGGGCGCACGTGTCGTTGGGAAGACAAGATGGCGGCGCTTGATGCTCCTGGGGAGGACAAGATGGCGGTGCCCACGGGCCGCCCGTGGTCTGAGAAGGGGAAGATGGCAGCGCCCACTGGCTGTATGATGGGGGGGGGGGTTGGAACAATAGTGGCGACTGAGCGGGCCTGGCACACCGTAGCAAAGTGGCCCTTCTTGCCGCAGGCCTTACAAAGGGCATCTGTGGCCTCCGGGGAGGTCAGTGGGTGGGCGGCACAGGCGTGGGGTTGGCTGAGTGGGGCGGCCATCTGCATGTGTAGGAGGGGGCCGCTTGGCCGGGGGTGTTGCGCGAGGCGATCGTCAGTGAGATCGCAAGCTTTTTGGTTTCCGTGAGGTCGAGCGTGGCCCCTTCTAAAAGGCGCTGGCAGATGTAATCTGACCCTATCCCTGGAACAAAAGTGTCCCTCATAAGCAGGTTTGAGTGTTCCGTGGCCGTGACGGCCTGACAGCCGCAGTCTCTGACTAGGGGGATTAGAGCACGACAGAAATCTTCTACTGACGCACCAGGGAGTTGACTACGAGTGGAGAGGATGTGTCTGGCGTAAAGCGTGTTAGTCCGCTGAGCGTATTTTTTTTCAGTAGCGCCATGGCGTCGTCGTAGGTCGGCGCGTCCTGGATAAGCGGAAAGACGTTGGAGCTCAGCCGCTTATAGAGGACCTGAATCTTTTGAGCTTCCGGAATAGGGTCTGGTGCCAACCTGATGTTAGCTTCGAAACAGGCTAGCCAATGTTCAAAGTCCTTTTTGGCGTTGCCTGATTGCGGATCCAGCTGCAGGCGATCCGGCTTGATGCGGAGGTTCATCTTCTGAAAACTTTAGTGGATTAAATTGATGCACGATCAATTACACAAAGACGAGAGTTGAATGTAATTGAGGCTTTAATACACTAAGATGCGTGGCCTCCTACAGCAGCTGGTGAAATGGCTGCTGTCCGGGGAGCATACATATTTATACTCCGCTTACTGGGCAGAGCCAGCAGGCAAGGAACTACCCCCGTACCTGTAGTACAGGGCCTTACCACAAATCACCTAATATATACTGATGTGTTACCTGTGTTGGTCTAACATCGACTTCAACTGGATGCAGTAAAATGAGAAACAGGCTTCCGACACAGGAGATGGTCCACCACTGTTTTATTGAACCTGCTGATTGCTGCACATAACCTGCTGTGGGTTGACACTCTATTAACCTAACTGATAACCTCCTACTGGCTTGACCAGACTAGCTCTCTATCACATGGTGATGATGTTCATTGGCCTGTGCACTGTGACTATCTCCCTAGCCGTGTCCTGTGAGCGAGGGAGAGCCTTAATGCCCTATGGGCTTTATAGTGGTGGTGTCCTGTCGGGTGATTGGTTGTTCCGTGTAGTGTGTGTTCATTGGTTAACCTGTGTGTCAATCACTGCCTGTCTGCATCTCATGATATACATGAGTAGATATTATGACAACTACCATACACCTAAGGTGGGAATCGAACCCGGATCCCTGGCATTGTGAGGCAGGAGTGCCGACCACCGTGCCACCTCATACTGCTATAAGTATTATACCCTAAGTTCTAACCCACTTATGTCCTAGTTAGTAACTTACTTACATTCCAGATGTTAATTTACTCATATTCTGTGTGCTAATCCTAATTATCCCAATTAATGAGCATATCACGTGACAATAAATACAAATCCATAAACATTTTAGTTTTCTTAAAAACAGCTCCAACATGCATGCAAGATGTTATGCTAATAAGGTTTCCAATTTCTAACTAAGTAAAATCAGATCATCAATCTAATTTTGTAGAAATCAACAACTTTTTCAAAAAGTATAACATTTAAAGTATTTTACATGTTCAAAATTGACGTTATATAAGGAGCTTCCAGTGCTTCAACTTACTCATTCTGTTTTTGAAATGCAGTTAATATTTATAATATTCATAACATGTCAAATATACTGCCTATAGGTTTTACTGTATAACATGTCTGACAGATGGTGGTATAGTGGTAATGCCACTGGACTAGTACTCCAGGGACTTGGGTTAATGCTCTCAAGGCATAGGTTCAAATCCTACCATGGCAGCTGGTGGAATTTAAGTTTAGTTGAGTAATTTGGAATATAAAGCTACAAAAGGAGTCATAAAAAGCCATCTGGCTCACTAATGTCCTTTCGTGAAGGAAACCTGCAATCCTTACTTGATCTGGCCGACACGTGACTCCAGATGCAAAGCACCTCAACTGGCCTCTGCAATGGCTGATCAAGCCACTCAGTTGGAGGGGCATTAGAAATGGGCAACAAATGTTTGTTAAGTAATGGGTTAAGAGACATTGCAATTAGTTGTCTAATTTATGTTAAGTGTTCAATGATTGTCTCATTTATGTTAAGTGTTCAATGATTGACACTGATATGTAAAGGGGCTGCAGGTGGACTCTGGAGCTTGTGATGATCTGTAGAGTTCTGTGCAGAGTGAGTTTGAACCATTAAAGGTGTGTTGGTGGAAAAGGAGCTGAACTCTTGCCTCTTCATACCACAGCATCTACTACATTTTACAATGCTGGCCATGCCACTTGCCCATATTCCTCTGAAATCCACTAATTTTCTCCAATTAACAGAACTGCTGAATCCCCAGATTATGGTACCTTTATGTGGAGCTAAAAGCAAATTACTGTGGATGCTTGAATCTGAAATAAAACCAGAAAATACTGGAAAATCTCAGCAGGTCTGACAGCACCTGTGCAGAGAAAAGCTTGGACAAATAGTGGTCCAGACCTGAAACAGTGAACTCTCTTTTCTCTCCACAGAAGCTGTCAGACCTGCTGAGATTGACCAGTATTATCTGTTTTTGTTTATTTAGTGTTAATTGTTTTCACTCTAAAAGAAACTTAAGATGCAACTTCAGAGTTGAGAAAACAGGTGAAAAGATATGCAGCAGATATTATATTTGTTTTTGGAATTTGGTTGCTAATGGTGATACTAAGAGCTCGATTCTCTGGCCTTGTTTCTCTCCTGCTCAAGTGAAATGAGACCAGTGATTAGAGGGAGAGGCTGAACGAGAACCCCGGCAGTTTGTGATGCAACTGGTCTGCTCCCTTAGACAAAATCAGGATCTCGCTGTAGTGTGGTGAGAAACCAATTATCAACACTTAAGCCCAATTTCCATACAAATAACAGGAGCCACCCAGTATCCAATGGCCTCTCCTCATTCATTGGCCTCCTCAGAAGTGGTCATGCTGGCGCCGATTAGTATTCCGGTGGATTACGTTCGGAGACCCCGCTCTACTCCCTGAGGACCCAGCCACCCATCAGGTTATGGAGGCACTCAGAGGGGGAGTCCCCCCAAGGCTCAGGGTGTCCACGTGTCGCAGGTTGTTTGAATAACAGGAGGCTCCGCTTCTACAAGGAGACGGTGCAGCACCTGTGCCATGTCCTAGTGGACCTGGCTCCACATGGAGGAGGAGGACATCTGTGCCCGGTGGCTGTCAAGGATACTGCAGCCCTGAACATTTACACCTCAGGATCATTCCAGGGCTCGAGGGAGGACCTGTGTGGTATCTCACAGGCCAGAGCCCACAGATGCATAATTGGGCAGAGAACTTCATCATCTTTGACCTGGACCAAGCCCAGCAAAATGCCCGGGCAGCGGGTTTCTTCATCATCGCTGGGATGCCCCAGATTCAGGGGGTAATAGATGTCATGCATGTTGCCATGCATTCAGCGGGCATCTGGGAGTGGCCGACATTAATAGAAAGGGTTCGACTCCCTTTACATCCAGATCATGGGCGACCACCAGATGAAGATAATGCACGTGTGTGCACACTTCCCGGGGCGTGTGCATGATAGCTATAACCTGGGGCAGTCGGTCATCCCCAGTCTCTTTGAGGACCACTCAGGATGAGCAGCTGGCTCTTGGGGGATAAGGGTGAGGACCTGGCTAATGATGCAGTACGCAGGCTGGAGACCTAAGCAGAGACCCGGCACAATGAGGCCCATGTGACCACCAGGGCTGTGATTGAGCGGTGCATCGGACTCCTCAAGATGCGGTTTCGATGGCTCAACCGCTCTGGTGGTGCAATCCAGTACACTGCCCACAGGGTCGCCTGCTTTGTGGTGGTCTGCTGTTCTCTCCACAATCTGGCACAGCAGCAGGGCAACAAGCTGAAGGTTGATGGTGAGGAACATGTGGCACCACTGAGGAGGAGGACGAGGATGATGAGGTGGCGCAGGACCAGCAGGGGCTGGAGGACGAGGCCGGGTAGGAACCTGGTGATCAGCTGGAGGTTGCAGAACAGGCAATAGCGGCGAGGGTCCAGCAATCCCGGAGGGCCAGGAAGCCCTCACACTTGCCCGCTTCACTTAGGATTTGGCCTGGTCTGTCACCCCCACTCCCATTTTGTACCCTCCCAGGGTATGTGTCACATAACTCCAGGATGCTGAGTGTGTCGGTACTGTCAGTAGGTCATTGTGGAGGAGAGGGGGCTGATGATAACCTAGAGATAGCTGAGCGGCAGTGATCTTCAATCTGTGCCATAGTCTGATCCCTGCCTGTCCGCTGAGTGCTCGCTCACACCCATTACCTGCATGTGGTGTGCCTGGGGTGGGGTTTGGGGGTGGGAGGCTGAGTGCCTGGAAAAATAGATGGACCAATGGTTCGGAGGTCAGCCCGCATTGTGGAAGAAAGTGACAGAGGTATCATACTGGTTCTGCACAAGAGCGTTTATTGTGTTTTACAATTCCCCACTTTCCCAGAGTTGTGCCCCCCCCCCCCACCCGCAAACCCTCCACGACCCCTACCCCGATGCCCACATCAAACCTCGATGCTTTGCCTTCCTAGCTCTACTGCTACGTCTGTGTGTTCCCAGGATGCACATCTGAGTGGGTTGGCCTTTAATGCCCCGGCAGGCTCTGGGTCAAAGGGCCTTCGATCATTTGTCAGTGGTACATGCACAGTCCTGCTGTCCTGTTAAGTGGGATGGCTGTGAGACGCGGCCTCATAAGAAGGTGGAACTTGGGAGAGCTGATGGCCACCATCCCCACTCCATTAGACGAGTCCGGGTTGGCACTCAGTGCCCTCTCCTCCCGTTAATTGCCCATAGGGCCCTGGGGTTCACCTTGGGATGGAGGAGCAGCTGGTTCGAGCCCCGGCTGCCCCTGCATATCTGGCTCTGTCAACCCTCACGGTTCCCCATGGTCAGCACCATCTGAAAGTGGGACATGTCCCACAGAATCTCATCAAGGTCAGCCAGTTACTGGATGACACCCCCAGCGAGGCAGACATTTTGGCGATACCCACATCCTCAACCGTCACCAACTGCGGAATGCCATGGACACTGTCACTAAGGATGCCGACATTGTGCACCATGCTCTCCAATGCACTTGCCACCCTAGCAGTGTTGGCCTCAATGCCACACATTGCCAGCGACATCTCTTGCGTTCGTAACCTCTGGGACTCCTCCAAGCGGTTATGGATCTGCCGGAGTGATGCTGACATCTCCCTCTGAATGTCCTGCTGCAACTTAACGTCTTCTTCAGCTTTGGGATGACCTCTTCCACATTTGCATCATCAACCAAAGGATCCAGCAGACCCCCGACTGCTGTCTCGCCTGGGGGTTCCTGCCTCCACCTGATATACATCAGCAGCAGTGTGGTGTTCACCAGATTGTGCCTCAGAACGCGGACTGCTAACAATTCCCACCGAGGTGTGTGTGTCTGCTTTGATGGAGGGTGGGGATGACAGCTGCCACACCAGTATTATGGTGGCATCCTCGGGACTCTCCTCCAAGGTATTCTCCTGGGAGGCAGGAGAGGGGGCCACCCGGAATGGGGCAGCACTGTTGACTGGATTACCTGCTGGAGAATGCACATGTGGTCAGTGGGAGGGATTGGTCAGTCAGTAAGGCAATAACAACTCTCGTTTGACAGGTTCCCTCGGTAGTCCCAGTGGTCGTTCACCTCTGCGCCATCCGCCTATCTCCACGTTGGTGACCGCCCTATCTCGGGCACACCAGTCATCTCCAGGGCACTGCTGAAGGCAAAGAGAAATGTCTTTAAGTGGCACTGCAAGAGATGCCTACACGCCATGAATGAATTTTTAAAAAATGTTAAGATTTAAACCCATGACATTTTTTGGATAGTGAGTAAAATGGGCTACTAAGTTTGCATTGCCTGTACTGCACTACTGTCCAAGAGGAACTCTGAAGTTCAGGGTTGCTAATCAACCCCTATAGCCATCAGGCCACCATATCCTGCAATAGGATTAATCCAAAAAGCGGGGCCGGAATTCTCCGCACCCGGGAAAAATCGGCAACGCCATCGTGAACTCGGCCGAGTTTCATGACGGCTCCCCATGGCCCCGTTCCTGAGCGATTCAGGTACCGGAAATGGGCTAGGAGCGGGGCCGTGGGAAACACGTGGGTGATGACGCCAGAATCGTGCGACGCCCGAATGACGTCGGTATGACGCCGCTCCGCGTCGTAAAAAGGCGCACGCAACTCTGGCACCCGAGAGGTCGCACAATGCGAGGTTGGCGGTGCAGAACCAAGTGAGACAGCCCTGCATGACAACCCCCCCCCCCCGCCCCCCAGCCCATCCTCTCTCCCCTCACACAGGCCCACTGGACCTCCCCACCCTCTCTCCCCTCACACTCAGCCCACTGGACCCCTCCACCCTCTCTCCCCTCACACTCAGTCCACTGGACCATCCAACGCCCGGCCGAGCGTGTCTAAATAACCCCGTCCAGGGCAGCACGGTGGCCTAGTGGTTAGCACAACCGCCTCACGGCGCTGAGGTCCCAGGTTCGATCCCGGCTCTGGGTCACTGTCGTGTGGAGTTTGCACATTCTCCCCGTGTCTGCGTGGGTTTCGCCCCCACAACCCAAAAATGTGCAAAGTAGGTGGATTGGCCACGCTAAATTGCCCCTTAATTGGAAAAAATAATTGGGTAATTTAAATTTAGAAAAAAATAAATAAATAAATAAATAAATAACCCCGTCTTATTCTGTTCCCTACGGCGAGCTGACGAACATCCAGGGAGGTCTGCTGCCACACCCAGCCGGACATCCGCCACTACCACCGCACCCAGGGCCGCACGCCAGAGGGTGGCAGGACGCCAGCCAGGAGTGCCATCCTCCCAATCCGGGACCGTCCAGCAGGGCGCGCACACG
Organism: Scyliorhinus canicula; assembly: GCF_902713615.1. Classification (NCBI taxonomy): domain Eukaryota; kingdom Metazoa; phylum Chordata; class Chondrichthyes; order Carcharhiniformes; family Scyliorhinidae; genus Scyliorhinus; species Scyliorhinus canicula. The sequence continues at coordinate 113,566,192 of NC_052159.1, read as the reverse complement.
GCGCCACACTCAGGAGACTCCATTGAGGGAGAAGAAGACATGGGCCACGTGTGCCCTGCGGCCAGATATGAATGGGACGATGACACTGCAGAGATTATGCGGACGAGGACCTAGAGCTTGCATCCAGCTGGCTCCCAGACGTTTCCCGGGTTCCTGGATTTACTCGACCCACCCGCACAGCCGATGCATTTTCAAACCCAGGGACACAATGACGGGATGAGGGCTGTCTTCCAGCAGCTGCAGACGCAGTTAGAGGAGTCAAACTGTGTCCAGGAGCAGGGAGTGGTGCCGCTCATGGCAGCCACCCAGGCCGACACCGCTCGGGTGGCATCTGCGGTCGAGGCAATGGGTCAAGTTTTGCAAGGCGTTGGGCTTCACGTGCACGCGTCATCCATGGCCCTGGACAGGGTTGACCCCTCACAGGCAGCAATGCGCCAGAGCCAGCATGACATTGCCGGCGCGCAACGGGCCCTGGCCGAGTCTCAGCAGGTCATGGCCCAGTCACAGCAGTCAGTCACGGAGAGCATCAACCGCCTGACGCACGTGCTGGATGGCATCACGCACTCACAGGTTGAGGTCGCACATTCACTGGCGGGAATGTCTAACTCCCTGGACTCTGTCTCTGCCAACCTTCGGACCCTGGTCGATATGGTTGCAGGCCTCCAGGACTGGCAGCACCAGGTGTCGTTGGGCCGACGGGGCACCTCCCCGCTCGCACCTCCGTCCCACAGTGAGGCCCGGGGGCCACCGGGCTCCCCGAGGGAGGAGGAGGTTCCGTGGCCCGTCCCATTAACTCCATCATGGGACGTCCCAGAACGCTCGGCCTCCCCCGTCCCATCCCTGGTGCATCAGGTGGGCAGCGGGCAGAGCAGGGTGGCACCACGTCATCCGATACGCCCGCGGAGCAGCCTGGCCCAGCAAGGCCAGTCGCCCCAGGAAACGAGTACTGACGAGGAGACATGTCGCAGGGGATGATTCTCAGCAGTCTGCCTCCACTCCTGCTGTACCACCTGGGAATCCACCTAGATGTAGTGGCAGGGCCCGTAAGGCAACGAAGAGGGACACATAGTAAGTTGGCACGTGTGAAGGGCACAGATTCGTTGTAGGGGCTAGGGCATCTGTACATAATGTTAACCATTAAACTCACTGTTGCACCTAACTTGTAAGACCGTGTGATTTTTCCGTTGCCACGGGGATCGTGATGGTGACTGAGTGTCGCTGGGGTTGACGAGCGTTGAAACTTCGGTGCCGGGTGTGTAGTCCCTTCCCCCCCACCCCCTCCCACAGCTACCCTACGCGGGCACGTTATGGAGTGTCCCTGACGGACTCAGCGACCACTGAGATGGATGGTTCAGCTATTGCCATGGGTCAGACTTAGTCTAACGATTCTGAGCTCACAGCTCATCGCAGAGCGGGCTGTCATCATTCCACATGGCACTGATCACACCCACTGACACAGCCATCAATGTCGTGCCATACCGTCTGGACCCAGTGGTAAGGGTGATGTGGAACTGGAGCAGTGTACACTGAGAGGGGGTGGGGGGGGGTGTGGTGTGCTGTGGTGGTGGGAGTTGTGTGTTGACCGTCTGCGCGACTGCCGATGCCGGTGGTTGTTTTGAAGTTCAGCGGGGAAGTCGCGCGCGGTGCGCGAATCTGGCTGCCACCAACGCGTTGCGTGCACGCTGTCCTCGCCGGTGCCGTCGTGCAGCATCCTGGACATCACCAGCATTGTAAAGGGTCTCCGCGTTGGTCTGAGGCCTCTGTATAGTCGTCATCAGCCACGACCTCAGCGGATAACCCCTGTCGTCCAGCAACCAGCCCGCGGGCCCGTCCCTCAAACAGAGCAGGGATGTACGACTGTGCAAGAATGTACGCATCATGCACACTCCCTGGGAACCTTGCGCACACGTGCATGATCCTCATGTGGGGGTCGCATACCACCTGGATATTCATGGAGTATGTTCCCCTCCTGTTTGTGAACACCTCCCTATCCCCTGCAGGCGGGCGCATGGGGAAGTGAACACAATCAATTGCACCCTGCACCATCGGTATCCCGGCCACATTGGCAAATCCACGAACTCGTGAATCTTGACTTGCTCGGTCCTCGGGAAAGGTGATGTAGCGATCGGCGATGGCATAGAGGGCGTCGGTCACACCACGGATGCACCTGTGCACCGATGCCTGGGAGATCCCGGAGACGTCGCCGCTTGGAGACTGGAAGGAGCCATTTGCATAAAAGTTCAGTGCAACCGTAACACGTTTCACGTGGGGCGAGGTGCGACACGAGTTGTCAGATATGTGTCACTGTCTCTCTGCTCAACCGGAGTCTCCTCCTGCAGGTGATGTCCGGCATTGTCTGGAATGAGATTCGGGGATGGTAAACCCTCAGCCTCGGTCGTCGCCTCTGGCGCCTTGGCTCCACCATCAATGCCTCCTCCTCCTCCTCCTCACCCCCATGCTGCTCGACGACGGGCAACTCCGCGGCCATTCCCTCTGCTCCCGCAGCTGGCCCTGCATCCACTGTGGGATGTGGCTGTGGACGCTGCTCCATCTCCAACTGCAGTGCAGTGGCCCCAACCACTGTGCTGAACATCGCCGTTATGTTTGAATACATTTTTCTCACCTACAGAAGGGTGGTGGGGGGCAGAGAAATGATATGTTAGACGGAGGTTATTCGACACCTCGGCAGCCGCCTGCCACGGGATACCTGTGTGTCCCGGTGGCCTGGTCGCGCTGCTGACACGCGGCCAGCCTAACCCCTGATCACTTTCTGCGTCCAACGGGCAGTTAACAATACGTCCTCCTCAACAGTGCATTAGTGTCCTGTGGCCATAAGCCACAGTTCAACCAGTGGCCGTGTCCTCGTGACCGTTCTGCAATGGCAGGGCGGCTGACATGTTGCATCCGGGGGTGGACAGCCCACTCCACTCACTCCCCCTCCCCCCCCACTACTCGCTCTCCCTCCCCCCTCCCACTTGTCCCTCTCTCTCTCACTCTCCCCCCTCCGTCCCCCCTCTCCCTCCCCCCTCCCACGTCCCTTGCTCTCTCTCCCCCCTCCCTCCCCCTCTCCCTTCCCCCTCCCACGTCCCTCGCTCTCTCTCTCTCCCCTCTCCCTCCCCCCCTCTCCCTCCCCCCTTCCCACTTGTCCCTCTCTCTCTCTCTCTCTCTCTCTCTCCGTCCCCCCTCTCCCTCCCCCCTCCCACTTGTCCCCACTCTCCCTCCCCCCCTCACTTGTCCCGCTCTCTCTCACTCTCTCCCCCCCTCTCCCTCCCCCCTCCCACTTGTCCCTCTCTCTCACTCTCTCCCCCCTCTCCCCCCCCCCCTCCCACTTCTCTCTCCCCCCCCCCCCCCCCCCCCACTGGCCACAGCGTTCTCGGGGATGCCTTCCCCAGTTTGCAGAGACTCCAGGACGGTCCGCTCACCTCCTCACTCCTCGTCAGCCAGCACGACTGGCTGTCGACTTTTAAAACCAGGTGTGGATGGCGACATCGTGACATGGCGTCACGACGTCGGGACTTCGGCCCATCTGGGCCGGAGAATAGCGGGGGCGCTGGAGAGTTGCCAGTTTGCCTCCGTCGGGCGACTCTCCATGGATTTCCGCGAGTATCCTGACCACAGACATTTGGCCGGTGGGGAGAAAAGCGGGAGCGCGTCGGACCGGCGTCGCGGGAAAAATCGGCGCGGCCCGCTATTCTCCGAACCGGCGTGGGATTGGAGAATCGCGCCCCATGTTTGAGTGGCCTTCAGAAAATCACAGGCATGCTTCCCCTGGTTTTCTCTCCTTTAAATTGTATGGATGGTTAATCAAGAGGTGTGCATCAGTCATTTTCTTCTGTGCACTCCCAGTGGGCAAGGAAGTCTCTCTGGGGCATTTCTTCAGAATGTAGTGCATGATGTAACATTCAGTTTCACTGCACATGCAACAGGTTCAACAACAAAAGATGTGCGAGTCTAAATGCTTCCTCCTCCGAGGCAATGCCACTTACTCATGGGCGAGCCCTTTTCATTTCCTTTACAAATAGGACTCTGGAGAAACTATAGTTAGTGGGATTTATTTCAAAGGCTGTAACTGAAATTGGAGCTGTTTTCATAAGCATTTCAATAAACCTGGAATTTAAAATACTTTAGTTTTTAAGGGAAGCAAGGGGCATGATAGCAGTGAAAAGTGAGCCCATACAGGGAGGGGGAATACCGTGAGAAAATAAGTATCTAAAGCTGTGTGTGTTAAGAAATAGTTCACCTCTTCCAATGTGAAAACGTGTTGGTTGCTAATCTGGAATGACACACAGCAGTGGTTCCCAAGGTTCAATCCTTGGCTAGTTGGAGTAAGCTGATTTCACCTGGGAGACTAGATTAGGGCTTGGGTGAAGATGGAATCAGAAACAACGACAAGTCTCACCCCCCCCCCCCCCCCCCCCCCCCCAACCCCAACACCACTCCCATCTCCACTCAACCACACCGTGCGACCTACACCCAGGTCACAAAAACTGGAAATATTAAGACTTGAGTACGGCGCTGAAATGACAACCCAGTATAAACTTACTTTGAACTTACTTTATAAAAATACTTTTAACGACAGGAGGAATGACTAATGTTTTTTATTTAACGTCAGACAAAATGGACACTGCTGAAGGCAAAGAGAAATGTCTTTAAGTGGGCTGTGAATGTTACTGTGAGCAAGATATAAAATGCCAACTAAAAAATGTAGATTAAGTGTGTTAAGGTTTCTTAATAGTGTCCTATTAAAATTCAAGATAATATACTACCTGCAGTTGCAGAAAACATGCCTTTTAAATAAGAATAACAATATTTAAGTAAATTTATAATATTAAAACGGGACCTTTGAACAAATTTATTTATTTAACTCGTTATTCTTGACATTTCAGATGCTATTGCCATAAGCCGTCTGGTCTATCTCTTCGACTGTTTTATTCATTAAGACGGCACATCACTCCTGGAGCTCATTAAACCAGCAAGTGAAGTATGATTCAGGCAAGGAAGACTGGGAGATTCCCTGCCCTACAGGCAAGCAATGAAGGGAAAAGGTTCATGGTGAGTTTTGCAAGGTGACAACAGGTTTCACTGATCAAAGTGGAATTGAATCACAGAAATAGTACAGAATTGCTTAACTTTCCAACGTAGTCACAGTGCATTCAATGCAGAATATCATAATGTGTCATCATGCCTGAGCTCTGCCATCGATTCAGCCCCACTGAGTCACTGTTCTGCAACATCCAAGCAGGAAATTGGTGTTCAACATGAATGGATCATTTACTTTAAAAAAAACAGTAATTGTGAATTGAATGTTGCATCTGGACTGCTCTCTTCATATTTGCTTTCTTGATAAAATAAATAAAATCATTATTATGAGGTCCGGAAATTCCACACCAAGCTGAACAGGTTGAGTCAAAGAGTAAAGGGTTAATGCAACAGAACAAGAGTACAGAGCAGTTACTCTACTACAGGAGCCAGCTCACAGTTCATGGCCCTCGGTTTTATACAGGATGTAGAAGGAGCCGCCCCGCCCCTTAGTGGTAGAGTGTGTATTCCCCATAGTCCTTCGGGAATATCAATCCCCCAGTCTCATAAGTGTCCCATCAACTGCTGAATCCAAGGTTATGACAGTCATGTTTGAATCATATAATTTGCAGTGCAGAAGGAGGTCATTCGGCCCATCGAGTATGGACCTGCCCTTAGAAAGAGCACCACACCTCCAACCTATCCCTATAACCCAGTAACCCCACTAACCTTTTTGAACACTAAGAGCAATTTAACATGGCCAATCCACCTAACCTGCACATCTTTGGACTGTGCGAGGAAACCGGAGCACCCGGGGGAAAGCCACGCAGACACAGGGAGTATGCGCAGACAGTGACCCAAGCCGGGAATTGAACCTAGAACCCTGGAGCTGTGAAGCAACAATGCAAACCACCCATTTGGTGAAATCAAGTTGGGAATATCAAAAATAATTTGGGGCCTGTCATGCTTCCCAATCGCATGGTGATGGAAATTGTCCCAGGATTGACTGACTCCATGGGATTTCTCCCCTGCCATGTTTTCTGTTACTTTCCTTCAACAACAATTGGACTTTATACAGCACCTTCTACACAGTGAAACTATTAAGGCACTTCATGGAAAAAGTAATGAGAAAAGTATTTAATGGTAACTCAAATGTACAGATATTAGGACAGGCAGACAAAAGTTTGGTTCAAGATTCTCTGAAAATGTATTTTATTGAAATCTGCAAATTCTTTACAAAATTGTTGCGTCAAAAAATAAAGGAAAAGGATAAAAGAGGTGTAGGCATCGATGCAAAACAGGGACAACACATAACAAGAATCATTGCCAACTGAGGAACAAATTGGACCGGATGAGTTGGGGAGAAAATCCCCAACATGTTATTCCCACGAATACAAGATTCGTCCGCACCAAGCAGGATACAGTCAACACCTTTTGCATCATATCCCCACAACTTTATCTTATCCAAAATCATATCCACACCTTTTGCATCATATCCACAACTTTAGAACAGAAATAATAGAGGAATAAAAAATGCTGAGAAACCCAGAGCTGTGGGGGAATTACACTGACACCCACAATGCAATCAAACTCCCTTCTTGGCCCAGGACAGAGCAGACAGCCATCGTATACCTACAAGACATCAAGGAGAGGGCCAGGCACCATATATACAGGGAAATCTCAAACCCCGTGTCTCCCATAGAAAATTAAGAAAATATTAAAAAGTAAGAACAAACCGCAAGCAAGAGCCTCGCTACCAAACCCCACCCACCGGGACTCGGGCCAAGGCATCAACATATTGAATCAGGATAATCAATGGTACAGGTACCTTATTCATTATTCACTGAACTAGTCTAGCCATATTAATAGTGTGGCTACCAGAGCAGGTCAAAGGATAGGAATCCTATGTCGAATAATTCACCCCCTGACACCTCCAAATCACGCAGCACGGTAGCATTGTGGATAGCACAATTGTCTCACAGCTCCAGGGTCCCAGGTTCGATTCCGGCTTGGCTCACTGTCTGTGTGGAGTCTACACATCCTCCCCGTGTGTGCGTGGGTTTCCTCCGGGTGCTCCGGTTTCCTCCCACAGTCCAAAGATGTGCAGGTTAGGTGGATTGGCCATGATAAATTGCCCTTAGTGTCCAAAATTGACCTTAGTGTTGGGTGGGGTTACTGGGTTATGTGGATAAGGTGGAGATGTTGACCTTGGGTAGGGTGTAGGTTGCTCTTTCCAAGAGCCGGTACAGACTCGATGGGCCGAATGTCCTCCTTCTGCACTGTAAATTCTATGATATCTATGAAATCATGTCCACCATCGACAAGGCACAAGTTAGGAATGTAATGGAATACTCTCCACTTGGCTGGATGAGTGCAGCTCCAACAACACTCAAGGGCCAGGGTTCTTCGACCCTGCGCCGGGTTGGAGAATCCTGGCCCTGGAGTGTTGTTGGAGCTGCACTCATCCAGCCAAGTGGGGAGTATTCCATTGCCCTGACGGCGGCTGCCCTATTCTCCGGCACTGTTTTTCGGGGGCTGGCGGTATTCCCACCACGCCAGTCGGGAGCCGTTGACAGTGGACCCCCAACCCAATTCTTCAGGCCCCGATGGACCGAGTGGCCGTAAAGTTGTGCCCAGTCCCGCCAGCATGAATTGCTCACCTCACGCATGGCGGGGCCTGGCAGGTAAGTGTGTGGGGGCTGTCCTGGGGAGGGGTGAGTGGAATCCGACCCCGGGGTGGGTGGGGGGGGGGCCTGACGGTGACCTGGTCCGTGATCGGGGCAGACCCACCTGCGGGCGGGCTGGTTCCGTGGGGGGCCTTCTGTTGGTCGTTCTGGGTGAGTGTGCTTAACCCTCACTTTGGCTCTGTTTCTCGTTCTAAGCTCTGGAGTCGCCAGGTGTCGTTAAGACACTGCCACAAGCTTCAAGGTGAAGTTCAAAGCAATAAAACCGTACACCAATTAGTAAGTCCAAACAACTAGAGTTTATTATAATACAATTATAATAACTACCCATGCACACGCTAAAGAATTAAACTTACTCCTACCGCTAAACAACTAATACTTATCTCGAAGGAACTGCGAGGTCAGGGAACAAGGCCTCTTGCTCTGCTCTGGTCTGCAGACTTCGGATTGCTATCAATTGCCAAGGGTGTCAGGAGTGCCTATGTTTGGTAGCGGTCGTCGTCGTTAGGCACTTACTTGTTGGTGGCTGCTGCTCGACGGGTGTAGAAGACAGGAGCCCGGAGACAGGAGAGTGAACCATGTGTGGGACCTTTCTTTTATAGGTCCCAGGGGGTCCGCGCCCCTTTGGGCGGACTCCCTTACCTGCTTGGAATCAATTGGGTCTCTTCCCAATCGATATGTTTGAACCCCCCAATCCTAGGGCAGTTCCTTGGTTGCTGGGGCGGTTCTTGGGACCTTTTGTTTTGGGCTTCACTGGCGCCACTGGGTCTGGCCTTCCATAGAATGTATCGATTTGTGCTTAACTTGTGTCCATTGTATCTGGGACTCACCTGGTATTGCCTCATTAGTATGTTAACGGGTTTTCTTTCACAGTGCTGTCTGGTCTCTGCAGCAGTCAAAACCGGTTTCTGCAGTTGTCCCAATACACAATCGCCTTGCAAGGTGCTTGCTTTCCAACATGTCCATTTTCCCTGCATTCTTTGCAATCTTCCATTTTGTGTTGGGCAGTGGCCACCCCAGGTGGCTGCACTTCTTTCCTCCACGTGGGCCCTTGTAGGACTCCACCATATTCCCCGGGGACCCCACGCATGCGCCGAAATACGCCGGCCGGGCGAGATCACTCCAGCCATTCCGTGCATACGTGAACTCGCGCTGGCCCTTCGGCGCCGGCTGGAGCGCTGCCAACCACTCAGGCGTCAACCTAGCCCCCGAGAAAGTGGAGAATTCCTCACTTTCCGAGCCGTTGATGCCAGAGTGGTTGGCGCCATTTAGCCCCATTTTTAGAGAATCCCGCCCAAGAAGTTTGACACCATCTAGGACTTAGCAGCCCACTTTATTATTCCTCATTCCACAAACAATCAATCCCTCCACCATCAGCGAACAGTGTCAGCTGTTTGTACCATCTATAAGATGCTCTGCAGGGACTCGCCATGGCTCCTTAGGCAGCACCTCCTAATCCCACGATCATTACCATCTGGAAGAACAAGAGCAGCAGATACCTGGGAACTTCACCACCTGCAGGTTTCTCTCCATGTCACTCACCATCTTGACTTGGAAATATATCGCCGTTCTTTCACTGTCGCTGGGGCAAAATCCTGGAACTCTCTTCCGAACAGCACAGTGGGTATACCTACACCTCAGGAACTGCAGCGGGTCAAGATGGCAACTCACCACCAACTTCTGAAGGGCAACTCGGGATGGCAATAAATGCTGCCCTAACTAGTGACACCCACATCCGATAAATATATTTTAAAATATAGAAGAGATTCTAATTTTCTCCATCAGTGGAAACCCAATTCAAAGTTTTCATTTTTTTCTGCCCCATGTCCATGTTACTGAGCCTTCTCCATTCATGAAGACAAGAAAATCAGGTCATAACGCTGAGAATGAAAACTGAATTATTTAAAATAGTTCACTGAGTGGAGCAACCACGGCAGAGAATCCGCCCAGCTGCATACATAGAAACATACAGAAAAGGTAGAAGAAGGAGGAGGCCATTCGGCCCTTCAAGCCTGCTCCACCATTCATTGTGATCATGGCTAATCATCAAGTTCGATACGCTGATCCAGCCTTCCCCCCATAACCCTTGATCCCTTTGCCTCAAGAGCTATATCGAACTATTTCTTGAAATTACACAACGTTTTGGCCTCAACTGCTTTCTGTGATAGTGAATTCCACAGATTCACCATTCTCTGGGTGAAGAAATTTCTCCTCACCTCAGTCCTAAAACGTTTATCCCTTATTCTCAAACTATGACCTCTAGTTCTGGACTCCCCCAATATTGGGAATTTTCTTTCTGAATTTTCCCTGTCTAATCCTGTTAGAATTTTATAAGTCTCTATGAGATCCCCGCTCGCTTTTCTAAACTCCAATCAATATAATCCTAATTGACTTAGTCTCTCCTCATATGACAGTCCCACCATCCCTGGAGTCAGTCTGGTAAACCTTCACTGCACTGCTTCCACAGGAAGAACATCCTTCCTCCGATAAGCACACCAAAACTGCACACAATACTCCAGGTGTGGCCTCACCAATGCCCTATATAATTGCAGTAAAACATCCCTATTCCTATACCCACATCTTCTAGCTATGAAGACAAAGATATCATTTGCCTTCTTTATTGCCAGCTGTATCTTTGTGCTTGCTTTCAGTGACTAATGCATAAGGACACCAAGGTCTCACTGAGTATCCACCTCTCTCAATTTACACCCATTCAAATAATAATCTGCCTTCCTATTTTTGCTATCGAATTGGATAACCTCACATTTAACCAAATGATACTGCCTGATGAAGGAGCTGCGCTCCGAAAGCTTATGATTTCAAATAAACCTGTTGGACTTCAACCTGGTGTTGTGAGACTTCTTACTGTGCCCACCCGAGTCCAGCCCCGGCATCTCCACATCATAGCTATTATGGTAGGTCCAGATTTTACCAGTGCTAGGCAGCATGTCAAGTGGGCTGGGTGCGCTTGTGAAAAGATGGCAATTGAGAGCCAGTTTAGGTCACAAAACTAATTGAATGTTATATTATGGGTCAGCTCGAAGTTTGGACATCTGCATCCCCTTTCTTTGGAGAACATTATCTGCATTTTCTACTCAACCTACCACATAAAGAAAGGAACTAACTTAAAACATTGGTTCCTTCCTGTGAAGCTGCTACTGCTTGGTACCGGAGATAATGGTGTTTCCATGACTATCATTGCTGACATCTCTGCAGGCCCTCAAGGCTGACAAACAGCAGGGCAGGGGCAGGGACAGGTCACCAGGTGCAGCCATCATATCTCCAGTGTGCCTCCTTCTTCCACTGACTTTTTTTACAAGCTGCTATCAAGGGTTTCCTCACTCTGTAGATGCTTCAATAACACCGGTTTGATACTTTTAATATCGCTGTCTACATGGCTATCACCATGTTCCAAGATGGATCCTTCTACCTTGGTCTCAATTGTTCTTAGACAGACTATAGATATACTATAATATTTGCTTAATACTTGTTTATTGGTACTATCTCTGAACTGTTTAAAAAGTAGGTGTGTTGCTCTTCGGCATGATATTAACCTCTCTCTCTCTCTCTCTCTCGAGTTTTACACATGACTGGCTGATGTCAAGGTCCATCATCACTTACTTCATATATTAGCATATTACATTCTGTTAACCCTTTATAATACAACAACCACCATGGATCCAGCAGGTTTGTACTCAGTACCCTGACAGCAGCTATGATGTCTATATACTCAGGCACATCCAGATGCCTGCTGATCTTTTCACTTCACCGATGCACAATTGAGGTCGGATTTTTGCCGACAATGTATACCCATTAAAGAGATGGCTGCTAAACCCAGTTAAGGAACCTGAGGATGGAAACAAAGGAGAAATACACCAAACCATGTGGTGACCTGAGCCGTTATCAAACAGATCATGAAGCTGAAATTCTGGTAACTGGATTGCTTTTGTGGGGCACTTCAATATACACCAGTGAGGGTCTCCTGGATCATGGTGGTCTGACACTTTGGGCAACCTGCTAAACCAAAATCTAAAGGCCACATCCAATGAGAATATAGCCAATTACAAAGCATCCTCAGATGAGGAAAGTGATGAGGAAGCTGATGACCAGCTGCAGCATCCAAAATTATATTAAGGGTCTCATGGAGAGCACAAGGGCAAAGGAGCAAGGGAGGTACGGCAGGCACTTCAACATAAACAATTCAGATGAACTTTTGCGCATATTCCTTCCAGTCAAATAAAGGCCTATCTTCAACTCACTAACAAGGCCAGTTCCCCATACCAATCAAAAAAAACTACAAGCTTCACGGCACCTCCCAAACAACCTTTGAGGTGAACGATGATACTCCTGCTCTTCCAGAGGGTCAACTATAAATGGAAATGTCAAGAAAACACATTTTTGCAAACAAGTAGACGCAAGCAGTCACTATCTGTTTCACGCCCACTCCCCATCCCTACCTTTTCTGTCAGCTGAGGTAGAGGCAGGCTGCTGACCTCCCTACCCTGTGGCTGGGATGACCTTGGCAGCCGTCCTTGTATGCCTGAAGCCAGGAGGGACTGATGTGCTCAGAGGATTCGGCACTCATGTCACTGTGGCAACCTGAGGCACTGGTGTCACTGAGAGAGCGGCTGAGGAGATGATGTGTACAATCAAAGTGCCCAGAAAGCAGCTCCCTGATACAGAAGGTAGTCACTCCTTCTTCATCATAAGGCACACTTGTACCTCCCTTCTGACATAAGATGGATGAGGAGCTGAGGGAGGCTCTCGGTACTTTGTTCCCTTGAGGTCATGGAGAAGGCTGAGTGAATCTCCCACATCCATTGCCTGGTCTGCTGAGTAGCCTGGAGGAGAACATGCAGAGAGTAGTTACTGAGCTGTGACATCATCTGGGGTCTTCCATCATGCCAACCAGTGCCTCATCCTTCTAGATTCATAATCTCTGTTTCATGGACCCTGTGACTATCAACACTCAAGAAGCTTGACTCCATCCAGGGCAAGGCAGCCAACTTAATTGGCACCCCATCCACAAAAATTCACTCCCTGCACCACCAATGCATAGTAGCAGCTGTGTGTACCACCTACAAGATGCAGTGCAGGAACTCACCAAGACTTCATAGGCAGCACCTTCCAAACCCACAAGCATGAATGTCTAGAAGGACAAGGCAGCAGATACGTGGGAACACCTGGAAGTTCTCTTACAACTTGCTCACTGTTCTGACTTGGAAATGTATCCGTGTTCCAACACTGTTGCTGGGATGAAATCCTGGCACTCCCTTCCTAATAGCACAGTGGGTGTACCTACACCACATGGACAGCAGAGAAACAAGAATACAGCTCACCACCACCTTCTCAAGGCAATTAAAGATGGACAACAAATGCTGGTATAGCCAGCGAAGCCCACATCCTGCAAAAATGAATTTTTAAAAATGTCAATAGTTCAGTCTCTCCCCTATTTGTTTGTTCAGATAGATATTAAAATTCTTTCAGAAGATTATACTGAATCAATGCCATCAAAGATGTTATCACTGGGCACTGTTGATAGGTGTTGATGTGTTGGGTATGCTGGGTCTGCGATGATTGCATTTACAGCAGTGGTGAGAGAGACAGGCTTCCAAACACTTGAAGAAATGCAACTCTATTTTATTGAACTCTTAACTATTAAACATACTTTAACTGTGGGTTGACACAATGCTAAGTTGACTGGAGACCTGAGGCTAACCCGACCAGACTATCTCACTACCACATGGTGTATGTTCTAGTTGTTGCTCACAGGCTCTGACTGTCTCAGAGGCTGCATCCCAAGAGAGCGGGAAAACTAGTGCCCTCTGGCTTTATAGTGGCCGTGTCCTGTCTGGTGATTGGCTGCTGTGTTCTGTGTGTTCATTGGTCATCCTGTGTGTCAATCAATGTCTGTCTGTGCACCATCATATACTTGTGTGTATATTATGACAGGTGTTATGCTTAAGGACGTGTACGAGCAAATTTGCCTTTTACATAGAATTTTCAAAGGTGCTTCACTGAGGCATAAGGAACATGTTTGCTGAGTCAAGGAAGACAATATTCAGAGAGTATGAAGACCAAACACTTGGTCAAAGAGATGTGCTTAACAACAGGTCTAAATGGAGAAGAGGCTATTAGAAAGGTGAAGGGTTGTATGGAGGAAAATCCAGAGATGTGGATAGGAAATTCCAGCACCATGGCACCTGAAAGCATGTTCGCAAGTATGAGGAAGGTGAAGGGGACAAGAAAATAGAGAAGACAAATAATTTGGTCATTTCAGATTAGCAGGCTGTTAGCCAATGGGATCAAAGCTGAGGCCTCAGTTATTTAAAATCTATATTCATGCTTTTGATGATGTGACTGTATGTAATGAGTCCAAGTTTACTGATGACGCAAGGTTTGCAACGTATGTAGATACAGATACATTCAGTAAGTGGGCACAAATACATGGCAAATGAAGTGTAATGTGGAGAAATGTGAGGTTACTCACTTTGTTAGAAAGGATAGAAAAACTGAATATTCTTTAAATGGTGAGAAACTATTCTGTTTTGGTGTTCAGAGGGATTTGGATGTTCTGCCATATGAAACACAAAGTTAATCTTGTACAGCAATCAGTTAGGAACACAGGTAGGATGGCCTTTCATGCCATTTATTTTGAGTGCAAGAGTAAGGATGTCTTGCTTCAATTGTAAAGGTTGAGATCACCTCTGGAGTTCAGGGAAAAATGTTGTTCTTTGTCCCTGAGGAAGGATACACATACATTGGAGAGGATGTAGCAAATGTTCACTGGATTGATCCCTGGGATGAAAGCTCATGTCCCTTGAAGAGAAATGGAGTAGACTGGGACTATACACTCTAGAAAATGGAATACATATTTTATTAATTCTCAGGATCCGAACATCCCTGGTCAGGCCAGCATAAACTGTCCATACCTAATTACCATTGAGTAGGTGGTGGTGAGCTAGATTGGATTTGCTCTGCATTTTGTTGGCAGGATTGAAAGGTGATTAATTGAAACTATAATAACCTGAGATAGTAGGATAGATGCTGAGAGGCAGTTTTCCCTGGTTAGAGAACCCAATCTTTACAGGTGGGGTGAAGTGGGGAGGGGAGAGAGGAATAGTTTCAGATAATGGGTTGGCTATTTGGGAGTTAGGCAAGGAGATATTTCTTCACCCAAAGGGTTATGGCTTGTTAGAATTTTTGACCCCAGAGAGTTTTGGATACTTGGGTCGGAATTCTCCAGCTATTGGCATTCTGTTTTCCCACTGGATTTTAGACCCGCCCGCAGGTTTCCTGATTGCGTGGGTTGCTTCAATGGGAAATCCCACTGACAAGCAGTGGGAAGAGAGAATCCCGCTGCCAGCGAACAGCACACCGCCAAGGAACGTATGGCTGGGAGACCGGAGAATCCTGCCCTTGGTGTTAATTCTATCTGATGCTGAGATTGATAGATTTTTGGACTTTAGGGGAATCAAGGGAAATGTAGATTCAGCAGAAAATAGAGTTGAGGTCAAATGTGAGCCACAAAATTGTTGCATGGCAGAACAGGCTGGAGGAGCCTATTTTCTGTATTCTTATATACTTATGTGAGTTGAGCAGAGTTTGAGGAATGGATAGTAAGGCTGGAAAAGTAATATCGATTACCTCGGGAGGCACAAGGCGACAGATGTTTTTTATACAAATATAACTTTAAATTTGAGGAAAGAGCGGGTCTGTAGTCACTGTATGTCAGTGAAGAAAGGATTGGTGGGTGAGTTTGCTTTGGTGTGAGGTATTCAGACAGCACTCTTAACTGAATGTATTTTATTACGAGTGCAGAATGGGAGGTCAAGTGAGAGAACAATTTAACAATTGAGCCTGGCGGTAAAAAAGATATAATTGAGAATTTCAGCAGCAGCATGGTTGATCAGGGGCAAAGATGAAGGATGTTACAGAAGTCATCTTCATGATGGCTACCTGATAAGCACCCTGTACAAATCTCCTTTCCATTAACTTCAGAATTTCAGAGAAGCAATTTGCTGGTGCATGCCAGTGCCACTGTGGAGCAGTCTGGGGGGTCATGAAAATTAGAACCAGACAAGGAAGCTTCAGTAAAAGAAAAGATGACTCCAGGTCTCAATTAAAGTTGGGTTGTCAAGTTTCATCCACAATGATATTTTCTGTGCAAGAGATTTGTTTGCAAGTGAACTGATATTTGAGAGATGAAACCTATGTAGGCGAGATTGTCCAACACCCCGCCGGGCCGGAGAATCGCCTGGGGGCAGCGTGAATCGCGGCCCGCCAACCTGACGCCGGCCACCGGATTCTCCGCCGCCTGTTTTTTGCCGGTGGCGTGAATTGCGTTGCGCTGGTCGGGGGCCGTTGGCAGCGGCCGTCCCGGCGATACTCCGCTCCGCGATGGGCAGAGTGGCCGCTCGTTTTCGGCTGGTCCCGTCGGCGTAAATCTAACCAGGTCCGACTGGCGGGACCTGGCTCTGCGGGTGGCCTGCAGAGTCCTCGGGGGCGGGGGGGGCGTGGGTTTTCTGGCCCGGAGGGGGGGGGGTGCCCCCCACGGTGACCTGGCCCGTGATTGGGGCCCTCCGATCCGCGGGCGGGCCTGTGCCGTGCGGCCACTCTTTCCCTCCGCGCCGGCTGCTGTGAACCTCTACGATGGTGGCGCGGAGAATAACCCCTCTGTGCATGCGCTGGGATGACGCTAGTACACGCTGGCACTCCCGCGCATGCACCAACTCCTGCCGGCCAGCAGAGGCCCTTCGGCGCCGGTTGGCGCGGTGCCAAGCCCTTTGGTGCCGGCCTAGCCCCTGAAGGTGCGGGGGATTCCGCACCTTTCGGGCGGCCCGACGCCGGAGTGGTTCATGCCATTCCTTGGCACCGGTACGGCTCGCCCCGCCGGTTACAGGAGAATCCCGCCCATATGTGGTAATTATTATTGACCCACTATTAGAGTCCAGAAGCCGGGTGAACTGGATTGAAAGCAATGTTAGCTCAGTGTGTATAAATATGGGTTGCTACTCTTTTCATAAAAGCCAGGATTGTTTGCTTCAACTATCCCATTGGAAAATATCAAGGGGAAAATATCTGATCAAGGAGATTCAAGCCTGTGAAAACAGTCGGAGAAAAGGGGAGCTAAGGAGTAATGATCGGTTGATGTTCCACACTTATTGGATACTTCTGCTTATTTTACAGCATATTTCCATCTATAAAGATTAAACAAATACAGGCAGCATATATTGAGTAGGTAATTCTAATTGATTTAACCAATTGATCTAACCAGGGGCTGGTTTAGCTCACTCGGCTAAATCGCTGGCTTTTAAAGCAGGCCAGCAGCACGGTTCAATTCCCGTACCAGCCGCCCCGGACAGGCGCCGGAATGTGGCGACTAGGGGTTTTTCACAGTAACTTCATTGAAGCCTACTCGTGACAATAAGCAATTTTCATTTCATTTCATTTCAATGTTGCATATTTTGAATGGTTTTGTGGTTTGTGCACCGAAACAGAATACATAGTTAACCGAGCAGAAGCTTAACCGTATTCTTTATGTTGCTATTATGAGAACAATCTCCATTCAAAGTAGATAAAGAATGATAGGGTGAACATATGCAGATTATTAACACATTATGTGCAGGAAGAATGTATGTGATCCCATCTGTCCATCTTCCCTAAGAAAATGCTAATATATATAAAATTGTGGGGATATAGAAAGGCATGTTCGGAGTGTACAACAGGATAGCGAATGAGTATGGTGTCTTTTAGGTGCTCTGCCAGTGGGTATAAACGTTACAGTTTTCTTAAGCTCTTTTCACTCCTATATCATTCCTGTCACTTGGCAGATTTTACTCATGCAATAAGTAAATAAGTTCTGACTGATTATACTGTTCCACAAGGGTCACAGGAATGATCCATTCCTGTAGGTATGCAAATAAACAGTTGTAGTGCCAGAAAGAATGCTGTGCCATTGCTGGCTTCTCCTGAGTTTTCAATGTGATTGACTGCAGCCACATTAGAGACAGCATTGCCAGCAATTTTGTCAATGTGCATTAATTTAAGAGCTTCCATTCAATCAAAGTGCAGGTGCTCTACAATAAGCAAATGAGAAACTGCTTGTGAATATCTAGCATAGAGGTCAACACATCACTCTTCCAACCATAGCCATTCATTTTTTTCCCTATGGTATTTAAAACTGGCCTTGAACTGCAAAACATAGAACATAGAACAGTACATAGAACAGTACAGCACAGAACAGGCCCTTCGGCCCTCGATGTTGTGCCGAGCAATGATCACCCCACTTAAACCCACGTAACCCGTATCCCAACAATCCCCCCATTAACCTTACACTACGGGCAATTTTAGCATGGCCAATCCACCTAACCCGCACATCTTTGGACTGTGGGAGGAAACCGGAGCACCCGGAGGAAACCCACGCACACACGGGGAGGACGTGCAGACTCCACACAGACAGTGACCCAGCCGGGAATTGAACCTGGGACCCTGGAGCTGTGAAGCATTGATGCTAACCACCATGCTACCGTGAGGCCCCTCGTTTGAGGATTTTGAGTATAGGGTAAAATATGTCTTGTTTGAAAAATTGAGAACCACCACCATGAAAAACAGAAAAAAATTGAATTGTGGGCAAACATTCAGTATTCATCACCAGTGACGTCAGTTAGGGGCTGGTTTAGCACAGTGGGCTGAACAGCTGGCCTGTCATGCAGAACGAGGCCAGCAGCGCGGATTCAATTCCCGTACCGGCCTCCCCAAACAGGCACCGGAATGTGGCGACTAGGGGCTTTTCACAGTAACTTCATTGAAGACTACCTGTGACAATAAGTCGTTATTATTATCTTCATTACTTTGAGGATAGAGAAGCGATTGAAAAAACCTTATGGTCAGAGATGGGCAAATGTGCAGAATGTTACAGGCTACATCCAGAAGGGGTCAGTGAAAAAGTTCCTATGCCAAAGTGAAAGAATGCTAATTATCTGAATTGGAAGAGGACGAAGTAGTGTTCACATGAGGGATTAAAGTTTGTGTAATATCAGTCATTCCATTGGAGAAATTTTCCAAAGTCACATGAATGTTGGAGCTGGATATGCAGGAAATAAGGCCTAAACTGTGATTGTGCTGCGGAATAAACCAAAAAAATGAAATGGATTAAAATTCCAATCAACTGTTTCTTAATGTAGAGACCAATGCTTAGTGAGCCATGGGCAACCAATTAAAATAGAATTATTTGACACAATCCACAGTGACGATGCCACCCATAGATGAGAAATAGTGAAAATTAATGGTTAATATTTAAGAAACATGGAACATTTCAAGAAAATAAGGTGGTACTATTGCCTCACAATGGTTTCATTCTTACCAAAAAGAGAAATTTCTCAAAATAACTTCCCAGAAACTACAATAGTTAACTTGTTTGTTACTGGATGAATAACCCGCAAAATGAGTTCAAGTCCCACCAAGGCAACTTGAGAATTTGAATTCACAACAGTGTCTGAAATGTAAATCTGATATCAGTAGCAGTGACCGTGAACACTGACACAAAAGAACAACTGATTCACAATTGTCCTTTTGCTCTATAAAATATCTAGCAAGCCATTCATTTGTGTCAAACCTAGAGCAACCTTCGGCGGCACGGTGGCACAGTGGTTAGCACTGCTTCTTCACAGCTCCAGGAACCCGGGTTCAATTCCAGCCTTAGGTGACTTTGGAGTTTGCACTTCCTCCTGGTGTTTGCGCGGGTTTCCTCCAGGAGTTCGGTTTCCTCCCACAGTCCAAAGATATGCAGGCTAGGTGAATTGGGCGTAATAAATTGCCCCTTAGTGTCCAAAAGGTTAGGTGGGTTTGTAGGGATAGGGTGGAGCTGGGAGCTCAGGTAGGGTGCTCTTTCCAAGGGCCGGTACAGACACGATGGGCCAAATGGCCTCCTCCTGCACTGTAAGGATTCTATTCTATTCTAACCAGGGATGGGCCTTGGGATAACCACATAGAGAAAGGTTTTCATTTGTACATATCGTGAATGTGTTAAAATCAAAATCACAGATTTTAGTTGTGTAACCGTGTGCTGTGTTGAATTCAAAATAGTATCTACTCCATGTGTGAACAACTCTAATGATAGCAGTGCCACACTTCAATAACTTCCTCGTTCCCCAGCATTGCATTTGGGCGGTACCCCAATGATGCGCTGGGGAATCTCTCCATGAAGTTCCCATGTGAGGGTTCACCCAGCAACTGACCAGAAGTGTTAACTTCTTCTGGACAGTTGCACTGGGCTGGGAACCATCTGACAGAAGTGATTTAACTCAGATGGTTCTGCCAGTTTTATCCTGATGATTAATTTGAAAGAGCGAGAGTTGACAGTCTGCAGCCATGCATGCCCCCTCCCACGCACGCACCGGTCGCACCAAAAAATATGGCGCCGGCCGTTCTGGGCTGCATACCCGCCAAGCCCCACCCCACAGCCCAACCCCTGGCCATCCCCCATCACTCCCCCTAGCCCTTGTAGAAGCCCCTCCCCAGCCAGCGGCACGGATCCCGGCCGAGTGTTGCGGCGCTGAACACTGTCCGCACGCGGGCACGCCAGGCTCGCGTCCGCTGGGACCACATGTGGCCCGTTCTGTTGGAAACTCGGCTCATCGGAGGCGGAGCATCGAGAGTGGGCCAGCTGATGACGCGCCAACGGCGTTGCGACTGTGCGCGCATCCCAATGACATCGATTTAGAGGGGGTGGAGCATCGCGAACCAGTATCAAGCCGGCGCCTGCCACGATTCCGATGTTATTTCAAATTTGGAAGTATCACATTTAGTTCCCTCATCTAAATTATTAATATATATAATGAATAGCTGGGGTCTCAACTCTGATCCCTGAGGAACCCCACTAGTCACTGCCTCCCATTTTGAAATAAAAACTTAATTCCTGGTCCTTGTTTCCTGTCTGGCAATCAATTTTCTATCCAACTCAATACACTACCCTTAATCTCATGCGCTTTAATTTTACACGTTAATCTCTTTCTGTGGGAGTTTATCGAAAGTCTTTTGAAAGTCCAAATAAACCACATCCACTCTACCCTCTCCTCAACTCTACCAGTTGCATCCTCAAAGAATTCTTGTAGATTTGTCAAGCATGATTTCTCTTTCATAAATCTATGCTAACTCTGTCCGATCCTGCCACTGTTTTCCAAGTACTCGGCTATATAATCTTTGATAATGAACTCTAGAGATTTCCCCAAAACTGGTCCAAAATTCCCTGTTTTCTCTCGACCTGCCTTTTTAAGCAGTGGGGTTACATTAGTTATCCTCCAAACTATAGAAACTGTTCCAGAGTCTATAAAATCTTGGAAGATGACCATCAATACAGGACCCTAGTCTCAGAAACAACAATGTCACTCTCCTTCTTGATGAATAATTCTTTTATGTTCTGGTCACTCATCCCCAAGGGGCTTCACACAACTAGATTGCCAATGTTTCCTTTCTCGTAGCACAATCTCCAGTCTACATTGGCCTGTTCTCAAGTTGGTTCCCCAACATATTTGTCCAGAAAACCATTCCATGGTTTTCCATTCCAGGAATTCCTCATCTACAGCATTGTAACCAATTTGATTTGCCAAATCTATATGAAGACTAGAAGCACCCAAAATTACAGATGTTCCTTTATCGAATGCATCTCTCAGAGCTGTGTTCTTGTATGTTTTGCAGCTTATTTATATTAGAAGCGATTGCAGGATGAGTTGAAGTGGAATGTGAAGTGGAAGCAGGGGCCTCACGGTAGCATGGTGGTTAACATCAATGCTTCACAGCTCCAGGGTCCCAGGTTCGATTCCCGGCTGGGTCACTGTCTGTGTGGAGTCTGCATGTCCTCCCCGTGTGTGCGTGGGTTTCCTCCGGGTGCTCCGGTTTCCTCCCACAGTCCAAAGATGTGCGGGTTAGGTGGATTGGCCATGCTAAATTGCCCGTAGTGTAAGGTTAATGGGGGGATTGTTGGGTTACGGGTTACGTGGGTTTAAGTAGGGTGATTATTGCTCGGCACAACATCGAGGGCCGAAGGGCCTGTTGTGTGCTGTACTGTTCTATGTTCTATGATTAGGTCGGGGCATATCATCATCTTCAATATTTTCAGCTCCATTGTTGGCCTCTACTTCGGTCATGGATAATTCAATGGCGAGCACCAACTCCTCCCTCTGGATAAGGGCATACAGGTTTGCACTTGCTACCTCTGCTTTATAATAATCTTCATTGTCACAAGTAGGCTCACATGAACACTGCAATGAAGTTACTGTGAAAAGCCCCTAGTCGCCACATTCTGGCGCCTGTTCGGGTATACTGAGGGAGATTTCAGAATGTCCAATTCATCTAACAGCACGTCTTTCGGGACTTGTGGGAGGAAACTGGAGCACCCAGGGAGACCCACACAGACATGGGGAGAACGTGCAGACTCCGCACAGACAGTGACCCAAGCCGGGAATCGAACCTGGGACCCTTGGAGCTGTGAAGCAACAGTGTTAACCACTGTGCTACTGTGCTGCACCTGTACATCATATTGTCCTGGAAGAGAGAGGAGACCGTTATGCAATGTGTTTTGGTGTTTTTGCTATCCAGAATGAATAGCCGGCAGTATGTGCAAGCTGTGAGATATAGGGGTGGGTCTTGCAGCAGTGCTAGGTGTGTGAGGGTGAACTTAAGCAGATGAATCTTAGATTGGTATCATGATTGATACAAATTGTTGGTAGGAGAACAATTTGTGTGTGGTGCATTGAGCAGTTTCCCAGGCAAGTAGAGCAGTGGTGAGAATAGCATTTAGAGATACATTTAATGATTTTGGCCACGCGCATGTGAGGTTCTTGAACATCTTGTGACACTGCGTTTAGATATTTTGGGATAGATTACTAGCACTCACCTCCATGGCTATCTGACCCCAATGCCGTCTGAGCCTTTGTCTGGAGGGCCTCTTCATGCCATGCGGATAGATCTCTCCTTCTCTCCATCTACTTAACCAAGGGCAGTAGTGAAGTGTTGAATCTGACAGCCAAAGTCAAGTTTCAAAGCAGCAACCTTCCAAAATAAATGATAAAAAGATATATACGCTATAAATACTGTAGTTTCATGTTTTAAATTGCCACAATTCCCCATTTATGCCAAGTTTGGAGATAACGTTCCCAAACCTTGTAAGGGTAATAGAAATACAACAAAAATAAATTCTGCAACAAACATTCTACAGCTAGCCATACTGAACATCTTAAGAAACAACTAATGAAATATGCTGTCATCTAGCATGAAAACGAAATACTATTCACCTCCATGACACTAGCTTGATATAGCATATGACATGTATTTGCAATATTTTCTTCTTGGGCACCTAAATGCCAAAATGTTGACATTTCTTGACAACACAGCTATGTTATCCAAGATAACTTTATTTTTTGAACTGTCAGTCACCATTGTAAATGTAAAATAATGAAATAGAAACATAGGTCGCGATTCCCCAGAAAACTTTCCAAGTTTATGGGCCTCACGGTAGCATGGTGGTTAGCATCAATGCTTCACAGCTCCAGGGTCCCAGGTTTGATTCGCGGCTGGGTCACTGTCTGTGTGGAGTCTGCACGTCCTCCCCGTGTGTGCGTGGGTTTCCTCCGGGTGCTCCGGTTTCCTCCCACAGTCCAAAGATGTGCGGGTTAGGTGGATTGGCCATGCTAAATTGCCCGTAGTGTAAGGTTAATGGGGGGATTGTTGGGTTACGTGGGTTTAAGTAGGGTGATCATTGCTCGGCACAACATCGAGGGCCGAAGGGCTTGTTCTGTGCTGTACTGTTCTATTCTATACTGTCGCGAGCAGGAAGTGCCGTGTGTTTCCTGGCACTCGGCCCGGCGATGCCAGCAACACTATTCAACAATAATTGGTCCAGTTAACGAGGTCTCATGGACTTCCTGCCCCGATGCCAGCTCGCCACTGATTCACCGTGACTGCGCTCGGCAGCCCCCACTGACAAGGTCAAGCAGCACTTAGGCTGCACTTGCTTAGCCAACCCCAGCCACCTCACAACAATGGCGCTGAGGAGACTGGCCCCAAGATTCAGGGATGCTAACCTGGGGAGGCTCCTGGAAGGATGTTCTGTTCCCCTGAGGGTCCTGGAGGGTGAGCCACAAGGCAGCCAGTACTGCCTGAGATGAGGTGGCGGCAAAAGTCAGCTCGGGCAGTGTGACCAGGAGGACTGGCTTCCAGTGTCGGAAGAAGGTGTCAACAACCTACACCGGGCAGCACGAGTGAATAGATACCAACGTCTCACCCCCTGAGGGAACATCCCCCCAGACGATCACAAATCCTCCCTCCATTCCCCTCCCCTTCAAAACTCCCTCCACCCACCCCTCCAACTCTCCCTCCACCCCAACCCTCCCTTCACAACCCCCACCCCCACAACTGTGAAACACGCATGTGTCCCCTCAGGAAAAGTTCTCCCAAAATCGACGGAAGAGAGCCCAGACTGGCAGTGGGCTGTCAGACTTGAGAATCCTCACCTCATAGAGTCAGAGTCATAGAATCATAGTCACAGATGCTTACAGCAAGGAAACAGGTCCTTCGGCCCAGCTTGTCCATGCCGCCCAGTTTCTAGCACCTCCTTCGAGGTGCCGACCCTGAAAGTGACTAGTGTGTCTGAGGACAGGGTGGTCACCCACAAGGAGGCTGGCGGACGCAGCAGAGGTGAGAGACCACTGGGCGGACGCAGCAGAGGTGAGAGACCACTGGGCGGACGCAGCAGAGGTGAGAGACCACTGGGCGGACGCAGCAGAGGTGAGAGACCACTGGGCGGACGCAGCAGAGGTGAGAGACTACTGGGCGGGCGCAGCAGAGGTGAGAGACTACTGGGCGGGCGCAGCAGAGGTGAGAGACCACTGGGCGGACGCAGCAGAGGTGAGAGACCACTGGGCGGACGGAGCAGAGGTGAGAGACCACTGGGCGGACGCAGCAGAGGTGAGAGGCCACAGGGCGGACGCAGCAGAGGTGAGGGACCACTGGGCGGACGCGGCAGAGGTGAGAGGCCACTGGGCGGACGCAGCAGAGGTGAGGGACCACTGGGCGGACGCAGCAGAGGTGAGAGGCCACTGGGCGGATGCAGCAGAGGTGAGAGGCCACTGGGCGGACGCAGCAGAAGTGAGGGACCACTGGGCGGATTCAGCAGAGGTGAGGGACCACTGGGCGGACGCAGCAGAGGTGAGAGACCACTGGGCGGACGCAGCAGAGGTGAGAGACCACTGGGCGGATGCAGCAGAGGTGAGGGACCACTGGATGGACACAGCAGAGGTGAGGGACCACCAGGCCCCACCGGAGAAACTGTCAAATGTGAATAGTGATTGCCTTACTGACTGACCCATCCCTCCCACTGACCACATGTCTATTCTTCTGCAGGTCCTCCAGCCGACGGCGCCGGCCTATCCCGGGCAGACCCCTCCCCTGAGTATGAAGAGAACACCTCAGTGGAGAGCTGTTCACCCCACCCTCCACCAGCGCAGATACACACAAGTCGGTGGGAAATGTTAGTGGTCAGGCTTCTGGGGCACAATCTGGTGAGCACCACACTGCTGCTGATGCACATCAGGTAGAGGCAGGAACCCTCAGGCAAGACAGCAGTCGTAGGTCTGCTGGATCGCAAGACCCAGCTGGGAGCCAGCCTGATGCTGTGCCCCTGGCACAGAGTTTCCCGGAGCTGATGGAGATGTGAGGGAGCAGCCGGGACATTCAGAGGGAAATGTCAGCATCATTCCAGAAGATCCATAGCCAATTGGAGGAGATCCAGAGACTACGGGAGCAGGAGATGACACCGGCAATGAGTGGAACCGAGGTCAATACTGCTGAGGTGGCGACCGTAGTGGAGAGCCCGGTGCACAACGTCGGCACCATGAGTGAAGGTGTACAAGGTGTCTCGCAGTTGTTGGCGGTCATGGCTGAGGATCTCGGCAGTATGGCTGCTGCCTGGGGATGTCACCCAGTACCAGGCCGACCTTGATGGGGTTCTGAGGGCCATGTCCCGCTCTCAAATAGGAATGGCCAAGACGCTGCACAGCTTGTCCCAGTCACAAGTGTGCATGGCTGAGGCACTGCAGAGCATGGCCCAATCGATGGGGGAAGTGTCCCAGTCACTGAGGGGCATCGCCAAGAGGGTCGATAAGATGGTGCGGACCATGGGGAACTGCCAGGCTGACAGAGCCAGATGGTGCAGGGGCAGCCGGGGCCTTAACCAGCTGCCTTTCCATCCCAAGGTGAACCCCACTATCGAGAATGAGGCATTGCCCAGCACATTAACCAACTCTTCGCACAACCATTATGATGCCTCTGTCACTTTCTTCTGCAATGCAGGCTGACCTCTGAACCCTTTGCCTGTCTTATCAGGCAACCCTCCAGCCCCGTGGCACCAACCCACCCTCCCACACTGTGGTCGTGTCCTGGGAGCTGTGTCCAATCCCCTGGGTGTTCGGATGTTGGTGATTCGTATGTGGTGTTGACTCCCACACAGTGTCCAGGCATCAAGATTTGATTGCAAAGCTAGACAATGATTCCCACATGTTCCATGGCCTGCCTACCCATGGGAACCCAATTGGCATGCGTCAAGTGCTCACTTAACCACGATTGCCAATTCCCTATTTCTTCAACCAGAGTGGTGAATATGTGTGATGCTCAATCAATGACTCCAGAAGCGAGATTGGATGACAATTGAAGGCTTTATTGGACTAGATGTTTCCCCCAGCAGCGCAGGTACAGAATGCAGCAGCTGGGGAGACACAGACTCTTATACTCCGCCTTACTGGGTGGAACCAGCAGGCAGGCTTCACCAATGATCTTGCTGTCTCAAGTACCTCCCACACCAATGGTCTTACAGCCTCACCCTGGGTACTGTAATACACCTAATACCGACTACCACACTGTGGAACTCTTTGCCACTGAAGACTGTGGTGGCCAAATCACTAAGTGTCTTTAAGACAGAGATAGAAAGGTTCTTGCTTAATAAGGAGATGAGGGGTTATGGCGAGAAGGCAGGAAAATGGGGATGAGAAAAACATCAGCCATGATTGAATGGCGGAGCAGATTCGATAGGCCGAGTGGCCTAATTCTGCTCCGATGTCTTATGGTCTTATGGTTTTAGTGATAGCCTCCAGCTGCACCGACAGAGGCCTCAACAGTCGGTGGGGGTTATGGGAGACAGGCAGGGACAGGGGTTTCCCTGGGCATGGGGTTGGGATCCAAGGCTTGGCATGGTGGTGCATTGAGCGATTGCCCCTCCAGTTGCCCCTCCAGTGCCTCCCCCCCCCCCCAGCCTCCCATGATGGCCCACCCCTGCGGAGAGTGTCCCACCCCCAGCCGAGGGTCCCCCAGCCGAGGGTCCCCCCCACCAAGCACTGGGGTGGCAAGGAAAAGCCCCCAGTCTCTTTGTCTATGAACAAAGATGGGATGTGTCTTCTTTTCTTTTCACAGCAATGTGTGCTCCTGTGCTGAGACTGCTCTTCCGGCTGCTGCATCAGAATCTTTCTCAAGGTAACCAGGTAAGTGAGCAGTTTTCTGACTCACCTGCGAAAGGTTCAGCTCGTCACAGAAGCCCTTCCGTCAGGTTCATGTTTTTAAAAAGGAGTACGAATTGGCGCCAGAGTGATCACTTGCTGGGGAGGCCAGTGAATGACAGGAGGCCATTGGATGACAGGTGGCTCTCGTTAATTGTTGAAAATGGGCCTTAAGTGGTGATAATTGGTTTCTTGCCACACTACTGCGAGATTCTGAATTCGTCCACGGGAGCAGGCCGGTTGCAGCGTTTGGCGCTTGACGCGGTTCCCGTTTTTGGCCTCTCCCGCTATTCACCGGCCTCGTTATGCCTGAGCGCGAGAGTAACGAGGCCGGAAGATCACGCCCCTGCTATTTAAAAAAGCATTGTATCCACAGCACCACAAAGAACTTTGGTATTTGAATAAAATTTAAGCCCTCAGTGACTGAGATCTTCTGATCAGCTTCCAAACCTTTAGCAGGTGCGTCAGAAAACTGCTCACTTACCTGGTTATGTTCAGAAAGATTCTGATGCAGCAGCTGGAAGAGCTTCATCAGTGCAGGAACCCACACATTGCAGTGAAAAGAATCAGCTGCCGTAAGGTAAGTTTAAATGTCCAGTGTGAATGTTAGTGACTTGGTGATTGGATAAATGGGTGAGTGGGCAGAACATTAAGGTGGGTGTGTAGGTGACATAAGTCGGTGAGTGAGTAGGGTGGATGAGGGAAGTGGGTAGGGTGGAAGGTGGGTAAGGTGGTAAAATGGGTGAGGCGGTTTGGGTGATAGCCAGGTCAGATTAGGTGTGATAGTCTGGTCTGGTCAGGAGGATGGCTGGTCACTCAGGGTTTAGCCTGGTCAGGAGGGGTAGTCAGGTCCAGTCAATGTGGTAGTCAGGGGTCAGTTCAGGAATTCAGGATGAATGGGCGGAGAGAGGGGGTATTTCTGTGTTTGAGAGAGACCAGCTGGTAGTTACCCTAGAAGTTTGACTAGGATTTTCCTGCTTAACATTTCTTGGGTAACTATTCAGGTAAGTAAAGTGGAACTGTCCAAAGTCTCCCACTCAGAGGTGGAGGTATTCACAGGGGATCTTGGGAATAGGGGAATTGCCCATTGGGAGTTCAAACTTCCCAGACAACTCCCATCAAGGTCAGTGCTTTGGCGCTTCCGCTGGGTCCCAAAGGACATCTTGGGTCGTACATCCGGTCGCCGGCAATCCGGAGACTGAAAGATATCGGCCAATATGCCCACACATTTCTGCACAGACTCAGTCAGTTGGGAGGCAAAGAAAAATGCAGTTTTATTTTAACCGTTGATAGTAATGCTATACCAAGATCAGCAAACAGATGGCATGCTTTATGCATGATAAAATGAGCCTTATGTTAAGCTGGAATGCATTACAGAGATCTCTTAAATTGCTGCTGATATTTCTTAATTAGATTATGGGTAAGAATAAAAGCAATTCATGCTTGACTGTAAACCACAATACCGAACCTTCTCTTCTTCAATCAATTCACACTTTAATTCACCAGTTGATCTTTAAACTGCTATTATGTGTCAGAGTTGCTCCTGTGAAAATAAATGATTGAAAGAAATTAGATGATAGCAAGAAAAACTTATGGGACTAATGTGAAATAGATCTATCCTCTTGAGATTGAAGAGCTCCAATATGGGCTGTTTGCTTCAACAGAGATGAATTCAAAAGTTTCCTCAAGTTTGATTTGGAAACTAAAAAATGTAACATTTTCCGAAACAGGCCAGCCAATCAAAACAACTGAGCTTCAGACAGTGAATTAAACATCTTGGAGCGGCATGTGGTGCAGTGGTTAGCACTGGGCCTGAGGACCTGGGTTAAAATCCCGGCCCTGAGTCACTGTCTGTGTGGAGTTTGCACATTCTCCCCATGTCTGCGTGGGTTTCACCCCCACAACCCAAAGATGTGCAGGTTAGGTGGATTGGCCATGCTAAATTGCCCCTTAATTGGAAAAAAAAATAATTGGGTACTCTAAATAAAAAAAAAAAGAATTATACATTAAATATTAAATAAAATATAGTACTGGCAATACCTATAAATTTAGGGTCATGTTATTCATTTAATTGCACAAGTAAATTCCCATGCATTGATATTGGACTCCCAGTCATCAGGTGAATATCAACATCTCGGGGTATTACCATTGACCAGAAACTGAACTGGATTAGTTATATAAATACTGTGGCAACAAGAAAAGCTCAGAGGCTAGGAATTCTGTGGAGAGTAACTCACCTCCTGATTCCCCAAAGCCTGTCCGTCATCTACAAGGCTCAAGTAAGGAGTGCGATGATATGCTCTCACTGTGCCTGGATGTGTGGAAATTCAACAATGAATAAATAATGAATGGTAGGATGCTCAAAGGTACAGAGGACTAGAGGGACCATTGGGGTGTATGTCCATAGAACCCTGAGGACAACAGGTCAGGTAGATAAGATGGTTAAGAAGGCAAATAGGATGCTTGCCTTTATTCGCTGAGGCATAGAATATAAGAGCAAGGAGGTTATGATGGAGCTGTATAAAATGCTGGTTCGGCCACAGCTGGAGTATCGTGTGCAATTCTGGTCGCTACACTATAGGAAGGAAGTAATTGCACTGGAGAGGGTGCAGAGGAGATTCACCAGGATGTTGCCTGGGCTGAAGCATTTCAGCTATCAAGAGAAACTAGATGAGCTGGAGTTCTTTTTCTTGGAGCGGATAAAGCTGAGGGAAGATTTAATTGAGGTATATAAAATTATAAGGGGCATAGATAGGGTGAACAAGAAAGAACTTTTCCCCTTAGTGGAGGGCTCAATAACCAGGAGATATAGATTTTAGGTAAAGGACAGAATGTTAAGAGGAGATGTGAGGAAAAATATTTTCACTCAGTGGGGAGTGGCTGAAAGGGTGGTAGAGGCAGGAACCTTCACAACATTTAAGAAGTATTTTAAAACTGCAAGAGAAGATGACCAACGTGCACAATAAAAATGTGGTACAGAATTTAAATTACAGTCGTGACAACAAGTTTGCATTCAGGCTCCCACAGAACATACATGGCAACCGGCCAAGGTGACAAAGATTTGTTCAGAACTAAGTTCCTACAAAGTCATTACGCACAAATGCACAATGGTGATGAATAACTGGGGACAACTCAGATCCATTGCAGCTCCTCAGTCACTATGCTGTCCTAATACATCGAGGATAAGATCCCAAGTGAAACCAGGTAAATCATCCAAGAATGACAAGCCCACAAGACACAGTGAAAAATTCAAGAAACCGCCACACAACGTTATAATTACTTGACCTGGACGTACCGGCAGATTTTCTCCAGCTTTACAGACTCATAGATTCACCGTTTCTATTCACTAATGTAATGGTTACTAAACATGAATATGTATGTAAATAGTGACTTTTATTTGGAAGGGAGAAATATATCTTTAAAAAGAAAAGAGGTTGTTGTGATATGCCCTGAAGAGCTTGCAACATGATATCACTAGAAAGGAAGTGTTTCATGTGACTCAGTTTAATTTCACTTTTGCTTTTAAGCAGCTATCAACATCCTGGGATTACCATTGACTAAAAACTGAATTGGACTAGCCATGCAAATGCTGTGGCTACAATAGAAGGTCAGAGGCTAGGAGTCCTGTGGTAACTCACCTCCTGACTCCCCAAAACTTATCCACGATCAACAGGGCACATGTCAGGGCCCAGATTCTCTGTTTTTGGAACTATACCCCATTCCATCGTAAAAACTGTGGACTTTCACACCAGGAAAACTGGCGGATAAGGGCCACATATTCCTAGCCCTGTAGGAGTCCAGCAGAGACCCGGCTTAAAACTAGCAGCTTTTGCTGCAGATACGGGCCCACGCACTTCCAGGTCGGAGGCCGCGCATGCACGCAGCGGCGGGCTCCAGCGGCCGCGCTGTGCTCCATGGCGGACTCAGACCACGGAGCTGGACATTAAAAATTGACCCCCTGATTGGCCGCGCGCCCGACCCTGACCACCTGCCCAAACATTACCCAGCCACATATAAAGCCTCCCATTTCCTCCAATCGGCCCGCTCTCAACCATAGCAGCCGCGGTCTGAGTCTGAATAAGTGCAGCTTCAAAAACACTCAATAAGCTCAACACCACCCAGGAAAAAGCAGCTTGTTTGATTGGTACCCTGCCTATAAGCATCCAGTCACTTCATCACCTATGAACACGGGCAGTAGTGCTTACCATCTCCAAGATGCACTGTCAGAACTCAGCAAGGCTCCTTAGGCAGCACCTTCTAAATCCATGACCACTGCCACCTACAAGTACAAGAAAGAAGTCTTACACCACCATAGAATTTACAGTGCAGAAGGAGGCCATTCGGCCCATTGAGTCTGTATCGGCTCTTGGAAAGAGCACCCTACCCAAGGTCAACACCACCACCCTATCCCCATAACCCAGTAACCCCACCCAACACTAAGGGCAATTTTGGACACTAAGGGCAATTTATCATGGCCAATCCACCTAACCTGCACATCTTTGGACTGTGGGAGGAAACCGAAGCACCCGGAGGAAACCCATGCACACACGGGGAGGTTGTGCAGACTCCGCACGGACAGTGACCCAAGCCGGAATCGAACCTGGGACCCTGGAGCTGTGAAGCAGTTGTGCTATCCACAATGCTACTGTGCTGCACCAGATTAAAGTCCAACAGGTTTGTTTGGAGTCACTAGCTTTCAGACCACAGTTCCTTCATCAGGTGACTCATTTGGAATATTGAGAGCAGTTCAAGAGTTCTCGGCCCCATCTGCTGGCCTTGGAGGAGGGGGATGGTTCCAGAGGAGGTTTAGAATAATCAGCCCAGGAATGAAGGGCTTGTCAAATAAGGATTCTGGGTCTGTACTCAATGAAGTTCAGAAGGATGAGGAAGGATCTAATTGAAGCTTACAGAATACTGAGAGGGCTAGATTGTGTGGACATGGAGAAGATGTTTCCAGTAGTATTAGAGACTAGAACGCAAAGGTACAGCCTCAGACTGAAGGGACAATCCTAAACTGAGATGAGGAGGAAAGTCTTCAGTCAGAGGGTGGTGAATCTGTGGAACTCTTTGCCGCAGAAGGCTCTGGAGGTCCAATCACTGAGTGTCTTTAAGACAGAGATAGATAGGTTCTTGATTAATAAGGGGATAAGAGGTTATGGGGAGAAGGTAGGAGAACGGGGATGAGAAAAATATCAGCCATGATTGAATAGCGGAGCAGACACGATGAGCCGAGTGGATTAATTCTGCTCCTATGTCTTATGGCCTTGCGGATAGTAAGAAGTCTGATAACACCAGGTTAAAGTCCAACAGGTTTGTTTCGAATCACTAGCTTTTGGAGCATTGCTCCTTCCTCAGGTGAGTAAAAACGGCAGCGTTTTACTCCGGCATTGGCGCCCGTTCCGGGACCCCATTTTGCGGCCCACAGGGGGCTAGGACAACACTGGAGCGGCCTCCGCCGCCCCAGCTGTCATTCCCGGCCTGAACCCGGCTCCACGGGGTCCGTGCATGCGCAGTTGGGCTGGCGCCAACTAGCACATGCGCAGTGGCCTTCTTCCCCGCGGCGGCCCCAACGCCAAATGGCGCTGGGCTAGAGGAGCCAGCGTGGAGAAAAGGAGGCCGGTGGGGCAGAGAGGCCGGCCCGCCGATCGGTAGGTCCCGATCGCGGGCCAAGCCACTACGGAGGCCCACCCTGGGTCGGACCCCTCCCCCCCATAGACTGCACCTGGACCCTTCAACCCTGAGGTCCCGCTGGCCCACGGCTTTTTGTGGACAACCGTTCGGCCTATCCGGCCTGGAGAATCGCGCGCCGGCCTGGGCCAGAGAGTCGGCGCATACCCCGACCGGCGCCGCGCCGACCACGCCAGCGCTGATGCCGCCAATTCTCTGCATTGCGATTCGCGCGGCACCGTGCCGATTCTCCGACCCGGCGGGCGGTCGGACAATTCCACCCATGGAATTTGCTTATATGCTAGATCAACTTATATGCCGCAAACTACAGTAATGAATATGTGAAAAACATCACCCAAGATGCAAAAGTTATAAGAGAGAACAACATTGGATGATTTAAATAGTCCATTATTTTAAGGGTTGAACAAATAGCAGTTTTTCAAGTTAACATGATCAAACGATCTTTTTATTAAATTGATTCAGTGGCTTGTTGTCACCAAAGGAAATGTTACAATACATTATTAATCGCTTCATTACTCTATTCATACCGCAATGGTTTTACAAGCTGAATTTAGTCTGCCGCACTTTAAATAAACAAATGAGTAGAACAGCAACATATTGGGTTAATTCGACAAACATGTTCGAATGGTAATTCAATATTTTTCAATTATAAATTGAATTAATATTGATGAAGAGTCTGATAGATTTTTTTTTCTGTATGTTAATGGCAGTGTCATGCTTCAGTGTTGATTTTGAGAATGCCATTTAAAACGTATATGAAATAATGTTTGGCTCATGGAGAAAAGTCAAGGCACACATCTTGAAATAAAAGAAAGGAACACTCATAATTCCTTGATATGTGCTCACAGTGGGAAAGATCCCATATCAAGAATGTTCACTTGGAATATCTACCTTTGAGTGTCCCAGAGTTTCTCTTCCCTCCCTTCCCTTCCATCAGCACCAGTCAACCTGGAGTACACCATCCAAGTTGTTCTTACCCACTCTTCACACAAATGAACTCCCAGTAGAGTTACTGCCTGACTAAGGGCAGGAATGTTGGTGCTTCCATACCCCTAGAAAGCTGATGACACCTCAGAGGCTCTTCAGCACTCTAAATATCTGAGGTAAATTTCCCACATATTGTACAGTTTTTGTGTTATATACTGCGCAGAAAAAGTGAAAATATCTATAATCTACCTCCTCAACAGTAATGTATTGTAGCCTACCATTTTTTTTAAGGCCTTGAATGATTTATTCCAACATTAATAATGCTGGCTGAATGGTGATTTAAATTACCTTTACACGTCTCTCCTTACCTTACTTGTTGTCAAGTCCGATAGCCTAAGGCGATTCAATTCACTCTCTGTAAAAGCTATATCCAAGCTGTTGGGGTCTCAGATGTCACAATGCGCTGACCATGAGCCATAGATAGCTACCCTCCTTTACAATGTTTCCTTCAAATGTACCTCCAAGATATTTCGATTTTCTTTCTGTCAATCGTTAGCTTCAAACATTTGACAACTCAGGACTGACCCTTGGAAAGGTTTTCTGGGCATTTATCAACTTTAGCAGATACCCATGTCACCAGTGGCATATCTGGGACATCCTGTTTTCCAGCTATGCTTGCAAGAATGGAAAAGATGATATTGTTGAAGATCCACGTTAAAGCAAAGTAAGTTCCCCAAATGGCGCTTCACAGCGCCAGGGTCCCAGGTTCAATTCCCCGCTGGGTAACTGTCTGTGTGGAGTCTGCACGTTCTCCCTGTGTCTGCATGGGTTTCCTCCGGGTGCTCCGGTTTCCTCCCACAGTCCAAAGACGTGCAGGTTAGGTGGATTGGCCATGCTAAATTGCCCTGAGTGTCCAAAAAGGTGAGAAGGGGTTATTGGGTTATGGGGATAGGGTGGAAGTGAGAGCTTAAATGGGTCGAATGGCCTCCTTCTACACTGTATGTTCTATGTTCTAAATGACTCGTTTGGGCGGAAGTCATTTGAAAATTTTTAATAACCTGATGGAGAATGTTCAGGACTCCATGTCAGAATGTTGGCTTGGATTGCAGGTCGATATCCACATCTGCTACTGGGTCAGCTATGATCTGAACTATCATATAGCAAGTCCCAGTGATAACTCGAGGCCGAGCACCCTAATGTTTGATGCTCACCCCCTCCTTTGTCAGTGGTCATATTTAGGGTGAGTAAGATTTTTACCTTTCTTTCTTTAACTAGATAGGTGTATCTAGTCTTCTACCTTAATTTCTGGCCATTCTAACATTTTCTATCTAAAGTTAAAGCAGGAATATGCTGAAACAGCTGTGTGGTTTTCCGGGCTGTTAATTTTTTCAGGATTGAGAAGAACGTTTTGGCACAAAATCATATTTATTCCTCCGATAAACATAAAATAAATTCTCGTTTTAAGGCCAAGAGGAAGCCCTTTAAAGACTGTTGTGTTGCCTGATTCTGGATCTTACCAAGTAATAACTCAGTTGGCCAGGTTCCCTCTCATGTCTTTTATGAGAAGGCAGCCTTTTGAAATGAGAAGAAATGGAACAGTTCCTGAAACTTTATCAAGTGCAGCCTCCTTGGCAACCAATAGATGGGTACAACCCTGATTTTTATTGCAGAACAAATTTTAGGGCTCCACATTCATTGATGCTATCAGATGGAACTTCCATGGAGATTGTCCTGATAGTTCAGAATAATGTGACATTATCTCCCCCAGGATCCTGTAGAAAATGACATCCATGGAAATAAATGGTGTATCTATTCAACAGAAGATAATGGAAAAATAGTAAGAAGAGTTGACAGGTGCCAACTGGACTTGGATTATTAACTACAGTGAGGATCTGCTTGGTATGTCTTGTGATTTGCATTGTAAAATCATGGCAGAAATGGTTTGAAAACCAGCTGTCTGGAGTCTGTAAAGATGATATGTGGATCATATACGACTGTATAACACTTATGACTTCAGGGGAAACATTGCTTATTAACCTTTTACATCATCCTGGCATTTTATAGCTACTGAGCACTAGCTTAGCAATATATCCCGGGGTGCCAAGTAAAACTCAAGAGCTATCAAAACCAGGAACATGTTAGGAGTGGCATTTACGATCAACAAGAGTGACAAACATTACAAGCTTGTTTGAACATCTGGAGCTGTATTTATGTTTTAAGACGGGCATACATCATAATAGGTAGTTCTGGAAGCCTCAGAAGCACACAGCTCAGGAAATGAAGGCCTTCGGAAGAAGAGTTCTTTCATCTTTTGTAGCTCTCTTTATTTGGCAGCTAAATAGCATCCATTTAACAAAAATAGAATTTGATTAAATCAATGATCTTCAACTGTTTGATTCAATGTCAATGACAGCATTAATACATTAATCCTTGTTACTAAATGAAGATTTTAAGCACTGGGTTTATGGATAACCGTATCAGCTTGATTAAATTCCCCTTATTTATTCCTGGTATGTTTGAAAAATAGTATGAATTTGACCTCAGATGTTCGATTACTGTCGTGTGAATGTCATTAAAAATACCATTCTCTGATTTAGCTTGTTCCATCTAGTTTGACATTTTCTTTTTCAGAACAGCCTGCATTTGCCAGGACTCGCTATCTTTTTATGTGTTGATTTTTTATGACTTGGCTGTCCTTTAGTTTTGATTGCAGTCAGGAATAACAAAAACAGAAGTGAAAACGTAGCCTGAGCTACTTCATGTGAGTTTGATTGCATGCATTAGTAAATTGAGCTTCTGCGTAAACTTTTCCCCTTGTAGAAGTTGCAGACTGCATTGCACATGGGGAATATTTGCATTTAGCCAACCAGGTTATAAATTAACAGTAAGGGCAGAATTTCCTATTCTAGAGACTAAGTCAGATGGCGGCAGGAAAGTAGGTGTGATTCCCGCTGGGCGGTGGAGCGGTGAACATGCTCAATCTTCTACTTCTAAGCCAATTCATCATGCATCAGTGGGGAGCTTGGCAAATCTTGTGGGAGGGGAAGTCAGGATGATGCCCATCCCTCTGTTCCCTGACAGGGTCAAATTTTCTTGCACCATTTTTAATAAGCAGCCAGACAGACACTCACTCATTGAAGACCAGGAGTCCTGCACTACTCTTCCAAAGTCCTTCAGGCCACAGCTCCTACCAGAGAGCCGACATTGATACATTGAGTGAGCATGTCCTTTACAGGTTTCCCTCCATCTCAAAACCCCCAGACCACTGCTAAGCCCTTCACCTGGTCTCTGCCAGACATGGCATCTAGGCAAAGGACATCCTGGAGGAACAGAGCTGGCTGTTGCGCACATTCATAAATGAATATGTATGGGGATATTGGGCGCCATCCTCCCAATTCTCCCAACCCCCCCAAAAACCGGCCCTGCGTGAGTTGCGCCGCCCGCCTCGGAGAATGGCGGGGTCCGGCGTGACTCAACGGACCCCAGGGCTGCCTGAAATCTCCGGCCCGCAATGGCCCGAAATCTCGCCCGTCTGTTGCCAGTCCCGCTGTCGTAAATTAGAGTAGGTCCCTTACCGGCGGGACCTAGCGGCACGGGCGGGCTCCAGGGTTCTTGGGGAGTCGCGGGGGTAGCTGGCCCCAGGAGGTGCCCCCATGGTGGCCTGGCCCACGATCAGGGCTCACCGATCTGCGGAAGGGCCTGTGCCATCGGGGCACTCTATTGTTCTGCACCGGAGGCTGTGGTCCTCCGCCATTCCCGGTGCGGAAGTGAATCCCTCTGCGCATGCACGGGGATGACGCAAGCATGTGCTGGCGCTCCCGTGCATGCGCCAACTTGTGCTGGCCGGCAGAGGCCCTTCGGTGGCAGCTGGCATGGCGCCAAGCCCCTTTCCCGCTAGTCGGCAGGGCGCAAACCACTCTGGGGCGGGCCTAGCCCCTGAAGGTGCGGAGGATTCCGCACCTTTGGGGTGGCCCGATGCCGGAGTGGTTCACGCCACTCCATCCCGCCGGGTCCCCGTCCCGCTGGATAGGGGTGAATCCCACCCCATTGTTCTTTGACTAGGATGATGAGAGCCATGTGTAAGAAGGCTCATGATTACCCTCCTCAGTTTCTTTCAGCAGCCATTGCACCATCTTTACGTTTTTAAAAAGGGGTACTAAACAAAGGCCGCGTGATTTCTTGCAGGGGAGGCGGTTAAATCGCGGGAAGCTGTTATATTCGTGTTCAATCTCACTAATGAGATGGAAATTGATGCAAATTGGGGTCAATGATATGCTCACCATATTTGGGCATGATCCAGAACTCGTAATCGCAAACTGATTTGCACCTAGGGCAATTCTCGATTTTGACCTTTCCTGCCATTTAACCGGTGTGCCCAGATTCGCGCTGGACGCAATACGGTGGTCCAATCTATAAACAACCGATATTTCAAGTCTGCATGACTCTTCTTCAGAGCTAAAAATGATTCATCTATCACTTTATTACAGATATGCTCATTGACGTTTGGCTGAGAATCCAGTCATTTATTAATCAGTTGAAATAGCTTATTATTATTGTTACATGGGGTCCCTCATCTCGTCTATACAAGGTTCCCTCATCCAGGGCGGAATTCTCCCAAAGGCCCGCGCTGTCGTGAAACCCGGAGAGGTTCACAACGGCGTCGGAGGCCTCTCCTGGCCCCCTATTCTCCCCCCGCCGGGGGGCTAGGAGGGCCGTGCCAGGAAACTCGGCTGCGGGGCCTTGTCACTGGCGTCAAGGCCCGGCGCGCCGAGAATGACACGGCCGACGCGCCTAATGACATCAGCCGCACATGCGCGGTTGCCGTCTTCCCCTCTGCCACCCCGCAAGACGTGGCGGCTTGATCTTGCGGGGCAGCGGAGCGGAAAGAGTGCGTCCCATTGAGACGCCAGCCTGACGATCGGTGAGCACCGATCGCGGGCCTGTCCACTCCCGAGCACGGTCGTGGTGCTCAGTCCCCTCTAGGGCCCCCACAAGCCCCAAACGGGCATCTCACGCCGTGTTCACGACGGCAGCGACCAGGTGTGGTTGCCGCCGTCGTGAAACGGTCACGAACGGCAGGCCGCTCGGCCCATCCAGGTCGGAGAATCGCGGGCTGCCGTGTGTCGCAAAATGCGGCACGCCATTTTTGGGGGGGTGGGAGAATAATGGGAGGTGCGAGAGCGGACCTCCCACGATTCTCCCACCTGGCGTGAGGAGCGGAGAATTCCGCCCCCAGTCTATGGTTCATGGCAACTCTGAGGGACTTTGAACCATAACACATTGAAAAGCTGACCCAATTCCATGAAAATTGCACACAGCAAGGATAATGGCTATCCTCACAGTGGAATCCTTATCCTGTGCAGGTGAAAACTGGGCACATCAGGGGCGGGATTCTCCCCTACCCAGCGTGACGGGGGGTCCCGGCGTAGGGGAGTGGCACCAACCACTCCGGGGTCCGGCCTAACCAAAGGTGGGGAATTCTCCGCACCTTTGGGGGCTAGCCCCGCTCCGGACCGGTTGGCACTAGAAGACTGGCACAAAAAACCGGCGCCAGCGGCAGCGGGGCTGGCCGAAAGGCTTTCGCCGGTCGGCGCATGCGCTGGCGGTGACGTCAGCGGCCAGCTACCACTGACGTCACCACCGGTGCATGCGCGATGTGGGTTTCTCTTCCGCTTCCGCCATGGCGGAGGACGTGGCGGCCGCGGAAGAGAAAGAGTGCACCCAGGGCACTGGCCTGGAGTCTGAGCGGGGGGCCCCGATCGCGGGCCTGGCCACCATGGGGGCACCCCCCGGGGTCCGATCGCCCCCCCACCCCCCAGGTCCCCGGGGGGCCCGCTCGCGCGCCGGGACTTCGGCCCATCGCGAGCCGGAGAATCGCCGCAGGGGCCTCGCCGATCGGAGTGCCGTGATTCCCGCCGCCGCCACTTCCCAGGTGGCGGAGAATCTCTGCCACGGCGGGGGCCGAATTTTCGGCGGCCCCAGGCGATTCTCCGACCCTGCTGGGGGTCGGAGGATTTTGCCCCAGGAATGGGACAGGGAATCACAGAATCCTTGGAACCTCTTTGAAAATCCAGCCCTGTAACAGTGATTAAATTTAAAGTGCTTTGTGAGGTTTAAAACACTTTGGCATGAGCAGAGGATGTGAAAGGTGACATTTAAGTGAAAGTTCTATTTCCGAATCAACTTGCACAAGTAGTTTTTGTATTATTTCTAATGAGGGGGAGGATAATTGATGTACCATTGTTATCGTCATTTTGCATCTAAACCATAACCAAAGGAAAATTGCATATTTTCTTTTACAGCCCACAATAATTAAACATGGTCTGAATTAGTAAAACAATATTTTCAGGCTTAACTGTTGGAAAGAACAAAGGTGATTGGATTCATTTGTTCCCACATTTTGGTACTTTTAGTGATCCAAAATGCTGGCTGCAGTCCACGTCCACACTTGTGGATGACATAATGGCGCAAGCATTAGTACACACACAGTGACCGACCCCCAGAGATATGCAGAGCAGGCAGGTCATGGCATGCAATGTTGATTTGATGCCAGTGGTTCTATTTTATGCCTCAATGCTCCATCTAATATGCACCATTGCAGAAGAAAAGTTGCAAAAAGCTACAGGGAATCGTGTGCGAGGTACCAAAGGACTTTTTGCTGACTTCAAGACTCCAGAACAGATCAATTGCTCCCAAAAATACATACACCAGTTGGCATTCTCCTTGGGGGCCTGGGCATAGGTAGGGTGATCTTTTGGAGGGTCGGTGCAGACTTGATAGGTTGAATGGCCTCCTTCTGCGCTGTGGCGATCCTATGATTCTAAGAAGACCACCATGATTTTCAGAATGGCCCGCCCCAAAGGTGCGGAATCCTCCGCACCTTCAGGGGCTAGGCCAGTGGCGGAGTGGTTTGCACCACGCCGACTAGCGTGGAAGGCCTTTGACGCCACGCCAGCCGGCGAGAGTCCATGCATGCGCGGGAGCCACCTCCCGGGGCCAGATCGGCCCGCGCCCCCCCCCCCCTCCACCAGAGGAGCCCGGAACCTGCCCGCGCCGCCAGGTCCCACCGATAAGGGACCTACTCTTAGGTACTCTTAGGGGCAGCGCGGTAGCATGGTGGTTAGCATAAATGCTTCACAGCTCCAGGGTCCCAGGTTCGATTCCCGGCTGGGTCACTGTCTGTGCGGAGTCTGCACGTCCTCCCCGTGTGTGCGTGGGTTTCCTCTGGGTGCTCCGGTTTCCTCCCACAGTCCAAAGATGTGCGGGTTAGGTGGATTGGCC
Source organism: Scyliorhinus canicula (assembly GCF_902713615.1). Lineage (NCBI taxonomy): Eukaryota > Metazoa > Chordata > Chondrichthyes > Carcharhiniformes > Scyliorhinidae > Scyliorhinus > Scyliorhinus canicula. The sequence goes on along the minus strand of NC_052159.1, from coordinate 113,525,049 downwards.
ATTCTAAATTGCCCGTAGTGTCCTAAAAGTAAGGTTAAGGGGGGGGGGGGGGGGGGGGGGGGTTGTTGGGTTACGGGTATAGCGTGGATTTGAGTAGGGTGATCATGGCTCGGCACAACATCGAGGGCCGAAGGGCCTGTTCTGTGCTGTACTGTTCTATGTTCTATGTTCTACTCCAATTCACACCAGTGGGACTGGCAAAAAAAGGGCGGGACTTCGGCCCATCGCGGGCTGGAGAATTCGGCAGCTCCGGGGCCCATTGAGTCGCGCCGGTCCCCGCCATTCTCCGAGGCGGGCGGCGCGATTCACGCCTCGCCGACATTTGGGGGGTCGGAGAATTTGGAGGACGGCGGGGGCGGGAATCACGCTGACCCCTGGCGATTCTCCAACCCGGCGGGGTTCGGAGAATCCCACCCTTGATCGTGGAAAGAGTAGGGCATAACACAACACAAGAGAGCATAACTTTTCAAATGCTTCACTGGAGATTTTAGTAGAGGATGTAAAAAGGAGGATTGTCCTGTGTCCCAACGGGGAACGAGTTCCAGTAGATATGTGGTCAAAGGTAGTGGGTCATCACCAGGAGGCAAGCCCTGAATACCTGGATGCAATCCCATGGCTCTCAGAACCTGCCCCAACCACAATGTATGTTCTCTTTAAGATGTACATTGTAGGTTAGATTTAAATGGTGGTAGTTATTCACAAGCTTGGCCCCTTTCTGATGTGTTCAGCCAATGAGCAGTGTGCCAGAGAGTCATAGACATGTGGTTAATGCTGGTTGGACACACATTATTCAGATGAGTATAAAGTTAGCATGCTGCCTGCATCACAATCAACAGGTGAAGTTCAATCATCCATTATGATTTTCACACACCCATTTTCAGGGGCCATATAATGTGCCACCGGAGATTGAGTGTGAATAAAGGATAGATGTCAAGGCTTCATTCCACAGATACATATTAACCTGATGATGAGAAACAAGTGTTGTACAAGATGTCTGATTTGGCTGATCACATCACCTCATAAAGTGATTTGATATATGATTCTGAGCATGTTGATTGGAACCAGTATATCAGAAGCTGACTTGCTGCTTCCATGCTGAAGGCCTTAATATTTGTTTATCAATGTTTGTTCATAATCTTATAAATTGTGAATGGCCTAAAAATAACTTAGTTCCTGCAGAGATACAGGGTGGTGTTTTCTATTTCTTGTGTTTAAGTATAAATCCTATTCATGCAGAAGCTGACATGGAAATATAATTTAAAAAATGCAGACCGAGATATGTAGGATTTGTTCCTTTGAAGCAGAAGTAAACCAAAAACCTGACAACAAGTGATTCGATTCTGAGGTAATCGCTGGCCAAATTCATGCTTTAGGGTCAGCAAGCTTTCTGAAACATTAAGGACGTGAGTTAATTATTTGTCTTTGTGTAAAGAAAAGAAACAAAATCAAAACAGAGCAGCTAAATTGTACAAGACAAGATACCTTCTGGTTAGATTATAAGGAGAGACAGGCAGATCTGGGGTAGGTTGATGATTTATTATTGTAGTCCTGAGAAAACAATTTAGTCAATCATAGTTTCATTGTTACACTGCAATAGAAAATAATGATCTGTATCAAATTTGGGAAGACTAAACGCATATTATGCTGGCATTAATCGACTGATGGATGAGATTCCTATCCAAGATTCATCCAATGATCTATAGAAGAAACAAGAAAAAACAGTAGGAACAGGCTATTCAGCACTTTGTGCCTGGCTCTTTAGGCAATATTACCAGCCACAACCCAATTGCAATGCCTGATGATTGATGGAAACTTTTCTCAGGCCTCGTCAACATACCTTCCATAAACTAGAAGCAGCTCGCCTGAGTGAAAACATTAATGTTGAGCTTCGTGACTCATCGGTAAATCCTTCAGATGACTCCTGGGTGGAGGATTTCAGTGAACTATGGAAGAGTCTTACAGGTAGCCTGCACCCTGAACTCTGGACGCAGCCCCAGGCTTGTTCAGGCGAGTCCAAACATTGGCACTCCATATAGTTCCAAACGTATTTTGTGCCGGTGTATTTTCCCGCTGGTGTCGCAGAGAATCCAGTATGGAGGGTGGGGTCAGACCTTCATCTGCATCCCATTGACGGGATGCAAATGAGGTTCATGCCGGCCTCTGATGGGTTTTACAACCCGCCATGGAGAACATCAATGGAAGATTTCATTGTACATTCGGGCCGCATGAAACCAATTTCTGGATCTCCTACCATATTCTCCCCCCACACACGCCATCAAACGCATCACCACCACTGGCTTGGGAGAATTCTGCCTGATAAGTCACAAGGACCAGATGGGATGCATCCAAGGATACTGAGGAAAGCAAAGGTGGAAATTACGGAGGCACTATAGCCATAGGGCGCGATTCTCCACAACCACGATGGTGGGAGAATAGCGGGAGGTCCGCTCCCACACCTCCCGCTATTCTCCCACCACCCCCCCAAAATGGCGTGTCCGGTTTTGCGACACGCTGCTCGGAGAAACACGGGCTGCCGTTTTTCACAGCGGCCCGCGATTCTCTGGCCCGGATGGGCCGGACGGCCTGCCGTTCCCAACCTGTTCACAACGGCGGCAACCACGCCTGGTCGCTGCCATCATAAACATGGTGCACCAGGTAAGTGTGGGGCCTGGGGGGGGGGGGGGGGGGAGGATCAGGGATCGAGCACCACGACCGTGCTCGGGAGGGGACTGGCCTGCGATCGGTGCCCACCGATCGTCGGGCCGGCGTCTCAAGGGGACGCACTCTTTCCCCTCCGCCGCCCCGCAAGATCAAGCTGCTACATCTTGCGGGGCGGCTGAGGGGAAAGACGGCAACCGAGCATGCGCGGGTTTGAGCTGCCCAACCAGCGCATGCGCGGCTGACGTCATTAGGCACCGCCGCAGCGTCATTCTTGGCGCACCGGGCCTTGAAGCCAGGGACAAGGCCTGGCAGCTGAGTTTCCCAGTACGGCCCTCCTATCCCCCGGGGAGGGGGGAATAGGGGGCCAGGAGAGGCTTCCGACGCCGTCGTGAACCTCTCCGGGTTTCACAACGGCGTCGGGCCTTGCGGAGAATTCCGCTCATAATTTCCCAATTCTCCTTAGTTACAGGGATGGTGCCAGACAACATGAGAAATGCAAAGGATATACACTTATTTTTAAAATGGTGTAAGAATAAAATCCAAACACTACAGGTCAATCAGTTTATTTTCAATGATGGAGAAGCTTTTAGAAGTGTTAATTCTTGACAAAATTAAGTCATTTGGGAAAATAGAACATAGAACATAGAACATTACAGCGCAGTACAGGCCCTTCAGCCCTCAATGTTGCACCGTCCTGTGAAACCCCTCTAAAGTCCCTCTACACTATTCCTTTATCATCCATATGCCTATCCAATGACCATTTTAATGCTTTTAGTGTTGACGAGTCCACTACTGTTGCAGGCAGGGCATTCCACGCCCTTACTACTCTCTGAGTAAAAAACCTACCTCTGACATCTGTCCTATATCTATCTCCCCTCAATTTAAAGCTATGTCCCCTCGTGCTGGACATCACCATCCAAGGAAAAAAGGCTCTCACTGTCCACCCTATCTAATCCTCTGATCATCTTGTATGCCTCAATTAAGTCACCTCTTAACCTTCTTCTCTCTAACGAAAACAGCCTCAAGTCCTTCAGCCTTTCCTCATATGATCTTCCCTCCATACCAGGCAAAATTCTTGTAAATCTCCTCTGTACCCTTTCCAATGCTTCCACATCCTTCCTATAATGTGGCGACCAGAACTGCACACAATACTCCAAATGCGGCTGCACCAGAGTTTTGTACAACTGCAACATGACCTCATGGCTCCGAAACTCAATTCCTCTACCAATAAAAGCTAACACACCGTACGCCTTCTTAACAACCCTCTCAATCTGGGTGGCAACTTTCAGGGATCTATGGACATGGACACCGAGATCTCTCTGCTCGTCCACACTACCAAGAATCTTACCATTAGCCCAGTACTCTGCCTTTCTGTTATTCCTTCCAAAATGAATCACCTCACACTTTTCTGCATTAAACTCCATTTGCCACCTGTCAGCCCAGCCCTGCAGCTTATCTATGTCCCTCTGTAACTTGTAACATCCTTCTGCACTGTCCACAACTCCACCGACTTTAGCGTCATCTGCAAATTTACTCACCCATCCTTCTACGCCCTCCTCCAGGTCATATTGGTTAATGATAGAAATCCAGTACAGATTTGCTCAGGATAAATTGTTTAACTAACTTGCTGAAGTTGTTTAAAGAGGGAACAGTGAGGGTAGATGAGGGTAATATTGTTAATGTGGTGAACATGGATTTCCAAAAGATGTTTGATAATGAATTGCAAAACAGACTTGTAAGAGGGACAATAGTAAAATGTATATAAAATAGGCTGAGTGACAGGATACAGAAAGTGGTGATAACGGTTGCTTCTGGACTGCAGGAAGGTTTATAATTGGGTTCCTCAGGGACCAATAAAAGAAGCGTTGCTTCTTCTTGATGAATATTAGCGACCAGGACTTGATGCACAGTGCACAATTTCAAAATCTGCAGCAATATGTGGCAATGTAGTTCTAAGTCAGAATGGGCAACGGCCTGGAAGGGAATTTATAGACAGTTGTGTTCCCGTATGTCTGCCGCCTTGTCCTTTCAGCTGGTAGAGATCATGGCCGGGATTCTCTGAACAACTGGCCAAGTGTTGACGCCGGCGTCACATTCGGCGTGAACGACGCCGGTGTCAACGGGCCTCCAGGCCCAATAATTCTCTCCGTCCTCGTGGGCTAGAATGGCACCGGAGTGCTGTGCGCTGCTCCGGTGCCAAAAGCAGGCCGGCGCGGGTCCACGCATACGTGCCACAGCTGGAGCGGGTCTGCGCATGCGCGCCAAGGCTGGCGCAGGTTCGCGCATGCGCACCACGGCTGTCTCCGCGCCGGCCTTGGGCAACATGGAACCCTACGGGGGCCCGGCGCGGAGGAACATAGGCCCACCCCAGAATTAACATAGGCCCACCCAAGAAGCCACCGTGAAGGCCCCCCCACCCCGTAGTCGGCTCCACCTGCCCCACCATGACAGCCCGCAGCCACAACGCCGAGGTCCCGCCGGGTAGGACCATACGCAAACGACGCTGGCGGGACTCGGTGGGCACTTGGCCCATCGAGGGTGGAGAATTGCTGCGGGGGCCGCTTTCAACGGCCCCTGACTGCATCACGGTGACTGCACTGGCAGCCCGGCGTCGGAGCAGCATGGTGGGAGTCGCACGCCCCCCAGCCAATTCTCCGACCCAGCGTGTGCTTGGAGAATCTCGGCCATGGGTTTGTCAAAAGAGCCTTGATGAGTTGCTTACAAAGTTAACTAATCACACTTATGCTTTCATTAGGCAGCACGGTAGCACAACTGGATAGCACTGTGGCTTCACAGCGCCAGTGTCCCAGGTTCGATTCCACGCTGGGTCACTATCTGTACAGAGTCTGCATGCTCTCCCCGTGTCTGCGTGGGTTTTCCGCAGGGTGCTCCGGTTTCCTCCCACAGTCCAAAGACATGCAGGCTAGGTGGATTGGCCATGATAAATTGCTCTTAGTGACCAAAAAAAGGTTAGGAGGGGTTATTGGGGTTACTGACATAGGGTGGAAGTGAGGGTTTAAGTGGGTCAGTGCAGACTCGAAGGGCCGAATGGCCTCCTTCTGCATTGTATGTTCCATGCTCTATGTTCTAGTGTCTGTCTTCAATATTTCTTTGCCTTAGAATTGCTTCAGGATGCTACCCAGTGGCTCCAGCCTTGTTGGTGTGCAAGAGTGCTGACTTTCACTGGGAGATTGCAAAGGAACTTGCAAGATGAACTCCAGCAGCTCTGGCCCGAGCAGGCCCAGGTTCAGACTATACTGTCTTGGCATGGGCAGTAGTAGTCATGGCAGCTGGCAGACAGACAATTGGAATGACACAGGAGAAGCGGTCGCCTTCGGAGGACAAATATTAGTATCCTGAGAGAGGACAGCATGTTCATGCTGCAAAGAGCCACTGCCATTCCAACAAGATAGCATCACAGACATCCTGTTGAAGGACAGATTGATTGGTTACATAGTACTTGGAAGCCCCTTTGAACACTCTTACCTGCAGCTATGATGACTGAAATTTGAGCTTCCATAAGAACAGTCTGAGCTTCCACCAATGCACCCAGACATTAGGTGACTTGAGTTGCATCGCAATGGAAGCTGAGACATTGGTCATCATAGACAGCATCATGTGTGGGTCAACAATGTTCTCATGTAGTCAGCCACCACTGTGAAGCTGGAAAGGACAAGCTCCACACTCTGTGCAAAGCCCTGTTCCAAAATGGTGCCATAATCTTCCATACTTCTAGATATTGACTGAAGGCTTTCTGGCACCAACAACATTGCACCAAGCTTTTCCTTTTGTATTTCCATCGGCCTTTTTCTGTCAGCCACCCCAATGAAGTCCTCATTTAAATACTCTGTAATAGAATCGGAGTGTGGCTCACCATTTGTTGAGCTGGCACTTGCGCTATCCTTATCGGCTGCAGTGTGCTCACCATGGCACACCTCAAATCTATCCTCCTACATCTTGCATATCCCCTTCCAGGTTTACCAGCTGCCCATGAACCCCTCCCTGTTGACAGGTTTAATACTACTTCTCCTAATGCGCATGCATTGTACAAAATATACAAACTATATTACGCATGTACAACTTTTTTAGTTTGAGTATAGCTAATTTCTATGCAGAGAGCTTATGATACTTTGATTTAATTCCAGAGAATCATGAAAATTCACTTTTGCTTTGGGAAATTGGAATAAATGGTACCAAAACTTTAACAGTCCTGTCTGACAATTTGGAGAACCTACTTGCACTTAGACCCAAATCTCATCCATCTGCAACTCAATTGTGAATCCACCTTCAGCTGAGATGTGCAGGAGATTCTTTTGCTAACAATTATTGTGGCACAAGGACTATCTACTAATGTGTGACGAGCATTCAAAACAACCTTCCCTACCAGTTTCACCTAAATCGACAATGTCAGACCCGATCATCTACCTCAAATCTATGGTTAATAATTACATTTTCTTGTTTGACATTTCCCAGAAACACTTTCGGATACTGCAAAGTTAAAGAATATTTATTGTCCAAGAAGAAAACTTTACGATGCCGATTTTAGTAACTGCAATTCACAACATTGGACGTCATTCGGTCTTGTAACTACTGTACCTGCAAACTACAACACATCCTCCTGATGCATTTTTCATAATAGTTCCTATTTTGCTTAACATCAACCACATTTAAAAATAGGACAACTCATGCATTTATTTTAAATAGTTTGCTTCCTCAAAGTATTAACATTTATAGATGAATACATTTCACATTTCAATGGCGCTGTGTTTCTTAGTCAAGTTATTTGTTCCAGATTTATTGATGCATATTTAATAAAAATAATGAATTTCACAAAGATACTTAGTCAGTCAGCCAATGAATTTGGTGAAAATAAGTCCAGATTTTTCTTATGAAATTACTGTATTCAAAACAGAGCACAATTTGGATTATGAGAATAAGTTCAAGCTGAGGGAGCACAGGAGAGGATTCCATTCAGCATTTCTTTTCTTTGTAATACCCAGAGATTTTTCTGACCCTTAAGGATACTACAGTTTAAAAATGCTGCTCGAAAGTACATATAGCATAATTATTGGAGCTGGTGGCTCGGAGGGTTAGAATGAGTAAGTGTGCCTCTTCTTCATGACTCTCTTCATGTTCTTCCATCTCTTGCTCTTCCACCAATACCTGTTATTTTCACCTGAAACAAATGAAGTCACTTGGAGCGATTCTCCGACCCCCACGCCGGGTGGGAGAATCGCGGGAGTGCCGGACGAATCACGCCACGCCGCCCTGGCACCCCCACACGATTCTCCCACCCCCCCCACCCGCCCCCAAAAATGGCTTGTCGCGTTTTGCGACAGGCCACTCGGAGAATCGGCGCTCGCCGTTTCTAACGGCGACCGGTGATTCTCCGGCCCGGATGGGCCAAGCGCCTGCCAAACCCGACCGGTTCACGCCGGCGCCAACCACACCTGGTCGCTGCCGGCGTGAACATCGCACGACCGCTGCATGTGGGGCCTGTGGGGGCGGAGGGAGGATCAAGCACCACGGGCGTGCTCAGGAGGTGTCTGGCCCGCGATCGGAGCCCACCGACCGTCGGGCCGTGTCTCTAAAAGACGCACTCTTTTCCCTCCGCCGCCCCGCAAGATCAAGCCGCCATGTCTTGCGGGGCAGCGGAGGGGAAGACGACAACCGCGCATGCACGGGTTGGCGCCGGCCAACCTGCACATGCGTGGGGGGACATCACTTAGGCGCTGCCGGCCGCGTCATTCCGGCCGCGCCGCTTTGACGCAAGCATCAAGGCCCGGCGCGCGAGATTGACGCGCCGCCGGTCTTAGCCCCCCCCCCCAAGGCGGGAGAATAGGGGGTGAAGAGCGGCCTCCGACGCCGGACTGAAGCACTCCGGGTTTCACTCCGGCGTCGCCTGTTTGTCTCCCCTTTCGGCGAATTTCGCCCACTGTGTCTGGTTTTAAATGTTGAATGGTAACATGGAACTGTTCCAACATGGCAATCACTGAACAACTCAGTGGGTTCTATGCTACCAAGTTTATAATATATTTCCTTCTCAAATTAGGTAACTCAGTGAAACATTTTAGGCTGGATTCTCCATTTCTGAGGCCAACGGAGACTCCATGGTGTTCCACGACGGGAAAATCGGCATGAATCCCTCACCGATTCCCGTACCGGTGAGTGACTAGCACTGGCGCCACATGGAACATCCGTGGATCGCACAGAGAACGGACGGAGAATCGCCGGGTCCCCGGCTGTGCATGTGCAGGGCTGACAAGCTGCAGCCGCGCATGCCTCCACCCCCATTGGTCGCGCCGGGAAACATGTTGGACCGCATACCCGCCCACCCCGACCCCACAGCCCACCCCCTGGTCACCCCCCACCACTCATCCCAGCCCTGTCAGAAGGCCCCCGGGCAGCGGCCGAGTGTGGCGGTGCTGGACACTATCCGCACAACTTGGCCCATCGGTGGCGGAGCATTGCGGATGGGCCAGCTGATGATGCGCCAACGGCATTGCGGCTGCGCACGGCACAAGTCCCGTGATGGCGATTTGGAGGGAGTGGAGCATCGCGAACCGCCGTCAAACCGCCGCCTGCCCCGATTCCAGCGTCGGAAGCCATTCTCCGCCCAATCGCCATTCCGGTTTCGGCGTCGTGTTACGGAGAATTCAACCCTTTGTATTTGGATTATCAATGCATTTGTAAATCCTGATCAATGCCCCTCGGCTTGTTTGTCACTGTACTTTTCTAATTTGAAGTAGTGAAAGAATTTGTGAGCTGATTATCAGTCTGAGGGTTTGAGGCATGAACACATGATCTGTAGCTATCTTTATACCAGCCAAGGTTAGTTAGGCCTATGAAGTGGGAGGGTTTCATGGGCTCTGACAATCCACTCACACCCACTGTGTACAAGTGTCCAGTTGTGTATTAACAAAGAAGTTACATCTGGAGCTCCGAAATTCACTTGCCAGGACTCGGGAACTGGATTTGTAAACGAGAACTTCTGTCGCAGAGACATGAATACTACCACTGAGCAACAGGTTCACTCCACGGTTTTGGTTTGACAGGGGGCAAGAAGGGTTAAAGGGAGCCCAGTAACAGGTGACAAACTAGGCTAGACTATCGATCTGGAGACCGTGCCAATTTTAAGAGCAGGACCTCATCTGAATAATTATGTGCAGAGTCATGCCTGACACCCAGCCAAATGGAGTGTTTGATGGGCAGGAGTCAGTATTTACTAGCAGGAAACCACAGGTCAGGGAATGATCCCCAGTGGGTGGAAGAATTCCCCGGTTTTGTGGAAATACAGGGAAGCCATATATTCTCCTTGACGGGCAGCATGGTGGCGCAGTGGTTAGTGCTGATGCCTCACGGCGCTGAGGTCCCAGTTTCGATCCCAGCTCTGGGTCACTGTCCGTGTGGACTTTGCACATTCTCCCCGTGTTTCGCCCCCACAACCCAAAGATGTGCAGGGTAGGTGGACTGTCCATGCTAAATTGCCCTTTAATTGGAAAATATGAATTGAGTATTCTAAATTTTAAAAATATGTAGTCTCCTTGACCTTGTGGGCCCTTAGTGCACCTTCTGCTTCTTGGGATCCACAAGGAATTCTTCTCACCCACAACAAATTCACAGGGGTTCACTGGCAAGAAGAGGCCAAGCAATATTTTAAACTGCCGGTTGTCAGATAGAGTGGGACTCCTTCCAAATGGACCGAAAAATTACTTTGTAGCACTGATGACATCATCAGGCAGCAACCTTTGAACATTAAGTAGGCCCTCATCTGATTTTAAAAGGACCAACCTTGTCCAAGGCCTGGACCACAGCAGTAAGTATTCCACTGAGCAGAAATACTGTGGCTTGGAGGATAATCCAGATTTATAAGTCTTAACCCCCCATCTGACCTTTTCCTGCCTGTTCAGCTTGTTGGTGGGGGGCAGGGGTGGGGTTTTAGTCAAGGAGATTGGTGGGATGTCCTTTAAAATCTGGGCCTATTATGTCTCTTACTAATTGAGTAGGTAAATAGATGATTGTAATGTACCATGGTGAAAGCAGTACCTGCTCTAGTTTTCCACTATCATTTTTGTGAAAAATTGTTTGCTCACATCACTTTTAAATGACCTAGCTATGTTTTGAAAACGATGCGTGTGATTCAGTGGACTTAAAACTAAGTCCGCTTTCGGACGCGTTTGGTGGGGCGCTTCTCAGTGGCTACAGGGGCGAGAATCACCCCACTATTCAATGACACTTTGGTTCGGGGAGTTACTCCCTGCACACGCCTTACTTAGAGAGATTTCCTGCTGGTGAGCTGATCTGATCAGCAGGAATGGGTCTTTGCAGATCGGGGCACCATTTTGAGCGGCAGCCCCGAGCTGTCCCCTCCCCATTTTTAGGGCCCCCTTCCCTCACCCCACAACCTTGTCATGGCCCATTGGAACCCCCACTCTCACTTCCCCACAAATTGGCAAGGCCCACCCCTCTCTCTGGACCCGACCCCTGACAGTGTCAACCTGGTGTGGCACTGGTAGAATGTCCATGTGGCACTGCTAGGGTGCCAGTCTGGTAGTGCTACGGTGCCCAGATTTCAAGGGGGTACAAGGGTATCACTCTGCCCTGCCCCCGGCCACCCGGTTGTCTCCAATGCCCTGTGAGACCCCTGGAGTTGCCGTTATGTCTGGTCCACATTTGTGTGGACTAATATTAAAAGGCGCCCTGGCAAGATCTTGCATGCACGTGTGAATCCGGCGTCTGGGTATTTAAATGAACCTCATGGCCAATTTAAGTATGCAAATCTGCATCTCGCCCAGCAAGGGTGAGATCCAGATCGCGCTTGGCAGAGCAGGTGGGGTGACTTGCTTTCGGTTTGGGGCTCTTCCAAGATTCACCCGGCATGCCCGCTCTCGGCCGGGCCCAACACGATCGCTGAATCCTGCCCAATGTCTTTTTGTCCTCGATTTCCCCACCAGAAAAAATTGTGTCCCTGTAAATAGCCTATGTGATCAGACATTGCAGTTAAAATCTCCTGCTACCTACGTCAAGGATTCTTTTTCTTTCTTCATTCAGCTTTTCTAATTGAATGTGACGTTTATAAGTCAATAGATGTATCTTTTCGAGCTGTGTCACCTGCGTAGATGCCTGGTCCAAAAAAGGTATTTTTATAAGGACTTGTTAATAGCTTCTGCTCTCACACTATCTCATCTCAGAGCTCTTCAGTACCCATTAAAATTTTAAAAACTGATATTAGGAGACTTGCTTGGAAAGAGTATCAACACATATGGAAAACAAATTCTAGTAAATGGAGTTGAGGTACAGGTCAGCCATCTGCAAATTGAATGATAGAACTGGCTAGAGGCTTGAATGGCGTACTCTAGGTTTTATATTTTCACGTTCTATTGGAGTTAATCCTTTGACTCCATTCGTTAGATTGAGCACCAGATTCTGAGAGGAACTGTTCAGTTTCTATGGAGATCCAGACTGACGTCTGCCAAATGGGATGACTGTTTCTGGGTTCAACCCGTGCATGAAAAGCAAACTATTTATATTTGACCCTTTTCACGGGAGCAGGTAAGTTCCATCTATGCACCACCATCAAGAAGCAACATCTCTTCCCTCCCATGTTTTTCAGTACACTGCTGAAACCATCTTGATTAGATCGCTTTGAAGAGGTAGCTCTTCCCATTTTATTCATGCAGACGAATTCCAAATTTGAAATTAGTTTTATCTAACTGGTATTATTGAAGGACTTTAATGAAATAATGAATGATGTGCAAGACATGGAAATAAAACAGACAAGACTACTCAACCTGAGATTAAATGACTGGAGCGTGGGCTATTTAGCGATGGTATAACATTATTTAGTCTGGTAGGACAAATGGTAAAAAAACGAGCAGCCGATTTGCAGGCATCAGAAAAATAGTAACTATTAGAGATGACTTAATTCTGTGTCAGTTAGTTTGATGCCTTTAAGGCAAGTTAAACACATTACAACTTGAATAAGCTCCTGTCGAGAAATTCTTCTAAAACAGTGGATATTATTTCACTTGAGTCATCACCCCATTTAACTGTAATGTGTGTACTTTTCGGATACTGACAGCATTACAGTTTTATTCCATCTGTTCTATGCAAACAAATTATATAGAAATTCCTATTGCATCAACTCAACAATGTTCATGTTTTACAATGTTGCTGCATATTTATATTTATGATAAGTTTTGTTAGATATATTTGCATATACAATACAAGTCTGGAAAACAGCAAAGATTTTCAAATTGTGAATTCACAGAAAACTCTCCAACCCTATAACGTTTATTAGTGTCACACGTCGGCTCACATTAGCACCGCAATGAAGTTACCGAGAAAATCCCTCAGTCATCACACTCTGGCGCCTGTCCGGGTACTCAGAGGGAGAATTCAGAATGTCAAATTTACCGAAAAAGCACATTTTACGGGACTTATGGGAGGAAACCGGAGCGCCCGAGGGAAACCCACGCAGACACGGGAAAACATGCAGACACTGCACAGACAGTGACCCAAGCCGGAAATTGAACATGGGACCCTGGCACTGTGAAGCAACAGTGCTAACCATTGTGCTACCATGTGTTCTTCAAATATGGAAGTGTGAAATAATGACCAATTAACCACAGGTAATAGAATAATAGAATCATGGAATCCCTACAGTGCAGAAGGAGGCCATTCAGGTCATCAAGTCTGCACCGACCTTTCAAAAGACTACCCTACCTAGGCCCACCCCCACCCAACCTTTTGACATGTAGGGGCAAGTTAACATGGCCAATCCACCTAACCTACATATATTTGGACTGTGGGAGTATATGGAAAAATAACATTTCCAAGGTTTTCCACTTTTGCAATATAAATTTGATGCATAGCTTCATTGTTGAAAGGTGGGGAAAGAACCAGAGATCAGTGTGAATAAAACTGCTTACCTGTCAGGGTGGCACGGTGGCACAGTGGTTAGCACTGCTGCCTTAGAGCGCCAGGGACTCAGGTTCAATTCCAGCCTCTGGTGATTGTCTGTGCGGTGTTTGCATTGTCTCCCTATGTCTGTGAGGGTTTCCTTCGGGTGCTTTGTTTCCTCCCACAGTCCAAAGATGTGCAGGTTAGGTGGGTTGGCCTTGGGACAGGGCGGGGAAGTGCGCTCAAGTGGAGTGCCCTGTCAGAGGGTTGGTGCAGACTCGATGGCCCGAATGGCCTCCTTCTGCACTGTAGGGATTCGATGAAATCTGTAACTAAACTCTCATCCAAAAGCACATCAGCCATTACAGAGTGCCTACAGACTTAATCAGCTGAATGCTTCAACCACCCCCCACCTCGGGTGGAGAATCACCGGGGGACGGCGTGAATCCCGCCCCTGCCGGCCGCCGAATTCTCCGGCCCCCCCAAAAATCCCCCCGACATGAATTGCGCCGCCCGCCTCGGAGAATGGTGAGAACGGCGTGACGAATGGTCCCAGTGGCTGCCCGGATTTTCCCGGCCGGATGGGCCGAAGTCCAGCCGACGTGACCCAGAAATCAAACCACCTATTTAACGGCATCAACCAGTCGTGATGGTTGACGCCGGCCAGCGCGGAGGTAGGGCCCGGAGTTGGGCGGCCGCAGGAGATGTGACGGCACGGCTGCAGATGGTGGGGGAGGGCGCAGGATCCATTGGAGTGTGCGTGCTGGGGAGGGTGGGGGGGCGTGCCGGGGAGGAGGGGTGGGCGCGTGCCGGGGAGGAGGGGTGGGCGAGTGCCGGGGAGGGGGGGTGGGAGAGTGCCGGGGGGGGGGCGAGTGCCGGGGAAGAGAGGGTGTGTGCCGGGGAGGAGACGGCACGTGCTGGGAAGGAGAGGGCGTGTGCCGGGGAAGGAGGGGGCGAGTGCCTGGGAGGAGAGGACGCGTGCTGGGGAGGAGAGGGTTTGTGCCAGGGAGGGGGGGGGGGGGGGGTGAGTGCCGGGGAGGAGAGGGCGAGTGCCGGGGAGGATGAGGGCGAGTGCCGGGGAGGAGAGAGGGCGAGTGCTGGGGGAGGAGAGGGCGAGTGCCGGGGAGGGGCGAAGTGAGTGCCGGGGAGGAGAAGGCGAGTGGCGGGGGGGGGGGGGGGGCGTTTGGGGAGGTTGTCCGCCTGGCCAGGTGCCAGCTTCCAACAGTCGCAACCATGCAGCCCATGACATCTTGCTGTGGGGGTGGGGGTGTACGAGCAATGATGACATGTCGTCTATCGCCCTCACCCCCACCACCCAGTGGGAGTGATGGGCGAGTGCTGGGGAGGGGGGGGGGGTGTGGCGAGTGCCGGGGAGGGAGGGGCGAGTGCCGGGGAGGAGGGGTGAGTGCAGCTAGATGGTGGGCGAGTGCTGGGGAGGGGGGAGCGAGTGCCGGGGGGAGCGAGTGTCGGGGAGGGGGGGGGGGTGGGCGAGTGCCGGGGAGGGGAGGGGGCGAGTGCCGGAGAGGGGGGGGGGGCAAGTGCCAGGGAGGGGTGGGTTTGGGGAGGTTGTCTGCCTGGCCAGGTGCCAGCTTCCAACAGTCACGACCATGCAGCCCATGGCACCTGGCTGCGGGGCCGGGGATACATGCAATGATGACATGTCGTCTATCGCCCCCCCCCACCCTCACCCCCACCACCCACCCCCTGTAGGCCATTATGTTTGGTCGTCCGGGGAGGAGAGGGCGCGTGCCGGGGAGGGTGGGGCGAGTGCCGGGGAGAGGGGGCGAGTGCAGGGGAGTGGTGGGCGAGTGCTGGGGAGTGGGGGGGGTGGCCGAGTGCCGGGGAGGGAGGGGCGAGTGCCGGGGAAGGGGTCGAGTGCAAGGGAGTGGTGGGCGAGTGCTGGGGAGGGGGGGAGTGAGTGCCGGGGGGGCGAGTGCCGGGGAGGGGGGGCAAGTGCCGGGGAGGGGTGGGTTTGGGGAGGTTGTCCGCCTGGCCAGGTGCTAGCTTCCAACAGTCACGACAATGCAGCCCATGGCACCTGGTTGCGGGGGGGGGGGGGGGGGGGGGGGGGGATATATGCAATGATGACATGTCGTCTATCCCCCACACCCTCACCCTCACCACCCACCCCCTGCAGGCCATTATGTTTGCTGATCAGCCAGCAATGTTGGCCGCCGTGGCGGGAGCCGCACTTCTACATGTTGCCCTGGAGGAGCAGGAGGAGGAGCGTGCCAGGGAGGCGGCGGAAGCTGCCGCAGAGGAGCTTGCTGCAGAGGGGCAGGCGGCAGCTGCCCAGGCTGGAGGGCCGCCCGCCCGACAGGACGTTGAGGAGGAGGAGGTGGTGGTGCTACAGCGACGGAGATGCCCGATGAGGCCCTGTGTGTACTGGCCCCGCTCGTTGTACCAGGAGCTCACGGACCGGCCATGCAGGAGGAGACTCCGGATGAGCCAGGAAACCGTCGCCCGTATCTGCCATCTGATGGCACACCTGGCACTGCGTGGCACTGGGGCAGGATACCCTCTCCCCGTGGCCATCAAGGTTACGGTGACCCTGAGCGTTTATGCCACGGGATCATTCCTGGTGCCGAGTGGGGACCTGTCCAACATCTCACAGGCATCGGTGCACCGGTGCATCCGGGCAGTGACAGACGCCCTTTATGCCATTGCAGACCACTACATCCAGTTCCCTGTGGAGCGGGCCAGCCAGGATGCCCGGGCAGCGGGCTTTGCTGCGGTGGCCAGGATGTCCATGGTCCAGGGCGCGATCGATGGGATGCACGTCGCCGTGCGGCCACCTGCAGATAACAGGGCCGTGTTCACCAATAGGAAGGGGACCTATTCCATGAACGTGCAGGTGGTCTGTGACCACCGCATGATGATCCTGCACGTCTGTGCCCGGTACCCGGGCAGTGTACATGACTCATTCGTATTGGCGCAATCTTTCACTCCCACCATGTTCGAGGGACGCCCCCCCCCCCCCCCCCCCCCCCCCCCCCCCGCCACCCCCGCCCCGGTTGAGGGGCTGGTTGCTGGGCGACAGGGGTTACCCGCTGCGGTCGTGGCTGATGTCGCCGAGATGGAGGCAACAGACTGACGGGGAAAACCGCTACAACGATGCCCATGCAGCGACCAAAGGTATGATAGAGAGGTGCTTTGGGCTGCTAAAGATGCGCTTCTGTTGCCTTGACCGCTCTGGAGGGGCCCTCCACTACCCGTCAAATAGGGTTGGTCTCATCGTTATGGTCTGCTGCGTCCTGCACAACGTAGCCCAGCAGAGGAACGATGTGCTGCAGGCAGAGGAGGGGAAATGGAGGCTCAGACCTCCCAGATGAGGAGGATGGGGGCAATGGTAAGGACAGATGGGTTGGACATGGACGGGAGGCTGCCCACCGTTACCGGCTGGGCCAGCGGGCATGGGGCAGGCTGATAGCCGCCCGGTTCATGGACTAAGGGGGCATGGGAATCGCCGAATATGGGCACAGACTGCACACCACGGCACCAGCCTAGCACCCTCACCCCACCCACCCACCAGCCGACCACCCTCACCCCACCCACCCACCACCAATCACGCTCACCCCACCCACCCACCAGCCTACCACCCTCACCCCACCCACATGCACACCACCCCTCCATTGCACATCCACCTGCGGCACAACAGGCCGGGCTCACACAGTCACCGGTGGAAGCGTGTCTATTGCAGGCCATGGAGGATGATGACGACCCGCTCTGCGATGAGCTCTGGGCTCTACTTCGTTGGAGAATGTCCGATTCATGGCCACAGTACCAGCCTCCACCCGGACCGTCCCTGTATGCGGCCGTGAAGCTGCAGCGCGTGGTCCCGTCGTCTGCTCGGGGGGATGGCGAGGGCGTCCTAGGGGGAGGGGGGGCACACTCACCTGAGGCCGACGTTCTATCACCTCACACACACACTGGCGCTCACCGCACACCACACACCCGCATGCATCGGACAGAGCACAAAGCTTCTGTTGGTGTCCAAGTGATTTTAATAACAAACAGTTCATTAGTGCCCTAGCCCCAGAACTAATCTGTGCCCTGCATCCTTGCCAACTTATGCAGTGTCCGATTGTTTGGCCTCACAGGCCCTTTCACTATTTCTAGGTGGTTCCGCAGATGGTACAGCAGAACTGGAGGTGGACTCCTGTGATTCCTGCCCTGTGACTCGGGACCCCTTTGGTGGCCGTTTCCTGCTCGGCCTAGATGGGCAAAGCTGTGGCTCGGGCGACTGGGATGGCAGCTGCCAGCCTGTCCTGCCCGTTGCCCACCAGATACATCTGGGACAGAAGGGGGGGGATTCCGAGCTGTCGCGGTGTTCCGGGACATCCCCTACAGGGGGACCCGGAACGGGCCTCAGCACCTCTTCCTCCCTCGGGCTACCCGATGGCCCCCGGGCCTCTACATGGGTCGGGGATGCGAAAGGACCGAGCATCCGGCACCCCCCCCGACACCTGGCGCTGCCAGTCCTGGAGGCCCGCCCTGATATCAACAAGAGTCTGCAAGTTTGCAGCCATGGAGCTCAGGGAGTTGGTTATCCCTTTCTGTGTCTGGGGATGCCGGCCAGCACCTGGGCAATGGCGCCGCTGCCCTCAGCGATGGCCTGCAGAGACTGGCCCATGGCCTGCTGGGACTGGCCCATGGCCTGCTGGGATTGGGCCACAGCCTGCTGGGACTGGGCCACGGCCTGCTGGGACTGGCCCATGGCCTGCTGGGACTGGGCCACGGCCTGCTGGGACTGGCCCATGGCCTGCTGGGACTGGGCCACGGCCTGCTGGGACTGGGCCACGGCGTTGAGCGCCTCTGCGATCTTCTGCTGGCTCTGGCTCATGGCTCTCTGTGAGAGGGCAGCCATGACTTGGGCCACGGAACGCCCCAGGCCTTGCATACTGTGACCCATGTCTGACACCGTTGCACCCATTGTCTCCACCGTGGACGCCACCCATGCGGTAACGGCCTGGGTGACAAGCATGACCGGCACCGCTCCCTGCTCCTGCAGGCAGGTGGACTCCTCCACCTGCGTCTGCAGCCGCCGCAAGACGGCCGTCACCCCGTTCGATCGTCCCTGGTTCAGTGGCTGCATCGGGTCTATGGGTGGGTGTGGTAACTCCAGGAACCTGCGACACCTCTGGGCAACAGATGGTTGCTAGCGCCGGGCTGCCCTCCGACCGCCCAGCCCCTCGACTGCTCCTGCCTCCATCTGCTGTACCAGGACGGCTGTGTTGTGCGCACCAGTTAGTGTCCCAGGTGCCTCATCGCTAAAGTGCCAAACGGAGGTGAGTGTCTCTGCGATGGTGGAGGGTGTAGGAGATAGCAGTGGTGTAGTGTCGTGCTGCTCATCCGACCCAAAGTCCAGGGTCCCCTGGAGTGTTGGTTCTTGTCCATCCGACCCTTGTGTGTGAGTATCGTGTGCGTCAGTGTCGTGTGCGTCAGTGTCCTGGGCGTCAGTGTCCTGCGTTGGTATCCTGGACGTCAGTGTCCTGCATTGGTGTGTCCTGTGTAGGTGTGTCCTGTGTAGGTGTGTCCTGTGTAGGTGTGTCCTGGGTAGGTGTGTCCTGGGTAGGTGTATCCTGGGTCAGCTGCGACAGGGGCCTGTTCCTGTGGCTGCCCCCCTCGTCACTGGGTCTGGCCCACTGGCGTCGCCGCACTCGCACTAGATGGGGGCATCGTCTCCCTGGTGCTCCGGGTCTGTCCCTGGCTCCTGGCCGCCCTGGATCGTCCTGGGGGCATCGTATGCTTGATGGGCCGGGCCTGTCCCTGGATCGTTGCTGCCCTGGATTGTCCTGGGGGCATCGTACGCCTGATAGGCCGGGTCTGTCCCTGTCCTCGGGCCCGCCTTCAAGTTCCAGGGCCCTCTCCTCATGGATGGTGAGTGGTCGCAGTACAGGTGGACCCCCTCCGGTCCTCTCACGCTTCCGGTTGTTGTGAGCATGCTTCTCCTGTGGGGGGCGGGAGGGTGGCAGGGCTTAAGGGCAACAGTGTTAGGCAGACTTATACGTGCGGACCAGCGATTGTGTGTATGTTGGCAGAGGTTCACAACCCATCCTGCCACTGCAGCCTTCATGGGTGGGTGCAGGCATGTCAGGTGCACCTAGGGCTGTGCAACATTTCAGATGTGTTGGGGCGGGTACTCACCCTGGCTGCCCTGACAAGATCTTCTTGTGACACTGGACGCCTGTCATTGCTGTCACGGCCACAGCACTGATATCCTCTGTCACCTCCCTCCACAGGCACCAGCTGAGGCGTGGCGCGACCCTGCAGTTTGTCCGGAGTACAGGCCATCCCTCTTCTGCTCCACTGCGTACAGGTGCCCCTCGATGTCCCGCTCCTGGAACCTCGGCGCTGAGTGGTGGGCATCCATTTTGACGGGGAAAGGGGCCATCTTTTGTGCAGCGGCGCGGCCCCCCCCGTCATTTTGTGCGGTGACGCCGCGTGCGCCCGTGACGGGTGACGCCATCATAGAACATAGAACATAGAACGATACAGCGCAGTACAGGCCCTTCGGCCCACGATGTTGCACCGACATGGGAAGTCAAAAACTAAAGGCCATCTAACCTACACTATGCCATTATCATCCATATGCTTATCCAATAAACTTTTAAATGCCCTCAATGTTGGAGAGTTCACTACTGTTGCAGGTAGGGCATTCCACGGCCTCACCACTCTTTGCGTAAAAAACCTACCTCTGACCTTTGTCCTATATCTATTACCCCTCAATTTAAGGCTTTGTCTCCTCGTGCTAGCCACCTCCATCCTCGGGAGAAGGCTCTCCCTGTCCACCCTATCTAACCCTCTGATCATTCTGTATGCCTCTATTAAGTCACCTCTTAACCTTCTTCTCTCTAACGAAAACAACCTCAAGTCCATCAGCCTTTCCTCATAAGATTTTCCCTCCATACCAGGCAACATCCTGGTAAATCTCCTCTGCACCCGTTCCAAAGCTTCCATGTCCTTCCTATAATGAGGCAACTAGAACTGTCCCTCGGCCGGACCAGAGTTTTGTACAGCTGCAACATGACCTCATGGCTCCGGAACTCAATCCCTCTACCAATAAAGGCCAACACACCATAGGCCTTCTTCACAACCCTATCAACCTGGGTGGCAACTTTCAGGGATCTATGTACATGGACACCGAGATCCCTCTGCTCATCCACACTACCAAGAATTTTACCATTAGCCAAATATTCCGCATTCCTGTTATTCTTTCCAAAGTGAATCACCTCACACTTCTCCACATTAAACTCCATTTGCCACCTCTCAGCCCAGCTCTGCAGCTTATCTATGTCCCTCTGTAACCTGAAACATCCTTCCACACTGTCTACAACTCCACCGACTTTAGTGTCGTCTGCAAATTTACTCACCCAACCTTCTATGCCCTCCTCTAGGTCATTTATAAAAATGACAAGCAGCAACGGCCCCAGAACAGGTCCTTGTGGTACGCCACTAGTAACTGAACTCCATTCTGAACATTTGCCATCAACCACCACCCTCTGTCTTCTTTCAACTAGCCAATTACTGATCCACATCTCTAAATCACCCTCAATCCCCAGCCTCCGTATTTTCTGCAATAGCCGACCATGGGGAACCTTATCAAACGCTTTACTGAAATCCATATACACCACATCAACTGCTCTACCCTCATCTACCTGTTCAGTCACCTTCTCAAAGAACTCGATAAGGTTTGTGAGGCATGACCTACCCTTCACAAAACCATGCTGACTATCCCTAATCATATTATTCCTATCTAGATGATTATAAATCGTATCTCTTATAATTCTCTCCAAGACTTTACCCACAACAGACGTGAGGCTCACCGGCCTATAGTTACCAGGGTTATCTCTACTCCCCTTCTTGAATAAAGGGACCACATTTGCTATCCTCCATTCCTCTGGCACTATTCCTGTAGCCAATGATGACATAAAAATCAAAGCCAAAGGCTCAGCAATCTCTTCCCTGGCTTCCCAGAGAATCCTAGGATAAATCCCATCAGGCCCCGGGGACTTATCTATTTTCACTTTGTCCATAATTGCCAACACTTCTTCCATACGCACCTCAATGCCATCTATTCTAATAGCCTGGGACTCAGCATTCTCCTCCACAACATTATCTTTTTCCTGAGTGAATACTGATGAAAAGTATTCATTTAGTATCTCGCTTATCTCCTCAGCCTCCACACACAACTTCCCACCACTGTCCTTGACTGGCCCTACTCTTACCCTAGTCATTCTTTTATTCCTGACATACCTATAGAAAGCTTTTGGGTTTTCCTTGATCCTACCTGCCAAAGACTTCTCATGCCCCCTCCTTGCTCGTCTTAGCTCTCTCTTTAGATCTTTCCTCACTTCCTTGTAACTATCAAGCGCCCCAACTGAAACTTCACGCCTCATCTTCACATAGGCCTCCTTATTCCTCTTAACAAGAGATTCCACTTCTTTGTTAAACCACGGTTCTCTCGCTCTACCCCTTCCTCCCTGCCTGACTGGTACGTACTTATCAAGAACACGCAATAGCTGTTCCTTGAACAAGCTCCACATATCCAGTGTGCCCAACCCTTGCAGCCTACTTCTCCAACCTACACATCCTAAGTCATGTCTAATGGCATCATAATTGCCCTTTCACCCAGCTATAACTCTTGCCCTGCGGGGTATACTTATCCCTTTCCATCACTAACGTAAATGTCACCGAATTGTGGTCACTGTCTCCAAAGTGTTCACCTACCTCCAGGTCTAACACCTGGCCTGGTTCATTACCCAAAACCAAATCCAATGGATTTTTTTTGGGTAATCCAGTGGCCTCGCCTCTTGTTGACCTGTCAACATATTGTGTCAGGAAACCGTCCTGCACACATTGTACAAAGAACGACCCATCTAATGTACTCAAACTATATCTTTTCCAGTCAATATTTGGAAAGTTAAAGTCTCCCATAACAACTACCCTATTACTTTCGCTCTTTTCCAGAATCATCTTCGCCATCCTTTCCTCTACATCCCTAGAACTATTAGGTGGCCTATAGAAAACTCCCAACAGGGTGGCCTCTCCTTTCCTGTTTCTAACCTCAGCCCATACTACCTCGGAAGAAGAGTCCCCATCTAGCATCCTTTCCGCCACCATAATACTGTCCTTGACTAGCAGTGCCACACCTCCCCCTCTTTTGCCCCCTTCTCTGAGCTTACTAAAACACCTAAACCCCGGAACCTGCAACAACCATTCCTGTCCCTGCTCTATCCATGTCTCTGAAATGGCCACAACATCGAAGTCCCAGGTACCAACCCATGCTGCCAGTTCCCCTACCTTATTTTGTATACTCCTGGCATTGAAGTAGACACACTTCAAACCACCTACCTGAACACTGGCACCCTCCTGCGAAGTCAAATCTGTGCTACTGACATCTATACTCTCAATCTCCCGTACCCCAAAACTACAATCCAGGTTCCCATGCCCCTGCTGAATTAGTTTAAACCCCCCCAAAGAGCACTAACAAATCTCCCCCCCCCCCCAGGATATTGGTGCCCCTCAGGTTCAGATGTAGACCATCCTGTCTATAGAGGTCCCACCTTCCCCAGAAAGAGCCCCAGTTATCCAGAAATCTGAATCCCTCCCGCCTGCACCATCCCTGTAGCCACGTGTTTAATTGTTCTCTCTCCCTATTCCTCGTCTCACTATCACGTGGCACGGGCAACAACCCAGAGATAACAACTCTGTTTGTTCTTGCTCTGAGCTTCCATCCTAGCTCCCTAAAGGCCTGACTGACATCCTTGTCCCCTTTCCTACCTATGTCGTTAGTGCCAATGTGGACTATGACTTGGGGCTGCTCCCCCTCCCCCTTAAGGACCCGGAAAACACAATCCGCGACATCGCGTACCCTTGCACCTGGGAGGCAACATACCAAATGTGAGTCTCTCTCGCTCCCACAAAATCTCCTTTCTGTGCCCCTGACTATTGAGTCCCCAATTACTAATGTTCTACTCCTTTCCCCCTTCCCTTCTGAGCAACAGGGACAGACTCCGTGCCAGAGGCCCGTACCCATGGCTTACCCCTGGTAAGTTGTCCCCCCCACAAGTATCCAAAACGGTATACTTGTTACAAAGGGGAACGACCGCAGGCGATCCCTGTACTGACTGCTTACCCCCAGCCCCTCTCACCGTCACCCATCTATCTTTATTCTTTGGCATAACTACCTCCCTGAAGCTTCTATCTATGACCCCCTCTGCCTCCCGAATGATCCGAAGTTCATCCAGCTCAAGCTCCAGGTCCCTAACACGGTTTTTGAGGAGCTGGAGTTGGGTGCACTTCCCACAGATGAAATCAGCAGGGACACTAACGGCATCCCTCACCTCAAACATCATGAATGGTGGCACGCCGCTGCTAGCTCATTCCGGGCCAGAGAATTCACGACGTTTCGGGGGGCCCAACGCCGGAGTGATTCACGCCGTTTCTGCCACCGGGTTCAGGCCTTCGCGTCGATTCACGGAGAATCCTGCCCATTATCTCACATGGCATCAGTGGGAGTCTGTTTCCTCACTGCAAACACCTTTTTTTCTGCTTATCGCCCTCATGTTGAGCAAAACTGACTGTATTTCTGTGGGCAGGCAAAAAATAGGCACTGTTATCTGAAGCATGCAGCAACACATGAAGTAATCAAAACACAAATTCACCAACATTACTGTCACTAAAGAGAAATGAAGCAAACCCTTGCACTCAGATTAATGGGTCAGATGACAAGCACTGGTCCAATGTTCACAAATAAGAGATTATGTGGCTGTGGCATTTTTGCAAATTTGTATGGCAGTATTTTGAGCTTGTGATGAATTCTTGAGGCAATAACGCAGGGCAATGCTTAAAAATTTAGACATGTTTAATCAGCCTTCTCATTAGCAATGTCAAAATCAACATTCGTTCTCCATTTTATAAATAATTTTCCTCAATGTTATTGGAATTTTACATTTTGAAATGGATCGTTATGCCTCAGAGAACTGAGGCTGTCGCAGCTGGAAAATATTTCACTCAATAGAATTATACCTCAAAAGCAGTAGCGCTTCACGGTTATGAATTTGTTAGAAGAAAATTGTATGAGACTCCAATAACATTCGCAGACGCTGTTAGTTTGGTCCACAGTGAAATTTAATCTTGAGAGGATGACAGTACCATATCCCAATTTTCATTTATTTTGTTGTTTTGGCGAGCTATTTAGTATATTATGTTCCTCAACTTCTTACATTGGAATCTCATGACAGGTTTTTGATATAACCTTTCATTTGTACCCTAGAAAAAAAGTTCCATCAGCCTGCTCCTGAAAACCATTAACAAATCTGGCTGGAATTGTATCCACTGATTCAATAGTACAATTACAAACATTGTGTACAAGGATTGTTGGATTGGTCTGCCTGATAATTCGATAATGTCTCATTTATTACTCAGCATTCGGTAATCCAGCAGTTTGCACCTGGAGCATTCAAACCAAATAAATAGATAACAATAAGTTACTCTTTAATAGAAGTTGGCATGCTGCTGGTTACTAACAAAGTGCATCTCCATTCTCAGTGTTCATCATCAGGATTCTCATCATTCAGAATTAAACAATCATTTTATTTTGTTTCTGTGATTTGAGCATTGCTGGCAAGCCCAAAATTTGTTTCCCATCACGAATTGCTCTTGAGAAGCTGCTGGTGCACACCTCCTTGAACATCTGCACTCCATGTGATATAGGCAAATCTAACATGGTGTTGGGGGAGATCATTCCAGGTTTTTGACTCAGCTACAGTGAATGAAAGGCAATATTCAGGCTGGTATGTTGTTTGGAGAGGAACTTGCAGGTGTCCCAATGTATCTGTTGCCTATGTCCTTCCAGATGGTAGGGGATGTGGGTCTGGAAGGTGCTGTTGGAGGAGGTTTTGTGAGTTCCTATGGTGCATTTTGTGGATTGAATTCACAGCTCAAACTATGTGCGGGGGGAGTAAATGTTTACGGCGGGAGATGGAGTGTTGAGCGAGTGGGCTGCTGTTATAACCTGCCCGTAACCAATTTTCCCCAGCCAATAGGAAATGGGCAGGTTATAGCATCTGGCTCGTCCTCGATGGTGCCAGGATTCCTGACTGTTATTGCAGCTGCACTCATCCAGGCTGCAGTAGTGTGCGATAATATGATGAGGCAATGTAAATTACAATGGGGGTTTATTTAACAAAGGAAGAACTTTGGATTACAGATCAGCACAACCAAAAACAGGACTAGTTTCCTCAACTATAACTCTGATGATCTCACACAACCCTGGTCTACATCCTGACTCCCAACAGGTGCAGGTTCACGCGCTTCACCACCGTAGGCTCCGAGCGTGTCACGCGAAGGATTGCCCCTTAAAGGGGCCACACTACCACACAGGCAAGTGAAGAATATTCAAATATACCACAGATCTATGCCTTGTAGATAGTGGACATATTTTGAAGAGTCAGGAGGTGAGTTATACACCTCAGAATTCCCAACCCCTGACCTGCTCACGGCGCCACAGCACGTCCAGTCAAGTTTCTCATTAATGTTAACCCATAGGATGCTGATGATGTAGAATGCAACAATGGTAATACCATTGAGTCAAGGGGTTATAATTAGATGGTATTTTCCTGGATGTGGTCATTGCCTGGCACTTGTGTGTTGTGAATATTACTTGCCACTTATCAATCAAGCCTGGCTGTTGTCCAGGTCTTGTTGCATACAGGCACAGCATACATCAGTGAATGTACCAACTCAGATTTTATAATGGAGGGAGGATCATTCATGAAGCAGCTGAAGGGCACACTACCCTGAATAAATTGGGCAGTGATGTCAGGATGGTGGGGGGAGGTGGTTGGGTGATTGGCCGCCAACAACTAGAACCATCCTCCTATGTGCAAGGTGTGTGCTGAGTCCGATTGACTTCAATTATATTTTTATTCGTGTGATGAATGATTACTGCACCTTTAATGTAATGATCCCTTTAAGATCGGGTTTGGAACCCTGGGGGACTCCGCCTCTGGCTCCACCCTCCAGGGAGTCAATATATAAGGTAATGTTCAGTGGGCAGTGAGCACACTTCTTGGTAGCTGTCTGGTTCTCTGCTAATTAAAGCCTTTGTATTGCCAATCATCTCTCTTGAGTTGTAATTGAGGGGATCTCAATTTGTTTCAGGGAGGTGAGTGTTGTTGGATAAGTCAGCATTTATTGCCTATCCCCAATTGACCTTTAGGGGGTGCTGCTGCTCTGCCTTTTTAAACCATGGCAGTTATGAGGTGTAGATACACCTGCAGTACAGTTAGGGAGGGAGTTCCAAGATTTTGACCCAGCAACAGTGAAAGAATGGCAATATATTTTCAAGTCAGGATGGTGAGTGACTTGGAGAGGATCTTTCAGATGGTGATGTTCCCATGTATCTGTTGCCCTTGTCTTTCTAGATGGCAATGGTCATGTGATTGGAAGGTGCTGCTTCAGGAGCCTTGGTGAGTTCCTGCAGTGCGTATTGTAGATGGTACACAGTGCTGCTACTGTGGGTCGGTGGTGAAGGGAATGAATGCTTGTGGATGGGGTGCCAATCAATGGGTTGCTTTGTCCTGGATGGTGTCGCATTTCTTGGGTATAGTTGGAGCTGCACTCATTGAGGCAAGAGGACAGTATTCCATTACCCTCCTAAATTGTGCCCAGTAGATTGTGTACAGGCTTTGGGGATTTAGGAGGTGAGTTGCTCACCACATGATTCCTAACCTCTCACTTCTATTGTAGCAACAGGATTTATATGGCTAGTCTAGTTCAGCTTCAGATCAATGGTAACCCCCAGGATGCTGATAGTGGGGGATTCAGTGATAGTAATGCCAATGAATGTCAAGGGGAGATGGTTAGATTCTCTTTTGTTGGAGATGGTCACTGCCTGGTGCTTCCGCAGCACAAATGTTATATGCCACGTGTCAGCCCAAGCCTGGATATTATGCTTTTAGACATTGTGTTACACCATCTGGGGAGTTGTGAATGTGCTCAACATTGTGCAAACATAACCAGTTCTGACTTTATGATGTAAGGAAGGTCCTTGATGGAACAGCTGAAGGTGGTTAGGCCTAGGACACTATGGTGAGGAACTCCTGCCGTGATGTGCTGAAGCTGAGATGATTGACCTCTTAATAACCACAACCATCTTTCTTTGTGCCAGTCATGGCTTCAAACAGCGGAGGGCTGGCCCCATGATTCCCATTGACTCCAGTGGGCTCCTTGGTCAAATCCTGCCTTGATGTCAAGGGCAGTGACTCACCTCATCTTGAGCATTCTACTCTGCTGTCTATGTTTAAACCAACCAAAGCTTAAAAGCAGTTTGGAGCTGAATGGTCCTTGTGGATCTGAAATTGAGCAGCAGTGAGGAGGCTATTGCTGTCTAAGTGTCACTTGATTACACTGTCAATGACACCCTTCACCAATTTCCTGATGATTGAAACCAGACTTTTGGTCCAGTAATTGGTTGGATTGGATCCTCCTGTTTTCAAAGTAGGTCATACTTGACCAATTTGCAACATTGTAGAGTAAATGCCCATGTTGTGGCTGTACTGGAAAAAAACATGACTACAGGCATGGCTTGTTAAGGAGCACATGTTTACAGTAATACAGCACTAAGGGTGGCTTGGTAGCTCAGTGGTTAGCACTGTTGCTTCACAGCTCAAACATCCCAGGTTCGATTCCCAGCTTGGGTCACTGTCTGTGCGGCATCTGCATGTTCTCCATGTGTCTGCTGGGGTTTCCTCCCACAATCCAAAGATGTGCAGATTAGGTGGATTGGCCATGCTAAATTGTCATTTGTGTCCAAAAAGGTTAGGTGGAATTATGGGGTTATGGGGATAGAGTGGAGGTGTGGGCTTAAGGAGGGTGCTCGTTCCAAGGGCCAGTGCAGATTTGATGGGCCAAATGGCCTCCTTCTTCACTGTAAATTCTATGATGCTGCCAGGGGTTCGGCAGGGTCTATAACCTTTGCTGTATTCAGTGCCTTCTGTTACTACTTGGTATCACATAGAGTAAATCAAATTGATGCAAGACAGGCATCGCTGATGCTGGAGACAACAGGTGGAGGCCTCGATGGGCCATCCATTCAGCAATTGTGACTGAAGTTGGTTGCAAATGCTTCAGCTTTGGTCTCTGCACTGATGTGGATGTAAATTTTTGTACAGCCCCTCCGTTGGCTTGTCATTTATGAGAACTGGGTGGGGCACATTGTAGGGTTACTTAACCCTGCATGTTGCTTTCACTGTATTAAGAATACTGCATGGACTGCAGTGACCCAAGAAAACCACCTTAATTGGGCAGATAAGGACAGATTAATTGTGGGCAGCACGGTGGCATAGTGGTTAGCATAAATGCTTCACAGCTCCAGGGTCCCAGGTTCGATTCCCGGCTGGGTCACTGTCTGTGCGGAGTCTGCACGTCCTCCCTGTGTGTGCGTGGGTTTCCTCCAGGTGCTCCGGTTTCCTCCCACAGTCCAAAGATGTGTGGGTTAGGTGGATTGGCCATGCTAAATAGCCCGTAGTGTCCTAAAAAGTAAGGTTAATGGGGGGGGGGGGTTGTTGGGTTACGGGTATAGGGTGGATACGTGGGTTTGAGTAGGGTGATCATTGCTCGGCACAACATCGAGGGCCGAAGGGCCTGTTCTGTGCTGTACTGTTCTATAAGCAATAAATTCTGGATTTGCGAAAAGCATGTACTGGTACATGAGAATTTCCTTTTTTTAAAAAAATTTACATATTTTTACAGTTATCATTTTTGTTTAGGGTGTATAATGCCTGCGCACTCCCAATGGAAATGTGTATGGAATTTCGGCCCCAAATGTGTCAATGCTTCTGCAAGCACCACTCAGTTGTTAATGAGGGAATAAACACTTCATGGTGCCACTGGAGGCACTGGTCTTCTCAAAGTTTTCATTACAAAGTGAGTTCAAATCTCCCATCAACAGTAATGCATTGCCAATGAGGTATAAGCATCACTTTAACATGGAGACACTCTTCAGAAGAGGGCTGTAAGTGCACTTGTGCAAAAGAGAACTAGGCTGTCAATTCGAACCATGTTAATGTAATGAAGCTCGCTGTTTATGCTTTGACTGATTGAGAAACAGACTCATCGGGTTGATATTGATACCTGTGGCTGACCACATTGTTCCAGTTTATCACCTTCTACTTTCACGATATGCAGTTGTTGTGGGACATGACTTTCAGGGCAGGTTTGTGCAGTTTGTTTCCAAAAGGTCTGACCTAAAAAGTGAATTGCACTTCTGAAATAATCTAGCTGCTATTTCTGGCAATTCCTTTCAATGCTGACCAATGAGACCACAGACAACTGCAAAGTAAGGTTTCCAACATTCGCTGGTGATGGGATTCTATCTTCCTGCCGCTTGTCAATGCGATTTCCCACTGGCATCAACCCATGAAACCCGCTGGCACTGCCACCAGGAAAAGTGAATCCTGACGACTGGAGAATTCCAACCTAATAGTTACAGGAAAGTCAATTATCGCAGTTTAAATTTTCCCCACACTATAAATTAAAAGCAAGAAAAATATACTTATTTGAAAGGTCAGGTGAGACAGGCGTACATTGTGGGAAGAAAACAAGAAGTTCCCTTTTCATGCTAGGGATGATATATTTTAAAATTTATTTCATTTAACTTTATTTTCAATATTCTAGCTTGACCCTTACATTTGTTCCTCTTCGGCACATTGTCCAGTGCTATTCGCTGGAAAACATTTGGGAACTGTACATATGTCTGCAACCTCCATTAATTCTGTTTTATGGATGCAATGACACTGTATTGAAACCTACGTAATCTTGTGTGTCTTTCCTGTTCCTACCATTGGATTGCCACCTTACACCTGCTTGATACCAATAACCTGATTTTGATTTGTGGGAAGAAGCTTGGGGGATAAATATTCATCATAAACAGGATTACTACAGTCTATGGTGCAGCACGTGTTGACATTTCTGACTCCTTCTGATTAATGGAAACGTTTGCATTTATTCTACTTTTTATGTAATTACTTGGACCTCATGACAAGACGTGACCTATTGAGTAGATGATGGGAATGTCCTTGGCCTTCAAAAGAAAAACATTCAATCACTGACACAGGAGGTTAGCAGCAAGATTATCAGAAAAAGAATGTCAATTTCTTTCATGTGTAGCCCCTGCCCTTTGAGCCACAAGGGAAATCGAGCTCTGGTCCCAGCATAGCTTTTATAGAAATGGAAGTTTTGTGGATAAGTATCCACCATGCCATCACAGAAATCAGGTTAAACAGATTCGATTTCAATACAATGGGGCCCTTCTATCGGTGATTGCAGGTTGGAAAAGTAGGCCTCCAACCTTGTGACGCACCCGTTTTTCTGAAACTGGAAGGGACAAGTCAGTCACAAAGACCTACATTTCCCATGCGATGCAGCTAAATTGGCCTTGGATTGAACAAAATAAACTCTGGTGAGCTTTCTCTTCTCGTGCACATGGAAACATGACCTTGGAATATCTCATAAAGAAGAGGTTCCAAAATTGTAGTCTAGTTTTGTATAATGAACATTTATTTACTTGAATCACTAAAGGTTTTATATTCCTTTATTTTCCTCCACATTATCGTCCTGTTGCTCATGGCTTCAATTTTCTGTGGGCCGAGACGCTTGAAAGGGAGGGTCTTGCCTCTCAAATTTGGGAGTTCAGCCCTCTCTCGTCCTGTATGAGTGTAACATATTAACTAATGTTTTCATTAATTTATTCCATGATGAATCTGCAAAATATAACAACACGTTATTGCTTTGTTACTGTGGTGTTTTATGCAGACACAAATGCACATATAAAGCAGCCAGCTTCATTGGAACCCCATCCAGCACCTTCAACATTCAGCACAGTGGTAGCAGTGTGTATCACAGAATCACAGAATAATATAGTGCAGAGGCTCTTAGGCCTATCGAGCCTGCACCGATACCTGAAAAACAGCTGACCTGTCCCCTAATCCCAATTGCCAGGCACTTGGCTCATAGACTTGAATTTTATGATGTTCCAAGTGCTCATCCAGTTACTTTTTAAAGGGTGTGAGGCAACCTGCCTCTACCACCCTCCCAGGCAGTGTATTCCAAACCGTCACTATCCTCTGGGTAAAACGTTTTTCCTCAATCCCTTTTAAACTTCCTGCCCCTCACCTTGAACTTGTATCCCCTATTAACTGACCCTTCAACTAAGGGGAACAGCTGTTCCTTATCTGTCCATGCCCCTCATAATTTTGTACACCTTCTATAATATCTATCATCTACAAGATATACTGCAGCAACTCACAAAGGGTCCTTGGACAGCACCTTCCAAACCTGCAATCTCTACCACCTCGAAGGACAAAGCAGCAGATGAATGTTAATGCCACCACTTGCCAGTTCCCCTCCAAGTCTCACATTATCCTGATTTGAAAACTATATCATCATTCCCTCACTGCACTCCCTCCATAGCAGCACTGTGGGTGTACCCAAACCACGTGGACTACAGCAATTCAAGAATGCAGCTCACCACCACTTTCTCAATGTGAATTAAGCCCTTTTGTGGCTTCTGAAATGCGTGTCCATTTCTGAACCCCCATCCTATTTCTGCCTCTAAGTGATGTGGATGGGAGAGATTAGGTTTTGTGAATTGTGGTGCTCTGTGGGAGGAGTGCATTGGAACTGTTGCTATGGAGGCATGCTAGTTAGAATGCATTCCCTGGTTCTCAAGGACTAGGAAAACATCTCTTAACATTGTCTCACCACTCAACCCTCTCATATCCCACCCCATGCATCCCCAGGTCCCCTTCTTGCCACCGTTAGTTCCCGTGACACCTCATAGTTCACATGACTGCTCCTAGCACACTCCAGCACCAATCCCCATGTATCCACCTTAGCCACTCACCCAGTGTCCGCAATGGACAGACCTCAGAATGTTTTTAAAATTGACATTAAAGAATAAACTTCTAATGATCTAGTAGAAGCTGTCCCAGATACGGATCAGCCATGTTTTCATCAAATGGTTGATGCAGTTAAATGGCCCACTTATGTTCCCAGGGGTGGGGTGGTGCAGACAGTGCCAAACACTGAGGCCTGGAAGTCGGGTGTTGTATTATTCTTTGAAAAATTTAGATCAACAGTTTAATCGACATCTTTCCTATGCTTGTGGTGGATTGACAAACCCTGGGGACAGTGTCATCGTTGTAAAAGTAGCAGGTGCCATTTATGCTGTATTGTGTGTTGGCACCTGAGGAGAAGTTAGAATGTTCAGGTTGTATTAGCTACATAATTGAATTGTTTTGTAAATGTAATGATTTCTTTGTAGCATCAGTTGATTGCTCTGTGATTAATTATCAGTGGAGAATCAGCATTGGGTCTCTAATTTCACAAATCAGTGCTGGTCACATTGGGTGGAATTTTGACATACTTTGTCAGAGTCTCAGGCAAGGCCATCTCCACAAAAATTGCGCACCATTCTTTAAAGAGTGCCCCAATCAGAATTGACATTAAACTGTCCCCAGTATCCCCTACCCCCAACCACGCGGGGTGGCATGGCAGCACAGTGGTTAGCTCTGTCACTTCACAGCACCAGGGACCTGGATTTGATTCTCGGCTTGGGGCACTGTCTGTGGGGACTCTGCACTTTCTTCTCGTGCCTGTGTGGGTTTCCTCCGGGTGCTCTGGCTTCCTCCTGCAGTCCAAAGATGTGCAGGTTAGGTGGATTGGCCATGCTAAATTGCCCCGTAGCGTCCAAAGGTGACTGGGTTACGGGGATAGGGTGAAGGTGTAGTCTTGAGTCAGGTGCTCTTTCAAGGGCCTGTATCGACTCGATGGGCTAAATGACTTCCTTCTGCACTGTACATTCTATGATTTTATGATATTGGGTACTCTCCCACCAATGTGCAATTATCGGGGTTTCACCACCCTACCACGGCACAATTATCAAGGGTTCTCCCCCGCCCCAGCAAAATTATCGCGGGTCTTCCCTGCCCCCCACAACCACCATGGCAGTATACCCGCCACTCCCCACTACCCCCCCAATTCAAGGTCCTCCCCCTTAATGCGCACTCACCATTCTCAATGCTGAGGACCCCCTCCTCAATGCAAGGTCCCCCATCATTGCCAGGCTCTTGCCAACTGCACGCTCCCCATCACTACCAATTCACCCTTTCAAAGAACTCACTATATCCCTCCCACCACACATAACGTGACCTGACCCCCACCCCCCACAAATTGGGCTTCTCAGTGGACCCACCCCTGCACTAGCTCCCTGCCACAGGTTTGCATAGGTTGGCACTGCCAGGTTGGCATTGATGGCACTACCAGGTTGCCAACATGACATTGCCAGCCTACACCGGGGGCATGCCAGGGGGCTGTACGCAGGAATGTCCCTCTCCCTCCAAGGGCTTTATATTTTAGGCGCCTCTTATGGGATCCCCTCGACTGCTTTATGAGCGGGAACCTTATTAAATCACCAGCAAGGGGAAGGAAAATCGGGGGCGGAATTCTCCGACCCCCGCAGGGTCGGGGAATCTCCTGGGGCTGGCGTAAATCCCACCCCCGCCGTGGTCGGGATTCTCTGCCACCCGGGAATCGGTGGGAGCGGGAATCACGCCGCGCTGATCGGCGTACAACCCGAGGCGATTCTCCAGCCCGCAAAGGGCCGAAGTCCCGCCGCTGACAGGCCTCTCCCGCCGGCGGGAATTGGAGCATCTCTGGTGCCGGCGGGATTTACGGCGCGAGCGGGCCCCCAGGGTCCTGGGTGGGGCGCGGGGCGATCGGACCCCGGGGGGTGCCCCCACGGTGGCCTGGCCCGCGATCAGGGCCCACCGATCGGCGGGCAGGCTGGTGCCGTGGGGGCACTCTTTTTCTTCCACCACGGCCTCCACCATGGCGGAGGCAGAAGCGACCCCCACTATCGTGCATGCAGCGGTGGTGACACACCGGCGCATGCGCGAACCAGCGAAGGTCTTTTGGCCAGCCCCGATGCCGGGCGGCGGGCATCAAAGGACGTTGGCGCCGGTTTTGATGCTAGTCGGCGAGGCGCCAACCACTCTGGCGCGGGCCTAGCCCCTAAAGGTGCGGCGCCACTCTGCTACACCGAGAATCCAGGCCCCAGTAACTATATCTCGCTGGCAGAAATCTCATTTTTCAGCTCCTGTGGTATTTTGCACCTCTGTCATCTTTCTCACTGATGGCAAATGTGGGAGCAATATTGCCCCCATTATCTCAAATCACTTCCCAGAAAATTAAATACTTTTGAGTTGTAGTCACTCGTGTAATATTTAGGGCGACATGTGGCGCAGTGGATAGCACCGAGACTGAGGCACTGAGGGCCCGGGTTCGATCCCGACTCTGGGTCACCGTCCATGTGGAGTTTGCACATTCTCCCCATGTCTGCGTGGGTTTCACCCCCACAACCCAAAGATGTGCAGGTTAGGTGGATTGGCTATGCTAAATTGCTCCTTAATTGGAAAAAAAAAATTGGGTACTCTAAATTTATTGGGCAGCATGGTATCACAAGTGGATAGCACTGTGGCTTCACAGCGCCAGAGTCCCAGGTTTGATTCCCTGCTGGGTCACTGTCTGTGCGGAGTTTGCACGTTCTCCCCGTGTCTGTGTGGATTTCCTCCGGGTGCTCCGGTTTGCTCCCACAGTCCAAAGATGTGCAGGTTAGGTGGATTAGCCATGATAAATTGCCCTTAGTGACTAAAAAGGTTAGGTGGGGTTATTGGGTTACGGGGATAGGGTGGAAGTGGGGGCTTAAATGGTTTGGTGCTGAGTTGATGGGCCGAATGGCCTCCTGCACTGTATGTTCTATATGCAATGTTATCAAATGTCGGAGTAGGCTTGAGAGGGCGAATGGATTACTCTGCACCTACTGCGCATGTTCCTGTGTCAATCTGCATTGATGAGATGTGCTGAGCTAGATGGCCTTTGTCAGGGCAATAATCCTGCAAGAAAAAGTGGAATCATAGCTAGAGTTCTCATTTTTAGAGTTTATTTTTTTCCCAATGGAAATTTACTATTAACAGGCTATGTGACTGTAGGGCTGGGTTGCGTAATGGGCTCATGGTAAGTCAGTAATATGGTCCATCCTGTGATTCTCAAGCGTCACTTCCATTGAATTCAATATTGTCCTTTTTGTTTTTCTTGGTGCTTTTACAATAATTTTGAGGAATGAAATATTGTAATAAAGTGGTGATGCACAGTAGACATTGAACATATAGTGGAGTGAGAAGCAGAATCTTCAGACCTGCTGATCAAGAATGACTAACTGATCAATTCTGAATCATCCAGTCTTTGTCCATTGACCCCTTAAAAGTTGTGTTACACAGAGACACCCGAGGACTCCAATGCTTCTCACTGATATATCTTGTTCAATCATTCAAACAGAACATAGAACATAGAACGATACAGTGCAGTACAGGCCCTTCGGCCCACGATGTTGCACCGACATGGGAAGTCAAAAACTAAAGGCCATCTAACCGACACGATGCCATTATCATCCATATGCTTATCCAATAAACTTTTAAATGCCCTCAATGTTGGCGAGTGCACTACTGTTGCTTGATCTTTCTACCCTGTGAGATTACTCATAAAAGAGAATCCAATTACACCCCATCTATGAAATAATCAAATTGAATAATTAATTTTGGATGCACACAAACTCAGTGTATTATATCATTGCTGATTCTAATATTACTGACCAATGTTGCTGTAATGGTAAATTCTGAAAGGGGGAAATATCATGCATGTATGAGGGGAAGGATTAGATGTGTGAGTGGGGTGGCGGCGGGGGTGGGGAGGAAGGGCTGTGTCATAGGTATAAGGGGCCCAGAGAGAGAAAAAGCACCAGGATCCATTCATGATTGCGTACAGTTCTGGTCGCCTCATTATAGGAAGGACGTGGAAGCTTTGGAACGGGTGTAGAGGAGATTTACCAGGATGTTGCCTGGTATGGAGGGAAAATCTTATGAGGAAAGGCTGATGGACTTGAGGTTGTTTTCGTTAGAGAGAAGAAGGTTAAGAGGTGACTTAATAGAGGCATACAGAATGATCAGAGGGTTAGATAGGGTGGACAGTGAGAGCCTTCTCCCGCGGATGGAGGTGGCTAGCACGAGGGGACATAGCTTTAAATTGAGGGGTAATAGATATAGGACAGAGGTCAGAGGTAGGTTTTTTACACAGTGGTGAGGCCGTGGAATGCCCTACCTGCAACAGTAGTGAACTCTCCAACATTGAGGGCATTTAAAAGTTTATTGGATAAGCATATGGATGATAATGGCATAGTGTAGGTTAGATGGCCTTTAGCTTTTGACTTCCCATGTCGGTGCAACATCGTGGGCCGACGGGCCTGTACTGCGCTGTATCGTTCTATGTTCTATGATGCTGCCTGTTCCGATATTCTTATGTTCTTATATCCTCTCTGAACTAACAGAGCAATCAATATTGTTGACAAATATGCCTAGAACATGAAAAAAGTTGAACATGTTTGTGTTTAGCCAAGCCTCTCCAATCCTAAACACCTAGCAAAATAGAAACTTCAGATGGATATTCCCAACCTCCAACCATCATGAAAATAAATGTCTCAGGTGGCAGTTCCCTAGTGTGCAAAGAAATGGGAAAATCATAGATCTTAGGCTAAGTGCAAACCTTTGCCATTTCACTATATTTATTTCACCTTGAATATACTGTAGCAGAACACTAACTGAAAGGGATTGCAATGGATTAGTTAAAATGCAGTCACATGACATTAAAGGCGCACTATCCTCTTTAAGATACTTTAACCATTTAGGAACGTGGGAAAACTGGAAAAGATGTAAATTTCGCATCACAAAACAATCAAGCAGCAACACTGGAAAATACAAACATGCAAAGCAAGAGTACGATCAACCACTTTGCCCCTCAAGGCTGCTCCGTTATTTAATAAAATCATGGCTGATCTTTTTTTTTTCTTAATTTTTCCAATTGAGGGACAATTCAGCATGGCCACTTCACCTACCCTTCACATCTTTGGGTTGTGGGGGTGAAATCCGTGCAGACATGGGAAGAATGTGCAAACTCCACACAGACAGTGAGCCAGAATCGAATCTGGGTCCTCAGCACCGTGAGACAGTAGTGCTAACCACTGCACACCGTGCTGCCCCCAAGGTGATGGCTGAGCTGATTGTTTAGCTTCAACTCCACATTCCTGTGTACCCCGATAACATTTCACCTCTATGATAACCCGCATGGGTCTTATGGGATTGGGGTGATCCACAACCTGTAGAGCTTGCAGAATGCCAGCTTCACCGATAAGGGGGGTGGGGGGGGGGACCTTGACAAAGTTCATGTGCCTTTGTATAAATATAGTCGGCCAGTCAGGCACCAACTTGAGAAGACACAGTAGAGAACTGGAGCCACACATAATAGTTAACATATTAAGTGAAATAAGTTTTGTTTCTTCTCTACAACTCGGAGTGGACTCCTCTCGTTGCTCCTTGGGAAAATCTCTTGGTAGTCAAGAATCTATCTGGCTCTGCCATTAATATATTCAAAGACTCTGCTTCCAATGCCTTTTGAGGAAGAGCGTTCCAAAGGCGCACAACCCTCTGAGAGAAAAAAAATATCCTCTTCTCTGCCTTAATTGAACGACCCTTATTTTTAAACAGTGACCCCTAGTTCTAGATTCATCAATAAGAGGAAACATCCTCTCCACATCCACTCTGTCAATACCCCTCCGGATCTAAAAGATTTTGATCAGGAATTACTCTTATGTATTTGATCGGTACAAACCTAACCTCTCCAACCTTTCCTCATAAGACAACCTACCCATTCCTGGTTTTATAGTAAATCTTCTCTGAATAGCTTCTAACGCATTTACATCTTTCCTTAAATAAGGAGACAAATACTGTACACAATACTCCAGATGTGGTCTCACCAATGCCCTGTAAAGCTAAAGCATAACCTCCCTACTTTTGTAATAAATTCCCATCACCATAATGATAACATTCTATTAGCTTTCCTAATTACTTGCTGTACCTATATACTAGCTTTTTGTGATTTATGCACTAGGATACCCAGATCCCTCTGTACCTCAGAG
This sequence comes from Scyliorhinus canicula, assembly GCF_902713615.1. Lineage (NCBI taxonomy): Eukaryota > Metazoa > Chordata > Chondrichthyes > Carcharhiniformes > Scyliorhinidae > Scyliorhinus > Scyliorhinus canicula. Next base: position 113,486,396 of record NC_052159.1, on the reverse strand, counting down.
CTCTGCAATTTCTCACCATTTAGATAATAAGCTTCCTTTTTCTTCCTGCCAAAATGGACAATTTCATGTTTGCCCACACTATGCTCCATGTGCCAGATTTGTGTCCACTCACTTAACCTGTCTATATCTTTTTGTAGCCTCATTGCATCCTCTTCGCAATTCACTTTCCTACCTACCTTTGTGTCGTCAGCAAATTTAGAAACCATACCTTCAGTCCCTTCATCCAAGTCATTTATATAAATTGTAAAATTTGGAGGTCCCAGCACTGATCCCTGTAGCACATCACTTATCACATCCTGTCAACCAGAGAAAGACCCATTTATGCCAATTCTCTGATGCTTGTTAGCTCGTCAATCGTCAACCCATGCCAATATGTAACTCCCTACACCGAGCTTTTGTCCAAAGTAACAACCTTTGATGTGGCATCTTATCAAATGGCTTCTTTTGATAATCTTTATTGCAATGAAGTTACTGTAAAAATCCCCTAGATGCCACACTCTGGTGCCTGTTCGAGTACACGGAGGGAGAATTCAGAATGCCTAAATTACGTAACAGCACATCATTCGGGACTTGTTGGATAAAACCGGAGCACCCGGAGGAAACCCATGCGGACACATGGAGAATGTGCAGACTCCGCACAGACAGTGACCCAAGCCGGGAATTGACCCTGGAACCCTGGTGCTGTGAAGTAACAGTGCTGACCACTGTGCTACTGTGCCACCCCTACTGGAAATCTATGTACAGGATATCTACCGGTTCCGCACATGTGACTCCTTTGACGAATTCCAATTAAATTGGATCAACATGGAACTGAAAGGAAGGATAAGGGAGACCATTTACCTCATCTTCACATCTTTACTTATTCCCAAAAAAGATCTAAAGCCATCTTCTTCTTCACACATCTATTTCAGGAATAAACTGCCTTTTGTTGAGAGATCACATTGGTATTTTTCTGAAAAGTGCCATACCATAAAACCAGAGACGACATAAATCGATCAGCAATTTTTTCCAAAACAGCATTATATATAGAAGAATGGAAAATTGTCCCTCTCCACATGTCTGGCATCATTGTCCGAATATCAGCCATGAACTTTCAAACTTAAATCTATCTAAGATGAGGCAGAATGCTTTTGAAGCCACCTTAATTAAAGTGATTGGATTTTAGATTGAATTTGAAGCTTATCATTTATGAGTTGGGCACCTAAATACTGCTTTAGTCTGAGGATGATAATGTTATTATTGTCTCATTGACCTGTGCCAAAGGGTTCAATTTTAGAAAGGTTCAGATGTTATTAACAACAGATTTGAGTAACAGCGCCAATCTCTGCTCATATTAAAGTAATTTGCAAAAATGAATTGATGAGTAAAACACGAAACTTTGAAAGCCACAAATGTTTCACATGCTAATTCAAATGGATAGAAAATCAGGGGCAACGGTTCCACAATTTCTTAACCATTGCTTTCTCCAAGTGCAACTCCTCACGGAAGCACTGAATCAGGGCATATTATTTATTCTACTTACTTAATTGGAATAAATACATTTACTTGGTTAATTTAAGGAGCATATTTGATCTTGAATGTGAGATGTTAATTATATTGGCCTCCATCTTTGGACCATCAGGTGCGGGCACTCGATGAGCCCAGAAATGGCTGCAAAATATGCTTTTGGCCGCAATTGGCCCAGAGCGCGATCGCACGCTGACTGGCCGATTAACGGGCAGAGAGCAGGAACCGCACATTGGGAAAGGTTCAGTGCTGCCGGGGAGGGTGGGAAGAGGCTGAGAAAAAGGAGGGTATGGGCTGGCACTTCTAATGTGCTCCCTCGGGATGACAGCTGTCTCAGGGAGCTGCAGGCGTGTGAAAAATAAACAGTGACGCAAAAACTATGCAAAGTGCATCTCGGCAGCACATTCAAACCAGGAACTCAGTCCTCAGACAAATCTTTCAATTTTATTTCAGCCCTGGTATTTCATCTTGTCCTGGGTCAAGGTTGCAGCTAAAATGTAAAAGGCGACCTCATCAATTGGCCAGCCTGCGAGCCATAAAAGCAGACAGGCCATATAAAATTTAGTTCTGTTGGCCCCTTAATGGACTGAATTGCCTCCTTGATTGTCGGCGGGCAAGCTCCTGACTCTTGCGCACCTGCCGAGTGGAATATTGCTGGAGTGTGCAATGACATCACGGTGCTCGCCCAACATCTTTTCACACAATTTAATGTGCTTCGAGATAGGGTGTGCGCCTGCGCAAAGAACGTAGAATTCTGGCGTTTCACTTCATGAAGAGAAATGAAGAGTAGAAGGCACCAGTGCTCGGGGACTATGAGGGTCCAAAGTGGTGCAGTTGATGTGCAAACACAAAACACTACAGTGCAGCACCTACATGTGAGTTCTGGTCACTGGAAGCAAGGTGAGACTGTTGCAAGAGGGAACAAGTCATTCAAATACCCAATATTACATCATGCTGGTGGTAATGAGTTCTGAAAGATACCTTTGACCCGGAAGCAGTACAGTAAGAAAACTTTGCAATTTCGTTAAAATGTCTGTGGAATCCGTATTTGTGTTTCTCAGAATGTTTGAAAAGAGGTTTTGGGAGGTTGCATGAATGGTAAAGGGATCAATTGTAATTTTCTTGTATAATACAAAATACACATCTATGTGACTTGGTGATCCTTAATCTGAAAGCAGTACCAACAGAAAGGAAGTCAAAATACAAACTCCACATGGCAGCTTTAAAGGAGAGCTTCAGACATGAAGAACAGCGAGGAGCTGAAGGGTAAAGACCATCAGCTCACAGATGTAGACACAAAGAAAGCAGACAGACGGAAAAAGGAAGAAATAAATCAAAGTAAGAAGTCAGTTTTCTGTTTGGCAGGAAAGAAGACAGTAGCTCTGAGAGATATTTGAATTTTCTGGCAAGGCCTTTGTACAGACCTGTGAATCAGAAGCAGGATCAGGCCATTATGATCTCTCCAGCCTGCTTCTCCATTCAATAAGATCATGTCTCATCTTATGCTGGCCTCAACTCCATATTCCTTCTGCCCCCGGATTGCTTTTGACCACATTGTTAGTCAAGAATCCACCCACCACTTTCTCTGCCGGCGCATCCCATCCCCCACCGCCACCACTGGGAAATAAAGTTCCAAAGATTAACGACCCTCCGTAGAAAAAAATTATCTTCCCCCTCTTAAAAGGGAGACACCAAACTGTGTCTTATAGTTCTAGCCGCTCCCACAGGGGAAACATCCTTTCAGCATCCAGTCTGTCAAGTCCCCTCAGGATGTGATATGTCTCAATCAGATTGCCTCACAATTTTTTCATCTCAAGTGCACACCAGCCCATCCTGTCCATCCTTTTCTCACAAGATAAACTCTTCATTCATGGTATCAGTCAAGTGAACTTTCTCTGAACTATCATTTAGCTCATTCATATCCTTTTTTTAAATAAGGGGACCAAACTGTGCACAATTCCCCAGATATGGGCCGGAATTCCCCGACCCCCCGGAGGGTCAGGGAATTGCCCGGGACCAGCGTAAATCCCGCCCCCACCATGACTGGAATTCTCCGCCACCCGGGAATCGGCGGGGGTGGGAATCGAGCCCCGCCGGTCGGCGGGCCCCCGCGCCGATTGGCGGACCCCCGCGGCGATTTTCTGGCCCGCGATGGGCCGAAGTCCAGCCGCTGTCAGGCCTCTCCCGCCGACGTGGTTTAAACCACCTCTGTGCCGGCGGGAGCAGGCAGCGCAAGCGGGCCCCAGGGTCCTGGAGGGGGGGCGCAGAGTGATTGGACCCCCGGGGGTGCACCCACGGTGGCCTGGCCCATGATCGGGGCCCACCGATCGGCCGGCGGGCCTGTGCCTTGGGGGCACCCTTTTTCTTCCGCCGTCGCCACGGCCTCCACCATGGCGGAGGTGGAAGAGATCCCCTCCACCGCGCATGCACCGGTGGTGACATCAGCGGCCGCTGACGCTCTGGCGCATGCGTGGACTTGCGCCAACCGGCGAAGGCCTTTCGGCCAGCCCTAACGCCTTAAAAGAATATCAGAATGACCAGGCTTCGGTGCTGCTTGGTATTATTCCTAAATTAAATTCAAGGCCTAGGACTTGACTAGGCCCAAGCCTGCACTTTGTTTTCAATAAACCAAAATATTCTGGTATCTGGTCTAAAATTATTTGATTAATATATGCATCCACATCATTGTGTATATATATGCAATCTATGGGGTAGCATGGTGGTTAGCATAAATGCTTCACAGCTCCAGGGTCCCAGGTTCAATTCCCGGCTGGGTCACTGTCTGTGCGGAGTCTGCACGCCCTCCCCGTGTGTGCGTGGGTTTCCTCCGGGTGCTCCGGTTTCCTTCCACAGTCCAAAGATGTGCGGGGTTAGGTGGATTGGCCATGCTAAAAATTGCCCGTAGTGCCCTAAAAAGTAAGGTTAAGGGGGGGGTTGTTGGGTTACGGGTATAGGGTGGATACGTGGGTTTGAGTAGGGTGATCAATGCTCGGCACAACATTGAGGGCCGAAGGGCCTGTTCTGTGCTGTACTGTTCTATAATCTATATTTATATAATCACAGTAGTCATAAGTCATTATAGAGTTAGGCACAATGACAGGGTAAACTTAAACTGACTTGAGACTTAAAATTGTTTCATATTTTACAACATGTTGGAATTGCAAAACTTTCACAAACAGCATTTATAATGCGGGAACTCCATTCAAATTGGACCCTTGGCCTTTTATAATATTTGACATGTGATTAAAATTATTAAGGACTATTAGTATACTAATTATTTTCATTTATTCTGTACTTTCTACCAGTATTTCCTTTAAATGTAGCACAATTGATCGACTCTTGGGATTTTCATAATGTGTGTAGTAAAGTAACATTATGCCAATGCTGCAAAGTAAAACGACAAAATCCCATGGGATTACTTTGACTAATAACTGAAAGGAATGCTGAAACTGTACAAGTCGGTGAAGGGCTGAAGTAAGATTCATAGATGAGCCAGTAGTTATTAACAACCAGCTGATATTCAAATGCTGATAGTGCCTAACCAAACAAGCATCCATAACTCTAATGTTGAACTCCTATTCTGCCATGCTACCAGTTCAGTGAATGCAAAAAGCAAGTAGGACAGTATGTAGCCACCTACTTTTATGTTTATTTTTAAAGTGGGTTAAAAATTTTCAGGAGTAAAATACAGAGAAACATGAAATGCTGAAAATACTCAGGAAGCCTGGTAGAATTTGTGGAGAGAGGTACAGAGGGCGGGATACTCCGTTCAGTGACACCAGAATCGCGAAACACTAGCGGATAGAAAATAGTGTGCCAGCTGAACATCGAGGCGAGGGGCCCAACGGAATGCCATGCTCCAGTGTCTCGACAACGGGGTGAATGCATTCTATGCCACATGTACAGTAAACGGCATTGGCATATCATTAATAGGCATGTCCTGGTATTCTCTGGGCCTCCTGCAATGCTCCGCCTCCGCCAGGAGGAGTTACCGATGGCAAGGTTGACTTGTGGTTTTTAAAATCGGGAAACAGGCGTTATGGCTGCTGAGGGAGAGAGTGGAGATAGGACATGTTTCCAAAGGCACGGCCATGGGCTGCGAGTCCTGCCCCTGGCAAGGCTGGCTGGGTGGGGGGGGGGGGGGGGGGGTAGAATGCTTGCCTGGGCAGTGGGTGGGTGGAACCAGGTCTTGGGGTTGGGGTGTCCCCTCGGGACCACTGTGCCCAAGCATGGATCGGCATTACCGTGGTCTGCAAGGCAGCCTCTTGCTGCACAGCCCATTAGCCGCCCACCGCGGTCTGTGATTGTGCAGACTGACACCAGCGTATAGGTCCTCCCGCTCAACCCCCACCCACACTCGGGCATCACCCTGCCAGCAGGTCGTCATGTGACCCACCCAAAGAGGATGGCCACAGTAACTCCTACAGGAGGGTGCTGGATGGAGGCTGTAGAGCGTACTGCTGGCATCGGGAGCGCCAGCCACCGGTACCCCATCGGGCACTGACAGGGCCAGGGATGCAGAGTGGAGGATAGAGTGCCGGGAGAATGGCCAGAAATGGGTGAGGGGATGGGAGAAGGGGGGGAGGGTAGGGGGACATGCGGACGCTGGGGCTGCAATACAGACTGGGGCCACCATGTAGCCCACTGGACCTGGTTGGGAGCAGGGGTACGCACCATGCTAATATGTCTGCCTTTCACCCCTGCAGCCAATGGATTTCAGAATCCAATCGGGAATGGTATGCATCTCCCTTGATGCTGCAGCTGTGGAGGATGCACTGAGGCTCCACAAGTAGGAACTGCTCGGGGAGGGCCCTGCAGCAGCAGAGCATTTTCCAGAGGAACAGGAACCAGCCGGTGAGGATGGAGAACTGACTACTCAACAGGCCGAGGAAGAAGTGGCAAAGAGGTGCCCCATTAGGCCTCGTGTGTACTGGCAGCGCCTGCCAGACCAGGCGTGTCATCGAACACTCCAGCTAAGTAAGAGGACCATATGGCATATCTACCATATCATTGCACACTTGGCACCACAGGGATCCAGGGAAGGATAACCGCTCCCAGTGGCCGTCAAGGTGACCACTGTGCTAACGTGAATAAGCTTGCAACCAATAAACAGTGAGAAATATACAAAGAGCATGGAACCAATATATCTGTTTAGCTAACTGAAATGTTTTGAAAATTGCAAAAACTTACACACCTGACGTTGTTTGATGTTGTTGGAGTTGCTTTCTTTCGAAATACAGAAAAAATAACTCCACAGAAAAACATTTCTTATCTGCTTTAATAGGCAAACACTGGGCTGGTTTTCCACCCTCTCGTGCCAAAATCGCGGCCGGGCGGGGGGGGGGCTCCGCAGTCCGAGTCCACCATGGAGCTGGTGGAGGCCGCCGCCGTGTGCGTGCAAGGCCTCAGACCAGAAAGTGCGGGGGCCCATATTTGCAGCAAAAGCTGTGTGATTTACTCTGGGTCCCTGCTGGTCCACAGCTGGACTGAGAATTAGTCGTCCTTTCCTGGCATTCAACTCCACAGTTTTAACGCTGGCATGGGGACTTAGTCCCAATAATAGAGAATCCAGTCCAGTATCTTTAATTCTCCAAGCAACAACTTGTAAATCAATAATTTGAGGAACTGTACTTGTTTAATTAATCTCTTGGTCATGAAATGTGTAACCAGAAGATTATACTTTTGTTGTATTGGCCTATAATGGTCTTAAAGACATCAGGAACTTTCATGAGTGATAGCATTATTAAAATATGATGTGGAGATGCCGGCGTTGGACTGGGGTCAGCACAGTAAGAAGTCTTACAACACCAGGTTAAAGTCCAACAGGTTTGTTTCAAGCACGAGCTTTCGGAGCACTGCTCCTTCCTCAGGTATTGTAAGACTTCTTATTATTAAAATAAGTTTGAAACAAACATACACCACTGAAGCAATCTTTAATATCATGGATTGAGCAAGCAATTTGACACCTCATTCAACAATTAAAGCTTCAGGTGGATTTAGATTGGACTGTCTGAAGCCATCAACAAAATATTCCACCTACCTTGGAATAAAAGGTAGACTATGAGTCAGTGATACTGCCAGATAATTTGCTCAAGAGTACAATTGACAGGAAGTGACCCTTCATTGACTGATTGTATGCATAACTCCTTATAATGTATTTGTGATTAACAAGTGTACTATAATGAGTGTATTGTATTTTACGAACCTAATAAAATCATTGGGCGGGATTCTCACCGGGGGTCGGCGTGAATTCCGCCCCCGCCGTCCTCCGAATTCTCCGACTCCCCAAAAGTCGGCAAGGTGTGAATCGCGCCGCCTGCCTCGAAGAATGGCGGGGACTGGCGCGACGCTATGGAGCCCGGGGCTGCCCGAATTCTCCCAGCCGGATGTCTTGCTCCTGGAACCTCGGGGCTGTGTGGTGGGCGGCCATCTTGTCGGGTCGCCGGGAAGGGGGTGGGGCATCTTTTGTGCTGCCAATAACGCCGCATGTCCGCGGCAGGTGGCGCCGTCGCCAATGGCGTCACGCCACTACTAGCCCATTTTGAGCCGCAGAATTTGTGCCATTTGGGGGGGCCCAACGTCAGAGTGATGCATGCCTTTTTTGGTACCGGGTCCCGGCCATCGCGCCGATTATCGGAGAATCCAGCCCATTATGTTTTTTGGGCTTTGAGTATTGCCCATTATTTCTCATAATTCTCATGTCTGAACCCAAACCCACTTGACTTGGGGGGTCAAAATTCCCCACACGTTGCTGTTCATGGGAACCTGCACAAATTGGCTACCAGTGTTAGAGAGATGCAAAAATATTCCATTGGCTGTAAGGAGCCCTGGGATATACACACGTCATTAAACAATCTATCAAACCTATGTTATTCAAGACATTGTATATTACCATAGGACATAGGAGAAAAATTAGGCCATTTGGCCCAGCGAGTGTGCGATGCCATCCGATTAAGGCTGATACATTTCTCATCCTCATTCTTCTGACTTCTCACCGCAATCCCTGATCCCCTCATTAATCACATAGGACATAGGAGCAGGTGCAGGCCATTCAGCCCTTCAGTTCCATATATCTTTGCAGGGAAAATAGCTTTATAACTGCACAAGGAAGGTACAAAGGAACAATCTTGCCCCTCTCCCATCATTGCAACTAACTGCATTTAACCCAGTTTAGAGTTTTTTGAGTTTCAATGGGCCCAGATCTGATTAAATATTAGCTCAGTTTCTCTCATCCAAGATTCTCTCACCTGACCTGCTGAGGATTTACAACATTTAATGCACATTTGAGGTTAAGAGATGGAATTAACTAGAGTTCTAAGCTCTGAAATGGTATCACTGCTCTCAAATGAATGTTACATGTTGTTTGATCATATCAACCGCTTGATCGACATACTTTGAACAGGTGTTCCCTCCAAGCATTAACACCTTCACCAAATACCATTTGCCACAATTCATGCAACAAATGTGTATGCTTACCACAGATGGTATTTGGAAGATCTAAGGGCACTGGTGGGATGGGGATGGGGGTTGGGGGGGAGGGGGAAGGGGGGGGTGGCGAGGTGTGAAAGAGAATGAAAATATATGGACAGGATTCCCTCCAGGTTCTCGTCCATACCGAGCTGGGCCTGAAGTTTTAGGAATCGGAGAGGAATCCATGCTGACCCCAACAGCCGTGATCCCAAAATATGCTCTTGGGAGCGTTGATTGGCATGAGATGGGAATTGCACCCTCACTTGGGAGGAAGTCCTGCCTTGCAGAGCTGCCGACTAATCAAATTGCGAAAAGGTACTTTTGAAAACTGGCACAATTTTCAGTGCAATGTGTACCCGGATCACCAGTTGTGGAAACTGTCACTGCTTTATTCATTAAATTAAATAATGGAGACATAACACAGTATATAGAATCCCGACAGTGCAGAAGGAGGCCATTCACCCCATTGAGTCTGTACCGACCCTCCAAAAGAGCACTTCACCTAGGCCCGGAACCCGTTTAACCATTTGACACTAAGGGGCATTTTACCATGGCCAATCCTCCTAACTTGCACATCTTTGGACGGTGGGAGGAAACCACAGCACCCGGTGGAAGGCCACGCAGACATAGGAGAACATGCAAACTCCACACAGACAGCCACCCAGGGTGGAAATCAATCCGTCCTCTGGCACTGTGAGGCAGCACTGCTAACACTGTACCACCGTGCCGTTCATGCCGTGCCATACCATCTTCCTTGCTGCTTATTATGGCAAATGTAGTTTCAAAATGCCATTGAACTTTCAATACACTGGTCACATAGGTTGTTTGAATCATTTTAAGCCAAAAACCACTCAGATGGGTTAGTAATTTCACATGGATACTCATCTGATATTGGATTTGCATGCTCAGGAATATAGTGAAGGATATAGTGATTACATCAATCGGCATTGATTTAATAGAGTCCAACAGTTCCCTTCCCCATGGTCCGACATCCTCTTCAACTTTCATTAACCTGATATTAATTGGATATTGACAAGAAATTAACATGTAATATTGATCGTGAGAACAGTCTCTCCTCAAGATCAGTTTTTTCTCTCACTTTTATTTTCTTCCTTAGAAATGCGCATACCGTAATTCTGAGCAAAGCACCTTCCATCTGCCAAGATAACGATGAAGGGTTAGCAATAAGGTTGTTCAGCAATGTCGTTGCCATATTTTGGAACATGCTTCTACTCTGGTGGCAGCTTTATCGCTCCAATTTGCTGAAAATCCTTAAGTCTCTTTATTTTAAAACCAGTACAAATAGTCTTCTCAAAGACTATCGGGCCTTTTGCACGTGCGTTCGCCATGAGTACAAACGGCGACACAGGTGCAAAATCCCATGAGAGTCGGGAAATTAGATTCTTGCCGGCAAAATTTTATTTCCTGATTTTCCCCGCTCCTCATTGGTGATGTAATGATGGGGGACTTCATTTTAATACATTTCCACTAATTAAAGGGCCACCAAGAACGTTATTGTCCCCTCACTGAATATTCATACCTCTCTGATGTGACATCACATCGACAAAGTTCACACAGCTATATCTGAACGGGAATCAGTGGAGGGGAACTTGCCTGGGTGCCAAGGTAAGTTTTCCTCCTGAGGGGAGAAGGACATGCCCAGGCAATGCCCGGGCACCAGTTGCCGTAAGGAAGTGCCAGGACTGAACCCTCTGAGGAGCCCAGACCTCTGCTCCTCCTGGCTTCACTGGAAAACCTTGTGGTAAAAAAAATGTTTTTGTTTGCAGGCAGAGCAACCACTGAATAATTTGGAGAAGGGCAGACCAGGTACTTACTCCGCACAGCAGAAATACATTTCCCACAAGGGTTCACAAACACACATTAGGCCTCTAATTAGCATATTCAATTCATATATAACTCAATGCAGAATACCATGGGCACGTGTTTATCGGTCATGCGCTGTTCGCTGGGTGGCGGGATTCTATATTCTCGCCGATTGTCAATGGGATTTCCCATTGTAACCATCAACACGGCCGTGAAACCCGCTGATGGGGCTCTGATGTTGCCGGGAAAATTGAATTGCAATGAACAGTCTATGACTCTTCCGTAATATTTTAACCCTCGTGTTGATATAGCTGGGCCAACTTACCTGCTGTGTGATGAATATATCCAAGATATTTCTTGCAGTGTCATTGAAGCTTATAGCAGATGACTGGAGTTTCTCTGGTTCAAAATAAGGATTAGTGGACACCTATTTCGTGTAAATGTTACCTGCACAAGCCTGGATGTTATCCAAATTGTGGCTGGGCTAACATGTGATTCTTCACTATTAGAGAAGTTGTGAATGGACCTGATGGACTCATCAGTGAATAGCTCTATACCTGACCTTGATAGAAGCTATATTATTGATGAAGGAGATGACGCTTCTCGGCTCTGGAGTCCTGGATTGCAGTGACTGCTCATGGCAGCCGCACCATGTTCCTTTTTGTCATATATAATGCTATCTACTGAAGGGTTTAGACTCATTCATTGATAGAGCGATATTCAGTCAAATCATTTCATAATACTATCAATAATAATCTTTATTAGTGTCACAAGTAGGCTGACATTAACACTGCAATGAAGTTACTGTGAAAATCCCCTAGTCTGGCACGTGTTTGGGTTCACAGAGGGAGAATTCATAATGTCTAATTCACCTGACAAGCACGTCTTTCAGGAGTTGAGGGAGGAAACCTGGCAGCTCATCAAAGTGATGAAAGTGTATTCCAAGCACTAAGTGCATTCCAAGCACTAAAGTATGTGATTTCACTGCACTTACCTATCTTAGATGCAGGCCATGATGTCCACTTGGGTATTGGAATATAGAACCATAGATATTCCTACAGTGCAGAAGGAGACCATTCAGACCATCGGATCTGCACTGATCCTCTGAAAGAGCACACTACCTAGGCCCAATCCCTTTCCCTATCCCCGTCACCCCATTTCCCCACCTAACCTGCACACCTTCAGACTGTGGGAGCTGGAGCACCTGGAGGAAACCAACGTAGACATGGGGAGAGCATGCAAACTTCACACAGACAGTCCCCATAGGCTGGGGTTGAACGCGGGTCCCTGGCGCTGTGAGGCACAGTGCCACCATGCCGTCATTATGGTGCTGCATATGGGTCTAGTTCCATTTCTTTCAACTGGACAGTAGTTAAACTTTGCTCCAGTTTCTATCTTTACCTCGTTACAAATCATGTTCAGGATGATGAAGGTCTCACCCTTTTCTGTAATTGTGTCAACACTTTCACTGTCGAGTGTTGTTGGAGGCTGGATGATTTGGCTGCTTTGGCTGAACTCCAGTTTGTTCACCTTGCTGATGCTCTTAACCTTGCAGGACTGACCAGCTGCAATATGGCTCTTTTCAAATAAAAGCTGCTGTGATTTCAAGCTGCAGCATTTTGATTAGTGATTCCACTTTCCACATATGGTGCAGCATTTACCATATACCAAACATGCAGCTGTTTTGAGGGTGATGGGCAGCACGGTAGCACAAATGGATAGCACTGTGGCTTCACAGCACCAGGATCCCAGGTTCAATTCCCCGCTGGGTCACTGTCTGTGCGGAGTCTGCACGTTGTCCCCATGTCTGCATGGGTTTCCTCCGGGTGCTCCGGTTTCCTCCCAGAGTCCAAAGACGTGCACGTTAGGCGGACTGTCCATGATAAATTTCCCTTAGTGACCAAAAAGGTTAGGTGGGGTTATTGAGTTACGGGGATAGGGTGGAAGTGAGGGCTAAAGTGGGCCGGTGCAGACTCGAAGGGCCGAATGGCCTCCTTCTGCACTGTATGTTCTAATTGGAAAAATATATAATTGGACCCCAGGTTGCACAGTGCATGCCCTCTGCCACAAAACTTATTTCCCACCTAAACTCCTTGCTGTTTTTGTCTGACTGTTCGTTTAGCATGCAAATGCTAATGGCTGCTTGTAGTGTTAAATCTTTCTCTCACAGCAGCTGTTTATGGTCAAGATCACTGTGGATTCCGCAGATTCTTCAATCCTATCAGTAAAATTGTCATATGTGCATTTCTGCTAAGATTTTCAAAGTTGCCATGTATAATTGTGTCAATTTGTTAGATCTTTGATTTGGAGGGTTAAACACATGCTTGTCGATTATTATTATTCCATTTGTTATTATGTTCTTCACTGGCAGACAAATAGTCTCAAATTCTATTTGAATGCTTTTGGGGTCCTCTTTCTCCTCCTCCATTTGAAATCTAAATTACTCAAACTACTTGACGACCTTGGATTTAGTAAGGTGTAAGGTTGTACCTTTTATGATTTATCCGATAGTCCAGCACTACAATATATCAGCCACTCCTTTTCAAACTTCGCCCAGTTGTCAGCAATATTTTGTTTGAATATGAGTAGGTTGATGTGGCGAAGTCCTTGTGCTACAACGCCAACTCCTGATGCCATGTAGATGTGCTGGGTTCCCAAAGACTGCCGGCAAATGGCTAGTAACAAACAATACTTTATTCACTAGCTGAGCAGTTACCATGCTGGTACTCTGCCCGTAGTTCAGGGAGAATGCCTGTGTTTAGATCACATGACCACTTTTACAACAGTGTCACCATGACAGAACTCGGTCGACAGGTGTCATAACTTTGTCACAACCTGCGTAATGAAACAATGCTTGTAAAGTCAGTCATCCTTGAGCATTCCTAGGCAAATGAGCCTGTGTAACCACAGTTGTGCGAATAAGGGTGGTAGAGGCAGTGAACCTGCTTCTCATCTTTTTTTCCATTTTCTTTTTCCTCCTGTAAAATGCACGATGGCAGCTACAGACCCAAGAAGCATTCACATTAAGATTTTATGACAAATATCTGCCCCAAAAAAACAAACAAACCGACAAAATGCAGCAATCATAAACCCAGCTCTCAGATACCATTATTAAAGTCCAAAACCAAATATAATTCCTTGTGAAAAATACATCACCTTGAAAGAGTTGGTGATCTGCAGTTTTTCATAGTCCATTTTCACTTGGATCTGATTGCAGAGTGAAGTGTGAGAAAAGTGAAGAATTGTGTTAACACCCTTTACCATTCGATATGTATTAATTTAAATATTCAAATTAAGCCCTATTAAATTTTGTGCAAGAGGACTTCAGGCCATTTTGAATGGATGCAGTGAAAGGAACTCCCCATTTAATTTCCCAGTCGCTACTTACAAAGTTTGTGCCATCAACACCAAAAAGCCTGCCAGCAAGAAAATATGTCTTTCTAACTGCATATTTCCCATGTTAATATTCCATTATTGCGAGAAATCAATCCCTGTAAACAGTCCACTGGCCTTTCCCTTTGCAAAGCTGAGGTGTATTGAACCAGAAGTAATAGCACATGGAAACATTTTAATGAGTTAAAGACACAAGGGAAAACTCTGGAATTTCAATTTCAAATTTGCCCAAGTCGGAGCAGTTTGGGTTAATTCACCAGGGGGGTGAAATTCCTCCTTCTGTGAAAACTATAAGGGAGGCTTGATTTACTTTGCTAATCAGTAACAAAACATGGGAATGCATATAATTGGAATGAGTGACTCCTGCGGGAAGAATTTTGCTTGTGGTAATGAACAAATACAAGCCAATCATGAGACTTTTTAATGGTCCTCGAACACTTCCCAAGCAGCTACCATGTCACTAAAGCAACAGAATCTCCTAAACTTTATTAATTTGTGTGCGGAGTGTGCAATTGTGTTGGAGATTAGCTGAGGGGCAAGTAAGAAATTAAATCCCAGTGCTGATGAGTGGCAAGCTATCATGAGCATTATAATGGAACAGTGATCTTTTGAGGCGCAGAACTGTCCTAAAGATGCGGAGATGGAGATATGTGTGGCAATGTTTCACCCATTGTTTCTGAGCCAAAAAGAACCTGACATGAGGATAATGAAAAATATCCTGGCTCAGGAAAAACACAAATCTGGAGTGTGATTGAACGGCCTCGTCGCACCCGATTCAGTGAGGCGATGCAGCCGTCAAATCGAGCGAGAGGCCCCTCGCAAGATCTGCGACACTCTGAACAACTCGCAAGATCTTGCAAGACGTCGCGATCTGGATCTCGCCCCCGCTGGGTGGGATCCAGAGATTTACATATTTAACTGAGCATTTAGGCACACTTAAATATGTTGCCACCCGAGATTGAACGGCTACAACTGGGAGACCTCGCCGATTAGCACTGGTCCACACAAACGTGGACCAAACATCACGGCACCAGAGGGGTCTCGCAGGCTATTGGAAGACCACGGGTTGTCGGGCTCTTAGCAGGATAGTATCCTGACACTCCTCCTGCCACCTGGGCACCTTGGCACTGCTAGCCAGGCACCCTAGAAATGCAACCCTGGCACTGCCAGGGTGACAGGATGGTAGGGCCATGGTTCCCAGATATCAGTTTGTTCCTTGTCGAGGCCAAAAAAAACCAGTCCCATTTGATAGCGAAGTCTGCAGCGTCGAGAAACACCTCGCTATTCACGTCCAAAACGGTACTTTGTATTTTGCTGTAAAAAAACGCGCTTATAAAGTCTGATATTGCTGCAATAGGCCAGTGGAAGTGGTGGAAAGCTATAGTTGTAAATGGGGAAAACCTTCAACAAGAGTGTAACAAATAAGTTATCAGAGGTGGAAACATCAGGTTTTTATGTAAACCTTAACACATACCATGATAGAAGATAGACTGTATAATTAAGAAGCACTTGCCTTGAACCACATCACTCTGTCTCAACCCTTAATGCTCCTGTTTGAAGGAAAAACTATTACATTATCAGAGGCTGCAAAGTGGAACAGGTGACCAATTTCTCAACCAGTGAATTTGAAATAGGGCTTTTTCGCAGAAAGTGTCAGACTTCTGAACTGCACCGGTTTTTCAAATATAACATGATTTTTTCACCATGTTATAACAGAGAATGCCCAGACAGTACCAGCCGTACCAGCCTCCCCGGACAGGCGCCAGAATGTGGCGACTAGGGGCTTTTCACAGTAACTTCATTGAAGTCTACTCGTGACAATAAAGTGATTTTCATTTTCATTTCATTTCAGTAATGCATAACATCAGTAGAAAATAAGGTGCCAATGCAGCGTTTTTATTCACTCAGACACATGCAATTTCCACAGAGCTGCTTCTCCTGTCACTGTACCTTTGTTGAGAGAGCAGCAGAATGAAACCTCCCCCACCCTCTCCCTTCTTGTAAATGACGGTTCCAGCAAACTGATGTGATGCAGTGAATGCCACTCTGAGGAGATTTTAGTTACCTACGATCTGTTCTTCTTATAGAACAAGGTAAAAATGGCCACCTTTTGATACCCAAGTTCCAGTACTCGTCAGAATATCAGTTCTCAGCCGAAATATTGATATTAAGCTATAGTCTGTGTTATGGTGCCTGGTGCTTCGAGAGATATTATAGTTCCAGTGACCAGCACACCCTTCTCTCTTATTATGCGCAGCTGTTTCCATCTGGAAAATGAGGCCACCCAAGTGCCATGCACATCGGAGCCAATTAAAAAGGCTCTGCTTGTAATATGTTAAGATCACCAACTATTTTGGGAAGTTTAAAAGGATGAAGTCAATTTCAAAGGAGTGTGTTAGCTGCCCAGTCCTTTCTGCGTGTGTTCAAAAGATACGAGAAAATGATATTGCTTGAGGTCTGTTTATCGAGGAATAACGGCAGCATACTATGTATTTTCTCCTGCAATACTTCAACTGGAATATTGTGTTCAATTCCGGCTTTAGGAAGTTACAGAGAGAGCACAGAAAAGATTTACAAGTGTGGTTCCAGGCATGAAGGACTTCAGTTAAGTGGATAGATTGGAGAAGCTGTGAATGTTTGCTTTAGAGAAGAGATAGTTGTGAAGAGCTTTGATAAAGGTGTTCAAAATAATGCGGGATCCAAATAGAGTAGGGAGAGATACATTTTTGATAAATCAGTGATTTGGCCTCCACAGCCTTCTGCGCAAAGAATTCCACAGGTTCACCACCCTCTGGCTAAAGAAATTCCTCCTCATCTCTGTTTTAAAGGATCATCCCTTTAGTCTGAGATGGTGTCCTCCGGTTCTAATTTTTCCTACAAGTGGAAACACCCTCTCCATGTCCACGCTATCCAGGCCTCGCAGTATCCTGTAAGTTTCAATAAGATCCGTCTTGATGCACGATCAATTACACAAAGACGAGAGTTGGATGCAATCGAGGCTTTAACACACTAAGATGTGTGGCCTCCTACAGCAGCTGGCGAAGTGGCTGCAGTACTGGGAGCACACATATTTATACTCTGCCTACTGGGCGGAGCCAGCATATTACATAGAATTACATAGAATTTACAGTGCAGAAGGAGGCCATTCGGCCTATCGAGTCTGCACCAGCTCTTGGAAAGAGCACCCTACCCAAGGTTAACACCTCCACCCTGTCCCCATAACCCAGTACCCCACCCAACACTAAGGGCAATTTTGGACACTAAGGGGAATTTATCATGGCCAATCCACCTAACCTGCACATCTTTGGACTGTGGGAGGAAACCGGAGCACCCGGAGGAAACCCACGCACACATGGGGAGGATGTTCAGACTCCACACAGACAGCGACCCAAGCCGGAATCGAACATGGGACCCTGGAGCTGTGAAGCGATTGTGCTATCCACAATGCTACCGTGCTGCCACGTGCAGGGAACTACCCCCGTACCTGTAGTACAGGGCCTTACCACAAAACACCTACACCAACATCCTCTATATACAATACAGACATCAGTGGTGACTACCACATTCACCCCCTGTTAAGATTGAGTCCGGCGGGGGTGGTGGAGAACTACATACAGGCAAACTTTTCAATGTACAGAGAGCAAAAAAAAAAATTGAGTCCAGCGGGGTGGAGGGGAAAATTATGTACAGAGGGATGATGTTTTAAAAGTCCAGGTCAATTACAGATTCAGTCGGTCCGGAGCCTTGATCTGCCGTTGGGAGCGCAGCAGTGCTGGTGGTCATTCCGGTGTCGGTTTGATCTTCGGTGACCCCAGGAGCGTGTCGAAATCCTCTTCATCCTCGGGTGTGGACAAGGGGAGGACGGATTGTCCCGGAGCGGGGGCTGCGGTGGGGTGCGCCGGGGGAGGGGAGGGTGGCACCGTGTCGGGGGGGGGGAACCCGGAGTGTTGGGAACCAGCTGGTGCCAGGTCCCTGAGGGAGACAGTATCTTGGTGGCCATTGGGGTAGGCGTACTGTGGGTTGGCATGAAGTAGCTGTACCATCTCAACCAACGGGTCTGCCTTGTGGAGTCATACGTATTTACGGAGGAGTATGGGTCCTGGAGCTGTGAACCAAGTCGGGAGCGACACCCCGGAGGTGGACTTCCTAGGGAAGGCAAAGAGACGTTCGTGGGGTGTGTTTTGTTATGCTCTTGACATAGCATAAGCTGCTTCCTTGATGTACACTCGGACAAAGGAAGGTTCAGACTTGGAGATAGCTTGAATACATTTATTAAACTATTAACGATTCTCCTACTTGGATTCTACTCTCCTGTTAATCCTGCTATAGCTACTCAGATTATCTAACCAGTCTGCTACAATCCACGTGGTGAGTGTGATGTGTTTCAATCAACCCTGTGTACTCACTAAGTGTCTCCACTGGAAAGAGGAAGATCACATGTGCTGTGTATTTATATATGGGCTGGTGTAATGCCCTCCTGTGGTAGTGTCACCTCTGTGTGTCACTTGAAAGCCCATTGGTCGTGTCCTATCTTACTGACCTATTGGTTGACTGTCTGTGTGTCATGTCTCTGGTGCTCTCTCTAGCGTCTATCTAGTCTCAGTGTATTTACAGTAACCCTTTGTGTATTTACAATGATGCATATCACCACATTCCCCCTTTTTTCGTGTTACATATTTTCTGCACAGTGTTAAAGAAAATTGAACGAACTAGGTAGATAAGCGATGACATGTACAAATCATGATAACCGTGATCATTAAACAATGAGTCCAAATCATATGTATGAGTCCAAAGTTCATTAATTATTAAGGTCTGGTATAGAAGTGTCAATGGTGATGTTGTATTCCACTGTAAACACTGTCAGTGTCCTGGTGTTTGGTCATCAGGAGGTGTTCAAGTGTTCAAATCACTTAGTTGACTGATTTGGAGTCTGTTGCTTTTTTTCTCAATGCTTATGGTAGCAATTCTTGATGGTATCTGTCCTGAAAGCTGGGTTGCCTGTTGGTAGTGTAGCAAACGTGAATTGGTAAGATGCATCATCCTGTCACGGTATGTCATTGTATTGAGCTGAGCAGTAACAGTGTCCCGCATTTGCAGAGTTGTACCATGTTGTACGAGTCGTGGTTCCATTGGTGTCGTTTTTGTAGTGCTTGTTGTCGACGTCGTTGCCTTTGGTATGCTTCTTGTTATTGTCTTTGATATGGTTTTCATAGGTTGTGTTGTGTTGGTTGGTTTTGTTGTCATGTTTGCTGCACTCAAGGACCACACCTGTGGATAATACAAGTCCTTCACACAGTAACTCGTGTCAGCATCTTTTGTGGCATCTTCTGTTTCCTTGAGCGTGCCGTCACTGAGTTCGCGGCGCTCCCCGTCTGGAGTCATGTCTGGCTTACTTGATTCAGCTTTGGCTTGTCGATGCTCCCCATCTAGAGCCCTTTCTGGTTCACCTGAATCAGCTTTGGTTTCTTGCCGCTCCCTGTCCAGAGTTATTGCAGGTTCACTTGAGTCAGCTGAGGTTTCTTGATGCTCCCAGTCCAGAGTCATTTCACGTTCACGTGCATCTTCTGAGGTTTCTTGATGTTTCTATCATGGAGGCTGTCTACGAGCTCGCTGTGGAGGCTTGTGTCACTGGAGTCACTTTCTGAGTGGAGACGTGCAGTTGTCTCGCTGTGGAGTCTTTCATCGCTTTCTGTGTGGAGGCTAGGACCCTTCGTGGTGCGTGGACCACTCTGTGTGTGGCAGCAGGCTGCTCTCTGTGGGCTTGTACTGCTCTCTGTCTCTTGGCCTGCAGCATAATCCTGCACTCACGAGTCGGGATGTCGTATATGCTGGGCTGACGATTCTCCAATCCGAAGAACTCGTCGTCGGGTTCTTCAATGTACAACACCTCCTAGTTGCGGTTCGGATTTGGTACTGGGGTAGCCACCTCCCAAGATGAAATCTTTGTCTGAGTTGTTGTCTTCCAAGACCATATCATCTTCTAGGGCGGTGCTTACTGCATGTTGCAGGGTTCTGCAGAGGTTACTTTCAGCGACTGGTCGAATTTCAGGCTGTTGTGCCAGGTGAAAGAATCTTGTTTTGAGGCTTTAAAAAATGTTTTCTTTGTTTTGGGACATTTCCCCTTTAAGTGGGCGTGGTCCGGGGCCTCTGATGTCAGGAAGCTTGTGACGTAGAGCATAGGAAGCGATTGTGCATGCGCATATCGCGCATTTACTCGGGGCCTTTTTCGCAATTACGCATGCGAGACTTCTCGCGCATGCGCAAACGGACCTTCCCGTTCTGTGCACTCTTCGCGCAACTGCGCATATGCAGCTACTTTTCCAAGATGGCTGCCAATCAAAACTGTCATTTTCTGCAATGGAAAGCCTACCTTCGCCTCGTGGTTAGTGCTGGCGCCTCTTTTACCTTTTCTTCTTGTATCTTCCTCGGAGGATTTTTGAAAATTGTCCAGGACTGCCTGGAAATCGCTCTTGTTTTGCCCCTTTGAATAGTTGAAGGTCTGGAAGATTTCAGCTGCTCTTGGACTCGCGATGGTAAGTAGAAGCTTTATTTTCTCTGCATCCGCCACGCCATCTAAGTCGGATGCTACCAGGTAGATCTCGAATCTCTGCCTGAACGCACGCCAGTTTTCACTGAGATTGCCTTGGTACCTGAGCTGCTTTGGAACCGGAACCTTGAACATCATCTTGCCTGGGTGCTGTTGCTGGTTGTCACTGTTTTCTGAGTTGTAACTATATGGATTTAACAGTCACTCACTGGTACAATGTTTTGTTATGCTCTTGACGTAGCATAAGCTGCTTCCTTGATGTACACTCTGACAAAGGAAGGTTCAGATTTGGAGATAGCTTTAACACATTTATTAAACTGTTAACGATTCTCCTACTTGGATTCGACTCTCCTGTTAATCCTGCTATAGCTACTCAGACTGACGAAACAGTCTGCTACAATCCACGTGTGATGTGTTTCAATCAACCCTGTGTACTCACTCAGTGTCTCCACTGAAAAGAGGAAGATCACATGTGCACACCCTTGGAGACATTCCTGCTTCCCCTCTATTACTCGTGCCTCTTGCAGCTTGCCTTTTGCTCATTGTTTCAGTCAAGCTGTATTCCAAAGAAAATGCCTATTGCTAGCTGGTCTGCGTAGAAGCCTTGACGTTAGTAAACCTTTAGTACCTGTTGCACCAGTCCCGGTAAATTCATGCTACTCGAAACAACTGCTGAAGGCATCAGAGAAACAGCCAGAAGGCTGCAACTAACCCCAAGTTGTTGATGATCTCTTAAATAACACTATTGATGGAGTGGGGGATGACCTTCCTGCCGATGAACATATATTCAGCTGTATGGTTAGGAGAGGGTGATGTCTGGAGCACTGAGCTCAAATACAAGTCGACTGTGTTGTGTTACGCTGCTTTGGACAACACAGGCTGCAACTTGATGCAGTCTTAACTAAAGGATGCTCCAGACTCTGAAATGTGTTGAACGTGTTTATTGAACTATTAACACAGTTCTCACATGAGTTTGACTCTCTGCTAACCTAACTGTAGTAACTCAGTCTAACTGTACCAGCTTGCTCTAAGCCACATGCTGGGGTGTGATGCTGCTGATCAACCCTGTCTGACTCTCTGGATGTCTGTCTGTGGAAAGAGACCAGGGTGTGAGTGCCTCATCCCTTCCACAGTGTCAATGTCATGACCCCCTGTGGCGATGCCACCCCCAAGTGTCCTGACTGCCCATTGGCTGTCCCATTCTGAGTGTTCACTGGCTGCATGCCTGCATATCATGACATCTCCCCCCTTTTTTTGTTTATTTATTAGATGTATATACATGTGAATGTGTCTGTCTAATGTGACTGACTGAGGGATACAGAACAAACAAAACAAATGCTCATAAGTCCAGTCTCTGAGGCTTGCATCTGATCTTCGTCGACCGCCGGAGAGGTGGTAGGGGGGATGACGGTGTCTTGACAGGCGAGTGGGAGGCACGACTGGTGGCCTCGTGGTTCGAGGTGTCAGGCGGTGGCAATTCAACATGTGAAAATGGAGGGGGAAGTGGTTGTGGGCAAGCAACTTTTTGCAGTGCCCTTCGATTCCTTTGCACCATGGAGCCATTAGCCAGACGTATGACATAGGATCTGGGTGCGGCCTGTCGAACAACGACAGCCGGAACAGACCACCCACCATCCGGTATCTTCATCCTGACCATGACTGCCGGGGATAGCACGTCCAGATTGGTGGCATGTGCGTCATAGCCCTGCTTCTGGCTGTCGCAAAGCACCGTGAGGTGATCAAGGTTGGGCAGGTGGACGGCTGGAAGTGTCGTCCGCAGGTCCCTGTTCATCAGCAGTTGATCTGGCGACATGTTGGTGGACAAGGGAGTCACCCAGTATGCAAGTAGTGCAAGGTGTATGTTGGAAGCAGAGTCTGAGGCCTTGTAGATGAGCTGCTTAACGATGTGCACCCCTTTTTCGACTTTGCCATTGGACTGAGGATAGTGCGGACTGGAGGTGAAATGCCTGAAATTGTAGCTCTTGGCAAACGTGGGCCATTCTCGACTGGAAGCACGGGCCATTGTTGCTCATCACAGTGTTCGGGATGCCATGCCGTGAGAATGTCTCTATACACTTTTTTTTTTTTTATAAATGTTTTTATTCAGTTTTCGTATTTTATATTGAACAAATTACAAATTGTTAGGAGAGAAAAAAAAAAAACAAACAAAAACAAACACGCAAAAATTAACATACATATTTACAGGTAAGCATCTTCGTAGTAGTAACTGCGCCCCCCCCCCCCCCCCTCCCCCCCTCAACATGTTTATTTAGCTTGGTTTTGGGCCTTAGCTAGCCATCGAACCCCCGTAACGAACCTGTAGCCCCCCCCCCCCCTCCCGCTACCTTCCCCCGACTATTCTTCCTCTTGTACATTGGCCACAAATAGGTCCCGGAACAGTTGCATGAATGGCTCCCACGTTCTGTGGAAGCCGTCGTCCGACCCTCGGATGGCAAATTTGATTTTCTCCATTTGGAGAGATTCCGAGAGGTCGGACAGCCAGTCCGCAGCTCTGGGCGGTGCTGCTGACCGCCAGCCAAACAGGATTCTACGGCGGGCGATCAGGGAGGCAAAGGCAAGGGCATCCGCCCTCCTCCCCAGGAATAGATCTGGCTGTTCTGAAACCCCGAAGACCGCCACTATCGGGCATGGCTCCACCCTCACTCCCACCACTTTGGACATTACCTCGAAGAAGGCTGTCCAGTACTCCACGAGTCTGGGGCAGGACCAGAACATGTGGGCGTGGTTGGCCGGGCCTCTTTGGCACCGTTCACATCTGTCTTCCACCTCCGGGAAGAACCTACTCATACGGGTTCTTGTTAAGTGGGCTCTATGTACCACTTTTAGTTGCGTCAGGCTGAGCCTTGCGCACGTGGAGGTGGAGTTGACCCTATGCAGTGCTTCGCTCCAGAGTCCCCACCCGATCTCCATCCCCAGGTCGTCCTCCCATTTCCTCCTTGTTGCGTCCAGTACGGTGTCGTCCCTATCTACCAGTCGGTCATACATGTCACTACAGTTCCCTTTCTCTAGGATACTTGCGTCCAGTAGGTCTTCCAGTAGTGTCTGTCGTGGCGGTTGTGGGTACGTCCTTGTCTCCTTTCGTAGGAAGTTTTTGAGCTGCAGGTACCGTAGCTCGTTCCCCCCAGCTAGCTGAAATTTCTCTGTCAGTTCGTCCAGTGTTGCGATCCTGTCGTCCGTGTATAGGTCCCTGACTGTCAGTGTCCCCCCGTCCTGCCTCCACCTTTTGAAGGTGGCGTCGGTCAGTGCTGGTTTGAACCTATGGTTGTTGCAGATGGGAGCCCTGTTCGACATTTTGGTCAGGCCAAGTTGCTGCCGCAGTTGGTTCCAGGATTGGAGGGTGGCTGTCACCACTGGGCTGCTGGAGTGTTTTTTGGGTGGGGATGGGAGTGCTGCCGTGGCGAGGGCCCGGAGGGAGGTTCCCATGCAGGAGGCCTCCTCCGCACGCACCCACTCAGCTTCTGGCTCCTGGATCCATCCCCTTACTCGCTCGGCTGTTGCTGCCCAGTGGTAGAATTGTAGATTCGGGAGGGCTAACCCTCCCCTGGTTTTTGTTTTTTGTAAGACCTTCTTTGGGATCCTAGCATTTTTACCCCCCCATACGAACGCCATGATGAGTTTGTCCAGCGCTTTGAAAAAGGCCTTGGGGATGTAGATCGGAATGGATCTAAACAGGAAGAGGAACCTGGGCAGTACGTTCATTTTGATCGTCTGAACTCTCCCCGCGAGGGAGAGCGGGAGTGTGTTCCATCTTTGCAGGTCCTTTTTAACTTCCTCCGTCAGGCTGGTGAGGTTCCATTTGTGGATCCCTTTCCAGTCATGGGCTATTTGGATCCCCAGGTAGCGGAATTTATGTCGGGCTTGTTTGAACGGCAGCCCCTTTAGTGCTGCCCCCCCCCCCCCCCTTGCGGGTGTAATGGGAAGATCTCACTTTTGCTCATGTTGAGTTTGTAGCCCGAGAAGGCTCCAAACTCTTTCAGGAGCGCGATGATTCCGTCCATGCTGCTTTGTGGGTCCGAGATATAGAGGAGCAGATCATCCGCATAGAGTGAGACTCTGTGCTCTCTACCTCCCCTTCGGATCCCCCTCCAATTTTTTGCTGCCCTGAGCGCGATTGCTAGCGGTTCGATTGCTAGTGCGAACAGCAGCGGGGACAGTGGGCATCCTTGTCTGGTGCCCCTGTGCAGCTGGAAGTATTGGGAGTTGGTATTGTTGGTCTGTACACTCGCCATGGGAGCGTTGTACAGGAGCTTTACCCAAGCTGTGAACCCTGTTCCAAGCCCGAACCGCTCCAGTACCTCTATGAGGTATATCCATTCGACTCTGTCGAAGGCCTTTTCTGCGTCCAGGGAGACGATCACCTCTTGTGTTCTCTCCCCGGAGGGGGTCATTATCACGTTCAGCAGGCGCCTGATGTTCGCGGTCAGCTGTCTACCTTTGACAAAGCCCGTCTGGTCCTCTGTGACCACCTCAGGTACACAGTCTTCTAGCCTTTTGGCTAGGATTTTGGCCAGTATTTTGGCGTCTGCATTCAGCAGAGATATGGGTCTGTATGACCCACATTCCGTTGGGTCTTTGTCTTTCTTAGGTATCAGCGAGATTGAGGCCTGTGCTAACGTGGGTGGCAACGTGCCCCTAGCTAGCGAGTCTGTGAACATCTCCCGCATGTGCGGGGCCAGCGCTGTCGCAAATTTTTTGTAGAAGTCCGCCGGGAATCCGTCCGGTCCCGGCGCCTTCCCCGCCTGCATGGAGCTAATGCTCTCCATGATCTCTCCCAGTGCTAGTGGTGCTTCCAGATCCCGTTTTCTGCCCTCTCCCACAACTGGTATGTTCAGTCCGTCAAGAAACCGGTTCATCCCAGCCTTCCCCGTTGGGGGCTCTGAGGTGTACAGCTCTTGGTAGAAGGCATTGAAGGTTTTGTTAATCTTCTCTGGTTCTGTTTCCAACGTGCCTCTGGTATCTCTGATTTGCGCAATTTCTCTGCTGGCTGCCTGCTTTCTCAGCTGGTGGGCCAACAGGCGGCTGGCTTTGTCTCCGTGTTCGTATAGGGCCCCGCGTGCCTGGCGGAGTTGGTGTACTGCTTTCCTGGTGGAGAGCAGGTCAAAGTTCCTTTGTAATTCTTTTCTCTCCGCCAGGAGTTCTACAGTCGGGGCCTCGGAGTATTTATGGTCTACCTCCAGTATGGAGTCGACCAGCTTCTGCCTAGCCACCCTTTCCTCCCTATCTCTTTGCGCTTTGTAGGCTATGATTTCCCCTCTTAGTACGGCCTTAAGCGCTTCCCAGAACGTGGAGGGTGAGACCTCCCCGTTTTGGTTGATCTCAGTGTACTCCGCTATGGCCTGCGCTATCCTTTCGCTGAAGGCCTTGTCAGCTAGTAAGGCACCGTCCAACCTCCATTTGGGGCGCTGGGCCCTTCCCGTCTCTAGCCGCACATCCATGTAGTGTGGAGCGTGGTCTGATATCACAATTGCGGAGTATTCCACCTTGTCTATCTCTGGAAGCACCGTTTTCCCCACCACAAAGAAGTCAATTCTGGTGTACACGTTGTGTACTGGGGAGAAGAAAGAGAATTCTTTCTCCCCCGGGTGGGCGAATCTCCAGGGGTCTACTGCTCCCATCTGCTCCATATAGTGGCTGAGTTCCCTTGCCATGTTTGAGGTTTTCCCCGTTCTGGGGTTTGATCTGTCCGTCGTTGGGTCCTGTACACAGTTGAAGTCCCCCCCCATGATTAGTCGGTGCGTCGCTATGTCCGGGATTTCTGCCATGGTCTTTTGGATGAAGCTCGTGTCATCCCAGTTGGGCGCGTACACGTTAACTAGAACTACCGGCGCCCCATCCAGGGCCCCGCTGACCATGACATACCGTCCCCCTGGGTCCGTAACCGTCTTTGTCGCCCTAAACATTGTCCTCTTGCCAATCAGGATCGCCACCCCCCTGGCCCTTGCCCCATAACAGGAATGATAGGTTTGTCCCACCCAGCCCTTTCTTACCCGCAGTTGGTCCTGCTCCCTCAAGTGCGTCTCTTGGAGGAAGACTATGTCGGCCCTCATGTTTCTAAGGTGGGTGAGGACTCTAGATCTCTTCACTGGGCCGTTAAGTCCCCTTACGTTCCAGGTGACTATTCTGGTGGGGGGCTTCTGCCCCCTTGCTCCTGTGGGGTTAACCATATTTGTCCGGTGGACGCGCCCCTGCCCTCTGGGGTTTCCCTATGTTAGGGGGCCGTCCAGGATGTCCACTATCACTGCTCTCCCCATGCGGTCGGGTCCCTGCGCTCCGGGGTTCCCCCTTGTCCCGGGGACACCCGCCATGGCCGTCCACTTTGTGTCCGCCACGCGGGTAGTCCCCTGCACTCCGGGGGGCCCCTTCACCCACAGACCGTACTGGGTGGGTGCTTGCAGCAGTTCCCTGTTTCGAGCCCCTGTCTGTGGCACTTTGTGGCCCTATTCCCTTACTGGCCTCTTTTGTCCCTTCGTCCCTGCGTTTCCCCTCCCTGGTCTCTCGCCCCCCGGGTGCCCCCCCCCCCCCGCTCTATCCCTTTCGGGGATACCCCTGTGTACCCCTCCATTGCCCCTCTCTCCCCCATTCCTGTCCCCATTTGCTCTCCCACCTTTGATGGGTGATCCCCCCCCTCCCCTGCCTGGCGCCTTCCCCCCTGTTGGGGGTGCGCTGCGGCCCTGCTCTGTTGCGCGCCCCCTTCGCTAGCTTTCCTGCTAGCACGGTGGCTCCCCTCTCGGAGGTTGCTGTCCCGCTTCCCCTCTCCCCTCTCCAGTACTCCCGTTCCCTCGTGCCGGGGCCTGGCCTCCCACCTGGAGCAGGCCCTAGGGCATTGGGTTGTTTTCCGTTCTGGGTGTTTCTGCCAGGGGGGAGGGGGCTGGCTTTGCCTCGCCCCTCCCCACCCCCCCGTCGGCATGACGTGTCTCCTTGCCATGGGCCCCTCGTCCCTACTTCCCATGGCGTTTTTCCAGCCCGTGCTCCTCGACGAATCTATTCGCCTCGGCAGGGGCTGTAAAGAAATATTCCTTGTGTTGGTATGTGACCCAGAGTTTTGCTGGGTACAGCATACCAAAACGTACTTTGTTCTTATAGAGAGCTGCTTTCGCTCTGTTGAACTCCGCCCGTCTCTTAGCTATGTCCGCTCCAAAATCCTCGTAGATTCGGATGGCGTGCCCGTCCCAATTGCAGGCTCTATTCTCCTTGGCCCAGCGCAGGATTGTCTCCCTATCCCGGTACCGGTGCAGTCTGGCTATAACTGCTCTCGGTTTTTCCCCTTCCTTGGGCTTCGGGCGCAGTGACCGATGAGCTCTGTCCATTTCCGGTGGGGTGGGAAAAGTTTCCCGCCCCACTAAGGAGCCCAGCATCGCAGCCACGAATGTTGTGGGATTTCTACCCTCTATCCCCTCTGGCAGGCCCACTATCTTGATATTTTGCCTTCTCGAGCTGATCTCCTGGTCGTCTACCCTGCCCTTCAGGCTCCCCTGTGTTGCACTCAGTTTCACCATTCCCCTCTCCAGGGATATGACCCGGTCGCTCGCGTCAGTCGCTGCCTTCTCCAGCTCTTTAATGGTTGCCCCCTGGGCTTCCAGTATCTTCCCTTGGGCTTCCAGTATCTTCCCTTGGGCATCCACTTTCTTCTCCAATCTGGTCAGAACCTGCTGCACCCCTGACATGGCCCTGGTCACTGCTGCCTGTGCTGCGGCCTCTGCGTCTGCTTTTAACTCTGCCTTGAATGCCTGCAGCTGCTCCCTCACCACCTCGGCAAAGGCTTCCTTCCAATTCACGCCCCCCTCTAACCCCAGGGAGAGGTTGCCCGCCCATCCAGCTCTTCTGGATGCGGCGAAGCATCCTTCCCGCCGCTTCGCGTGTTGACTCGTTCGCCCGAGCTGGCTTTCCCTTGCCCAGTCTACTTCCGGTGCCCCCCTTTCTCTTGGCTCCTTTCTGGCACTTTTTTCTCCCCCTTCCCCTTCATCTTTTCTTCTCTCCTTGTTCTTCTTTTTCCCCCTTTTCCGCACCCTATTTTTATTTTATTTATTATTATATATCTATATATGTATATATATATATATATATATTTTTTTTTTTTTTTAATTTATTTCCCCTACCCCTTTTCTCTTTACCAGTTTTCTTTTGGGAAGAACAGAAATACAAGTCTCTTTTTTCTTTTTTCCCCACTCAACCAGGAGAGAGAGTCCCTTTGTCTTTGCCACGTGGTGGTCACAGCAGTTGGGGGGGGGGGGGGGGGGGAGGGGCGAGTGGGCCGGTGGTCGCTGCTGGTTGGGGGGGGGGGGGGTTGTGTCCCGCTGCTGGCTGGGGGGGGGGGGGGGTTGTGTCCCCGCTGCTGGCTGGGGGGGGGGGGGGGGGGGGTTGTGTCCCCGCTGCTGGCTGGGGGGGGGGGGGGGGGTTGTGTCCCCGCTGCTGGCTGGGGGGGGGGGGGGGTTGTGTCCCCGCTGCTGGCTGGGGGGGGGGGGTCCCCGCTGCTGGCTGGGGGGGGGGGGGGTCCCCGCTGCTGGCTGGGGGGGGGGGGGGGGGAAGAGAAGAGGGGCCGCCGCCGCCGCACCGCTCCTGGCCCGCGTGGGGGGGGGGGGGGGGGGAGAGAAGAGGGGCCGCCGCCGCCGCACCGCTCCTGGCCCGCGTGGGGGGGGGGTGGGAGAGAAGAGGGGCCGCCGCCGCCGCACCGCTCCTGGCCCGCGTTGGGGGGGGGGGGGGTGGAGAGAAGAGGGGCCGCCGCCGCCGCACCGCTCCTGGGTCGCGTGGGGGGGGGGGAGAGAAGAGGGGCCGCCGCCGCACCGCTCCTGGCCCGCGTGGGGGGGGGGGGGGGGAGGGAGAGGGGATGGACCTGCTGCTGTTGGGCCCCCCTGTCGCCGCTCCGGCTCCTCCGCTCCGGCTCCTCCGCTCCCGCTCCGGCTCCTCGGCTCCTCCGCTCCGGCTCCTCGGCTCCGGCTCCTCGGCTCCTCGGCTCCGGCTCCTCGGCTCCCGCTCCGGCTCCTCCGCTCCTCCGCTCCGGCTCCTCCGCTCCGGCTCCTCGGCTCCTCCGCCCCGGCTCCTCGGCTCCGGCTCCTCGGCTCCCGCTCCGGCTCCTCCGCCGGTGCTCCTCCTCCGCCGTCCGGCCTGTCGGGGGGGGGGCTGTTCCTCCTGCTGTCCACCGCTTGCAGGAGCCCCTCTCCCTGCGACCTCCTCGCTCGCCGCCCGGAAGTCAAGTCCCCGCCCGGAAGTCAAGTCCTGTCTCTATACACTTTGATGACGGTCCGTGAGTTGAGGTCTTGCAGCTTCAGCCCCTCAGGATAGTTCGAAACGTAATCGTGGATTAAGATATAGTCGCGACCATTCGCGTGGAATAGTCAATGCCAACCTTGAACCACGGAGAGGTCTCTAGGTCATGTGGTTGGTGCGTCTCCTTGCTCTGCGCTGGTTGGAACCTCTGACAGGTTTCTCAGTTCAGGACCATGTCCATGATGTCCTGGTTGATGCCGGGCTAGTAGACAGCTTGCCGGGCCCTGCGTCTGCACTTTTCTATGCCCAGGTGTCCCTCATGAATCTGCCGCAGCACCAAGCTCTGGAGAGGTAGCGGGATGACTATCCTGTCCAGCTTGAGCAGGATGCTGTCGATCAGCATCAGGTCGTCCTTGACGTTGTAGTATTGAGGGCATTGCCCTTTCTGCCAGCCATTGCTGAGGTTGTGGATGACTCACTGCAACAGGGGGTCTTTGGCCGTCTCTTCTTGGATGAGAACGATCTTCTCATCTGTTGCCGGGAGAGTGCTTGCACACAGTTGTACCTGCAATTCAATGTGCTGGATGATCTCCAGTGGTTCACTGGGTGAATTGACGGAGCGGGAAAATGCATCGGCAATGATGAGCTCCTTGCCAGGTGTGTACACCAAATTGAAATCATACCTCCGGAGTTTGAGCAGAATTCTCTGCAGACGAGGCATCATGTCGTTCAGATCCTTTTGGATGATGTGGACCAGAGGCCTATGATCCATCTCAACAGTAAATGCAAGCCGTAGACATAATCATGAAATTTGAGGATGCCGGTGAGAAGACCTAAATACTCCTTCTCAACCTGTGCATATCTTGTCTCAGTGGGTGTCATTGCCCGTGACGCATATGCTACTGGAACCCAGGATGACGTGTCGGCTCTTTGAAGCAACACCACCCCAATGCCATCCTGACTCGCATCTGTGGATATCTTGGTCTGGGTTAAAGAATGCAAGGACGGGTGCAGTGGTGAGCTTGGCTTTCAGCTCCAGCCTTCCACTCAAAGGCGGTTGATTTTTGCATCAGGTTGCGTCGGGCCATGACGTGTGTGGCCAAATTCGGGATGAACTTGCCAAGGGAATTGACCATTCCCAAGAAGCGCAGTACTGCCTTCTTGTCCTCAGGGACTTTCATTGCCTTGATGCCTTTAATTTTGCCTGTGTCCGGGCGCACACCGTGTTGCATAATCTGATCGCCCAGGAACTTCAGCGTGGATGTCCCAAAACAGCACTTGGACCTATTTAGCTTGAGGCCATGTTCATGTATGCGTCGGAATACTTTCTGGAGTCACGACACATGTTCCTCTGGGGTTGTGGACCAGATTATGATATCGTCAACGTAGACACAAACCCCTTCTGGTCCCTCCATCATCTGTTCCATGATATGATGGAAAATCTCTGATGCCGAGATGATGCCAAATGGCATTCGGTTGTTGCAGAATCTGCCAAAAGGGGTGTTGAAGGTGCAGAGCCTTCTGCTGGATTCTTCAGTTGGATTTGCCAAAATCCTTGGGATGCATCCAATTTTGTGAAGAAGCGCGCATGTGCCATCTCACTCGTGATTTCTTCCCACTTCGGGATGGGGTAACGTTCCCGCATAATGTTTTGTTTCACTCCTTGGGATCAATGCAGAAGCGTAGGTCCCCCAAAGGCAAATTTACGCACACCATCAAGCTGACCCAGTCGGTTGGTTCAGTAACCTTGGAGATTATACCTTTTTGTTGTAGACTCGTGAGCTCTGCCTTCAGGCGCTCTCTCAGTGGAGCAGGGACATGTCGTGGTGCGTGGACCACTGGCTTTGCATCGGGCTGCAGTAGAATCTTGCACTTGTACGGCAGCGTGCCCATCCCGCTTAATACATCTGGGTACTGGGTTAGGATGTCGTTGATGCTGGCCTGAAGATCCGAATGGGACGGCATCGTGGTGTAGACCCTTTAAATGAGGTTCAGTTGCTTGCAGGTGTGCACACCGAGCAGGGGAGCCCTGTCTAGTTTAACAATCTCGAAGCGTAAGCTTGCTTGTGTCTGTTGGCTGGATATCTGCAGATGACAGTGCCTTGATTGCATTTCCAGTGTAGTCCAGGAGTTTGCAGACAGCTGGAAGGATTGTGGGCGGCTTCTTGATTCTCTAGAAGTCCACCTGCGAAATCAGGTTGGCGGAGGCACCTGTGTCCAGTTTGAACTTGATGGGGCAGTGGTTGACCTTCATCACTGCATGCCATTCGTCCTCGGAACCTACGGCCAGGATTGATTGGACTCGCGATGTGTCCGGTGTGGCACTTCGTAATAATGCGCACTCGGTAAGTGTTGTCCAGGTATTCATCATCTGGATCTGTCTCACTGTCTGGATCAGAGTAATGCATTCGGTGTTGCACACTTCTGATGTGCCGCTGTCGGAATTGGGAACGCTGGTGGTGCAGATCTGCCTAGTGGTTTGGTTTCCCACAGTTTAAACAGCGTTTGCCTCTTGCAGGGAATTTTTTCTTTTTAATGGGCTGTGCCGCAATTCACACACGTCATGACCTCGGCATCATGACGATCTGTGCATCGTTGCGCATGCGCGGTGCGGTTCTCGGACGTCTGCATCTGTGCAATGTGGTTTTCGGCCCTTCGTGTTCCCGATTGCATTACGCATGCGTCGGGCCCCGGAAAGAGTGCCCAAAATGGCCACTTTCGTCAATGTGGAGGCGCTGCATCCGGGAGATGGCCTGAACACTCTCCACATCGTGGGAGGCTTGTTTTTCACTTTCTGCCGTTTTGTACTGTGAATACCGATTTTTAGAGTGCTCATGCACAGTACATGTTTCAATCGCGACTGGCAGGGTCATGTGCCTGATTTTCAACCATTGCTCTCGCAGAGGATCAGAATGGACTCCAAAAACGATTTGGTCTCTGATCATGGAGTCAGTGATATCACCGAAGTTGCAGGATTGCAGTAGTAGTCTCGGGTTAGTTAGATAGGAGTTGAAGGATTTGTCTTTACCTTACATCCTCTGCTAGAAGTTGTGGTGCTCGAAAATTTCATTGTTGTCAACTTCGCAGTGGCTGTCGAATTTGTCCAGGATGGTTTGGTACTTTGTTTTGTCCTGCCCTTCTGAAAAATGAACGCAGTTGAAGATCTCTATTACATGGTCAGCTCAGTGGTGAGTAGAAGAGCTATCTTCCGAGCATCGGTCGCTCCATTGAGGTCGGATGCTTCCACGTATAGTTGAAATTTCTGCTTGAATGATTGCCAGTTGGCACTAAGTTGGCCAGTTGCCGGTGGTCATGAGGAGCCTGAATCTTGTCCATTGTGCCTGTAATCATTAGCTGGTTGTCACGGATCTTGCTGAGTTGAACTAAATAGATTGAACAGTGACGCCTGGTACCATGTTGTTTTATGCTGCTTTTGGATAACACAGGCTGCTACTTGATGCAGTCTTAACTAAAGGATGCTCCAGGCTCTGAAATGAGTTCAACGTGTTTATTGAACTATTAACACAGTTTTCAAATGAGTTTGACTCTCTGCTAATCTAACTGTAGTAACTCAATCTAACTGTACTAGCTTACTCTAAAGCACATGCTGGGGTGTGATGCTGCTGATCAACCCTGTCTGACTGTGGAAAGAGAGCAGGGTGTGAGTGCCTCATTCCTTCTACAGTGTCTATGTCATGCCCCCCTGTGGTGATGCCACCCCCAAGTGTCCTGACTGCCCATTGGCTGTGTCCCATTCTGAGTGTTCACTGGCTGCATGCCTGCACATCATGACACACTGGTGTCAAATCTGTGATACCTGTTGATTAGCATCATGATATGCCTGCTCTGCATACTTTCAGCAGACATTCACTACATGCACAATATAGCATCTGGGCGATTTTCCTCAAAAGTGTGTGCATGAGTGCCATTTTGAAGGACACTCACAGCGCACTTAAACCATTTGCCAACAAACTTAATTTCCACTCATCGATTGCTGAATTATTTGTATTACAGTATGCTATATTTCTTTGTTATGGTGAAAAGGTATGGGGGTGCCAACACTCTGGATTCTTGTAAAGCACGGTGCGAGGTTTATACAGTATGTTGCTCCTACATTCAGGATGGTGATCTGCTCAAAGCTCACCCAAACATTCTGCTGACAACGCTACACATCACGTGGCACAGAATCAGCAAGAATATATTCCCAGATTATAACACAGCATAGCAGTTCAAATCGTTTGATAATGTTCCAGGGTGCTTTTGCATTCCCAGTCATAAAGTATGGCTCACAGGCGGTATATTACATTGCCTGTCATCATAGCTCCATGCACGATATGCAGCATTGCTAAATTAGCAAAGGACTTTGAACAATTTTTTCAGTGCTGTACCTAGAACTTTTTTAATGAGCTAATGAAACAATCACTTTCATTGCTGTGTGTTCAACTTAACAAGAATCGCAGCAGCTTCAAAGTAACTTATTTGTATGAGTAATTTATGAGAGTTATGTCAAGGTGCATTATAAATGCTACTCTTGCTTTCCCAGCACTAATACATTAAGTGACAAAACAGTTGTGTGTGTTGCTGTGCCTGAAGGCACAAGGAGTCATTGCCAAATCAGCAGCTGTCAATACAGTGGAAAACCTGTGACAAGATAGTCGAGTATTTTGGATCAAAATCTATTCTTTAATGGTGAATCTGGTCAGATATCAAAGCCAATGAGTTATGACTCATTGTGCCTCAGGATATTTTGTGGGCTGATCAATTTGACAAATTGCAACGTTAAATGTTTGAACAAATTCACTTGACATCTTTCCAAGATCCAGAGTGACAGTATAGTGTTGTTGAGTTTTACCCCTGCGAAGAAAAATAAAATGCTTTTAATGAAACATATCTACTTGAAAGCATTTATTTTAGAATTAACAGACGTGGGAATTGTTACTGTTACAATGACTGCCTGTGCTCTTCATTGGTTGAACAGTAGTGGCAGTACAGGTCATATTTAAACCCTGTTGACTTGCAGACTGTTAAATTACTGTTGGATGAGTGAGTTGGGGGGGGGGGGGGGGGGGGTTGCTTTGTCGGCACTGAAGAAATATTCAAGCTTTGTTGCTGTCATAATTTGATCAAGAAAACCATTTCCCAATGCACTTTTCCAAGCACCTATTTGAAACAAGTATTCCGGCACAGGCTACAGGTTGTTTGTAAATATTGGCAGATCTTTTAGAGACTGAAACTGCAGTTGGGGTGGCCTTCAAAGCTCCACTTGCACTGCAATTGGATGAAGCAGATGGCGAAATGCAGGAGGAGGGTGGTAAAAGGGTAGTGAATTGATTTGGGAACTTAAAGGCAATTGACACATGGAGACAAAGCGCATGGTTGAGTTACTAAATTAATACATTTATCTTTACCAAGGAAGAAAATGCTGCCCAAAGTTTGGTGGAAGAGGTGGGAATTGAGACACTTGAATTGATAGAGAAGTAGTATTAGACAGACAGACTGGTTGTCGTAAGTTGATAAGTTACCAGAACTGAATGACAAGTGATTAAAGATACTGAGGGACGTATATGTGGAAGTTGCAGAGACACTGGCCATAATCTTCAAATCTTCTGGCGTCAGAGGACAAGAGAATTACAAACTTGTTCAAGAAAGGGTGTAACGATAGAACCAGTGACTACAGGCCAATCAGTGGTGATAAAGCGTTTAGAAATGATAATTTGGTAAAAGATTAACAATCACTTGGAAGAATGTGGAATAATTGAATGAAGTCAGCACAGGTTTGTTAAGAGAAAATCATGTTTCACTAATTTTCTTGTATTTTAAAAAATGAGATATCAAAGAGAGTTGATGAGGCTAGTATGGGTTAATGTGGTATACATGGGGCACGATCTAACTAAATAAAAACAGTCCGTTCTGGGCTGGAATTGAAAGGTATTTTCCACTGTAACAGCAGCAGGAGCGACCCCGCTATCTAATGGCAAAAGAAGCAATTACCTCATGAGGATTTTTCTTTTCTGTGCAACATGTGATTAGAATCTGAAAAGTACTACTTCAGAATGTGGAAGAGGTCGATTCAATCGCCATTTTAAATCAAGTATCGGACAATGAAAAGATTTGCAAGGCTCCAATGAAATGGTGGGGTAGTGGGACTAGGTGAATTGCTCATGTGAAAATCTGGCAGATATATGAGGGGATGAATGGCCTCCTTTTTTGCTGTCACTATTCTGTGATTCTATATTCTAGGTTACCCCAACAGAAAAAATAATTTTCCTGTTTTTACAGCATTGAGTTACTTTATTATTTAAAATACTTAAAATATCAGGGCAGCACGGTAGCATGGTGGTTAGCATGAATGCTTTACAGCTCCAGGGTCCCAGGTTCGGTTCCCGGCTGGGTCACTGTCTGTGCGGAGTCTGCACGTCCTCCCCGTGTGTGCGTGGGTTTCCTCTGGGTGCTCCGGTTTCCTCCCACAGTCCAAAGATGTGCGGGTTAGGTGGATTGGCCATGCTAAATTGCCCGTAGTGTCCTAAAAAGTAAGGTTAAGGGGGGGGGGGGGGGTTGTTGGGTTACGGGTATAAGGTGGATACGTGGGTTTGAGTAGGGTGATCATTGCTCGGCACAACATCAAGGGCCAAAGGGCCTGTTCTGTGCTGTACTGTTCTATGTTCTATGTTCTATGTTCAACATTCTAAACTCAAGTGAGCACATCAAATTTAATGAAAGTGATCTCTTTATTTAACCTTTAATTCTAGAGTATTATTCAGATGAATCTGTGCTGTAACCTTCTGATGTGCAGTGCCCAGTACTGAGTACAACCTAGATGCGATCTAACTAAGGTAGAAAGTACCCTTCCAGGACCAAGTCCCATGGCAGAGGCAGGAATATGGAGAGTTACCCGCTGTGGAGGCCATTGGGTATTCACCCATTATCATGCAACCCGACTTCATTAGTTAAGCAGTAGGGGGATTTATGGT
The DNA here is from genome assembly GCF_902713615.1 of Scyliorhinus canicula. Taxonomy (NCBI): domain Eukaryota; kingdom Metazoa; phylum Chordata; class Chondrichthyes; order Carcharhiniformes; family Scyliorhinidae; genus Scyliorhinus; species Scyliorhinus canicula. The sequence goes on along the minus strand of NC_052159.1, from coordinate 113,449,460 downwards.
GTTTTACGAGGTGGGGTGGCCTGGATGGCACATGCCCTGCCATCATATCTGGGAGCCATATTTAAAAGACCTGGATAGCAACCAACACAACGTTGGGAGAGGAGAGGGCCCAGGAGGTACGGGACCTCCGGCACCCAAATTCAGCCACACCTCCCTGGGCATCCTACTGTACCAGGTAGAGGCTGGAGGGAAATGAACCGTGCAGTCAGTGCCCAGGGTGTCAGCAGAGGTCTGCCCTTCAATGCTGCAAAAGGATGAATGACCTCATCTGCTCCGCCAGGGTAAGTTAACCCTCATCTATTCACACTCACCTCACTGAATGGTGCAGGAAACAAGGGCCTTGGTGGCAATATAGGGTGATGCATCATAGCCCTATCACAGTCCATGTCCTCTGCAGGTGGAGAGGCCTCTATGGTTCCCTGATCCTTCTGCACAGAGAGCTTAAATGCTTTCTGGGAAGGAGTGGGGCTAAAGGTGGGGTTTGGAGCACTGGAGCAAGTCTCAGAAGAGGGCACCAGCAAGCACCACTAATGACATGCCTCCCTGAGCTTTACCTTTATATCTGAATGGGCTCATTGCTTGGAGGGTGCTGGCCCAGAACTCTTCTGGACATCCTGCACTGCATCATTACAGTGCACATAATCCAGGCAGTTATTTTTCAGACTGGAAGCATGGGAAAGACATATGAAATGTAATTGCTCTCAACCCTATCTCCTCTCTATTCAGATGTAAAGTTAAGCCATAATTGGAGAAGGAAAAGGCAGAGGGGCCCAGGCACACTTTAAAAGAACTGACTGACTTTGAGGAGCAGGCAGTCCAGCTGGCAAAAGATTGGGCAAGATAGATGCATCAGAGATGGAGAGATTGGCTTGCCGCCTCTATCCAGTAAGGATCCATGCATATCCCAGAATCCCAAGGGTCATGGGTGTCTCCGTGTTGGAGCATCTCATGCAGTCATGCACGCTCTCCTTTCTCATTGACAAGCTTCACTAGGAAAATGATAATGCCCAAAAGTGAGGATGAGGTGCAAGGACATCATGGAGGAAGAAAGTGCACCTGTAGAGGCATCACAGCAGATACCTGCACCCTCCACCAGCTCAAAGACCCACATCGCAGTGAGCATTACACCGAATTTAGGAAGGGTCTTACATTCAGGTAGTCACTGCACAGACACATGTCTACAGCAGGCGGAGGTGAAGTTTGCCAAGCTGACCGGCATGAAGGACTGCTGGGGAAGTGTCACCTGTGAGGTTTGAGCCCGATGACCCGCCTCTGTTATCAGCCTTCCAGGAGATGTTGGAGATGCAGCAAGAGACGGCAAAGATCAGGCAAGGATGGCGGAAGTCCTCAACAGAGTAGCATGCGAGGCAGAGAAGTACATCCACTTGCGGGCTAATGAAGTGGTGTCAACCTGTGCACGTATGGAGGCCTCATGGGGAGAATGGCGGTCTCCAAGGAGAACCTGGTTCACAAGATTCTGCCAGAGTCTTGCACAGACTTGCACTTCATCGCTGTAGCCCTGAAGAGGGTCTCCAGAGGAAGGTCACAAAGGTTATCCAAGGCAGCAGGGCTAAATGGTCGGCAGGCTGCCTCCACCCCAGCAGCAGATGTTGAGGGATGACTTAGAAGAATTATTATCGATTATTATTGTGGATGGCACGATAGCACAGTGGTTAGCACTCTGAACAGTCCACCCCCATTATGAGAGACATGTTCTTCACTCATCCCTGGATCTGCACCATATTCCACATCCCTTGCTACCACCCCGAACGTCACTTCACTTAATGTTGCTACAGCCTCACCCTTTCACCCGACCAACTCCCACTACCCCCTTTACTGTCACCAACGTGCACCCCTCAGTGCACCCTTCAGGAATCCTCTATTGACACCACTGATTCCTCCCTCGAAAGCCCTTTCCATTTTCCCCACCACTTGCCTCTCCATCCCTCAGCAACCCACCCCATGTCCGTCCATACCAGCGAAACATCCCCCCCCACCGCCTGTAAACACCTGCAAACTACCCACCACCGCTGCCTGCACTCCAGCACATGTCCTCCCACTCCATATCGTGTCAACCATTACATGGCCCCTGTAGCATTTCTCTCATTTCCCTCCTCATCTAATCTCTCTCCCAGTTCAGGCCCTGGCCACCCATTAGTACCTCCTGCAGCTGTCCTCCTGAATCTTGAAGAAGACGCTTCTTGGAGATCCGAATGCTGAAGTAGCTGCAGCACAGGGAAGATCTCCCTGGTTGATGCTCCACGCTCATTGCTGCATGTGGTGTTCCAGGATCCGATTGCTGGTGGCCTCAATCTTCTCTTTGCATGGCCTCATGTTTCCCCATGCCTTCTTCAGGATAGTGCCGATACGTTCATGCCACTTTGTCCAAGATGTGTTCTAGACCTGTATGATTTACAACTGGCATCATGGATTATCCAGGAGGGGGGTGATTCCGGTCAGGCCTTCATTAGCATCCAATTAGCATTCCATTGTTAAACTAGCTGCAGGGGAGACCAAGAATATTCCATCCCAAGTCTCTGTACATTGAAACATTGCTCCTTAATTTTGCTCCTTGAAATAAAGGCCAACATTCTATTCACCTCGTTCAGTCATGTTCGTACTGGTGAACTGGACTTTAATTATCTGTGGACTTCTCAATATCTTTGCTCCTCCACCAACATTATTCTCCCACTACTGTGTGGCACAGTAGCACAGTGGTTAGCACTGCTGCCTCATGGCGCCAAGGATCCGAGTTCAATCCCGGCCCCGGGTCACTGTCTGTGTGGAGTTTGCACATTCTCCCCGTGTCTTTGTGGGTCTCACCCCTGTAATGTTGTTCATTGAATTAAAATTCATAGAATTTCATAGAACCATTAAATTTAAAGTGCAGAAAGAGGTCATTCTGCCCACTGAGTCTGCACCAGCCCTTGGTAAGAGCACTCCACTTATGCCCACACCTCCACCCTATCCCAATAATCTAGTAAACCAACGTAACCTTTTTGGACACTGAGGGCAATTTAGCATGCTCAATACACTAACCTGCACATCTTTGGACTGTGGCAGGAAAACGGAGCACCTGGAGGAAACCCACACAGACACGGGAAGAACGTGTAGACTCAGCACAGACAGCGACCCAGCGGGGAATCGAACCTGGGACCTTAGAGCTGTGAAGCCCACATCTTGTCGGATGGTCTGATTTATATTACAAGAATACTTGCAGCTAATGTTATCAACAATTTATTAACATTAGCTGCGGATTAGGGCAGCACAATTGTGCAGTGGTTAGCACTGGTGCCTCATGGTGCCAAGGTCTCAGGTTCGGTCCTGGCTCTGGTTCATTGTCTGTGTGGAATTTGCACATTCTCCCCGTGTTTGCGTAGGTTTCGCCCCCACAACCCAAAGATATGCCGGGTAGGTGGATTGGCCACGCTAAATTGACCCCTAATTGGAAAAAATTAATTATTGGGTCTTCTAAATTTATAGAAGAAACCTTAAGTGTGGGTCAAATATATGCAAAACAACAGATGAATAACAGTATGAGCTTGCACAAGCCACTATCTCACTCTCAGCTCCCTAGTCAGTCTGAGATCACTGTCTGTGCGGAGTCTGCACGTTCTCCCCGTGTCTGCGTGGGTTTCCTCTGGGTGTTCCGGTTTCCTCCCACAAGTCCCAAAAGACGTGCTGTTAGGTTAATTGGACATTCTGAATTTTCCCTCAGTGTACCTGAACAGTCAGCTCAGCCACTGTGTTCAGTAACTGGTAGCCACCTGAAATTGAACAGGTTTAGGACGGTAATTCTTTGCAAATTTACTTTAGCTGTACCAACAAATTTTGACTGGCCAGATCAGTGTGTATTTGAATAGTGGGAGAGACATGTAGTTATGGATAGCCAGGTGTGGTCGGGGGTGGGGGTCACTGAATGGTCCTGGGGTTAGTTGATTGTTGTGGGACGTAGCCAGGCCTAGCTGAGAGAGTGTGTGACTGCAGGGGTGTTGGCGGCAGGTTGTCAGTAGTTGAATTGGGTTGTGGGCAGGGGGATGTAGCAGGTATTCGGGAGGAAGGGTGGTCAGTCTGCTAGGTGGGGTGGTTGAGAGGGAGTGGTGCTCAGTTCCATTATTGCAGATAATAAATGAGTTAGACCAGAAAATTAGCCAACGCAACACTTCCATGGTAAATATGCAGGTAAATCCTGCAGATCTGGCCCAACGCTCCACCCTGGGTACAAGGCAGTTACATTCGCAGATAATCACAGGCGGCAGGGAATCAACCCATCAGAAGTTTAAACTTCCTGGGCAATCTCTGCAAATGTCTGTGTGTCAATACTTCGGCAGTCCTGCCATGCATCTCCCAATGAACGTCCCATCTCCAATGATCCGGAGCCCAGAAGGTTTGGGCCAAATGTTGCATGCGGAGAACACATTATACCAAATGAAACTCGGTTCCAATGAAGCTGAAATCAATGGCACATAAAGGGCAGAAAGTTTAGTTGCTGTTAAGTGAAGACTGGCTTCATGCAGATGTTAATTTGAAAGCTATTGATATCCTGGATCCTGGAGTGTTTCTCTGTGTCTTTGCACTTTTCTTTGAAGTGTGACACAATGTGACAATGCAGGTGTGAGAGAGAAGTCCAATGGATGTAAAATGCAGACTTGATGTGCTGTTCTTATAATATTAATAGACAGATGTAACCAAGAAGAATAAAGGCAGTTTCACACAGATCACACAGGAGAGAATAGCTCATTTAGGTTTACCATTTTGTGTATCCTCTATTTGCTCTTTATGGATCATATGGCAAAGCGTGTTCTAATGTGAACAGACACGTCTGTTTGGGCTGCACAGGTCTGGATATAACAAGACATTTCACATTCAGAATGCATGCTATCTGAAATGACAAGATGTCTGTCCCAGTTAATTCAGAAGTCTGTTTCTAAAACCATTCAGACACATTTTTTTGATTGAGTATCGAGGAACTGTTTCAGCAATTAAAAGGTTTTATACATTTTTAACAAATGAAGGGGTTATTTTGCTGGCTAATGGGGACACTAACCCCAAGTGTAAGGGGCAGTCATTTTACTACATTTCCTTTTTCTTCCCTGTCATATCTAAATAATGGGCTGAACTAAATAATTCCAGAATGCCTGGATTGAGGGAATGAGACACACCAGTGAAAACAAACCACAGCTTGAACGAAAAGCGAGTTGTAACAAAATAAAAAGGCTGATTCACCACCAGGAATTGCTTCACATCTTGTGAGCAATGACTCACTGGTGATTTATTTCATGTCATAATTAGATTTTATTGCCTGAATAAGTTCATTATTACCATTGCCTTCATTTTCACCCTCCTGCTGCATGCTCATTCTGATGAAACCCAGCTGTTCATGAAGTGGTCACTCTCCTGTGATGCAAATCCTACAAAAGTTTTTTTTTCTCTTGATGGACCATCTTAAATTCAAGTTTTACAAGCTGTTAACAGGTTTTCTTCGAAATGCAATTGAAAAATAATTGTTTTCCTCCCACGCTCAGATCTTGGGGTGAATCTCTGTCCTCAACAGTGCTGGTGCAAGGATTCAAGGATGAAGCTACCGCCCCCTCACAATTTAAATTCAGTTAAATTATTGGTAATGGCTACAGAGGTGAACCTCCTGGGCATGTATGTGGATATATGATGGAACATGATGGTTTCCTTCAGAGAAGTGAGTGTAAAAGTTCCAAGTTATGAAGGTGATCTTGTAAAACTCACTCAGTGGGGTAGTTTCCAATTTTGTCAGAAAGTGTAGAACAGTGATCATGAAGCGCTAGCCTGCTTTACATCCTTTCCTACTGACGTCAGGAAAGTTGCAAATTGGGCTGTCGACTTGTCACCTATTTGACAATCACATACAAAGCCAAAATTACTCCAAATCTTTTCACAGAGGGAAGCTGTAATCTGGAATGAAAATTGCTGACAGGAACTTTGTTGTAGATGCAAGCAGATTATTAAATTTGAACTGTGAATAGAGAACTAAACAACACAGCCTTGAGCAAGATTTAAATGTATTTTTCCCACTGCAGAATTGGAGAATGGACTCCCTGGGGTTGTGATTAGCTTTAGACCATAGTGCAACATGGGTGATCATGAATGATGATGCACTGAACTTATTCTACCGGTACATGTTGGAACCCTGAGGAAGCTCTGACTTGTGCACAGGCACTGTAAGTGCCTAGGAACTTTAAACTCCCAATGGACAGATTTGAGTCGCCCAGTCCCCCTGTAAAAGTCAGTGTCAGAGATTTGGGCTAGGTATGCACCTCGTACCCAAGTACTTGTTACACTGTTTAATCTCTGGCGTAACTACATAATTAACAGTGCATCTCAGCCCCCACCCAGCATACGCCCCCTCACACATATGCTACCCACAACCTCAACCATCACCCCTTCCCCCACCAAACCAACTATGTAACCCCTGATCATGACTACCCATCTCCTAAACCAATTCAGGTTATTCATCCTTGATTGGCCTTGGGTTTGTTCTGTTTTGTTTTGCCTATTCCAGGAGATCTACACACTGACGCACAGGGTTCAATGTTCAGGTTTAATAGTAATGGAGTGTTTGCAAAATAAAACAATGAATGATTATTTACCACCCAGTTCCTGCCATTGCTGTTGTTGTGGAAATTTTCCTTCAGACTTACCATTGGAAAGCGAGAGCATCCCCTAGAGTCAGTTCTATTTAAAATGCCAATAAAACTTCTAGAATACACATAGCACAAGAATACCATTTTTGTATTAAAATAGATGGACCGCGCAGCAAGAACCCTTTATTGTTGTGGGGTTTCCAAACTCCCCCCAAACTATTCTAGCTCCCCAAGCTCCACAGAAATTGAGCCCTTCCCACCTTTCCTGACTCAGAGGATGACAAAACATCCTCAATTTCTGAATGGAAAGTCAAGTGAGAGTGGGTAGATTAGATGGACTGTGCCTAAATTACAATCGTGCGAACTTTGTACCAAAAATGCTAACTGATAAAGACTATGTCCTGCTTGACCCAGATGTGAGACTTTACATGAAAATTGATAGTACAGCAAGAGGTACAGGGGGGTCGATTTGATCTTTTCAGCTTCCGACAGGCATATTCTGACAATGAAGAGGCTTGAGCAAATTTGAGGACTGGCTTCATTTAAATGGAACCGATGAGATTCATATGCCAAATTGACATTCTGATGCAGTTCAACTGACTCAGTGTAATATTGAATCGCCTGCATGGTCAGCAATGAAGTAAGTCCTCGGAGGGATCGGGGATCCTTGTTCTGAGTCACAGAGAACTAGCATGCAGGTACAGCAGATAATAAAGAAAGTGAATGGATTATTGGCATTTATAGCTAAAGGAATAGAGTATAAAGGTAAGGAAGTGTTTGTGTAACTATACAAGGCAAAGGGGAGACCACACCTGGAGTATAGTGCACAGTTTTGTTCCCCTTATTTGAGGAAATATGTAGTGGCATTGGAGGCAGTTCAGAGGAGGTTCACGAGGTTAATTCCAGAGGTGAGGGGTTTGTTGTATGAAAAGAGATTTAACATTGTTGGCCTTTATTCTCTAGAGTTTAGAAGAATGAGGAGAGATCAAATTGAGGCATACAAGATGATAAAAGGTATGGATAAAGGAGGAGTGAAGCAGATGCTTTCTCTTGTGCCGCATTCTAGAATGAGAAGTCACAGTCTTTGGCTAAAAGGTAACAAATTAAATGGAGTTGAGGAGAAACTACTTCTCCCAAAGGGTTGTGAATCTGTGGAATTTGCTACCCGAGAGTGAGGTGGGTGCTGGGACTGTGAGTAAATTTAGGGAGGATTTGTTTTTATTAATGTTTTTTATTGGGGTTTTGAACAAAGTATATTTGCCGTGAATGTACACAGAATGAAATATACATATATACATAGAAGAGATGGGAACACACACACAGAAAAAAAAATTAAAATTAAATAACTGGTAGGGCATTATGCACTAGCTCAGCACCTCTGTACAATTGGCAAACTGCAACAGCACCTCTGTACAATTGGCAAAATTATTTTTAACACATAAGTAGGCATCTGTTTATGGGGGGGTGGGGAGGAAACTGGGGAGGTACATATACATTTGGGTGCTGGAGAAACAATTACAGAGGGCAATACCCAAATGGATCTGGTGTTGGTGTTGTCACTTGCTTCTCCCGGGCGGTTTTCGCAGCTGTTGTTGTCTCGCGTTCACCTCCGCTTCAGCCTTTCAGAATCTCTCCAAATGGAGGAAATCAAATTCGCCATCCAAGGGTCAGACAACGGCTTCCACAGAACTTGGGAGCCATTCACCCAATTGTTCTGGGACCTGTTTGTGACCAACAAACAAGCAGAAGAATAGCCAGGTAGACAATTAGGGGAAAGTAGCCAAGGCGGGAGAGACTGGAGGGGGGGGGGGGGGGTTGTAACAACTAAACCTAAGAGAAAAGAAAGGCGAGCCACAGGGAAAGGGGAAAGAAGGGGGGGAGTGGGAGGAGACAGGGAACAATAGTGGGGAACAAAAGAGGTGGGGGGGGAGGTAGGGAATGACAGCCGGAAGGAAGCTATGTTATTCCCTAAGTCTGAATAAGGATTGTAGACTTCCAGTTAACACAAATACTTTATTCAATGGGTTTGTTCTGTTTCCAGAGTTTAACTGGATATAATACAGTCAAGAGGTATGACCAGTGAAGCTAAGGTAAACTGCCTATGCTGAGCTGTCTCTGTCTGCTGCTGCTCACTAGCCCTGTGCTTCTGAAAGAGGTGGATCCTCCCTTGGGATGGACCCTTTATACCCGTCTCTGATGCTGCCCTCTAGTGATGCTGTGGCTGTTACATCTGTCTGTAGTCCCTGGTGTATGTGCAGATGTATGTACAGATGTACAGATCACTACATCCCCCCCCCCCCATTTTATTGGACATGTTTTCTAGACTGGCCTCAAGAAAACTGTACATAACAAGTGGTGAGAATATGCAAATCTGCACACTGTGAAAATGATAAAAGTGATACAGAAACAATTAACTATGTTCTGAGTCCATCGTGAGAAATGTCCATATTCGTCTTGTGTGTGTGTTGATGTATCGTTACAAATCTAGCGGTCGGGTGCCTTACGGCTTCTGCTGGAGCGTCTTAACGGTGGTAGTAGAGATGATGGTTTGATGTCATCAAGAGTACTGTCTGGCATTGTGTGGCAAGGAACGTCCTGTGGACAAATGGACTCGGTCAAGTCCAGTGTGGGAAATACTGGCATTGTAGGTTGAATCTCTAAAAGATCCTGGTGGTTAGGACAAAAAAGTACTTCCGCAGACAATGTAGGAACGTGGTGCCTCCTGCCTGATCACCGTGGCTGACTCAGACCATCTGCCTTCTGGGTCCCTGATTCTGATGGCGTTGCCTATTGTCAGTGGCTTGAGTGGGATCACATGTTGATCGTAGTATAGTATTTGTTTGGAGCATAGTGCACGTATGTCGTCGAGAACCAGTGCGTTGCCGGGGTCTCGGAATTGCTTTACCGGTAGGGTTATCCGGATGTCTCTGCCAAAGAGCATTTGCACTAGCAACAGTCCTGAGCTCAATGGGGTTGCTCGGTATGATAACAGAGCGAGGTTGATGTCAGAACGTGACTTGGCTGCTTTGCTGATGAGTCGTTTAATGATGCGGACACCTTTTTCCCCTGTTCCATTTGATTGCGGGTAGCGATTCTGTGTTGCACAGTTGGCTGACCTCGACTTTTTCCTGTGTTTGTGGTATTGATTCTGTATGTCATCATTCGTGAAAGCTGTTTTGCTTGTTTGTTCTGGAGCAGATGTGAATTTGTGAGATTCTTTATCATGCCATGGCATGTTTGTAGTCTTGTCATTGTTTTGCAGTGTGCTATAGCATTGTCCTTCACGTGCAGAGTTGTACCATGTTGTACAGGTCATTGTTTCATTGTTGTTGTTTCTGTCATTTCTGTCTTTGTTGTTTTCGTTGTCGTTCTTGTTGTTGTCGTTCTTGTTGTTCTTTTTGTCGCGCTTGTTGATTCTGTTTTTGTTGTTTTCCCTTTTATTATTGTTCTTTTTCTTGTCATGTTTGTTGTTTCTTGGATACTTCTTGTTGCCTTTGTCGTTCTTGTTGTGCTGCATGTTGTTTTTGTTGTTGTTCTTGTTTCTGCTGTGCTTCTTGCTTTTTTTTTTGTTCTTGTTGCGCTCAATGAGTGTGCCATGTAGATGATTTGAGTCATTGTCACAGTTATTGGTGACAGTGTCCTTTGTGGTATCTGCTACATTGAGCGTATCTTGTTGAGAATTGTGAGAATGACCTGCTGTTGCATTGATGTTGGTGACATCAGTCATTTGTGGTGGATTCGATTCCTCTTCTTTGCTTACTTGGTACTCCTCTTCTAGAGTAATTTCTGGTTCAATTGAATCATCATTGATTTCTTGGTGCTCCTCTTTTGGAGTCATTTCTGGTTCATTTCAATCATCTGCGATCTCTTTGTGCTCCATTTCTGGAGTCAAAATCTTCACGATTTCATTTTGTTGTGGGTCGTAGTGTTCCTTTTTCAGGAGTCCAAATCTTCAAGATTTCTATTAACGTGGTCTCTCTGGACTCTTGGTGCTCCTCTTCTGGGGCGAAATTCTCCCCAACCCGGCGGGGCGGGGGGCCCACTCGTGCCGCCAATCCGCTGGCACAGAGGTGGTTTGAACCACGTCGGCGGGATTGGCTTGTCAGCAGCGGGACTTCGGCCAATCGCGGGCCGGAGAATCGCCGCAGGGGACGCCGACCGGCGGGGTGTGATTCCCGCTCCCGCCGATTCCCGGGTGGCGGAGAATTCCGGCCACGGCCGGGGCGGGATTTATGCCGGCCCCGGGTGATTCCCCGACCCTGCGGGGTATCGGAGAATTCTGCCCCTGGAGTCAAAATCTTCAGGATTTCTATTGACGTGGTCTCTCTGGACTCTTGGTGCCCCTCTTCTGGAGTCAAAATCTTCAAGATTTCAATTGACATGGTCTCTCTGGACTCATGGGTGGCCGTCCTCTGATTATTGAGTGCTTCTGTGCAGACGAGCTGAGATATGTCAGTCTCGCTGTGATCCTGCACATCCTGTATGGGAATTGTGATTTCTTCATCACTTGTCTCACATACAGTGGATAGACATTCAGTGTCTTGTTCGAATGAACTTGATATATCTTCATGGTCTGGTACATGCATGGCTTTCGCTATGGAGTATTTGCTTCCTTCCATTTTTGAGTGTGTCACCGAGCTGTCTGTTGAGGTTTGCGTCGCTCTCTTTGTGGAGGCTTGCGCCGCTCTCTTAGTGGAGTCCTTGATCGCGCTCTCTGTGGAGTCCATCGCTCTCTCTGTGGAGTCCTTGATCGCTCTCTCTATGGAGTCCGTCATCGCTCTCTTCTTGGAGCCGTGCAGTGTTCTTGCTGTAGAGTCGATTTGTGCTCTCTCACCGGAGTCGTTCTGTGCTCTCTGTGTGGCGTCGTCTTCGTCTTGGGTATTGCTGTCATCCAATGTACTGACGATCTGCCATGGTACCATGGTATTGGATTCATCTACCATGAGAAGAGTCTTATTGAGCTTTTCAACCATGTTGCTGATGCTGTGATCAGGATCTCGAATAACTCAGCCAGACTGAGCAATATTGTGTGTATTGTTCGTTGGACAAATCATCGCTTTTTGTTTCGGAGTTGTGATTGTTCTCTTTATGTTCAATGAACAACTCATCTTCTTGTGTGGAGGCTGGGCCCTTTCATGATGCGTGGACCACTCTCTGGTTCTTGGCGTCAGGCCGCAGCATAATCCTGCACTCACGAGTCAGGATGTCATATATCCTGGGCTGAAGATTCCCCATTCCAAAGAACTCATCGTCGGGGTCTTCACGGTACAACACCTCTAGCTGCGGTTGGGATTTGGTACTGGGGTAGCCATCTCCCAAGATGAAATCTTCGTCTGAGTCGTAGTCTACAAGGACCATATCATCTTAAAAGGCGGTGCTAACTGCTTGTTCCAGGGTGTTGTGAAAGTTATTTTCAACTGCTGGTGTAAGTTCGGGCCTTGTTCTGTCTTTTGACGCAAAAAAATTGGGTTTTGCAGCTTTAAATTTATTTTTGTTCATTTTTGTGCATTTCCCTTTTAAGTTGGTGTGGTCCTGGTCCTCTGACGTCATGACGCTCGTGACATCATGCATAGGACTAAATTGCCCATGCGCACACCGAGTTTCCTGTACTGTGCCCTCTTTTCGCAACTAAGCATGTGCGGCTCCTTTCCCAAGATGGCTGCCGCTCAGAACCTCCGTCTTTCTCCGATTCAACCCTGCCTCCGCCTAGTGGTGAGTGTTCGTGCCATTTTTACCGATTTTGTTTTCTAAATGATTATTCTGTGTTTTGATTTTGATTTTGTTTTTGTTCATAAGCAAAGCATTTTTGTATAGCGATGTCTAGAGTTCGATACTTATTTTGTGAAAGTTCTTCCCTCAGATTTTTATCAGATAGTCCAGAAATTAATTGATGCATTATCACATTGTCACTGAAATCAGCATAATCACAGCCTTGTGGTATTAACTTGTGATTTGTAATAAAATCAGAGATGGGCCCTCCGTTTCTCTGACAAGAGTTAAATCTTTCCAGCCTCTCACCAGATTGACTGTTACAGCGTTCAGCAAATTTTTTGAGTATAACATCTATTTTGGTGCTGTCCTCACCTTCTAAGTAATTAAAGCAATTATAGATTTCTCTAGCTTCATGCCCTCCTGTTGAGAGTAGTAGGGCTATTTTCATTGCATCAGAGGCAGTGCGTAAATCATTAGCTGTGATAAATGTTTGTGTAGTAATCCACGGGAGGCAGGAGTTCCGTCACCACACCAATATTTATTTACAATAACGATATTACAGGAGCAGCTACAAACAGTGCTGCTAGCAGTCCAGTCAACTTAAGACTGCTCACAAAGCCTACACAGGTGATTATATGGGCCCCCTCAATGAGCTATCATTGAGGGAGCTCATACTCCAATTGGCCAACCAATAAAGCCAATTGGAGTTCATTACACCCCTCCCCCCCAAGGTCCGAGGAATTCCTGCCAGCTGGCATTCCTCTGAGATTCTTCCTGCTCCTCATGTCTGGGTCTGTCACCTCTATGTCGTCCGCCGGGTCGTTCTCCGAAGTGGGCGGGGTGTACCTTATAGGTGCCCGTCTTTTCCTTGACGACCTCCTTGGAAGTTGTTCTTCCTCCTCCTCGGGGAGAGGTGTCGCGGCGGCCTCGTCGAGTGTGTCCATCTCTGACTCTGATAACTGGATGACAGGGTCTGGAGAAATTGCTCGGGGCTGGGGTGTGGGTATCCTTTCCGTCTGGGCTATCCCAGCTTGAGGCGGTCCTGCTTCGCCTGCCTCCAGGTGTGGTTCCGCTGCCCTTATTTGGTCTAGGTGTTTCTTCAGCACCTTACCTCCTATTGAAACCTCATAGGATATCGGCCCGGTTTGGGACTCTACCGTGCCTTTGACCCACGTTGGTCCATTCCCATAATTCTTGACCCAAACCGGTGCCCCCACCTGGAAATGTCTCTGCTGCCGACTATTATCATGCCCCCTGCGTTGGGCCTCCTGTTGTTTCTCCACTTTCCCCGTTAAATTTGGGAAAAGGAGACTCAGCCTCGTTCGCAGCTGCCTTCCCATTAAGAGTTCAGCTGGTGGTATGCCCGTTGTGGAATGCGGTGTGGTCCTGTAATCAAACAGCCAGCGGGAGAGCTTTGTGTCTATTGACGCTGCCGGCTGCTTCTCGAGTCCCGCTTTAAGTGTCTGGACCGCTCTGTCTGCCAGGCCGTTGGTCGCTGGATGGTAAGGGGCCGTTTTGATGTGCGGACTCCGTTTTCCTTCAGGAATTTTCCAAATTCTCCACTTGTGAATGCCGTTCCATTGTCCAACACCAATACCTCCGGAAGTCCATGTGTTGCAAACGAGGCCCTGAGATTTTCAATTGTCGATGCTGTGCTTGCCGTGTTTACCCGGTGGACGTCCAACCATTTGGAGTGGGCGTCCACTATCACCAAAAACATTGAGCCCATGAGAGGGCCGGCGTGGTCAATATGCAGGCGGGTCCACGGTCTGCCTGGCCATTCCCACGGGTGCAATGGCACCGCTGGTGGCACTCTTTGCCCCTGTTGGCACTCCTGGCACTGACGTACCAAGGCTGCTATGTCTGTGTACAAACCTGGCCACCAAACGTAGCATCGAGCTAGCATCTTCATTTTAGACACCACTGGGTGTCTGTGATGTAACTCAGTTAAGATTGCCTGACGGCTCTGAGCTGGGACGATTATCCGGGCTCGCCATAATAGGATACCGTCTTCTACGGTTATTTGGTCCCTTCTGCTCCAGTATGGGTGCATCTGGGGCTCCACTGGTCTTTCCAGTTCTCCTGTTAGCAGTAAATGCTTCATCTTGGCCAAAACTGGGTCTTTTTGCGTCCACAACCGAATATGTTGTGCGTCTACTGGTAGGGTGTCCAAAAAATTTAGAGTCTTTACTGTCTCCTCTACTTTTGGTATTTGCGGCGGAGTGTCCGGGAGGGGAAGTCTGCTCAAAGCATCTGCATTTGCTACTCGCGTTCCCGGTCTGTGCTCCAGAACGTATCTATATGCCGCCAGTAGCAACGCCCAGCGTTGGATTCTAGCTGATGCAATCGGGGGTATTGACTTGTCTTCTTTTAATAACCCTAATAACGGCTTATGGTCCGTCACTATGGTGAATTTCCGACCGTACAGATACTGGTGAAATTTTTTTACTGCGAATATCACCGCCAGTCCTTCCTTCTCGATTTGGGCGTACTTCCTCTCAGCCATCGCCAAGGTCCTTGAAGCTTAGGCTATTGGCCGTTCTTCCCCAATCCTTCCTCTATGGGCTAAGACGGCTCCTACCCCGTAGGGGGATGCATCACAAGTGACCACCCACTCCTTCCTTGGGTCATAATGCTCTAGGACATTTTCGGATGACAGCTGTTCCTTAATGTCCCTAAATGCTCGGTTTTGGCGGGTGGACCATTTCCATTCTTGCCCCTTTTTTAGTAGCTGGTGGAGGGGTTCTAGGATGGATGCCCTATTTTCAATAAATTTTCCATAATAGGTTACCAACCCTAGAAATGATCGTAACTCCTGGACCGTGGTGGGAGCTGGGGCTTCTTTTATTGCCCTTACTCTGTCTTCTAATGGATGTAAGCCTGACTCGTCTACTTTATATCCCAGGTATGTCACTTGTGGGGCCAGAAAAACAAATTTTTCCCTTTTTAGCTGTATGCCTGCCTTTACGAAACGCCTGAGCACTTCCTCCAGGTTCCTTAAGTGTTCCCTGTTTGTCCTACCCGCGATTAAGACATCGTCCAAATAAATCGCCACCTGCGGTAGTCCCTGCAGAATATTTTCCATCGTCCGCTGGAATATAGCGCAGGCTGATGACACTCCAAAAGGTAGCCTAGTATAATGAAAAAGGCCCTTCAGGGCGTTGATCGTAGCGAACTTCTGGGAACCCTTGTCCAGTTTTAACTGCAGGTAAGTGTGGCTCATGTCTAGTTTCGTGAACAAAAGCCCACCTGCCAATTTGGCATATAGGTCGTCTATTTTTGGGATTGGGTATTTGTCCAGCAGTGCGTATTTGTTTACTGTCTGTTTGAAATCTCCACAGAGACGTATTGAGCCGTGTGGCTTCAAAATTGGTACCACCGGCGCTGCCCATTCCGAAAACTGTACTGGTCTGATAATGCCGTCGCGCCGTAACCTTTCTATTTCGTCATCTACTTTCTTCCTTAATGCAAAAGGTACCAGCCTGGCCTTACAAAATTTTGGAAGGGCTTCTGGGTCCACGTGCAAAGTTGCTTTGGCGCCTATGATTTTCCCCAAATCTTCCTGGAAGACCTCCGGGTATTTTTGGAGTACTCCACTCAACTGCCCGCTTCCACTCTGGAAAATTTTCATCCAATCTAATTTTAGGTCTTTCAGCCAGTTCCGTCCAATTAAGCTCGGTCCGGAGCCCTCTAATATCGTCAACGGTAATCTGAGCAATTGTTTCTCATATTCCACAGGTACATAAGTCGTGCCTAGAACCTCCAGGGGTTCCCCCGTGTAGGTTTTAAGTTTCGTCAATGTTTTTGTTAGGGTTAGTGGCTGGAGTCCATCTTTGATTTTTCTAAATGCTGCCACTCCCATTACTGATCCCGCTGCACCCGTGTCTATTTCCGTTATTGTCGGCCGACCGTTCACCCGTGGGGTAATCCTAATGGGTTCTGCTTTCTTCGTTGTAATATTATATAATTGTTCCCCATCGGAGGAGGATGGGGCGTCTAGGTTGTGTACTTCCCTGCGTCCCCACCTGCTATTCCTCTTTTGCCACCTCCTTCTAGGGTTTCTGTCGCTGTTACCCCACTCTGTCTGGTGCCAGAAATGGTCCTTCTCTGTTGGGGGAGCCTCTGCCGGTAGTTCCCTCTGTCTTCAGTTAGTCCTGGCAGACTTGGGGGCAGTTCTGGGGTTTTCCTTTTTCCCTCTATTCCTCAGGTTTTTCCTGAGAGCAGCTATCTGGTAGCAGGACCCGTTGTGGTAGTCCCTCTCACAGGTATCTACCTCCATTGGTGTGCCCTGTAGTTCCTGCGCCCCACTTGCTGCCTTTTCTAGGGACAGTGCGAGCTGTAACACCTGCCTGCAGTCTAGATCCGTTTCCACCAACAGGCGTTTCAGAATTGTGAGGTCGTTTATACCACACACTAACCGGTCCCGAAGCATTTCATTTAGCATCGGGCCGAACTCACATTTTTCCGCCAGCCTTCTCAGGTGGGTCAAGAAATTCGTGACTGACTCCCTGTCTTCCCGCTTTGCTGTGTAGAATCTGTACCTACGCAAAATGACGGGTGGTTTTGGGTCGCAGTGCTCTTTCACCAATTCCGTTACTTCTTGGAAAGTTTTCGTGTCCGGTGCATCGGGATAAGTCAGACTACGTATAATGGTGAAAGCGGAGGGTCCGCACGCCGACAGCAGGATAAGCCATCTCCTTTCGTCCGTCAGTATATCATTTGCCCGGAACAAGTAACACATTCTCTCCACATACTGGGACCAGTCCTCAATAGCCGGGTCGAATGCCTCTAACCTCCCAAAAAACGGCATTTTTAAAATGGCAAGGCTTACCCTCCGAGTGCGGCAGCTGGTCTCCGCAAAATTCGTAGTTTACCTCGTCGCCACTGTAGTAATCCACGGGAGGCAGGAGTTCCGTTACCACACCAATATTTATTTACAATAACGATATTACAGGAGCAGCTACAAACAGTGCTGCTCGCAGTCCAGTCAACTTAAGACTGCTCACAAAGCCTACACAGGTGATTATATGGGCCCCCTCAATGAGCTATCATTGAGGGAGCTCATACTCCAATTGGCCAACCAATAAAGCCAATTGGAGTTCATTACAGTTTGGAACAGCTGTTTAAACATTTTCCAGTTATAATGTAAATTAGTGGTTGTTTCCAGCTGCCATTGAGTTCCAACAAGTTCCATCGAATCAGTTAGTCGTCGAGGATCTATTTGCTGCGAAGTCTTCCACAGTCGAATATCCGGTTTAAGTTTTTCTTCACTTGCTGGCGTCTAGCTAGCTTTCTGAAATCAGTCTTGGTATCATATGTTATTCTCTAAGTATGAATAAGGTTTGTAGACTTCCAGTTAACACAAATACTTCATTCAATGGGTTCGTTCTGTTTCCAGACCTTAACTAGATATAATACAGTCAAGAGGTATGACCAGTGAAGCTAAGGTAAACTGCCTATGCTGAGCTGTCTCTGTCTGCTGCTGCTCACCAGCCCTGTGCTTCTGAAAGAGGCGGATCCTCCCTTGGGCTGGACCTGTCTCTGATGCTGCTCTCTAGCGATGCTGTGGCTGTTACATCTATCTGTAGTTGCTGGTGTATGTGCAGATGTATGTATAGATGTACAGATCACTACAGAGGACACGGGAAACAATAACAAACTTGGCACCTACAGGAGCAGAGAGCAAGGAAAACACGGGAGAAAGATGAGACAGGTAGATTTTTAATTGGTAATGGTTTGAAGGTTTATGGAGAATGAGCAGGACGATGGGTTAAGGCCAGGATGAGATCAGCCATGATCGAATAGCGGAGCAGCCTCGATGGGCCAAATGGCCTAATTCTGCTCCTATATGTTATGAACTTACTAATTTATGAACTGTGGGGGTAGGGGGTGGAGGTAATCTGGGTTCACAGTTGCCCAGCTTATTCTTCTTTTTATCCTGTTGTCCACAGAAGCACTGCAATTTACATATTGAAAGTGAGGCCCCAGTAAATGTGGCAACAAGCCAATAAGCACCATTAACAGGGTTGTAAGTCGCTAATTCCACGTTGAGACCTGTTCATAGCGAGTTAGAATTGACCACAAATGCTTAATTGCATCCCATCCAAAATTCCTCTCTCCTCATTACTAGAGGTTGCCTCAAACCGAGAGGAGGATTTCAGATCAGCATATTAAATATTCTTGCGCGAATATCCCGCAGTGAACCTTTACCATGAACTTAGCTGGAGATAATGCTCCTAAATCACTGTTCTGCAAGTTATTAGGGAATCAGATCCTGTTAATTCGAATGAGGACGGCTCTGAATGGAAAGGCTGGAGCCAAAAGTAACATTTTGCATTCACCAAATTCCAGCAAAATCAGCAAGTTATTACACTCTGAACATAATTCATTGCGTGAGGTGCTTTGAGGCTCTTTGACCTATGGGGAATGAAGCATAAGTATAAACATTTATCTGGGGCAAGGAACTAGGTAACTTCAAGCAGTAATCAACTTAAAACGGATTGAATTGTACAACATAAACTCAAACTGATCAAAGCAAAGTCACACTAGGTTTAGAAATAAGATCTGAAGGCACTATATAAAACCAATTATGTCATGCATTCCCACAGGGTGTGCTAAGATAGCACTATTGGTCACATGAAAGCTGGGAGAATATAAATGTCTGGAAGAATGAAATCAATCCAAATACACATCTATTAATACCAAAATGTGTGCATTAATTTCATCCTTCTGGATATTCATATTTATTTTTTATCCCAATGAGATATTTGGATATCTGTTGACTCGAATATTATGAATCATGAAAGGAATTCCAGATTCAGGCTAGTTTACTAAGACATAATCTAATTAATAAACTTCCCGAAATGATATGGGTACAACTTTTCTGAGCCGGATGACAAAGAATAATGAAAGTGTAATCCTTTGCGGTGAAGTCACGAACAAAAACTGAGTCTGGTACTGATGAATTGGTTTATTCCATTGTGAAGATGGATTCAATTAACTAACAAATCTAGGTGCCTTGTGCAAAATGAATTGTTTTGTACATCTCAGTAGACAAAATCATGTATTCCTTAGGTATGTAGTAGAGAAGTACACAAACTATAGTTTGGCATGATTTAGTATAAAGATCTGTAATGTTAATCAGAAAGTTAAGAGACATATTGGGAGGTGAAATTGATTCATCATTAATAATAATATTAATAATCTTTATTGTCACAAGTAGGCTTACATTAACACTGCAATGAAGTTACTGTGAAAAGCCCATCACATTCTGGCGCCTGTTCGGGTATACTGAGGGAGAATTCAGAATGTCCAATTCACCTAACAGCACGTCTTTCGGAACTTGTGGGAGGAAACCGGTGAACCCGGAGGAAACCCACGCAGACTCCGCACAGACTGTGACCCAAGCCGGGAATCGAACCTGGGACTCTGGAGCTGTGAAGCAAAACTGCTACCCACTGTGCTCATTGGCTACCTCGACTAGATTTCATTCATGTGGAAAACCTCTTTCATCCCTTTGCTGCCTCAGGACTGAACTATTACAATGCTCTCTTTATTAACATCCCACTGTCCACAGAGTTGAACATATCCAAATCTCTTCTGCCCACAGCCTAACTCATTGATGTAACCATTACTTGCATTTATTGTGCACTTCATGTGAAAATTTCACAATGGAAGATTACAGAGGGAGACTTTACCAAGTAGCAAGTCCCATTCACCCACTGTGTACATTGATACATACTTGCTCTCAGTCCAACAAATCTTGATTTTAAAATTATCATCCTGATGGTCAAACCCCTCTGTGGTTTCATTCCTCCCTATCTCATTAACCACCCACAGCCAAGGTCTCTTGTCAAGCTTTTGCACATTATAACTCCCCTAATAACTTGTGTGATTCAGTTTCAAATTTTGTCTGCAAATCTTCGTCTATAAAGAGCCTTATGACATTTTTACTGTTTTAAGGTTTCTGTATAAATGCAAGTTGTTGTTGTGGAAATGAAGATCTTTTAACTTGTACAATCACTTATCTTTTTTTTACAGTACATTAGACAGTTCATTTGATCATTAGAAAATAGTTTTGTGGGTTGAAGTGAATGGTCGGTTTAATGAATTTTCAGCAATCCCAGAAAGCACGAACGTCAAATTTGTGAGACATCCTCTTTTGTATTTGTCTATGACTGCATTCTGCTTTTATGTGACAGGATAATCCAACAAAAAGAAGTGCCAGACCAGATAATTGGCTAAATGATTAGTTCTTTTGAATGCTAACCCTCACCATATCCATTTGAACAAATCATAGAACAGCTAGACAAGATCAATTTTGTGATTGCTCTTCAGAATTGCCACCCATTGTTCACCCAATTAATCCAATCAGATTAAGGGACAACGCTCCTGGTTCAATACATACATAGGAGGAAATGGTTTGTACCAGTGACCAATCTCGTGCAGAGATAAATAGAACTAAATGTTAAAATTCTCACCAATAGAGAGGATAAGAAAGGCACTGGAGTTTTTAATTGTTGCACCCTATAGCAAATCAAATCAAATCAGACAATACAGTGGAATAATTAATTCATGATTAAAGCAAAGTTACAAATTAACATTTTGTTTGAGTTCGTCTGAGCTATCCAGTGATGGATGTCCCGAATGGTGTGCTTGTTAGGTGAATTGGACATTCTGAATTCTCCCTCAGTGTACCCGAATAGGTGCCGGGGTGTGGCGACTAGGGACTTTTCACAGTAACTTCATTGCAGTGTTAATGTAAGCATATTTGTGACACTCATAAAGATTATTTTTATTATTAAACATCCCATGGCATTATTTGAAGATGAGCAAGCATTTCTCCTGGTGATTTGACTCGGGAAGCAGTCTTGCAGCACAGAGGGTGGTGCCTCTGCTTCTGAACCAGAAGTTCTAGGTTCAAATCCCATTCTAGGACTTGCTGGCCAAGGAAGGCGAGTCCGCAATGTGACCAAAATGGTTGAAAATTAAAATCGCTTATTGTCACGAGTAGGCTTCAAATGAAGTTACTGTGAAAAGCCCCTAGTCGCCACATTCCAGCGCCTGTTTGGGGAGACTGTTACGGGAATCGAACCGTGCTGCTGGCTTGCCTTGGTCTGCTTTCAAAGCCAGCGATTTAGCCCAGTGAGCTAAACAGCCCCTTCAATATAGGTTCAATATCAATCTGCAAATCCTTCCAGCAAATACCAATGGCAGGCAGTACAAGTGGGAGAGATTCCTTGTCAGCCATGTGATTGTAAGAAAATTGGAGGCTCCACCATCACTATCCATTGCTCTGGACTACAATTTGCATATAAAAGTACACTACTTGCAATGAATGGTTGGTTCAGTTGCTTTAAAAGCTGGTGTGGATCAGATTGGTGGCAACAGCATGGGATTAGATTCCTGTTCCAGATGGTGTGCATTTGGGGCTTTCCTTCTCACCCTACCTCTGGTGGTGATCACAATGATATGGGTCAGATCTGTCTCCAGGCCGAGAACTCAAGGGAAAGAGTTGATTACTATAATATTTAAAACAGATTAACTGATCCTCGTCGTATTTCTCTTTGTTGAACCTTGCTGTGCAGAGAATGACTGCACATTTGGCAATATAACAATAGCTCTGATTATAAAAGTAATTCAATTAATTACAGAAGCACTTTGAGACATTGCTGAGAGATGTAATGAGGCACTGTATCAATAAAAGATTGATTTCCTTCTTTCCTTTCTTTAGTTTAATGAGAAATAGGAAAACGTTAGAATGCACTTATATTGAGGGTAACATTCAATATCCAATTTATGTATAAGATTTGATTTGCAAAGCACTTTATTTTTCAGCCATTAAAATGAATGACATGAGAATCAGGAGTGTTGCAAACCACACGTACTGACCTCTGTGACACATTCCCCCAACCTGCAATCCAGTCGAGCAAGACGCCATGCCAAGAACTGATATCACAAATTAAGTGGCATTAATCCCCAAAATTCCAGCATCTTAATTTCCTTTGTGGTGTTTGGGTATGATGTGTTGCTTTGGGTGATGTGTGGAGAGACAAATGGATGGGGTATGGTATCAATGGATGAGAAACCTGGTAGACTATGATTGACTATCTGCTCCTCCGCAATTGTTTTCTCTATATAGCCTGCCCAGACGATGCTGAATGACAGAAGCAGTTGAACAGCAATATTTGATTGTCTTTGCTTCGTGATTTTAGCTTCCTTTTATAATTAAGTCAACAACCGGAATGAATTGAGCTTTAATATTGTTCTGTCATATAAGCAGCTTTAGCATATGTATAAAATGTCACGATTGTAACAAAACCTCTACCCAGATCCGGAAGGAAAGCAGTGTATGATTTCAGAACAGCCTACAATCAATAAAATACTGGAAGTGTTGTTGCTGGCAGATGTGGAGCTTGAAGAAGTCGGAATGCTCCACAACACTCCTGCTGACAGCAATCAATTCCTATCCCGCTGCTCTCTCCCTCATACCTTGAGTTCAGCCCCTAGCCTGACTAGGGTCTGAAAGTTGGCCTGCAACTCACTGGACTAGTTTTTACATTGCAGATCTGCTGGGAGTTGGGATGTGGGGGATTGATCTGGGGACTGTAGAATGTGGGAACCACAGATGTGTATGCAGTGTGTCTGTCAGTGGCTTTTACTGTGGGCAGTTCATTAACATTCAATTACCTGGTTTCTATCCAATTAGCATCAGCTGGCATGATGACAACCCATGTAATGCAGTCTCAACTCTTAGAGTTGACAATCAAAACATGTAAGTAAGAAATAGTTCTGACCACGAAAGATGAAGTGTTGGAGTGGAGTCTGTGTGATCTCTGTATATGTCTATACTTAAAGGGTTAATGTGTAGTCAGTACAGTCAGATGATCACTAGAGGGCAACACTAACATTGGGTATAAATACAAGCTCAATCTTTTTTCCCGCTCTCTTCAGGTGTGTTGTCGCTAGAGAACAGAAGTGTATAGTTATCTCAGAGTGCAAGTATAATATTCATAGTTAATCTTATTCTATTTTGTTAAATTTAACTATGAGTAAAAGTATTGAAGAATCAAACTCACAAGTTAATTGATTAGTTACTCAATAAATTATGTATTATCACTGGACGACTTTGAGTATTCATCATCATCAAAGTTAAGAACATCTCGGCAAAAACAAATGAGTAACACATATTACTTCAAGTAATATAACATGGTACCAGGTATCTAGCTTTAAAAAAGATTACTAGTAAGATTAGACAAGAAAAAGAGAAAACCCAGTCCCGACTATTCGATTGTGGAAGACTTTGCAGCAATTGGATCCTTGACGACCAATCGAGTCCAGAGGGAAAATGGCTCCATTCATTTCACTACCACCTCCCTGGAGATTCTGCTGGGCTGTGGCAATGGTAATGAGATGTCTGCTGCGGTTACGAAGAGGGCATAGTTGGAGTTTGCCAAGGGGGTCAGAAGCAGGAAAATAATGCCACATATTTCCAAAGCAGGATGCATTTTATTGACTGAAACAGAACAGGAAAGATGAGAGCAGCAACACACATCCTGATATACATATTGTCAAGAAACAGAGGTTGTTTTAAATAGTCTATATTTGTACTTGGATGGATTTGTTTATTGTCATCCGTACCAAGGTACAGTGAAAAGGATTTTTCTGTGAGCAGCTCAACAGATCATTAAGTGCATGAAAAGAAAAGGAAATAAAAGAAAATACACAATAGGGCAACACAGGGTACACTATATAACTAGATAACACCGGCATCGTGTGACGCATACAGGGGTGTAGTGTTACTGAGGTCAGTCCATAAGAGGGTCGTTTAGGAGTCTGGTAACAGTAGGGAAGAAGCTGTTTTTGAGTCTGTTCGTGCGTGTTCTCAGACTTTTGTTTCTCCTGCCTGATGGAAGAAGTTGGAAGAGTGAGTAAGCCGGGTGGGAGGGGTCTTTGATTATGCTGCCTGCTTTCCCAAGGCAGCAGGAGGTGTAGATGGAGTTAATGGATGGGAGGCAGGTTTGTGCGATGGACTGGGAGGTGTTCACAACTCTCTGAAGTTTCTTGCGGTCTTGGGCCGAGCAGTTGCCATACCAGGCTGTGATGCAGCCAGATAGGATGCTTTCTGTGGTGCATCTGTAAAAATTGGTAAGAGTTAATGTGGACATGCCGAATTTCCTTAGTTTACTGAAGACGTATAGGCGCTGTTGTGCTTTCTTACTGGTAGCATCGACGTGGGTGGACCAGGACAGTTTTTTCGAGATGTGCATCCCTAGGAACTCCTAGGACTTGTGCGCATTGGAAATAAGGGCTAACTTTAAGTAAGTTTAATTTTGTGGTTCTGTATTTGAAGGATTTATTGATGTGAATTTGGTTTCAGATGTCTGTA
The DNA here is from genome assembly GCF_902713615.1 of Scyliorhinus canicula. Taxonomy (NCBI): domain Eukaryota; kingdom Metazoa; phylum Chordata; class Chondrichthyes; order Carcharhiniformes; family Scyliorhinidae; genus Scyliorhinus; species Scyliorhinus canicula. The sequence goes on along the minus strand of NC_052159.1, from coordinate 113,424,743 downwards.
TGGTTTACAACAGGAAAGCAAACAGCTCAAAGGAAAGCGAGGTTGTTGCTTCGCTACCGGGGCCACCCTAGGTTAGAAATATTTTGGGGTTAGCTTTAAGCTGGACCTAGAAGAAGCTGGTCAGGACCAGGGAGCTCAGAAAAAGTAGAGTTCCCAAAAGATTAAGGGAAAGTCCAGAAACCAGGGAGCTGGGAATATAATTATGGGCTGGGTTCTCCGTTCCTGAGGCTAATTACCGACACCAACTGAAGATCCGTGGCGATTCACGACGGGAAAACAACGCAAAGCTCTCACCGAGTCTGCTGCCGGTGAGAGGATAGCACCGGCACCTTGTGAAACACCCATGGAACACACGGAAAATGCTTGGAGAATCGTTTTGTCCGTGCTGGATATGCGCAGGGCTGACAGGCTGCAGCAGCCCGTACCCCTACACTCCCCACCCACGCACCAATCGCGCCGGAAACAATGGCATACCCGACCCTACAGCCCACAGCCCACCTCCTGGCCAACTACCCCAACACACCCCCCAGCCCTGGCAGAATACCCCTAGTCAGCGGCACGGATCTCGGATGAGTATGGTTATGCTGTCACTGTCCGCGTGCCCTCTCTCTCCCTCCACAGGCGCCACACCCGGCTCACGACTGCTGAGACCACACATGGCCCGCGCCATCAGTAACTTGGCCCATCGGAGGCAGAGCATCATGGGTGGGCTGGCTGATGACATTCCAGCAGTGTTGTGACTGCTCACAGCGCGTGTCTTGATGGCGCCGATTTGGAGTAGCGACCCGGCATCACCCGACGCCTGCCGTGAACAAATTCCTGTTCAGTGGAATTCAAGGAAGAGCAGTCCTCGGTGTTGAAGAGACAGCTGGAAGAATCAGATTTAAAATGAAAAGTCAGATATCAGAGGTAAATAAAAGTTGGTGACATCTGAATGCAGCCTGTGAAGCAATAGTGTTTGCTGGCATGGCTGAGTACCTAAATGATTGGCAAAAATTTGCCCTCGTTCGCAGCTGGGATTTATCGATGCCACTGAAAATAAAAGGAATTTTGGACCGACTGCCAAATTTTATGTTTTCCTTCACAACAGATCCCGCCACAGATGAGACCGGAAAATTCCACCCATTGTGTGGAAGCTTGAATTCATATGGCAACCCAAGGCAGAGAGAGACTGAAAGGAGAGAATAAAATCCTGGAAGTGGATTCTTGGTGAAGGCACCTGAGTGTAAACCATGTTTGGGAGAAGATTCCAAGCATGCTTTTCGAGGGTGGAGTTTGAAAATATTCAGGTGGAAGTCAGAGTTCCAGTGAGACCAGTTGGCTCACAATGTGATAAACATTTGGGTGGATTTGATGAGAAATCCAGAAAAGTTATATTGGATGGCATCTGCTACTTGATTTCAGTGTGGGATATCTGACCACATTTTGCCAATCGTTTTACATGGCCTGCCTACTTAGTGAGAAGATTAGAGCACAAGGTTCCAGGTGGGATTTCCCATGTCCCCTGCGCATCTTTTGCGATGGTGGAGGCGACCCACCATTGGCCAGTGGTGAGATCTTCTGGTCCCATCATTGTAAATGTAGTGTCCCGTTGAATGCACCCCTTGCTTCCGGGAAGCTCATGGTGTGGGGGTGGGGAGGGGGGTACACTGTAAGCGGGACCAGACGAGAACATGAAGGAAAAGCAGCGAGCTGCAAGTAGCTCTCTAGCCACCCCACATTTAACAAGTGTGGAGCAGCAGATATGCCTGACATTCAGAGATGGGGTGATTGCTGACGCCCGGTTACCTGATGAGATTTAAATATCAGACAGCCGCACAGATCATAGATCATAGAATTTACAGTACAGAAGGAGGCCATGCCGCCCATCGAGTCTGCACCAGCCCTTGGAAGGAGCAACCAATTTAAGTCCACACCTCCAACCTATCCCCGTAACCCAGTAACCCCACCTAACCTTTTTGGACACTAAGGGCAATTTAGCACGGCCAATCCACCTAACCTGCACATCTTTGGACTGTGGGAGGAAACCGGAGCACCCAGAGGAAACCCATGCAGACATGGGGAGAACATGCAGACTCCGTACAGACAGTGACCCAAGCCGGGAATCGAACCTGGGACCCTGGAGATGAAGCAACAGTGCTAACCACTGTGCTACCTTGTCACATGCCTCACAACACTCAGTCATGTTAACGTGATGTCAAAAGCATGTGAGACCTGATCATTTGGATAATAATACTTTTGAACCCTTTACGTTGCCATTGTCATTCAATCTTTTGTCTCCCACAGTCCCTTCATACATCTGTTAAGAGGTGGTGGAGGTCGGCGAGGATAGTGATGAGTCCTGAGAGGAATTCAATCTCTCTGAGTGCCATGATGTCTCAAGCCTTCATAATAATCTTCACGACTATGGAAAGTGTGACCATGTGCATTGAGCATCGGGTGTGTCAGTCAAACAGAGGCTGTTGACTGTCACCAATGGCTTGCTGATTCAGATTTCCACCTGAAACAGGGTCAATGAAAACCTTGCCTTCAACATTTTCTATTTTTTTGCTGTGGCAGGCAATTTGTTTGAAGTGCTTTAAATATTTTTGTGTAGTCACTGCTCCTTCCTGTTGTGTAGCCAAGTATTCTTCAGCACAGTGGTGAGAGGGACAAGGGGATGAGTCATGAAAGGGAGGATATCAAAGGGAACTTGGAAGTGAATACACTGCCAAAAATGTTCCTATTTTTCACCCCCTTGACTTCCCGCCCCTGATTCATTACTCCGCATGATGCCTCATGTCCCAGTGTTTAAGTTTGCACAGGTACCAATAGAACAGCCTTCGTACGATTATTAGATGCTACAAAACCCAGAGGACATCTTCTAAAAACAACTCGACAGCCATAGCAGGAGTCTGAGCAGTTTTCCTGAAGGGTATGTTCATAGAATATAAAGAGTTGGGTTACTGCACACTGGGAGAATGCGTTCTCCCAGTGAGCCAGAGAAGACACAGCCAGAGTGAGACACAGCAAAGAGTGAGTTAGGGAATTTGAAGCTTGGTGGGAATTGAATTAAATTCAATCGGTAAGACTGTTCCTTTTTAAATTTCAGGAGTTTAAATTAATCTAAAATTGTGCAGTGAAAGTTAACAAGGGCTGCCCCACCCACTCACATAACTGGTTGGCAGTTAAGTGTCAGTCACCTAAATCTACTTTGATTTAAAAACAGGTGGGGGGGGAGTCAACTCAGGCAAATTTAAAAGAGCAATTTGTAACTCACTCCCAGTGAGTTCTCCCAGTGAACCAGAGAAGACACAGCAAACATTGAGTTTGGGAATTTGATGCTAGGTGGGAATTCAAAGCTCGGTGGGGAGGAGGTGCTTTGTAACCCTGGTAAGTGACTGGTAAGTAGTTTTTCTTTTCATTGTCTAGTTTATTTATTTATTTTTTCATTTTGTGGAATTGTAGTTGTATAAGTTAACGTAAGGTTTAAGACATGGCAGGAGATCCCAGACCCGTGCAGTGCTCCTCGTGTGCCATGTGGGAGCTCAGGGACACTGACCCTGGCTCCTTCACGTGCAAGAAGTGTGTCCAGTTGCAGCTCCTGTTAGACTGCTTGACGGCTCTGGAGCTGCGGATGGACTCACTTTGGAGCATCCTCGATGCTGAGGACGTCGTGGATAGCACGTTTAGCGAGTTGCTCACACGGCAGGTGAACGTTACCGAGGGAGATAGAAAATGGGTGACCAAAAGACAGAACAATAGTAGGAAGGCAGTGCAGGTGTCCCCCGCGGTCATCTCCCTGCAAAACAGATATACCGCTTTGGATACTGTTGAGGGAGATGGCTCACCGGGGAAGGCAGCAGCAGCCAGGTTCATGGCACCGTGGCTGGCTCTGCTGCGCAGCTGGGCAGGAAGAAGAATGGCAGGGCTATAATGATAGGGGACTCAATCGTAAGGGGAATAGACAGGTCGTTCTGCGGATGCAATCGAGACTCCAGGATGGTATGTTGCCTCCCTGGTGGAAGGGTCAAGGATGTCTCGGAGTGGCTGCAGGACATTCTGAGGGGGGGGGGGGGGAGGGTGAACAGCCAGCTGTTGTGGTGCACATAGGCACCAATGATATAGGTAAAAAACGGGACAAGGTCCTACAAGCTGAATTCAGGGAGTTAGGAGTTAAACTAAAAAGTAGGACCTCAAAGGCAATAATCTCAGGATTGCTACCAGTGCCACAAGCTAGTCAGAGTAGGAATGTCAGGATAGATAGGATGAATGCATGGCTTGAGAGATGGTGCAAGAAGGAGGGATTCAAATTTTTTTTTTTTTTAATAAATTTAGATTACCCAATTATTTTTTCCAATTAAGGGGCAATTTAGCATGGCCAATCCACCTACTCTGCACATTTTTGGGTTGTGGGGGCGAAACCCACGCAGACACGGGGAGAATGTGCAAACTCCACACGGACAGTGACCCAGAGCCGGGATCGAACCTGGGACCTCAGCGCCGTGAGGCGGCTGTGCTAACCACTGGGAGGGATTCAAATTAATGGGGCATTGGAACCGGTTCTGGGGGAGGTGGGACCAGTACAAACTGGACGGTCTGCACCTGAGCAGGACTGGAACTGATGTCCTGGGGGGGGGAGGTTTGCTAGAGCTGTTGGGGAGGGTTTAAACTAATGTGGCAGGGGGATGAGAACCGATGCAGGAAGTCGGAAGGTAGTAAAACAGGGACAGAAACAAAAGGCAGTAATGGGGAAAGTGTAAGGCAGAGAAGACATAGTCAAAAATAAAAAAGGGTGGCAGTACAAGGTACAGTGACAGAGGGGGGCTCAGTGAATAGGCTCAGTAACACTGTAAGGAATAAAACGGGAAGTAAAAACATAAATAGTAAGTGACGTGGCAGGTTGTTCTATGAAGATATGGGTTCAACGACAAGGAAAATTAGGAGAAAAGTTAAGAGGAAATATAACTTAGGAGAGGTTACTGATCGGGGTGTTAAGATTCAAAACAGAGGTATAAAAGGCAACATAAGTGTACTTTACCTGAATGCTTGTAGTATGAGGAATACAGTAAATGAGTTGATGGCGCAAATCATTGTGAATGACTATGATTTTGTGGCCATTACTGAAACATTGTTAAAGGATGGTCACGACTGGGAGTTAAATATCCGAGGGTATCAAACTATTCGGAAGGACAGAGTGGTTGGTAAGGGAGGTGGTGTTATTTAAGGATGACATCCGGGCAATAGTAAGGGATGACATCGGTGCTATGGAGGATAAGGTTGATTCCATTTGGATGGAAATCATAGATCATAGAATTTACAGTGCAGAAGGAGGCCATTTGGCCCATCGAGTCTGCACTGGCTCTTGGAAAGAGCACCTTACCCAAGTTCAACACCTCCACCCTATCCCAACAACCCAGTAACCCCACCCAACACTAAGGGCAATTTTGGACACTAAGGGCAATTTATCATGGCCAATCCACCTAACCTGCACATCTTTGGACTGTGGGAGGAAACCGGAGCACCCGGAGGAAACCCACACACACACGGGGAGGATGTGCAGACTCCGCACAGATCGTGACCCAAGCCGGAATCGAACCTGGGACTCTGGAGCTGTGAAGCCATTGTGCTATCCACAATGCTACCGTGCTGCCCTAAATCAGGAATAGTAAGGTGAAAAAGTCACTGATAGGAGTAATCTATAGGCCACCAAATAGTAACATTATAGTGGGGCAGGCTAGAAACAAAGAAATAACTGATGTATGTAGAAATGGTACAAGAGTTATCATGGGGGATTTTAATCTACATGTCGATTGGTTTAACCAGGTCGGTCAAGGCAGCCTTGAGGAGGAGTTTATAGAATGTATCTGCGATAGTATCCTAGAACAATTTGTAATGGAACCTACGAGGGAACAAGCTGTCCTCGATCTTGTCCTGTGTAATGAGACAGGATTGATTTATAATCTCATAGTTAGTGATCCTCTCGGAAGGAACGATCACAATATGGTGGAATTTAAAATAAAGATGGAGGGTGAGAAGGTAAAATTAAATACTAGTGTTTTGTGCTTAAATTAAGGGGATTACAATGGGATGAGAGAAGAGCTAGCTAAGGTAGACTGGGAGCAAAGACTTTATGGTGAACCAGTTGAGGAACAGTGGAGAACCTTCCAAGCGATTTTTCACAGTACCAACAAAAAGGAATGACGGTAGAAAGAGGGAAAATCGACCGTGGATATCTAAGGAAAGGCACCACGGTAGCATTGTGGATAGCACAATTGCTTCACAGTTCCAGGGTCCCAGGTTCGATTCCGGCTTGGGACACTATCTGTGCGGAGTCTGCACGTCCTCCCCGTGTGTGCGTGGATTTCCTCCGGGTGCTCCGGTTTCCTCCCACAGTCCAAAGATGTGCAGGTTAGGTAGATTGGCCATGATAAATTGTTCTTAGTGTCCACAATTACCCTTAGTATTGGGTGGGGTTACTGGGTTATGGGAAGAGGGTGGAGGTGTTAACTTGGGTTGGGTGCTCTTTCCAGGAGCCGGTGCAGACTCGATGGGCTGAATGGCTTCCATCTTCGCCGTAAATTCTATGAAAAAATAAGGGAGAGTATCAAATTGAAGGAAAAAGCATACAAAGTGGCAAAGATTAGTGGGAGACCAGAGGACTGGGAAATATTTAGGGGGCAACAGAAAGCTACTAAAAAGGCTATAAAGAAGAGTAAGATAGATTATGAGAGTAAACTTGCTCAGAATATAAAAACAGACAGTAAAAGTTTTGACAAATATATAAAACAAAAATGAGGTAAATATTGGTCCTTTAGAGGATGAGAAAGGAGATTTAATTTTTTTTTATAAATGTTTTTATTCAGTTTTCATATTTTATATTGAACAAATTACAAATTGTTAGGAGAGAAAAAGAACAAAAAAAAAACAACAAACAAACACGCAAAAATTAACATACATATTTACAGGTAAGCATCTTCGTAGTAGTAACTGCGCCCGCCCCCCCCCCCCCCCCCTCAACATGTTTATTTAGTTTGGTTTTGGGCCTTAGCTAGCCATCGAACCCCCGTACCGAACCTGTAGCCCCCCCCCCTCCCGCTACCTTCCCCCGACTATTCTTCCTCTTGTACATTGGCCACAAATAGGTCCCGGAACAGTTGCATGAATGGCTCCCACGTTCTGTGGAAGCCGTCGTCCGACCCTCGGATGGCAAATTTGATTTTCTCCATTTGGAGAGATTCCGAGAGGTCGGACAGCCAGTCCGCAGCTCTGGGCGGTGCTGCTGACCGCCAGCCAAACAGGATTCTACGGCGGGCGATCAGGGAGGCAAAGGCAAGGGCGTCCGCCCTCCTCCCCAGGAATAGATCTGGCTGTTCTGAAACCCCGAAGACCGCCACTATCGGGCATGGCTCCACCCTCACTCCCACCACTTTGGACATAACCTCGAAGAAGGCTGTCCAGTACTCCACGAGTCTGGGGCAAGACCAGAACATGTGGGCGTGGTTGGCCGGGCCTCTTTGGCACCGTTCACATCTGTCTTCCACCTCCGGGAAGAACCTACTCATACGGGTTCTTGTTAAGTGGGCTCTATGTACCACTTTTAGTTGCGTCAGGCTGAGCCTTGCGCACGTGGAGGTGGAGTTGACCCTATGCAGTGCTTCGCTCCAGAGTCCCCACCCTATCTCCATCCCCAGGTCGTCCTCCCATTTCCTTCTTGTTGCGTCCAGTACGGTGTCGTCCCTATCTACCAGTCGGTCATACATGTCACTACAGTTCCCTTTCTCTAGGATACTTGCGTCCAGTAGGTCTTCCAGTAGTGTCTGTCGTGGCGGTTGTGGGTACGTCCTTGTCTCCTTTCGTAGGAAGTTTTTGAGCTGCAGGTACCGTAGCTCGTTCCCCCCAGCTAGCTGAAACTTCTCTGTCAGTTCGTCCAGTGTTGCGATCCTGTCGTCCGTGTATAGGTCCCTGACTGTCAGTGTCCCCCCGTCCTGCCTCCACCTTTTGAAGGTGGCGTCAGTCAGTGCTGGTGTGAACCTATGGTTGTTGCAGATGGGAGCCCTGTTCGACATTTTGGTCAGGCCAAGTTGCTGCCGCAGTTGGTTCCAGGATTGGAGGGTGGCTGTCACCACTGGGCTGCTGGAGTGTTTTTTGGGTGGGGATGGGAGTGCTGCCGTGGCGAGGGCCCGGAGGGAGGTTCCCATGCAGGAGGCCTCCTCCGCACGCACCCACTCAGCCTCTGGCTCCTGGATCCATCCCCTTACTCGCTCGGCTGTTGCTGCCCAGTGGTAGAATTGTAGATTCGGGAGGGCTAGCCCTCCCCTGGTTTTTGTTTTTTGTAAGACCTTCTTTGGGATCCTAGCATTTTTACCCCCCCATACGAACGCCATGATGAGTTTGTCCAGCGCTTTGAAAAAGGCCTTGGGGATGTAGATCGGAATGGATCTAAACAGGAAGAGGAACCTGGGCAGTACGTTCATTTTGATCGTCTGAACTCTCCCCGCGAGGGAGAGCGGGAGTGTGTTCCATCTTTGCAGGTCCTTTTTAACTTCCTCCGTCAGGCTGGTGAGGTTCCATTTGTGGATCCCTTTCCAGTCATGGGCTATTTGGATCCCCAGGTAGCGGAATTTATGTCGGGCTTGATTGAACGGCAGCCCCTTTAGTGCTGCCCCCCCCCCCCCCCTTGCGGGTGTACTGGGAAGATCTCACTTTTGCTCATGTTGAGTTTGTAGCCCGAGAAGGCTCCAAACTCTTTCAGGAGCGCGATGATTCCGTCCATGCTGCTTTGTGGGTCCGAGATATAGAGGAGCAGATCATCCGCATAGAGTGAGACTCTGTGCTCTCTACCTCCCCTTCGGATCCCCCTCCAATTTTTTGCTGCCCTGAGCGCGATTGCTAGCGGTTCAATTGCTAGTGCGAACAGCAGCGGGGACAGTGGGCATCCTTGTCTGGTGCCCCTGTGCAGCTGGAAGTATTGGGAGTTGGTATTGTTGGTCTGTACACTCGCCATGGGAGCGTTGTACAGGAGCTTTACCCAAGCGGTGAACCCTGTTCCAAGCCCGAACCGCTCCAGTACCTCTATGAGGTATTTCCACTCGACTCTGTCGAAGGCCTTTTCTGCGTCCAGGGAGACGATCACCTCTTGTGTTCTCTCCCCGGAGGGGGTCATTATCACGTTCAGCAGGCGCCTGATGTTCGCGGTAAGCTGTCTACCTTTGACAAAGCCCGTCTGGTCCTCTGTGACCACCTCAGGTACACAGTCTTCTAGCCTCTTGGCTAGGATTTTGGCCAGTATTTTGGCGTCTGCATTCAGCAGAGATATGGGTCTGTATGACCCACATTCCGTTGGGTCTTTGTCTTTCTTAGGTATCAGCGAGATTGAGGCCTGTGCTAACGTGGGTGGCAATGTGCCCCTAGCTAGCGAGTCGAGAAAGGAGATTTAATAATGAGAGATGAGGAAATGGCTGAGGAACTGAACAGGTTTTTTGGGTCGGTCTTCACAGTGGAAGATACAAATAACATGCCAGTGACTGTTCAAAATGAGGCTATGACAGGTGAGGACCTTGAGATGATTGTTGTCACTAAGGAGGTAGTGTTGGGCAAGCTAATGGGGCTAAAGGTAGACAAGTCTCCTGGCCCTG